>NC_081435.1:6939249-8391749 GCF_949786415.1 Peromyscus eremicus
CTAACTACTGACCCATCTCCTCAGCCCCTATTAAAGATTATTAAGTTACCTTTAATCTCTTCAATTATTAATAATATTTATTTTTAATGATGTTTAACAGGTTTGAAAAATAAATCCTTTCACAGTTGAGCATGTGAGATATTCTTTTTCTGGTATGACTAATTTGGGTTTTCTCGGTTGATGGCATTCATTATTCAGTTTGTGATTGATAACTTCAGTATAAAGGTACAAAATGAATTCTATTATCTTTTCTATATTGTTAGTAGTTAACATTGAGTCATCAAGAAATTTTATTATTTCTCAATAAGTTTATCACTCACTCAGTTCAACCTAAGAATTTATTTCCTAGTTGCATTATGAATTTGTCAGCCCCCTGTTAATTATTGCTTTTTCCTATGCTATCAGTGGTTTCCTGGTTATGCTTATACATTCAATGGTAGACGAATTTCTACTGAATTCATTGCTTACTTTGGTCATGTTGCTTCAAGTATGTATGTTTCTTGATCCTAAAATTGCTCTCTGCTCTTTGATAAACTTTAATTACAAGGTAAGGGATACATCATCTACCTCTAACTTGAATCTAATTCCTCACTTGATTTATTGAAACATCCCAGCAGGGGTTCTCAGCCCTATAGCCAACTTTGTGCCCAGACATCAGGAGTTGGCACAATGGACCGCCAGTTATCCAGGGGAGCCTTCACTGCACCAGGACAGTTAATGCTCACTTTCATTGTTCACAGAAGCACTGAAGGACTCAGTATCAATTCCATCCAAACCCAAAAGTGTATGTACCAGTCCTGTATGCCTTAGTCAAACTCCAGATGTACCAACAGCCACCACAGTCTGTGCCCAGAGTGAGGGGAACGGGTGCTGGGAAGAAAGCTAGCTGTAAAGCTACATCACTTTTGACTGATAAGTACTTTTGACCATGATAACTACTAAAGGCATTTTCATGCTTAATGTCTCCTGGTGAGTCTGCCTCCAAGTACTCCCTAGATGGCCTGTCATATCACTGGCAAGCCGTGCAGTAAACCCTCCACATGTCCCTGCCCATTTATCACAAACGGCCAGAGGAGAACATTAACCAAGTATTCCAGAGGAAACCAGTGAGAACACATGGGACCCACAGATTACATAAAAGGTCATTTTTAATACAAGAGGTAATAGTTCAATTATTTTTTTTTTAAAGAACACATTAGAAAAGTCATCTCCTGAGATTTTTCTTTTTTAACCATTTTGAATGCTTGGAACATTTCATGCCACAAAGCTTAGTAGGAACTTGTATATCATAATAATATCATAATTATAGACTCTAATTATGTGACTGCACACATTAATTTATCCTTCGTGCTATAAGAAATATACATCACGTAAACATCATGAGAGGACTGGCAGGCCAAAGCTACGGAGGCAAACAAGAAGCCTGCGAAGTCTTCTCCATAGTGAAAGGGCCATGACAAGCTCACAAAAGCAGAATCTCTCCTGACGGTGAGATAATTACAGGCAGGCCACTGGCTTTCACCACAGCAGACTCTGGTTTTCAAGTGAAACAGAAATGGATGAGTTTCAACTTTGAGCATCTTCATGGCTTAAAAAGGGGCCACCCTCCTGAAGGTTTCCATAAAATGACCTTTGTGTATGCAATCAATCAGTCTGCAACTGATGCCTCTCTCTTGTCCTTTCTTTCTGGTTCTAAGCCTTAGGGTTCTCCTAATACATGTCTAGGCCTAGGCCCATAGCTTTCAAATGTCTGTTGTTTTCCTAATAAAAACCTAATAGCTTTTCTCAGTATCATGATTATCTGTGTAAAGGATAATTAACTCCAAGAAATTACTATTTTTTAAAAGGCTTAGATACTATAACAACAGCACAGATACCTGAGGTTTATTTTCCAACCTATTAAGCTAAATGCTATATTGAATTTTAAACTACATGCCCACAGGTCTGCCTGACTGTGAAAAAAATTAAATACAAGACATTAGATAAATACAAACAGACCAGGTAATTTAGAAAAAATAATCATATCACATAGAAAACACTTCACAATAGTCTTCAATTTTTTTCATTCTATTAAGTTGTAAATTTGGTTTTTATAAAGTAACCTATGGCATTACAAATGGTTTACTCTTTATACATCAGTGTACAGTGTAAACTGTCTTTCCCTTCCTTGCATCTTTACCTACCAAGGTGTCATTTTTATCAAAGTAAATGTGTTCCTCAGAGCAGTAATGCCAGTATTAGGTACCTGCCGTCACTGAGAGTTAAAAATGATATTTTCATAATTATATTTCCCATTGTGCTTATCTACTATAGTGTGTGGAAGATCTAATTTTATATGCAATCCTATTGCCTACGATAACAGACATCTCACAAGCAACATAGAGCTTCTGGGAACGTGTTTGGAGAAAATACTTAATTAGGCAATTCTGTGAATTTTGACATCTTTCCTCACGGTTTACAAAATTCTCCATTTCAAACACATGACTTCCACAGTTTGAAGGACAGAAAAATCTTACTTTCCTCAACCTTAAAAATGGAGTGACAGGGTCACAATATGATGAGAAACCAAAATTTTTGTCTATTTATTTTTCAATAACTGTCATCTTGCTCAATAAGTCTAATTTTTCTAACATTATGAAGAAATGAAATTCACTAAAATATGTCACTAACTTGTAATGGACCAGTGGTGTTGAGTTTAAATCTCGATGTCAATTGAAAATAAGCATGGGGCATAAACATCATGCTTCAGGAAGACTGGAGCAATTCTCTGTTGTTCATCAAGTACTGTTAACATCTACCCTTGTCCAGGGAAACATACTTCACTTGAAGATGGACAAAGATTCTCCTATCCTTAGATGGGACTATAAAGTTACCCAGTAAGATCTATGCTAAATGCTAGTATTTCTATTTACTTTTTTCTATACTTATATCACACAATTCTAGCAATGAAGATATTCATAGAAATTACTAGCCAGGTGACACATTCCTGTGGTTTCTAATATCTAGGATGTTGTCCTAAAATGTTACTAATTTAGTGTTGAGCCATTGATCAGGCAGCCACTGTGGTTCATGTCTACATTTGCCTAGGTTCTCCCTTATATTCTGCTATTTGGCAAGTTCATGTTTGCAGAACACGCATGTGAGTTTCATTCACAAATTCTTTACCACAACATCATAAAGAAGAGAGGGTTAGAGTTCTCAGTCATCATGTTGACCAGGAGGCATGTGTTATAATCAGATCTGAACAGGGTATGCTGAAAAAAATATACTCACAAAATATTCTTTAAAAGTTCTTATTAATATAACTTATGTTGGGCTGGAGAAATGGCTCAGTGGTTAAAAGCATATGCTGCTCCTGCACAGGACAGGCATTCAGTTGTCAGAACCCACTCAAAAAACTCACAACCAAAAGTGACTCTGGCACCAGGGGAATCTTATGTCTCTACAGGCAGCTGCACTCACACACATAAGCACATATGAACCCATCATTAAAAACAAGAAAAATAAATCTTAAAAAAATAGATATGTTTGGAAAAGAAGAGGTGTGCAAAAGGATTGAAAATAAAAATACTTCACTGCTCTTTCCTACAAAATTATTCAATTACCCGACTTTAGCTTATTCATCAGATAATTCTACCCAATGTGTTGATACCAGGGAAGTGGAGGGCACAATTGTTCTGCTAGCCAATTTTCAGTGCTCCGTGTTGGTGGAGAAATTTGGAATGCCTTTATCAAAAAGATATTACAGGAAGTCCTCTGTACCGTATTTAAAAGGAAGCAAAAGCATCCACATTTTGTTGCTTTGTTCTCTTTCATCTGTCTTGTAGTTTCCCAACTGAAGGTGGAAAGCACACTCTAGTTTTCACACCATTTAATACACCCACATTCCTTTTCCTCTGCTACAGTCTGGATAAAAAGTGCCTGGCCCCATACAGAGTCCTGTGTTGGGAGCTGGGTCCCCAGTTGCTGCCATTCTTGTGGAAGACTCTGGAAACTTTATGAAGTGAGACTTACCTGGAAATAGTAGGCTATTGCTACAGGTGGGTCTTGAGAGTCTCTTGTCCTGAGGCATGCTGTCTGGCTGCCTGCTGTCATAACGCTCTTCCTTACAACACGTTCAGAACGCACAATGCCAAGGGAAGATGCGCCAGCCCTCTGAGACTGTGAGCCAAAATAGTTGCCATTGTTTGAGGAGCACAAGTTTCAGTTATTTATAAAGGAATGAAGAGGAGACCAGTCGTTCTTCTGTTCAGGTTCTCATCAAAGCACGACACAATTGTTCATTGCAGGCAGAAAAAAAAATCATTCAAATTTGTTTTGAGAGTATCCTAGCCATCTTCTGTGGTCAGATCTCAGAGGACTTTGACAAAGGAAAGAATCTATCACTCTCATATGTGACTGACTTTGAACTGAGGATAAAGGAAACAGTGGGCTCTATGTTAGGACTTTGTAGGCTTGAAGAGACAGTGTTCTTGATGGGGTTATGAAGGACTCTAATTTTAAAATGAAGTTTTATGTGTTGTCTGAATTCCATCCTAGGAACAAAGAAACACCATAATTCTGATCCTGCTAAGTGGAAAGTGCTGTGAAAATATTACCCTCTCCTCATATAGTTAGTAAAAATAGAGAGCAATTTCATCTTTCACCTCTCAGAACACTTGTAAGTTTCTTTTATTAGAAATCACCTAAGCAACTCAGATTAACCTAAAAATATTCTTTAAGAAGCAATTTTCTGCCTTCAATAATCATATTTTATCTTATTCATCATCAAATGATAGAACCTACAGTGACTTTTCCTACTGATCTATTCTCTGACAGTTCTGTACATGCTTGTACTCTCCTTACAGTGATGCCTCTCTACCGTCTCATCCTCCTCCCATACCAGTGCCTCCCTCTTCCCACCTCCATCTCTTTTTGTCTTTTGTTGTTATTGTTTTGTTTTGTTTGTGAACCGTGGGTCTAACTAGGACCACTCTTGTGGGAACGGTGTGATACTGTCCCCTGGAGCACCAGGAAATCCATGATTGTTTTGACTACAATTCTCACTTGGACCATGAATTTTAGGGATCTTGGCTTTGATCTCCACCTGCATACAAAGTCTTGGTAAGTTTTACCAAACTGAAATATCCACATTGATAAGTTTATCTTCTCTTTTCATATTTTGTTCAAATAATGAAAAAATTTTAAAAAATGTAAATTTTAGAGAAATTAAAAATATTCATCCCATTCTTTTATCTCTGAAATAATTTATAAAAATCAGTCATATTACAGTGGACAGTAACATAATATATGGTCTAAACACAGGTTCTGAACATCTATGAAATTTATGCCTATAGCATTCAATTACTCTTCATTCCTCTTTGAAATGAAGACTTCCTCGTGTGGTTTTTCCTTAAAGATGAACTTAGAATGTATCTCAGTTGATGTGGAGGTCATCTAGCATGCAGGAAGCTTTGAGTTTAACCTTAACTAACCATAAATCAGGTGTGCTGGAGCCACCAAAACAGGAGGATCAGAAGTTCAAGATCACCTTTTGTTGTACAGTTAGTTCTAGGCCACCCTGGGCTAAATGAAACCCCATCTCAAAAAAAACAAACAAACAAAAAAACAAAAACAAAAACAAAAAAAAGCCATAAAATGAAAGTTTATCCAGCTAAACTTGACAAAATTAGAGTTTCTGATATCCACATTACAACTCTGTCTCTTTCAGTGTACAAAGTACTAATATCTGTAGCTACATGTGTCCCAACTTGCAGTTTTCACTGCACTCCATAACCTTGACTTACCTACCCAATCTCTTATTATAAAAATACCCATGCTCACAATCAGGTGTAGGCTTAGTATTTTTATTCCAGTGTAGGTGGTACATTTATGTTCATTCAATCTGTTTATCTCAGAAAACTGGTGCAAGGACTGGAAGATTATTTTCTGAATTCAGCCTCTGTCCACCTGACCCATGCACAAGCATCCGGTGCATGCTTCTGACAACTGGTGACACAGGATTATGCCATCACTGTTGACACTGTGTTCTAACATGTGCAATGTAGAACTGCCACAAAGCAGTTCTAAAACAGAGGAGCAGTCTTAAATCCTGGGTATCTGCTCTTTTCAATACTTGGCAGTCAGACATCTGAAACACCACACTGGAACAGCAGGGGCAGCCTAGCTTGATATGCAAGCACTGTACATTGTTTTCTGACACAGTAAGCTTGATTTTTTTTTCCCTTCTAAAAGTGATTTAGCAAGTTGTCCTCTGGGAAATCCTCACAGAGCAATGTCCTGGAATCTGAAGTCAGCTTCTGTTGCCGCTGAAAAGCATCAAGAAATGTTTCCTGTGGTTCCAAGTGCATGCAGAGCAACACACACAGGTGCACCTAGGTTACTGACAAACGCTTTCTTGTTTAATCAAAGAGCTAAAACGCTTTACTAGACACTGATCCTCCCAAGAACAATATCTTTCTGAAAGAAGAAAGGGGGATATGATATGGAAATACAGGATATAGATATGATAGGATAAAAGGATGAATTGTTAAACCTACTTTTAAAGAGCAACTTGTTTAAAATGTTTTACATTGGTATAGATTTTAGTTTATTGATACAAATTTAAAGCTAATTTTGTTATACTATATATATATATATATATATATATATATATATATATATATATATATTTCTATTATCATTTAAGGTATTATGTTTATGTAACTCATTTAAATTATAATGGATAATTAAGAAATACAGATTAATAATTAGTCTTCTATGATAGTCAAACTTACAGTCATGTTGAGTTTTCTAGATATACATAGATATAATTCAATTAGGTATACATAGATATAATTCAATTAGATAGGTGATCTTCAAACACTTCAAAGACCTACAGAATACGGCATTTAAAATGTTTTAAAAACTTAGACTTCCTGGACAGTGAGACAGGCCTGTTCCTGGAAGTACTAATTTACTTCAAAGAGAAAGATGAGCGTCAAAGACACTCCATATGGAGTTTATCTTCTTGGCAAAACTGGCCATTTGAGCAAAAAAACTGTTCTTACCTAGACTGCCTGACAAAATGTTGTATTGACTGGACATTCAGGACCCATAAGAAGGTGACCACTGAACTTTGCAAGGCAAAATGGTCCTTCAAGTTCCTGCTTTGCAGTGGAGACTGCCAGACATTCTACACTACACAGAGAAAAATGACTGAGAGACTCTAGGCCTATAGGCTGAAGAATGGATGTCCCAACATCGCAGAAGAATGTTAGGTGACTGTCCAGGCAGCCAGCTGTCTCTGTCATTCTAGATTTCACTTCCTGTTTACTTAGGTAATATTATATCCTTCTGAGGTCTTTGATGTAGTTGAAGACTAGATAGTTATAATTTTCCTTGGTTATGATAAAAGAAAAATTAGATATGAAACTTTAGACTCACAAATATATGATAGATAAAATATTTTCTTTAATCTTATAAAATACAAATAGACTAGATATTTTAACTGTATTTCTTGCTTGATATATGTAATTTTACCAGGTTAAAGTTAAAACCTTCTTTTTGTTTAGAAAGAAAAGGGGAAGTGATAGGGAATGTGTTTTTGTATGCTGTGAAAATGTTGCTCTGATTGGTTGATAAATAAAGTTGTTTGGCCAATGGTGAGGCAGAATAGGGTTAGGTGGGACATTCTAACTAGAGAGGAGGAAGGAGAAAGGCAGAACAGAGGAGACGCTGCCAGCCGTGCCATGAGAAGCAAGATGTAAAGATACATGTTAGCCATGAGCCACGTGGCACAGTATGAATTTATAGAAATGGGTTAGTTAAAGATGTAAGATCTAGCTAGCGAGAAGCCTGAGCCAGTAGGCCACACAGCTCGTAACTAATAAATATAAGCCTCTGTGTGTTCATTGGAGTCTGAGTGGCTACGTGACTCTGAGGCCATGGGAGCTGGGTGGGCACAGGAAAACTTTCAGCTACACCTGGGCGTCTTCTGAAGATGATCACAGCTGCTCCGATTCAAGATGGCAATGGTCATCCTGGAGGAAACAGCTATGTGATAGTGCCTTACCATTCCAGCTGCTACAACAAAATACACCAAGGGGAGCCATGAAACTGGGCATTATTATGTAAGATAGTTTATTAATTGAACTCTCTTTTAAATATTATGATCTGTAGGTTCTTGTTGATGCTGGGCCAGCTATGAGTACCTCAGCTTGTATGTCATGGAGGTAGTCATGAACCAAGTCAGTATGACTTTGGAAATACACACCAAATCATAAACCAGTCCCTGTAGTTTCCATTTGTGTCTCTGAGGCTGCTTTGAACATAGCCTTCAGAATCTTGAGCAGCCCAGGATAAAGCAGGTAGGAGGACTGGAGCCACTCCACTAGTGCTCAGGGATTGAATGCGCTGCCATACTACAGACCCTGCGCGACACTCCCAGCAGAGCAAAAGGCCCTCTCTGTTCCCTAAGTCTGACATTTCAGAGATTCTTGCTGGTTGTTTCTGTCTATACAAAAGGGCAGGTCCAGCCCAGGGCAGGTGTGAGATGCAGAACAGATCTCTGCTTCTCTTCTCTACCAACACTCTTCAACATATGGTGTGTGGGTGGAATTAGGTTAAAAAGAACATCCTTGGAAGAGAACGAAATTATCACCAAAGGAAGTATGCTGTAGAATAAAGAACAGAGGGCGGATTGATGCAGAAGGTGTTGGAGCACTGATTGTATACCCAGAGATTCTGCCACTGACCATCTGCCTATTATTTTTCAAAAGTTTTTACACAGACTATTAAGTTTCAGGCTTAGTAGGGAAGAGGGCATGACAGTGGGTATATGTTGCTAATTGTCAGCTGTGAGCCAGACAGCAGAATACATGATTTTCAGGGGTTTTCACATCACAATGTGATGTGGTTCAAGCTGCGTACAGCTTAGGTCTGCTGTGGACAATCAAATGATGAGATCTGTGAGGGCAGGTGCTAATCTAGCACAAACCACAGGGGCAATTCCAGATGCGGAGCCAGGACCATATCTCACCATAAGAAGATGAAGGTCTTGGATTATCATAGATGTTTCTGTTCTATGGCACTGGCTGTAGATATGAGTTTGATATAGCAGGACAAGCCATCGCCATCAGAAGAATCTTCCATTAGAGACTGTCGCTATGAAAATGGGAGCTACAATGAGCAGAAAAAATAGGAGGACCATCCAAGCTTTCCTAGGAACCTGCAGCATATTTATATAAACTTTATACAGGAAAAGCCAGACTTTTCAAGTAGCCATAAGTGTGCTTGTGTAGATGACCTGCTGAAAGCTAGTATCCCCCAGAAATCCTGCTTTGGAGTTGAGCTCCGGTTGGACAACTCCCACGTCCAGGCTCTGGTACAGCTGGCTCCTCTGCTTCCTGTTCTCTGCTGCCTGCCTCTCTGAGTCATACCCCTTACATTTCTGAAGTACAGCCAGACCTCCTAGTGACCTTCATTCATTGATTCACTCAATGTCATATACCCTTAGCAGATGTACTAATTAAAAAGGAAAAAACAGTAGCATAACACATGACATTTAATGAATTGTATAAAAAAATCTATGCGTGGGCATACTTTGTAAAATGGAACAGGAATTCATTATTTTTATTCTGTGTTTATATTCCTATCCAAACAATTAAAATGAGAAGGATTTTTTTAAAGCTTTAAACAGTTTTTTTTTTAATGCTAGAGGAAAAGTGTCAGCCAGCTTATATTAACATGAAAAGTCTTTTTATTACTAAATAAAAATAAGTTCACACAAACCCAGGGACAGCTTTGGTGCTGTGTATAGCTAAACTCAGCTGTCATGATTTTTCAGGTTTAGGGCAATAAATCAAAACTGGATTTTCCATATAGTCAAAAGTAAACAAAGAAATAACCACTCCTCTGTTGCTCTTTTGAACATCCTATTAGGCGATGAACTAGCTCTCTACTTAAGAAATATTTATGATCTAAAAAGGTTTTCATAATTTTAAATTATGCTTTAAAATAATTGCATTAAAAGATGTACTTTTAGAGTTGTGAATTATTCTTCTTTGATATATTTGTACCCTGCTCTGATCTTCATACAGAATCTAATATTAGCAAGAGAGAAAAATATCTATAATACTATGATTGCTACTGAGGACTTTTCTTCCTTCCCTTATGTAGGAGGTGTGTGTGTGTGTGTGTGTGTGTGTGTGTGTGTGTGTGTGTGTGTGTGAGAGAGAGAGAGAGAGAGAGAGAGAGAGAGAAACTTTCTATGATACATGCCAAATCATACAAAGAGTGCCTCCTTTTCAGATCTGAACTGTACTGTTTTATGAAAATTATCTAATTTTTTTAGTTTGGAGTGCTTGTGCTGAGGTCCTTGTGTAGACCTGTAGAAATTGGCTCTCTCCGTCTACCATGTGGGTCCCAGGGAGGGAATTTAGGATGGCATGCTTGTCAACACTGTGTATCATCTCACTGGCCCTGCCTTTGCTTCTCTTGGTGTGCTTTTGTTTTTATTTGTTCATTTTGTGTGGGCCGCAGTATTTTCCATACATGAAGTCGTAGAGGGTAACCAGTTGGGGATTTGTATGACTAGACTTCAGAGAAAGGCAAGGTGTGCTCGGAAGGAAGAACTTATCCATACTATGTCTTCTGAAGACCTTCTTGCCACCATTCTGTCTTTCTTATTGCACAAATACTTTATACTCTGAGAAAGTCATACCATATATTCATCAGCTCCTATTTGGTTACTATGGGAGCATTTTTCCAACTTGGGCATATTTCTGAGAGGGCATCTCCAGCAAGAACTAGCTCTTCTATCTTCCCCCACAAGGTAGCCCTTCTTTCCCAGTCTAAAACCTTCCAGTTTAGTCTTGCACATTCTTCAACAACCCCTCCATTTATGAGACAGACGCCTCACAGCTCATATTTTCTTCTATACTATGTTATAGAAAACAAAGAATGTACTGTGCCACATTTGGTTTTATGTCTCTTACAATGATTCTTTTCAGAATGCATTGTGTTGTTTCACCAAGTCTAAATTTACTATAATAGGAGAAAATCACAGGAAACCCATCATGTTCAGAATCTTTTCAAGCAACCCATTTTATCACCATCACTCTTTGCCCTGGGTGTGCCCTTCCTCACAGCTTCCATCAGAACTTTCCAGGCACCAATGCAAACACTGCAAGTGCTATCCCGTTACATCACCCAACCTCCAGTTTCTCACTTTGGCAAAATACCACCCTTGTGATGTTACAAAGATGTAACACTGAAGCCCCAATAAACGTGACATTAACTGTTCCTCGATATAAACAGGCAAAAAAATAGCATGTTCAAAAGCACCTACATGAAACAGATACTTTGTGGGAGAAAATGTGAAAATTAGATATGGAGAATACTTGAGATAAAATTCACAACAATTAAATGTGAGATGGTACAGAAGCATCAGCTCACACTGAACAAAGAACAACGCATTTTATTTATCAGAAAGAAAAGGATTCATTCTCTATTAGAATTATAGGCTATGGCCCAAAGAGGATGGGCCCACCCTTTCTAAGGGTGGGGGATGTGCCGGGGTTGGACATTTGGGCAGAATTCAGGGACTGATGACATGCAAGAAACACCCAACTACACTTCCCAACAGATGTGGATTGTTCCCTATTCAGCTGGCCGAGGGACTCTCTTTTAATTCTTGGGGAATTAAGGAGAATTACAAATCAGACATTGTGTTCACAGCCAGCTCAAGAGGGAAAAACAACGTGTGTCTGTGCTAGAATAGGAAATGTGACTCTTACCCCCCAAATCCTTCTCTGACTTGTCTAGCATTCCTACCCACTCTGGAAGACAAGGGAAGGTTTCAGAGGTTTTGTGCTGAGAATGCACATATACATACACAAACACAAACAGACAATCATGTGCAAATACACGCAGGTCCACATACAGGCAACTACAAAACACGTAAGCACATACAAAATCATGTCATGACATGTATGTCATCTCTTATGAAAAATAAACATTGAATTTATGCTTTCAAAGAATTTGTTATGGTTTTTAAACTAAATGTATCTCATCTGGTGTATCAAAACCTAAAATTGTGACTGGAGAGATGAATCAGGGGTTCAGAGTGACTGCTGCTCTTCCAGAGGATCAGAGTTCGCTTCCCAGCACCCACGTCAGGTGGCTCCCAACTGCCTGTGATCAAGCTCCAAGGGATCGGACATTCTCTGGCCCCTCTGTGTACATGCACACAGAGGCATGACACAGAGGCACATACACACATACAAACAAACAAAAAATAAAATATTTAAAAGCGTGCAATTACATATTACTATCTTTGTATGATGTTTAGAGACTTGCATAAGTATCTCTCAGACATACAAACACACACACAGAGAGAGAGAGAGAGAGAGAGAGAGAGAGAGAGAGAGAGAGAGAGAGAGAGAACAGTGTATGCTGTTTTAAACCAAAAAAGCATCATGTGTTGAATTCATAATTCTCAAATGCTTGGTTGTCACCAATTTTTAAAATTAAATTTATTTCACTGAGTATATAGAGACATAAAATTATATATATACATATATATGTATGTATGTCACTCTTATATGATGCTTAGAGACAGGTATACATTGTGTTAATTCTATTTATATAATGAAAAAATGAAAGAAGAAACAGATGCCTGGCTCCTTCTGTGGATGCCTGGAGAAGTGAAAGAACAGACCAGTCTCCAAATCCAGTAAAGTGTGGACGTCTATTTTCATTACAGAGCAGTTAAGAGCATGGTGGGAACGTGGACTTATTATGTCATGTGCATAGAAACAGCTCCTGTTTCTTCTTCAGTTTCTTCCAGGACTAGGAATCAGGTTCCATGGCCAAGATATAAGAGATGCTAACAAACTGTTTCTCTTATGTGGGGACACTTCGGTAGCTGCAGATTGAGTGAGGCTAAGAAGAAATGGGTATCACAAAGATGAAATAAACACAAATATTTGGTGAACAGAAGGAGAAAGGGAACCAGCCTTTTCATGATCTCTCTCTTTTCTATCCGCTTCTACGTTCTCTCTCCAACCTGAAGACATCCTGGTGCAGCCTCCAAAGGCATCCTGTAAATGTTGAGGGGACAAAAGAAAAGCTCACTGAGCTCTCTTACCTCTGCATCTACATCATCTGATCCATCAGCTTTTTCCTGCTAAGCCTCTGGACAAGATGGCTGTCCAGATATGACGTTTTTTTGGAACTGATGTTGGTTGGTAGCAGTATCTGGATACTTTTCAGACAAAGTGAAAAGAAATACTTCTGAAAAGGCATGAGCCCCTTTCCCTCACATGTGTCTCTAAAGCTTTGCAAAGCTTATAAAGCCCATCAAATTATACATAAATAAGTTTCTGGTATACAAAACTCACTGTTTGCTCAAACTGAGTTACATAGAAAATTGAGTGAATATTTTCCCACCTAGAATATTTGGCTGTAAGACACCATAAATGGAAGTCATTCAGTCAGAGCTCATGTCTAAAACTAAGTCTGATAGTTTGTGACATCTAACATGGCTCTGCCTCAGATGACAGGAAGTAAATAGTAACTGACAAATTGGATATATTTTAAATTTTCTTGGAAAATTCATCTCATTTTCTAATGTTTTATGTAAAGATACATATAAAATTTCTGAAAAAAAATCATAGCTGTGTCTAAACCATCACAAGGAAAAGCTATCTTTTTATTCAGGATTTTCTTACAAAGCATCATAACTAGATGGTGCTTCAGGGGGCAGATTATCAAGTTCTTCCTTTCAGGCCAGACCACTTTTGTGATTTATTTTGACCACCCTCATGCTAAATTTTCCAAAAAAATAAATACATAAATAAGATTTGTGTTGCATAATGTGTTCACTTATATTAACCACCAAGGTAAAATCTGTTCATGTCTTCACATAGTCTCCAAAACTTGGCCATGGATACCCAGAGCCATTAGGGTCCAACTCCCATGGTCACATGAGAAACACCTAACAGGCTTACATAATTATGCCCTTCTCTCTCTCTCTCTCTCTCTCTCTCTCTCTCTCTCTCTCTCTCTCTCTCTCTCGTGTGTGTGTGTGTGTGTGTGTGTGTGTGTGTGTGTGTGTGTGTCCCCTTCCTCAGGCGCTATCTACCTTGCTTCCTGAAACAGGCTCTCTCATTGGACTAGATCTCAACAGTTGGGCTAGACCGTCTGGCTAAAGGCCCAAGGATCACCAGCACAAAGGTTGTAAACATGAGCCGTCATGCCCAGCTTCCTCCACGGGTGCTGGAGGTGGAACTCAGATGTCCCATGCTTGTGCAGCAAGCAAGCACTTTAGCAACTGATCTCTCTCCCCTGCACTCCTTTCTCCCATTTTTTAGAAGCAATTTTCTCTTTCTCTTTCTGCTTTTAACCAGCACAGGCTGCTACTGTCAACAGAAAAAAGCCAGGAAAGGTTATGTCTCCTGTATTAGTTACTTTTCTCATGGGGGAGACAAAATACCTAACTGAGGGCATGGCAGGAGTCAAAGGTGGTGTCACATTATATCTGCAATTGGGGACTCAATGCCGAAATGTGTGCACTCAGCTAGCTCTGCCCTTTATGTGCAGCCTGGGAATAGCTCAGGGAGTGGTGCACCCCCATTTAGGTTGGGTCTTCCCACCTCAGCTAACCTACTCTAGACAATCCCTCACAGACATGCCAGAACTTGTTTCTTCAGTGAGTCTAAATCCTGCCAAGTTGACAATAAATATACACCATTACATTATTTTTCCAAAAACACTGGAATTTAGGAAATACTTTTTCTAAATATTTCTATTTTTAATAACAAACTTTATTATTAAAAATCTGCAAATAAGCTGGGCATGGTGGTGCACACCTTAATCCAGCACTAGGGAGGCAGAGGCAAGTGGATCTCTGAGTTTGAAGCCAGCCTGGTCTACAAAGTGAGTTGCAGGACAGCCAGGACTACTACACAGAGAGACCCTGTCTCAGGGAAAACAAATCTGCAAATAAATAAAAACATCACACACCAAATTTACCAGATCTACAGCCTACACAACTGAAAGTGAATTTATACACAGTTAGAACTGCCATTTGAGACAGAAGCTCTAGAGTTTTGTGGTAAATTTTACACTTTCAGAATAGAATGTATTTTATGCACTTATCCCCCTCCCAAACCAGAAAAATCCATGATAAAATTAGAACAAGATAAACAATTAGCTTTATATCCTCTTTCATAACTGTGTCCATTACCTGCATTCTCTACTTCCTCTTAGCTTTTCTATTTGGTAGTCTTATATTTAGAATTTCTATTCAAAAACTTATAACTGCAATTTTGGAGAGGATTTCTGTTTGGTGCCATATGTTAGTTATTCATAAAGCAGTAAGGAGGTGTGACTCAGGTGGAGGTGACTCAGGTGTGGTGACTCACCTGTTGGGATACATAATGTAAAATTGCCAGTTGACAGAGAAAGGGCAGAATTAGGTAACACTAATTTGTTTCACTTCGTATGCTAAGAAAAAGGATCTCTAAACTTAAAACATAATAAGCCAGAGAAAGCATTTGCATCTACAGAGAAGGAGCCCCATTGTTCTGAGTCAATCAGACCATTTTGCTGAGTGTTGCACTATATTGTATATTCCATCAAGAGCCATGTGTGATCATGCCTGTTCAATAAGGAGGGGTGGAGAAATTAGATAGATAACAGATGGGAAAATCTTAGCTCAATCGCAAAACCATTAATTCTAGGAATTATATGCTGCTGAACTCGATTACAAGATTCTACAATAGAACCATTAACACATGATCCAGAAGCAGGGAACAAATAAACTAACAATTATCTGAGAATAAATCCAAAGGAACTGGGTTTGTTTGTTCAATCTGAATTATACGTTGGAAAAATACTTCATAGGTAAACCAAGACTTTCACAATACATGGATTTCCTATCATGTTCTTTTGAACAATGCAGACAAAAATGTGATTTGGATAGCAATGCTGGGAGAGACATTGTTTATTAATTGAACTATTGTCTACTCGCAACCTGGAAAAAAAATTCCAAATCCTGATCGACAATGCCCTTTTTGGCGTTTCCCCTCCACTTATCTCTTGTTCACCCAGTTTCCTTCAAACAGGTACCCTTCAATTCTTAACCAGGCCATGCTCATGACTTCTGCCTACACTTACTGTTCCCTTCTGTCTGGAATACTGTTCTCCCAGCCCTTTGGATAGTTAGATCTCTCCTTACTTGAAGACACCAGTTTAAATGCCACCCATTTAACAGTATCTCTAGATCGTGGACCCATCTGCCCAATCCATTTACTAGCCTCTCCTTCTGCTCATTTCCTCCCATGTTCTGACAACGTTTCATCTTAAGGTCCTATGCAAATATACCAAACAAATACTCCCCAGACCAAGAGTTTGACACATAGTAGGCTGTCTTGTATACTTTAACAAATGAATGAATTATTAATTGGTGCCACTGTAAGCAATATCATCATTCATTTTACCTTTTAGAATCTAATGGGTTTTTTTTCATCGATGTTTTATGTGGAGATACAGAAGACCTAGTATTCTGAGAGGCTCCAATTTCTTCCATTTTGGGTAAACATATTCCATGATGGAAAAAAATTAAAGTGCCTTGTTAGGTGAAAAGCCAAACCATTACAATAAGATGCCATTAAACAAGGAGCCTTGGAACACTCTGCACTTGGATTTGAAGGGATATTCTGTGCTATGAGGGGTAGAGAGACTTTATTATCATCAAGACCTGTAAAACAGTACTGAGATTTTAGCTTACCATAGCCTTAGGGTGAGCCAACAGTGTAATAAGGCATTATAAAGTACCAGGATCTTAAATCAAAAGATGGCATAGCCAGACCGAGTGCCTTGGTTGGGTTTCTATTGCTATGAAGAGACATCATGATCATGGCAACTCTTATAAGGAAAACGTTTAATTGGGTGGCTTGCTTACAGTTTCAGAGGTTCATTGTCATCATGGCAGGGAGCATGGCAGCATGCAGGCAGACCCAGTGTTGGAGAAATAGCTGAGAGTCCTACAGCTTGCAGGCAACAGAAGTCGACTGACTTACTGGGCAGTATTCTGAGCATAGGAAACCTCAAAGCCGGACCCCACAGTGACACACTTCTAACAGGGTCAGACCCACTCCAACAAAGCCACACCTCCTAATATGAGCTTATGGGGACCAATTATATTAAAACTACCATACAAAATCTGGTATTTGTTCATTCATAGGCATAAGTATTTAAAAATAGATATGGCTCAGTTAGTAGAGTGCTTTTCTTGACTAGCATGCATGAAGCCCTTGGTTTAATCCCTAGCACTGCATAGAAAGTTCAAGGTCAGCCTATGCTCTCTGAGACTCCACCCCCTGCAAAAAGATACACCATAGAGAAATAATAATAAGTTAGAGAATCATGGAAAACTCTTCTCATAATAAAAAAATTAAAAATTTTACAAATAAAGGCAATGAGAAGGAAGGATTTTCTCATAGCTCTGTGTCATTCTGATCATTTTATGGAAATCTGACTTGCTTGTCAGTGCATATCGACACCAACTATATGGTTAGAAGTTAGGACACAAGCAAGGGAATGCTCATAAACATAAGCTGACTTGGTTAAGGATTGATTATATCATCATAGTTGGGTCCTATTCTTCCCCAAGCTTACCACTGCAAATTATGTTCATTAAATACTATACTGTTGGTTGACTTTTTAATATACATGGTTAGTTGAGAGGTATACATGTTGAGGTTTTCTTAATTTCTACAAATGATAGAATTATGAGAGCAAGCACCTTTACATGTGTAGGTGGCTGACAGAAATGTGAAGAAAAGGCCACTCAGCCAGGAGCTGAATATCAGTCAATGAACTGGTAAGATTCATACAAATGAACAAAATGGTCCTCTGTAACAGTCATGCAGGAGCTTATGTCTAAATCTGCATCTTAAGAAGCTGGAATTTAATGGAGGTAAAACCGATTTGGAAGACGTTTATAGCTTAAAAGCAGGGACATAAATGTGTTCAGTTTAAAGCAAGTATAGAAATAAGAAGGACACAGTCAACTTGAAAAGCAGACAGGAGTGGGGCTGGGGAGATGTTTCTCTGAGAGAAGAGCTGGCTGTGTAATCCTGAGGACTTTATTCCTCATACACCCATTCCAACATGTTGAGCTATAACTGTGAGGAGCAAAGAGTCATGTTCATAAGTAGCAATCTTGTGAACTTCATGATTATATCCTTCTTTTTGATAATTATTCATTTCTCCCTATCAATAAAAGTTTTGAAATTTAATGTGAGAAACAGAGCAATACAAAGAGAAAGGAGTAATGCCACTTGGCTTTGAGGCCTTTGGTGGGTGAACTGAAGTCCTTATTTACCTGGTGACTTCAGGGCCAGCATCCAGAGTCGTCCCTAGGCTCAAGGAGATCGGCAGCCAACCTGCAAGCCAAGAGCTGTGCCTGCCATCAGAGACACAAAAGAGGAAGCGGTGGGGCTTTGTGTTTCACACAAGATACTCCAACAAGTTAGCACCAGACACAGGAATACGTGCGTGACACCTGGCAAAGTCCAGAGCTCTTGCGTTTTCAAACAAACAAGCATGTGTTACTTTGTATGTTTCAGAATCCTACAGCATCCAGCAGTGCTTAGAAGCATGATTTTGTATCATGAACAAAGTCTATGAACTCAATGTAATATAGGAACAAATCATTGTTAGTCCCACAAAAGTGAAAGGAATCAAGAATGCCCCCCAAAGTCTACTGAAACCAAATCAGAATGATGGTTTTGTTTGTTCTCAGCTGTTCACTTACTTTTGACAAGGGCCATTTGGAAAACACCAGAGTCCTCTCTTTTTCCCTCAGAATAAAGCAAGCTAGCCATATCCTCAGGGGCCCACTACTTGATTAGTTATGTTCCTCTTTCTCACAGGCCTAAGTACTTCTTGGCTCTCCTAAACCCTTGAAGGTGAGATGTAAGCAATTGAAATCTGCTTTCAGTACCCCCAAAGACTACAGCACACACTAAAATAGAGAAATAGCGGAAACTACTGTGCAAAAAAGACCAATTTCCAGAAGAAGGAATGAGAGGGCTAAGCTAGGAAGTCAGTTACAGAAGCCGTATTCACCTGCTCTGAGGAGGCAACTGCTGAGAAGTCATCAGAACTCCTTGCCAGCCTGCCAAAGGGACTGGGCAACCCTCCCTAATGTGCACAGGGTGTTCACAGTCGCTTGCTTGGTAACTGTCTCCAAGACAATGAGCAACAATTACATTGCTCCAGGTCTCCATCCAGCCTGCTTATCTCAAGATTCGCAGACTCAGTGAATGCTGTTCTGTGACTGAGTGCCACAGACCGATGTATTGTCATCTCCCAGAGAAATGGTAATGTTCATTTGCTGGATTCTGCCATCTCCGTGCGTGAAAACCTAACCTGGGCAGCTGTTTGTTGCCTAGAATTAAGAGAATTCAGTTTTGAGGTTTAAAACTTGGGGACCTGGGGCTGGGGAAATGACATAGGAGATAAACTCATTGCCAAGAAGCCTGAGGATCTAGATCAAATCCCCAACACCTATTTAAAAGCTGCTCACTGCCGTGCAAACCTTTAATTCCAAGCACAGCACTTGTGAGGCAGGGAGAGGGAAAATGCTGGGGCTTGCTGGCCAGGGTTAGCCGAATTGGTTGACTTCAAGGTCAGTTAAAGATCCTGTCTTAAAAAAAAGAAAGGTAGAAAGTGACTGGAGAAGACCTACACACACACACACACACACACACAGAGAGAGAGAGAGAGAGAGAGAGAGAGAGAGAGAGAGAGAGAGAGAGAGAGAGAGAGAGAGAGAAAAAAGGGCAAGCTCTAGAAAGTCTGAAGAAACTATGTTTTTTCTCCTTCCAAATGAGTCACTTTTGTGTGGGGTACAGGGGGAGCTTTGTTAAACTTAACACACACAACTGGAGCAAAAATCTATTCCTCCATTATTTCAATTCAATCCATTGCAAGTTAAGGAGTCTAAAGTTCTTATCTGGTGTTTTCTGATCGATGCCATTTCTTTTTCTTAGGCAGGTGAACTGAGGATATCAAGAGTTCTTCCTTAGCATAGAGACCCATTTTATTTTGAAAGCAAAAAACACTAGTCAACTCAGTTTCCTTGGGTAAGTTTGCAATGGTGTTTTAACATCTGAAACTGCCACCCGTAAGTTTCCATTTCTGAACTATTACATGGGCAACAAGCTTGTGCTCGCTGATGAAAATATGAGCTGGTAGACAATGGCACCATACGGAATGCTGATGGCGTAATGAGCCAGGGAAGCGAGAGCTAAAGGCGTCAGGCTACTTCAAATGCAGAAAAGGTTAGTGCACTCCCCCAAAACCAGCACACAGGATGGCAGTGAATACCAGCTTCCAAGCCTGCCATGTGCCTCTGCTCAGTACAATTTACAGTGTCCTCAAGTCCTCCATAAGGATGCAACTAGCTCTTGTGAACTTGGAAGAAAACCAGGAAGACATTTTGATGCTTTACTGTGAGTAAAAAGCCCATGCTATCCTTTAGACTCACCTTGCTACCTTTTCAACTATGATGGACAATGTCATAATGGGTAATATGGTCTTTAAGGAAACTCAGAGCCATGGCTGGGATTTGTATAAAAGACTATTTTACTAGTTACTAAAGTAACTATTTTGATGGAGCCATGAGTTTGGGGATGTGGATACAGAAAGCAGCAACGTCTTCTTCCATCTGGCTTAGGACTCCAAGTGATTTTGGCATCTTATGCTTGAATTCCTATTCAACAACTGTGACTTCAGTGACTGAAACAAAAAGAGTTACATGTATTTCAACATTAAAAATATGAGGGAAAGTTGTGTGGCTTGATGTGTTTGTGGGTCCCCTGGTAATGGGACCAGGACTTATCCTGGGTACACTAACTGGCTTTTTAGAACCCATTCCCTATGGTGCGATGCCTTACTCAGCCTTGATTCAGGGGGGAGGGGCTAGATCCAGTACCAACTTGGTATGCCACCTCTGTGAGGAGGGAATAGGGGTGGAAAGAGGGGAGATGGGGGGAGTGGGAGAATGGGAGGGAGGGGGAACAGGGGTTGGTATGTAAAAGAAAAGAAAAGTTTTTTAAATAAAAAATATTTAAAAAATTCACCACAATAGCCTGTATTCCATATCATTGAGAACCTGTCAAGCAAGTTACGACACTAGACTAGGAGTCTAGAATAAGAGACTTTGAAAATATTCATCGTTTTGGTCACCAGAATGCCTCTAATAATACACAGTACCTAGAAGTCTTAACAGACATAATAGCAATAAACTACACATGCATTAGATTTGTACAGAAAATTTATTGTTTAGACCAAAGTGAAGCTGTTAGTTGAGTTTTATTTTTCACATTACATGCAAAGGCTTAAGGAATTTGCTCACCCCCCAGTAAATTTTAGACTGGAAGAAGGGTAGTAAAATCTGTGTAAGAAGGGTACACACACATTGAGGTGGTGAGGAAAATTCGACGACTCAGTTAAATTTGCAGGAGGGGAAAGTGAAAAGCAAGGTCACATGATTTATAGTCAGCAGTGTGACTCTAAAACCCATGACCTCAGCCTCCTCCCACTTCTGATTCATTTCTGATTGATTCTAGATAAATGAAAAAGATACTGAAGCCCAATGTTTTAGGATTCAGGTGCAGCATTGCACGGTATGAAGAGATACAGAGTGAAAATAGGTTTAAAAAAAGAAAAGAAGAAGAAAAGATCTGTTTCTCGAATACTGTGAAAGTGAAAATAAAAAAGAAGGGTCAGCAAGACTAATCAGCCTATAAGGACACTGGCTGTCAAGCCAGAGTCTGAATTTGATCCCTGGACCCACATGATGGAAAAGGAGAACTAACTCCTGCAGGTTGTCTTCTGACCTCCACATACACAATGTGTCATGGGTGACAACCCCTGCCTCCAACACATAATAAACAAATAAATAAATAGAAAAATGAAAATCGATACAATTTTGCCATACTGTATTCTTTTTTTTATTTCTATGTCACTCTTGATGTGATCTTTAGAAAATGGAAATTCAGCTGTGATTCATAGTCTTGTTGTCAACCTAACAGACTTAGAATCATCTAGAAGAGAAATCTTCAGATCTGGCTATAAGGGCCCATCAGAGAGGTGTCACTGAGGAGGGAAGAGACCAACTATGGATGTGAATGGCACTCTCCGTGCGCTGGGATTCTAGACTGAATACTAAAAACAAGCCAAACACTAAAATTCACCTCCCTGTTTCCCTGCTGTGGACGCAGTATGATCAGCTGCCTATATGCCTGCAGTATACCTTGCCCACAGGATGGACTGTGCCTTCTCAGACTGTGAACCAAAATAAATCTTTCCTACCTTCTGTTGTTTATGTAAGATATTTTGTCATGGCAGTGAAGAAAGTAACTAATACACTTGCTCTAAGTCACCTAGAAGAACACAGTGAAAAGTAGTGTTTTCCTCTCCAGAGGTCCTACAAGATCATTAGACTATACTGCAATGTCTCATTGCCACATTAGGAGAGAGTTTAGTCAGAACCAAGCAGAAGAACAGCAAGATGGCTAGATGATTAGAGTAATTGCTACTAAGCCTGAAGACCCAAGTTCAATCATTAGGACCCACATGGTGGAAGAAGAAAACCAACTCTTGAATATTATCCTCTGACCTCCACATATGCACAGTGGTATGCACACACACACACACACACACACACACACACACACACACACACACACACAAAACTAGCTAACTAACTAGCTAAATAAATAAATAAATGTAATTAAAAATTAAAATACAAAGGAGAGAAGAGAATGGTCATAAAATTAGGTTGAGGTAAAAGATCTGAAATCTATCTATTTCCAATGAGTTCAATGCTGTAG
The DNA here is from genome assembly GCF_949786415.1 of Peromyscus eremicus. NCBI lineage: Eukaryota > Metazoa > Chordata > Mammalia > Rodentia > Cricetidae > Peromyscus > Peromyscus eremicus. Next base: position 6,962,142 of record NC_081435.1, read on the forward strand.
GACAATAAGACAGTAGTGTTCACATAACGGTATAAAACACTAGATAATTAACTATTTCAATATGGTTCTAACAATTCAACACACTAAAGATCTCATACAATGCTTTGAAAGAGTCATAGGCACATTTTGAATTTTCTGTCAAACATATCAAAAGAGCATTTAATGGAAATGAACAGACTTCACAGCAGCATCTTTAGAAATGATTGCTTGAGGTATGAGAAATGAGAATAGTAGTTATACACAGTAGGTATTGAGTTTACTGTTGTGTGTTTTAAACCTTTGTTGCAAATGACAGGTGGGTCAATCAAGTGTATTAGACACGATTTCTGGCCAGACAGCTGGAAGTTCAAATTCAACATGACAAGTCACACGAGATCATTTACAAAATGCATTTAGAGGAAAGCAAAGTTCTCAAAGGTGGTAACCAATGAGCTTTCTGTTACGTGGAGGATGCTCATATACAATGTATAAGGAGTGGTTTTAGAACATCCTCACGTCATGGATTTAAAATAAGATCCTCACGGATGTCCACTGAGGGATGTTGCAGGAGGACCCCATGTGAGGCAGCTGTCAGCTTCCTCACTTCTAAACACAGAAAACAGTGACAGCTGAGTGATGCAGAAAAGTAAACTATAGCAATATGGTTTGCTGCTGGTGCTTCAGAGTCTTACTGATCCCAAGAGCTTAGTGGGTTCCCAAAAAGGGGGGTCTTCTCCAAATAAAAAGAAGCGAGGAAAGACAGAAAAGAGACAACTAGAAAATTAGACAACTAAACAACGCATGAGTTTAAATAAGAACATGTGAGTACTACTGTATTTAACCCTAACTCTACTGTGCTGCTCATATAATTGGTCACAAAGAGAATAGAGTCCTCAGCTCAATTATTTTCTCAATTATAAAGTCTACATTAGATGATAAACATTGTAATTCTTACTAAGATGCTTCCAGACAAATATTTTCACACATAAAAATAGATGATTATTACCCTAAAATGAAGAACTTTAAAGAGAAAAATGTTGAATTTTTTTCTAATTTCAAAACACCTCTAAATATGACCATATTTAGAAATGGAACTATCTAGAAATGGACTAATGTGTGATTAGTCAAATTAAGACAGGGCCATGCTGCAGTAGAATGAGTCTTTATTATACTTTAGATATAGAATATCACCCCAAAACTCTTGTGTTGAAGTCCTGCTCCCTAGTGAAACGTATTTATGTGGGACTTTGGGAAAGTGATTGTATCGTGAGATCTATGACCTGATGGTGGATTTAATCGTAGATGGACTCATCATTTGAGGGCATTTTTGGGAGATACTGAGTACTGGGAGGGGGGTTCTGGCTGAATGGACTAGGCAAGGAGGCGTGCCCTTACAGCTTACCACTTTACCCTGATCCCCTACACAGCTCTCTTCCTTGTCCACTCTCTCTCCCTCTCTTTCTGATTCCCGCTTCCTGTGAGGTGAGCAGTTTCATCCACTATGGGTTCCTGCTTCCAGGACACTCTACCTTGTCTTGAGAATGCAAGTAATGGAGTCAGCTGATCTTTGAATGCAATTTCTGAAGCCATGAGCCCGAAAGATATTCTTCTCCTTTCCAGTTGTGTGCCGGGCACTTTGTCACGGTGACCAAAAGTTCAGGCTAGAAACCTTACGAATAAAGGACTGAGGCTCACAGTGAAAAACTCAAGTATACGACAGCAAAAGTGAGGACTGGAATCTTTGTAGCTGTCAGTGAAGAGATGCCAATGCCATCAGCAAGCCACCAGAAGGTGATCGAAGGGGTGCTTGGCAGTTCTCAAGAGGAGGCCTGTCCACTCCACACCTTCAGACTTCCAGCCTAAATAAATGTGAGGACAAAATATCTGTTTCATAAGTGACCAGGGTGCAGCACATTGTCACAGGGGTCCGGGGAAACTAGTACAGATGCCACAGAAGTTATATTAGTCTCTCTTCTTAGATCCCATTCTGTTTTTACAGAGAGAGCAGACAGCAGAAGTCTGGTCAGTTTGAATTTGAATCCTGATGCTGCCATTTGCTAATGGTCTTTAGTGAAACACTAACTTCTCCAAGCTGTCAGTCATTCATCTGGAAAGTCATAATATGTCTCCATGTGAAGGAGAGTTAGCGTAGCGGGCGAAGGTAGACAATGAAAGTGAAAGCCGACTCCTTGGGATGGGGCTCCTTGTTCCCTGAAGATACTGCAAGGAGAAATGGCAGGAAGACACAGGGGTGGGTACCTGAGTAGAACAGTAAGGGAAAGGGTGGGTCCAGGGGTCCTACAAAAACCCAACAGTGTCCAGTTAGTGAACTCCCAGCCTTAGGCTTCTCCCGTGCCAAAGGAATAGGCTGCTACTTTCTCTTTCTCCAGTTACACACGAGGTTTCTAAACAGACTACATAGGATAGTGTGTCTAAAACACATGGCAATTACTTGGCTCTGAGAAGATACTAATTTCAATCTCTCCCTTTCCTATCACAGAGTTGAAAGGTAAATTAAATGGGATTAGGTATATAAGTTGTTGCATAGTATATAATTCTGAAATGCCGACTTGGGAGTATCATGAAAGATTTATCAGAGACCTATCTGAGAGTACTTTAGTGAGACCCTTGAACCTAGGAACACACCCTGGGAGGGGTTGTAGTTCAGTGATTTTGAATATGGGCCTTATATCTTCACTCTGAAAACTCTTAACTCAGAAATCCTGCCCTAAACAAAACTCGGAGAAATAAGTCTTCTTCAAAACCCTGGAATTCCTCCATAGAGTGTCAGAGTAGTCAGCCTTGCATGCCTGCTCCAGAACAGTCCCCTGAGAACTGGCCCTGAGACTGTGAGCACAGGAAGTACTCCAATTTTATAAAGTAATATAATCATATTCAATTGTAAGGGATACTACAGACAGACAAAGGGAAAAATACCCATTGGATGTAAGGCTAGGTCCAAGGAAGACGAGGGCAGACTAGCTATCAGTGTGAGATATTCTCCAATAAGATCAGCAGTAGCTGGCTGAATAAGGTTAAAGTTGATTTCCTGCAGTAGAGGTAAAAGAGAGTCCTAAATCACACCTGGACAGGGAAGACACCCAAGAGAACTCGAGTCTGCTTAAATCTACTTGTTTGGGAATCTGGCTCCACCTTCGGTAAACATCAGCATTCTAAAAGGTGTCCAGGATAAGCAATGGGAATTCCATCCGTGTCATTCCAGGTCTTGGGAAGTGAAAGCAGAAGGATCAGAAATTTAAACTCATCCTTAGCTACATGGAGAGTTGGAGACTAGCTTGGGCTAAGAGGGACCTCATCTCAGAAAGGAGATGAAAAGAACAAGGAAAGAGACGACATGCATTTAGGAGAAAGATGGATAGAAAGTTTTAAGAACTCAGAACAAATGTTCTAAAAGCACAGAAGGCAGGTGTCAGGAATCTGTTGTTTGATTTTCCAGTTCATCTGACTTAACCGAGACGATGTGGCAAGAGAGATGGCTCAGGACAGTTGCCAGGCATGCGCCAGATTCTGAGTTTATCCCCAGCTCTGCAATCAGCCAAGGGTCAACCAAACAAATTCATTATTTAAGAGAAGAAAAGACAACGTTCTCCTGTCTCTGGGCTTCTCTCTGCAGTCACCCCCTTCCTTAGTCCTTGTCTTAGTTGGGCTTACTACTGCTGTGATAAAACACCAGTACAGAAAGTAACTTGGAGAAGAAAGGGCTTAATTCACTCACAGTTCCATGTCACTGTTCCTCACTGAAGGAAGTCAGGACAGGGACTCAAATAGACAGGAACCTGGAGCAGGAGCTGATGCAGAGGCTGTGGAGGGGTGTCATTTACTGGCTTGTTCCTCCTGGCTTGCTTAGCCTGCTTCCTTATAAAACCTAGGACCACAAGCCCATGGGTGGCCCCACCCACAAGTGGCTGGGCCCTCCCCCATCAATCACTAGTTAAGAAAATGCCCTCCAGGCTTGTGGACAGCCCTGTCTTACCGAGGCATCTTTTGAACTGAAGTTTCCTCCTCTGTGATGACTCTAGCTTGCCTCAAGTTGTCAGACCGTTAGCCAGCAGCACAGTCCTCTGCACTAACTTCCTCCCTCCAAGCTAAGAACAAAGCTAGCAGGTGTATTTCCAGCGGTGTATCCCAAAGTACGCCTCTGCCACCTATTTTTAAATAAAGAAAATTCTCTGTTGCTATTTCAAATAAAAGGATGACCCAATAATGGCCAAATACTTCCAACAATGTGTGTTCACACTTAGACACTCACCCGACAGTTTTTGGTGGGAAATAGACTTTCTCAGGGACAGGAACTCTAGCACTTGGAAGAAGCTGAGACATCCACTTCCAGTTGTATCCAGAAGGAAGCTTTACCCTGTCTACCGAACAAGGGAATGTTGTGCTGTGTTGACTCCTACTGAGAAGAGTGTTTAAACGCTGCGGCATTTTGTAAGCAGCATAGAAAATCAGCCACTGCCAGAAAAGCTTCACCTTCAGCTTGAGCTCCAAAGACCATTCTTCCTACACCCCCTCACTTCCCTTAGGGCATTAGGAGTGTGAACCTATGAGGAGAGCAAGGAGTAAGGCACCGGGACCACTCCCCTTTTCCATGACAGGTCAGGTTTCACAGAGCCAAGGCTTGACAAGGCAGGATGTGACTCTAGAGCCCTGAGTCAAATTGGTCCAGATTTTAGTAACTGAAAATGGATGCGCCACAGTTTCAGATCTGAAGGAACAAAAGGACGAGTCAACAGAACAGGGTTCAAAGCGATGCATGAATAAAAATAAAACGTTTTCATGTTTGCACCCCACTGAGTGCAGGACCACTTCACTGAGCACTGAGGTGCAAGGATGAGCAGCTGCATGATGCTGGGTCCCACGTTGCCAGGCACAGGGAGCAGGTGCAATGTGGTCCTGCTGGGCAGGGTGAGGAAAGGGGAAGAGGGGGAGGCAGAGGGAGAAGCAGAGTTTGAAGGAAAGACGGGAAGTGGGAAAGGACTCTGAGCACAATAGACAGTAGTCTCTAAAGCAAATGAAGTAGGCAAGTGGCTTGATTTATAAGAAGCCAGTTCTGACAGTGGCCACGGGAGGCACCAGGAAGGAAGCGCAGGCCAATGACACAAGGCAGGGAGACTGCCTCCTATTGAAGGTGAGGGAATCATTCCTTTTCCCTCCCGGAGATAAAGGAGAGTGTCTAGGACACAGGGAAGCCAGAAGGATGATGGATAGGGTTGCCTTAGTAGGGTGAAGAATTGAAGGCATGCAGGGTTTAGAATTACCTTTTAAATAATTCGGCTTCTATTTCAATTTATCTGATTAGTAGAGCAATGCTTTGAATTCCTCCTGCTTGAAAGGAAAATTTTCCCCTTGAAAAACCAAATAGGGTAAAGTTCATGGGAGTAAAGGACTGTGCAGCTTAAATTGGATTCCTAGTCCTGGGAAAGTGTGGGGACCAAGCAGGTTTAAAGCTCAAACACTCCTCTTCTGAAGAGAACTGACAATGTTTTGAAATTTGATCCTTAGTTGGTAATAAGGAACATAAGGACTCCTTCCAGAATCTAAGGTTGTTAACAACAGCATAAAAACAGGAATTTTGATACCTGCCTGAGTATCATTCCTTTTTTAAAAAATATAATATTTTTATTATTTTTTGAGAATTTCATACATGCACATGTACCCAGGAATATAATTCTTAACGAAAAGAATGGAGAACAATACAGAAGGGCTGGTGTAGCTAGAGTTTTCCTGCCTGGCCCACGGTCAGGGCAAATCTCTCTCACCTGCCAGTCCCACAGCCGCTCAGACCCAATCAAGTAAACACAGAGACTTATATTAGTTACAAACTGTATGGCCGTGGCAGGCTTCTTGCTAACTGTTCTTATATCTTAAATTAATCCATTTCCATTAATCTATACCTTGCCACATGGCTCGTGGCTTACCAGGATCTTCCCATGCGGCTTGTCATGGTGGCGGCTGGCAGTGTCTCCCTCTCAGCCTTCCACTTCCCAGAATTCTTTTCCTTGTCCTGCCTATACTTCCTGCCTAGCCAATGGCCAATCAGTGATTTATTTACTGACCAATCAGCAACACACTTGACATACAGACCATCCCACAGCACTTCCCCTTTTCTTTTCTTAAAAAGGAAGGTTTTAACCTTTACATATCTCCAAAGTCAGCTTGGTATACTTGGGAATTTGGGCGTAGTTTCTCTTACTATTTCCTGCTGGAGGGGGGCGCTGTATCTTATGGGGATACAAAGAAAATTTTAGAATTATGGAATAGTCCATGAGGGTATGTCGTCTGAGCCAGTTGCCTTGAAACCATTCTGGATGTTGGATCATCAGGGCCATGGTGTCATCGGAGATCTTTCAGGGGGTCTTGGCTGGTCAAACCTGATGTATCTTAATCTTGAACAAATCCATAGCCTCTGGCTTTCTGTGGAAACAAAAGCAGAGCCTCCTTTCCAAAGCAACATATCCTTACATCCAAATTTTGAAGTCAAGGTACCTTTAAAATATACATTTTGGCATAACTCATCAGCTTTTGTAATCAAATGTTTTTCTTTAGTTACAAATATCAAAGAGAACATAATCCAGATTCTCTGTGTGGTAGCCATCTTTACGTGGCTTATTTTTTTATATTAGCTTGAGCCTATTGCTTTAAACTGTAGCCTTCTAAGCCTGAAATGGCGCTGGCGCTGTGGTTTCTGGTTCCGCCCACTTCAGCTTCCCAACATGGCGGTAGTACGTTTTCCGCCAGCTCTGGGAGCCATCAACTCTCAGAAATAGTGGGTCTATGCTTCTATCAAAGCAACGTGTAGCTCATAAACCTCTTTTTTTTTTTTTTTGTACTAGCAAAGGCTAAATCCACCACACAGCTTAATGTGCCACTTGCAGAGGCCTCATTCCCGCCATACTGCAGGTCGAGCATGCACGCTAGGAACCCGCCAGCAGTAGCTCAAACATGCAGGCTGCCGCTAGCTTGAAAAAGACAACTAGGAGCTGTTTTTAGCTCCGTTTTAGAATCTTTTTTCTCAGTTTTTAGGTGGAAACTCTTGCCACCACGTTGGACGCCATTTGTAGCTAGAGTTTTCCTGCCTGGCCCACGGTCAGGGCAAATCTCTCTCACCCGCCAGTCCCACAGCCGCTCAGACCCAATCAAGTAAACACAGAGACTTATATTAGTTACAAACTGTATGGCCGTGGCAGGCTTCTTGCTAACTGTTCTTATATCTTAAATTAATCCATTTCCATTAATCTATACCTTGCCACATGGCTCGTGGCTTACCGGTACTTTACATCTTCCTTGTCCTGATGGCAGCTGGCAGTGTCTCCCTCTCAGCCTTCCACTTCCCAGAATTCTTTTCCTTGTCCCGCCTATACTTCCTGCCTAGCCAATGGCCAATCAGTGATTTATTTACTGACCAATCAGCAACACACTTGACATACAGACCATCCCACAGCAGGCTGGGAATGTTGTTCTGTAGGAGAGCATTTTCTAAACCCATGTGAGGCTCTGGATTCAATCCCCAGCATGGCTACCCACCACATGCAGGCAAAAAAGCCTAGCTGTAAAGGGACATTGGCAGGGCTTCCAAGGAAGTAAGTATCAACGTGAGAAGGAACAGGTCCTGAGACTGAACTGGTGGACAGACAGCGGTGCCCTTCACAGGAGCAGTGTGAACATGAGGGGATGTTCTGAGATGAGAGAAGAGAGGTGAGTTTGCTTTAAGCATCTGGAAACAAGAGTGCTTGCATACCATTAACAAGCAAAGCCTACCCAAGTGTGTTTCTCCTCTCTGCCCAACCCTTGTGGAGACAGAAGCTGAGATTGTCTGTGTTTCCCTGCAGAAAGAGGAACCAAGCCCCAGCTTTAGCACATCCAGTGACCACAAGAAATAAATAACAAACGTATTTATTCTCTTTGAGTAAGCTAACTCCCCAAGTGCTGGCACTGTCTCCACCAGTTAGGGAGTAAAGGCCCATCATAAGTAAATGCTGAACTAATAGCCAAGGACTGCAAGTTTAGATGCTGTGAAGTTTGTGACAAGCAGTAATGAAAATGTCAGATGCCACATGGCTGAGGAACTTGGTGCATATGAAACACATGTTATTTAACAATCTGCCACTGAGTGAACAAAAACCAGCTGAAATCAGGCTAGAGGCAGCCAAGAGCACACCACTAAGTCATTACTAAGCAATACCAGGATTGGCTGTGAGACAACAGGGCTGTGATTCTTATTCTCCCAGAAGCCCAGATCAAGAGGAGATGGATGGAGTATGCTAGAAAATGAATAACGAGGGGGGAAGACATCTCATTTGAAGCCAAGTATTATTTGCAGGGCAAGCCTAGGTAAAAGAAGAAAGTTGCCTCTCTCTGAAACCTGCTTGACCTTGGTCTTTCCCTGATGGTAATTGTATTTACTTAAGCCATTTCTTTATGCTCCCCATCAACGGGGACAATAAGAGATGAAACAGGGCCCTCGAAGACAAGCTCCCCTTAAAAGAGAGTGCCTATCTACCGGTGACTCAGCTAAGCACTGGAGTTCAGAGATTTGTAACACCAAGGGCAGAGGAACTCAGTGCCCATTACGGAAGGAAGGCGGGCTCCAGCAATCCACAGATCAAAACTAGAAAGCCCAACTGGACACCATGGCAGAACATGGGCTAATCCAACAGAAAACAGTAACCAGTAACTGTTCCTCTGATGTGATACTCTTCAGTTTTATGGCTTTTCCACTTAGCTTCCTTTCACTTATCAGCAAAATGGGGATAATAATGCCTCTCTTATAGCAATGGTTTGGGGAGTGTTTCCTAAGAGACACATATTGTTAAGGCCTGTGGAGCTGTTGGAGGCAGTGGGGACTAGTAGAAATACACTAGTCATTAGGAGGTGTCCTTGAAGGAAATATTAGACGGTCAGCACTTTCCTGACTCTCTTTGCTTCCTGGCCACCATGAGGTGAACGCTCATCTGAGACGCCTACTCCTGCTCTATAAACTGTGCCACTAAAGAGCCAAGTGATGATGGGCCAACAAATCTCTGAAACTATGAGCCACAGTTAAGTTTCCCTTCATTTCGGTTGATGATCTCAGGTCTTCTGTCACAATGATGGAATCTAAACACAAATGCCAACACTCAATCTCATGTTGAAATATAATTCCGACAGTGAGGTTGAGGTTGTAAAAGGGAGAAAAGTCAGACTGTGGCATGTGCAGGTGGAACCTAGAGAAGTGATTAAGATTGGAGGGAATCCTAATGGTGGGGCTCTAATCCAATGTACCTGTGCCTTTACAAGCTGGAGACTGAGTCAGTGTGCCCAGTCCTTTTGCCTTCTCTGTGTTCTCTGCATAAGCAAGAAGGGATTCACCAGACACATCTATGCACCATGTCTAAATAAATATTTATCCTTTTGAATTCCTCTCTGTGGTCTTTAGTTATGACAACCAAGCATGTATTAAGATAGGGATTTTCTCAGAACTGTGTGCAAATAAAATTGTTATCTGGACTAATTGAATAAATTGAATCTAATGTCAAAAAGATGCCCATGTTTAAACAGTTACAAAATGGTAAGCTCACTCATCATGAGTTGTAGGGCAGGGGAGCAGTTGGAACTGCCCTTGTTAATAGCCTGCTCATGTGACTGGCTGTTGGAGCTGAACAGTTAATTGCTCCCTGCCTCACTTTTTTTTGCTCACCTAAGAACAGTGTCTGATAAGAGCACCTTATTTTGAGGTCTACTTAGGATTAAATTAAGAAATATGAACTTTATCGTGCTGGGCATACAGAGCATGTTCATTAAACGTTAGTTTAACAGATCCAAACTGGCTTTCCTCACAATAGAAAGAAAGTCAATTAAGCTTCTGTAGCCCAAGACCCTTTTCATATCTGTGCACAAGAACTATTTTCTTTATGGCAGTGGTATTTACTTAAACACTTACAGAACTGACTGTGTTTCATTATCTCTATTGATTTATAAAAATGTCACAAAGACAATTAAAAGACAAACTCTGTAACATCAGATAATCTAAAGGGCCCGCCAGCTCCAAAAGGTAAGTAACTTTTTTTTTTTTTTTTGATAGCCACTGGCAACCTTTTGGCCCAATTAAAATCATTTGCAGTTTTTTTCTGGAATATTCTCCCTCTTAAGAATAATCTTAAAGAAAAAAATCTTGTAAGGTAAGCTTCATTAATTTTGGCCTGATGATTGGTACAAGCGCTACAAGAGTCCTTCCGGGGTTTAGTTTAGAAACTTGGAGCTCTGGATTCAAACAGTCACAGAAATAATCTCCTGAAAGGTTTTCTTGAAGAATTTCAGTTTAAATCTTTAAAAGTTTCCATTATCTACTATCCTAATGCTAAGGAAATAAGACTACCTGATTCTCTTCGCTGGATGATGCCCAGAGTACCTGCAAGTGCAGGTGAATCCCTCTTTTTCCTCAGGTCCCGCTGTTTCCAGAAAATGGCCCTTTTGGCCAGTTGCAATTCTGGGCTCTTGCAAGCTTGGCTCCAGGCCAGTTTTCCTGAGGGGCCCTCATGAAAAAGTCAATTTTCTTTCCTTACAATAAGATGCATTCTTCCATTTGATATTTCTTCCCAACATGCACTTTTTTCATTATATACTTGATTTTTAAAATGTTGTCCCCATGCAAAAGAGTAGAGAATCTTACTGCACATGTGAAAATATAAATAACAATATTCACCATAGACAAATAGTAAGAAGACTTGTTTTTTATTAGGTTGAAGAGCGAGGGAAACAGGGAAAATCTTGGTGGGACCAGATAACATTTTAAATGCTTCATTTTTCTTCACAATATCAGTATCTAGCTATTAAATTGTTATATATTATAGGTAGCTTACTTTTTTTAATGGGTGCTTGTTGACATATTTACAAGGGGGAAAACTGTAAAAGAAAAAGCATTCCCAGGATTCCTTCCAAATGTCCATAGGACTTAGCTCAATAGCTCATTCGGGCCTGTAGTTAAAGCACATTCGTTGGTTCCTGGGTTTGGCAGCTGGCTAAGAAAAGCTTGGAAATCCTGTCTGGCCCATTGGTAAACAATGCCATCTGTCCCCAAGAGGCCCTTCTTAGAAAAGTCAACAGTTTGAAGTACTTGAGACTCTCTTATTCTTGACACAAGCTCTGCTTACTTAGGTCAGACCCCATAAAACAAAAACTGTCTGCAAATGGCAGAAACCTGAAGTAGAGGTGGCTACTTATTACCAATGCTTTTCAAATATGTAAGATCTGATGAGCCTTCAGCATGAAACAACTAACTAGGGTAATGATCATCTGGTTTTAAAGGTTACGTCTGATTTACAAATGCACAAACAAAATGTTCAGAGATGAACAAACTCTTGAAATATAACACATAATTCTGATACATTGTATACATAATAATGTCAAAAATATACCAAGTAAAGATCCTTGGTTGCTCAGAAAAGGTATCTAGATGTCTCTATTTTTTGTAGGATTCTGAGTAAAAGAATGAGCATCTCCATTTTAGAGCCGTTAGCAAGACAATGTTCCATTCAAATTCAAAAAGCTCTTTTTCTTTCTTTCTTTCTTTCTTTCTTTCTTTCTTTCTTTCTTTCTTTCTTTCTTTCTTTCTCTTTCTCTCTCTCTTTCTTTCTTTCTTTTTCTCTCTCTCTCTTTCTTTCTCTCTTTCTCTCTCTCTCTTTTTTTAAACAGCCAAACTCAACTGATAACAGTGTAATTGATGCTATTAGCAATCAATCTGCCACTGGGCTTATAATTAACAAGAACAGGTAGGTTACGGACAGTAAGGGCATTCACAAAGCTCCATTGGAAGTTTCCCATGAAGACACATGGAAATATAAATATATTTACATAAATATATATGAAGTATTTATGTTATCAACATTTGCATACTCAGATATAGCCTTAGATACAAGTGTCTCTTCCACTTGGCAAATCTTTTTATTTTTCACTTCACTTGGCAACTCTTTAAACTTCATATCCTATCCTAATTTAATAAGGATGGATCATTGTCATTGTGCAGAGATCTGTGAAATCTCAGTTTTACACATAAAAGACATGCTAGAGCTTTGCATTCTTACATATACTTATTCTTAGACATTGACTTTTTTTGAATTAAAAAAAGTCAAAAATAATTGTCAGAGGAAATCTGAACATGCGCTAAAGAAAAGCCCTCACACAGGTACCTGAGAAATAATACTTCATTATCATTTAATCAAAGTCAAGCAGAGTATTTTAAAGTAAACATGAAAGTACCACAAATCAAAAGAAACTTAGTCTTTCATGAGAGAAGAGGCTTTGTTCTTTGTTAGTTTTTTTCCCTCTAACTTTAAATCATCTTGCTAGAAGACCACTACTTTTTAAGAATAATTTTCTTAAATTTAAAAGTATGACTTTCATGTACACATAAAATGAGCAGGTGTTGAAGATTGTATTTAACTCATTAATTAATGAGGAAACCAGAAAAGGTGTTACAACCAATTCAAAGGAAGATTCAAAGACCGGACAAATGTATAAGCCCATCAGAAATGTTGAAATTAATTGAATGGCTCCAATACTGCCATCTTCTTCAGCTGGGATAGGAAGTCAATTGAACACCCACCAGACAATATTCCTTTGCATGTCCACAGACAAGATTCATTACATTACTGTAGACTCTCAACCTTTCTTCTCAGTCATATTGCAAGACAGCTGAGATAAAGAAAGGTTCAAATACTACAAGTAAAGAGGCCAGCAAAATATGTTTGCCATGATATGTAACTGTCCCATTGAAGATAGCTATTAGCCTTTTTGGTCAGTTTCAATGGTCTTCATAATTTCTCCTCATACCCTCACAGAACTGAAAGCTTTAAAAACCCTGTTCTATCGGCTGGCCAGGATGGTTGGTATTTACTGCTGACTACTTGCTGAGTATTTCTATATCACTACTGCACATAGTAGGGGAGACTGTCTTTCCTTGGTGAGCTATTACTCTAGTAGGAAAGACAATCTAGTAAATGCAACAAGGATGGGCACAAAATATCATGTCAGTCCCATCTCAAGGCTGAGGAAAGCTCTCTGGAGTAACAACAGGCATCAGCAAAGAGGCAGGGAACTGTGGATACAGCAGGTACAGGGAGAAAAAGGCTCTGAACAGAAGAAATCACAGGAGCCATGACCTGGAAGTGAATTAGACCTTACTGATTTCAAGGCAGTACATTTAGGCTTTGGGGCAAATGTTTCCCACCAACTGTGACTTATCTCAGACACAAGCTCCTGGGTAAACCATAATATCTCCAACTGCTTCAAAGAATTTTAAGAAAAATGTATAATGTAGAATATACAATAGGCAAAATGTGTGAGTGGGATATTGTAAATAACTCTTAGCCAATCCTAAAAATGACTGGTAGCCATTTAAAATATTGCCTAGAAATTATGTACAATGCCTGATACAATACATGATAATATAAATATGCACAGTTGAAAGTTTGTTGAATTTTGAAGCCAGTTTAAAAGATAGGGAATGAGGGTCAACACCAGCATAGGTAAAAGATGATTTGTTTTGGCATCTTATCCAAGTAAAAGTTTAAGAGTACTCTCACATTCAGAGAGTAAAAATTACCTCCTTCCAGAGTTAGTAACTTCTGAAATTGGCAGATAGAGCTGTCTCCTCTTGTTGACTGTGGCCATATTTAATAAAGAACTAGGGTTTTATCAGTCATGGTGAGAAGGGCTACTGAGAATAAATACAACTCAGTAAATATGTCCCCAGCCTATTCTAACTCCAAAATTACATCTGGAAAAATGAAATTGCAATCAACTGGCAGATGGCTTCAACAGAGAAGAACTCTTCATAAAAAAACCAGTAGATGCCATTTCTTTATTTATTTGTAATGTACTAGGCCCTTTAACAACATTATTATATTTTTTGATAGTGAACTACCAAGCTCACTTCACAGACAGAGTAAACTAAGAATCAGGGTGATTAAACAAATTACCCCAATTTGTCTATGCTGCAAGAAGCAAGGCTTGAATTCTACTCCAGGCTTGTCGGATTCCCCATGTACAGAACTTCTAGACAATGCTGGAGCTTCCCCAAATGCTGCTAAATGATGGTATTTATTAACAGTGGCTGCATATGTAAAGGGAATACTGTTATCCAGGAAGCTGACTGTGGGACCGTATCCACATTTCTCATTTGTTGGGCCCTAGACAAGGATGCTGATGAAAGTCTGCATGCTCAATATTAAAAGTAATAAATACATTTAACAAGCTGCTAAATAAAATATGACCTAGACTGCTGCCTCCATACATACACTGTATAATACCTATGAGGCCAGGTTCAAGTTAAAAGTCTCCACCTCATAGCAGAGCATTGTGCATTTCCTGATCCTCCCTCTATACTCTTGCAAGCTCTCTGTCTGTCTCTGTCTGTCTCTCTGTCTCTGTCTCTGTCTCTGTCTCTGTCTCTCTCTCTCTCACACACACACATACACACACACACACACACACACACACACACACACACACACACACACACACAGTGCATGGAGTCTGCTGTGCACATGCACAACTCTTGATAGCCTACCCTGAACAGAACTGTTTCTTAGCTGCTGTTGGACTTGTCTATCTCTGAAGAATGGACTAAAGGAACTGTCCTGTGAAAGTCCTAGGCAAGCTTAGATTCCTCTGGACAGGAGATTCTGGCCACTAGAGCACATGCTGGAAACACAGTGTGCAACCAAGCTGTCTTTGAACTTGTCATGGTCTTTGGATTATTAGTTATTAGTCCCCATCAAGTTAATTATGAAAACATGGAAATAATCACTTGACATCTGCCACAGCAGTGTGACATTGCTGATATATCCAAATGTAAGAGTGCCTATCTTACAAATATGTTGGTTGATTGTGAGTAAGAAATCACAAATAGGAAGGCAGGGCACTGCCCACAGATGGCGAGAAACACTGTTTAGACAGAGGAGGAAAGAAAGTCCCTTGGTTTCCCTTTCCTTTGCCCACAGCATCTCCCCACCTCCCCACCCCCCTGTGGGGAAAGACCTTGAGTAAGAATCTCTAAAGCATGGACTTCTAAAATGGGATTCCTCTCAGTTCAAGAGGAGCAATGTCAGCAGCAATCCTTTTCTTCCTTTGCAGCCTAATTTCACAGATGCACACATAAGGGCTGTGGGCCCTCACTGAGCTCTAGGATCACAAAGGCCAGCTGCGGCATTACTGCGCTGGCTTTGGGGATCCCACATGACAGTAAGCAGATCCATCACCAAAGGGCAGCTAACGGGAAATCATTCACTCTGTGGATCTTCCACCACCAGTGGGCTGCTGATTAGCTTCAGCAGGAAAATCAGGTCAAAGTCAATAAAAAAAAAATCAGCTTCTTTTAACTCGGCACTATTTTTACAGCACAGTGGAAAGATTTTAGCTGTGTTATTCTCTGGTCCCCACTGTCAGTTTCCGCTGAGGACTTATTTCTCAGCCGAGGTTTTTTGTTTTGGTTGTTTGGGTGATTTGGGTTCGGGGGGTTGTTTTTTGTATGTGTGTATGTCTGTTAGGAAAGGAATTTTAAAATAAAGAGAGGGAATCTTGAAATTTAGAAATATGTTTCCAGGAAAATCAACTTTTAAGAGTAAAACAAATGTAACTCAAAATCCTATTTGCAATGGTCTTAATAGGATTGCCTCCATAAATGTTTGGGCCAGGAGGAAATTGGTTTTAATGACCTGGGATAAGCAATACGTTTTGCACTGTAGTTTTTTTTTTTTCTTTACAGTCTATTTGCTCAATGTGTAACACCCATCTCCTCCACTCTTTACCCACCCCCTTCCTGTTGGCCTTCTCCCAGTTCACACATATGCATGCCAACACCAACACCGAGAGCTGGTGAGAATGATCATGCTCGTGTGTGTTTAAATACTCTGTTTAACAATTAATAAACAATAAGCTTAGCAAATACATGCTTTGTACAGCTCACATAATAAGACTATACTTTTAAAGTAACAAATGCTTAGCTGTATTGTGGTCTTGTGTTCATAAAATATTAACTTTTTATTCAATTGTAGTGTAGTCTGTAGAAATTTTGTATTAAAATGTAGAATTTGGGCTTGGGAGGTCATTCCGTTGATAAAGGGCTTGCTCTGCTGACATGAAGGTCTGAGTTTAATCTCAAGCACCTCTACAAAAATGTTAATCACAATGATGGGCTATTGTGACCCCAGCACTGGGAGGGTAGAGGTAGGAGGATCCCTGGGACTTATCAGCCAGCCAACCTAGTCTATGTGGTCACTTCCAGGCTAGCAAGGGACCATCTTGTCAGTGCAACCAAGAAGAAAAGGTGGGCAGCACCTGAGTAAGGCCCCAGGATTGTCCTCTGGAATCAACATGCATGTACATCACAAACAAGCATGCACATTCATGTATGCAAATACACACACAAAGAGACATATAGAATTTGATGGTTGAGAATTTACGGAGGCAAGTTCCATAAAAAGTGAACTAAAAGGAGTGTGTTCCTTTCCGTCTCCCAGGACACACATGTATTTTATGATAGACTGACCCCTTTTGCTGCAAGGCCAGGGTTTTGTTCAGCAGCAAAGATCACTATTAACTTTACATGAAGGTTAAATTAAAGATCTTAAGCCAACAAACTTTTCAATATCACACTTAAAATTATGTAAACACCATTCAGTGGCACAATACCTTAGTGAAATCTAAGTTCCCATAAGTACCTCCATGATTTTAACCCTGTAGCTGTCTGTCAACAATAACCCTTTTTGCTCAAATAGTGGCTTGATCTCGTGAGGCACAGATGAGTCAGGCCTGGTTTTCTCACTCTTTTCTGAAATGCAGATGCCTGGGCCATATCCGTAGACATTTTAACTGTATACATCCAAGATCTAATCAGGAACCTGTGTTTTAACATATCCCCACGGTGATTACAATGCAAATGCTCCAGGAGCTGCCTAAAAGAAACACCATACTGTGCCATGCGTTTTGTTAATTGTTGAATGGATCAACTCCTGCTTATTGACAGTTCAAACTGATTTGATTTTGACGTCCAAGATACCACGATAGGCAAAGGTACAATTTCACCGTGGTTTATAAACCATTAAGTATTGTCTTCTTGGGATCCTGAGACCTCCTCCCCACTGAGGAGCTATTATTGGCAATCAATGGTTGCATAGGGAGGCAAAGTCGTTTTCTTCAATGGTGTAGCCACCGTTAAGTTGCTCATGTCTAATAAGTACCCTCCCACCCCTTCTCATACTAACAACCTTAATTAAACCCAGTGAATTAAAAAAAAAAAAAGGGACATGAAAATCGGCGAGGACTGTGGTTATATTTTATTTGTGCTCTAACAAATAAAGCTTGCCTGAAAATCAAGAGGAGGAGCTAGCCACTAGTTAACCATAGAGATCTGGAGGTCTGTACAGACAGACAGGAAATGATAGAGCTGGGCAGAGAGAGGAAGTGATAAGGTGGGGTGGAGAGGAGTTCGCTATCTTTCGGCAGAGGATTTCGTAGAGATAAGAACTAGTGGCTGGCTGGTCTGCCTCTTTGATCTTTCAGCTTTCACCCCAATATCTGGCTCTGGGTTTATTATTAACAGATTGTTTAGCAATTTGTGTTATAGAGGACGTTGGGAATGTATAATTCTGCAGCAGTGCAGGGAGATAAGAGAGAGTAATGGGTGAGAAATGACAAAAATATACCATATGTGAGTATGAAATTATCAACAAAAACATATTTTAAGTATAGCCCTTTCTTGGTTTGTGCAGGAGATTAGTTCCAGGGTGCCCTACCCCAATATCAAGAATGCTTAAGTATCTATATGACACAGAGTAGTTGTACCTCATAACATATCTACATCCTCTCAACTCTAAATCACCACTGCATTATTTTATGCCTAATGCAAATTCTCTGTAAACACTTGCCAGACTATGTAGCTCAGGGAGTCATGGCAGGAACACCTGCATATGTTCAGTATAGATGCAATTTTAAAATCAATTTCCACTCATGCTTGGTTGAATCCATAGAGGCAGGACCACAAATATAGAGGGCAGATTGTGTTATGGAAATTGATTGAATAGACAATCAATTATAGTCAAAGTTGCCAAAGTAATTCAGACCCATGGTCTCTTATAAGAAAGTTCTTAAAGCTACCAACACATAGAAATGGAGCAAGGATATGACTGTACATCACTATAGCTCTATAGTTAAAAGGCTCACACAACAAATATTTGCCAATTGAAAAAGTAGCTTCTGCTTAATTACTACACAGAGACGCACATCAGGGTGTTATATGTGAATCCATATCTATGGGAAGGACAGTGACTCCAAAGTAAGTGCTGTACTTCCCTGTAAAGCACTACCCAGGTTAGCACTGTGAGGAAGCTGATTTTAGAGTCCTTTTATCTAAAAGACATTTGATTTCCTTTCTGTAAAAAAATTTTCCTTCAAACTCATCTTAACATCTGACTGATAATTTCATTCAGCAATGGATTGGATAAAAGCTTTGATATGCATATGAGACTCATGTTTCAATTTTTTGATAGTTCCTGTTTTTGTCTGTATTCTGATACAGGCTATGATACAGCATGAAGCAGAGGATGACCTTGAAGTCCGGTACTCTTTCCTCTGTCTCCTAAGCACTAGGATTACAGGTTTGCATCATGACACTCAGCTCGTGTTTTAAGTTTTAGGAGAGCTGTGCTCTGGCAGGTTTGGACAATCCTCTGAGGTATTCATCGGTACTTACATACCAAAGCCAGTGCCTTCACTTAGCCCTCTGGAGAATCTGCAGAGGCAGGAGACACCCTTATTGCTTCTCTTCTGAGCCTCTCGACTCCTTTGTGTCTGTTTCTAGTTCTTGTCCACGTCTGGTTCTGACTCTCATTTGTACACGTTGTACCCCACCCCCACCGCACCATTGGCTAGAAACTGGGATCTGGTTTTATGGTTGGATGGCATGCCTATCTGTTTCAAGATGATGGACATCTGCCTCGATCAAAGGAGAAGCCAAAGAGATGTTTCTGGCTGTCTGCTTCTTTCTGTGCTCACTCTAATTAAGAAAATATTTTAGACACATTAAAAGGAAACAGCTCTCTGAGACAGGAACTCATGAGATTTTTGCGTTTCTGTTTTATTTTTACATTTGGCTTCAACTAATGTGTTCATTATGGGTTTTTGTATGCATGAGTTTAATTTTTTGTTATTGTTTGTTTTTTGAGACAAAGTCTCATGTAGCCCTTGAACTTGCTGGATGACCAAGGATGACCTATATAGGTCTCTAATTCTTATTTGAATTTCCAATTTTTCTTGCTTTTAAGGAATGTTAAGATTAGATGATTCTGGGGCCAGGAAGATGGCTACACTGTTAAGAGCATGTACTGCTCTTCCTGAAGACCCAAGTTCAATACCCAAGACTCATACAGGCTGGCTCGGAACTACCTGTAACTCCAGCTCAGAGGCATCTGACATCCTCTTCTGGCCTCCATAAGGACCAATACACAGTGGCATTCACTCACACAGACACAAACTTACACATAAATAAAATAATAAAAATAAATGTTTTTCTAGGATTAGATGATGTATCTGAAAACAAAGGAACTCTTCTTGTGTTAGTTTGTAGCAATGAATGGGTGCACCTCTAGAGACAATGAGCTACCTCATCAGTAAAGGCCCATGCCACCAAGCCTGAGAACCTCGCTTCATTTCTAAGGGCTTACATGGCAGAGGATCGAACTGACTTTTGCAAGTTGTCCTCTGACCTCCACACCTGTGCTGTGGCTGCACCTCTCACATCAATTAGTAATAGCTAATATAATTTAAAATTTTAAAATGTACACCAGACACACACACACACACACACACACACACACACACACACACACACACAGCATTGCTAAACTGCCCCCAGGAAATGAAGAACCTGAATATTACATACAGTAGGCTTTTAAAAGAAGCCAAGGAAATGGGTAGCCCAGAATATTTAACAAACCAACTATCTGTCATTTGATATTTAATTAGAGTCAGATATGACATTACAGAAGGTGTTCACATACAAATTGAATTTCCCATAATCAAGATGCACCGTTGGGCAAATCAGACTGGACTGGCTTCATAATTTGGGGTTAGAAAATAATCTGCTTGTCCTTCTGTATTTGTGTCTGACCATGCTTTTATTTAAGAATTCTTAATTTAAAAAAATTCATGAATTTTCAAAAGATCTTATGCTATTTTACTGGCCAAATAAGCTAACGTGATGAAATTCTTCTAAGAGTGAAAAAAAAAAAACCTCATACCAAGTAAAATTAATTATAATTCTTACAAGCTTTTTATATAAACATCTATCATCTATATTCTGTGGAGTTTCAATTTTAACATAATTTGCAAGATCCTTGGTTAACTCAAAAACCTTTGGGCTAATTTTAAACAGAGTCCATTATTAATGTTCAGATACCTGGATTATTTCTGATAAAACATTACAGATGCTCTTCGATTCATTATGGGGCTTCATCTCAGTAAGTTGAAAACATAACTTGCAAATGGATTAGGACTCCTTAACCACTGAATTTCATAGAGCAGCAAGGCAGCAGACATATGTTGGCAACCAAGTCCTGTGTCCTTGTGATCTCAGGTCTCACAGGGGGCTGTGGCTCACTGCAGCTGCTGAGCGCAGCAGGAGAGATCTCGCCTGCATTCCACTGGCTTGGGAAAAGTCCAGAGGCTAAACTTGTAAGAATTATTTCACTGAACGCTTATTACTATGACACTATTTTAAAGTTGAAAAGCCTCAAGTGGAATGATTATAAATAAGTCAAGGACCATCTGATGGAATCCAAGTACAGGCTTAGTGTAGATGTCTTTCTTTGCTTCTTAATACACACAGTGACTTCAAGCTTGGATGATGTGATTGAATATGCTCATTCTTGACATGTGAATAATTCATGAGACTGACATGTGTGGCTATAAGGAATGAGTTCATTTGCTAAACTGCCAGTGGGGTGGGCAACTCTCAATGACCTACCTTTCCACAGATTAGGAGATATGTAATTTGGTGAAAGTTGCATATAGTATGAGTGATTAAAGATGACTGCAGAGTAATGAGTACACACTCATATATGGAAGACACTGGGGTACACCCATTCCTGTAGGACAGTGGGGTACACCCATTACTATAAGAAAGTGTGGTATATCCATGTATGGAAGACACTGGGGTACACCCATTCCTGTAGGACAGTGGGGTACACCCATGCCTGTGAGACAGTGGGTACACCCACACCTGTAAGAGAGTGGGGTACACCTAGTCCTGTGAGACAGTGGGGTACACCCACACCTGTAAGAGAGTGGGGTGCATTTCTAGTTTTGTCCTGACGAAGCATGTCCGCTTACTCCAGAGCATGAAAGAATACACTGAAGAACACAAATTAAGCTTGTCAAGCAAGCTGAGACATTTGGAGAGCATTAGACTATTTACCTTGGTAGATGATGCCTAAATCTGCAAAAAGCAATGTTAAAATGTCAACAAAGGGACTGAGGACATTGGCTTGTGAGTAAGAGCCCTTGCTGAGCAAACATGAGAACCTGAGTTTGGATCCCTGACACCTGTATAGAAGTCAGGCATGACCACGGGCACCTTCTCCAGTGCTGGGGGTTAGAAAAGTCAGACATGACCATTGGCACCTTCCCCAGTGCTGGGGGATGGAAAAGTCAGGCATCACCATGGGCACCTTCCCCAGTGCTGGGGGTTAGAAAAGTCAGACATGACCATGGGCACCTTCCCCAGTGCTGGGGGATAGAAAAGTCAGACATCACCATGGCCACCTTCTCCAGTGCTGGGGTTAGAAAAGTCAGACATCACCATGGGCACCTTCACCAGTGCTGGGGGATGGAAAAGTCAGACATGACCATGGCCACCTTCCCCAGTGCTGGGGGACGGAGACAGGATGCAGGATCACCAAGGTAAGCCTATCAAAATCACAACAAAACAAAACAAACTCCCCCCTAAAGGCCATCAAGCCAGAGATTTAATGAGACCATATCTTAAGACAATAACTAGAGAATAAGAAAGCAGAGTGCCTGAAGTCTTCCTCTGGCCTCTACATGCATACATACACATGTATGAACACACACACATTCAGGCACACACACACATGCACATACACACACACACACACACACACACAGAGAGAGAGAGAGAGAGAGAGAGAGAGAGAGAGAGAGAGAGAGAGAGAGAGAGAGAGAGAACATTTAAAATGTTGAAAAAGGTTGTTCAGTCCCAATAAGTTTATTTCTAATTAACTTACAAGGGAGCTTAAGAAATCGTAACTGCCAAATACTGTATTCACGCAGGCTAGAACTTGGCATCCTCAGTAAGAAACTGACTGGCCTCAGCCGTGTTTAGACAATGAAGGGCAGGCAGTGAGCGGTTATTCTTGACCACGGCATCATCTGTCAAAACAGGGTCCAGTACTCAGCAGGAGAGCGTGCTGTGCTTCAGCTGCTTTTATCATGTCCCCAATTATCATTATCACTCTTTAATAAAAAGATAAAATTTGCTCTCTTTCAAAAATGCTCAAGTCAAATTTTGGATTCTGCAGAAGCAGCTATTGAGACAATTTAGCATTCAAGGCTCGACACAGCATTCAGGGAAGGGACAAGGTAGAGCAGAAGCAGAGTTGGACCCTGGAGAAGTTACATCACCCTCTCCTGGCTCCTTCAACACACATGCATACACTCACACATACACACACACACACACACACACACACACACTACACACACTCACACACACACACACTCATACACACACTCACACACATTCACATATTCACACACATATGAACACAGACACTTGCACATACACACACTTTAGTCACCCTGAGGGAGGCTCTGATTTGCACATGACTGATAGAGTCAAGCCAATGGCTGGAGGATGCCCGCTGGAGGATGCCCGCTGGTGGCTGGGCAGCAGGTTCTCCTCCATGTCCACCATCTCCTCCTACAGCCGTTTTTCCTCCTGCTTCTTTCACGTGAGAGTCTATATTGCTGGTTTTCTAAAATTGGTAGCAAGGAAAATCACAAAGTTGTGATTTCTGTCTTAATCCAGTGAGAGATCGCTTCTAACACCCCTTGGTTTTTCTTCACAAGATCAGAACCCAAATTTAGAAAATAACACAGTTCCATAATACTATTTTATCATCAAAAACTGACTTTGAGATTTTCCACTCAGCCCCTGGATCATCACAAATGTGTCTTCTTTTGCCTTACAAAAAGAAGGATGCTAGAAATGATAGGTAGTATTTGCTACAGATCACATTTCTCAATCAGCTCAACATTATTGTAATAATATTAATGTGACTTGTCAAGGCAAAGGATAAATTGAACAGGCGGGATGCTACTAATGAAATTGCTGTAGAAATCACATCTTTACAGCAGTGCCTCTCAGAGTGCAATCCTCAGATCTCATCGCCTGGCTCTCTAGGAGACATATCCACTCTAGGGTGAGGGTAGAGCATAGTTGTTGGGCATGTACCTGACATATACAAGTCCCTAAACAGAGGGAGGGCTGGAGAGAGGTAGGGAAGTGGAGTAGAGAGGGAGGGAGGAGAGAGGGAAAGAGAGAAGGAAGGAATTTTCTGGAGACCCATTTCAGATTTACTAAATGAGAAATGAAGGTGATGGAGTCCAACACTGTTTAATATGCTTCTGAGTGACACTGAACGATCATTGCCTTAGATCAAAACACACCCCAGATATGCTAATATCTGAATGTTCAGAGTCTCATTAAGTTTATAGATGTCACTAAACTGGGGAATTTCACACTCCTATACTTTATATTATTTGTAATCATAATGAAGGAATCTCAGCATTTAGCATCATTCTCAGGCCAGTATGTTCAGGGCCTAACACCTATCTGAAGTCCACCATTAGCCGCAGGTCCCCATTTGTGTCGACAACTGAATGATAGTCTCACAGAAAGGCAGATTTTAGAATTGAAAGCAGACATCATTTAGACCAGTGGTTCTCAACCTGGGGATCACAACCCCACAGTGGTCACATATGAGATATTCTGCATATCAGATATTTACATTACAATTCATAACAGTAGCGAAATTACAGTTATTAAATAGCAACAAAATAATTGTACAGCTGGGGGATCACCACATGAGGAGCTGTATTAAAGGGTCGTAGCATTAGGAAGGTTAGAACCACTGATTTAGACAGTAAACTCACTGAATGAAGATGGGGACAAAACTCAGAAAACTTCCCTCTAGAAGCAGACAACCATGTGAGTGAAAGTGAAACAAAAAACAAGAAC
The DNA here is from genome assembly GCF_949786415.1 of Peromyscus eremicus. Classification (NCBI taxonomy): domain Eukaryota; kingdom Metazoa; phylum Chordata; class Mammalia; order Rodentia; family Cricetidae; genus Peromyscus; species Peromyscus eremicus. The sequence continues at coordinate 6,986,434 of NC_081435.1, forward strand.
TCTACCAAGTCAAACAAAGCAATGAGGTAGATTTAGTTACTCATACATTAGTTGGAATACATTTGCTCTAAAAAAGGTCCTTTTCTTTTTCTTTTAAAAATAAAACTTCTATTTCTCTCAATTTAGTAGATGCAATGGTTAAACTTTATTTCTCAGTATGATTGGATTGAGACAGCCGGAAGGTTATAAAGCTCACTCCTGAGTAGCTTGTGATGGCGTTTCCAAGACAATCAACCAATGGGTGGAGGCTCACCCTGAAAGTGTGAGGCCGTTCAATATCCTGGGGCCTGGTTAGAACCGAAAAAGGAAGAAAAAGGAAGCTCACTGATACAAACACTCTCTCCTTCCTGGGTACCAGGAGTGAGCAGTGCTCTGCCACGGTCTCCCACTGCCCTGATGTCCTGCTTCACCACAAGCCAGAGCGATCCAGACCGCCAATCAGGAGCTGAAATCTCTGAAACTGTGAACCAAACAAACCTTGTCTCCTTTCCAGTTCTTCTTCCAGGTATTTCTGACAACAGCAAAATCCCTGACCAGCAGAGCAGACGCGGCAAAACTGAAACAGTGCAAGGCAGCTCACTCACACAGTGAACCAGTGCAAGACAGCTCACTCACACAGTGAACCAGTGCAAGACAGCTCACTCACACAGTGAACCAGTGCAAGACAGCTCACTCACACAGTGAACCAGTGCAAGACAGCTCACTCACACAGTGAAACAGTGCAAGACAGCTCACTCACACAGTGAAACAGTGCAAGACGGCTCACTCATACTAATCCCCAGCGTGCAAACACTTTCCATGTTCACCTTCTGATACATGGATATTTGGTAAGTTGTGAAATTTCCGTGGTAGTCTGCGGCTGCAGAGGTGGCTCAGCGGTTGAGAGCACTGACTGCTGTTCCAGAGGACCCGGGTTCAATTCCCAGCATCCACATGACAGCTCACAGTTGTCTGTGACTAGTTCCGGGGATCTGATTCTCACATACGTACTTGCAGTGGTAGTCTGCCCTTCTTACTGGAGTATAACCAAACTCTTGAATAGAACAGACCCAGCTAGCTATGGAATGTCCAATTTCTGGACTATCTTTGTGTCATTTGCCATAATTCACCACTAAGAATAAATATGAAATCAGGAGTGAAGCCTCATGTCTAGAATCCCAGCATGTGGGAGACTGAGAAAGAGGACTACTGTGTGCTCAAGGACAGCCCATGCTACACAAGCATTCGAGGCCAGGATGGACTTAAAGACAATAATGTCTCAAGGGCCAAACGCCTACATGCCTTCCCAGGAAAATTTGTCTGGAACTGTCCCAGAGAAGCGAAGACATTTCTTGGTGGTTACATGTTTTAAAGTAATGGGAGATCTCTGACTGCACCATTTTTTCCTTTTTAAATTTTCCTTTGAACCAAACCCTGCCATCTTTCCGGTTTCCTCATCAATTAATGAGTTGAATGAAATCTTTGATATGTGTTCATTTTGCATTTGTATGAAAGTCATACATTTTACTTAGAGAATTCTGCTTTGATACTTGGGACCAGATGTGCTTTGGAATTCCAGATTTATCACATTTAGAAAGTACGGAGACATATATTTCAAATATACATCAACCTAAAAAAAGCTTCTTAATATTTCTTCAGGAAAACATATAAATATTTACACTCAGTGACATGAAGTAATTATAAATGAGAGCATGACATTCTAGGTTGGGTTTGGCCATATAGCATTGAACATGTTCAGAATTGGTCAAGATGCTGCCAAATTAGTTACAAAAAAAAGTTACTTCTCAGTGTTGAGCAATTCAGAGTTAGAGGATCAGCAATTTTTGACCACCTCAATCTACATTTATTCCATTAAAGATGAGCCATAACAAAAATAATGAGAAAAGACGAGGTGTGAACTCTCAGGAACCATTAATAATTTAACATATCAGAACACAATCCAATGGGAGCCATCTCCTTGAGGAAAGCAATAGAATTATAAAAATGTAGCAGTCTCAGAATAATGACAGAAATTCTTTGATCCAAGTTTAGAAACACTTCAAGAGACTAGCTACCAAGTTAAACAAAACAAAAAAGGTAGGGAAAAAGTTTACTAAGCTTAAAATAGGTAACTTTGCCTATAGTAATACATTCCAGGCAAACGCAAACCCTTGCCTAAGAGCAAATGTTTGGGAGCTTTGGAACAAGTGAAATACCCAAGTAACATATTTATAGAAAGCAAAGGATGGTTCATTAATAAGAAAACTGAAAAGTGTCTTTCACATTTCGAGGCATTGCAAACCCATATTACAGTGAACAGGATTTCTGGTGCAAAAATCGAAACATAACTTACTGAGTATTTTTAGTAAAACTGGCAGGGGCCACATAGATAGGCACATGCTCATTACCCCAACATTCAACACGCTAAGTCAGGAAGACTATGAGTTCGAGTACAGTCTGTGCTTCCTGTCATAATCCTGGCTCAAAATGTGAAAACAGGAAAGAAATGGGAAAGAAAGAGAAGGGGGGGGGAGGGAGGGAGAGAGGGAGGGAGGGGAGGAAGGAAGGAAGGAAGGAAGGAAGGAAGGAAGGAAGGAAGGAAGGAAGGAAATAAAAAACAAAAGGCTTTACCTCACCTTTCGTTTTGAGATCATTTTATATAATAATTTTTCCTAGTTTTGCAATATTTTGAATCATGAGGTCTACAATCTGAGTTCCTGAAGCTTAAGCTCTCAGCCTTCCCCTTAGCAAACAATCAAGTTTTTATTTCTCTTTAAGAAAAATAACAAGAGAAAAGCAAGAGTCGTGATTTTTAAAGTGATACACACACTTGTGTTTCTCTTTGGCCTGCCTCCAGCTTACCAGAGGACAAAATGAAGTAGAAAGAAAAGCAAGGATGAGTCGAAGGGGGTTCTCTGGGAAGTGGGAAGTCACAGGAGAACAAAGGGACCGCATGAACATGCAGGCCCGTGGATGCCGCTCTCCTCTGGCTGTGAATTTCACACAGCAGGTAAAGGCTCTAGCACCATATGAAAAAGAGCAGCGGACTTACTTTGTTCCCAGCTATTGAAGGGGGTGCTGCAAGTGAAGCTCCGCCTTTTGCACTTTTTACTGATGCCACTGTGTTCACAGTTATGCTATCCTGAGCAACCTGCCTTGGTGTGTGCACATGAGCATCCACTGAAAATCCCCTGTTCCGATCGCAAGGGACTCTCCCCTTCATTACCTTGGGAAGCTGCAGTGGGTTTATGCCTATCTTCTGACATTCATTCCATCCATGTGTCTGTGTACATATACAAGCCAACACAAATACTCGCTGCGTCGTGTTCCCATACAACGATTCACGCTTCCAATCCATCTGTAGTACTCAGACATGCCTTGACCCAATACCCGGTGTGAAGCCAGTCAGAGGGGCTTTGGCTACTGAAAAGGTCTTCCTCCCTAAACCTTAGTCCATAAAAAAACTTAAGGGACTATTGCAGTTTTAACAATAGTGAGGAATATTTATGGAATCAAAATGCTGAATGCAGAGGTTTTTAGCTGTAGTTTAAAAAAATACAGTTGCAGATAAGCATTAATCTTTCATCTCTATCAATTTAAAAATTAGCTCTTTTGCATGTGCTGCAATTTGTCTTTCCTCTAGAAACAGACTAGGAAGCCTGTGGCTTTAGAATACAGTTTGCAGTTAATACATGAATATATTTATTGAGTTTAAAAATAGGCTAGAAATACATTTTCATTTATCCTTTGAATTGTGGACTTGTGTAGGCTGCTACCCCATCTCCCCAATTCTCTGTTTTCCCCCATGCTGTGCACGAACTACTCTTCTAGGACTAGAGCACCCTCTCCATGGTCCTCTATACTGTTTTATATATTTAATGAGTCATTAATTTCTGCCTTAGCTTCATTTCTGTTACTGTGACAAAATACCTTGGCAAAAAGCAAGTTAGGGGAAAATGAAAATTTTTACCTCACAATTCCAGGTTATAATTATGTGAAAGCCAGGGCGGCGGCAGAAACGTGAAGCCCCTAGTCAGTCACACCCACAGTCAAGAACAGAGAGAAATAAACATGGGTGTGCTCACTTACTGGCCTGATTTTTGTGTTCAGCTCCATTCCTTCACTCTTATACAATTCGGAGCGCCCTGTCTAGAGAATGGTGATGCCCACAGTGGGCTGAGTCATTCACGTCAATTAACTTAATGAGGATAATCATCCCCAGATATGCCCAAAGGCCAACCCAGTAAAGATAATTCCGTATTGAAATTTGCTTCCCAGGTGATTCTAAGTTATATTAACTTGATAATTAAAACTGACAATCACAATTCCTGTGCTATTTAGTAGAGTAAATTTTAAGTATAACCTGCAATAAATAACAGTTAGTTAAATGGGCTGGGGCTGATAGAGAAGGAAAATAAGAGAAAAGATGGTTCAAAATAACATGCGAAACCAGTTTTATTTTTCTTATTGCTGTTGTTTCCTCCTCCTCCTCTTCTTCTCCTTCCCTTTTTCATACTAAAAGACAGCATTTAAGACCCACTAACTTGGGCAGCTGCTTTCCAGATTTCAAAGAACAAGATGAACTCCATGACCATTACGAAAGAAACTAGGGTGGACCCATTGACAGCCTTGCCCTGAGAACCTGAGGAGTGGGCATGATAGGAGCATCTCATTCATTAGCCCATTCCTCGGGAAATTGACCTCATACACCAAACTCATAGTATAATTTCAGAGTCTTTGGGCTAAGGCATTTGAAAAACAGATGCAGTCAGCTGAGAGTTTGAAGCAGACACACTGCTGTTTGAATGCAAATGTGGAGGCCACAGAGCTGACTCTCCTGAAGACAGTGAAACAATCGGAACATAGAATAGTAAAAAAAAAAGTACTCAGAGATGGACTGGCCTCCGCTGAAGAAGCCCCCAGAGTTAGTTAGCAGTGTGATCATATTGCATATGAGCAATCACTGGTCTTGCAAAGAGCACCAATACAACAAAGTGACACCCAGATTACCACGGCCTCCAGCCACCTCGGTCCACCCTCAGTCCCACTACACCAACATCAGTACGGCCTCTTAATGGTTTTGGAAACCACAGAGTTTCACCACATTCCTGAACATTCACATGCATGTCCTTCTTCCTCTTCCAACTTCCAGATAAGGCAATCCCCTGCAACCCAGGCTGCCACCCCCACCCAGAACCTGCCTGGGGCCGCTGTTCTTTCTCAGAGCCTTCCCCTGCCCCTCTGAAGGTCAAAGAAGCCTGTGATCCTAGTAGTCAATGTGCTTCCCACACAATCATTACTGTTGAGCATGCATCTACACCTAGCCCTCTCTGTTCACTGCCTGCACTTAGCTCTCTCTTGGTTTTCTGCTGTATATGTATGGCAGATTGCTAGAGAAGCACCTTCAACTCTCAACCCTGCTTTTGTTTATCCAGAATATTTTCAACAGGTGCAGTAAGTTTCCATTTCAGGAATGTGGATGGTTCTTACAATTGCCTTGGCAAACCAAATTCTTCCTAAATTAATGTTGTCAGCCCCAGGAACAATGACAGTTGACAATAATTTGCATTTGCTTTTTGCTAGCCTTTCTACAAAGTTCTTTCTCTGCGTATAGTAATCAATTTCACACACATCTCACCTCAAATCGTCTAAATTGCCATTATTTTTTTGATGAAGACAGCTCAGAGTCAGGGAGTCAGGTCAGATGATTAGAAGTTTCACTTTTTAAATAAAAATTGTGATTTTTTTTCAGTTATCTATCACCTGTACCTGTGAAATGATTGTTTTTAAATTATGTGTCAGCAAACATAAATAGGAAAGTGAAACTAATTTCACATTCGTTCCATTTTGCATCACCAATTCAGTTAACATTAGTTTGTTTTCCAAAATACTGGATATAATTTTTAACTTTGTGTTGAGAGCCAAGAGGATGCCCAAATGGCTCACTATATAATGTGTTTTCAGCAAGCCTGTTTTAGTATGTTTTGACCAGCTTTACCTTATCTGGGAGGCTCATTACCTAGTTTCATTTTGAGCTCCAAAGACCTTATCTGAAAATGAAAAAAGTTTTGCAGTGCTGTGAGTGACTTTTACAGTGAAAATATACTTTTTAAGGCTTAGCATAGTGTGTGTTTGCTAGTTTTTGTCCCCCTTACAATCCACAGTGATGCTTATTTGAAGTGCCGACTTTACACAACCCCTTGACTGTTGCTTAAATTAGCAGAAACCGCTCAGGGAGAATATGGACTGATAAAACTTATCAATTTTGGTGGCAACGCAATGTTCAAAAATGTAAAGCTGTGGCTAGCTTTTAGTCTCACATTTCTAAAGAATTACAGTATTCGGCAGCAAAATCAGCCATACTGGGGCCTTCATCTCTCTCCTGTTTTTGCTTGGGTCTTTACACAGGTGTGTAGTTCAGGACAGGAAGCAGGTCACAGGAACAAGGTTTGTTGACATATAAGACTGCATATTCCAGAGTTGGATTCCAACTTCTCAAGCAATCTGCCACACATATTCAGCAGAAAACTGAGAGAGAGCTAAGTGCAGGCAGTGAACAGAGAGGGCTAGATGTAGATGTGTGCTCAACAGAGGGATCTTAGGGGTGCGTGTCTGAATGGCTTTCCCTGTGGCCCGGTTCCATAGGTGGAGGAACAGGGACTTAAATGTGCCATGGATGTAGACAAGAAGAGCTATTCATGTTCAAGCTACTTGAAACTGTACAAGGGCACACCATAAACTCTTGCTATTATAGTGAATCAAAAAATCCGCAGACTCAGGCAACAATCCCCAGTATATTATCTGAGTACTGGGGTGCAGAACTGCACAGATGTCATCATAGATCTAGTTGGATAGTTATTGGTGACTACAGGGATCCGGCCCCTTGATAGTCCCCTCCCAGGGTCCGGGAAGAATCTACAACCAGCTGATAATTAAATCTTTGATGAAATGAAATGAATCTACGTAACATGAAACTCCTTAGTCCATTCACTTTATTCTTCTGTGTCGGTTCTCTCTCTACACAGCTTCTATTCAGCTCTCATGCCTAGCTCCTTTCTTGTCTGATTTCTCTCTACATTTATCTGCTGTTCTCTCTAAGTTCTATCTTAATTCTCTCATCTTAGTTCTGCCCCACCTAGGTTCTCATCCATCTAGTTCTTTCCCATATCAGCTCCTCCTCCATCTCCTTCTCTCTCATCTTGTTCTTCCTCATCTTATTCTTCCCCATCTGGCTCCCCTTCATCTTCCATCTTGTTCCTCTAGGACTCTCTTCTAGCCCTTCAATCTAATTCCTCTCCAGTTCTGATCCATCTAGTACTTCCATTCTCTTTTCTTCTTTCCATCTCGCCCTCAAGTTCTCACTCAAATTCCTCCTCTGAATCTCCTTATACCCCTCAGTTCTTCCTCTCAAGTTCTGTAGAGTATTCAGTTATAAACCCAAGCCATAGCAATCCTCCCCCTGTATCCAGGTCACCAGGCTTGAATTCCTACAGGGTCATAAAGGCAGGTAAGAGTTTTCCTCAGGCAGTGACCACCAGACTTTCTTTTACAACCCAAAAGGGGAGTGGTAAAGGAGGAGTTCAACTGAGAGCTAATGATCGGTTAGTATATCAAAAAGGGAATTTGTGTGCTCAAACTACATTCCTAGATGTGGCTAGGTAAGAAGTTAGGAGTCCATAATGTTAGTAAGGCTATATAAGAAAGGAGGGTCTCACCTTAAATTGCACAAGATATAAAGCTATCTGCCTGACCTACGAGACAGGTTTTGTTTCCATAATGGTGTTACCTTAGTTCAGGATATCCTTTGGCCTTGGATGCTTGATAGTTATTTTAGATAAATACACTGCTAGGAGTTCTTGGAAGCACACAAGAAAATCATTTTAGGAACCAGCTAATATATATATATATATATATATATATATATATATATATATATATATATATATAGCTAAAATACCACCAAGACTTCTTAAGCCATGACTTGACCTTTGGAAAAGTCCTTGACTTTTCCAAGTAGTAGCTTTTGTGATAGTAGCTGAATTCCATTACACTTTCCTGCAGCTTACAGCAGATAGTAGTCCTCCTATTTCTTACCTGTAGCAGTTTGAACAGGAATACTTCCCCAAACCCCTAAGGCTTGGTCCTTAGTAGTGGAACTGCTTTTGGAAGGATTAGGAGGTATAGCCTTGTTGGAGGAGGTGTGTCACTCGGGATGGGTCCAGTCCTTCCCCTCTCCCTTCCCTGCTTCATGGTTATGAATCAGACATGAGCTCTCAACTACTGCTCCAGCACCATGCCTGCCTGATCCCTGCCTTGCTGCCAAGAATGATGGTCATGGACTCAGTCTCTGAAACTGTAAGCAAGCTCCCAATTAACTGCTTTTTTAAAACAAGTTGCCTTGGTCATAGCAATAGAAAATTAACTAAGACACCACCTAAATCACAGCTCACACCCAGGCTTTGATGACATCCATTCATGGCAATATTGTTCTTCTCCTCATCTGGCAAAGCAAGTGGTCCAAATTCCTGCTCTTTCCATTTCCATTCGGGCAGTATTTACCTTTCCTGAAACTCTGGAAATGAATTTCTCCATTCCCACTAGTTAGTGTCAATATTGGAAACTCAATGTGAGTATCCCCACTTTAAAGACAAGACAGGTCTGTGATATTTAGTCTAGATGGGAATGACTAGTGAGGTGCTTTTTCCTCCCTCCTGTGTTTTGCAGAAACATAAGCAAATACAGAGAATATATTTTAGCCTCACTGTAAATTAGAAGGCAGAATAAAATGTTGTCCTAAAAATGGCATCGCAGGAAAACACTGCAGCTGCCCATGTGTGAAGGTGCCCCCCTCACTGGCCTCCTCTTAGCACAGGAAAAGATAAGACCTTAAGCCCACCTAACAAGTTCACCTGCTAACCATTCTGCCTTTAGTTATGACACAGAAAATGTCCACTTGTTTTTGTCAAAAATTCATGTCATCCTAAGTACAGATTTAGGATTAAGGATTGCTTAATGCTGTGGAAGCAGCAATCAGATTGATAGTCTAGCTAAAACAGCAACTGTTAAATCTAAATGATAACTACAAAGTCTTTGGGTCTTTTAATCTTCCTTTATGTATAACAGCTATCCCAATTAAGAGACACTTAAGATGAGATTCAGGGAGAGGAAATGTATTCATTGTGGCTGAGGTGGAAGAAGTAAATAGAAAGGTCCAGTAGATCCATCTACTGTAGACTGATGTGAAATTCAGATTTAAATAAAAAACAAACAAACAAAAACAAGCAAGAAGCTCGAAGTCTGCATAATGAAGCTGTTCTGGTTAAGGTCTGATATGATTGGTCATTGTCTCAGGTCTACAAGCTGATTCAAATCAGTTCTTCTTATTTGAAGATACAGGCTAGTTCTCAAGGGATAGCCTGATGCTCTCACAGCACAGTTTTGTGCTCTGGAAATTTGCCCTCATCTGAGGGATGCTCTGCCCTATCAGACTGTGTTATTTGAAAGTCTGAAGTGAATACAGGTTAGAAAGATAACTTATTTTCTGCCTTCAGCTTTGGATAAGGTAGCTTGGTGGGCAGGAGTGAACAGACATTTCTTTAGGTGTCTTTTACATTCTGCTGAGTCTGGCAGACACACACACACACACACACACACACACACACACACACACACACAAAATGAAGGCAGAAATGCAAACTTTGATTCAGATTTTGGTTAACTCGTGGGCCCAAGTGAGAAGTTGATGACTTTTAGCAATGATAATTTCTAAATATATATAATAATCAATTTGAATGTAACCAAGAGTTAATTTATATTTGTTGGTCAAAAAGACAACATCTCAGGAGAGAAGGACCAGTGGCTAAGGGCATGTGCTGCTACTGCAGAGGACCTGAGCTTGGTTTATGTTGCTCAAAACCACCTCTAACTCCAACTTCAGTGGACAGTACTTGTACTCATGTACACACACCCCCTCCCACCCACACACATATACACAATTTTTTTAAAGGACACGTTCCTATATCCAGGATTGCTACCATGATTTGCACATAGCTTATCCATGCTTTACATATAGCTTGTTTTGTGTACAGATTGTCATTGGAATAAAGTTATTTTATTTCAAAAAAAACTTTTTCTACCACAGCCTACAGAATGGTCTTCACAAACCCCACATCTGACAGAGCTGATTTCTAAAATATATAAAGAACTCAAGAAACTAGACATTAAAAACGCCAAATAATCCAATTTTTAAAATGACGTACAGATCTAAACAGAATTCTCAACAGAAGAATCTCAAATGTCGGAGAAACACTTAAAGAAATGTTCAACATCCTTAGCTTTCAGGGAAATGCAAATCAAAATGACTTGAGATTCCATTTTATACCTGTCAGAATGGCTAAAATCAAAAACACAACTGACAGCTCATGCTACAAAGGATGTGGAGCAAGGGGAACACTCCTCCATTGCTGGTGGAAGTGCAAATTTGTACAGTCTTCATCCAGTAACTGATAGAAACAGATGCAGAGACTCATAGCCAAGCATTAAGCAGAGCTCAGAGAATCCTGCTGAAGAAAGGAAGGAAGGATTGTATGAGCCAGATGGGTCAAGGACATCACAAGAAATACCACAGAATCAACAAACCTGGGCTCATAGGAACTCACAGAGTCTGAACTGACAAGGAGGAAGCCTGCATGGAACTGACTTAGGGCCTCTATTTACATATTACAGTTATGTAGCTTGGTGTCCTTGTGGGACTCCTAACAGTTGGAGCAGGGGTTGTCCTTAACACTTTGGCTGGCTTTTGGGAACTTCTTCCTCATACTAGGTCAACTTGCTCCACCTTAATATAAGGAGAGGTACTTAATCCTCCTGCAACTTGATATGCCGTGTTTTGTTGCTATCCACGGGAGGTCTGCCCTTTTCTTAACAGAAACTGAGGAGGAGTGGATTGGGGGTGGGGGGAGGCAAAGGGAAGATAAGGGTAGGGAGTGGGAGGAGAAGAGGAAGGAGAAACTGTGGTTGGGATGTAAAGTAAATAAATTACTTTAATTAAAAATGTTTGAAAAAACTGAAAGAAAGAAAGAAAGAAAGAAAGAAAGAAAGAAAGAAGGAAGGAAAGAAAGGAAGAAAGGAAGGAAGAAAGAAAGAAAGAAAGAAAGAAAGAAAGAAAGAAAGAAAGAAAGAAAGAAAGAAAGAAAGAAAATTCAGTAAGAAAAGAATCAAATAATAAAAGAAATCTTAGTGGTTGTAGGTATAGAAATATACTTTTGGTAAAAGAGGTTAAAAAGAAAAGAAAAGGTTTTGGGGCAGGAAAGAGTTTTGTATGACAAATTAGTTTTATCTTAATGTTTAGAGTTGTTTCAGAATGGGCATTAAAAGGTTAAGACAAAATTAGAAAACTTGAATACATTGCTGAAGGCCCAGGTACATCACAAGATGTTTTTGAAGACAAAGCATAAAGATGATATATGCGCGATGGTTAGAGACGATTAGAGATGTTTTTAATTCCTAAGATTATATTATATGGTAGGTGCTTATTTCCTCAGTCAATTGGCTCCAGAGACTAGTAGAAAACTGAAAAAGCAGACAATAAGGCCCCTGAATATCCTTAAACATCTTTTAAACCTGCCTTTTGGAGTTTTTAACAGCAGAGATAAAATAGGAACTGTCTAAAAGACTCAAGGGAAGTGATTACAGGCACAAAAAAAAAATCCAGCAGATAGCCACAGCCCTACAGAATAAGATATTTCCCCAATGTTTACACCTGTCCGCATCAGAGAAACCCCAAGATGAAGGGACTCTAGAGGGGGTGATGCTTACCATAGCTGCGGAAAACCTGAGCACTGGACACAATCGATCTGCCATCAGTGAGAAAGGCTTTGCTCCTCTACAAAATGCAAAGTCACCAGAAGTCAGAATAACCCACATTCTGAAAAAAGAACAGATTTTATCTCCAATGATGGCGTAGGCCACCCCAGGCAAGTGTAGACAACCATCAACGCACCTTGAGTAACTCTTGGCATGGCAGATAATAATAGTGTTAACAGTACTGAGGCTTCACCCTCTCTTTTAATCAGCAACCCAGAAACTCTCACTAAATAAATTTATGTAATAACCAGTGTTGAGAGAGAACACCCAAAAGCCAAGGAATTGTTGTCAGCCTAACACTGAGAATTTTCTTAAACATGGAATAACCACAAGACCCAACACTGGGAGTCCTCACTCAAGTATTAGAGGCACCCATAGAGCCATAGCACACTTCTCAGTTAGACGCTTTAGCAAGTGAATGTATAGCATGTTTACAACTATAGCAGCCACATTCATACTGGTAGATGAGACTATGTAAATGGCTTTCATACCTCTTTCTCAAAATTAAACATAAGATCATATATTATAGAAACAGAAAATAAATAAACAAACTAGCACAGCTATAGACTAACTGAAGATGACTGATTGATGGACTCAAGGGCAACATAAGAACAGATAAAACATTTATTAAGGGACATCATGACTCATAGCATCTCAACAGCCAAGCTTTAAGCTACTCCCTTGTGCCTTTGAAAAGAGAAATGGATGATAAAGTCCATAAAGCAATATTTGTCATGTCCCTGTCTATTTCATTTCTCTAAAAATACCAGGAGTTGAGACCAAGCTACCACACTAACCCAGTATAAGGGAGACGGGCACAACCAGAAGGTTATCAATTTAATTTTACCATTAATCAGATGGTGCCTATCAAACATATCAATATCCTCCTATGTATAAGTTTCACCTTCTCAAGGTGGAAGCCTACCTCCAAATGCCTACCCAACCAAACTAAAAGCATTCAAAATGTTTTCCCCTAGAACAAAGTATGTCCCTTCTGTGTCTCCACAGCATTCACAGCAAGCTGAACACAAAGGTCTTCAATGGCAGCAAATAACACAAAGGCATAAAATGTTCTCTACAGTGAAGAGAGAAAGGTCTCTAAACTTCTTAAACACAATGATAAATCTCATGTGTGTAATGTACTGATCATCATTAATGCATCTGCTTTCTCGTTGACTGTACTGCTCTTGTTGTGGACGTTGTCACTGTAGTTTTCCATATTCGATAAGTGGACCCTCACACCATTTTCCTTTCGCTCTACTCTAATATTGAATTTCTTCTCAGAACTACCCTTTTGTGTTTTATCACATTCTCAGTATATAAGCATCAGTGTGTTCTTTTTACAGCCCGAATGATCGCACCCTTAAAAAGTTACAATAATGAGGACAGCATCCCACAAGCCAGATGGCCCTCGATATTCTGACTGCAACACAGTTAGAACCTGTGCAATCCATAAAGAAGAGCTGTCTGCGCACACATGATAACTAGGGCAATGTGTCTTCAGTCCTCCAAAATTTACATGCCCCATTTAAGCCTCTTTCAAACTCTGCACTAAGCTTTTAATAATTTGCTAGCATTATAGCTCCTGGGCTCATCATGATAAAATGCCCCTGGTAATTTTGGTGCTAATCACAGGATTCAGTTTAACAATCTGGTCTATGCTTATTGTTTATATGGTTTTATATCCCAAGTAGTGCAGTGAGTAAGAGGCCACCATGGGCTACTTGAGACCCTATCTCAAATAAATAAATAAATAAATAAATAAATAAATAAATAAATAAATAAATAACTATCCTCTAGCCTCCAAGTTCTACAGACATTCTGATATGCTTCTGAGCTTAAATAGGTTGAGACTTTCATCCTCTGGATCAGTCAACCTCTATTCCTGTTCAACAGTGAAGTTTCAGAAAACACATCTTTTTACCTTCACCAACTATTAAGAATAAGGCACAAAACCTTCAAATGAGACACTGTAGCAGGACAGGAAGCAAAGGAAAGTTAAGGGGACTTAAGTCAGAAGTCATGGGAAGACTAAAAAACCCTTCTGTAGTCTGGTTGATACCATATCTTCCTGAGAATTCTACTAACGAGATTCTGCAATAGCAGAGCAAGGATATCTTGGACTCACATGACCTTAGTGTTTTGTCTCAACCTTTCTTCAATACTATCCAGTGCTCCTCAGGGAATACCTTGCAGTCTCATTTATAAAACGTGTAAAATAAAATAAGGAAAAATGATCACTCCTTAGGGACCCCTCAGACAATGTAACATCAAAACCCCCCAAAGGGAGCTAGAGACATTGGCTTAGTAGGAAAGAACACTTACCAGTCTTGTAGAAGACCCAAGCTCAGTTCCAAGCACTCACATGGGGTGAGGGTCAGGCCTCATACCTGTCTGTAACTCCAGTTCCAGGAAATCTCATGTCCTCTGGTCTTGGTGGACCTCCACCCTGATGTTACCCTTCATATTAGAAATCCTTTCTTCATCGAGAGAGTAAACAAATAAATATTAATGATTGGCATCGATTCTTGATTGCATTCTCAAAGATAGTATACAGACATCTTTTTCAAGTCATAGCTGAGAAATAACACAGAATGTTGTATTTACCGAGTTCAAAGCCATCTAGTTTAGTAAACAATGTTATCTTAAAAGCAACTGATTCTTTTAAATGCTTATCATGCTTTCTTGTATTCAGTCTAAATGTCACACATCAGCATCCATAGGTGGGCTATTGTCAGTGACCTTTAGATCTTGTTGAGAAAGCACCAAGATTTTCTTTTTAAAATATATTTTTTCAGAGAAATGGGGGAAAGACTTAATGTCCCACTCTTTCACTGCCAGAAACGCCAGCGACCAGAGCCCTGGGTTCCCTATTTTATGGTGTTACAATTATGATCAGTGGAGATTGATGGCAAATTTCACAGATTTTTGGATAACTTGAGCTAACAACCAATCCACTGTATGTGTCCCTAATGGAGGTGAGGAGGGTTGGATTTGATCTCTTCTTAATAGGTTTTGTATATGACTGCAGTAAGTGGTTATCTTCCTCAACCCAGAGCCTCCAAGTATTCACCCTAAACACAAATTTATACCCAATATAGTCACATCTATGCATGTACACACATATATGCATACGGCTAATGCATTTTGTATTATGCATTAGCAGTAGAAAGTGAGAAAATTAAATGTTAAAGTGTGAGCCAAGTCCTTACATTTTAGATTACTTCCTTAATGGGGTTAATATTTACACGGTCAGAACTGAAGTTAACAAACAGCCATTTAAGATGCATCGGGAGAGGTCCCTTGGTTCTCATCTGGCTGGCTACCGACACAAATAGTGGCAGAAATGTGATTTACATATCGAGGAATAGTTTTGTTAGTGGGAGGGAGGAAACCTTTGCTTTGATGTAAATAATTAAAATGGTTGGTCTTGAAAGACTAATACGTGGGAAAAACTAAATCTTCTATTCTTGCCCCTGCCAGCCTGGAGATTCCCATTGTCAATCTCTCCTCTCTCTACAGGGCTTCAATGCCAATGTTTTCAGTTCCCAAGCATTTGCCTCCTATACTACTCACAGCATTTCAAACCCTCTCAAAGGATTCCTTTCATATACAGCCAACTGTCTACAAGATTCATTATTCCGGGCTTTGTGGGGTTAACACAGAAATCCACTTTGGTGGCAGTACAAGTCTAGGGAAAAAGGAAGAGTGAAATTACATGGAAATTCCTAAGGGCATTGTCTGTAGGAAAGAGGGCAATAATTAAGAGATAATGTGAAAGCAGAGAGAACATTCTCACAGGATAATGGTCTCCTGCTGCTGAAAGAATGTCATGGCAAAGCCCACACCATTTATGGAAAATAAATGTCACAGAGAGGGAGGTCAAGACAGTTGCTTTCAATAAGAGAAGCGGTTCTCTTGGTAACATTCCATTATTGCAAATCATCTAGCTGATTAAGTCATTTTCTTCAACAGGTGTTCAGGCAGAAGGGGACTCCTCATTATGTCATTAGCAGCCTGAAGAGTTAGAATACCTAGCCGGTAGATAGATAGATAGATAGATAGATAGATAGATAGATAGATAGATAGATAGATAATAGATAGATACATAGATACATAGATGATAGATATATAAATAGATAGATACATAGATAGTTAACAGATAGATAGTTGGTAGATAGATACATAGATAGATGATAGAGATATGTGATAGACAAACAGATAGATGATAGTAGATGATAAATAGTTAATAGATAGAGAGACAGACAGACAGGCAGGCAGACAGACAGATAGATAGATGATAGTCTTTTTCCACTCTGTGGGTGGAAAGAAGTACAATTTTTACTGAGTCTTCAGTAGACTGCACCTAGTCTTTTCAACTACTTAGTACTACATTCTGGTGCTACAAGCCACAGGAATGTAGTAACATAGCACCAGTGTGAACTTTGTCCCCTGTCCTTCCAAGTAACAGAGGAAACACTCCAGAGGTACAAACAAGGGCCCAGGGAAGGAAGTCTGCGTAGCAGGAATATTCTATTTTATTTTATCTTGTTGATTTATTTTGAAATCAGGTGTCAGATAGCTCAGGCTCATCGCAAACTCACTATGTCTTAAAGATGACCTTGAACTTCTGACTCTCCCACTCCCTTGCCTCAAGTGCTGAGATTACTGTGTCTTTAGTTGTATATGATGTTGGGGATCAAACCCAAGGTTTCCGACATGTTAGGCAAGCAGCCTACCAATGGAATACAACCACAGACATATAGGAAATGTATTTTAAGGGAAGGTTGAGGCCTTTTGCTACTACTATAAGGCACACTCAAAGTCTGCTGCTCTAGTAGTAAGACAAAAGCCAAAGGGATTGCAGGTTGTTTCAAACTCTTAACAATGAAACTCAACTGCAACACAGAAGATTAAGTGCTTTGGCTATCTGTACAAATTACTTTAGTGATTTAAAAATAGTCAAATATTAATATAAGCAGTTTTTCAAGTGAATAATGTACAATTTTAATTTAATCATGTCCAAGAATCCACATTAAAAGTCACTGCTTCTGAACTTGTGTGACATTTCACAATTGAACCATCATAAACAAATTTGAAAAATTACATAAAGACAATTTTAAAAATTAGTAGATAGCTACTATGTGCAGAACTAACCTTGGAGAGCACTGAGCACACAAGTAGGAACAGATGCATTTGAGATATTTGTGACCCAGGAAAAGAAGCAAAACATTTCTATGCCTATTGTTACCTAATGTGACAGCAATTTGGCAGAAACACCATGAGAACCTGGGAAGGAGCAGTAAACCCCAGTTAATAAAATTATGAACATACTTATAGATAGGTATATGGTCACTGAGAATGTGATCAAATCAAGATGGAAAGTCCCCTAGTGCTTTTCAAACCATGTGGGTATAGGGGCAAGGCCCTTCTTATCCTCGATGGACATGTTCTTCTCTACCTTTCTACTCATCGTTCATACTCAGCTGAGTTCCTTATTCTTGGAATATCCTGGGGCCCTATGTTGTGTCGATCATGGCTGGGCATGCTGTGTTCCCTCTGCCTGACCTGTTTTGCCACCTTTACCCTCCCCCGCCATGGCCTTGAAGCTTGTTCCTAATTCAATATTCCCCATCTCAACAAGGACTCTAGCCTACTAGTCACAAAACTAGAATTTCCTACCTCCCAATTCCAACCCTTTGCACACTTCTAAGGTGCTCATTTTTTCTGCTTAACAAGTGCCACACTCTAGTTTTCCTGGGTTGGCTGTTAGGATCCTGCCCTCACTCCGGCACATGAGCAGCTTGGGGTCTTGTGTCTTACGTCATCAGGACACGGACGAAGACGTACCCGCCTTAAAAGGCCGGATGTGGACCCCGCCACCCTCTCTTTGTGTTCTTTCCCTCTCTGTTCCCTGCTCTCTGCTCTGCTCCCTCCACCTCTCCCTCCACCCAGGCCTGGCTCTCCTCCCTCTTAACCCCTCCTTCTTTCTAAGAAAGCTCTTTGTATCTCTGGTAGTTGTGGCTGTGGCCCGTGACTTTTCCGCTGGTAACTAGTGCCACCACCAGCACCATTTATCATAACCATCATTGGCCTCAGCTCACTATGTAGCCCAGTATGATCTTGGTCTTCCTGCCACTACCTCCTCCATAATGGGATTACAGATATACACCAGCACACCTGGTTTATGTGTCGCTAGGGATTGAACCCCAGCACTTTACAAATACTCAGCTAGCACTCAGCCACGTCCCCAGCCTCAATATCTTTAAACAATACATTTTTTCCACATTATTCAATGAGATCAGAATAGAATCTGCTTGATATAAATAGTCCACTGTATTTTTTGTTTTGCAATGAAACCAATGGCTAGTCTCAAATTGATAATCCTGCTTCACTTTCCTGAGTGCTAGCATTATCTGTGTGTATACCACACCTGGTTATTTAACTAACAAACTTATGATGGGCACTATATATATATAATATATATATTATATATATAATATATATATTTCAAAATAAAAAGTTAGAAATTACTTTGCTTTGTTCTTACACTCCTCCATAATCTGATCCATCTAATTATTAAATCACCCGATAGATGTTAATCACTAAATAGATTTTAATTACGTAGTGTGTGCCAAAATACATTTTCAAAATATATACTCCTTAGCCAGTATATCTCTTCCCATTGCCTTCAATTCTTTCAGTTGCTTCTGTTTGTAGAAGAATATTATTTTAAAGTGTGTTACTATTATTTATGTTGCATTTGTCTAACTCTGTGAAGCTGTGTTACTGTGCCTGTCTAAAATACCTGATGGTCTAATAAAGAGCTGAACAGCCAATAGCAAGGCAGGAGAAAGGATAGGCAGGGCTGGCAGGCAGAGAGAATATATAAAAGGAGAAATCTGGGAGGAGAAGAAAAGAGATGGAGGAGTGAAAAGATCTAGTAGCCAGAGAAGGAAGAGGACCCAGGGGCCAGCCACCCAGCTACAGAGCAAGCCACAGAGTAAGAGTAAGATTTACAGAAGTAAGAGAACAGGAAAAGCCCAGAGGCAAAAGGTAGATGGGATAATTTAAGGAAAGCTGGCTAGAAACTAAGTCAAGCTAAGGCCAGGCATTTGTAAGTAAGCATAAGCCCCCATGTATGATTTATTTGGGAGCTGGGTGGCGGGCCCCTTAAAAGAGCAAAAAACCAAAAACAACATTTGGTGCCCAGCGTATGGCCTTATTTCCATGCAGGGCTTAAGAAAGCTAAGAAAACAAAATACAGCTCCTTTAAGAGTTTCTGCTGGACAATTTCTGCTGGTCAGCAAGCCCTTGAACAACTAGTACATTAAGTAGGAACAAAAAAAAACTAAGTAAAAAAACGCCTGTCACAGTGCAAGCATCGGCATTTTAGAGCTCTAGGAAGGCTGAATGCAATTATCAGCATGAACCTCTGACCAGGCTCCTAAGTTTTCAGCTTTGACTTTCCAGGACCTGAGAAGAGGACAGAACGAGACGCAAAAGCTGCAGGCAGAGTTCCACCCTGATTAGCAGTTTAGAGTTTGCTTGTGCTGTCAAAAAAAAAAAAAAAAAAAAAAAAAAAAAAAAAGGCTGAAGAAGATACACAATAAAAGAGGTCCAGACGGAAACACCTTTAGACAGGTTACAGTGTGTTAACAATGTGCATAGGCTTAAGAAAAAAGGGGGGGGGATAGTCATAGAAAGAAATGAATAGTTTAAAAACAAGTCTTTAAAGATAGAGTAAAAATAATATAAAGGAAAAAAGCCGTGTAAGATGGGAAATACACAGATCCTGTATGTTGTTGTGTTGATTTTGAATTCTTTTGATTGTTGAAAAGCAAAGGACAGCTGCAAAGAGACCTGAAATTGAAAGAGGGACTGTTGAAATAAATCAGCCTGTATACTTAAAGAAAGCCTTAACTTTTAAAAAGTCAAAAAATATATTTGTGAAATGGAAATCAAAAATGCTTTGGAGTTTTGTTTCCACAGGAGATGAGAGGCTGGGGATTCATTCAGGGTTAATATGGATCAGGTTTGATCAGGCAAGACCTTCAGAAACTTGACAGGTGGTGATATACTTCTATCAACAAAGGTTACTGCTGGTCTTCCCAAGACTTGGTCATTATCTCAAAATTTCTCCCTGGGACCCTAAAGATACTTCATCCACAGACAGCAGGAAGAAATATGGAGAAAAATATGCCCATATTCCCAAGAGTTGGGGGTTGTGGGTAGTTTTTGGTTATTTGATGAGTTATGAATGTTTGTTATCATTTAGTGGAATATAGAATATTAATACAAATTTAAAGTTATTTTTGTTACACTGTATATATATATATATATATATATATATATATATATATATATATATATATATGTTTCTGCTATTGTTTAAAGGATTTTTGTATATTGATAAAATATTTAAGGTTATTTTTGTTACAACATATTGTATATATGTTTCTATTCTTATTTAAGATATTGTGCCTATGCAGTTTATTTAAAAATGTAAAGTAGAATTCTAGTTTTTGAAAGCTATTATAAACTATATAGAATAATCTGGAACATAGGTTAGTGGTTAGTCATGAATAACAATCAAAATTGTAGGTATGTTAGGTATACTTTCCAGATAATTTAGAGATATGGGCTTCAAACCTTTCAATGACCTACAGAATATGGCATTTTAAAATGCCTTGTTAACTTATGGATTTTCATGACAATAAGACACATCTGCTCCTGGCAGCACCAATTTACTTCAGAGAAGATGATGGGCATTGAGGGAACTCATTATGGAGTTTGCTTTCATTGTGGCAAGGTTAGCCACTGGGCAAAGAAACTGTTCTTGCCTTTGACTGCTGACAATGTGCTGTGCAGACTGGACATGCAGGACACAGAAGAAAATGATGGTTGCACTTTTCCAAAACTAGAAAGGACAGTCCTTCAAAATTCCTGCTTCACAGAAGAGTCCACCAGACATTCTGCAGGACATAGCGGAAAGTGACTGGTGAATTTTGCCAATACAAGGTAGGAAAGTTCTTCAAATTCCCTGCTTTCCTGAAAAGTCTGACAGATATTCTAGGCCTATAAGCTGAAGATGGATGCTCCAACATTGTAGAGGAACTTTGGGTGATTGTCCAGGCAGCCAAATGTTTCTGTTGTTAGATAATATTATGTCTTTCTAGGTCTTTGATAGAGTTGAAGACTAAATAGTTATAGTTGCAGTTTTCCTTAGTTATGATAGAAAGTAAATTAGGTATAAAATTTTGCATTCATCTTGATAAGACAGATAATGCATTATTTTCTCTGAATATGCTAACTACAAATGGACAGAATATTGTGAATGTAATCCTTACTTGATAATTGTTATTGTATATAGTCTTACTATGTTTAAGTCAACTCTTTTATTTTTATTTAGACAAAAAGGGGGAAATGTAGTAGAATATATTTTAAGGTGTGTTACTTTTGTTTATGTTGTACATGTGTAACTCTCTGAAGCTGTGTTACTGTGCCTATGTAAAACACCTGATGGTCTAATAGAGCTGAACAGCCAATAGCAAAGCAAGAGAAAGGATAGGTGGGGCTGGCAGACAGAGAGTAAATATAGAGCGAGAAATCTGGGAAAAGAGATCTAGGAACAAGAGAGAAAGAGGAAGGAGGACTCTGGGGCCCAGCCACCTAGCTACACAGCAAGCCACGGAGTAAGAGTAAGATTTACAGAAGTAAGAGAACGGGAAAAGCCCAGAGACAAAAGATAACTGGGGATAATTTAAGTTAAGAAAAGCTGGCAAGGAACCAGCCAAGCTAAGGCCAGGCATTCCTAATTAAAAATAAGTCTCTGTGTGTGTGTGTGTGTGTGTGTGTGTGTGTGTGTGTGTGATTTATTTGGGAGCTGGGTGGCAGGCCCTTCAAAAAGAACAACCAGCAACACCCGCTGAACTCCCACGCCGCTTCCTTTCTCTCCCCTTGTTCATGTCTGCTGCTGCTGGGGGTATCCCCATTTCATTCACGGGGTATCCTTGCTTTCACCATCATGGTTGTGATTTCCTGTCAAGCCTTCACACAATGTCTCACTTGTCATCCTGCTACTCTCCCTTTGGACTTGCTTTCACAACACAGTCACTTGGAATGATTTTGTGAAACTAAGAGGAACTAAATAAAAATGTCAGTAAGTCACTTGTTTATACCCAAAGTTGAAAATGTTCTCCATTCTCTCAGCAGCACCATGACTGACTGCAGATTAACACAGGTGTTGTCACTGTTTGTGCTACAGTGCAATGGTGTCAGGTTTAGCAGATTTCCATAGAGTAGCAGTTTTCCATCTTGAGTACGTGTTACATGTGGTTAAACATGACTATCTTCCCAGCCAAACACCTGTTACCTTCAAAAGTTTATCTGTTCCCACTTGCAAAGGGCTGTCCCAGCTGGGCTTGTTGAGAGTTTATATTCCTTCATAGATGGTCATATAACCCTCACGCGAGTATTCAACTACTCCATACCACAAGCTATATGCAACTCAGTCCTAACCGCATTTGGCCTTGGGGAAGCGCAACAGTATACAAGCCAGGGAACACCAGCAGGAAAGAGGGCTGCATGGATGAGGCTATGGGAAAGCCATCATGCCTTCTGACTAAGTACTTTTCAGGACAGCCTTGTGAGGGAGAGCACCCACACTCTTGTAAGTAAACGCTCAACTGTGCTCTATCAGTTAGCCCCCAAACTCACTGGATTACCAGAGTGAACTTGGGTTGAATCATGCTCGAGTGGGGACCTTATGTGAAAAGGTAAATGTTGTCCAAGACTCGCTCTGGGATGTAAGTTTAGTAACACCCACCAATGGAGGAAAAGGTTCTGAAACTCATATAAACCGTGTCAGATGCCTGTTAAATGTTTGTAACATTAAAACATGAACCTCATAGAACATATATAGCCTAGTATTAACGACTGTCACCTATTGTTTAATGTATAATCATAATAATTTCTGGACTTTAAGATTCTTTTAAATCAAATTCATGTCATCTGTAGAGGTGTTTGGGGTATAAATTTTCCCCTTGCTCCAGAGGGGCAGCCTTTAGTGGGAACTGTAATTTTGAGGAACTTGGGGAAATGCAGGCCTTGATTAGAGTTTCCGGTGAGGAGGGACCCCCTCTATTATTTTCAGGCTAGATGGAGGACAGGTTGATTTCAAGGTGACCATTGGTTTGGTGGCTTGTTTTGAGATGATGGTTCACTGTTTCAGTATGTTGCCCAGGCTAACGTTGAGCCTCTGGCTGGAGCCATTCACCTGCTTCATCTGCAGCCGAGACTGACCACAGGTGTGTGCTGCTGTATCTGCCACATTTCAAAAATAGTGTTTGAACAAAGAAAGTTTCAAACAGGTGCACTTCCTTAAACCCTTATGTAGTAGATTAATTGAGAATGATGGAGGGAGAAAAATGAAGAAGATTTGCAGCTAAGAGCAAATATCACTTGCTGAAACCAGGTTAGGAAATTGTGAGTGATCTAAGCAAATCTATGTCACATGGTCATATTGGGACAACCTGGAGAATACATGAGACTGCAGTGACCACCTGAGGGGTGCTCTAAACAGGTCATTCATTCATCCCTTTCCATCTCCTCTTACTATCTTTTCATTTACATTTTCCACATGGGAATTATAATTGTTACCTAGGAAATTTTTCTAAGTAGGATACCCTCTTCGTTTAAAATATGTAATCATTCAGAAACACTTTCAAATGGTAAATTAATAAAAATCTATTTTGACAGGAACTTTCACCTATTTTCCAAAGTAACATGAACAATGAACATATACATATATATAGTTACTTCATGTAGGCACAGCAGGGGTAGGAGAAGCAATGTGTGCAGATGCATATGTTTAGACTGCAATTCCTTTATGCTCCAGGGCTAGACTGTGAGTGCACACGTGCTCCCTAAATGATGACATTTATGATATTCCCTCAACCACCTCCCAATAATAAAAACTATGAATAATGTGTTCTAAACTGACGACTGCAGGTGGCTAGCTAAGACTGTCTCTGGTGCTTTTGTTCCTCCAGCAACAGAAAAACCACAAAGCACTCATCTTAGGAAACATGCTCACTTCAGTCCTGATGGACAGGACATTTTTTCATGTTGAGGAGGACTATAAAGCGGTGAGGATGTAGCTCAGTGTCAGAGCATTTATCTGGCACACGGAAAGCTCTGGCTTCCATCCACACCTCAGAAAGGCAAACACGTAAGGCAAGGCAGAAGATACGGTTAGGGTAGAAAAGAGAGGGGAGGAAGAGAGGAGGGAGAGACAGCAAAGGGAAGGAGGAAGGAGGGATGGAGGGGGAAATATGAGTACAAAATGTTAAAGGACACACAAGGCTGCCCTCCTTGAACTAAAAATAAAAATATTGTGTAGCCTCCTCTTTGAAGAACAATCAGCAGGGCCTTAGGTGACTCAGTGGTTGGGAGTTCCCAGCATCCACACTGAGTGCCTCACAACCGCCCTTAACTCTGGTGAGTTGGTTTGTGTCTTCCCAAGAACATAAAATAATATCTTAGCTGTCTTTTAGACTTTTTCTCTTTTCATCTCCAAGTTGCAAAGAAAAAAGGAGAAAAATTAATTATCGCTGTTTCTGGCACACAGTGAGTGAATTATTTGCTTCTAATTATTAGCTACCTACACAAATTGGGAAAAAAAAGTTTAGCTTTCAATACACCACAAAATTGTCCTAAGGCTTAGTGAGCAGCAGCAGGAATGTAGTTGATTAGAAACAAGAGCAAAAGCAAAGGGTCCTTCATGAGGTGATTATCAGGCACTGCACACTTCAGCTGGAGATGATCCTACTCAGACACATCTTCCCCAGGCAGGGAGTGTCTGCAGGAAACTCAGAATTGAATGCTGACTAACTGATTCCGTACTGAGTTAAATAAGAACAACCACATACCACAAGGAAAGTAATGAATCTACCTTAGCCCAAAGAAAAACCCAAATAATGTTGTTCCTGTGTGTAAATACAGTAGTAGGTTGTGTGCATACAGGTATGCTTAAATAGCTTGCAAGTTGGATGTTGGGGCTCAAATGAAGCTCCAAGCCATCCCTCCAGTGACTGGTGCTTTCCATGAAGAGAGACATTTTATTAAATCAGACACATGCATACACATATTTCAAAACCTATCTCCGTTCTCTTCTATGTATTCAGATGCCTGAATGACTGCTTTCTGTTTAGTATTTCTACTTAGCTCTAATGAATTCTATAAAGTATATTAACGTGTGAAATCTACCATGCTTTTCCTATGTGGGATGGTATGCTTGCCTATGAGTGCACATATGAAAGCCAGGGGTCAGTCACCTTCATGGGTCTTCCTTAGTCATTCTACACCTTACTTTTTAGACAGGGTCTCTTCACTGACTGAACCTGAAGATCACCAATTCAGCTAAACTGGCTAGCCAGTGAGCCCCCAGGATCCACTGTCTCTGCGCCACCCTGGCAGATGCATACCACTGTGCCTGACTTTTATATGGGTCTTGGGGATCTCAACTCAGGTCCTCATGTGTGGGCACCAAGCAGTTTACATTCTAAGCCATCATCTGTTCCTGTCTTCACTCTCCATTCACTGTCTCTAATCTCTCACTGCCACTGCCTCTCAACATTCCTCTCAGTCAGCCACTGCTGAAATCCACTGCAACAGAGCAGTGATTCCCTGGTCACCAAGGCTCCCCACAGTCACATCTCTCTGCAAGATCTCACTCCCTTGGCAACACATCCTCTGAATTTCTTTCCTTGCCCTGCTCATTCTTAGGGTTGTATTATTGTCCCCAATTCCCTAGAATTGCTTTCTCTCTCACCCCGCCTCACCAGCCTCTTGGTGGTAAGCAAAGATGTCCCATGGTTCCCTACCACCTTTCTTCCCCAGCCTCTGTCTTCTGGGACACTGTATTTACCCTCATCACATCAATTATGATCTTTAGACAGAAGACCTCCAAACATCTATCTTAAGACTACTGTCTTAAGCTTTGTATTACTTTCTTATTGCTATAGCAAAATATCTGACCAAAGTATCTTAAAGAGAAGATTCATTTCAGCTAATGGTTTAAAATTCACTTGGTCGTCTTTGTGGTGGGGAACTTATGGTATTGAGAACCTGAGACCGCTGATGACATTACCAAGCTATTTATCTCCTTTTGATGTCATGGTGGTTTAAACATGGTGACTTGACAGTGAAGATTAGCCTTCCCAAGGTCATCCCAAATGTTCAATTGCATTCCAGAACCAGTGTGAAGCTTGTAGTCAGGTGTGTTGTCAGCAGCCTCGAGACATGCAAAGGCTACTGTGATGCCACTGAAACCAAATCAAGCAGGAAGCCCTCACTCTCTTCCTGGGAGCTGGCAGAGAAGGCTGTTGACCCAAAGGAAAAGTGGACAAGAGAAGAAGGAAAGGAAGTGCTATGGAGGGCCACAATTTCTGCTCAACGCACAGAGCACAGTACCTGTTTGGGTCTAGAGTGTCCTCACAGGTCCATCTCCCCAGATCTTTGTGCTTACTAGAAAGTGAAACTGCTAGATCAATTAAACAACAGTTTTGAGGACACACTTGCATTGTTTTGAGAGCAGGAGTAATTTTTCATAGTTTATGAAGATTGAACTATTGACTACAAACGTATATTTTTAAGAGTAAAGCCAAGCCGGGTGGTGGTGGCACACGCCTTTAATCCCAGCACTCGGGAGGCAGAGGCCAGCAGATCTCTGTGAGTTAGAGGCCAGCCTGGGCTACCAAGTGA
Organism: Peromyscus eremicus; assembly: GCF_949786415.1. Classification (NCBI taxonomy): domain Eukaryota; kingdom Metazoa; phylum Chordata; class Mammalia; order Rodentia; family Cricetidae; genus Peromyscus; species Peromyscus eremicus. The sequence continues at coordinate 7,013,044 of NC_081435.1, forward strand.
GTTCCAGGAAAGGTGCAAAGCTACACAGAGAAACCCTGTCTCGAAAAACCAAAAAAAAAAAAAAAAAAGCCAAAAGCTGCAATATTCTAAATGCTTTACTCATATTTTCTAACTAAGAGAACTACAACTCTCTTTTGAAATTGTTCATGCGATCATATACTTTAGGATAACTAACTGTAATCTTTCACATTTTGTAAAAGTGATTGCTCATTTGAAAACTTTGGTTCAAAGCGGCCTCACTGTTCATTCTCCAAGGGAGAAGGATAATACTAGAAATACAGAGCTGCAGGGCAGTGGTGGTGCACACCTTTAACCTCAGCACTTGGGAGGCAGAGCCAGGCAGATCTCTGTGAAATCAAGGCCAGCTTGGTCTACAGAGCAAGATCCAGGACAAGCACCAAAACTACACGGAAAAACCCTGTCTCGAAACCCCTCCCCCTTAAAACAAAAACAAAAAACCAAAAAAAAAACCCAAAAACCAAACAAACAAACAAATAAACAAGAAGGTGGTGGAGCCTTTAATAGTTTGGGCCTAATGGAAGGAAGTTAGGTGAAGATGTGTCCTTGGAGGCGAGATTGGGATTGGCACCTTCCTGTTTGTCAATTTTACTTCTCAGCAACCTTGGTTCCACTACGCATTCTCTAGCATGATGAGCTAGTCTCATCATAGGCCCAAAACAATGGAGTCAAATGACCACCACATTCTGAAACTTTTGAAGCCAGAATCCGAAAGGAATGGGGATGTAACCTATTGGTACAGTACTTGCCTATCATGCACAAGGGCCTGGGTTTGATGCCAGCACCACACACACACACACACACACACACACACACACACACACACACACATATCTCAGAACCCTGTACCCCAAATAAATATTCTTCCTTTTAAATGATCATTTTTGGGTATTTTTTAAATTTATCATAACATTTACTTATATTTGTTTGGTGTAGAAGGAGTATACTAAAAGAAACTAAAAACAAACAAACAAAAAACCTAACTAAAAGAAATTATGGTACACTTTTTTTATTTCAAATATGTTATCTTATCTAATCTTCCTACATCCTGTGTTGCAAGTCTTTATTTATCCCTCCAGCCAGGTACCAAATCACAACACAGTGATGTATTATTAATTATGAAAGCTTGTCTAATAGCTTAGGCTTGTTTCTAACTAACTTATAACTTAAATTAACCCATATCTTTTCATCTACATTCTTTTATGTGCCTCTGTTACCTTTACTTTGCAATGCCCATGCTGCTTTCTCTGCCTCCTGGCATCTCTGCCCTTCTTTTTCCCAGCATCCTCTGTGCCTGGAAATCCTGCCTAGCTATTCAGCTTTTTATTAAACCAATCAGAGTGACACATCTTCACAGTGTACAAAAAAAAACAAACAACTATTCCACAATAATCCTGTTAAATAGGCAATTCAAATACACTGTGCTTTAATGGACAAAATACATTAAAAAAATGCTAAAACTTGACCAAAATCATAAGAATGAAATGTGGCAACAATAATATACAAATTTTAAGATTCTCAATCATAATGTTTTTACCAGTAGAAAAAAAAAGATTTAATCATGTTCTTTTGTAAAAGAAACTTCAAAAAATCAAATAAAAAAATTTCAGAAGTGTTTCAAAAACAAAATTGTATCTATTATGTAAGTAGGAAAGCTAATTTAAAATTTCCCTTTGAATGTAGCAAAGCTCTATCTTCATCGTGCACATTCTTCCATGCATGCTTTCTAGAAAAATGGGCTCAAAAATGGCTGCATGTTTCCTTATTCTGTGAACTCCAAGACTTTCAAATTTAAGATTGTATCCCATTAGTCACCCTGAATTTAGAATGTGAATGATAGAATAAATCAAATTCATATGTTTGGGAATATCAGGTCAACTGCTTATTGAAGCTTCTTTCATGACCTTGATTGACAAGCTGGTGATTGTTAGGTTGTGATGTAAGCCCCACTCTCTCTGCCTGTAAACCACTACAGAGAATAGACAGGTGGTGCCATGTGTCTGTATTTAAATCTGGCCAATACCAGAGTCCTGGTTCATTTTCTGCAGACTCTATCTATAGTTACACTTATATTATAAAGCTGAAAGACCTTTTGATTTTAAAATTTGTGGAGGGTCAAACCTAGTGAGTCATTTGTGGAATTATTTTCCTATAATAATTGAAGAGATTTTTCCAGTTGATACAAATACCAGTTTCTTGCTCACTATATGTAACACCTTTTGAGTGAAGATCTTTGTGTGCACTGCAGACACAGGTTCATTAACTTCCTGACTGCCCTGGGAGATAGGTAACTGCTATCAGATGTGGGGACAGAGATGGATACTCTCTGAATGTGGTCCATATTGGATTCAAATCAGGCTCAGCATCCCTCCTAGAACATGCATTTTTATTTTTACAGAGCTTTATGATTACATATTTTAGATTGCTTAAAATAGTTTGAAGTGGCTCAGATATGGAAACATTCATTCCATCTTTGGAGATGATTTGATTTCTGTGGAAAGTTCTTTCTGTCTAATTGATTCCATATATTTTCACCCAGCAAATTGCATCTCATCTATGAGAGTTATTCCCCATCTTCCATGGTTAAGAACTTGTTTTTCTTTTTAAATTTCTCTTCTTTGGTATAACAACTCCTTTATTAAATTATATGTACATGAGTGTGTCTGTGTATGGTTATGTGCATGTGAGTGTGGTATGCACAGAGGCCTGAAGAGGGCATCAGATTATCCTGGATCTGGAGTTAAAGGTAATTGTGAGCCACTTGACTTGAACTCAGGTACTCTTCAAAAATAGTAGATGCTCTTAACCACTGAGCAATTTTTCTATTCCCTAGTTTGATAACTTTTGAAATACATATTCACTGAATTTTCTCAACAAATATTACAGAACACCTGCCATATGTATAACATCTACATAGACAGATGACTATGACAGTTTTAGACTAGTGTGTATCTGCTGCTGCTAAGAGAGTTGATGTCTTTTATTAGCTGAGAGGTTTCATTAGTAATATCCTGAGGGACAATGAATAACAGTGATTTTAAGAAAATGATACATGTGATAAAAGAGAATCCAGGCTCCTGATCTCAAATCATAGCCCTTCTGTGATGGCTAGTTTTATGCCAATTTGACACAAGCTAAAGTCATCTGAGAGGAGGGAGTGTCCTAATTAAATGCCTCCATGAGACTGGGCTGTAGGCAAGCTTGTGGGTCATTTTCTTAATTGGTGACTGTTGTGGGAGGACCCAGCACATTATGGGTGTGGCCACCCCTGGGCTGGTGGTCCCAGATTCTATAAGAACTCATGCTGAGTAAGCCATAACAGAAATCCACAAAGATACCTCCACAATAGACTACTGGCAATGGTCGAGAGAAAGCCCGAACTAACCTACTCTGGTAATAGGATAGCCAAACACCCTAACTGTCATGCTAGAAACCTCATCCAATGAAGTTTTTGAACCAGATGCAGAGATCCACGGCCAGGCCCCAGGTGGAGCTCCAGGAGTCCATTTGGCGAGAAAGAGGAGGGTTTGTATGAGCGAGAATTGTTGAGACCGAGATTGGAAAAAGCGCAGGGACAAATAGCCAAACGAATGGGAACACATGAACTATGAACCAATAGCTGAGGAGCCCCCAACTGGATCAGGCCCTCTGGATAAGTGAGACAGTTGATTAACTTGATCTGTTTGGGAGGCATCCAGGCACTGGGACTGGGACCTGTCCTCAGTGCATGAGCTGGGTGTTTGAAACCTGGGGCTTATACAGGGACACTTGGCTCAGCCTGGGAGGAGGGGACTAGACCTACCTGGACTGAATCTACCAGGTTGAACTCAGTCCACAGGGAAGGCTTTGCCCTGGAGGAGATGGGAATGGGGAGTGGGCTGGGGGGAAGGCGGAGGGGGGGCAGAAGGGGGGAGAACAAGGGAATCCGTGGCTGATATGTAAAATTATATTAAATTATAAATTAAAAAAGAAGAAAGAAAGAAAGAAGAGTAAGACAGTAAGTCTCAATGAACTCTGCATCAAGTCCTGCCTCCAGGTTCCTTCCCTGTTTGAGTTCCTGCCCCAACTGCCTTCAGTGATGAAGTATGATGTAGATGAGTGAGAAATCATCCCTTTCCACCCAACTTTCTTTTGGTCATGGTGTTTTATCACAGCAGTAAACACTAAGACATCTTCCCTTATAGCCATGCTCTCCAAACACCAAGCCACAAGCTTCGCACCCTTCTAATGACTAAGAGCAAATTCTACTTTCAAGAATGGCATTCTTTGGACTCACATTAGGAACCAACGCCTAGAGGAGGGATTCACCTTGATAGCATTGTTAGGTTCATTTTCAATGTTAAATTCTTTAATTCTACAATTAAAGCACTGACCAGGGAGATGCATAAGAGGGATTATGATAGCAAGAAATGTCGGAGCAGAGAAAATTGACAGGTCTCCTGAGAAGGAATGACAGACATTAAGAGCAGAAAGTTACAGGAAGGAGGGTTTTGTGGTTGCCTAGGGTCTGCCCTGTTAGGGAAACTATTAGATCGAGGACATTTCAAATGTCAGTTTCTCAGGGTACAAAGCCTCCAGACATGTTTCTAAATTAAGCTATGCCAGGACTGTCATTTCATAATGGATCTCTCTCTCTCTCTCTCTCTCTCTCTCTCTCTCTCTCTCTCTCTCTCTCTCTCTCTCTCTTTTTCTCTCTCTCTCTCTTTCTCTCTCTCTGTCTCACATACACACACACACACACACACACACACACACACACACACTGCTATAATGACATCAGTATTTATACCATATATGTAGGCAAGTAAATAGAGAGCTAAAAATAATCACTTACTGTCTACCCATTAGGAATTTAAATGCTCTATATTTCTTAATCCTAGATATTTCCGCTGACATATACTGATAAAACTTCATAGAATTAATTTTCTATGGGCACAATGTGTGTTCAACTTCCTGAAGACAGAAATAATGAAGTAGAAGCTTCCAGATTGCTCCAAGAGGGTAAGTTGGTAACAGGCTCATATTGCTCCTGGTCATAAAGGTAAGAAAAACCCCAGGATAATTTCTTTCCATGAACCAGGAATAAAGAACATAACTGATGGCTTGGGACTGTATGAATCTTCAGGATCTGCACCTACCCCCCACTCCTCATTCTTCTTTATTGAGTGGCTCTGTGCAGTTTCCAATAACAAATATTCGGAGCCATAATTCTTGTACTTCAGGATTTTACCCCCGACTAAACTGACTCATCAGTTTTTCCTTTTCTTTCTTTTTACAAAACATTTTTTTATTTTTATTTGTATGTGTGTGGGGGTTTTGCCTGTATATATGTTTGTGTGCTGCCTGTATCTATAGTACCTTTGTGAACCAGAAGAGGGTATCAAGTACCCTGGAACTGGGGTTCCACTTGGGTGCTGAGAACTGAGCATAGGTCTTCTGCAAGACTAGTAAGACTCCTTTTTGTTTTTGTTTTTTGAGGCAGGGTTTCTCTTTGTAAGAGCTCTGGCTGTCCTGGAACTCGCTCTGTAGACCAGGCTGGCCTCAAACTCAGAGATCCACCTGCCTCTGCCTCTCCAGTGCTGGGATTAAAGGCGTGTGCCACCACCTCCCAGCCCAGTAAGACTATTAACCAGTAAGTCATTTCTCCAGCCTTCCCTTTTCTTGAGAAGAGTGTGGGTGCTCTTTTCCACACTTCACTATCCTTCTTGGGGATTTTTTTTTTGTCCTGGCTTTTGTATTTGGTCATGAACATATAACATGGCCTTTTCCATGAAACATTCAGATAGAAAATCAAGAATACTGAATTCCTTTCCTGGTTTATTCTTTGACATTGACAGAGGAGGAAAATGGACATTATTCCTTATTCTTACTAATGAGAAGCTGGGTAAAGGGAGTTGAGCAATGGAGTCTGTGTAAGAAAATTGTCTTTGATTTATTTGTAGACTTGGTCTCACCATTTCCTCTTTTGAAGATTTTTTTTTTCTGTCGGCTAGCTAGATACCTACATATACATATAACACCTTAATTGCAGAGGTGACTTCAAGAATAAGTGTGAACAGTGGCAAAGGGAAGTAATCAATGCTTCCATTAACATCACTTCTTTATTCTGCTGGCCTTCTTCACAGTTTGCCTCTGAGTGAGTAACAATCACTAGTCCTGAAAAGATCAAGGAAGGTAGAAGGCTCTAGGTCGGCCTCTCCACTGTTTGTCCAGCTTACTCAAAGGCTCAGTTTAACTTCTCTCAGCCCCTCCCCTTATCAGTAGACAAGCACTACATTAGAGGTTTATTGTGAAGATGGACAAAGAAGGTGCCTTTCTGATAGCAACCAGATACACTGCCGGAGTGTGACTGACTGCATGACCTGGTAGATGAAACGTCTGGAGCCTCTGTATCTGTCTTGTATTTGCTTTGAGCAGAGATCATTTTATACACATGTCAGCTCACAGAGCTTCCACTTCTCTCTGGACATTGTACTGCTCTATAAGAAATCTTCAGAGATGGTCATAGGTCATGGATACATTCTTAGAAAATGTTGGCAGCTGCAATTCCAGATGTATAGGCCTTTGTGGCTTCCGAAGCAGACAAACAGCTCTGTGCAGGGTTTATTCCAGACCTTGAGACAAAAGTGCCACAGACCAGGGGAAGCTGAAAGTTTGGGATTCGTGTGTCAGGACGGCTGGGTTCCACTCAGTTCCTTCTCCAGGCTGTAGACTTCTGATGTCTGGCAAAGGAGAGAGGCCTAACCCTGATATCTTAAAATGCCACTAACCACACTCATAAGGGCTCTTCTTTCATGACTTGATTACTCCCCCAAACCTACCTCCAGCTACACAGACATTAGTTTCAACACATGAACTTTAGAGCAGGAAGCACCATTACTTGGCCCAGAACACATTGCCTTGTGTATGAATCCAAAGGAGAAGTTTTTCCATCTCCAGTGTTACTTGTAAAGAATTGTGTGTGTGTGTGTGTGTGTGTGTGTGTGTGTGTGTGTGTGTGTGTGTGTGTGCTGGAGAACCAGATCACAATTATAATTCTACTAACCACATACATTCTCCTAACCACAAAGTAGACTTTTGTTCTACCCAGGTAGTAAGTAGACCGGTGACTCCGCATTTTGAAGGCTATGTTGTATCTAACTATAGTAGAGTGTTCATAGTAAGAATACTGAGTAACTTAAGTACTATTTGTTCTTTGAAGTGTCCTCAACAGCTGTGTTCCCTTCACTATTGGTATGTACTTATCACTCACATCACCTTTCCAAGGATGCTTATGGTCTTTAAAATTCTTCATTCTGCTGATTGCCAATGAGTTCGTATTGGAACTTAGAGGTCTCCAACCACCTCATTAGGGGAAACTCTTTATTTAGTACCAACACTCAATCAGGACACTGGTTTGAAGCCTTTAAACATCATGCTTCATCAAAATTAAAGAATAAAGCATTGGCAGAAATCATCTATTTTGGTGACAGAGGTCACTCATGTGGGTTGGTGGAGGGCCAGTCTAACTACAGTTTCCATTTTTAGCTAGTTACATCTTCTTACAACTAAATCATAGACACTGTGACTGGCCCTTTAACAAATTCAAACAAATTTGGTTTGTACAGGCTGTAAGTAGATCAGAGTCCCTTGCCTCACTGTGTCCCTCAGGCCATAGCCACAGAGATGACACACTAGACTACTGAGCTGATCTATCCAATTGTTGTGTGCCAAGGGCTTCGAATCCCTACACTCATCCTGCTGTCATATCAGTTTGGCTACAATCTCATTGGGTCCTAAAAATAAAATGAGATCCACTGAGCCAGTACCAGGATGCCAGACATAGAGACTCTCCAGGAAATACTAGAACTACTGCTGGGCGTCCAAGCCATACTTCCCTCTCCCTGCTAACAATGACTAAAAACCAGTGGGAGACAAGTTTCTTCTTAATGAGCCGTGTTCCCCACTAAAGTTTCCTTTTAGATAGTTCTTAGAAATGACTTCAGTAGTCATCCACATTTTGAGATGAATTTCTTATTTCTCCTCTAGATAAAATTTACCTTTTCTCCTTCCATCACTTATTAAGAAATTCCTTGGTCATACCATCTTCTTAGGGTGAGGACAAGCATGATTGTTCATTTCTGTAAAGAGGAGATAGAATTTCAAGTGAATGAACTAATATACCCTATACAGGAAACAGAATGATTTTAATTATTGAATTTGATGTCACAATAAGAACACAAGCAGTACCCTCATGGCCCTTCTTGCATCTCTAATGGGACGCTCTGCTGCCTTCTACCAGGCCAGTTTCACTCTGGAGCTTTACAAATCCCTCCTAGCTGTGGTTTCTATTCATAGACATGCTATTCTGGCACATATTAGGAAAGTTCCTGGTATTTTAATTCTTATTTTATTTTTCATGGTAAAAATAGCCACAACTACTTATGCCTTTATTTGTAAGGGCTGATTATTATATATCGCTGCATATTTAATGTGACTTCTTTGCTGTGTCTCATATTACTAGCTTCTAATTTCAACCCCTGCATAGTGAAAACACTTTGTCAAACTTCTCTTTCAAAATTTTTTTCCTCACTCCTGAAAAATCTGTTAGTGGTACTTCCAACATTGGCAACATAAGAGTGAAAAAAAACTTCTAAAAAGAAGAAGAAGAATTTGAATGTCATTGCAGAAATGAAGCACGGATGGAACACCCTTAGAGGAGGGGGTGCTGTGGCCCACATGTGTGTAGGCTGTTTCAACAAAAACTGCTGTATGAAGGTTAAAGGTGTCATTCATTAAAATAAAGGAGATGAGTTAGAGAGTTATTTAAATACATACTCCTCTAGTGTCTTGAAGCTGAGATTGTGTGTAATTAATTAAGAAAGAAGAAAAAACCCTGAGGTAATAAAAGTGTGAAAACTACTGCCAATTGAAATTCAATAAAAAATGAAGACAACATAATTCTCGAAATACCAGTGTTATTTAAACTATCTTTCTGAGGCCATACCTATTACATAGAGTACATATTTGCATGTGTGGAGGGCAATTAGGTCTGTGGTTAGATTTGGATGCTGCCAAACATGTATATACCATATTGGGTTAGGAAGAGCACCCAGAGCCTTGGAGAGAGGATTTTCATGTGGATTTATCAAGTAACCTCTTGGATGATAAAGTGAATTCTAAAGGTGGAAATATTGGGGGAAACAAAAAAAATAGCCCAGATCTATTTTCAACATTGATAAAAAACTTGGACACTGCCAGCAGTTGTGGGAAAGGCAAGTACTCAGTAGACTTTCTGTGGAATGAATGAATGATAAATCTTCCCAAAGATACCAAAACAGTGACATTTACTTAACTTTGAGATGTCACTAGGTTTTCACTCAATTTGACAAATATTGAAATCAACCATGTTTTGGGCAGCATACTAGGTGCTTTGGATACCAACAGAAAGTATGAGAAAGTTTGAATGTCTGAAGAGCTCATGGTCTTCTCAATAACCCTGCATAACAAATAACATAATTAATGTGATATTGGTTACATATACCTTAGTAGGTATAGCAGATAGCCAAACCTAGATGTCAAAATGTTCATAAGGTGAGACTTAACTACTCCAAAGATGAAGATGAGGATAAATTTGAAGCACAGTAGCCATCACAATAACAACAACAACAATAGCAATAATATCGGTAAAACCATGGTATGTCAGAAAATTATTGAGACGTCTGAAAACTGATCTATCCAAGCAAGAATTCACAGATATTAAGCCAGCGACACCTCCCACACCACCCATGCCACCCACACTGCCTGTGTCACCTGGGCACTCTGGAAAGTGCAAAGACACCACCAAGGCCCTCTGCATAGCTGGGCACTGTGGGAAGTGAGTAAGTAGGTGGTGGAGAAATGGAAGATGAGCCAACGGGTTGTATGCTATAAAGTGGGGCGGAACTGGAGAGGCGAAGGCCACTGCTGCTCTTGTTCCTTGGAAAAAGGTGAACTACACTGCTCATCGACTGAGCCAGTAACAAACACAAGCGCTCGTGGGTCTAGTTCCTCTTCCTTTGAGGAAAGTGACCACTGTATGAGTCGCTGTGACTCCCAGAACTGTATCCTCGCCCAGGAAGAAGAGCAGTGCCTGCAGAATGGAGACCCACAATTGAACAGACATGTCCTACTGTGTTTACTTCTCATCCGTGGCCTAGTGGCTAATCTCTCTAGTTGGTTGTGGTGGCGGTCCAACCATGAGACTGGATGAATCCATGTTGAACTACAGTTTTACCATGCTGTGTCTAACTTTGACCAGAGATTTATTTCCTTTGGAAGCTTGGACAAATACTTGAAGACACCCAGAGACCCCATTCAATGCTTGGCCCACCCACAGCAGAAACCACTATGATGTGCAAGTATGGGGCAGAGAGATGAAAGAGAAAGAGGAGGAGAACAATTTGAGATTTGAAGACACAAAGGTGGAGAGGAATAGCCTGATGTGAGTAGCTTGCAAAGCTACCTGAGACCATGGTGAAGTCCCGGCTCATGCTGCCACTGAGGGCCATGTCTGAGTCTTTGACCATGCAGTAGCAGGGGTCTGTGTCAACGTCCGTGGCCCATGTCACCACCAAAGACCATGTGGCTGTCCCTAGTCTGGACTGCTGATGGATACCATGTCCTGATCCTGGAAGAACTAGCCCCACTACTCATCTGTGTCTGTCATGGGGTGGCATGGGCAAGGGAGAGATGCATCTCCGGCCCCTCACTCCTGGCCTCTTGCCACTTGTGATGGGTAGAAAAGCTGGTGCCAGGGTCATGAGAGTGGGAGAGCTGGTCCTGCGCCTCACCAGCTGCAACACTTGGGAGAATGGGGCCTGCACCTTCCTTGGACAGCACAGTAGAGCTGGCGATGAGAGCATGAGAGTGGGAGAGCTGGGCTACCCACCCCCTTCTGCCATGTGGTGATGTGAGGGAGGAAAAGATGTTCTCCCCCATGTCATCCTCTACCACCTGTGGCAAGGAGGAGAGCTGGCCCTGCCCCTTGCCTAGGTAGCACAGTAGAGCTGTCCCTAGTGGTTTGGATGTAATGAGCAGGTCCTGAGGATGTGAGAGCAGGAGAAATGGCCCTGCTTCTTGCTGCCTGCTCCATTGGGTGAGCTTAGCTAGGGCAGTACTGGAGAGCTTGCCCTGATTGTGAGGATGGAGGAAAGCTGATGGGCTGACCAACCCAGATACCACCCAGGCCCAGAACCAGGTCTATGAGTTGGCACACCCCAATATCCACCCCATCTTTGAATTGCTGGAGCATGTGAAGGGGCCGTTCCTGCAGATCCAAAGCTATAGGATCTTCATGACACAGGGCAACTATAGGGTATCCAAGAGGAGTTCCAGTAAGGGTCCAGTATTGATGGTGTAGCAAAAACCAGAGTCCTCGAACCAGACCAGTGACTCATTGGAATGAACACTTGGAAGTAAAGATGTATGGACTAAAGGGTATACTGTGTGAGTCACTGTGACATACATACTATAGCTTCCACAATGATATTCTTTCTTTCTTCTAAATTTTATTTTAATTTATTTAGGGGGGAGGTTGTGAGGGCAGAGGGTGGATAAGAAGAGATGGGGAGATGAATGAGATTGGGGTGCATGGTGTGAAATCCACAAAGAATCAATAAAAGTTTTAAAAAATAGAAGGAAAACTATTAGGAGCTGAACACAGGATTTTGAAGTCTATGACATCATCAAATCTTGTCCTGAGAAAATATAAATCAAATCACAGCTTCCTGGCCTAGACTACTGTCTTTGGTCCTGGGCTTCATTTTTCAGTACTGTTTATTTTGGAGGAATCTTTTGGTTTTCTAGGGGAGAGAGGGCATGTGGAAGATGCCTTTGAGTTCCACTCTCTATCAGGAAGTTGTTTCAGGTGATTCTAAAGGCACCTTCATTCTTAATCTTTGTAATGAGCTTGTGGTTCACAAGCATCATACTCAGAGAATACAGATGAAATCCCTCACATTTATAGGACGAACCTCCTACTCTCTAGCTTACTAGTCAATCTGTATTCATTAGCTGCCATGCTTGGAACAAGTGAAACAGTGAAAAGTCTATTTAGAGTCTTGCATGTCAATCAAGGAGTATAGCCCTGCCATTGATTTCCTAGGTTCTGGAAGTCATGTTTAGTCATCTAAACATGGCCTCTTTGGACTCTGAGTTTGTCATTTTGAGGAAACAGAGATCTTTTGATCCACTGGAGACACTTACAATCATAACCCCCCCTCCCCACACACACACCCCTCCTAGTACTATGCCTTGTCACAGAGCTGTGTCTGGCCACCTCCACAGAATGACATGCTATCTTGTTTACTGAGAGGCTTTCTTTAGTCTACTTTTCACTCCCTCTGTGTACAAAGCCTCCTGCCCACAGATGGGCAGTTTTCCAATTCTTTTCTCCTAGATCACAAGTGAGTACTTACAGATGCATTTTTTAGCATAAATTATATATAATGTTAATAAGTTGCCCTTGTTTCCAGCCAGAAAAGTACACTATTGCCTGGAGAGGGGAAAAAATGTAATTTTTCTTCTGCTGTGTTGGTACACGGAAGGAAACCTGACCTTATTTTATGAAATTGCCCACCAGTCAGATTTTTTAACTTCATAACATTATTATCAACCAATGTGAGTATAATTATTTGTTTTGAGACCTTCTGGAATTTGTATCTTTAAAAAAGTCAGTATAACTAGGGACTGTTGGGAACGAAGTTAGACTTCTGATAGTGGATCATGGAGGGGTGGGTGCTGAGGAGAGAGATGGTTAGCAGCTCGATTGTAGCAATCCTGAAAGGATGAGTGGAGCTGGAGAAAGGATATAAAATAAGAAATGCATGTATATATATATATATATATATATATATATATATATATATATATATATATATATATATAAAATTGCTAATTACTTTTATTTACTATATATCTTCTATATTGTATATGATGTATAATACATAATGTATATGTTAGACAAAAATTAGGAAGGAACCAGAACCAGAAGTAAAGGGAGAAATTCCAGCAGTACTTTGAACCTAGCTGAGAAAGATGAACTGACACCAAATAAACAATGTATACAGAGGGCAGGACGGGGGATTGAGGACAGGTGACGAGTTCACAGGTGCAGGATGAGTTCTGAGGCACTAGAAGGACACTGTGTTAGCCTCCCGTTGTTATGACAGAATACCTGAGAGGAAATTGGTGAGATGGCTCTGAAGGTAAGGCCCTGAGGTCAGAGGGTAAAGGTTCTTTCCACCAAACCTGAAGACCTGAGTTCACTCACTGGAGCTTGAGGTAGACGAAGAAAGCTGACTCCTGTTATCCTCTGACCTCTCTCTCTCTCTCTCTCTCTCTCTCTCTCTCTCTCTCTCTCTCTCTCTCTCTCTCCTCTCTTTTCCTTTCTGTCTCTGCCTCTCTCTCTGTCTCTGTCTCTCTGTCTCTGTCTCTGTCTCTCTGTCTCTGTCTCTGTCTCTTTCTCTCTCTCTCTTCTCTTCTCTTATCCTATGACTTCATTCCTTTCATTAGGTCTGCTGAATTCACTATCACTCTCTTTCAGATACTGCTTCCTTCTGTTTTTATTCGTTCTTATCAAGTGATTGTCCTATCTCAGTGCCTCTTTGTGGCATGCTCTCATTCTGTCCCCTAACTTCTTGCTTCTTGAAGCGAAGTGTGACTGTCACCCGGGAGCTTAGTTGAAATGTCAGTTTTGAGGCTTCGTCCCAGACTTATAGAAATGAAACTTGCTTTTTACAACTCCCTAGGTGATGATAGTGCACTTTCCGATTTGGGAAGAATGGCTCTAGTCCCTTATTTTTTTCTCTTCAGAGGTATTTGGCATACTACTAAACTCACTGATATTAACATTGTGGGCATCATATATCTTTTGAATTTTCTGTGACTTCTGTTTTTTCAAACTTTATTCATGCTGTTTGTAAACACATTTACTTTTGTACATCTTTTTTTTTTTTTTTTAAAGATTTATTTATTTATTATGGATACAGTATTCTGTCTGCATGTATCCCTGCAGGCCAGAAGAGGGCACCAGATCTCATTACAGATGGTTGTGAGCCACCATGTGGTTGCTGGGAATTGAACTCAGGACCTTTGGAAGAGCAAGCAGTGCTCTTAACCTCTGAGCCATCTCTCCAGCCCCTACTTTTGTACATCTTATACTGTATTATACTGCCTTTCAGACAGAGTCTCATGTAGCAAAAGCTGGCTTTGAACTTGCTTTGTAACCTCAGATGGTCTTGAAGTTCTGGTATTTCCACCTCCCCGGTTTGGTACTTCAGGTTTGTGCTCCAGGCCTGTTTCCCTCTGTATTGTAGACTGAACCAAAGCCTTCCTACAAGCCAGTCAAGCACCCTACTAACGAAGTTACAGCTTCAGTCTCTGTTTTTACATTGTATGCCATTTAAAAATTCTCTATACCTTTTAGGGATTCCAGTGTCTAAAGTCTTTGGAAGCATAATGGCTCATTTCTTCATGTCTTCCATGACGTGGATTATTGTGTGGATCTGTGGGACCATGAGACACAAGCTCGTTCCTTTACAGTGGATGTTAGATCTGCTGAGGATCTCCCCAGAACAACAGAGAGAACTGAAATAAGTTGGTTTTGAGATTTCAATAGCACCACTACGCTTATATGGGTACCTCACAAAGATTATAAATATTTTAAGACCGACAAGTAGACAAACAAGAGACAAACTTTTTTTCTACCAGCTCCTGGCCTGGAAGGTACCATTGTGCACAGATGCCTCATTTTTAAGTTCCTATATTCAAAGACCCTAATTTTCATCTTCCGGACTTAACATTTGGTTATACCAATACAACAAATCCACTTTATCCAAAAAAGACACCTTCCAAGATTACCATGGGTACCTGTAGACACTTCCTGGGCCAACTCATCACCTTATTTTCTTCCACCTCTGTTTAACCTCATTCATATATGCCTCCAGCCACTCAAAAGGAAGGGCCAAGCCAACGATGATTTCTTGATGAAGTGTATTTTATTAGCTCATCTGAGGATCCTGTTATCTAGAAAGGAATGAGCCATCAGCTGGCCAGTGACAGAGAACATATTGCCTTGCTGAGGGCTCTGGAGTAGTTTGATCTGTCCACGCCACTGTCCTAGGCAAGATGCACAGGCAAAAGCAAATACTCACCCCCTTTCCTTGATGTTTTTTCTACTTCATCCATTACTTTCTCACCATTGCATCCTTGGATTTGGAGGGGTGGGGGTGGGGAGGTATGGCTTAGAAAGGTCCTCATGAAGGGTGGACACAAAGCATAGAAGTCCTTTTCTTCCTTTCCATTAAGGCATCTACAGTGTGTTGTCAAGCAGAGTACTGTGTTCACCTGACCCAAGAAGCTCATTTAGCTCTTAACTGAAATGCCACCATCCCCAAAAGTGCCAGGTCTGATTTTTCTCAGAGGAGCTTATTTTCATTCAATTGTGACATCCTCACACTTTACATATTTATATGATATCTACCTTGTGTAATATATTGTAAACTCAATGGACAAATATCATGACTGCTTTAATACTTACTATGAGTCATAACTGCTAAGTATATTTGTTCAAATGATAGCAACAATAAAATAGACTGTTTTAGAATAATGCCAGGATTATAACTATTTCTCCTATCAGAATCAGAATCAAGATGATAGTTTAACAGATACTTCTGTTCCGGGATCTTCCTCCGGCCCTAAGGAGGTCAAGTTCTTTTTACAGTGGAGTACCAATATATGATGAGGTTACCTGGGAAAGTAGGCACAGCAATCATTGTCTATGAGAGCCGTGTGCAGCTCCAGGAATATTTATTCTCTCTGGAAGTGTAGGCATGGTGCCAAGGAGCTTCTATGACGCCATTCACATAGAAGACATCGCAGAAAACAAGGATTTATTGACTGAAGGAAAGTTATAGGTTCGGATGTGGTTAGGTCAGTGGGGCAAACCAAAGAAAATTTGTATTGTCCAAAAGAAGCATTTCAATTTCCTCATGCTTTCTAATTATGCCCAGCTAGGAAGAAGTGACCATCAGCTCTAAATACAAATTTTAATCTTAATTATGGATTTACTGAGCCCCACAACATAGCATGGGTATTTCTTGGTTTTTAGTGGGATGTAAGCAATACAAGCTCCATTAAACAATTAAAGATACAACCACTATAGCAAAACTGCTGCTAAGGCAAATAAATACCCAGAGACAACCTGTCAATTTGGAGAGTTGTATTTAACTGTGAATGTTGCCTTCTATTACTGGAAACCACTTAAGGCTTCTCTAAAGTGGTCACATAAGAAGAGAGCACTTCCTCTCAGAGATAGTCTGCAATTCCTAACCCCTCAGAGTTCTCTTGAAGGGCTTGGCCCAGAAATCTTGTATTTTGCTAGATATAGCTTATAGACATAGAAGGTACTAGGAACACATTTGTGGCCTGACCACAAAAGTAGGATGATCAGGAGCAATGCAGAGTATTTACTCAGAATCTAATGTATCCTAGTTTTCATTCTAGCATGGATACAAGGAATTCTTTCATTTAATTGATTTGTGTGCCTGTGTTGTTTCAAGCACTGAATCTGTAGAGGTTTTTTAAGGACATGATTATATTATTCTGTAGTAAGAAATAAAGACAGTGTACAGAGATCATACCCAGAGACATACAGAGGACATGCACTGAAAAATGGGATGATGTTACTGAAATTATTAAGGTGGGATCCTGGGTCCTGGTAGGCCCAATAAGTGGGGCTCAGCCACCTATCATCCATAGGCCAATTCAAAAGACACGAAAAAGTGGGAAGCAGAAGAATGAGATACAGTCAATATGGCAACATTGGCAGGAGGAACAAATAAAGAGGCCTGGTTAGCTCTGAGTTTTGTTTTAAGTGGAGAAAACATGTTCTGTATAAATAAGCAACGCTGCTCAAGATGATCTTGCCCAGCACTGCTTTGCTCTGGGCCATCCTGAAAGAGGGTCTCCTAAGTTGTTAGGACTGTGTGAAATCTCTTTATCAGAAGTAAAAGTTCTTTTCTCATTGGCACCGGACCTGGATCTTTTCCCTTCCCCAGTGTGGGATTTGGGGAACATTTTAGTTCTTTGACGTAAATTTTTTCAGTATTGTAATAAGCAAAGATGGGTTCCAAGGGTGTCTCTTTTGAATGTCATCTCTCCTGCCAGGATGGTTACAATAGCCCAGAGAGGAGAGGAAGCTGTAACATAGCAAATAAAACAAAGAAACTTTCATTTTTCCCCCCTCAACTTTCAAATGTTCATTTCACCAACAAAAATTTTATACTGAATTATATCTCAGAAATGAGTGAGTACAGTTTTCAGAATCTTTTGTAAAGGGATGGAGACTGTAATTGGACACATGTATGACAATAAAGGAGTCCATTCTTGTCATGACTTCATCATGACAGATATGGAAGCAGAGCCCCAACTAAATTCACGTACATCTCAGTCATTTTTATTTTTCTCTACTTGAGAAGCCTGAGGCCTCCCATTACTAAGTCATATTTCAGACCTACTACTTTATTTCAAGTAAGTTCACACCATTCTGCTTTTCTACACTGTTTCTTCTCATTACTCTTGGCTTTACAGAGCATCATAGGATGTCTGTGACAGTCAGGTAGATAAGCCCTGGATCAGGCTGATATCAATGTGGGCTATTATTGTGACTTTCCCAGGAGAGTTGTAAACAAACATCTGTTCATTCCTGGTAGGGCACCAATGACAGACCAAAGAAATGACTTACTGGTGGCCTGGTGGACCAGTGAATTTCCTGGAGCGACATAGTAGAATAGGGTTGAGATAGATCATTTAAAGATAGCTGCATCACCAAAGAGCTCACCTCAGCATGGTTGAAAACTCATGAAATATGCATTCTGGAGTCTCCTGCATAATAGGAAGCTTCTTGGCTTGTTGTAGAGTCTCTTCTCCCAAGCAATGGTCACTGCTCTATAACTTGGAGAGGAGACTTGTGAATCTTATAAGAGCTTCCTTGTAGGTTTCATTTACTTCCTGAGCCTTCTATGTTTCCTTGACTTCCTGCATGATAGGAGCCTCCCTCTTCCTTCTAGGGGGAATGTTCCAATTCAGAGGAAACAGCTGTACTGCACCAAGACACAGAAAAATTGCCCCAGTTCACAGCCATTCAAGTGGTACTATTCTGTTTTTCAAGAAGATATAAACAACTGTCATCATTTGGTTTCCCTTTTGACAAAAACCCGAGAACACATTAACAGCATTTTCAGTTCTTCGTCTACTGTAGAGGAAGCTTTGATGGCTGAAAATCTCAGCACCTCTCTAGCAACACTTTTGGACTGTACCCCTGTCCAAGTCCTTTGATCTGTAGCTTCAGCTGCTCCTGGCAGAGCCTAGTATTACTCTGAGGAATTCCTGGACAGCCCAGAACTTTCTGCTATGAAGCTCTTCAGGCTGGAGCAGGACCATCTGTGACTCCCCAGCTGCCCACAGACCTGCTGAAGCCATGATGCCCTGGGCCTTCCTAACACTCACTCTGCCTCCCTGCTCACTGTGACGGGCCAGGCTACTAAGAAGTAATGCACAGCAGCCACTTTCCCACTCTTTCTTGCTTTTTCTCCTTCTCAGTGTAAATTAAACCAGCCCAGATAACCAGGTAAATTTTGTTTTATAAGCACCTTCCTGGAATATATGATTTCTCTCTCCCCAATGACCTACCCAGACTGGGTAAAATCCTATAAATAACAACAAAAAGAATGACAAAATTTAACTTTATGAATCCCCTAAAACACACTATAAAAGATCAGGAAGGGATGACCTTTGTCATCTGAAAGGAGAATAACTTTAATGGCTCATGTGGCTCTCTCATCCCCATCTTGGCTGGATCCTGAAAAATTTGAAATTTGCCATCCCCATAAACAGCACAGTGTTGGGAGATGAGAAAGCAGAGAATAATATCCTTTATCAGCTGGGTTTGCAAGACCTTCCAGCACCTTCCTTCTGTGGTTTCAGGATGCTCCTGCTTACAAAGGCCTGCCTGGGAGAGCAAAACAATTTGAAAAACTATCCCTTTAAGGTACAATTGATTTAGCCATAAATAAATCCTACGGAGAACATTCTGCTCTTTGCCAGAATGGCCAGCATGCACAATGTGCATGCTCTTTCACACAGCGATATTTGATAGGGCCCAGCATTGGCTGGAAAATGTAATTTGCTCAGTGAAGCGTTCCCATCCCTTTTCCCTGATGACTCCAGGCTCCCTGGCAAAGGCACCAACCCCTCACCACTGAGTACCTATCATGGCTTATCTTACACCTATAACAACTGTTTATCAGATTGGTCATTGTTTGTATTCTGAGAAAAAATGCCCAGATCAAATGGCCATGTTAGTTCAATTATAGAAATTATGCCTTCCCCCAGGTGAATCCTAATTGAGTAATTATAAGGATTACAAGGCTCATTGAGACTTCTCCGGGTACCAGTGATGGATTGCTCCTTCATTCAGTGAACCTTTCCCCTGATGTTTCCCCTGTGAGAGGAGTTTCATCCCTATCAGTGAGGTTTCAGTGGTAAAGACACTTGTGCTCAACAGCCTTATCACCTCTGCTGAGTCTGCTTTTCATCAAGAACTGCAAAATGAACAGCCCCTGGGGGTTTCTACAAACACCAAATGTACTAATGAGAAATGTCTTTTGGCCTGGCTACAGGGTGAGCCAGGGACTGAAGCATACAGCACTTTCTACCAGGCTTCTATTCTGCTTTCAATTACTATTTCTCCTTAAGTTGGAGTCCTCAAGGTGTGTACCCTGGGGACAGGTGGGAGAGGGGGCTGGATTCTTACCTGCACAGGAGTGGAATGTAGTGCCTTCAAATAGATTACGGGAATCTTTGTTCATCACTTCTCTAGATGTGATTTAATTTTGTCTATACATCTAAATGTATAAGGAACACAACTCAAAACCCCCCACCCTGAATAAAAAGGAAAGGGAGAAAAGTTGCTTGACGAAGCTCTGGTGCAATGTGAAAAATAATTAGTATCTGATTAAGGAAGAGGAAACAGAAGGATAAGCATTATGACATGAGCTAACCCCAAACATCCACGGGAAAGTAAATGCATCAGAGGAGACAGTTCCCAGCAGTCTCTTCTGCTGGGGAAGACTGTTCCGAAGGAGTTTGGCGAGTGTAGGGTGAAAGGGCCTGATCTGGAGAGCAAAACACCAGCTCTGGTTGTTGCCCTGAGTGACGCTGGGCAATTTCCTCTACTTCTGTAATAGTTCTCTTGAACAAGAAAGAGTAGGGAGAGGAAGGAGAAAGGGATGGAGGGAAGGATGGATGGAGGGGGGAGGAAAAGAGGGAGGAGGAGAGAGAGAGAAAAGAAGGAAGGAGAAAAGGGAAAGGGACAGGCATTTTGAGGTTCTGAGAGTGTGAACTTCAGCATAGGAATTTTAGGGAACATGCTCCAACTCCTAGCACTTGCATAGGTAAAAAACTGTACGTCCCCAAAGGTAAAAGAACAACAACAACAACAAAAAAACATTTAAAAGCCCAAACTGAGAGATAGATTTGAACAAGTTCTGTTAATTGCTCATAATCATGAAGTTATTAAAGACAGCATAGCTGGCGGGTTCACTCTCTGCAGGAAATACTATCATTTGTGTGAAGGAGAAGCACTTGAAACATTGACTCGTCCCTGGCTTTCCTCTGCCCCTGTAAAGCACCAATCACTTTCTCAGTGTATGTGTGTTCTGTTTTTCATTGTTTTGTTTTCTGAAGTCTAAAAATTCCAAAACAAGCCCATGAAGCATACAGTGGGTAGTGCCACACTATATGACAATGGCATGAACTTGCATTTGTAACAGACTGCGTACATGAAGGCTTGAGTGTCATCAATACTCCTATAACATTGCCACAAAAACTGTGGAGCATGTGTGAAGTGTTGTGTAGCTAACACACGTGACAACTGCTTGCTTCAGAGGCATGAGCTAGGAGGGGATTGTATATGTCACTTTTCTCATTGCGACGACAACATACCAGACAAGAGGCAGCTTAAGGGATGGAGGGTTTGCTTTGGCTTATAGTTCAGTGAGATACAGTCCATCCTGGTGGAGAACATGGGGCAGCCGGCCACATTGCATCTGCAGTGCAGAAGGAGAGAGAGAGAGAGAGAGAGAGAGAGAGAGAGAGAGAGAGAGAGAGAGAGAGAGAGAGAGAGAGAGATGCTGATGCTTAGCTTACTTTCTTATTTTTATAGACAGGCCAGGACCACAGCCCATGGAAAGGACTTCTAGTTTACATTGTACTTTCCCTCCTGCAATCTAACCCAGTCTGGAAACTACCCCCCCAGACTTGCCCAAGGTTTATTTCCTTGGTGACTGAGTTTCATCAAGATTAACCATCACATGGTTAGAATTGACTTGGAACTGAACTTTGATCCTTCTCATTGGAAATTCAACACTGAATGATCCTAGGAACATTGAAGGATTTTATTTTAAGAAAGATTTTTTTGGTATTATTAAAAGGGTTATCTAGAAATAGAATTTTGTAGTATATGAAGGTCCTTTGCCCAGGAAAAGAAGGCCTTCTTCTTCTACAGGCTCAACTTATGGCTCAAAATATACATATTGCTTATCGGCTATAGCAAAGAACCAAGAGAGGCAGCTGTGAATCCCCTGCAGATATTTTGAGTGCTCACTTTTTCTTGACTTTGGGAAATAGCTTTTACTCCATCAAATAGAAAAGTTACCTTGACCCAGTTAGAATTGGATATTCATTTTACTTTTGAATGTAAATAAAGATCAGAGATATTTCATTAGGATTTTCCTCACTGGGCTCCTTCTCAATCTGAATTATTTCTCTGATTGGTTTCTTGGCAAGCTCGAGGCCTGGGTGCCCTCCTTGGCACACTCCTGAAAGATGGGTACTGACCTTTCTGGAGGACACTAGCCACCTGGACAGTGATTATTCTGTGGATGGCTGTTACTGGGACACACATTTGGGGTGTCTGAGAAAGAATGTACTGTCACAACCGATTGTACAGGACCTTGTTTTTCTACAGCACTGCTCTTTTGGATCCATAGACAACTCATTAAGCAGCAGTGGGCAGAACTAAAGATCAAGCAAGGAGATGATTGAAAGATTCTCCCTTAGCCTAAGAAACAACAGTGCTGACTATACTAACAGGTCTGTCTTCTAAAAAAATTTACACATACGCTTGTGCTTAGACATGTGACTGACTGCTAATGGTGATCTGGTC
The DNA here is from genome assembly GCF_949786415.1 of Peromyscus eremicus. Classification (NCBI taxonomy): domain Eukaryota; kingdom Metazoa; phylum Chordata; class Mammalia; order Rodentia; family Cricetidae; genus Peromyscus; species Peromyscus eremicus. The sequence continues at coordinate 7,035,308 of NC_081435.1, forward strand.
AGAAACAGAAAGAAAATGAATGATATTTGAACATATACAGTCATTTCCAAATCCGTTTGAATTTAGATCAATCAATCAATCAATCAATCAATCAACTATTTATTTATTTATTTATTTATTTATTTATTTATTTATTTATTTATTTATCTGCTTATTTGTAATTATTTCAGTTTGGGTATGATTCTGGCTTTCTCTAAGTAGTCCAGGCTGGCACTGAACTCACAGTTCTCCTGTCTCAACATTCAGTTTCCTGGGATTACAGGAGTGTATCACCATGTCTAGCTATAATGTTAGATTTATTCTTATTTTTCTTTCTCCATGGGTGTGTGGCATTAGTGTACATATGTACTCGTGTGTGTGTGTGTGTGTGTGTGTGTGTGTGTGTGTGTGTGTGTGTGTAGGCCTTAGAACACTGAGAATCCTTCTCTATTATTCTTAGCCTTATTCTATTGCAACAGGGTTTTGCAGTACTCTAGAGCTAACCTTAGCCATCCCTCTGTCTCTGTCCCCAAACTGCTGAGATTACAGGCACATGGCTATATCTAGATGTTTTTTCAATGTAGGCATTGGAGATCTGAAAAATAATCATACTTGAACACCAAGTTCAAACCCACTGAGCCATCTTCAAAGACCTAAATTTACTTTTTTTTTTTCATTTAACCCTTCCAGCTCCCGAGCCAAAGCTTTGGAAAGCTGGCTCAGCAATTAAGAGCACTTGTTGTTCTTCCCAAGGCCTAGAGTTTGGTTCCCAGTACCTATGCTAGGTGGATACAACTGCATGTCATGCCAGCTGCAAGCTATCTTACATCCCTAGTCTCTGTGGGTACTGTTCTCAAAAGCACAAACTCCCACATTGATCGGCACACATATACATACTTTTTAATAATATTTAAAGCTCCAGAAAGATTACATTTCAGTCTTCAGTGAAAAACACCAGAGCAAATAAAAACCTTGCCACTTTTATGAAATAATCCCACGATTTTATAATGTAATGAGCACATATCAAAACTTCGTTTTTAAATTTAAATTACAAATAAACACACAAGTAGGTAATGTGTCTTTAAATAAAGATAAATTATAGCTAAATATCTTATTAGGTGAATTTAATTTTAAAGTAAAGAAATAGAACTAGAGATGATTGTTATTTTGTGTTCATTTTTGAGACAGGGTCTTACTATGTAGCCATGGCTGGCCTAGACCACATAACCTTTAAACTCACAGAGACCTGCCTGCCTATGTCCCCCTAAGTGCTGGGATTAAAAGCATGTGCCATCTAACCCAGAAATAATAATTATTTTAACAAAGAGGAAATAGTGATGGGAAAGAGTTCCAATGATGTTATTATTACAGATTATCTTTGTGTATATTAAGATGTTAAACAAATGGAATGATATATATTTTTGCTCGTTTCTTTTTGTTGTTTTGTTTTGTTTTGTTTTTTTGAGACAGGGTTTCTCTGCGTAGATTTGGTGCCTGTCCTGGATCTCACTCTATATACCAGGCTGGCCTTGAACTCACAGAGATCCGCCTGGCTCTGCCTCCTGAGTGCTGGGATTAAAGGCGTGCACCATCACCACCCAGCTTTTGCTCGTTACTTTCACTCAAAACATCAGCGTGATGCGTTTTCATTGCTGCACCTAGTAATACTGTAATCTGACTTTATGTAGCATTTTCTTTTGTAGCATTTTCTTCTTTACCTACTAATTAGTTTATCTGTTCTACACTTTATAGATCAGAAGATGTTTTCTCTCTTCATGATTATTTAAAAAGCATTCTAAAAAAGAAAAAGAAGGAATCGTTATATATGTAGCTTTGCACAAATGTATATATTTTTGTGTTGTATTTGCCTATATTGGAAGCTATATCTCGTGTAAAATACATCAGCACAACTTTGGTAGAAAAGGCCAGTCTTCCACAATCAATGCATTAGAGATCTGTTTGTTCTAGCTTTTAATAAACTGAAAGAATGCAGATAGAATCATGATCAGAAGCAAGTTTATGGTCTTTTACTCATTAATTAGAGTAGAAAAATGGACAAAAGATTAAAAAATGTGTTAAGGTGTAGTGGGTAGCCATTCCAGCTTTGATCTGAAAGTTCCAACCCCCATTGAGACTTTGGTAACTGTCACGCCTACAAGGCGGGGCCGAGAGAGGACCCTGAAGACTCCAGATCCTGATGTGCTGGCTCTCTTGGTTCCTGGACTCTGGATGCTGGAGGTAGACCCAACAGAGTTCTCCAGAGAACACCGCTGGACTGTGCTACACCTTTCCCAGACCCCGTAACCTATCCCTTCACTTGTAAGTTACCCCACAAAATAAACCTCCCTTTTAACTATGTGGAGTGGCCTTAATAATTTCACCAATATTAAGGGATAAAAAATAAGCTATGTTTTCACTAATTCCAAAGAAAATTAAATGAATGAAATAAACAGTAATGGGAGAAAGTTATTAAGGAAAAAATAAAATGCAGTGTTAAGAATCAACAAAGCAAGAAGTTCACAGAACTAATCAAGAAAGAAGAGAGATGGCCCTAAATCAGGAAGGAAGACAGAGTCCTCACTACAGACCCTACATTCAGTACAGGACATTTCTGCACTGCTTTCAGACTCCCAAACAGCCAAATGATCAACATGGTGTAAAGTTGTTTTCAAAAGGAACAGCTTATCAAAGAAGATGCAGGGAAACAAAAACTGTGAAGAATGTTCAATCTCCTTCTTGTTACTAATGCTCGAAACATCAAGACAGCGCATGGACAAAAAGCTGCTTTCTTGACTTCTCCACTTAACTTTGTAAAATGATAGGTGTGTATGTCTCACCTTTTTTCTGCTTTTATTTTCTGCTCATTCACTTGTTTCTAGTCACTAGCACAAGCTCTGAGTCAAAAGTCCTCCAATACAATCAATTTAAACCAACTTGAATTAAATGTGGTCCACGATATTCAGACGTAATCATTCATAATAGTTGCTACCATACAATAAATTATATTTCATAAATCCAGAGCCTTAAAAAACTAACTGTATTAATATATACTAAGTTTCCCAAAAATTATGATATAATAAAGACAAATCTCTGTATAGAACCCACACATATTGTTCACGTGGAAGAGACTATTGTTTTTACAACTTCTTTTTTTTAATCTAAAAGTTTGTATTTTCATCAGAAAATTTTGAATTTCCAAGATCACATGTCAAAAACATAGGTCTTAGGCTGCAGAGACAGCTCAGCAGTGAAGAGCACTGTCTGCTTTTCTGGAGGACCTGAGTTCAATTCCCAGCACCCACATGGCAGTTCACAACTGTCTGTAACTCTTGTTCCAGGAGATAAGACACCCCCATACAGACATGAATGCAGACAAAAGATCAATATACATAAAATATAAAATAAAAATATAGGTCTTTCTATTCCATTTCACTGAGATTTGTAAACACATGTCTCTGTAAGTGCATTAGATAAGTACTTGATCCCATGTCACTGAATCTAGAGTCTTCCACACAATGTTGTGTGGGCAACTTGAGGATTAAATGGTGGTATCCAATGCATCTGTGGTACTTTTCTCATCTTCTCTGTGTGAGTCTTGGGAGAAACTTATTTTTATGAATAAATGTACCATATCTATGTTTCTCAATGTGTCATCAGAGAGATGGCTAATGGAGAAAGATAAGAACATGCACTTAAAAGCTTTGGCCTTGTACAGGTAAATTACCCCCTGTTATCACTTGACCCTTGAAAACCTTACCTTCAGACAAGGTATTTTTGCCATTTTCATGATATACATATAATTTCAATGTCTGTGGCCATTACTAGGAACTGTTACAGTGCTCAAGGGGTTATAATTTTGAAGAAAGGTTTAAAATACAAATATAGTCTTTGATCTTTAATGAGTAAGTGATTTTAATACAGAAAGAACCTCTAAAATTTAGAAGCTTTTAGATCCACATATAATTACAATGCAGACTTGCACATGTTAGCTTACTAATTCTTGGTATGATGTATCAAAATCACAGTGACAAAATAATGTGTATGTATACTTACTTTAGAAAGTTGCCATTTTGGTGTTTTTAAAGGGTTATAGCCAGTGTCAATCTCTATGGCCCTGTATAAAACTTCAATCTTAGTGTTAAAGTGAACACTTTATTTATTTATTTTTTTATGTCATGAGAACTCTTTTCGAATTGCAGTATTACAGTGTTTTCAATATGCATGGTGAGTGGTTACAACTTTCCTTTCAGATGCTCGTAATTTTTCTTGTGATGCCCTTAGCATAATCTTGGCAGTCGAAAAGTCTTCCAGGTGCACCTGCAGAGTGCAGATGGCATTCAGTTCCTCTGCTCAGGGCAGGGCTCAGTTCTCGGCATGCCACCACCCTGCCCAGGGAGTGGAGTGCCAGGTGTTTCAAAGGCTCTGCGTTCCACAATTTCTTCATGCTCTTTGCTTCTAAACTTGCAAGGAAGTACTCCTTGCTAACTTTTTAATATAATATTGGGTTTATTTTTCAGATTAATTATGTGACCAGAAAAAAGTTAGTGAATGTTGATAACTTAAAGGATGCAATATTGTTCAAAAGATATCACTAGCAAGAGTAGGGATGGAGAGAAGCACAACATTTCACTCCGTACATAAGAGGTTTACAAATGTTATAAAGCAAAAATATACCAGAGGAAAAGAATGATTTCCTATTTCCTACTCTTCTCAGAGTTTTCCTTACAAGGTAATTTCTTCCCAAGAATAATGTTACTGCTAAAAAAAAAAAATGAAAACAGATACATACGTGATCATTCCACACTGTGGAGAAATGGATTGTAAGTAATAAGCAATTTCACCTTAAGCACTACAAGAAAATTAAAATTGTTTATAAATATTTATGTACTACATGACTGTCCTAGTTAGCTTTGACTGTCAACTTGAAACAGCTTAGAGTCACCTGAAAAGGGGAGTCTCAATTGAGGGACTGTCCAGATCACATTGTCCTGTGGACATATCTGGGGGTGGATTGTCTTAATTTCCTTCATTAATATAGAAAGCCCAGCTCACTCTGGGCGGCACCATTCTCTGGGCAAATATAGTCCTGGGCCATATAAGACAGCTGGGTAAGTATGAGCTGAAGGGGCCATCAAGCAGTATTCTTCCATGGTTTCTGCTTCAAATTCCTGTGCCTACCCGGACTTTCCTCAGCGATGGCTCGTGACCTGTAAACTGAAATAATTGCTCCCTCCCTCCAGTTGCCTTCAGTCAGACTGTTTTACCACAGCAGCGGGAAGGAAGCTGGTACCATTGCTGATCTCTAAACTACCACACTCAACGTTTTCATAACTTCTTGCACTGGTAGTAGTTTTAAATAAACAAAATTATTCTAGAAAGTATAGAATGCATTTCAAAATGTGCTTTTGAATTTTCATCAATTTTCTAAGGAATCAACATTGTTGCAATGTATCATTTAAATATTCTAAATAATATTACTAATTTGAATGAAGTTGAGGGGTTTTTTTGGGTGCATCTTAATTATATTAACATTAAGTTAGGAAAATTTAAATGTGTCCAATAAGAATACTCAAATCCATTGTTTCGTCAACTTAATAGAATGTAATACTATGAAAATAACAACATAATGTAGCAACATGGAAATGTAATTGTTAAATAATATTTCAAAAACGAAACTCGCTCTCTGTTCTGATGTTCTGATTACACCAGTGTAAATTTATTAAATAAAATGTGGATAAATTAGAGTAGTTCGGGGGCTGGAGAGATGGCTCAGAAGTCAAGAGCACTTGATGCTCTTCCAGAGAACCAAGGTCAGGTTCTCAACACCTATGTCTGTCAGACAGCTCAAAATCACCTGAGATTCTAACTCCATGGAATATGGTACCCTTTCCTGATTTCTACACACAAGGGCACAGACATGATATGTACATCTATGTGTGCACACACGCGCATGCATACACACACACACACACACACACACACACATAAATAAAAGCTAAGTTGAAGTAGTTCAAGGCCCAGGAAGAATGATTTTTGATTTTTTTCTATTTTCCCTGTTATTTATTTATTTTTTATAAGCAAAACTGGAGCTTATTGAGGAGAAACTATGATTCCCTCTCATTTACATTTCTTTCTGCGTTTCTTCCATGCCACGTGGTTTTGTTTCTTCAGTTTCTTCCGGGTAACTTTGTGCAACACCTCTTTTATTCTTTATGTAACTCCTCCTCTGGCTTAGCAATGGGAGTCTTCAGTCTATGCATAGGAGGGCATCTTAGTGTAGTAAATCTGACTCAGACCTCTATAAGTAGTCAGCATATTTAGGATGTTTTTATTGGTATGGATGTAGTCAATGACCAGAGAATCTACATCCTAACTTCAATTCAGCATTCCTCCTCTCTGCATTTTTAAGTTTATGAAGCAAAAAATCTTTGTCGTTGAGGCCACCCAAACTCTGTGACTAGTTCCACTCTTTGGACAGGACTCACTGAGAGGGCTGAGACACAAGGATCAGGAGTTCAAGGCCACCCTGAGCTATACAGTGAAATTGACGAGAACAAGAGAAAAAAAAACAACCATCAGGCAGGCTTAGTGTCGGAGCCCTGGAAGGAAGCAGTTTTTACCTGGCTAAAAGCTAGAAACATCATTGGCCCAGGCAACAATTCTTTCCTGGACCAAGGCCAGGGATGCCAAAAGTGTTGAAGTCCAAATGTCTTTGTTTCTGCCATGGCCAGATGCCAGGGATGCTGAATGGGAGGTCTGAGTTTCTCCCTTCCCCTGTATGATCACTGTTGCCTGGGAACTATACACGAAGACATGACTGAAACCGAGAAACTCCTGGATATTGTACACGAAGCCAACTGGAGGACCAGCTCATAGCTTTCATTCCTATTCAGTAAAACCTTATTAACTCCCCAGTGGAAACCCTTGGGTAAAGTATTTCCAATGACTCTCTCCTGCTACCCAGGACCTGTTCCCTCCTTCTTTCAAGCTTCAACTATAATCCTATAACACAATAAAATTTCCTTCTAAAACTTGCCCCTCTGTGGCCACAAACTTTATTCTCTAAATTTGGCCTGGGGGTGACTTTGGTAGCTATTGATTTTCCAAGACTGTAGCCCACCTGAGGCTAGATAGCCTCCATTTCTCTTAAGGACATGCCTTCTTTCATGATCAAAACCTTGGCCGAATATGACAGAGGTTTATATTGGATATATAAATCTTAGAAAACAGGAGAATATATCCCTGCTGTCAAGTATATAAATATCATCCCACTTTAATAACTATACTGGTTACCCATTGTGCTGTGCGTATGTCAACACATCAAGGCCCTCTGGTTTCAAAGACAGCTCTGTCCTCATCACAGCAACTTCTGAGTTTAAGAATGGTCTGAAAGAGAGAGAGAGAGAGAGAGAGAGAGAGAGAGAGAGAGAGAGAGAGAGGAGAAGAGAAGAGAAGAGAAGAGAAGAGAAGAGAAGAGAAGAGAAGAGAAGAGAAGAGAAGAGAAGAAAAGAAACAAACAAAGAAAGAAAATCCAACTACCCAGGTATAGTGACACAGCCCTGTAATCCCAGCACTTACTAGGCAGAGGCTGGTTGCGGGGGCAATCAGAAGTTCAAGATCATCTTTAGCTATATAACAAATTCAGCACCAGCATGAACTATATGAGATTTGGTTAAAGAAAGAGAGAGAGACACAGAGATAGAGACAGAGAGAGATGGATGGATGGAGGGAGGGAGGGAGGGAGGGAGGGAGGGAGGAGGGTTAGGAAGGAGGGGGTGAGGGAGGGAGAAGGGGGTGAGGGATAGAGGAAGGAAGTAGGAAAATTAAAGGCTAGGTGGGAAGCGAAGGAAAATTTAACACAATCCTGGTAGTTTTATACTGAGAATATGGTAAGACACAAAAGAACGGTTCCAAGAAAGAATCCAGTGTGCAGCTAACTAAGAGAAAAATCCTGTATTGTTGAGGTTGCTAGGTGTGTGTTATAGAAATGGAACCTAAAAGAAAAACAATGTGACAATTTAAAGCATAAAGTAAGGTCACATCTACTGGTTGGGTTCAAATGAAACTTCTCTTCACATATAAGAAATTAGGATGCAATTTCTTTATTGGAAGGGATAGTTAAGTCTTACAGCACTTCTCAGGTGTAAGTGACTATGGCAAGGTTTGTGGAGACTCAATAGAGGCAGGTTTTATTCTGGAGAGTATGTTTCAATTCCCTTTTGTCAGAATAGGGTGGTCTCTAGCCACCAGGAGAAGGTATCTGCCTACACCAGAAGGTATTTATATCCTTGACAGAGAGGCATCTAAGTCAAATCGAATTCCGATCTCTGGAAATGTGTCTCTTTGTACAGGGTTAGGTAGGGCTGTACGTTGGTTGGTGTTCCTGGTTTATGATGAAGGCAGAGTAGCAGGCCCTGACAGTGTCTTGGATTGTAGACCAGTCATTGTCTCCTAAAGGCACAAGTGACTAGGGTAGTTAATACCTCTCTTCCTAGGTGCTCAGAGTCATGAGATCTTTTAATAATTTGTATTGTTCTGCTTGGAGCAACATAATCTGTACTTTCCTATCAGCATGTTTGCAGTCTGTCTACACCTTGGCTGATTAGCCTGCTCCTTCTCTGCTTCGCTACAGATAAGCTTATGTTTAATTCTGGGAAAGCACTGTTTCAGTTGCTATAGCTTGTATGTATCCTGGCCATTGTCCATGTGCTATAGTCAAGCTGGAGAAGTAAGCTATGGGTCTGAAAATGTCCCCTCATTTGTGGGTGAGAACTTGAAATGGCATGCCTTACCATTATGTCACATACAGAACAAAGAGGTTGGCTAAATCAGAACTTGCCAAGGCTGGAATGCTGACAACCCTTCCAGCTTTTGAAAAATGCTAGAGGTTCAGTGTATACATGGGGCTGAAAAGACGGCGTAGCATTTAGGAGCATTTGTTTCTTTCAGAGTACCAAGGTTCAGTTCCCAACATCTGTCTGATGACTGAGAACACACTGTCACTTCAGTTCCAGGGAATCCAGTGACTTCTTCTGGCCTCTACAGACACCAGGCATACACTAAGGCAAAAACACTTACACAGAAAATAATTAAAAAAAAAAAAAACCAAGTTCCATTGTGTCTGTAGTTTGAGGGTTCCCTATCAGCTCAGGTTATTATGCAAATTCACTTCCAAAGGAATCCTGGATGATTAATTAAAGCAGAAAACCAGCTCCCAAAGGAAATCAGCATTATGATCTTTCACCCATCGGCGTCCAACCATCGGCGTCCGGAACCTCACGTTAGCCTCTGTGGGCCGGAAGGGATCCTTCCGGGAAGCAGCCACAGCTCCTGCCTCTGCAGCCATCACTGGCTGATGGCCATCCTTCAGACAGTAAGGCACCCTTCTGAGGTGCTCCCCTGCCTGTGGAGGAAGCAAGGCTCTGCTTTCTTAGAGCTGCAGTGGGGCAGTTGGTTCCCTTGTTTTCCCACAGCTGTGGCAATCGTGGACCACTTTAGAAGCGTCCTTCGGCCTGTGCTTTCTCTGAGGACAGAAGTGTGTATTTCCTTGGTAAACACATTCCCCAGGCCTGAGACTGGACTTGTTCACCTGCAGTCACTGCCCTGAACCCTTTGTACTATCTCTGTTTCCCCCTGGTTTTGTTGTTGTTCGTTATTTGTTATTGTTTGTTGTTTTGTTGTTTTGTTTTGTTTTAAAGACAAATTTAAAAGTTGATTTAAGGCCTGTGAGAAGTTTGGTCATCATGCTGTCTGCTTTTCCAATTTCTCCTAATGACTGGAGAAACTGACAGAGTTGATTAAACTGACCAGTTGATTAAAACAAATACCTAGCAAGAGCTGATCTTAGTAATTAAAACAAAAAAAGTCTTTTAATTATACTGAGACTAATCACATCCATACCTTTATATGTGTGTGTGTGTGTGTGTGTGTGTGTGTGTGTGTGTGTGTGTGTTTCATCCTCCATGAGCTTTTAGTGCATACTGCAGCCTTATACTTTTATCCTTAGCTGTTAGTTTCCATCTTGGAACAAATCATTTTTTTTTAGAACAAAACTAACCTATCATATAAAATTCTTTCTCACCCAAAAATATCTCCTTTCCTTGTCAGCTTTTCACTGAACATGTGTTTCCATACCTACGGTATTTTATATCTCAATTTCCTACTTGGTGGTTTTTCTGACTCATGTTTTCCATAAAGAAATTCTTAAATGTAGGAAAGAATAACTTTTTCTTAAGAAAATAGACTAAATCCTGCCAGGTGTGGTTTGCAGCCCTGTAATCCTCAGCACAGGCTGGGGGAGGCAAAAGCATCAGGGCTCCATGGTGGTCCTTGGCTACATAGTGAGTTCAGGCTAGACTGGCCTAAATAAGATCCTGCCTCCAAAAACTAAGTAAGAATAATGAAAACAATATTATTAAACATTTCAATTTTCATGAAAAACCAAGAAGCTGATTTTGAAAAAGAAAAATATGGACATTTTAGCTTTGACTTCTAACAGTTCTAAATAAAACCACAGGCAAAGCATAAGAACAATTTGGAAGATGTGTTAATTCTCTTACCAATAAATTTAAATTAAAACCTACTGGTAAGGAATTTGTGAGCACATTCATGTCTAAAATCCAATGTGGTCCCAGAAAATAACACACAAACATAAATATCAATGTAGACAGTGAGTAAATACCCAAAACCATACACAAATATGGGCCCAAGCCATAAAGATTTTGTGGTTTTCATGCAGATTTGTCATTTATTACTTTTCAAAAAGTTGGGCTACTGAAGAGAGTGCTTCCTACAGTGCACAGAATGTCCATTAATAGCAAATTTTTACTTCCAAAATATGACTCGTAATAGAAGCATGATAGAAAATCTGTATCTTAATCAGGAAGTTAGCCAAATTGTCACTGAGAAAAGGGGAAGTAAAAACAAAAATTAACCAAAGCTGAGTCCTATTCACACACTAAAGGTAATATTTCTGTTTCTAAGGGCTAATTGTGAGGGAGGGAGATGCCCTTACCACTGGGAAGTGAGCTTACAATGCCATTTTTTATGCTACATTTTTTGTTAAAAATATATAATGAAGCTAAGCTAAATTCATGTATTTGTCTGAAGAAGATAGATAGGTGATAGATAGATAGATAGATAGATAGATAGATAGATAGATAGATAGATGGAATCCCAGAATACTCATACTGAATAGAGTGCCCTTCTAGACTAGACAGAGCTGATATAGCCTGTATCTAAACCTGGAATATTCACACTGTGTTCCCTACTTACACTAGACACCCCAGCCTGTTCTACACTGGCTCCAGGCATTTCTGGGTAGCCTCTGGAGATGTCACCAGGATCCCATGCTAGACTACTCTTGGCTTCTTGGTCCATTGAAAGAATTCAACTGAGAGGCAGAAGACAGGTAGAGTAGAGTTTATTATTGAGTGACGTGGAACACTCTCAAGGGTACGGAGTAGACCAAAGGGACAGTTGCAGCTATCTCCATTTCTACTGTTTCTAAAATCTCAAGAACAGACCGTTTCTACTGAAGGAGTTTGAACACATTAAGAGAGATTCCCCATATTTAGGCTGGATGGCCTCCTTAAATCTTTTGCAGTCTCTTGCCAGAAAGTAAAATTGAAGGAGGAAAAGCAGCATGTACACCAGTCAGAGAGTTGCACCAGAAACCCCTTGTCACAGGTCAGGCCACACCTTCTGCCGCCCCTTTCCAGGTACAATATCAAAGAGCTGACGTGCTCCTGACTGTGGCCCAGCAGACATAACGCACCTGGTCATTCCTTCCCATGCCATCTAGGGATCAGAAGCAACTCCACTGTAAGCATTAACCACCGAGTACTGATTAAGCACCCACAGGAGTGAAAACTTCTGTGTCCCAGGGGACTGAACTGTCTTTGGGACCTTGCTGTCTGTCATGTTAATAAATCTCTTAAATCTCTTTCCAAAAAGCCAATTGAACTCAGTATTCCTCTTGAAGCAGGCCTTTCAAAGAGCTAGGAGGACGTGCAGAAATCCAGGAGACACTCTCACAAACAATCCCCATGCAGAACACCAACGGGGAGTCCACCAGTGCTGCTGGCTGGGGCAGCCTAGGAATAATGCTTTTCCATGACCTTTCCTCAGGTGAAGCCAGGATTCTTTTGTTTTGTTTTGTTTGTTGAGACAGGGTTTCTCTATGTAGCCCTGGCTGTCCTGGAACTCCCTTTATAGACGAGGCTGGCTGAGAACTCACAGAGATCTACCTGCCTTTGCCTCCCGAGTGCTGGGATTAAAGGTGTGTGTCACCATGCCTGGCTGAAACCAGGACTATTGACTTGGGGTACAGAAGAATTTTAGAGGGCATCAGTATGAAGCAAAGCTGGAAACCCACTGAAAATGTTTTAAAACATGGACATCAAGAGGAGAAAGAAGCAGAGAACATTACTGAATCCCCTAGGATGGGCATGGTTCCTCTTCTACATCAAAAGAAGGAGAAAGAGGCAGAGAACAAGAGTATACCTTAGGATGGCCATGGCTCCTCTTCTAGAGAAAGTTTCCTCTGTTAGTCATACTATAAATTATTTAGTGCCTTAGAATTGACTATACTAATATTCCTATTTTCTAGGCCCACTACCATGATTCAATTCAGTCCAAAGCCTTCTGATCATTGCCTACATTCAGCAGTGCAGAGGTGAGAAGTGACCAACTTGTAACCCTAACAGTGCATATAATCAGAAGTGATACTCTTTAAGGAAAACTAGCTCTCCTCCAGTACCCCTGACTTCAGTAATAATCTCATGTTTGGATGCTGTTCATGGTAGTTAGACTAAAATAAAGTAGTGCAGGCAATATGCACAACTTAAAATTCAATTTGACTTGCCGACTTGGGAAGCTTCAGTTTGGGCTTTCTTGCTCACTTTGGCAACTCCTCAGCTTTCATTGTATCATTAAAGACTGAAACGGGAGAAAAAAGAAGCTATACATGTCAGGCATGACTTTATCAAAATCAAGCTGAAAGCCCATCTGGCTCTACTGTCTTATTGAATTTGTCACATTTTATAGGTAGTTGAGTTTCTTTCCTAATAATCAATCTCTGCAAAGGATGACAGGAATTACTTCATCGCATAATCAAATCACTTCTGCTGGTTTTTTTTTTTCCTGTGTGTCAGCCTCTCTCCCCAAACTTCACTGCTTATACTGAGTTCCGAACTTCTATTTCAAAGATTCAGTGTATACATCCCTAGAGGTGCTCAAATGGTCCATCGCATTATCTTGGCTGTGCCTGTGTGTGTGTGTGTGTGTGTGTGTGTGTGTGTGTGTGTGTAATGTAGTGTACATCCATGCATATGGATGAGTACACTTGTGTATGTGGAAGTCCAAAATTGAAGTCAGACTTCTTCCTTGATCGTATTCCATGTTATATACTGAGGCAGGATCTGTCACTGAACCCTCATCTCATCAATTCTGATCATATAGTCACCTTGTCCAGGGGATCCCCTGGTTTCTGGGTGCTGGGATTACAGGTAGCCACCATCTCTGCCCAGATGTTATATGGTTCTGAGGTTCCAAACTCCTGTCCTGAACACTGTACAGTGTCTTAATCAGTTTCCTATTGCTGTAACCACAACCAAGACAACGTATAAAAGAAAGTATTTAATTTGAGCTTATGGTTTCAGAGAGCTAGCGTCCATTATGATGGAGCTAAAGCATGCAGGAGGAACAGCTCTGAGCTCACATCCAGCAGGAGGAAGAAAGAGAGAACAGACACTGAGAATAGCCCAAGTCCTCTGAAATCTCAAAGCCCACTCCCAGTGACACAGCTCCTCCAAGAAGGCCACACCTTCTAATCATTCCCAAATAGTTCCATAAACTGGGGAGCAAATATTCAAGCATAAACCTAGGGGGGCTGTTCTCATTCAAACCACCACATCTAACAAGGGCTTTAATCACTTCACACATCTCCACAACTCAATCCGTGCATCTCTACTCACATCTAGTTCCATCACTTCTCACCCTGACTATAAAATGGATCTGTCACCTACACAGATCAGTGCCCATTTCATCCCTCTTCATATGGGAATCAGAGAATATTTTCTAAGCACAGTTGGTCTGGATTCCTACCACTGTTCTCTCCATTTATCCCTTACCTTATAGACACCCCACCTCTTACCCAATCTCTTTCACCTCTCTACAGCTTCTTGCCCTGTCCCTCTGCCATTGATTTTGGTACTTTGTTACTGTCACTGTAATATAGTGGGGGACAACCCGTCCCTTGATTCCTCTGGCAACCTACTCAGCATCACACTTGCTCCCGTCATTCAGACTCAGAGTTCCTCTTGTGCTTCTCACCACATTGTCCGCTCACCCCTGGACTTCTCTCGGGATCCCCAGAACAGATCAGATTCACCTTCACATTTGTCACTAGTTTATATTTGTGTAATCTGATTAGTGCCCCCAGGAGTTTCTGATCTACCCCCAAGTCGAGTTGCATTGTATTTTCTCATTATTGTATCCTCAGTGCTATGCAGAGTTCTACGGCTAAAGTAAGCTCTCAATAAATGAATGACTAAATATTTTTAAAAAGAGTTTGTTTTTCTTGTCTCTTTTCCTTTCACTTAAAAGTAATAATGACAATCTTATTTACCTAACAGCTAATTTTAAATATCACCTTGGCCATACTTAAAATAGTAGCTATTGACACTGTTCTGTGACTCGGATATGGCACTTCATACATGTTAGTAACAGAGATATGAAAGAAAACTTTTGCAATAGCAATATCTTTGTCTTGGGTTACTGTATCTCACTTATATGGGGGAAGTCATGCAGAGGATCAGGAATAGCCATTTTGCATCTTAGGTTCTAAGCCTTCTTTGGAGCCCAGTTTGTTCCAGATAGCATGATCAGGACACAAGACACAGTAAACGTAGTCCCTTTTCTCCAGGAGTTCCCTTTATACACAAATTCACACCAAACCCATGACACTGACAACTTCTTCCTGCATCTGTTACATCACACTACAACAGGTCAGACACGAAGTTCTTTTTTTTCAGATGTAGTGTATCTCATGCATACTCAGGTTTTGCAAACAGAGCCTAATAATGTTCATTTTGCCATGGGAAGAATTTTTTTCAAAGTAGCTACCCTAAGTACTGATTATCTGTGCCTTGAATAAACTGCGATATTTGGGTTGTTGGTTTGTTTGTTTGTTTGTGACCTTAAAATAGAATTCCACTATTACTTTCTTTTATATCAATAGGTCCCTAGGTAGCACACAATGTAGTCAAAGAGCAATCACCACCTCTCAGCTGTGCTGGGTTCCATTCATAGTTAGAAGAAACACGTGGCAAACACACCTTAGCTCAGATCCCCACTCCATAACCACACAAGCCTAGGAGATATAGAAATAGTAGGAGATCGGCAACTCCACTTTAGAAAGAGGTAGTAGCAAGAACCTCAGTCGGCGACGTGGGTATGATTAGATGAAGAATTTTCTGTCTGTGAATGAAAACCTCCACTGAGAGATCTATTTTCAGCTTTAAAATGGGGGAATAATTCGCGCCTTACTCAAAGGTTTTCATTAGCATTGGAGAAGCGGTGATATTAAAAAGATGTTTTAAAAGAAAAAGGTGTGGATGGTGCGAGTGTGAGGGTGGGTAGCACGTGGTGGTGCTTGTTTTCTGCAAGCATTCACTCAGAGCCTTTCAGAAAAGTGGCAGTTTAGAGGGACTTTATTTTCAAAGCCGATGAAAAAAGTGAGAAAAGGCTTGCGTGATTATGTTTTCTTTTTTTTTAATATAACATTTCTTGAGCTATTTATCAAGTCACAGAATTGAAGAACCATGATAACAGCTGGTGGTGGGCAGAATTAGTGTACTTAATTAAAAATGAGACGTAGAGACTGGCAGCTTCGGTTTCACAATATACCCATCCTACCCACTGAAGACAGTTCGGATTCTACTGAGTCCAATCAGCACTTCAGTGCTCAGAAGGCTGCCACAAGCAGGTCCTCTGCAGGGGGTGACAGCATCTACAGGTGTCCAGGAAAATGAACAAAAAACTGTACTTATTTGTGTGACAATTGCTTTTTAATTATTTAAATTGTGTTAATTTAAAAAAAATGTGCTCATTTTTATAGTTAGAGTATTAAGGAAAGCAGAGAAAATACATGGCATTTACCCATCAAGCTAAAACATTGCAACACATGACTGTTACATGCTATTGCAAGGACTGAGGTGATGGCTCAGAGAGTAAACTGCTTGCCGTTCAAGCATGAGCAACTAAGTTTGGACCCTCAGCACAATATAAACAGCTAGGCACAATGGGGTACGCCTGTAACCCTAGAGCTGGGAAGAAAGAAACTGGAGGCTCACTTGGGCTTGTGAGCTAGCTGCACCGGCCAACTCAGTGAGCTCCAGATTCAGTAAGAAACCTTGTCTCCGAAACAAGTTGGAGAGCAATAGAGAAAGACACCTGACTTTGACCTCTGTCCTCCATGTGCAGTGTGCACATGCAAGCTTGTATACTTGTACACACATACACAGTACCCATACATGAACAGGCAAATATGTGTGTACATACATATTATAAAACATTGTTGTACTTTTGTTATTATGTATGCTTATGCATATATGTATATATATATATATATATATATATATATAGCTTAAATCTTTGTGAAAAAATGTGATTTTGTTATACATTGAGTTTGAGAAGCAATAATTAGATTTAGAGCTGAATTTACAGTTAAAGACATTGCCAAAGTCATATCAAAAAAGAATTTTTATCTAACATGTTTCAAAAAGCTGTGTATGATGTTTAAGTACATAACTGTGATATTTTCAACTACCCACTCTATGAAGATATTTTTAACTTGAGGTTTCTTTACATTTTATTTATTATTTATTTATTTTATGCATATGAGTGATTTATCTACATGTATATGCTGTGGGATGGCATTCTGTATGCTGTGAATATGTGTTCTTTGATTGACTGATAAATAAAACACTGATTGGCCAGTAGCCATTTAGGACGTATAGGCAGGGTGAGCAGATGAGGAGAATTCTGGGAAGAGGAAGGCTGAGTCAGGAGTCGCTGGCCAGATACAGAGGAAGCAAGATGACAAGGCAGAACTGAGAAAAGGTACCAAGCCACATGGCTAAGCATAGGTAAGAATTATGGGTTAATTTAAGTGTAAGAGCTAGTCAGTAATAAGCCTGAGCTAATGGTCAAGCAGTTATAATTAATATAAACTGTGTGAGTGATTATTTTATAAGTGGGCTATGGGACTGTGGGGGTCTGGCTGGACTGGAGAAACATTCGGACTACATGTATGTCTGTGTACCATGTACATGCCTGGTAACCTTGCAGGCCAGAAGAGGGCATCAGATCTCCTGGGACTAGAGTTACAGGTGTTTGTGAGCTGACATGTCATTGCTGGTACCAAATCTGGGTCCCCTGGAAGAGTACCCAGTGCTCTTAATCCCGGAACTCTCTCTCCAGCCCCAGGTTTGAGGTTTTATTCTGTTCTATATTACTGGGTCCAGCTCTAATCATAAAATCTCTAAAAGTAGACTTTGATCAAAATGCTTGTATGCCAAATGGCTTTTTGATGTGGGTTACAATTTTTTCTAAAACATCAATAATGTATTGAAGAGTCTACTTAATCACAAACAACATAATAAAATAATAGAAAATTATCTCTAATCAATTCATAAAAATTATAAAATCTTATCATTTGTACATTCTACTTATTTTGTTAGTTATCTTTACATATACACTACAATCTTCAATCAAGATACAAATAATTTTATCAATCTTTATACCCAATACTAAATATGTTAACAGATAAAATATTTTCTCTTCTTTGATTTTTATTTTGCTTTCCTCCAGACTTCTTCCTGACATCCATTCATAAAGTGGTTACTAAAGACTTACTGTGAGCTCCACACTATTATAAGCCCCAGCAATCTAGAAATAAACGTAATTACCTGGCAGTGAGAGGAGGCATTCTGCAGAGGCATCTGTCCCTCATCCTTCAGCTATTATACTATTGAAACAAGGGGTCAGAAATAATTAGAATCTCCCTCTGGAATGCCATGGTAGGAAAGGAAAAGGCTCAAATCCTGGTGCCATTCAGAGATATAGCTTGCTTCCTAGACAGAGATTTCATACACTGTCAGAGCACTGTGAAGGGAAAGCGGGTGCTGAGACAATGATGGGCCAGAGATGGTCAGAATTACAGGACTGCACAGTTGTTCACACCTCTTGTCATTTGTTTAAACTGGAATCTCTTATTAGTACTCCAGAAGACAGGTTTGGTAGTCACAGGACCCCTTTGTATGTTCCTTTTCCCAGTGTGGCCACATTAAGTAATTCTCCATTCTCTTCTATTCCCTATTAATTGTCCTTGTAATTTTAATATTACAGGTATCCAGAACCAGTTGTAGAGACAACCCAAGTTTAAGCTTTTTGGAGGAAAAAAGAAGAGACCCATGGAAACAAAGAAAATATTAAGAAAAAAATCTAGCTTTTGAGAAAGTTGAATGGAAAGGTCTTTTGTGAATCTTGCATTATCATTAAAGAGAAAGAAAACAAATAGGTTAAAAATGGCATTATGTTAGTAAGGTATAAATGCTGATGAGGGATGAGACACTCATGACAGAGGGTGCTACTGCTTGCAGGGTAATCAAGGGGGATAGCACTTGAATGACAATTTGAAGGGGATGTGGGAACAAGCCAGGCAAAAGGAACAGCAAAGGATGAGTGAGCCATGCCAGTCATTATCAATGAACACAAAAGAACATGTCAGGGTGGCCAGAATCAAGGCTGGTATCCCATCGGATAGCTGACAAGGTCTGCATCCAGAAGGGTCTTGTGCACCATTGTCAGACTTTGGCATTCACACTGAGAAAGAAATGGGACCCTTGACATTTTTGCATAGACAAATGCTATGAGTTGATTTAAAGTCTCATTCTGGGTGCTGCACTGTGAACAGAACAGTAGATATCATAGTCATTCAGTTAAAATATAAAGCTGGGCTACAGTAATATAGAATGATCAGACACCCTGTCTACACTAACAAAGACTGAAAAGATCTACTTAATGCTAGATTTGGAAGATCATATAGAGTTAATGATGACACACTCCTAACCTGAAACCAGAAGGATAAAGTTGTCATTAATGGAAATGAGTTTAGATAGGAACAAGCTCACAATGCCCATACTTTATATATGTGTTCTTCTTGTTCTGTTAGACACCAAAGGTTAGCCAGTAGTCATGTGTGGGAAATTTCTCTCTTTAAGAGAGAAAGCCAAGCTAGAGACATTCAGAGGGGACTATTTAAACTGTGGGATGACTAACACGCAAATATAAGATCAAAGACCGTGCTCTCAACAACTCCAACCAGCAGCAAAGCTGGGGAAATGACTATGTGAGAGGAAGAAAGAGGAAATAAGTGATCCCAAACATGGGAATAATTGATAAGGCCACATACTGGGGCTGAAATAGGAAGGAGTAAGACAGAGGTTTAGACAGGCCATGAGTATAACAGTATAAAAACTTCAGAGACCTGGACAAGAAATAATACAGTTTCTCAAATACTTAGTATCCGAGGACTAAAGCAGTGTTTTTTGCATGCTAAAGTAATTGCCTGTGGGTTTCTAGATAGCCCATGGATGGGGGATGGTAGCCAGGGAAACTCACATGTAAGCTAAGGAACTTGTCATGTCACCCCTGACTCTCTGGAAAGGGAAAGGGCCCGACATGTAATTAGTGAGAGACCTCCATAGCTATCATAGCTCCCATTAAAATCTAAGAGGTCCAACTGGGCAGTGGTGGCACACACCTTTAATCCCAGCACTCGGGAGGCAGAGGCAGGCCGATCTCATTGAGTTCGAGGCCAGCCTGGTCTACAAAGCAAGTTTTAGAACAGCCCGTTACACAGAGAAACCCTGTCTAAAAAAAGAAAGAAAGAAAGAAAGGAAGGAAGGAAGGAAGGAAGGAAGGAAGGAAGGAAGAAAGAAGGAAAGAAAGAAAGGAAGAAAGAAAGAAAGGAAGAAAGAAAGAAAGAAAGAAAAGAAAAGAAAAATCTAAGAGGTCTTCATTAGAAAAACTCCAGATACCTGAGCAAATGGAGGTGCCTAGAAGACTGCGTTCAAGCTCCTGTTGTTCTCTGTTCCTCACCCGAGGTCAGCTGTTACTCTGTATCCTTCGTGACATCACTTCTAATAAAGGAATCAGCATGGGATAGTGTCTGGCAAATTAACTGAACTTGAGCTGGTGGATGTGAGAAGCCCACATTTATATCCCGGTGACTGCGTAAGTGACGACCTCAAACTCCCAGGAGGCATTTGTGGATGAGGAAAGTCTTGAGGGACTGAGCCCTCAATCCATAGGTTTAAGGTTGCCTCAAATTTGACAGTGTCGCTTCAGTTAACCTAGAAGACACCCAACTGCTGTCTTTTGAAGATTCATCTGCAGATCATATAGTAGGATGTTTGTGGGGCAAGACCCTCATACATCTGAGGTCATGGAAATGCTGTCTTGTGAAAAGATAAAAATGACTAAGTCAGTTTTTCCTGAATCTTTGCAGAGCTTCTTAGAACAAGTTTGATAGAAAATAGGAGGAAAAACTTTGGAGAGAATAAGCAAGGTGAAGCATGAAAAAGTTTTATTGCAGAGGAATAGTGGCGTCCTGGGAGAACAACTAGGGAGAAGATGGGTCAATTTTAGACAGGGATAACAACACAGTTCAACATTGGTGAGAAAAGTCTAAAGGGCAGAAGGAGAATGCAATGCACTGGGATCTACTCTGTGAGTGTGGGGTTGGCTTTGGAAAACATGGACATTTCATACATATATGATAGTGTGTGTGTGTGTGTGTGTGTGTGTGTGTGTGTGTGTGTGTGTGAAAACTCGGAAGCATTCCTTGTGATTGCTTCTGTTTCCTTCATGAAATGGAAAGGAGTTCATCAGCTGAGGATAATACTTATGTTAGTTTTCAACAGGGTGAATCTATTGAGCTGATTGTTTTGTAATTTCTTCCATTACTTTTCATCTTCAGAATATTTTGAACCCATATTGAAGACAGCCCCAAGTCCCCATCTTCAAGTTTTTAATATACAACTTTCATGTTATGATTAGTTCTTTTAAGTTCTAAAGGAACAAATATCACAAGTTTAAGTAAACAGCCAACTCAGAATCTATAAATCAACAATCAACCAAGACCAGCTTTACTGTTTAAATATTTATGCATGGCAGAGATTTCTTGATAAGTGATATTAAAAGACCAACTTAAACTAAAAATGGTTCAGCTGGACTTCGTAGTTAACCTGTTTAGTTGCCACAGTGGGACAACAGGCCAGTCCTTACCCTAGGTCTCGAGTCCTTGTGTGCAGATATGGTGCCTCCTAGAACCTTCTATTATGATGTGAATCAAACCAAGGTGGATGTGGGGAGATGAGAGAATACATGGAAGACAGCACAGATGCCATAATGGGGCTCTAGGCACACAGGGAGCACATCTTCCCACACAGTCACACCGGATCATGGAAGTTATCCCAGCAGTGACCTGTAAAGCCACCCAGCTGAGCACAATCTAATTGAACACCCCACTTCATCAAAAGGAAAAAAAATGATTGCTGCTCCTTTAGGACCAACAGTTTGATGAGCTTGGTATATGAACATAGCTAATTCAAATACATATTCTGAATACTTCTATATGTGAAAGAGAAAGGATTAATAAATATCCTCATCAGCTCCCAGAAAGAACTAGCTCCATAGTACAAACAATCCATCAGTCAACTTAAAAGTAATGTTAACTATAAGGGGGAAATGGAAGCTTCAAACACAATTTTACAATTTTTTTCTGTGCCCAGCACTATTCCTACCAGATGCTCATAAAAATAAGGGTCTCCACAGTGAAATAATTCAAAGAAAGCATACATAGTTCTTTCTACGGATGAAATGTCACCCTGCACATAGAGCCTCTGAGAAGCTTGTAATTTATGGTCTGACACCTAATGAATATTCAACAAATGGTCAAGAACTTATCATTATATTATCATCATAATCATTCTCGTTATTTGCACCTGTACATTAAATAGCAAATTCAAAAATCTGAAGCTTTCTGGGGGCTGAGGAGATAATTCAGGCAACTAAAGGCTTGCCATGCAGCATGAGGACCTGAGCTCACTTGAGTGTGATCCCACGCTGGGAAGGTGAAGACAAAAGGATCCCTGGGACTCTGCCCAGGCAGTGTAGCCTAATGGTGATCTCCTCACTAGGGAGAGTCGCTGCCTCAAAAAACAAGGTGAATGACATCTGAGAAATGACCCCTGAAGCTGACTGCTGGTCTTCCTCACACATGAACATCCACGTGTGTGTGTGCCCATCCATATACACACAGAAATACACATATGCACACACACACACACACACACACACACACACACACACACACAAACTTAAAGCTTTGTAGTGATCACTCTGGTTCTCAGATCCTTCCATTCAGTTGACTTTAGTTCTTAGTGTTTTAAAAATTCTTTTACAATGACTTTATAAATGACTAAAATGTTTGCCTGTATAATTTTGGATGTTTAAGGCACAAAAGGAAAAAAAAAAACAGACAAACAAAACAGGGACTGGAAAGATGGCTTAGCAGTTAAGGGCACTTTCTACTCTTGCAAAGGACCTGAGTTCAGTTTCCAAGCATCTACCTAGCAACTTACAACCTTCCAGTGGTACTCCAGTTCCAGGGGGTCCAACTTCTTCTTTTGGCCTCCATGAGTACCAAGCACACACATGGTATACTTATATATACCTGCAAGCAGAGCATTCTTACACATATAAATATATAAATCTTTAAACAAACAAAAAATGCTTAGTAGTCTGGACTGAGTTTGTAGTTCTTCAACATAAACTTCTCAAAAGCCATTGGAGTAGATAAAGTTGCATGAGTATGTAGACGTAGTCTCCACAGGTAGCGTGCAGAACTAGTATTTTGTGCCACATTATGGGACTCACCACTTGAGGTGATGGTGGCTAAATGGAAAATGTCACAGGTAAAACACTGTGTCCTCTCTTAAAGACTGAACTAGTAAAAGGCAGGGGAAAGTTAATTATCTCCTCACCAAAGAAATAAAGAACCAAGTTTTAAGGTAACTCTGGAAAGTCCCCTTGAAAATCAAGTTGTGATGGATGCTAGGGCCTTTTACTGCAGTAATGAACCCTCACTGGGCTAAGAAAGGGTAGAGGACATTCTCAGAGTTCAATTTAATCTATAATAAACAGTGCTGATCTTTCTTGAGAGAAATTACAAAACCAGCTTTCATCTCCTGTCTTCTCATTAAACATTTCTCATTCATTAAATTCTTCCTTTTTAGCATTGTATTCTCATTGATTGTTCTACCTCTGTGTTTTATTTTCTTGTGTTTTTACCTGCTAATCAATTGCTACAAATCCATTAGTTTTGACCTTGTAGCCATTTTCTTATTTGATCTAAGCACTAAAGCACATGGTAGTCATTACAGGTTAATAATAAGCAGAAGTGCCCTAGATTTTGGCTGTTTACATTTCTGTCCTTCCTAAAGTTGTAACAACTTGGAAAACAAAAGTTTTAAGATACTTGGATAATGACAGTTCAGCCTATTTTGACTCAGTCTCCTATCGATACTAGTCACAAAGACAGTAGAATAAGTCCATGGTTTTCCTGTTTCATATTATATATCATATTATAGCAAAATCTTGCAAGTGGCTTCTGTATTACTTTGCTCGAGTTGGTAGAATAAAACATCATGGATAGATTCCTTAGACGGGAAATTTTACTTCCTAACAGTTCGGGAGGCTATAAGTCTGAGAGACGTTCTCAGGAGGGTGGATTTCTCTGAGGCCTGTCACCTTGGCATATGGATGACCAACTTCCCCCAGTATCTTCATGTCATCTTCCTTATATATATGTCTGTGTCCAAATTCCCTCTTTTCATAAGGACACTGGTCAGACTGTAGTGAGGCCCATGCTACTGACCTTATTTTAACTTAGGTCACTCTTTAAATATGGTCATAGTCTGAGGTTCTTGGGACAGAGGCAGGACATCAAACAAGCTTTTTTCTTGAACTTGTTTATGTCGCTTGTCATTCCTTATGATTAAAATAAGAACGATAAGAATTTAAAACAATGATATGTACTCAGAAAGTCCTAGTTGATATGAACATAGATGCCTAGTGTTGCATTTTGGAGCTATGAGATGAAGAATAACATAATTATTAAAGATGGAGAATAAGTGAGAAATAAATCAAAGACCACCAAACGAAAGAGACTTATCTTCAGTAAAGCAGTTAGAACGGAATCTAGGGCACATTAACACAACCAGATAACTCTTCCAACTGTGTTACATTTTATTATTTCGTTTTTTCAGTGCATAGGATAGAACCCAGGCACCTGAACACATTAGGGAAGCCCTTAATCACTGAGCTAAAACCACAGTTCAAATCATTTTTCTATTCCTTTCTTTTAAAGATTTACTTTTTTAAAACCTTGTATTTTTATTGATTCTTTGTGGATTTCACATCATGCATCCCTGTCCCACTCATCTCCCCATCCTCTCCCACCCACCCTCTGCCCTTGCAACCTCCCCACCAAAACAAAACAAAATTTAAAAGAACAGCCAGAAATCACCCAAACAAACAAACATATAATAAAGTCTTGTTGTGGGAGCTTTAGAGTGGCCCAGTGAGTCACACAGTGTACCCTTTGGTCCATACATCTTTACTTGTAAGAGGGTCATTGCTATGAGTCATTTGTCTGGTTTCAGGCCTCTGGCTTCTGTTATACTGTTGATAATGGGCTCCCATTGGGGCTCCTCTTGGATATTCTGTTGTCTAGTCCTGTGTTGTGGAGACTCTGCTGTTTTGGATCTGTAGGTCTGGCCCCTTCATATCTGCTGCAGTTCATAAATGAGGTGGATGTTGTGTGGGCCAACTCATAGCCCTGGTCAGGGTCTGATTGGTAGCTAGGTTGGTCAGCCCACCAACATTGGATGAGCTCTCCAGTCCTGCCCCAGCTAGCTTACCCAATGCAGCATGCAGCAAAGAGAAGGACAGTTCTCCAGCTCTCATGCCTTTGGGTCTATCTCACCTGCACCCCCACCACCAGGGCCAGCTCTACTGTTTTGCCCAAGTGATGTGCAGGGCCTGCTCTCCCAAGTGCTATAGGGAACTTCTGGGGGGAGGGGGAGTCAGCTCTCCTGCTCTGATGCTTTCAGGGACAGCTCACCTGAGTCCCTGCCAACAGGGTCAGGTCTAGAGCACTGCTCAGGTGAGGTGTAGAGCCAGCTCTCCTGTGTGCTGCAGCCTGTGAGGGGTAGGATTAGTTCTCCCACTCTCATGACCCCAGGGACCATCTATCCCACCTGCCACAGGTAGCAAAGGGCAAGGGGGGGAGCATCTTTCCCTCAGCCATGCTACCACATGGCAGCTGAGGGGAGACAGGATCAGCTCTGCTGTTCTCACAGCCCCTGGCCACGGACACAGACATGGCCCAGAGGACACTCTGGCCCCAGGTGGCAGTGCAGGCCACTCACATCTGTATGCCCCTGGCACAGAAACAGCCCTCAAACACTAACATGGCCCTAGGTGGTGGTCCAGACACCTGACATCTGTGTGGCCTTTAGTGGCAACACAGACCATGACTGTCAACACAGACTCCAACTATAGTTGGACCATGGACCTAGACATGGTTCTTTGCAACAGCCTGGGGCCCAGATGTCACCATGTCCCCAGTTGACAGTACAGGTTACTTAGATCAGCCTGGACCAAGTAGCAGCATGGTCCTCAAACACCAACATGGCTCCAGGTATGGCATCCCCAGATCCCTGGCATCCCCACAGCCCTTGATTGCAGCAGGAACCTTGGATATCAATGCAGACCCTGACTGCCACAGAGTCACAGACCCAGATATGGTCCCAGCCACTGCTCGGGCCCATTAGGATGCCATGACCCTGGGGAGCAGTGCTTGTCACTCAAGTCTGTATGGACCCAGCAGCAGCACAGATCTTGGACACCAGCATGGCCAAAGGTAGCTGGCCAGAATCCAGAGCATTGTGTGGCCTTGGTGGCAATACGGAACATAGACATCAACAGACTCTGGCTGCAGAGGGTTATTTTTGGTGATTGTTTGATTGATTGTGCGCTTGAGTTTGTGAGTATGCATGTATGGGTATAAGTATGAGTGGAGGCCAGGAGAGGTCATCACTTCCCTTGGAGCTGGCACTATAGGTGCTCTTGAGGTGCCTAATATAATTCTTGGTTTCTGAACTTGAGTCCCCATGATAAAGCAGCCATTGCTCTTAACCACAGAGCCATCTCTCCAGCCCTCAAATTTGTATTCTTTATAAGTCCACATTCCTCACAAAATTGTCACAAGGAATAGAAATAGCTAATGCAAGGAGAGCACCATGGAGCCCTGAAACATGGGGCTCCAGAAACTGTCCTCATTATCTGTCCCCTTCAGGATGTAAAAGAGTCTATTGTACACTCAACTCTCACATACATCTTGTCTATCCAAAGAAACAAGTTTATGAAACCAAATATTACCTTGTTTTTATTAACTATGATTAACAAAGAAATACATTCATTTGCTTAGGAAAAGGAGCTGGTAGCTATATAAGCATACAGTTCTAAGTGATTCTTCTTCGGTAGATAACGTAACCCACAGGTGGTGTCCTCTGTTTATTAGTGTGCTCACACAACTTTGGAGAAGCCAAATATACCCCAGAAACAGATCATCTGGCCCAAGATTTGTTCACAAAATATAACTTAGAAAGAATTTCCCCCAGCTGGGTGTGATGATGCTGCCTATAATATCCTTAACCTGGGGGAGCTGAGTCAAGAAGTTGGAGAGTTCAAAGCCAGCCTGACCTAAAAAACGCCCAGCTTTCTAAATCAAATCAAACAAATGACAGGCTATTTCTACTTGTTACACGTGTTTGATAGTAGAAAAGATTTGTTTGTTAAATGTTGTGTCTACTGAGAAATATGTGTAAATGCATGCAGCTTTGTTTTGAAATCATTTTGACGACAATACCCATGAGCAAAGGCAATTACATAGACAATCTATACATTCTTACTATTACTTTCTCCTTTTTTTGAGACAGAGACTCACTATGTAGCCTTGGCTTTCCACAATCTTGCTAAGTATACCATGCTGGCATTAAACTTATGAAAAACAGCCTGCCTCTGTCTGGGGTGCTTGGATTAAAGGTGGGCACCACTATACCCTACGACATCACATTTTAAATCTGTAATCCAATCTCCTTTGAAAAGTATTTTGGTACACTTTTGGTTTCTAATCTGATACAGAAGAATTGTGGAATTTGCATTCCACTATAGAATAAATAAAAGGCTGAAGTAACTGAGAAATAAGTAGCTATTCTTAAGTCCTTTATACCTGTGAGGCCATGTGGCAAATGGCCACTCATCAAACTGGAGAACTACAAGCTAAATACAGAAAACCATTGCTCACCATGGAAGACCCTTCCAGAAAAAACAGTGCCAAGATTTGAAACCCTTGATCACCATGGGAGACCCTTCCAGAAGAAACAGTACCAGGATTTGGAACCATTGCTCACCATGGGAGACCCTTCCAGAAGAAACAGTGCCAGGGTTTGGACATCTAATCTACAACTTACAAACTACTGAAGGATCTACATGAAGAAGTGTCATCATGAAAAATGTCAGGGAGACTTACCTTGAGGTAAAGCTCTAAGTGAATTGGTTGTCTCTCCAGGAACACTACCTTGGCCTCACAGGAAAATACAGAAAATGCTTTCACTGTTTTCACTAGAGGGAAGAAAAGATAAAAATTGTGAAATACACCAAACTTTCTTTTAATAAGGTCTGTTCTGAATAAAACTTGTCTTGCTAGAGCATAAAGGTTGTACTAGTACCTTGCTGATCAAGTAAAAACAGAGGCACCCTGCTCCAGCTGCCCCTGCTGCGGCTGCCCCTAGGCATCCCCTCACATCTGAATGAGGGGCAAACTGAGATGTACCTGTGAGGTCACAGCTAAGGACCACGGACTCTCAGAGACAGAGATCTAAACATAAAGTGCCTCCCTTCCTCCACGCTCTGTCACTACAATATCTAAGGTCTATTTACCAAGTTCCTTAAACTATCTCATGCCTTGCTTTCAATAGCAAGACAGAAAAAAAATGTAAGTTATACTAAAAAGTAAGAGATGGTCTGTAAATAAAAAGAAAGTATTAGAATCAAATATACTCAGATGTGCAAGTGATGTTGTCATTATCAGACAAGGACCTAAAGAGACATGTTTAATAGGTTAATAGCAAAACCAAAAAGCAACATATAGTAATCAGTAAATAAGAAAGATGGAAATTCTTATTCATATAATGGGACAAAGAATATCTTTGGTGTGCTTATTAATAGACTGACTATATCAACAGAAATTCCCAAATTTCAAAAGCAAGAGAGAAAAAGGATTGTCATAGTTGCTAGACTCATATGTTCCATGTCAATACTGACATTTTTAATAGGAAAATGCAAGTTTAAAAATAACCCACTATCACTACACACTATAACCGTAACCAAAATTCAAAAACACTGACAACCAGTACTGACGAAGATATGAACCAACGGAGCTATCTTTCTTTGTTTGTGGGAAGGCCAATGATGAGATTTACTTAAATAAGATAAATCGTTAAAAATACAGGGAATCTTCCACATGAACGTGTATTGTAGCTTTATTCATAATTGCAACCAAGATACCCTTCATAGGAGAATGTAAAGTTGTGGTACTTCCAAGCTCTGGAATATTATTTATCCTTATGAAAGAAAGTCATGAAAAGTCAAGGATTTAAAATAAGTGAATAAAAGTCATCTGATAAGGCAGCATGTGTAATAATTCTAAGTTTGTGACATATTGGGAAAAGCAGAACTATGGAGACAGTGATGGGTTCAGTATTTGCCAAGACTGGGGACAGTGTGACATAAGTCAACTTCCCCCGATTTGGAGGATGCCAGTAGGTTAGTAAAGCAAACTTGTAGATATGTCTGTCATGGCATTTCAAGGGACAAGTGGATGATGAAGATTTTGACCTAATGAGTTCATTGTTTGCTTGAAAGATTTGAAGTCTAATGCCGTTATTGAGAAGTGGTAAGATGTAGGAGACCTCTTCCTATATTCCCTTTCCTCCGTTTTCTGGCCTTGAGCCATGAACTACTTTCTGTCTATCTATCCATGCCCATTCTATCATAATGGACTGACCTCTGATACCAGGAGTCAGATGATTCTTTCCTTTAAGTTGTTTATGTCAGACATTAGGTCACAATGCCAATAAAGCTGACTGACACAGGAGGAAGGGCAGAATGGGAAGATTTTGTCCAGTAGAACTGTCCCCTACTGCAGACTCGAGTCACTGTTGATTGGTGAATACCCACTGGGTGAACTCCAGGGCAAACTATGAATTCTGCAGGTAGTAATATTTGTGTTCAATTCATATTGAGACTGATCAGAATGGGGTAAGTTATTTATAAGAACCTGGGCATACGTGAATCGAGTTGTGTTTTAAATGTAGAATGGTAGGGAAGAAATGATTTGAGGATCTGAAAAACTTAGAGCAAAACCATTAGGATGCCGTGAATCCCACTGGGAGTGTCTACTTGCCATCCCAGAGATTGCCAGAAAGAGTAGGCAGAACCTGACAATGGATCTCAATTTACACATTCAAAACGCTCCTCACAGTGTTTTCTTGAAGTGGCTGAAGGTGGTGCTTCTATTTCTAACACAGAACTGATTTCGCAAATGAAATAGAAGAATAGAAAGATCACGTTAAAATACATACATATAAATATATCTGAACAATAGAACTTATTAAAAGTAGTTTTCCATATAACTCGTAGCTGTATTACAAGCTTAATCTTTTTAATTCTGCAAGATTCTAAGTGCAGCATTGCTTTTGTCTTGAAGGAGTGCATTGATACTATGTTCAGCCGAGAGAGGGTGGTTTTATCATAGCTCACAGGAACATGGTGGGTCAAAAGCCAGGGGATAATTACACCTTGGAAAGCCAAGTGCAAGGCTGTTTCTGGACCTCAGCAGCAGGAAACAGACCACGCTTTAGACGTAGGATATGACGGTGCTAAGCTTCAGTCTCCTCCTGCCCTGTGCATTCACTTGTTTACAGATCATGTTGCAGGAACAGTCTTGTCAGCTGAAGTTAGGATGAGGTCACAGAGATTCTGGGGCGAGGGGTGGAAAAAAGGGGTTAGAGCAAGAAAACATTGCCTCCTTAACTTTGCTGCTGAATGATCTTCCGAAGCTGCATTTCCCCTACTTCTTACCTGTAAGATCTTCCCTGTAATTTTTAGGAAGAAGCCATCACTTTTCTCACTAGCGGTAAGGACAGAGCAGAATGTTGCTTTCTCAAAGCCAAGGTTGAGAACCCATGGATCTAGACTGTTTAAAAAGTCCTATCCAGACTGTGAGTAGGTGTGAGTTTTTCACAGTTTTCCATTTCTAAGGAGAACATGAAGATTTCTTTCAGTTCAAGTGAACATTGTATATCAGAACGTCGAATTGGCCTACTGTAGACTTTGGAGGGGGTGAATTGTGAATTGCTCTGGACTGAGATCATGTGTCCCTCAGCCCTTAACTTCTCTTCATACTACTTTGTTGCTTTAGCTTTTTTTCTCTTCTCTTTCATGTTGCTGGTGGAGGGGGAGCTCCTGGTGCTTTTGGAAGGCAGGGTGGATGCATGGAAGCATCCAGAAAACGAAAGCATGAACTATACGTCCAAGGTTTTCTTCAAAGCAGGAAGACAGGGAGCATCTGGATTGTGTCCTGGAGATGCCTTGGGTGCACTATAAAGACAATGCACCTGTCTGCGTGCATTTTCTACGTCCACTCCGTGAGAACCTAAGGGGCACAGCAGCAGCTGAAGTGGAGGCTGGGTCATGGTTTGAGCTCTTCAGATAACTTGGGAGACACAACACTGAAAGCAGACTACTAACCAGTGCTGAGTTTTAACTGCCGGAATCACAACTAGTCCAAAGTAAAAGTTTTTAAATCATAAAACACTAATGTACAATCTTGAAAGTTCTGCCAATATTAAGGTGTCCCCTTTATGCTTTTAAAGAAAAAAAACTGTACTGCAATACAGTGAGTAAAGGGATTTGTGAAGGTTTTGTTTCTGGAGATAGAAAGATGCTACCAGATCTTCCATGAATGAGTGACTATTTAACAATAACCAGCCAGTGATTGTTTGCTGCTCATTCTAATTTTCATTCATTACTGGTTTAGGCTTATAGGAAGCAATTATGTTTGTAATTAAGGTTGTATCTGCAAAATGTTGGTTTAGAAAACAAAGTGTGCTTGCATATTTGAAAAATTATTGTTTAGGAAGTCATTGTCAATATTAAAGATTTTCTTCCAAAATATTTCATGTCAAAAAATTTAAATTAAAACAGTTTTCATGGCGCACCAGCTATAAGCAAAATATCGTAATCAAGATATATTGATTTTTTTATTAAAATTAAATATGGACAAAACTGAGTTAAGACAATCTTAGTATTGTATGTATTATGATAGCAATACAAATGTATATGTATATATTTATACATGTATGTAAGCTTTTATACACACATATACATACAAATATGCCTGCAGCATATATTTATAAATATATGAATCATTCCAATGTTTCAAAATGATCTATCCTCAAGAAAAAACAAAGTATTTGGTGTGGAAGTGCCTTTGAATGCCAGGAGAGTCCATTTCATCCTGGCCTGTACACACATTTCCAATCACTTTATTCTATAGTTTATAATGGTGGGACAGTTTTCTTTGCCTCCCTTTATGACCATTGGTTTACTTAACTATGCATTTCCTAATTAGACAATGAGAACCCTGTGGGAGATTTTGTTAACCATCTGAGCCTCTACATGGGCACATATCCTGACATCCACTTGGCATCTGTAAATATTTATAAAGTAGACTGACCTAATGATTTGTTTTCCATAAGACCTTGCAAGCAGAATCCATTGCTCCTCTTCAATGCTCTCACAGCATTTTTTCTACTAAATCATTATCAGATCGTTATCATTCTTTCTTCTTTAAATCATAGAACTGTGACAAATTAGGTCAAAATTCTCTGTTTTTCTCTTTTCACTATCTCCTTGCACAGAGCTCAACAGATCCTGATGCCGTATATTAACTTAATTAACTGTATGTATTAACTTAGTTAGCTATAAGTAATATTATAGAAGGCATTTTGTTTACTTTTCCTAATTAACATTTTTAGTGCTTCCAAGATTTCAGGCACTGTATTTGATTAGTGATGATGTCAAGGGCTAAGGATTTTTTTTAGAGATAATCTAGATTTTAAAAAATCAATAGTAATAATCAAATATTTAAAAGTCAAATAACAAAATAAAAATATATAATAGATGGTCTAAGATATCCTGTAGCCAAGTGATTTTCCCCTGGGGATGACATCCACTGAGACTCTTATTTTCTAGAATTTGCTTCCATGAACATGATTCCAGGTGGTCCTCCCTGGAGTCCAGCACCTTGTCACTTGTGCACTAATCCTCTCGCTCCCAGCACTGGCTTCACAAATATCTGTCCACTAGCAGTGATGGCAGGCTGCTGGTGTCACCGTGCTGCGGAAATCTGTCCTCTGGGCATGACAAGGCCATTACCATCTTGAAGTCAGAGGAGCTGTGATTACCTACATGAAAGCCTCACAAGATGAGGCTCATTGGCATTCCTTGTGGAAGGGGGCATTGCTTAGGAAGTAAGGCCGCCCATGAGAGGCTCACTAGGCAGTACACAGTGAGAACCCCAAGAGCATAGGGCCCTGCCCTTCCCAGAGGATGGATATATTGACAATTGCTGAGGTAGCGATACTCTTCTCAGGTGGTGAAGCGGTCTCTAAGTCTGCCATGCTCTTGGCAGTAGCCTTCAGCCACGCTTCTGTAAATAACCCGAATTAAACCCACTTGCTCAAAAGCTGGACTTGAGGAGGAGGATTGCTTTAGTCTGTTGCTGATATCCGACTGGAATAAAACACATCTACTTTGTGTTCTCTTAGTGGGAATGCACATTTGTAGAACTACATGGAAATAAGCATGCAGATGCCATAAAAATATTACAGCTAGAACCACAGGATTCGGCCCAGCAGGCCTTCTGTGGGGTGCATGCAAGGAGCAGACACTAGCACATCACACATAGAACCCTGTAGAGACTTCTGCACTGTCAGATTAACAGCCAAAACAAATAACCTGCCATTTGTTAATGAGTAGTAAAAGAAATTCTATTAATGTTTGAAACACATGCGCACACACTTGAAAAAAAGCAGCTCTTGAATTTTGACATTTATGACACTCTGGATGAACTTGGAGGAAATATTCAGTGAAACAAACCAGGTCCACAAAGAAGAGTTTTGTGTGATCTCATTTACATGTGGAAAGTTAGCAAGGAAAGATCAATCTTAACACACATACAGAAGCAGCACTAAATAGGTTCTACATATATCATGAACCTGAGAGGGAGTTGTGGAGAGTGTGGGAGTTGTGTGTGTGGGCAAACTGGTAGAAATGATGTAAATGTAGTATATAAAATTATTTTAAAAGTTAAACACATAGAAACTAAAAATAGACAGTAGTTATCAGGGGTGGGGTGTAAGGATAAAATAGTGACTAGGAAATTAAAGGGCACAAAGTTGCAGATTATAGGGTGAATAAGCGTGGAGAGCCAGTGCGTAAGACAAAGGCTATAGTTAGATTTTACTGTGTACCAGAAATTACTATAAAAGCTTTTAAGTGATACACTACACACACTCACACACACACACATACACACAGCTGTGTAATACAATGGATATATGCCTTTGTAGGGACATAACTAACCATTTCACAAACATTTCAAAACATGCACATATATACATACATACATATATACACCTATATATACATATATATGTATGTATATATACATACATATATATATATATATTTATTGCTGGTAAAGGTTACAGTATGGTAAGTGTAAAAGTCAGTAATGTAGTGGGGTTAGCTTGAGACTTTTAAAGTGTGTGTGTGCGTGTGTGTGTGTGTGTGCGTGTGTGTGTGTGTGTGTGTGTGTGCGGTAAATCACATGTGTACAGGTGTTTTCACCTGCATGTGCACATGTGGAGCCCAAACTCAACACTGGCTATTCCTTTGTTGCTTTCTATTTTTATTTTTGAGACAGGGCCTGTTAGGGAACCTGGGTCTCACCATTTCAGCTAGGCTGGCTGGCTGGCAAATCCAAGTCACTGCTTCTGTCTGCTCCCGGTGCTGGGGTTACTAATGTGCACCGCCATACTGTCTTTTCACGCACGCTGGGGATCCAAACTCAGGTCCTCATTCTTGCACAGTCAGCGCTATATCACTGAGCCACTTCCCAAGCCCTCGAATTGTCACGTTTGTCCATTTATATTTTAAACAACACTTAAAACAACAATTATAAACCAACAGCTGTACAGTATAACCCAATGTTTTTCATCTACAAGCTTAATGATTATTTTTCATCTGCCACCTAACCTAAATGATTGCTGCATGCTCAGGGATATACACTTGGGTCTTTGGTTCTAGACTCCCTTTTAAAAAAAAAATACTTTGAAATTATAATTATTTGTGTATGTATTTAGTGTGTTTTTACATGACTGTGTGCCACAGCTCATGTGTGATGGTCAAGGGACAATGTGTGAGAATCAATTATTTCCTTCATTTCTGTGAATCTTGGAGTTCAAAGTCAGGTCATCAGGCTTGGCGGCAAGAGCCTTGGCTCTTTATTCCAATGTTTTTCAACTCTTTTCAATGGCATCAAACAGTTTCGAAGAGTCTCCTGAGTTTTCTCTTGGAGACAGAATTGATGAGGATGGAAAGATAGATCTGTTGTTGTTTATTCCTGTGTGTGTTTCATCCCCTTATCTGACAGTGTAGCAGAGACGCGGCCACAAGACCTCCAGCTTGTTTCTTCCTCGCTCACAAGGTACCCAGCATTGTAGTCCAAATTATGATTCCATGACAGTGTTCTTCAACATCTGCCTTCTTCCTTATTTGGGAACATCCGGGCTCAACTAGTGGCCTGACAATGGTGACACTGTCCTCTTCAATCCAGCACTTGGAGCCTCTGTGTTGAACACACTGTGATTAAGTGAAAGAGGAAACATCCACTATTCATCTATTTCTTGATGTGGAGGGTAAGTATGATCTGGTCATTTCCATATCATGCTTGAGCAGCAATGCAGTAGGCCAGAAAGGTTGTTACAATTTGTTAGTCATTCATCATTGTCCACATTGGAAGGGCCACAAAATCCAGATACCCTAAAGACAACTTGATGTCCACACCATCCTGGCAGCACTCATCAAGTCCTGTGCGTTTACGGGTGCCTTCTGAGCAAATCTTGCTGCCATATATTCTTTAAGCAAAAGACATTAAACTGACCAAAGTAGTAGAACTTAAAAACACCCAAAATTTCACTGCAATCTTTTTCAAATTCACTTTTGTGCCCAAACTACACAAGATAAATTATACAGCTACAGGTATTTGTCTGAGAAAATGGTGAAGGGTTGAAAAGTGGAGGTTAGCCTCTTCCCCTGGCCTCAGCCACTGCAGCAGCTAGCTCTGCTGCTTCTCCTTAAATGAGGTTTTAATGTATGCTGCATGCTACGGGACTATGGAGAGCCTAGGCAGCAATCAGCTCAGCTCAGCTTTGTGCATGGTTCTGTTCTGAATCTGTCAAGTAAGGGTTTGGGCCACAAATGATAGTAAACAACAGGTTGTGGGTGAATCCTAAGCTTAATTTCTATAACATATTCTATTTTAATTGGAAGTCAATGACATATCTCAGACATTTCCATGGGTATTATGAATCAGGTAAGAGAAAAATCACCTAGAGAGCTATTACAGTACAGGAAACTCACAAACTTTATTGCCCACCCCATACCAATTCTCTGTACCCTTATATGTGTGATTTGAAATGAGAAGAAAAGGAAAAAGAAAGCCGAAGATTTGTCCCTTGCTGTGAGGTCACCCTCTTATATTGTGGGTTACCTGGAAAGTTCAACTGTGGTTAATGCTGCAAAGCTTGGAGCTGAAACACTGTGGCGTTTATTTCTCTACCAAAACAGATACAGTTTGCAAATAAGAGAGGAAGTCTTCCGGCTCTAGAAGAGAAAATCAGAAGGATGTGGGATACTAGGAGTCCAGGAGTGTTTACGTCCTAGAAATGGTGTTTGCTGTCCATGGCAAAGCCCACACCCTAAGGTTGGTCTTGAGATGGACATGCCCTCAAAAAGAAGAGTCGGCTTCTGTTCCCCACATACTCCAATCAGGACTCTTCTCAGAAACTCTATCAAAGAAAACTGGCACAGGAAATCCTGTTACCTGAAAAGCTTTCCATCACATGCTACTTAATGATGAAAGATGTTTTGAAAAATGTGCTGTTGGTCAGTTTCGTCATTATGTAAACATCATGGAATGTATTTACACAAACCTCGATAGAATTGGTCAAGTACCTGGCATGGTGTTTTGATGTCAGGAGACCCAGTGAATATGACATGTTGAGGCTGCTGGGAATGTACTGCTGAAATGTCACAAGTAAGTAGGGGAAATACACTTGAAAGCAATGATTAAAAGTATAGTATAGTATTGACATAAACCAAACCCTTTTACTATCTTACATGGTCATAGAGATTGAACAACACACTATTGAATGATGAATGGATCACTGAAGAGATAAGAAGGATATAAAAATTCCTAGAATTATATAAAAATGAAAACACAACATGTCTGTATCAAAGACACAAAACTATATTCAATAAAATCTTAGAAAGAGATGCCTAGCTGCAGATAAGTGGCCTGTGTAACCCTAAATAGATAGGTCATAGAGTAAGTTCCCCACATGATATAATGGTCTGAAAGTGGGCTTTTTAGAGTTTATGAAAATACATGTATACCCACGCACACATACAAAACACACACAGAGGTAAGGAGAGGGAAAGAGGAGAGAGAGAGAGAGAGAGAGAGAGAGAGAGAGAGAGAGAGAGAGAGAGAGAGAGAGAGAATGCACTTGGCCCAGTTTGAACTTCAAATAAGCCTAGCACACTATATTTAGGATAAGTATGCCCTCAATACTTAATGAACTAGAGCCTCTTGTTATACTTGGTAACTCTACTCTAAAATCTGCTGATATTTTTGAAATTTTACAAGCTAAAATTAATTTATTTTCTTTACAGTCCTGGTTATGAGGAAAACAAGATCTCTTGTCTACTTCCTGAAGTCAGAACTTTTTATCATACTGATTTCTGCAGCCCAGACATTTAGCACAGAAAACAGATATTTTTTCTTTAACTAGAGGAAATTTTACACTTAGAATTTTGGACACATCTATCTTATTGTTGAAGATAGACAAGCAACTTAAAAGAAAACCCAGCATTGCATTCTTTTAAAGTTAAATATGTGGGTCTCTCATTCACTCAATGCTTTCATAAAAGCCTCTATGTTTCAGACACTGAAAATCTCACTGTTTAAAAAAACAAAGAAAATATTAGTTAATCTAGTGGACATTTCCCACCTTCTTCTTATTATTTATTTTGCACATCTTTTAATACACCATTTTCTTTGTTCTTGTGAAATAAATTTGCTTTCTGGGTTTGTTTAGAAGAACATGTAATTGATTTTCTCTCTGGCCTCTGCTGAACTCACTAGCTGTCTGGGTTACTGACTACTGCCCGTTGTGGGACTCATTTAGCAAGCACGCTTTTCCTAATTATTACTACCTCTCACATAGGTCTGAGTCATCACGAAGTTTACAGGAATCTTGGCTTCTCTTTATCACCAGAGATCACTGACTACACAAATACTTGTCTAAGACTTGGTCATTACAGCTTAGATGGATTACTAACAGCTACAAAGCAGGTAATGAGGCAACCAGAGAAAGAATGGGCATGTTTGTAAGGAAGAGGCTCATCAGCAACTTCATGATGGAAACAAAAGCCAGAGTCCATGGTTACAAGAGAGAAACAGAACTGTGCAAATAACCCACTAATTGTTTCCCAGGAAGTACATACTGGAGGTAGTAATGTCTATAACACAGATTTATTTTCCTAGTTTATGATATGTGTATTATATCAGCATCATTTGGTGAATACTAAATACTATTTGATTGCCTGGAACATCCTTGATTTATGAAAGAACAAAAATGCCTGACAATTCCTTTTCTTAGAGATCAAGGAATGCGCACATCATCCCCCTAGAGCACTGGTTCTCAACCTTAATGCCATAACCCTTTAATTCAGCTTCTCATGTTTGGTGACCCCCAACCATAAAATTATCTTCTTGCTACTTCATAACTGTCACTTTGCTAATGCTATGAATCCTAATGTAAATATCTGACATGGAAAATACCTGAAATGGGGTCACCCACAAAGGGGTCATGACCCACAGCTTGAGAACCACTTCCTAGAGGAGCAAATTCACATGAATTAATGATGTGAGATATTTGGAGGAAGGGAAGAAGAGTTGAGGATGAGAAACTCAGGTGGAATTAGCTAATGCCATGACTAGGTTATGAGAAAAGTACAGTGAGCATTGAGTGGACAGTATGATTGGATCAGGAAGACCTACATATACCCTGTCATTGGTATCAGGATCTCAGCACCATGAAATGGGTTGGCTACACATGTGACAAATCTGTGCCTTGTTCACAACATCTCTATCTTTGGGGGATGGAGTAATCCACCCACACTCACACCAGCTTCATAAAGAGAAGGAGCACTCAAGGTCATTGACCTATTCTCTATTGCTATCCTCAAGACTCCACACGCAGTATGAAGCCTCATTTTCAACACTGCTTACTTATCTCATTAGCCTGAGAGTGCTGTAAGGGACATTCCTGTGAGGCTTACAACACAATTCCCCCCAGGTGGGGACTCTTACTTCTGTTTTTGAAAAGTCACTGCAAGATGTGTCTTTTCACATAGGGGAAGGAGAGAACAAACTCCCATAAATTGTCCTCTGATCTCACCATGGATGCTGAAAATCATACACACACACACACACACACACACACACACACACACACACACTCAAAATAAACAATAGATTTAAAATGATGAAAACTCACATACTCTCGACTTTAAAGTACCTGTGTCTTTGATATTGGACCACTTGGTGAACAAATTAAACCAGAACTACGAAATATAATCACCTTGAAAAGTCAGAGTTGTCGCTACAGTAGAATCAAACAGGAACTAAAAACATGAGTGTCACCATTTGTTGTGGCTTTTTGACCCACAGATCAGGGAAATACACTGGTCCAAGGTTTCCTGGTCTAATTATGCATATTCATGGGATGGGACTCTTGGGATCTCCCCAGCTCAAGCACCACCAACCTTGCTGACTGTGAGTGGTCTGCTGATGCACACCGTGTTCGGAATCGGTCCCCTCAGTGCTGTCTCGTTATTCACCACGCCTCTATCTCCCAATAATTCTAGAGCAGCTAGTAAAAGTAGTTCTAGTTTCTCAGTAAACTGAAATACAAAACACAGGTGCAGACTGTAATTTGTATGCCAGGCACCGTTCTTGATGTCGAATATTCCTGTCAACAAAACAAGCGAGAAATTATTAAGGGCACAGGAAAGATGGTGAAACTTAGTCTCCAAGGAAGCTCGGTAATTTGTCCCAAAGTAGTATAGTTAGAAATTACACTCGGAAACTTCTAACATTGTGATTCAAATGAGATTGGTCCATGCAATCATCTTTGCACTGTGACCAAGGCTATGTTTTGTGTTCTTGTTGATAACGGTGATCATTTTGTGTGGCTTCAATTTCATGCTAGGATATTTATGTATGTAATATGTTCGAGCAATGCTCTCCCTGAGCTGTCTGACTGCAAAACCCTGTGGGAGCAATCCAAGGATTCTATCAAAATCACTCTGCTCTTTGAGAAAGCAATAGAGTTAGATGCTCTGGTGAAAGCCCTGTTTTGGCCTCACAACTGCAGGTTCATGGACATTTCTAGACTATTTAGCCTTAAGTCCTCAGTGGAAAGGACATAGAGCCACTCCAAATAGGAATGGCAAAGAGGAATGGCATTGTTTCCAGCCTGGGAATACAGTTTTCCACCTTGTTGG
Organism: Peromyscus eremicus; assembly: GCF_949786415.1. Taxonomy (NCBI): domain Eukaryota; kingdom Metazoa; phylum Chordata; class Mammalia; order Rodentia; family Cricetidae; genus Peromyscus; species Peromyscus eremicus. Next base: position 7,075,466 of record NC_081435.1, read on the forward strand.
GGCACTGAGTCCTTGAGCATGTTTCCAACCCTTTTACTCCAAGTAGGAACTTTTGTGTTGAAAAATGTAATCTCCTGATGGAGCCCCGTACTCCACCTATTCCACTTCCTCTTTCTTTCTCTGTTAAAAGAAGAAGGCCTCCCCTTTCATATTCCTAGTGAACTGGGGTTACTCTGGGCAGAGCCTCAGACACAGGACTAGCAGGTGTTTGGATCAGCCATATTGATAATAGCCTCCAAGGAGTTCGCTGACTGACTTCCTAGGAATCTCTTTGCCCTTTGCTATTATCTGATTTGGGTAAGTCAATTTCTGTGAAATTATCCCTGCTTACCCTCCCTGCATAGCTTGCATAGCTTGTGTTCAGGGGTTTTGCATGTTTTATAGCAAACGTCTGGCGGCACCTCTCTATCAGAGTTACACACAGTCAGCGCTTAAACCTGGAGTGAACTGTTTTCATTCCTAAAGCAATGTTCTATCCTTTTACACTGCTGCTTTTATTTTATTAATAAATTGTAGCTAATTATTGGCTGTGAGAACATGAGGCTGCATGAAGCCTCCCTAATGGCAGCAGAGGTTAAAGCCTTGAGAGGGAGGGTGCATTTTGTGTGCAGATTACGAGTGGAGGACAAAAGTCTATTGGAAAAATCACGTTCTTTCCAAGCAATATGCCCTTATAATAGATCCCCATCCTTGGAGATTAAAAAGCTCCAGGGCTGTACAAATAACAATAATCAGATCAGAAACTGTTAAAAGCGTAAGGCAGATAAACCCAACGAGAAGCCTTTGGAGGGAGGCAGATAAGCAACATGGCTAAGTTAAAATGTCAGGGAAGCTATTTCACTCTGGGGGTGATGGGCTTTTTATTTGTATTTTTTTTTCTCTTGGAAGGAAGCAAAAGCAGTGACTAGAAAGAGAAAAATATGTGTGTGCATTTTAACCAGAATGGTCACTCTCTTCCCAGGGCTACCTGACTGGGTTGTTCAGGCTTCCTTGGCTTGTAATCCTGCACCATCAAAAAACAGCTTGTCTTCCTTTAAACTAGGCCCCCAAAATATGTCTGTTAGGTAGGAAAGGAAATGTTAAACACATGAGCAAATTTAAAATGAGGGGAAAACAAAGGTTGAAATGCACTCGATTTCAAAGTTGGGCTGTTGGACAGTAACAGATAAAACTGATTTATTTACTGCGTATTGCTTCCTCCGGGTCAAAAGGGGCGCAGTGCCTCCCACAAAAAGGAAGGGTGTGCCAGCATTCTGCTCAGGATGCTTCCTGTCCAGGCCCCATCAGGGCCATGCTCTGTTTTCAGTTCACCTCCTGAGAGTCTTGGTCGCTTAGGAAAAATATGAAACGATTCCCTGATGTAGATAAATGTTGTTTTCCTATCTCGACACCAGCACTTGCTTTTAATAATTCTCAGAGTCACTGAGTCATTTTTTAAACAGCTTTACTGAGGTGTAATTTACATATGAGATGCACTCAGTTCAATTGGACAATTCGAACATAATAGAGTCATACAACCGTCACCATATTTCCTTTCATCCTTGACTCTCAGCAGCTCAAATATACATGTGTCTCCATGTGTCTCGTGTGGTATTAATCCTACTTGATGTCCTTGAGGTGCCTGTAATTGCAGTTGCCTGTCTGCCGTTAATTTTGGAGATGGTTCTCCATAATTATTCTGTATATTTCTTCCTCTGACACTCCAGTTGTTTGTGTATGAACAGCACTCCTCCTGCCACTGTCGCAGAGTTCTGAGTTTCCTGCTCTGGCATTTTTCTTCTTTTATTTTCCTTCTTCAACTTTAAGCTTAGAGAGTTTCCACTGGCATGTCTGAGTCTATGGATACTCTCTGTCACTTCTCCATCTCTTCCATTCTTTTTCCTTTCCCTTCCTTACACTCTCCACCTTCCCCCACCTCCCTCTCTCCTCTCGTCCTTTTTCTTTCTTTCTTTCTTTCTTTCTTTCTTTCTTTCTTTCTTTCTTTCTTTCTTTCTTTCTTTCTTTCTCTCTCTCTCTCTCTCTCTCTCTCTCTCTCTCTCTCTCTCTCTCTCTCTCTCTTCTTTCTTTCTGTCTGTCTAACCTGTCTTTAGAGACAGTACTTATGTGTCCTCAAATTCTCTGCATTGCTAAGGATGACCTTGAACTTCAGAATCTTCTGCCTCCCCCTCCCAGATGCTGAAATTGCAGCTGTGCTATACTGGGGACCAAAACCAAGGTATTTTGTTTTTGTTTTTGTTTTAACGCTAGGCAGCCATTCTATCCTCTGAACTACACACTCAGTCCTGCTTCTGATATCTCAAATGCTTTTTTAGTTTCTTCCTAGACATTTATGTCACATTCTCAACTTTTCCTGCAATGATTTTCTTCCTTTTCCATTAAAGACATTAAACACAATAGTTATGGTTATTTGAAATTCCTTTGTGGTTCTAGTATCTATGTCCTATACAGTGTGATTCTGGATTCTGATGGGTGCTTTCGGTCTTCATTTTTCACGTGTGGCTTGCTTTGTAATGTTTCTGTTAAAAGCAGCTCAATTTGTATTGCACAACAGGAATTTAGGTGAGTAACTCATAGTGTGAAGGTTCATGGGAACTAGCGATGATGCAGGCCAGTTTAACCTTTACTGTACGTAGACATTCCAGAGCCTTGGAATTCTCTTGGTGTCCTCATTTTATCTAACCTCCTGATGTTGGGTGTCCCTAAAGTGCTTCTCCTTGGAAGACTGTCTAGCTGCTCTGTGGCCTGTCATCTGCTGCTACTAGACCAGAGCTCTGCTATGAGGACAAGGTGTGGGGGAAGAGGAGTGTTCTGCGACCTTGTGGTTACATGCCAGGTTTTTAGCAGGTCTGTGTCTTGAGGCTATGCCCTCCCTGAGAGCTTCTCCAGTGACATAGCTTTCTTTCCTCATCCCCTCCTTCCTTCTTTGGCTATGTCATCCCCAATGTAATTTTTGAGGACCTGATCCCTGTCGTGTTTTGTCCGAAGAGACCTCAAGGATTCTGGAGAGTGCTGGCCTTGTGCCATGTGTATACAAGTATACATTCCATTTCTCTGGAGAACCCTGGATAATACAGCCTTCAGCAGTTCCTCAAATGATACCTTCAGTGTCTGTGGTTGGAGTTTTTGAAGAATTTGCATGTAATATAATATTTGTGTCTTTTGCTTAGGTTTGCCATTAATTATCTTTTCCTTTTTACCTTATTCTTGATGGTTCTCCTTAAGGTTCATGTTTTCCTGACTTTCTTGAATTTCATATTATTCTTCTTTAACTTACTTATGAGTTTGAATATTTCCCTGCATTATTTTTTTTGTGATTGTTCACTATATTATAAAAGATACACTTCCAGTTTGTGTGGAATGAACATGTGTAACTTAAATGGCAGGTTTCTTTACTCTCTTCTCTGTGTGTTACAAATGTCATACCTACGTGTATCATATGGACATGCATTTATTTGTATATATTTTGAGATTTTGAGGCAAAAGGTTATTTTTCATTGTTAATCTGAAGTTTGTGAACATCATTTGCTCTCAGAAAAACTCTAAATTAAATTTATCTTAACTGATAAAACAAAATTATGCATATTCATGACATATCATGTGAAATTTTGATATATGTATACTTTGTGTGTTTAAGTTGAATAAAACGTCTATCTCCTAAACATTTATCATTTTTGTTTTGAGTGGTAAAAGCATTCACAGTGCTTTCTTCTAACTTTTTTGAGATCTACACTACATTATTGAGGTCCATAGTCATCCTGCTGTGCAATAGCACTCCAGAATTTTCTGCTCCTCTCTATCATTTAGAAACCCTAAGCATTTATTAGTGACATTTCAACCTTCCCATTGCCCGTTTCCCCTAGATTCTGGTAACTTTCCATTCTACTCCTGACTTCAATCAGATCAACTACATGCCTCTAAAAAAAAACCTACTACTCATTACAAACACCAAACACAGTTGGAAGAACCCAAAAGACAAGCCTGTTGAATCTACCCAGCTGCTTATTATATTTAAAGTTCTTTGTTCCTCAGGTTCTACTTTCTGCACAAAAAATTCTTTCAGACAGGCAAAATAATAATTACCTTAATTTTTCTTTGTCTAAAAATGTCTTTATTTAGTAACAATTTCCAAGAGGTATTTGGACTGGAAAAATTCTTAGATGAACATTCTATTTTCTTGAGAACTCACGAATCACTACGCTACCTTCTCTGGGTTATGTGGAACTGGTGTAAAAGGATTAGGAATCCTCGGTGTTGTTCCCAGTGTCATGGATCCATTTTTCTGTGGGTAGCCTCTTGACGTTTGATTATTTCATGATGTTGGGGTTCATTCAGCATCTTCCATTTGTGTTCACAACTTTTGTCGAGTTTCAGGAAAGGACTAATACTGCTTCAGACAGTGTCTTCTGACCCCACAATCATTCTAATTATGTTCTGTACTTCTGATATCAAAGACTTCCTGTTAGTCTTTAACATGCCATGTCATTTTCTCTACTTTGCCAATTAGATCATTTCTATTGCTCCATCCTTAAAATGGCTGAGTCTTTCCCATATCAGTTCTACTTTTACAAATCTGATAATTCTTTATTTTCCACTTCAGAAATTGAATATTTTTTTGTTTTGAAGTTTTCTGTTGGTTCTTTTTCACATTTTTAATTTTATTAAAGTTTTCCTATGACCTTCGTTTTAAGGATGATCAACATTACTCCTTGTAGTGGCTTTAAGTAGCTACTTTAAAATCTTGCCAGATGATGGCAACATTTGTATTAACTTATAATTTGTAGTCACATGATGGTCACAATTTTATAATTCTTCATATTTTGGAGTGCATCCTGGAAAATATCAGTATGATGTTATAAGATTCAAGTGTAGTTTAAATCCTACAGAAAGTGTTGAAATTTTGTTTTAATTGGTGTTTGACCTCATCAGGTTCAGTCTGTGGGTTATAAATCACTCTTATTCTCTGTCTTTGGTTTTCAAAACATTGGCAGTAGTATTCAGATCCATCCCACTGGAGTGTCACTTTAGGTCAGGGTTGTCGAGTTTCTTCAGACTTCTCTAGATTATTCTCAAAGTCATGAGATGCCATTAGCATGAATCAAAAGCATTTGAATGTTGAAATGAGTCCAAGCTCTTCATAAATAGACTTCCTTTATCTGACTTCTCAATCTCAAGCATCATGTTGATACTAAGTGACCCTCTGTAGCTTATGACCCTCTAGCCAGAAACCTGAAATTCCATCCCTTCACTGTTGCAACGGGAAGCCAGAGAGAGAGAAGAAAGCCATGGCGTTCGGACCCTTTGAGCCTGCTGCCTCAGCAGGAGGAAGCTGCCGCTTATTAGGTGCGGGTCCTTCTGATCTCCACTTACTGGCGGTTTCCACTGCTGCCTTTGGAGGGCCATTGGGGTCTGAGGACTAGAGCAAAAGGGAAAAGAATCTGACAGGATGGCAGCCACTCTCTGTCCCTTAGATCAGAACTAGAAAGGCTTTTGCCCCAACGTCTCTGCAGCAGGGTTAACTTCCTAGTTCGGCTTCTGACAGCAGAGAGAGTAAAGGCAGTGGAGAAAATCACTACAAAGATTCCATTCTGAGTAACTAGAAACTTAGAATGCCAAGAAATACGGCATGTGTGCACGCACGCACATGCACTAAAGTCACGGCACTGCGCACAGAGATTCACAAAGCAAAACTTTCAGAAAGAATTTAAACTTTTAAACAAAAGTGTAGCATAGTGTATATCAAACTCTAAGACCTCACTCTAGTGGTAGGCATCAAAAGCTGCAATAGCAAGGAACGCCAGCATTGAAAAAAAAAAAAAAATGAAGAGTCACCGTGATGTCAGGCGCATTAACTTGCTTTTTACCAAATGCATTATTCTGCCTGTGGTTATGATCTCTTGTCCTGTGGCCTTCATGTCTAATGCTTCCTGCTCCTCTTCTTCTTTCTGTTTGGAAGAAATCTATTTCTTTGCTCCTCCCCCTCCTCCTCCTCTTCTACTTCTTCTCCCTCCTCCTCCTCCTGTTCCTCCTCCTCCTTCCTCAAAGAGAGTTATTCATTTATTTCATTGTATCGATGTTTTGCCCCCATGCATGTCTGTCAGTGAAACTAGAGTTACAGACAGATGTGAGCTGCTATATGGTGCTGAGAATTGAACCCAGGTCCTCTGGAAAAGCAGCCAGTGCTCCTAACTACTGAGACATTTCTCAAGCCCCTCCTTTCTTCTTGCTACCTTCATAGCACCTTTCCTAGACTCTCAATAGAGCTTTCTTTTTTAATTCCAAGGAGCAGTAAATAGGCCTAATGTCAGCAAGGGAACAGAAGATTTGGAAAGAGTAGCTCCAAAGTGATCATATGTTTTTATAGACAGCACTATACTCAACAACAGAAAAGCATGTGCCCCTTTAAAGATCCTGTCAAATATTTAGAAAATTAAACTTATGATAGACTATAAATCAGTTATTAGTTACTTCTAAAGCATGAACAATCTGACAATCCAATAATTGATAAGAGAGCATCTATCACTTGCTTAGAGCTCTGGCCTCAATGAACAAAATAAATACTTTTCAAACTACAGTAAATATAATAGTTAGAAAAATCTGTCTCATCAAACAATGATAGGCACTTTAAAAAAAATAGAGCTTTAACTACAATGGCTCCTTTGGAAAGAAAATTGGCATAGCCCAATGAAATTGAACTTGTTTATATCAACAGTCCCACAGGCTCACTTGTATACAGATACTCTATAGTAAATATTGCATCTGTGCAATAAAATATACAGTCAAGATAGTTTGCAGCAATGGAAGAAATTTAAAAACAAAAAACAATCACAGCAACAAAAACAGGAGTCCAGATATCCATCAACAGTAGAAAATGTGATAAATAATACATGTTATAATGTGATAGTATATAGAAATCACACATAAGTCAGTTCTGTCTATGTAAAATAAAACAAATAATAAAAGGCAGCAGCATACTAAGGTCACATAGACAAATAAATCAGCAGGGGCAGACATAAATCAGGAAGATAAAAGGCTAGGGAAGCATCATCTCTATCAGACACTGAAAACACATTTCAAAGTCTCTATCAATAAGCTAGTGCAGTCCTCTTGCATGCCTAGGCAGAGAGACCAGTCAAACAAAACACAAAACCACGGAAAGACTCAAGTATATGCGTGGTATAGCTGTACATTGAATATTTGATTGAAACAGCATTTCAAGTCACTAAGATGAAGATTGACTTCATAGTAAATAGTATTGAGATAAGTATTTAGTCGCAGCAAAATACGAAGCTAAGGCTTGTTGAGTAGAGCGTTTGCTGAACAAGCATGGGAGCCTGGATTCAGATTCCCAGAACCTACATAAAAGCCACATGTTATAGAGCACATCTGTCTCCCCATGCTCCTAAGGTGATGGGGGAGGCAAAGACAGGGCCCACAGGAAGCTCTCATCCAGCTAGCCTAGCGTATGCAACAGACAACAAGCGACCATGTCTCAAACAAGGTATAAGGTATGCACTGATAACCTAGGTTGTTCTCTGACCTTCACATATGTGCCATGGCAAGAACATGTCCATACTTGCATTCTGACATACATACATGAGACACATTTTAAAACACAAAATTGATCTATAGTTCACATTGTATCACCAGATAAATTTTAAAAAATTAGGAAACTCCATGTAAAATAAATCTTGTAAATCATGGGTTAATTCATTTATAATTTAGTGTAGCTATGCAACTATTCAAAATCCAGAGGTAGTAGAAGAGAAAGCTAGTAAGTTTCACACACACAAACATAGCACAGCTTAAGAGTTAAGGCCAGGAAGAGCCAGCTGCCAACTGGAAGCAAACACTTCTCTGTGTTGTTCCTGTATCAGGGCTGGTGATGGAGCCCAGAGCCTCACACTCAGTCACTGTGATGGAGATTTCCTCAACCAAGGCAGATAGAGTGAAATAGTCTTAATGCATCCTATAAACAAAAGCCTAAACACTAATAACTTAAGAAATCTTAAAGTTGAGGGACAAGGGGTCAAAGTTCTAAGAGAACTCTGCAAAAGACAAAAATGATTCACACATGGAACAATATTAAAAGGTCCTGAAGCTACTGGAAAAATTTCAAATCCAATATATAATGAGATTTATGAATAAAAGCAACTCATGTATTTTACTTACCAAAGTGACTAAACTATAAGTATCAAAAAACGTTCTGCTCACTGGCCCTGGGGTAGCAAGCACTTTCATATATTACTGGTGAAAACATGTAACTGCCACAGGCCTTCTAGAGTATTTGGCAAATTACATATCTACTTGTCTTTTGACCCAGCAAAGACCTGGAAAGTTACACTGAACATTCCAGCCACACAACACAAATGCACAAGGTTGTTAACTGTGTTACTTGAAACAACCTAATTGTACACATTTGTGAGTATAGTTGAACATACCATGTCCACTCAAAAGAATAATACATAGTTGTTAACAGAGAAGAGGACTCACAGATTGATAGGGAGTGACTTCCAGAATGTATTTCTGAGAAAAATATCCAAGATTTCCTATAGCATATTGTCATTAGTATTTAAGAGGAAACAATATAAGAGAAGTTATGTGTTTTTTCATTCTTGTAGAAGAAAATTAACTGCAGGAAATGAATGTAAAAACTGTTTTAAAAAGGAGCTTGCACTCTGAAATCAACATAGAAGGAAAAGAATGCTACTCTCTTATGAAAATTGCAATTTTTAAAAAAAAAATTTTTTGCGTGTGCACGCTCATACATGCATGCCCGTACATGTGTGTGCTCCCATATGTGTGTAGGACATGTGTGATAATGCACATGTGTGAATCAGAGGAAAACTGTTGGGAGTTAGTTTTTTTCTGTGCAAGTACGGGGGATTGAACTCAGGTCCTTGAGCTTGGTGGCTAGCACCTTTAACCATGGAGCCATCTTACAAGCACAAGAATATAGTTCTATCAATCTTGCTTTGTATAGCTTTGCATTTAAGAACCATACATGTGTCTTGTGCTCCAGTAATAAACAATGGAAATCATACAAGATGTAGGAAACTTGAATGGCATGAGACAAAACTTCAAATACACACACACACACACACACACACACACACACACACACACACACACACAGGTGTACATACCTCCACAGTGAAATGAACAAGAAGAAAACCTACTTAAAGAAAACTATAGACTATATACTGTCAGCCTAAAACCAAACAGAAATGTCCACAAATATTTATTGCTTGTTCATATTTTTTCATGAAGATAGAGATTAGCAATACGTAAATTATGTTATGTGCAGATGAGAAGTGAACAAATAGGCAAACATATTTAAATAAACAAGAGCCAGCGTATTCATTTATTAGAGTATTGAACAATGAATAAGGATGGGGAACAACCAAAATGCATCCTCTGATGTTAAACTGAATCAAATGTATTGATATGAAGTATGTTTGTGTGTGTGCATGTGTGCCTGTGTGGTGCATGTGCATGCTCACATGCAATTGCATGCATGTGCGCATATGTTTTTTCCTAGCTTTTCTGTGGAGTAGCCATGAAGAACATCAGTCAAAGAACTGAAAGTAACCAATATTTGGACTTAAGCTTCTAAATGTCATTCTTTAATAACATGGAAACATAGCTCCTTGAAAAAAAAATCTAGTTGTTTGCAGGAATTGGTAGAAAACAATAACCAAAGAACCTGTAATTGTTTTCAGTGCCAGAGTATAAAGAATTGCTTAGAATGCCCTAGGATCACATTAAAGAACACAGAAGCCATTACCATGAAAGTTGTATGACAACATGATGGCACAAGGTGAACATTGCCTTGGAATACTTTCAGTGCAGTAAATACTTAGGCTCACTGCTCATACTGTTTCTCATATAAAGAAGAGGTGGAAAGAACTCCTGAGTATTGCCCAAAAAGATCAACAAAGAATCCCAAGGAACCATCACAGACTGTAGGGTCAATGGATATACAAAGCTACCGTATATAATACATTCATGTCTCTGCATTGGAACCTAGAATAGGAAAAAAAATACTAAAATCCTAGCATAAAATAAATGGTAAAATCTGAAATGTGTTATACCTTTCCAATATTAGCTTCCTGACTTTTATAATTGAATTATGTACAATGTTGACTTTTGCAGAAGTTGTGTTAAGAATATATGTACAGAAGTACTCTGAAGTCATTCTATAGCATTTCAGTAAGTCTAAAATCATTTCTTAATAAAAATGTTCGAAGAAAAGATATATTTCAAGTCCCAGCACTTTCAGTTAGACCATTAAAAAATCCAAAGAGAATGATAAGTAGAAAGGTCTAGAAGGGACATTTGAGGGTGATAACATGAGAAATGGGCTGGGGAGAGACACTGAGGTTGTGTAAAAGTAACTTTAATGTTTTTAAAATGAGAGTGAAAACATGAACATTCATTGTAATGTGATTGCTTTGAAGCTTAATAAAATAAAATGCTTGAATCCTGCAATATATTAATAAATATAATGAATGAGATTATAGCCAAAATAGAAATGGTTTACATGAGGAGCACACACCTTTGCAGCAATTTGAGCACCTACCACTGAACGAGAACATGCCTAAAAAGCTCTGGGTGTTACTATATGATGTGCTGGCATGGCTTGCTCTGTGTGGAGGTTCCTCATATGAACAGACTTGTCTTTGAAGACAGAACAATCTTTTCAATGGTGCAGCCTGGCTCTGGGTGAAGAGTCTGTGGAGAAAGGAGGCTAGAGGAGTGTTTGCCTGTGGATGCAATCTGAAGAAAAGCAAAAGGAAGAGAGTCCTTTTTGGCACATCCCAGGAGGGGCAGCAAAGATGGAAAATCCTGCACTGACTTGTGGTGGTATTGTGTTCCCCAAAATATTGTCAACTCTAATAAATTTATCTGGGGTCAGAGAACAGAACAGCCACTAGATAGACATAGAGGCCACAAAATGGTGGCACACACACCTTTAATCCTATCACTTGGGAGGCAGAGATCCATCTGGATCTCTGTGAGTTTAAAGCCTTACTGGAAACAGCCAGGCATGGTGACTCACGCCTTTAATCCCAGGAAGTGAGGGCAGAAAGCAGAAAGGTATATAAGGCGTGAAAACCAGGAACTAGGCTGGTTAAGTATTCAGGCTTTCGAGAAGCAGTTCAGCTGAGATTCATTTGGATGGGGACCCAGAGGCTTCCAGTCTGAGGAAGCAGGATCAGCTGAGGTACTGGCCAGGTGAGGTGGCTGTGGTTTGTTCTGCTTCTCTGGTCTTCCAGCGTTCACCCCAATACCTGGCTTCAGGTTTGTTTTTATTAATAAGACTCTTTAAGATTCCTGGTACACTGACAGTCAAGAGACACAATCAAGACAAAATTAAATCATGTCAATATTGATTGGGTTAAATTTGTCAGGGGTAGATCTTATTATCAGTCAACATATTTTGGTGTCAAAAAAAAAGAATTGCAGAAAAGACAAAAACTAGACTTTTAAACCAGAAGAATAGTAATAAAGTAGAAAGCATATTTTGTTTCACCCTTATTGCTTGCATTAGTCATTAATTTAAATTTGTATTATTATGATTTATGATGCGAAAATATAAGACTCCTTTCCAGGTGTCTAACACTATCATGGATAATGTTTCACCGTCAAGGAGTTAATATTTTGTTTAAATTGGACGCACATGGTTTTAGTTTGCACAGAACTCTATGTGTAAATCAGACCACTGAATGCCCATGAGCACCATGATATCATGTGGACTCTGGGATTCCCTAGAGTATGACTATTTGCAATTTCCTGAGTCTGAGTTGACACTTTCATCACTGTTAGAAAGTTCAGAGGGTAACTATATCCTAAATGACATGGGAAAATACGTTTAAACCTACAGGAACATGCATCTGAATCTTTTTGGTAAGATTCCCCCCCCCCTTTAGGGGACATAATTTTAAGAAACAAACTTCTTTATGACAAGATTTACATTAAAGCAGTGATAAAAATTCCATCCACAGGAAAGAGACAATTAGCCACCAACTTGCTTGTTACTGTCTCCATTGTCAAGGTCACCGTTTCAAGGAGTTAGTTATAAACTAAGCAGTGTCCCTGATAAAGCAGTTGACCTCTGTCAAGTTTACCAAATTCCACATGTGGGTGGGTGCAGACCACATCAAAGAAACCACCAGTGGAACCTGCGTTTCCCACCAAAATTGACCCTTGATGGAAAACAAACAAACACTGGCGTTTTTCCTCTGGAATTGTTCTTGCAGCTATCCACACATTCAGGAATATAACTCTCAGTGGAGAATCTTAGTCCATTCATAATGCATTTGGTTTCTGAAAAGACAGTTATGTGAGCGCAGTACAGTGAAAGAAGTGGGTGATGAATCTGGTTAATACAATCCTGGGCTCCAATGAGTCAAGGTTTCAGCGGCTCCACAGACCTTCTCCAACGGACTTGACTCAAATGGCACCTTTGTTAAAAGCAAGCATTTAAGCATCCAGGGGTCTCATTTGGAAGGACACCGTTCATTTGTTGATGTTCTTGAGGTGCTGACGTTTAAGCAGCAGCACTTTTACTCCTTCCTTTGTTTGCTGCTCTGTAGGCCTTAGGATCACTCTGTTCTCTGACTCAGGGCACTTTCCGAGTAGTCAGCTCTGCCACAAGGGGACAGTGTGCTGGAGGACCCTCCTTTGCCTACAGCAAAGCCAGCTTTGTCTCATAGCGTGCTCTGCCTTTGGACATGGCTGAGATGCCATGTCGTGAGGCCATGGATAGCTCCGACTGGCAGTGCCTTTCTAATGTTCTGCCCTCTCTGCCCACTCTGACTCCAAGAACACAGATATGACCGGCTTATCTCCTCTAGCTGCACAAATTCCTCCTCCATGTCCTTTTAGCCATTACCGCAAAATTAGGACACAAATTGAAATTCCAGCCTCTCTCCTTAATAGGCCAATGATCTATTTCCCAGAAGTGTGATGAGTGTGATAAGGACTGAACGATTGTGTGCACGTGAAGCATCAAGCGGGATACTGGTCTCAAAACCGGCCCTCGGTGAACTCTACTGCCGTTGCTAATGCTGCATTTTCCCTATGCTCAGAAAACACAACCTGGCTCTGCTGCTACCCTTGCACAGCTGCTCCCTGTCCATCCTTCAGGGCTTCCTGCTTCATACCTGCTCTCAGTCTGGGCGAGGCGGAGGGTGAGGGAATGCTGCCACCTTCCACATTCAATCTGGAACAGGCTTTTTCTCTTTCATTGTGGGGATTTTCCCCCAGGCTCTTTTGTTGCCTATTGCCTAGCTTATTCTGCCTCCCTTTTGTGTTGCTCCCGCTTCTATAGGGGAGTAGAGTTGCCCTATTTACAAGAGTAGCTGTCACCATGGCAACTTGGTATTTTGATACAGGCAAGAAACAATTCTCAGAGAAAAATAGGTCCTTTATTTTTCAACTTTGGCATGTAGATGTATGGGAATCAAAATACTTGCCTGACATTATATAGCTGGTTCAAATGTCAAAGCAAAGAAGCAAGTTTTGTTGATATTTTAAATAAGTATTGAGCAGCCACAGCACGCCATCAATTGAGCAGAACATTCTCACAATTAATTTCTGCTTCCAAGACGCTCATGCCTGAAGGCAACGTGGCACACACTTCAGTGAACTTGTTCTGTGAATGAAAAAACGGGTGCTCATGGTTGGACAAAGATTTGTTGTACTCACTCACACTGCTAAAAGCGCTGTGAACAATGCCATTTAGAGTTTCCACGAATTCTTGAGAGGGAACAAGACAGAAAACTGGGAAATGGTCCTGTTAATGATCAGAGGAATGTGATTTGTGTATGCTTCCCTTACACAATTTATATGTAGCAAAAAGCCCCTGGTTTTGAATACTGAATGCCTACTGTCCTACTGTGTGCCACATTCCTCACCATGAGCTGCCAACACAGATGAATGGGCCTTCACTCCCAGCTTTGGCACTTTCATTTGGTAAAGAAGAAAATAAGTACTATACAATGTCACATATCACCATAGACTCAAGATGGTTCTCAACCTTCCTACCGCTGCGACCCTTTAATACAGTTCCTCATGTTGTAGTGACCCCCAACCATAAAATTATTTTCATTGCTACTTTATAACTGTAGTTTTGCTACTGTTATGAATCATAATGCAGAGGTCTGATATTCAGGATATCTGATATTCGACCCCTGTAAAAGGGTCTTTTGACCCCCCCAAAAGAGGTTGCACCCCACAGGCTGAGAACCACTGCCTTAGAGACTAGCTGCAGAGAACACAGGAGAAGAAAGGTGAGCAGATAGTATGCTGGGGTGAGGGAGCTGCTTCCTTAGACCCTGCAGAGACCACTGTGCAGCATTTCCCAGAACAAGAGCACTGTGACCCTGCTAATTAAGGGCTTTGGACAGCCCACCAGCCCACCAGGTCCCAGGACTGGAGTTCCTCTGTGGGACAATGGTCCCTCTGATAGAGATGCCTGCTTTAGTCTTCTCTGGCCTGGTTTCTTCCTCTTACTCGGAGCCTCAGTTCCCATGAACCTGCCTGCAGGCTTCCATTCGATAACTTCATGTCCTGTAGGCCTTGTTCTTGATGCTCCAGTGGAGTGACCTTTGATGACCCCCAGGAAGGAACCCGGCACACCTGTTTGTTCTGCACTGCTGCTGTCTTCATTATCAGTTTCGTGCCCTGACTCATTCAGTCGCTTCTTTCACTAGGAAGCAATGGGCTTTATTCCGTTTTTGTATCTCCAAGGCTTCCCTTGATGCCTACTAAATAAATATCTCAGTAAAACAAAGGGGACATGGTGTATTATACCTGCCCAACAACGAAAAGCCTCTATACTATAGAGTATTTTCTTATATGTTAGAGATGGCTAAATCAGAGAGGAGATACAAATTGCGATTTACTCCAATTGAGGGATATCTTTGAATTTTTACATATTATCAAGCTTGTAGAGAAGTTGTATGATTTTAGAAGACAGCATATAGTACTGAACTAGACTTCTAATTTATGTTTTGCCACAATTGCTTATCATTCTCTTACCATATTTTTCTCTGCACATACACAGTCATCCCCCCTATACCATGGAGAATTGCTTCAGGGACTGTCATGGTTAGTGCTAACTCCCGTGTTGGCAAAATCTAGAATTACATGGGAGATAGGCATCTGCATATGCCTGTGGGGCATTATCTTGATTGCATCAATTGGGGTGTGTTAATACAGTTGAGTCCACAGATACCAACGGCCCACAGACAGAAGGCAGGTGGCACATGGCACTTGTGGACGCATGGAATGAATAAACACAAATCTCTTTCTGAACCACTTGTAAGTTGCAAACATCATGCCCTTTCACTGCTAAATATTGATGTCTAGTTTCTCACCCAAAAGAACACGGTTTTACTATAATTACAGCATAATAATAAGATAAGCATAATAAGGATACAAGTCGACATAAAAGCAGCAGTGGTGTTCAAACTTCATCAGTTGTAGCAATGCTGTTACTTACAGCTATTTCCCCTAGGCTGGGATCTAATCAGGTATCCCGGGTACATGAATGTATCATGTCTTTTTTTTCTAGAACCAGTCCCCAGCCCATGTTTGTCCTTGTTCATCATGGCGTTTTCAGGAGTTTAGCAAAGTTCTTTGGAGTGAGTGTGATGCCTTTTCATGATTGTATCTGGGTTTAGCTGGGTTCTTGTGGCCAGGAATCTTACAGAAATGCAGATACATCTCATATATCCAGAAGCACATCATTTCATATTGTTGCCATGTTGGGGAAGCTCACTTTGATTGCTTTGTTAAGGCAATCTCCATCAGGTTTTTTTCACTGATGGCCTCCTTTTCCCATTTGTGATGCCTAAATACATATAGGCATCTATTTATACAGTTAGAGAGTCAGGAACATATAGGTATAAAGGCAAGGTAGCTAGAGAGATGATAGATTGGGGGGGGGGCGCTTAAGAGATCACCCATTTGAAAGTATTTTTACCAAAATCAACACATGGTAAAAAAAAAAAATTAAACCAAATGTCCTGTATCTATTCAGGAAATCAAATTCTTAGTAAAAAAAAAAAATCTACACATACATCTACACATAGCATCACACACATACATGTATACACATGAATACATTCATATGGTCTATTGGTTCTGCTTATTGATAATTATTACCTCTTTGATTGGTCTTCATTGATGTTTGTTAGTTAATGCTTTCAAAGAATCAAGCTGTAACTTATTGATAGTCTAATTTCTAAACTTGAACCTGTGCTTGATTTATTCAATTTCACTTTTTAATATTTTTTTAATTCTTTGAGAATTTCATACAATGTTTCTTTATCAAATTGGTCCCACTCTCACCCCTCCCATATCTACCCCAACCTCCCAACATACCCATTTTCATGTTCTTCCCATCTTGTGGATTCTAATATATACCCAAATACTCCAGAGCATGAGGCCTGCTTTGGATGATATGTTGGCCTACCTAGGATCACATCCTAGAGAAAGCTGACTCTTCCTCTCTCTGTAGGTACCAAAAGTCAATAGTGCCCTGGCTAGGGGTGGGGCAAACGCCCACCTCTACACCTCCATGATGAGTTTTTCTCTGGGTAGGATTTGCTCAGGTCTCGTACATGCTATTCCCATTGCTGTGTGTTCATCTCTGATCCGCTGTGTCTGGAGAGCACTGTGCATGTTGGCCACTGATGCATCTGTGTTAATCACCATCTGTGCCAAAAGAAGCTTCTCTGATGACAGCTGAAATTCAAGCTATCTTTATTTGGGATTAAAACTTAAATAATGGATTTACAGTCTTTTTTTGATTTAGAAACATTGAAATCTATACATGTTTTTGTAAGCTGTTTCATATGAATCCCCCAAATTTTGATGTTCCATTATTTTAAAATGTTTCTAACTTGTGATGTGCAATGTCTTAATCTTGTGATTTCTTTGACAATGGATCACTTAGAAATTAGATACTTACCAAACATTTAGAATTTTAAAATACGTCATTGCTTTTTTATTTCAGTAATATTTGGTTATAGTGGGAAATAATCTAGAATACGTTCATCTTTTGAAATTTGTTGAGTTGTTCTATGATGTGTCATATGCCTTACCTAGCTAAATATTCCCTGTAAAGTTATAAGGAATATATACTAGAAAATTTTGATGTTCTATAAATGTCATTTCATCTGTGATTTTCAAGTGCTAAGCAATTCTTCTAAACAGCTATTGATGTTTCCTTTACTTGTTCTGCCCATAACATAGAAGGATGCTAAAATCAGCTTATCTAATTAGTACATTTCTTTTTATTTCCATCAATGCTTGATTCATTTGATGAAGGGGTAGGTATTTAAGAGTTTGTTCTCTTGATGAGTTTATTAATTATTCATCACAATGAATCCTTTTTCTTGTCAAATCTGCTTGTTTTGAACATGATTTATGTATTTATCTGTTTGCTTGTTTATTTATTTATTATTTTTCTGACAGGATCTCACTGCATAATCCTGGCTGACCTGACTGCCTATATAGACCCAGATCACATTGAACTCATAGAAGTTGTTCAGTCACTGCCTCCTAAGTACTGGAATTAGGTGTGTGCTCCCCATACCTGGCCCTTCAACCAAATGTTTGCTGATACTAAATTGCCCCACTGGCTTTCCTAGTCTGGTTATGTGATGAATAGCTTCTCTTGCCTCTAAAGTGTATCAACAACAGGACAAAAGTTAGACCTCTCTGTTTTATTCTTTGGATACTCTCTGCCTTCTGAAGAAAGTAGTTTGTCTAGCTACACTGTTGACCGAGTTTCATCGCCTACCATCGTGACTTCTACTCTTCATCTATTTTAATTTGAATTCATCTTTCTCTTGCATCTCTTTCAAGTCAAACAAATAATTTTCAGTGTGTAAGTGTGTTCATTAGGGTTTTCATTGCTGTGAAGAGACACCATGATCACAGCAACTCTTTTTTTTACCTCCTCTTGGATTTCTTTATTTATTTTAATTAGCATACAAAGACATGGATTTAATTGTGACATTTTTTCTTTGTATTTATTCCATGTGTCTTTTACATCATGTATCTTGATCCCATTCATTTCCCCATCCCTTCACATCCACCCTCCGCTCCTGCACACATACCCCCAAACAATAAAACAAAATTTAAGAGAAAAGATGAAAAACAATAAAAAGGGAAAAAATAAAAAATCTTGTCCTGAAAGCTGCAGTGTGACACAGTGGGTCACACTGTAAACCCTTTGGTCCATATATATTTACTTGCAAGTATTCATTGCAGAGAGTCATTGGTCTGATTCGAGGTCTCAGGTTTCTATTACCCTTTCGATGTTGGGCCCTCACTAGGGCTCCTCCAAGATATCCTGTTGTTGCCCTGTGTTGTGGAGATCCTGCAGCTTTGGGTCTGCTGGCCAGGTCCCTTCACATGCTCCAGCAGATCATAGATGGGGTGGATGTTGGGGTGGGTTAAATCATAACCCTGGAACTGGGCCTGGGCAGTTGTAAAGTTGGTCCACCAGCCAGTTCTCACCTGTCTTCACTGCCAGAGTAAGTTCTCCAGCATTGCCCTGGATATTTCACCTCTTACAGCAACTGGGGGCAGGTGCTATTCTGCTTTCACGCCTTCGGGGTCAGCTCTCCACACCTGCACTGTTAGGGCCAGCTCTATTGTGTTGGCCAGGCGAGGTACAGGAGCCATTCTCCTGAGTACTGCAGCTGGTGAGGGGTAGAGACAGCTCTCCCACTCTCATGACCCCAGGGCCAGCCCCTCTACTTGTCCCAGGCATTGTGAGTGGGAGGTAGGGGAAGGGCATCTCTCCTCTGCCCATGCTACCACATGTCAGATGAGTAATGGGGACAGCTCTCCTTTGCTTATAACACTGGGACTGGGTCACCCTCACTTCTGACCCCCTGACAGCTCTGCTGTGCTGCCTAGGTGAAGGGTAGGGCCTGTTTCCTGAGTGCTGCACCTGGTAAGGGGGGAGGGTTTTGTCTGTTGCACGCAGTAAGGGTCAAGGGATAAAGAGGGGCATCTGTCACCCTCCCACATTGCCACATAACTGATGAGTAGTGGGGACAGCTCTCCCATGCTTGCAACCTTAGGGCTAGCTCACTCACACCTCTGCCTACAAGGTTGGCTCTATTATGTTACCCAAGTGAGTTGCATGGCCTGCTCTCCCAAATGTTGCAACTGGTGGGGGTCAGGGCTAGCTCTCCCACTCTTACAACCACAGGACTAGCTCTCTGGGTGAGGGGAATGTCCCTCCCCTGCCCATGCTGCCACAAAACAGGGACCACAGCAACTACTATAAAGAAAACATTTAATTGGGATGTCTTGCTTATAGTTTTGGAGGTTCAGTCTATTATCATCATGGGGGTGTGCAGACAGACATGGTCCTGGAGCAGCTGAGAGTTCTACATCTTGCAGGCAACAAGAAGTGGACTGAGACACTGGGCAGTATCCTGAGTATACGGAACCTCAAAGCCCTCCCCCACAGTGACATACTTGCTCTAACAAGGCCATACCCAATCCAACAAAACCATACCTCCTAATAGTGCCACTCCCTATGAGATAATGGGGGCCAAAAACAAACTACCACGGTAAGTTTAATTTCTCTTTGGCACTTTTAGTGTGAACTGCTGGAATTAGAGTATGAATCTTTAGCTTATCACAGTATACCTTGAGTCAATACTCAAGTTCATTCAAAATATAAATCATTTCAACCACATAGTTTGGTACACCAACCATTTTTGTTCTAATGTTTTCAAATGCTTTGAGTTTGTATGTATTATAAGCCCTGTTAGATAATTTCAATTTTGAATTAATTATTTGAGTTGGCCTAGTTGTAGATTTCATTTCAGAATGGTCATGTCTGCTTCATTATCTACAGCCTTGTAATATTTTCAATAATTAGATGGTTAAGACTTACTTTGATTTATTTGCATATGTGTCTGTGTGAGCGTTTTCTACATGTGTTCAGTTAGTTGCCTGTGGAAATCAGAAAGGGCATTTGATCCCTTGGATCTGGAGTTCCAGGTACCTATGAGCTACCCAGTGCTGGTGCTGGAACTCAGACTCTGGTCCTCTGGAAGACCAGCAAGGGTTTTGAGCCACTGAGCCATGTCTCCAGCTCTAAATTGTTTTTTGAAGACACAAATGAAGGAAAAACACAATTTTTGTGTGTTTTACCTAAATTCTCATTCCCAGTTCTTATTGCCCACTCAGTCTGAGTTGCCCTATGCTTCCTTCAGCCTGAAGAATTCCCTTTAGCACATTCTGTATAAGTGTTACAGCTCAGATGGAAAGGTATCTTGGCGGTTGGGAGCCAAAGAATAGCATAAAGTCACACCACACAACAAGCCTCACACAAAAAATTTATTGGGAGGAAAAAAAGCAGGAGGGCAGCTGCCTCTGCTAGAGTGAGAAACATCAGGGAACTGAGGAGAAGACAGGGCTTATATGGAGTTTCTTGGGGGCGAGGACAGTACAACTTTTCAGGGTGAAGCTTTCTAAGGTAGGGATTGATGGGATTTCAAGTCCAGAGCTTGGGGCTTTTGCTCTCTAGGGCAGGGGCTAGGTCCAGCTGTTAGGATAGAGTGTTCTGTGAGTGGAACCTGGCAGTTGGAGGTCCCCAGGTGAGGGGCCTCGTGTGCCTTGAGGGTCTTTTTTGTTTATTATGGTAAACAATCAGGTTATAGGACAAAAGGGGTGATGTTATCATTAGACTACTTCCTGTTGAATTGGATACACTTGCTGTTCATCGTCAGGGCATAATATGGAGTTTCTGGCCTCTGGCTCCATAGCCAGTGGCCAGTAATCCTGTAATATCAACTGATTGAAGTTTGGTTAGATATATTTTTGATCTGTTGTTGAAGAAATATAGACAAGAATTTTATAAGGCAGGGTGCTACTAGTAGGGTTAAGAAAAAAAGAAGAAAAGGAGTTGAAAAAGGTAATATCCAACTCCACATTTGCCTGCAATGAGCCACTGGCCAGAGGCATCAGACTGTTTCTTACATTTTTGGAGATCCATCTGGAGTTGTCGGATCTTGTCTTTTACTATATACTGGATGACAGAAAAGCAATATTCCTCCCCAGGAAGAGACAAAGACCACCTTTCTGTGTTGTTAGCAAATCTAATCCTTTGCTGATTTTGTAGCACTATAGTAGCCAGCAAGTCTATTTGGCCCTGGAATGTAAGGATGGTCTAAGCCACCTCTTTGAGATCCTGGATGAACTGAGAGGAAAATCAAGGGTAGACAGCTAGGGGAGTAGGTAGTCCTACCATTCCAGGGGCAAAAACAGTGGTTACCCAGGACTGCTAGAGAGGGTAGGACCTGAATTGCTCCTTTGTTATGCCATGCTGCTATAAAATTGTGATGGGAACTGGTAAGGGTTACTCACCTGGTACCACCCATATATTTGGAGAAAGGAACACGAGAGCACAAGCCCCGGTAGGTAAGTAGCAATAAACTTGAGTGCTCCAGATAATCTAGGCATTGTAACTGTTTGGGCATAGGGGCTGGATGGTAATACTAAGGATTAATGGATTATTGTGGTCTGTGGAATAAAGTGTACCCACAAAAGCGTGTTCCTGAGGAATTAAAGCAGTCTGTGAAACTAAAGAGAGAGATGTGGGAATGATAAGGGTTGGTAGTGATATTTGACTCAGAGCAGTTAACAAGCAGCAAGGTAAGAGAGTCTAATAGGCCAATGAGTGAGGTCACAAATGGAGGTCCTGAGTTTGACCCAGGAAGGACATACAGCCAGCACTCTCCAAAGCAGTCAGCCAAAGCATTCAATAACTGATATCATGTGAAAGGGGTGATACTGGGGATGTAAGGACCTTTGGGGAGCTTTGGACCTCTTCTTTTATTGTGCCTATACCTAGAGTTTGACAGCGTATGATTAGGGATGTGTGCCCTACGGATTTTGATTGTGCCTAATGGACAGCTGTTATAAGTGCTATAGTAAAGTTTACCAATGACCCCCATCTCCCCTTTGGGGTGCCAAATTAATTAGAATATAAAATATTGATCATTTTTGCATAAAAGGTAGGACACCTTCCTGAATATGCATGATGTCTTCTACAGGACTAATAAGTCTCTGGCCAACTTGGACAGTGATCTCTAGTTTGATCAAAGAGAAAGCAGGCATAGGGGACAGGTGCTTTAGACGTCAATGTAGGTGTTATAGGGACAACTATCTCCTTTGGCAGCCTGCTGGCCAGCAGTCTCCAGATCCCACCAAACGAGTGGTCTGGTTGAACCTTTGAGTATAGGTTTCCTGAACTTTTAAAATCTTAATATAACAATAGAATAGAGGGGGAAAGAAATCTGCAACATCTTTCATTACCTTAAATCACTTTCTTATGCTTTCTGAACTTTCATTTACATGCCTTAAAATATTTTCTTATACCTTCAGAACTTTCTTAAGCTCTTGTATCCTCAGACCTTTATACACTTTCTTAGACCCTCAGAACTTATTAGAGCTTTCACATCCTCAGACTTTCAGAACACTTGTTTAGATAGACCCTCATTGCAAATGTGCTACGTTTTTACCTCTCTTTAGGAACTTCAGCCCTGCTACACAGTGCCAAGTCCCAGATGCTCTCAATGACTCCATCTGCATCATATCTTTTTAAACTAGTACCACCTAGGTGACCCTTATATTACAAAGTTTGGCTACCAGGATGAGGTACGTTCTTGTATGAGTACATGGAGGTGCAACTTTAATACCTTAAACAAGCATTGCTTCTCCTTCTCCTTCTCCTTCTCCTTCTCCTTCTCCTTCTCCTTCTTCTTCTTCTTTGGTTTTTCAAGACAGGGTTTCTCTGTGTAGCTTTGGAGCCTTTCCTGGAACTCACTCTGAAGCCAAGACTGGCCTTGAACTCACAGAAATCTGCCTGGCTCTGCCTCTCCAGTGCTGGGATTAAAGGAGTGCACCACCACCACCGCACAGTTTATGCATTGCTTCTTAAATCTTATCATTCACCCTGTTTTATGATTTTTGTTTTCAGGACAGGAATTACCATACAATAATAGGGAAAACAGGCATGGGGGTAAGCCCCAGAGAAGGAGAGATGAGTAAGGGAGTTATAGGGGACCCAATCAGCCTTTGACAGCCTGATATAGAGCAATTTCCTGACCCTATTAGGATGTGCTATTGGCTAGAGGTGGGGGTCTCCATATGTAAGAGCTAACCCAGACAGATGTAGATAGGAAGAAACAGAGGAGGGGAGAGCAAGTTTAGACATAAAAGATTTTCAGATCATTTCTTTGTGCAGTGGCAGAAGTTGCCACCATTGAAAATCGAGCATGCCAATTCAGGCCATCAAACTGTGCTGAGGCCAATCTGTTTGTAGTAACAGAGTGAACTTTAATAAAATCCAAGTCCATAGAGGAAAAGAGGAAGGGTTGTACAATGATCTCTGCTGGAGGGAGTTTCTGTGAGCTCCAAGTGCGAGCGAGGCGCGAGAAGCTCAGGGGGGCATAGAGAAGCTGGGAGACTTCCAAGATGGGGCTGAGAGATAAGAGGGACAAGCTCACAGAGGCCCAGAAGGCCTTAAGGAAGCTGTGGGATTTAGCAGGCAGCTTCTTTTGGGAGGCAAGGAAAACATATATGCCCAGGAGGACACTGGGAGAGATAGAACAGGTAGCTCTGACGGAAAGCAGTCAGGGTAAGGTCACAGACCTGTAGCATGTAGGCAGCTCCTGGGGGAAGGTAAAAAAGATCCAGAAGGAGCTGAGAGGAACCATGAGGAAGCTGAGGGGGAAAGTATTATGGTAACAAGAATTTCAACCAAGTGTATCCCCAAGAGGACTGAAAGATTTGTCAGAACAGAAATCACAGGGGAAAGGCACTCCTTTCCACGTGATGGGGGCCCAGGAGGGTGAAAGGAAGCTTCTTGGCACACTGTAAAAATTCACAAAGCAGGGAGCTCTGTAGTGGCACTCACCCAGGTGAAGGGGAGAAACAAGTGGTTAGAGCAGGTAGAGGAGGAACAGCTGGAGATGTGCAAGTGTCTTAGCAATTAAAATTGCCCACACGGTGGGGCCCTGAAGGGTGTAGTAGGGAGTATGTCTATGTGATGGGCAGCCCAAAAGGGCATAGCCAGGGGAGAGGACACTTTCTGAGTAGGTGGGGATAGATGGATGGGTAGTTAAGGTGGAGAGAGGAAATGCTGAAGAGGATTCTAGAATCTAATTTATGGTTGGCAAAACCCAGAAGCAATGACCAATACATACCTTAGTAGGGTCAGATCAGCAACCTGGGTCAGTTTGAAATGTTGAGACATGAGCATGGCTGAAAGGTAAGTGGAGCGTCCTCTACCAGTGCTACCTGAGAGAGAGAACTCTGGCAGGGGGAAGAGTTTGGAGACCCTTTATGTGAGGAGATGGAGTAGGTGGCAAAAAGAGAAAACAGTATGTGACCCAAAGGTTAATCCTTTTTATTCATGTATAAGAAGTTCAGCTAAGCCCAGAGCACACAGGCAAGGTGCCCATCCTTGGACAGTACACTCTCTGTTTTGATAAGTATGCAATGGACACAAAGAAAGGTCCCAGTTGGTGACGCAGAACTCCCCAGGCATAGCCATCCTTTTCTGTAACTTAGAAAGAGGAAGGAACAGTTAAGTCCAGAAGATGTAGGGCCGGGGCCTGGAGGAGGGCCTGTTGAAGCTTACGAAATGGCTTGGTAATGGGCACAACGAGATGTCTGTGTGAGGTGTCAAGGGCTGCCTCATACAGGGGATGGGTGAGAATAGAGAAAAAAGAAATCCAAGAGCATAAGAAGTTGGCCATCCCCAGGAAGGATAGAATTTCACCCTTGGTGGTGGGGACTGTGAGTGGCTGAATTAGGTGTTTTCTATCTAGGGTAATGGCCATGTGAGTTGGAGTGCTAGCTAATCCCAGATTAGTAACCTGAGAGGTGGACAGCTGGACCTTAGAGGGTGTGACCCTATGTCCCCAGCTGGACTGAAAGTTTAATAAGGTAGATGTGTCAACCTGGCTAATTTGCAGAGGTGGATTACAATGGCTGTGTATTGTATAAGCTTGGATTTAGGAAGAGACAGAGAGAACAAATCAGAGGCCAGAGCCTGGCCAAATAGTTGTGAGATGTCCTGGAACCCCTGGCGTAGGATAGTCCAGGACAGTTGTGTGGAAAGATGAATATCCAGGTCAATCCAAGGCAAAGGTATTTTGTGACTGGGGATCTCAAGGTGTGTAAAAGAAGGTATCCTTGAGGTCTAGAACAGAGAAATGGCAGGGCTTTGACGGGATGGTGGAGAGGAGAATAGAGGGGCTGGGTACTATGGGGTGAAGGGGAATTTATTGGAAGGGAAAAAATCATGAGGGTGGCTGTCTCTGTTAGGGTGAGGAACAGCAGGGAACTGAGCAGAAGGCAGGACTTATGTAGAGTTTCTTTTTTGGGGGGTGGTGGTTCAGGGTGAATCTTTCCAGGGTGGGGACTGGTGGGATTTCAAATCCAGAGCTTGGGCTCTTTACTCTGTAGGGCAGGGGCTGGGTCAGCTTTTAGGACAGTTAGAGTGTTCTGAGGGTGGAACCTGGCAGTTGGAGGTCCTCAGGGGGGAGGTCTCATGAGCCTCGAGGGGCTTACATTGTGTGGTTGAGGTCTGATGATGAACGGTATTGTCATTTTTATTAATATTATATAGAAGCTTCCAATTTTGATGGATATTTTAGCTATATATTGAATTCTGGGTCGCTACCAGGGAGGTGAGGTAGGGGGCATTTTCTTGAGCAATATGGTCACTGGTTAGATGCCCATGATCCAGTAAATAATCCTCCACCCACACTCAGAACAATGCTAAAAAAAACCCTCTGTGGTTATTAATATTGTTTTCAGCTCTTCAGTTGAGGAAATCAAGATTAGGCTGAAAGTATTTTATGATCTGTGCTTTCCATGAATTTACATACAGGGTTTGAGTGTAACTTCTCCCCTTGTGTTTAGTTTGGGTCATTTTCTCTCACTGACTCTTTGCTTAGTCAAAACCCTGTGTTTGCATTTCATAGAACACTGTTTGACTCCTGATGAGCTACCCACATTCTCTGTTGTTCTGTTTGTATAAAGAGTGGGCAGCCCTAAAATCATGTACATACAAACAACAAAACAAACTCAGCAGGTTTTACATCTGTGTATTTGTGCATCACATATTTTAAAGTTAAAAAGCTATAAATTTGAGAGTGGAAAGACATGGCAGGGTTTGGGAGGAAACCCTAGGGAGTAAGCTTGGAAGGAGTAAAGGGAAGGGGAAAAGTTTTATAATTCTATTTTAATTTAAAATGCATAAAATTTTAAAAATATACTTAAAAAGTCAAAAATCAAGGGAATGTTTTCTGACCTTGGTCAATATCACGTTATCCTTACAACAGAAGCAACCTTGCATTTAGTTCTTTAATCTGTTATGTCTACCTGTCACTAATGCAAATTTTGATTCAAAGGAAGAAATAATCTGTCACATGAAGCCAGCAAATCTTTTGTGTCCACAACTCCCAACCTGGCTTTTGTTGGCCATCCGCATGTTGGATTGTTTGTGATGGTGTATTGATACAACTTGGTATCTAGGAGAACTGATCAATTACCACCAATCGCTGGGCTTCTATGCCTTGAGGTCTTAAGACCTTTCAGGGGAAAGTGACAGGCCCTTCTTTTCTGGTTTACATGTCACCTGGCAGCAAAATTTGGAGTTAACTTATTATGAAAGGTAGTGTAACATCTTCATAGCCTTACAGGATATTCTTTACCATTGCCAGGGTCATGCAAAAGAACTAAATCCCAATGAGTTCACAAGCATTTCACCTCTGGCATCCTCCTGTTCTAGTGTCATCAGTAATAGTTAATTTTATGTGGATCTCTGTTTTGTCTAATATACATTTAAATTAGTAGCATTTCTGTTATATTTAATCCAAATACTTGAATTTCCATTTGTAAGAGCTTCTGCTCACTCAGAGCCACCCTTCTATGAGATGCTTGCCTGAGAGATCACCCTGGACCATAACAGGAGTCACTTTTTCACACTGAGAGGGCAATATGCCCACAGATGCTCTGGAAGGAATAGTGTGACTTGCCTGTTTCTGAAGTGCTCATTTACATGTGCCTTATTCACCCTGTAACGATATCAATCCCTTTGCGACATGCAATGATTATCACAGCAGTAGCCATCACATTTTGTTTACCAAAAATAATCAATGAATTAGGCCTAGAAGTGTAGTTTCCTGAAACAAAGATTCTGAGACATAAGAATGATATGCTGTCTCCATCTATCATTGTCAAAACCAAGCACAGAGGGTCAAGATGTGGCTATCTTTACTCTCGCCTCTTCTTCCTGCCTCCAAACCCTGCCAACCCAACCCTCTTCCTCAAGTTCCCATTCCTCCAACCCTCCCCCCAGACTCCCGCCCATCCCTCAGTTTACCAAGGAGTTCTCTTCTATTTCCCCTTCCCAGGGAAATCCATGCCATTTGGGGGGTTAGGGAGAAACTTTGCACTAGGGAAACCCCCAGGAATCCATACGATGGCCCCTGCTAAGACTCCTAACAATAGTGGAGAGAATGCCCGAACTGGCTACCTACTGTAGCCATCAGATTGGTGACTACCCTAATTGTCATCAGAGATACTCTGTGCAGTAACTGATGGACCCAGATGCAGAGATCCACAGCCAAGCACTAAGCTGAGCTCTGGGAGTCTTGCTGAAGAAGGGAGGAGAGATTATACAAGTGATGGGGGTCATGATGAGGAACCCACAGAGACAGCTAACCTGAGGTCATACATAAGAGCTCATGGACTCTGGACCAACAGTTAGGGAGCCTCCACGGGACCAACCTTGGCCCTCTGCATCTACGTGACAGCTGTGTAGCTTGGTCTCTTTGTAAGGCTCCTAGCAGTGAGATCAGGACCTGTCCCTGGCACTTAGCTTGCTTTTGGGAACCTGGCCACCATGCTGGATTACCTTGTCCCGCCTTGACACAAGGGGAAGCGCTCAGTTTTGCCTCAGTTTGATATACCATGCTTTGCTGAAGCCCATGGGAGGCCTGCCCCTTTCTGAATGGAGGCAGAGGAGAAGTGGAAGGGGTGGGAGAGTAGATGGGAAGCAGTAGGGGGAGGTGACTAGGAAGAGAGGAGGGAGGGGAAACTGTGGACCATATGTAAAATAAATGAAAAAAAATGTTATTTTAAAAAATAGGAAAAAAGTAATGTTCTGCAAGCATAAAAAAAGATTTAGCTATAGAATAGGACATTGTATTTCTTTGCATCTTTAGCTAAGTAGCATTTGGTTCACTTGTGTCCACTCACCATATCTCATGGGGTTACTTTAATACAGACATTATTAATCAGTCTCTGGCCTTCATATCAAAAATCAAAATGCTCCTTGCATGGTCAATACTCTGAAAATTTCTCATAGAAAGAAAAATGAAAAGGTCCTGCCAAATCCTGTAGGTGCAAGAAAGTAATATCTCAGGAAACTAGCTGTGGTTTTTTTTTGTTTTTGAATATAATTTTTGATTCAAAATTCTATGTAAAAAAAGTTTTGGAAAACAACTAGATAAGTAAGAATTTATGTAATCTTATTAGTAATGATAAAAATGCAAATGTGAAATTGCCTCTAGCCTCTCTTAGCTAACAGAATAAATCTTAGCTAAATCATTTATCCTCACTCATACATATTCATATTCTTACTGTAGCCTGGAAACTCAGAGGTAAAGGAGAGACCTTCAGAGCTAGCTGGGATGTTACTGGGAAACAGATTAAAACTCACATTTTTGGCGAGATGCCTTGTCCGAATCCCCTCTTCCTGCCTGTGTTTGTCTCCATATGGTGCCTCTGTCAGGCTAGACACTATTCTGTCTTCTTCAAATGAACCAGAATCAAATTCATATTTCATTTTAATCTCTTTATCCTAAGAAATTAATGCCACCTGCCCTACAAAGAGCATGATGTACTTTTGTTTGGGGAAATTTGTTAACATGGTGTCTGGCTTTTTCTCCTCAAATGACATAGATATTATTTGGCCTTACTGTCTTAGAGAAAGCAAGTTTGTGGAAAAATTTACAACCCACCTTTTTATGATAATGAATATTATGAACATAACTAAAAATTTTGATGAGATTTATTTTCCTTTGGTTTTATTTTGTTTTTAGGTGTTTTTAGGGCCATGAGATGGCTCAGCGGGTGAGGACACTTGCCACCAAGCCAGATGACTTGAGTTCAGTTCTCTGGGTCCACATGACAGCTGGTGAAACCAACTTCTTCCCTTTGATCTCTACACATTCACTGTCACACCCACCTAAGTGAAAGGTTTAAAATTAATCACACACACACACACACACACACACACACACACACACACACACGTTTTTATTGAAATAGAATTACACCACTTTCTCCCTCCGTTTCATTTTTCCAGGGCCTGCTATCCCCCTTCCTTGAAATCCCCCCCCCATATCTCCCACTCTCAAGTTGATAGCCTCTTTTTATTTGATTCTATTTGCTACATTCATATGTATGCATATACACAAACATAAACGAATCGAACCTGCTCAGTCCACTTGTTGTTGTTTGTGTACACGGTTTCAGGAGTGACCAGTCTGCATTGGACAACCAATAAGAGTCTCATCGCTGGGAAAAGCTACCTCTCCTTCTAGCAGTGAGTAATGGCTGTAGTTCTTCGCATAGGGGTGAGACCTCAAGTTTTCCCCTTCCATGTTACCATGTCCATTGACAGTGCCATTGGTCCTCTTGTTTCTGCAGCCAGTTCTAGGAGGGACTCTTTCACAGCAGAGTTCCTGGTGTTCGGGCTCTTACAGTCTTCCCACCCCTCTTCTGCCAGTGTTTCCTGACCATAGCTGCAGGAGTTGCGGTGCTGATGTGGCTAATGAGGCCATGTGTCTTAGAAAAAAAGAACCTCCTACAGCCACTTTGCCAGGCCAGCATAACTGCCTATGACATTCCAAAACTTATCCTTATACCCACAGAGAGGTATAGTTAACTGCCCTACTCGAAGAAGATCACAACTGTACACAATGCAGAGATCTGTGGATCCTGGAGAGCCCAGCCGCAACACAGCTTCTATAAGAAATCCTTAAGCTGGACTCTGGGGGTGATGAGACAATTAGCCTTTCTCTTTGAGACTGATTCTCAGTTCTAGCTCTTAGGACTGCCGTTGTATTAGGTACAATTAAATCTTACTAGAATTATTTTATGTGTCAAATTTAGCGCACGTGTCCTGGGGTGCCTATTGTAACCCACATGAACTGACAGAGTTGGCATTAGACAATTTCGAGGAAGGGGCACTGGACTGCTTCCTTCTACTATTCTGCTATCTGCCCTTGTCTCTGTGTCTCTGGGTTACAAACAAGCTGGCCCTTAGTATCAGAACAGTCTCTCTGCCTCATGGAGAAGTGAGAAGGGTCGATCTCAGGTCTGTTCCTACAATAACTAGCTCTCAGAGACAAACTAAGATTAGCCTCCTCTCCTTCTGCTTGATGGTTGAATCTGAGCACATACCATAGCTGTTCTTGTTATAAGATGTGTAATATGAGCCACCCCAGTGAACAGCATGGGAACTGAGGCCTTCCACACGCTTGAAGAGCTCTACTGTGTAAAACCTGCTAATGGTGAAAGGAAACCCTGAAGGATCGATCACAGGTGACTTAACTTACTCTCAAGTTACTCATACGAAGCTTCAACTTGCAAAGAGATGCACAAGTGGAAGACAAGGTTGAACCATTCCAGAAACCCATTGTGAGCATGTGTCAGTGACCAATCAAGAATCATTAAAAACGTCTAGGGAAAATTAGAATGGGCTCTGCTATGGAAGGAGGCCTGTGGAACCCTTCTTTTTACCAGCAAGTTTTGCCCATTTGGAATCATTTCTGGCAACAAACCTCTCCATACATTTGCTTCTTTTCATATTTTAGAAATGAATAATACTATACTGTAATATTACTGAAAATGTAAGTGCATAGATTCATATGCCATTATAATTCTAGAAAATTAATTGCTGACCCTGGCAATTTTCTCTGATGTAATGTGGTTCATACTCATTAGGTCAAAAGGCAAGGATGACAGATGCAGTGCTGAGATCATGATACTGATGGAAGCAAGGTCATGGGGAAGCTCTGTGTGGTCCAGGAGTCCACATAGAAAACGGGAAGTCAGAATTCTAAACTCCATCTGTTCTTATTAGTGCATACCAGCAAACATGGAGAAATTTTCTGATAATCAGGTTATGTTATATAAACTAACCCTTTACCTGAAAAGTATATATATTTAAATTTATAAAATATACAAATGCATGTTTATAAATATTTTCTTAAGATATTTTGTATAAAAATTATAAGTGTGCCAGGTAGTGGTGGCACATGCCTTTAATCCTAGCAGTTGGGAGGCAGAGGCAAGTTGATCTCTGTTTAAGGAGTTCAAGGCCAGCCTAGTCTACAGAGTGAGTTCCAAACAACCAAGACTACACAGAAAAACCCTGTCTAGAAAAAAACAATCAAAAATTATAAGTTTATAAATATCAATAGTATTCATTAAATCAAAAGAATGTCTTGATTTATAAGAAAATTCAGGATGGTATAATTCAGTATGTTGGTATATTCCTATAATTCCAGTACTGAAGAAGCTGAGACAGGAGGACTATGAGTTTGCAGTTAGGATGAGCTACATAGGAAAAAAAAAATCTTAAAAGAAGCCTTGCACTCCCCCTCTACCTGCCCTAAGACCCCCAAGTGCTTTCTTGTCCGCTTTCGGTCTGTCCCTCGGATCACGACCTGCGCTCTATGGGTACAAGGCAAGGACCAGGAGCAGGCCTACAACAGGTCCTAGGAGGGAGGAAAGAAGGGTCATTAGCCAAGGGGAGTTGGAAAACCAATTCTGGAACCACCCAAGCTCTTGTTCTCCTTTTCTTTTTCTCTTTTTCTAGTCCTTTTCTAACCTACCATACTGACTACCCCGGTGTGGTCTGTAAAGAAGCAACATTCCTCTTTGAGCACAGTACAATAAATCACAACATCTGTCAATTCCTGGGCCCTGTCAGCTTGTCAGCATTATGATTTTTGTTACAATAAGATAGTTGTTGTGGGAGTTTGTGGGACCCTCAGCTGATGGGACCCTGCTAGAGGAAATGGTACTGTGAGGGGTGGGTCTCAGAGATTAGGGCCCTGCTTCCAGTCTGCATTCAGAAGCATTCGCTCCCCCAGTCCCCCACGGCCTCTTTTATCTAGTCATAGAGATGTACGACATCCCAGTCATATGCTCCCGCCACCATTAACTCCATCATGCCTTCTCCACCATGGCAGACTGGGCCCTTAAACCATGAGCCAAAATCCATCCTTGCCCTCAGCTGTCTCCTGTTCTCATTGCTACCACAGGGAGAAAAAGGTGAGTGACACAAGGCTTAACACCGAGTCTTTTGCTTTGAGATGTTGGACATCTTGTACCTTGGCAGACATGGTACTGCATGCTTGTGATGGTAGCTGTCATAGCTGGGCTGAGAGGGTCGTTTGAGCCCAGGAAGCACGGTGAGAGCTCCAAAGCAAGAAAACAAACAATGGACAGCCCGTAGCTTGCCGCTCCATCCGTTTTACACCTGAAGTCACAATGTTTTTATACTAATGGGTCAGTCAATGAATGCTTCAGGAAAAACGAGCTAGACGTGCTGGAGGTTGGACGGTAGGAGGGCTCGAGGTAAATTTTCCGGAAGATTGGAAACTGTTGGCCTTCCGACAAACTATTCTCAACTAAAGGTTAGTCAGCTTCCTGACATTGTATCAAACACTCAAGATAACTTGCAAAGAGAGAAGGTTTCCGCTGACTCGCAGTATTAGAGTCCTCAGTTCAGCGGCCATCTGCCTTTTTGATTTGGGCCTGTGATAGCACATGGTGGCAGGGTTCATGGAGAAGAAAACCCACACATTTCATCGTCAGAAATTGAAGAAGCCTCTTGGAAGGTGCTTGGGTACCATTATCCCCTGCAAGGGCACAACCTCAGTGACCTGAAGACTTCCCACTAGGCCCCAAATCTTAAAGTTGCTACTGCCTCCCTTAGTGCAAACTAGGGTCAAGATTTCACTCACACACACTGTGGAAGCATGAGGCTTCCACACCCAGTGAAAATTGACTATAATTTCTGAGTTTGATGTAATGATACAGTGGTAACTGAATATAATTTGGGTTTGGTTGGCTTGATATCCTTAACCTTTTTGGGATCCACAGAACTGTCTCCCTGAGATAATGTAAACTATATATATATATATATATATATATATATATATATATATATATATATATATATATATATAAAGATTTGGTCAGGTGGTGATGGCGCACGCCTTTAATCCCAGCACTCGGGAGGCAGAAGCAGGCAAATCTCTGAATTCGAGGCCAGCCTGGTCTACAGAGCGAGATCCAGGACAGGTACCAAAACTACACAGAGAAATCCTGTCTGAAAAGAAAAAAAAGAAGAAAAAAAAAGATTTGTTAATAAACACTGTAATTCATATACAATTGTGAAAAGCTGACCTGCCTATGGATTACACAGTATACAACAACAGAGAAGAGTGGATCACCAGTAGTGCTGGGTATGCACACACACACACACACACACACACACACACACACACACACACACGCACATACACACGCGCGCACACACACACACACACACACACACACACACAGAAGGGGGTGGGGAGGGAAAGAGAGAGAGGAGATCGATTCTTATGTCACACGTGTTTCCCTTCCCAGTTCTGTCTACTTGCATTTAGAGCTGGCTTGTGCTGCTGCCTGCACAGACGTCTATCAGCCGACCAGTGGGTTTTCAGTTAACTCCACATTGCCTCCTGACATGATTCTGAGAGCAGGCTGAGTGCCGTTTGTGCTTTGATGTGTGGGTTTCCTTTCAAGCCAGGGAAGGTCTGTTCCATTACTGCAGCTAGAAAGAAGAGATTTCTTTTTCCACAGGAATCAGAGTGGCCTATTGTCCCTTTGATACTGCTGGAGTTTTCTTTCAGGGACCTTTCTCATTTTAGCACCATGTTCCTTTCCTGCCCCAAAGATCAGCTATTTTCTAAGCCAGTATCTCCCTTAAAAAGACACGCTACAAATCTAACACATTAAATGAAACACAATCACATTAAGTGTTGAACTGTACTATTAACATCCGAGTACAATGGTCAGTCATATAGCTGCGCTTTCTTTGGCAAGTCACACCCTGCAGTTTATTTAAACTATGTGTCTTATCTGATGCAAGGCTCTGGAATCGAATTGGAAGCAGGCTCTGGTTTGTGGGCTTCATTCTAGTCCTGGGAACTCCTCAATGTTAACTTGATTATTGCCCTCTAATTTCCGAACAAAGGTTGATTACAATATTGATACGGTCTGTAGGGTTTTATTGTTCTCTAACTAGCAATAAAGATCCAATCATTCTAGTTTTCTTTTGTGTGCTGGTTCTCTCACTCTCCCCCCTTCCTCTTGCTCTTGCTCTCTCTTAGCAGGAAGAGACTGTTGTGTGACAAAATTTTCCTGGGGAGATGTAACACAAACATCTGTTTATTCCAGATAGGAACCTCACTAAGACTGAAGTAGGGATACCACCACCAAAGTCCAGTTTGGTGAACCAATGAGTTTTATTGCGGTTACCTACATGACTATAGGTGACAGATTACTTGTGGGAGCAGAAATGGCTCAAGACAGCTGCATCACCAAGGTCTGCCTCAGCGTGGATGATAGCTCACAAAAGCTGGGAACCTAAAGCACACTGCACAGCCCATAGTCAGCTCAACAGGTTAGAGTGTCCTTTCTAAGTGACTCGGTTGGTCTAAACCTCTTCCAAGCAACTTGGCTGATTTCTGCTTCTTTCAGACGGCTGGCCTGATCTCTTTGCAACTTGGCTCCTCCACATCTTGGCTTGTTTACTTTGGCGAAGAAGGGGGCTAGAGGCTCTGATTGGTTTCAGGGACCTCCTGAAACTGTTTTGAGATATTTACCTTCAAGTTTAAGGAGGAAGAGGCTCTGAAGAATGGAATGTTTCAATTCCCTAGGAAATTGTTACACAGCAGCCACCTGTTCAGTATGACTGTGCTGGGCTTTCAGTCCAGTCTCCTGACCTTATACTACTCTGAAACACACATATATGTTGGCTCTATTACCTAACTTCGTAGCAACCACCATTCCTTCAATTGCCAATCTGAAAACCTGCCCAATCTGATAAACCCAGGGCTAACTGATCTCTGTCAACCACCACTAACTCTCATTTTGGAATGATTTTCCTGGTTATGTTTATCCCAATTTACTCATGGATTCATATATTCAAAATATATATCTGAAATCCCTCTTTTCACCCCAGGAGTAAACCCATAATCCAGGAGTCTATGATAATTCCATCTCATCCTTTATACCAGCTAGCATCTCAGCTCATTGCCACTCATTCTTTCTAGACTATCCAGGTGTTGGCACATTTGAAGGTAGGGCTTACCTGATTGATTATTAGGGAATATTTCACTACAGCATAGAAACTGTTGGCATGAAAAATATTGAAATGTGATGCTTCAACAGCTTAATTTTCTCAGTGTCTTGAGCTTCTGAAGATTTTAGCTAAGCATTGTAGAAGCCTAAGAGATAAGTGGGAATAGTGAAGAAAATTAATCTGATATCTTTACCTCATTCTAGATTGTTCCTTGACTCTCTTCTTGGAATCCTGGCCAATAAGCAGATATTACCCTGGCCTGCCCAGCATCCCAACATCATCCTACATTTCCATTCCCTTTAAGAAAGGACTCCTCTAAAAGCCTGCTCATGCACCAGGGATGGATCCTGATCCAACTGCCAGAGGCCCCTTAAGCAAATCAAGTTACACAACTGTCTTGCTTATGCAGAGGGTCTAGTCCAGTCCCGTGTGGGCTCCACAAGTGTTGGTGTGAAGTTCATGAGTTCCCACTAGTTTAGTTTGGTTGTCTCTGTAGGTTTCCCCGTCATGATCTTGATGCCCCTTGCTCGTAGAATCCCTCTTCTCTCTCTTCGACTGGACTCCCGTAAAAGAATATAAAAAAAAAAAAATCTTAATAAAAAAAAGGACTCCTCCTGCTTTGCTCTCTCTCTTTCCCCTCTCCACACAAGGTAGCACATACTTCCCCTCCCTTCTCTCTCCCTCCTCTCTCTCTCTCTCTCTTCTCCCCCCTCTCTTTCACTCTCCCTCCTTATCTCTCTTTTTCCCTCTCTTTCCCTCTCCCCTCTCTCTCCCTGCCACCAAATAAAACTCACCACTGAGTGCTGTCTGCATGGTATCTCTTTCTCTCACCTGCTGTGGGGCACCTTGGCTCCACCCATCAAGGCCTCTTGCACACCATATCCCAAAACTCTAACAAAGGGCATTATTTGAACCTTTCATGAGCTGCAGTGGCCCTCATTCCTTGCTACTCTATCCTAGATTCCTGGCTAATAGTTTGACCATTTCCAAAATGTGTCTGGGTCAGTGGGTAAGGGCAGATACGGCTCTTGTAGTGGACTTGAGTTCAGATCCCAACACCCACATGGCAACTCACACTTACCTATGACTCTAGTTCCAGGGAATCCAATGTCCTTTTCTGAACTCTGTGGCACCTGCATTGAGAGGGTCGGGGAGCTAGACAAGGGCAATGATGGGCTCCTAGCAGCCCTGCCAGAGATCAGGCTTTGGTTTCGGTTTACTGGAGCTGGCTGGAGCTGAGCAAGTAATTCTTGGGACAACTACAGCTCAGGGACAACCAATCATCAGGCACCCCACAGCCTTCTGGTAGCTAAAGATAGCTTTCCCCCACCCTGCCATTGGAAAGTCCCTAACCACTAGAGCCACCTACCAATCCTATAACAACCTGTAAACTTGTTGTTTAAATCCACCAATCAGCCCCCAGACTAATCTCTCCTCCCTGGAATTCCCCTAACCCTGCTTAAGAGGAGCCTGTGAGCTTCTCTCCGGGTTGCTATTTGCCACTTTGTCAGATGGTTTGACCCCAGCATGCTGGTAATTCTTAATAAATGCTCTTGTTGATTGCATACGTGATTGGTGGTCTTTTATGAAACTTCTCACAGATCCTAACACATTCATGTGCACAGAACCACATATAGACATACACATATGCACAAAACTAAGAAAAATAAACATAAATCTTAAATAAAATGAACTTGGAAATCAGAACTTGGTTGTTTTTGTTTTAAATCTTGGAACAGCCTTTTTCTGTCCCATAATTGGGAAAATGCACCCTTTCTCATTCATATAATCATATGAAGTATCATTTGAAGGATTGTTATGAGAAAGAGGAAGATCAAAAGAAATCACATATTCATGTTGTGAAAGTGTCAGTGGAACTAGCCCATTTATGTCAGGGCACTTACCACTTCATGCAGGAGCTGGTCATGTGACTCATCTCCATATTGGGCCAGAAAGTTCTTGAAGACAGACCACAGATCTTATTTATCTTTATGGCATCAAGGCTGGCATGATGCTTGGCATAGCAGGAAGGCTCAATCAGTGTCTATTGTCAATGACTACCTGTCTTTCCAGGTTGACATAAAAAATGAAAAGCATTTCTTCTTTTCACACACACACACAAATGTCTCTAAAGGAGTAAAAGACTTTTTTTCCCAATTCACTTTAAAATACAAAAAAACAAAATCCTTTTAAGAAGGCTTACTAAAATCTAAATTGAATTTATGTGAATGACTCTATTATTCTGTAGTACCATAAACACACCAATAGTATTTGGCAGATAATTAATCATTTGGAGCAACCTGGATATTTCTAATTTTATACTTTGTTTTATTTCTTCTTGACTATGAAAAACTAAATTTAAGTTATAAATTTACTTTGCCAGCTTGTACATAATGATCAACTGCTGTGATAATCACTAGCAAAGGTTAGAAAATCAAAATTAATATTTCCATGTAATATTTCTATATATTGTATTTTACAAAGGTATTTTCCATGCATTAAAAAATATCTTAGAATATTTTTAAAGCTAGTCCTGCAGCAGATCTTTATCAGGCCATGGTGGAGATGAGAGTGAATGTTGACAGTGACTCTTGGCTGACATGTGGTCACTTCATTACCAACCAGTATTACTGGGATATGAATTCAGGGCTCCTGGCTCCCGACACTTAGCTTTCCAACCCACTATACTCATTCTGGCTACTTACAATCCCATTTAAATAAGCAGAGCAATGTGTTTCTCTTTCATCTGTTCTAGTTTCCTTCTGTTGCTGTGATACAACACTCTGATCAAGACCAGCTCAGAGGAAGAGAGAGTTTATTCTATTTAACACTCCAGGATGAGGAAAGATGTGTTAGTTACTATTACTGGGATAAAATACCGTGACCCAAATCAACATATAGAATGAAATTTATTTTGGTTTTTGGTTCCAGAGAAAGGGTCCTTAATTGTGTGGAAGCATGGCGGTCAGTGGCAGGCAAGACAGCAGAAGCAGGAAGCTGATAGATCACGTCACAACGGCACAAAGAGAGCAAATGGAGTGAACTAAATGTGATGAGAGGCAATAAACTTCCAAAGCTCACAGCCAGTCATGTGCTTCCTCCAGCAAGGCTCCACCTCCCAAAGATTCCATAATCTTCCCAACAAAGCTACCAAGTAGGGACCACGTGCTCAAATATGTGAGCCTATGGGGACATTTCTCCTTCAAACCACTACAGAAGGCAAGGTAATAACTCCCGACAGGAAGCTGGAGGCAGGAACCATGAGGGAATCCTGATTGCTGTCTTACAATCAGGCTCATGCTCATGTATCTTTTTATACAACCCAGGGTCACAGCCCTGGGGATAGTGCTTCCCACAGAGGACTGGTCTCTCCTCTATCAGTTAGCAATCATTGGCATTCTAAAAATAATATGTATAAAATGAATGTTTGTTATCACTATTATGACATTCAGCTGATTTACCTGGTTTCTCTGTATCTTTCTCTCTGTGTGTCTCTCTCTCTTTAATTGTGATGTGCAAGTTGACTTCAAACTGGTGGTCCTCCTGCCTCAGCCTCACAAATTTTAAGATTACAGGCATAAACCACCACACCTAAGATTATTTTTAACACATCCTTTAAGCATCTTAGTGATCACTGCTCTGTACCTCCAATAATATGAAGGTAAGGTATAGATATGCTAAGCCTTCTCAACTAACATGCTCTCAGAGTTCTCTTCTCTGCTTATTGCCATGACCAATTAGGTTCACAGCGCAGTGGTGGGATAAATAAAGGGGCAGGAATCAAATTTTAAGTTTTTTGACATGAATTGAACTAGGGACCATTACTTTAGTAAATGAAGGAAATTCTTTGTATTTGCTCCAGGAAGATTTTACGTATATACAAACAGTCAGGAAACCAAAGGCTGTGAATGGTGAGCTGAAGGTTGCATTTAATTTTGAATACATTAATAAATATTTAATATTTAGACACAGAGATGTGCATTTTGCATAAATCAGATGAGTTTCCCTTCTCAAATCTTGTATTTCTCACCTCTTTTATTTTTTGGACTTCTTCGCTTCCCAGTGTTTCTCTATGTGAAAGCCTAGTGAGTTTCCCTGTTAGCTTTCCTGCAGTCAGTAGGGCAAGCACAATCCTCCCATGCATGAATTTATTGCTGCCAGTGCTAGGTCATAACAATAACTGCTGCTGTGAACACCTTTCTGATATTCTTCAGAAATGTCTTCCTCCCATGTCAATCTGCACCCTCACCATAATGTTTACAATGATTCCATACCTGATTTCTACAAAGCACCAACAACACATGAAATGATAAAAAAAGAAAAAGAAAATCTGCTCCTTCCCCAGACCCCTCCATATCGTCTTTGTGATGGAAATGGATAGGTAGTTTATTTGTAACACTACAAAATGTTAGTTGAGTAATCCATGTTTCCCAGTGTGACATTTTCTTTATGCTATTTAAGTGTGCGTCTTCTCTCACGTACACCTCACCCTCTCCTTCAACATCTCAAATGTTGCCCTACAATGCTATTTCTTTTTTCAATGACTTTTTCCCAAGGAGTTGTCTGCTGAGAAAGAAACATTTCTTTTCTCAAAGAGAAATTCTTATTGGTGGTTTTAGTTTGTGTTACTACTCCTCATGATAAAACAGCTAAATTACTAATGTCAAAAACAAACTAATAGGCATTCATTATGTAGTGACTCACAGAACCTTCTGGAGAACTGAAAAAAATTACTTCTCTATTTTTGAGACTGTTGGTGGCAGACAACCCTCAGTTGTCAACTCTCTTCCAGGCTTGTCCCCACAGATCAAAAATAATCCTAGAAACTGTACGTGTTCAGTGGTTGGTGAACACGAAGCTATCAGGCATTGCCCTCTTGGCCTCCATTTGACATAAAGCCAAAGAAACCACTGTAGCTTTCTAGCTTCCTGACATGTCAACTTGAGAGCACTTGATGATGGTCAATGACAAGGCTTCATCTATTCCTGGCCAATCCAGCTCCTTTCTTCTTTGATAAACTTTCTGCAGGCTGGTCTATATCTCCACCTGTTTCCTTTGGAACCCACCCCGGGTAGGCTCTTAACTAATATCCTTCTAGACATGACCAGATGAATCAGATAAGAACCTCTCAACACTTTTAGGTAAATTCAAATTACTTCTTCTGTTGAAAATTTCTGCTTTGTAGGTTCAGTTGCTCGGACAGTGGTCTTAGCATGGAAGCCAAGTGCCAGTATTTTCAAAATATCTGCAGAAGCTCCAATTCAAGTAAGTTTGGGGGGCTAGTGGTCAACCAACTTGACCATTCTTCATTATGTCCTTCTACTGTCCTGGGTGTCTTTGTCTATGAAAGTATGTTTGCTAACTTTTTGAAGTTCATTCTTGTCTCTTGGAGTTCATTCTTATCCTTTGCTGCTTATCCCAGGAGCCAAGGTTTTCCACTTGGAGTCTATTCACTGACTTCAGGTTTCCTGAGTGTGGTTACTATTCATCTGTCATTGAGGCTTCTGTGATTTGGATTTTTCACATATCGCATGATTCTTGGAGGATTAGTTAAATTAGAATGTGGCATGGCGATGGAAGAATCAACTTAACAAGCAGAAAGAGCAAGACATAGTATCCTGCAAAGGACACAAACATCAGCTGGCCACACTGTTTAATAATTCTATCCCCTGGTTAATAGGTCACAATTACAACAAATCATTTATTTATTTTTTATCTTACTTATTATTGTTGTATTATGGAGGGTGTGGGTAACATGCACATGCCATGGAACACATGTAGAGATCAGAACAGGACCTGGGGAGTGGGCTCTCCTCCCACCATGTGTCCTAGGTATCAGGGTTGTACAGTGGGCACTTTTACCCACTGATCCCACTTGACAGACATAAAATAAATTATCTGAGGAAATAAAGTGAACAAGCAAAGACAAATAGATGGAAAAATACTTCCATCCCTGTCCTCTCTCTAGGTTGTGGCAATTCTGTACTCTGAAAAAAATGTCCTACTTGTTCCATCTATAACCAAATTCCATTACCTGCAGGGAACAATCCAAAAGGTATACAAAGAAATGAAATTTGGCAGATGGATGTGTTTCATTTTGCAGAATTTGGAAGATTAAAGTATGTACATCATACCATTGACACCTATTCAGGCTTTCAATGGGCAATTCCTATGAGTTCTGAAAAGGCTGATTCTGTGATTACAAACCTATTAGAAGTTATGGCCATCATGGGAATACCTGTACAAATTAAGACAGACAATGCCCCAGCATATGTCTCCAATAAAATGAGACAATTCTTTGCTTATTACAAAGCATGTTATAGGTATACCACACAATCCCACAGGCCAAGCAGTCATAGAAAGATCCAATCGAACTTTAAAGGATATGCTAAATAAACAGCAACAGGTAACAATGACTCATAGAAATAGATTGCATAGTGCTTTATTAACCTTGAATTTTCTCAATGCTGATGAGAAAGGAACAACAGCTGCGGAGAGACATTGGACGACAGACAAAACTCCTGAGCTAAACCAACCGGTTTATTTCAAGGATGTGCTGGCCTCAGAATGGAAACCTGGATATGTTCTATGTTGGGGAAGGGGTTTTGCCTTTGTTTCTGCAGGAGAAGAAAAGTTATAGATACCAACAAAATTAATAAAAATTTGATTTGAACAGGAAAAACCCCTTGATGAGGAGAAGTAAAAGATCATCCACCAATGTGACATCTCTACAAGTTGTAAGAAAAATTTAACAATCAAAGGTTGGGGTAGGGTTCTGTTTTTGTCTTTCCAGGATAATGGAAATACCCATCTTCCAAAAATCATAAGGCCTTGGATATTCGGACGTTTACAGCAGAAAGAAAGAATCTATTGGTACCAATCTACACATGGTAAAATCTCACTGTCGAACATCTATCTCTCTATCAATCTAGAAAAGTTGTGGTTCCAATTCAATTATAAGCCAAGCTGGCTTTGGAGATGGAATTGGCTCACTCCTTCTCTAAACCCAAGCATATTGCTAAAAGAAAAGTTTGAGAGATTCTTCAGTCCCATATCAGAAGAGCCCTCTGGTGTGGGACAGAAGGAAACCAATAAAACGGGGCCATTGTCTTCTAGATTCTAATTCTCTCCATGCTTACTCTTGATTTCTCAGAATCCTTTCTTACATGTTATGTCCTCTTTAAATCAAAACCTTCCATTTTGATAACAAATAAGTTTTTCCAATAGCAATCTTGGAAGTCTCCAGAAGGAAGATGGGGCCCCAACAACAACTCTACCCAATCCAGAATGATGCCATGGTAATCATCATCATACTACACTTCTTGCCAGAATTTCAGACAATCTTACCCATTACTCTAAGACTTGTTGCAGAACCTTCAGTTAGTCTAACTGAGATTTAACTATCTGAGCTTTCTCACAGTACCCAACAGAGATAACATCACCCCCTAAACAGCAGGAAGGACGCCCCTTCTCCCTTAGGTTTCATAATTCTCAGGGTTATGGATGATGGTTATAGGGTTGGGGGTGTAAGAAAATATTAAACTCAGTATTTAAAAAAAAGAGAGAGAGAGGAAAAAGGGAAAAGAAGAAATGGAATGGATAGGTATAAGATATTATGGTAGATTATTGTATATACTAGTATACAAATTTAGTAAAATAGCAGCCTTAGATAATTTGCACTGTAATTTGCACTGTTATGGATTCCTATATGTTGATACAAATATAAACTATTTTTATATTCCTGTTTAAGATAATTTGTATATTGATACAAATACAGAACTATATTTGTTAATAATGTACATATATTTCTACTCTTATTTGAAATATTTGTATATTGATACAAATGTAAATTTATATCTGTCATACTTTATGTATGTTCTACTTCTGTTTAGGATATTCGGTATATTGATATATATTTAAGATTATTGTCATATTGCATATCGCACTATATATTCTACCTCTGTTATAAATATCTTGTGTATTGTCACAATTTTGAAGTCATCGTTCTTTACCATACATTTGCTTATAGACTGTTTACCTTGTTTATGTGAAGCCTTAGTCCTTAGGTTATTTCGGTAGATAAGACTTATAGATTTATAGTCACCTATGCTTGTCATCTCTATAGTTACGTTAGTTAAGTTATCCACATTTACGGATACATAGGTCAGATGGACAAGTAATCTTCAAACACTTCATAGACCTAGAGAATATGGCATTTAAATAACTTAGAATTCTGTTGACGTGAGACACAATTGCTCCTGGCTGCACCAATTTGATCCCAAGAGAATGTTGGGCTTCTAAGACATTTCCATTTGGAAGTTTGTCTTCTTGGCACAAAATGGCCTACTGGGCAAAGAACTGCCCTTGCCTCGATGGCTGACAGTACAAATGTAATGCTGTCCTTTCTGGACAAGCAGGACACAAAGAAAGTGACCACTGTACTCTGCCAAGACAGAGTAAGATGGTCTTTCAGGATTCCTGCTTCTGAAAATGGTCTGTCAGATACTTTAGGCCTGTAGTAAATTTGAATGCACCAACAATGCTGAGAAACGTTAGGTGACTGTCCAGGCTGCCAGCTGTCTCGGTCTACTCTTGCAAGATTCCCGAAAGTTGCTTGCATCCATCTACCATTTCTCAGGTACCATTATATTCCTTCTCAGGTCTTTGATGGGATTGAAGACTAGCAGTTATAGTTACAACTTAGTAGATAGAACATATTAAGTATTAGATTCAGGTTCTTTAGGATAGGACACCTTTTGGAATGATCTTTGTAACATTCCATTTACCTGTGCTCTATACCTCTCTGGATTTTAGTATGTGTTTCTTGCTTGATATTGTTTGCATTGGTTGTAGTTCCATCTTATCTAGGTGATTATCCCTCATTATTCCTGGACAATATTTGATAACCATTCCTTTGTATATAGTCTTGTATTAGGTTAGAACTTTCTTATTTAGACAAAAGGGGGAGATGTAGTGGGTAGCTATTCCAGCTTTGATCTGGAAGTTCCAACCCCCATTGAGACTTCGGCAACTGTCACGCCTACAAGGCAGGGCCAAGGGAGGTGCCTGGAGACCCGAGATCTGGATTGGCCAGCACTCTCTCTGTTCTGGGACCCTGGACAGTAGAGGTGGGCCAAGCAGAGCTCCAGAGAACACCGCTGGACTGTGATACACCTTCCCCAGACCCCGCGACCTACTTATCCCTTAATTTGTAAGTTATGCCATTAAATAAATCTCCTTTTAACTATGTGGAGTGGCCTTAATAATTTCACCAATATCAAATAGGAGCTTTCAGGAAAGGAGACATGCATGGTTGAGACTTCAATCTGTAGGAC
Organism: Peromyscus eremicus; assembly: GCF_949786415.1. Classification (NCBI taxonomy): domain Eukaryota; kingdom Metazoa; phylum Chordata; class Mammalia; order Rodentia; family Cricetidae; genus Peromyscus; species Peromyscus eremicus. The sequence goes on from NC_081435.1 coordinate 7,120,298, forward strand.
ACCATTTTAAAGAAACACATACCAAATTTTTCTGAGTCATTAATACTTAATCCTTAGCATTTATATAGCACTTCTGAGTTTATAATGTATCTTTATATCAGTTATTTTATTTCATTGTCTTTACTAGTGTGAATAATTCACTAAAGTGGGAGGTACTGTGTGGTTGATATATTGTGTACCCTAATAAATTTATCTGTGGGTTAGACAACAGAACAGGCACTAGATTAGACATAGAGGCCAGACAGTAGTGGCACACGCCTTTAATCCTATCTCTTGGGAGACAGAGATCCATTTGGATCTCTCTGAGTTCAAGACCACACTGGGAACAGAGCCAGGCATTGTGGCACACACCTTCAATCCCAGCACTTGAGATCTCATGTCTTTGCTTGGAAAGGACACACACCTTTAATTCTGAGGCAGGAAGTAGAAAGGTATATAGATGTGAGGTATATAAGCAGCAGTTCAGCTGAGACACTTTTGGTTGAGGACTCAGAGGCTTCCAGTCTGAAGAAACAGGATCAGCTGAGGAGGTGTTGAGGTAAGGTTGGCTGTGGCTTGTTTTGCTTCTCTGATCTTTCAGCATTCACCCCAATACCTGGCCCCATTTTTTTTTAAATAAGACTTTTTAAGATTTGTGTTACAGTACTGGTGTTAAGTTCTTATTAAAATATGATTAACAAAGACAATTTGATGTATTTGTTCTATGATCAATATATAAAGTCATTAAAGTTTAATGTTACATGATGACCTAATTTTTAAAAGATTCCTGTACACACAGTCAATGGGTTTAAGAGCAATGGTGCTATTAAAAATGAAAATATTAGAAAGTAGATATAGAATCAGGTGAGCCCAGCTAAAATAAATGATTCTGTGAAATAGCAGAGTTATTAAGTCTACATTTTGAACGTGCAAGCCCATATGGAAAATCTTCAAAGTAATAAAGTTTGATTTCTTTAGGATCTATCATTTCCAGGCAATTTAATCAATTTTTAGCATTTTTATGTTTCCAGGTTTCCTGTATGTACTTGGACTTTCTTCCCAAACTGGCAATTAAGGAAGAGAAGACGATAAGTGTGGAAACTTTCTGGCCTCTGGTGCCTGGAATCATGCCTAGCTTGACTCTAATTAACCTTACCATGAGGGCCAAATTCTTCAGAACACATTAATGCTGTTTTTAATAGTGGTGTATGTTTGAAAGCTGCTTTTTCCTTGCAATTTTTGATTTTAAAGACTTATTTCTCTTTGTGTGTATATGTCTGTGTGTGAATGCATATGCACGTTAGTGTGCACATCTGTGTGCGTGCGTGTGTGTGTGTGTGTGTGTGTGTGTGTGTGTGTGTGTGTGCCCAGAGTCCTCCTCTATCACTCTGCATCCTCCTTTGAGGCATGGTCTCCTCTTGAACCTAAGGTACACATTTTTTCAGCTAGGCTCTTAGCTAGCAAGCTGCAGTGATACTTCTGCCTGTGTTCCCCTAGAGGGTAACATAATAAGCCTGGGACCCCTGGCTTGTTAGGCCACTTCTATGATCTAAACACACAATCCTAATGATTGTGTAGCAAGCACTTTTACCCAATGGGGCATCTTTCCAATGGTTTCTTCATGTTGACAAGTGTTTCATGTACTCTGGGCTAGCCTAAAACTTGCTCTACAGTTAAGGCTACTATATTCCTTATTTTCTTTTCTCTGCTTCCCAGTGTTGGGATCACAAGAGTGTGCCACCAGACCCAGATTTGGGAATTTATGTTATAGAATAATAGAATGTAATGGTTGCCTTTCTGAATAATGAAACCACTGCTTTGTTAACTAAAAAAAATAATTTTTAGAAAAAGATTAAGAAGTAGTTAGTTGTAACCATGTCACTAATTTCAATATTTGGGAGGCTTTGAATTCCTTGAGTGGCTGAGACAAGAAGATCTCATGAGTCTAGGGAACCCAAGCTACATCATGAGACACTGTGTGAGGGTAGGGCATGGTGGTACATGCCTTGACTCCAGTACTCAGGAGGACCTCTGAGTTTGAGGCCAGTCTGTTGTACAGAGTAAGTTCTAGGATAGTCAGGGCTATACAGAGAAACTCCATCTTGCAAAACCAAAATAAATAAATAAAAATTAAAATAACTTATGAAACAAGAAAATACTATGAGTTTCAACTAGCACTAAATATAGTAATCATTTAACATGAAAATAAGCTATACCTGGGGCTATTGTTTTCTCCCTGACCCTGGATATTAGTTAACACTATAAATACCTTGACCACACAGAATCAAAAACCCCATGAGAAACTCTATAAACTTCAACTTTGCTCTATACAAACTGTTCCCACAAAGTCGATTCTGAAAGAATAAAGTCTCACTGATGACTTCATGAACCCACAAGACAAAGACTGGCACTCTTAGATGTGAAAATTTGTATGCAAAACCAGTTAGTTGTGGAGAAGATCAAACGCAAAGCAACTGATAGTTGAAACTGGCATCATTAAGTAATTCAATTTAACACGGTTTTTCAAGCCAGAAATAATCTGAAGTATTCATCTTGAGATCAACACGTTCAGACTTTCAAAAGAGGAATAAATGAATCTACTACATTAAATATATATTGATACAGACCAACAGAATAACTTAGACATGTGTCCATCACACTTCTGATTGATACCAGTGTTCCCAGTCCAGAGAATGTAACACCAACCCTGTCCCATCATCTGAGATTAGGTATAAGATATAACATTGTAGTTCTCAAGTGGACTTACATTTTTATTAAAATAAGTTATAAAAAGGAAATGTATTCTCAAACTTATGTTTACACAAACTCATCACAGGCGTTTGTTGTAATAGCAATTAAGGGAATTTGAATTATTTTTAATCTATGCATAATATTTTTCAAAAACATTTTATAGATATCCCTTCATGTTATTCTCTACTCACTGGTTAAAAAAGATGTATTCATTTTTAATTTTTATAAGAAGGAGGATTTGTTGACTTATGTGTTTGTTGTAGAGATTATAGCAGAAACTTACTGCCTGGTATTCTATATTTGCATTTTATCAAACACATCTCCTATCAGTCAAAAAGTGACAGCTCAGGACACCAGTTTTTCTTCCAGTATTTCTTGTAAATATGAAAATGACACTTTGGCCCCAATGCAGAGCAGCAGCAGTAAATTCCACATGAAGCCTTTGAGAGGTAAGGCTCCCTAGAGGCAGAGAGGATGGGGCCTGGTACCTGGAAATGCCTTTGAGTTTTGCAGTATTGAGGTCACATCACCTGCTGGTGGCCTGGACACACCATGAACAAGGTGAAGACACATTCTAAACACAAGATTGGAGGTCCTTGATTTCCCAGCACCAGATTTGTCCAGGCTGGTGCGATTGCCAATCCGCTATGATATTGCCTGTTGGAAAACGGCATTTGAATAATTTTGTTTTGCTTACAAAGACAGGAAACAACAACATTATCAGAACTTCATTTTTGTTGTGGATTTTGGTTGTTGTTGATACAGGGTCTTGCTATGTAGCCCTGGAACTCATTATGTAGACCGTAGTGACTTTAAACATTCAACAGTCCCTCTCCTATCTGCTCTACCACATCCCACCAGCAGATCTTACTAGTGAAGAGATATGCTGAGTTTAATCAGACTAAAGTCAAATATGCCTTTGGTAAAAATAAAATAACAATAAACAGAACACTCAGAGAAAGAAAACAGATGTGCTTATGCTGATATCAAATGAAATGAAATTTAAAGTTAAAAGCCCTGAATGTCACCCAGAAAGGCACCTTCCATTGATAAAAATAATCATGCAATGGTTTTAAGCATATTTTCCCCTGCCCTGGAAATACACAGATCCAAAGTAGTGTCAGGGCCACTAAAAAACCCCTGGGAACTAATAACATAATCTAAATAAAATTCTAGTTATTGTAAAATAAACTACTAGGCTGAGACAGGTCATACACAAAAATACTCAAATGATCAGATCTCCACACTGCTTAATCAAAAACCTTCTAACACAATACTTTTTTCATTGATAGTGGCAGTTGTTTTAGAGACACGGTCTCAGTCTGTAATCCATGCTGGCTGGGATCACACTCTGTAACTGGTCAGCAACAAAATCATGGCAGCTCTGCAGTTACAGCCTCCCAAGTGCTGGGATCATGACCAGACTAGTAAAAACAAATTTTGGTACTCAACTGAAAACAAAAACAAAGGGTTCTGGGAATGAGAAAAAAATCCTCAAGAAATGAGGCAGACTATTCAAAGATAATGCAGAGTGCAATTTTCTGTCAAAATAGGTATGTTTGGAAAAAAATGCAAACTGTTAAAATTGGTCAAAAAGAAATATAACAACTGAATTATTGAGAAATAATTCAAGTACTTACTGAGACAACCTGATCCAACAAGGGAAAAATTAAAGATTACTAGCAAAATTTTTCATGAACAGAAAAACATGATCTATATAAAATATTCTGGGGCATAGTGGAAAAGAGACAATCTTCCAAAGCATTTATTTTAGGGTAGCATAAGTATATATTTTAGTGTAGCATAAATCTGGGACTAAAACTTAGCAAGAATCATGAGAATGAGAGACACATAGAAAAGTACATATAAGGTGAGTCTTTGTTCTTGTAGCTGATCATTCCAGGCTCTAGGCTTTAGGTCCAGTAGCACAACCAGTGCCCTCATACCCTCACCCATTGCAGCTCCAGTTGCAGGTCAGCAGGGAGGACTCCTGCAGAGAGGCCTGACTACCACTATTCCCCACTCGACCCTGTAACCTACAAGCCCCACTCTACCCCCCAAACCTACCCATCCTCCGAGACCACAACTGCTCCCTGAGACACAGACTCTACCAGCTCTGATTGAACCAAAAGCTCCAATTGGACAAAGAGTGCTGACTGGACCAAGAGTGGCTCCCTGAGACACAGACACCATTTTCACCAATTGGAGGAAGAGATGGGTAGACACCAGTGCAAGAATGTATTCAACAACATAAAGAGCAATATGGTACCACCAGAACCTAGTGGTTCTACATCAGCAAGACCTGAACATCCCAAAGTAGAAGAAGCAAAATAAAAGGACCTTAAATATGACTTTAAGAAGATGACAGAGGCCTTTAAAGAGAAAATGAAAAATTCCCTTAAAGAAATTGAGAAAAAGACAAAAAAATAAAAGCAATCAATAAATCTATTAAAGAAAGCCAAGAAAACCAAGAACAAGCAATCAAACAGGTGAAGGAAAGAGATCAAGACTTGAAAACTGAAGTAGAGGCAATAAAGAAGACAGAAACTGAGGGAAGGCTGGAAATGGAAAATCTGAGTAAACAAACAGGAAATAGAGATGCAAACATAACTAATAGAATGCAAGAGATGGAAGAGAGAATCTGGCATTAAAGATACAATAGAGGAAATAGATTCGTCAGTCAAAGAAAATATTAAAGCCAACAAAGTCATAATATAAAACATCCAGGAAATCTGGGACACAATGAAAAGACCAAACCTAAGAATAATAGAGATAGAAGAAGGAGAAGAGTATCAACTCAAAGGCACAGAGAACATATTCAACAAAATCATAGAAGAAAACTTTCCCAACCTGAAGAAGGAAATACCTATGAAGATACAAGAAGCTTACAGAACACCAAATAGACTGAATTCAAAAAAGAAGTTCCCTCGAGACATAATAATCAAACTACTAAACATACAGAAGAAAGAATATTAAGAGCTGCAAAGAAAAAGGCCAAGTAACATATAAAAGCAGACCCATCAGAATAACACCTGACTTCTCAATGGAGACTCTGAAAGCCAGAAGGTCCTGGACAGACGTTATGCAGACATTAAGAGACCATGGATTCCAGTCTTGACTAATATACCCAGCAAAACTCTAAATCACCATAGATGGAGTAAACAAAATATTCCATGATAAAACCAGATTTAAACAATACCTATCCACAAATCCAGCCCTACAGAAAGCACTACAAGGAAAACTCCAATCTAAGTAAGTTAGATACCCCCACAAAAACACAGGCAATACATAATCCCACACAAACAAATCCCAAAAAAAGGAAACACACAACACTACAACCAAAACATAACAGTAATTAACAATCACTGGTCATTACTATCCCTTAATATCAATGGACTCAATTCACTATAAAAGGACACAGGCTAACAGAATGGATAGGAAAACAGAATCCATCCTTCTGCTGCATACAAGAAACACACATCAACTTCAAAGACACTGCTTCAGAGTAAAGGGTTGGGAAAAGTCTTTACGTTCAAATGAACTTAAGAAGCAAGCTGGTGTAGCTATCCTAATAGCTACCAAAACAGACTGAATTCAAACTAAAATTAATCAAAAGAGATCAAGAAAGACATTACATGTTCTTAACAGGAAAAATTCATCAAGATGAAGTTTCAATTCTGAACATTTATGCCCCAAATACGAGGGCACCAATATATGTAAAAGAAACATTACCAAAGCTTAAATCACACATCAAACCCCATGTACTAATAGTGAGAGACTTCAAGTTCTCACTCTCACCAATGGACAGGTATGCCAGACAGAAACTTAACAGAGAAATAAGGGATCTAACGGACGTTATGACTCAAATGGACTTAATAGACATCTATACAACATTCCACCCAAACACAAGAGAATGTAACTTCTCATCACCCCATGGAATCTTCTCTAAAATTGACCACAAACTCGGTCACAAAGCAAATCTCAACAGATACAAAAACATTTGAATAACCTCCTGGATTTTATTGGACCACTGTGCCTTAAAGTTAGAATTCAACAATACCACAAATTATAGAAAGCCTACAAATTCATGGAAACTGAATAATGCTCAACTGAATAATCACTAGATCAAGGAAGAAATAAAGAAATTAAAGATTTCCTAGAATTCAATGAAAATGAATGTACAACATACCTAAATTTATGGGACACTATGAAAGTAGCACTAAGAAAAGTTCATAGCTCTAAATGCCTACATAAAGAAGTCGGAGAAATCACACACTAGCAATTTAACAGCACCTCTGAAAGCTCTAGAAGAAAAAGAAGCAAACTCACCTTGGAGGAGTAGACACCAGGAAATAATCAAATTGAGGGCGGAAATCAATAAAATAGAAACAAAGAGAGCAGTACAAAGAATCAGTGAAACAGAGTTGGTTCTTCGAGAAAATCAACAAGATAGACAAACCCTTATCCAAACTAACTAAAGTCAGAGAGAGAATATCCAAATTAACAAAATCAGAAACGAAAAGGGAGACATAGCAACAGACACTGAGGAAATCCAGAGAATCATCAGTTCATACTTCAAAAACCTGCACTCTACTAAATTAGAAAATCTGAAAGAAATGGACAATTTTCTGGATAATACCCAAATTTATACCATATACCCAAATTTAATCAAGACCAGATAAATAATTTAAATAGACCTATAACTTTTATGGAAATATAAGCAGTCATTAAAAGTCTCCCAACAAATAAATAAATAAATACATAAAAATAAATAAATAAATTCCCAGGACCAGATGGTTTCAACGCAGAATTCTACCAGATCTTCAAAGAAGTGGTAATACCAATAGTCCTCAAATACACAATAAAAACAGAAGGAACATTGCCAAACTCTTTCTATGAGGCTACAGTTACCCTGATACCCAAACAACACAAAGATGCAACAAAGAAAGAGAATTACAGACCAATCTTCCTCATGAACATTAATGCAAAAATACTCAATAGAATACTTGCAACCAAATCCAAGAACACATCAAAAAAATCATCCATCACAATTAAGTAGGCTTCATCCCAGAGATGCAGGGATGGTTCAACATATGAAAATCTGCCAATGTAATTCATCATATAAACAAGCTGAAAGAAAACAAAAACAAAAACACATGATCATTTCATTAGATGCTGAAAAGGCCTTTGACACAATCCAACACCCTTCATGATAACGGTCCTGGAGAGATCAGGAATACATGAAACATACCTAAACATAATAAAGGCAATTTACAGCAAGCCAACAGCCAACATCAAAGTAAATGGAGAGAAACTCAAAGCGATTCCACTAAAATCAGGAACAAGACAAGGCTGTCCACTCACCCCATATCTTATTTAATGTAGTACTCGAAGTTCTAGCTAGAGCATTAAGACAACAAAAGGAGATCAAGGAGACACAACTTGGAAAGGAAGAAATCAAGCTTTTGCTATTTGCAGATGATATGATAGTCTACATAAGTGACCACAAACAACTGACAAACACCTTCAGTAATGTGGCAGGATATGAGACTAACTAAAAAAAAAAAAAATCAGTAGCCCTCCTATACACAAATGATAAATGGGCTGAGAAAGAAATCAGAGAAACATCACCCTTTACAATAGCCACAAATAATATAAAATACCTTGGGGTAACTCTAAGCAAGCAAAAGACCTGTATGACAAGAACTTTAAGTCCTTTAAGAAAGAAACTGAAGAAGATATCAGAAAGTGGAAAGATCTCCCATGCTCATGGATAGGTATGATTACCATAATAAAAATGGCAACCTTACCAAAAACAATCTACAGATTCAATGCAATCCCCATCAAAATCCCAACACAATTCTTCATAGACTTTGAAAGAACAATACTCAACTTCATATGTAAAGATAGAAAACCTAGATATCTAAAACAATCTTTTACCATAAAGCAACTTCTGGAGGCATCACTACCCTTTACTTCAAGCCCTACTATAGAGCTATAGTAATAAAAACTGCTTGGTATTGGCATAAAAACAGACACGTGGACCAATGAAATCGAATTGAAGATACTGACATTAATCCACACACCTATGAACACCTGATTTTTGACAAAGAAGCCAAAACTGTATGATGGAAAAAAAGCATCTTCAACAAATGGTGCTGGCATAACTGGATGTCAATATGTAAAAGATTACAAATAGATCCATATCTGTCACCATGCACAAAACTCAAATCCATGTGGATCAAAGATCTCAACATAAATCCAGCTACACTGAACCTGATAAAGTAGTAAGTAGCCTAGAATGCATTGGCACAGGAGACCACTTCCTAAATATAACACCAGTAGCACAGACACTGAGAACAATAATTAATAAATGGGACCTTGAGAAGCTTCTGTAAGGCAAAGGACACAGTAAGTAAGAGAAAATGATAGCCTACAGAATAGGAAAAGATCTTCACCAACCCCACATCTGACAGAGGGCTGATCTCCAAAATATATAAAGAACTTAAGAAACTAGACAGCAAAATACCAAACAATACAACTTAAAAATGGGCTACAGATCTAAACAGAGTATTTTCAACAGAAGAATCCCAAATGACTGAAAGGCATGTAAGGAATTGCTCAACATCCTTAGTCATCAGGGAAATGCAAATCAAAACAACGCTGAGATAGCATCTTACACTTGTCAGAATGGCTAAAATCAAAAACACTGATGACAGCTTATACTGAAGAGGATGTGGAACAAGGGGAACACTCCTCCACTATTGGTGGGAGTGCAAACTTGTATAGTCACTTTGGAAATCAGTATGGCGGTTTCTCAGAAAATTGAGAATCAATCTGCCTCAAAACCCAATGATATCACTCTTGGGCATATACTCAACTGCTGCTCAATCAAACCACAAGGACACTTGCTCAACTATGTTCATAGCAGCATTATTTGTAATAACAAGAACCTGGAAACAACCTAGATGTCCGTCAACCGAAGAATGGATAAAGAAAATCTGGTAAAAATCAATGACATCATGAAATTTGTAGGCAAATGAATGGAACTAGAAAATAAATCATCCTGAGTGAGATAACCCAGACTCAGAAAGACAAACATGGTATGTACTCACTCATAAGTGGATACTAGATGTAAAGCTAAGGATAATCAAACTACAACCCACAGCTCCAGAGAAACTAGGTAACAAGGAGTACCCTAAGAGGGATGTACATATCACCTTGGTAAGGGTAAACAGAGGAGATCTCCATGAGTAAACTGAGGATGAGGGGGTGTGACAGAGGGGAGGGGATGGCGGATGAGAACTACTAGCTACAGTGATTAGAGTGCCTGAACTGGCCTGCCCTGGTAATCAGATTGGTGAATATCCTAACTGTCATCATAGACCCTTCATCCAGTAACTGATGGAAGCAGATGCAGAAATCCAAAACCAAGCACCATGCCGAGCTCTGGGAGTTCAGCGGAAGAGAGGGGTGAGGGATTATATGAGCAAGGAGGGTCAAGATTATGATGGGAAATCCATAAAGATAACTGAACCAAGCTCAAAGGAACTCATGAACTTTAGACCAACAGCTGTGGAACCTGCATGAGACCAGACTAGACCCTCTGTATAAGAGAGACAGTTGTGTAGCTGGGTCTGTTTGAGGGGACCATGGCAGTGGGATCAGGATCTATCCCTGGTGCATGAGCTGGCTTTCTGGATCCCATTACCTATGGTCAGACATCTTGCTCATCCCTGATGTAGTGGGGAGGAGCTTGGTCCTGCCTCAACGGAATGTACCAGGATTAGCTGTTCCCCCATGGGAAAACTTACCCTGTTGGAGGAGGCGAGGAGAGGTAAGGGGGAAGATGAGGAGGTAGGGGGAGTGGGAGGAGGGATGAGACAGGGATCTGTGGTTGGTATGTAAAATGAACAAAAAAAGAAAAGAAAAGAAAAGTGTATATATTAAGGTAAAATAACAGCAAACACATCAGTCCATTAAAGGAAAGACATTATGACCAGCTGAGTTCATGCCAGGAAAAGTTAGATTCAATACTAGAACATCTAAGAGTAATAACATAATTCAGCAAATTAATATATTAATAATCATCTATGTAAAAGGAGATAGTTTAAACAATTCATCATGCACATTTAGAATCTGTTACTATCTATAGTAAATGTGAAATACAGTTTTCCAACTACAGACAAGAACAATAAAAATAATTATTACCATTTTTAACAGTGCAGGGGAAAGTCCAATTGTTAGTCTTGGAAACAGGAAAAAACTGTCAATATTATGTTGGAGTATTGAAAAGAATCATCAGAAAATGATTAGAAACTAGTGGAAGGGTAAACTAAGGCAGGAACAGGAGAGATGGAAGTCAACGTGCAGAAGAGCAACGAGAACTGGTCAAGAGGCTGCAGTGTGAAGGAAAGTCCTTTCTAAGAATAATGCAAAGAACCAACAAAATACAAAAATGAGACTCTTAGTAAAACTCTATGGTATGCAAGTATGTAGAACTGGATGGGAATAAGTGACTTCGTTCATTTTCCTACAGCTCAGTAAAACCTGAAATGTCTGTTGTAGTACTTGACAAAATATTTCTGAAACTCATGTGAAGAAAAATTCATCAAAAATATAGAAAAGCTTTCTTGACAAGAACAGCATGGGAATAGCTCATCAAAATGACATGTTAGCATCAATCAGCACTGTGAATCAGTGAACCAATGGAACAGACTAAAATACTAAGAAGTAAATGTATAGGAGGAAGGTTCCATGTCTCATGACTGGGTCGAGGTTCAATTTTTCAGAAATGATGTCTGAATATCAGACCTTACATTTAGCCATTTTGTTCAGAAGGTGACTTCTGACATGGCGATTCTTGATGAATGAAAGTACTAAATGTCATCGTGAAAAAAAATTTCAGAAATCTATCTTTGAAACATAACAACCCCCACAAAAAATATGAAAAATTTCTGTGCTACAAAAACACTGTAGTGACCTCAAAAGATTAGTAAAATTCCAGGAAAGCAAGAATGTGAAGAGCATTTACTCATTAATTGAAAAAAAAAAAAAAGGCCTGAAAGTCCATAGGGAAATGGAAACTGACCTGGAGGAGCACAGATGGCATGTCCATGCAGAGAAAGAACAGCCTCTCCAGGCTTCAGAAGGATCTCTTGATGCCCATGGAAAGGGCAAAATTTTGAATTATTTTTATGTATTGTTATTGTGTGTGCATGTGTGTGTGGTGTACTACTGTACATGTAGAGGTCACAGGATGATGATGATGATGTGTGTGTGTGTGTGTGTGTGTGTGTGTGTGTGTGTGTGTGTGTGTGTGTTTACTGTACATATAGAGGTCAGAGGATAGTTCTATGGAGCTAATTCTCTTCTGCTATGTAAGGGTTCTGGAGATTTGACTCCATGTGTTTGGCAGCAAAGGCTGATTCTTGCTGGGCCATCTCACTGGTTCCCGCCTGACAAACCTTTAAGGTGCATAACATCCAGACTGCTGTGAGTGAAGGAAGTGGATTCTTGTGATCCATTGTGATGGTATGAATTAGTGTTGTCTTTAACTAGGCAATTGTTGGTCATGCTGAAATTTATAGCACACATGCTTTTATCCCACTTTATCCCCTTTACCACGGGGACTCCCTCTTCATGCATGTGCTCACTGCTCACACTGCAGCCAGACCCGAGTTCCCAAGGAAAGCCAAGGAAACTGTGCTTCCGGATGGGGTCCAAACATGACACTCATAAACAGGATTTTCAAGGCTTCATTGCATTCCCTGTGTACGCCATTTTCCAGAACACTTGAAGCTACTGCCAGGACTTAACTCCATGGCTAATTTCCACAGGAAAGGGAGGAAGGCCTTGGTTAGATCATCTTGCATTCTGCTGCTGCCTTTTGGTGAGCTGCTTCTTTTAGCTAAAGGCTCATTCAAGTAACACTAAACATTTATAATTTTAGCCATGTTTAATTAACTTCCCTTTGGTTTCTTGAATCGTGTAATTCCATCTCCAAGCTTCTAATTTGGAAAAATACTCCCACATGCAGAGGCTTGCACAAGTGTGTTTACTGTGGAATCATTTTTAATCATGAAAAAAGGAAACAAATTAAGAAACGATTCAATAAAACTATTAAGTCCATATTATGGAATTCTATGTAGCAGTTAAAAAGGATGAAGTGGAAATACATATATAGTAATATGGAAAAAAAGTCCTTGATAAAGTGTTAGCAAAATAAGAAAATCACAGAAAAATACATAGTGTGTAAACCCCATTTTCTTGAATATAAATTAAAATAAAATCTATATGCAAACATGTGTATAAAATAGCTTGGATAACAAGAACCATGAACTATAAGTAGTTGAATAGAAAAATCCATTTGTAGCAAAATGAGACGACCATCTACTACTCTTCACTGCTTTTCGGGAACTTGTTTTAGAAATGCTTTTATAGAGGACCACAGCTGTAAAAAGGAAAGTTTTGAAAACTATTAATTAACTCATGTATATATAAGGGTGGTTTTTCTTGTTTGATTGATCTATCTGTCTATCTATCTATCTATCTATCTATCTATCTATCTATCTATCTATCTATCTATCTGACTACCTATCTATCTATCTATTTGGGGGGCATGGTCTTGCTATGCAGCCCTGGCTGGCTTGGAACTTGCTATGTAGATCAGGGTGGTCCCTAATTTGTGATGATCCTCTTGTCTCTGCCTCCAAATGCTGGAATTGCAGATGTGCACCACTATTTCCAGATCATTTGAAAAAGTATCTACTTGACAGAAATTTTACACGTTTGAATTTGAAAGTCAGTTCAGTTTTCATTTAAATGTACAAACAGCATGGGGGCACTGTCTATGAATCCATTTTAGGCAAAGCTGATCCAATTTAGTATGTTTTCATTATGGAAATTCCCAGAGCCCTAGCACCTAAGGATCAGAAAAGGGACAAGGAAGAATTGCCAACCAAGTCAGTCAACAGAAAAGCACATTTCACTGTGTGTGCACAATAACCTTTACTTTATGTTGAGAAGAAAAATAGCAGATTTACTTAGAGGAGGTATGTTGTATGTGTTTCCTAAAGTCTACACTGTAAGAATATGTGGTGCTGTGACTATGAATCAGATAGAAAAATAGTGAGAGTTCCTTCCACTCTCATACAGTTCACTTATGAATCACAGCAGGATACATGAACAGTTTTACAAAACTTAGCATGACTGTTTCTCTCTCTGCTCCTCACACAACACACATAACTTAAAGGAAAGGTCGAGTTAGAGTCAGGAGCCGAGCCTGAGCATCCTTCACTAGGAACACAGAGCAATGGCTGCAGTGGGGTATGGGAGACCCAGCAGGTGTCCACTGCTGTTCCCAAGGCCACGCCCACCACCCACTTCAGCATAATCAACAGCTCGGGTGGCATCAAAAGGTGAACTAGCAATTTCATGGTGGCCAATGAAGTTCATGACGTCATTTTTATACCATGGCCACCGTGTTCCTTTCCCAGTCAATTGATGTCTTTCTTCTAGGCAGATGTAAGGTTTCAAGTGGCAGTCGCCACAATGACAGGCATTTCAGTGGGAAGGGACTAAGAGCAAACACATAATTTGGCGCTGCTGCTCCCAAGGATCCCCTAGCTCTTGGGGTTTCTGCGACACGGAAAGCAGCTCCATAGGAGAAAGAAAAGGTTCAAACCAGTCACCAGATCCAAAATTAGCATTTTATTCAGAACGCTGGGGTCAGAGGTGTATTGTTTATAATCTGGTACACAACACAGACGCAAAGCCGTTGTCAGGGTCTTTCCAGTTTAAAAGCTTTTTTTTCTTTTTTCTCTTTTTATTTATTTTTTTGTTTGTTTGTTTTGTTTTTAAAAAACACACACTTGCTAGTGCTGCCAGTACCAGGCCACCCCTTTTTACTTTTCTTTTCTTTTTTTTTGTGTGTAATTTTTTTTGGTACAAATTATGTAAAACATTTGTGCTAAGAACTTTTATCCCTCCCCCAAACAAAACAAAACAACAACAAAAAAAGAAAATAAAAAAGAAATTAAAAAAATTAAAAATTAAAAATTGAGTATTCTAACTACAGCTCAACAGTTGAATCAAATGTCACTTTGTTTTGTAAATACTTTATCCATAACGAAAGATATTAACATGCAAAAAACCTGAATCCAAAGTCCAAATAATACATACACATGTTCCGAGTTCTCTGCACTCCTCCATAGTCTATGCTGATAAAACATTATGTACACACACCATTTTTACAGCGAGGTGGAAAAAATACAGGAAATAAAAAAGTGTACATGGATTAAGACCAAAATGTGTCTAACATTCTAGTTTATGAAAAAATTCAATTTTGCTACAAATTGGTGATATGAAAACTCCCTTTATCTGCAACCAGCTGCGTAAGTTTTAAGATTTTAGTGGAAAAAAAAACTAAAGTCTAAAACTAGAAGTAATGTACATTTTTCCTATCTCATGGTCTCACCCCCCCTCCCCAAGGTAACAAAATCACTCCATGAGTTAATTTTTTTAATCTGTTCATTTCATTCTGTATCTTAACAAAAGCAAATGCATTGTAACAAAAGTGTGTTGAAGCATATCACGTTTAACTTTCTGCTCCCGCCACAAAATATTTTGTCTTTTCCTTATTGTTTCAGAAATCAGTACCATTAAAGCCTTAAACAGAAAACTAATTCCAATCTGAAAAAGGTACAAAAAGGCACATAAAATCCCAGTGCTTCTGTACTGTAAAATTCAAGTGTAGCTGACAGTATCGGATCACTGATATTCCCTGGGAGCCCAAACTGGTTCGCAGCCTACGCCAAAGCCTCCAGCAAGCACGGTGCTAGTGACTACAGAGTTAAAGCCTAGCTTCTGTATGCTTTTTGGGAATATCAGGTGAAACTGTTCGTACTTGTCCAAAAGCCAAGTCCGTCCCGTCCTGCCGGTCGGTCAGTCGTCGCCGCCACCGTACATGTCGGCCAGCTTCTTGAAGCGGGGTCCCCAGTCATTCAGGTAGTCATAGTCCTGGTCCCCGCCGCTACTGGAGGAGTTGAGAGAGCTCAAGGAGCCGGCCGTGGAGCCGCTGCCCTCGTAATCGAAGACCAAGAGCGAGTCGTACGGCGGAGCTGTGGGGTCGTTGTCAGCAGCTTTAAGGCCCTAGGTTGGGAGAGACAGGAAGGAATTACTGCAGGGTTCCAGGTGCCAGAGCACAAGGTCACCCCAGAGCCCTCGAGGAATCACAACTTGCTCAAAGGTTCCCATTGGCAAGATCACAGCCATTTCAGCACACAGGAAAAATAAATGGGTGGAGGGGGGGGCAATTGGGGCTTCGAAGACAGACAATTATCTTTTTCAGGGAATCAATCCTAAGGGTACCCGTGACATAAGAAGAGGGTGGTGACCGGTTGGGGCGTATGTTTGACAGATGGAAGAAAGGGGTCATTTGTTGGTAGCTGGTAAGAGAAGATCTTAAATGATGTGATATATGGAGACGGATGGCTAGGTCAAAAGAAAATATTTACCAAAATGCAACTTAAATTTTAAGGTGGTAATTACTACGAGAACAACAAAATCAATCAATCACTGAACATGAACAACACTTTCCTTGACAGAACATGTAATAAATGTGACTAAAAGTCCATGGGATAAGAGCAGTTTTGAAAGAGTAATTTAACTTACTAGTAGATCAGATAATATGAAACAAACACAAAGGTCCTTGTGATACATGGACCTGGAGAGGGATTTTTTTTTGGGGGGTGGGGATTAAGAAGATGAACACAAACTACTCGTGTATCAAAGAGGACATAGATAAAGAATCAAGTGGTCCTTGGCCCTCTGTCTGTTCAAAATGTACTTTAGAAGGCATGATCACACCAGAAAGCACATGACAAATATCAGAACTATGAAATTTAGGCAAACACCAGGAAATTGAAAAAATGAAAACTGAGATGACCACGAAGACCGAATTCACGGAGAAAGTGACATTGACCTGATTTTGGAAGACTATCAAAGGATGACTGATGAGAGGTCAGATGTGACACTACACAGAGAGTCACATCAGATCACCTTACTATTGGAACATAATTAAGTGTGGAGTTAATTGATAGAGGGTGAGAAGATATGGCAACTTCTAGGTATTCTGTTCATAGCACAGGGGATCCACCCAGAAATAATCACAGAAATTAAGACAGTCTCAGAAAGACAAATGTGTATTATCTGTAATTTGTGGTTCTTGGATTTGATGCGTATATACAAAACTGCGTGTGTGTATTTATACACACGAATTTATGGTATGAAAGTAGAAGTGAATGGCTGTGGAACAAAGACCAATGGGAAAGAAGAGAGTAAAAAGGGTGTGGGTAAGGGGTATGGGAGTAATATGCCCAATGCACAACATATGCTTGTATGAATTGTCTTATATAAAACACTACCATGTACAATGATTGTATATCATGAAAATTTAAAAGTAGTTTTTTCAATAAGAAGTAAGGTGACATCTAGCTTTCATAGGCCACAGAAAGCCATGACTCAATACTTGTATATAATATAAATATTGGGGAAGGGAGAAATTTTGTCAATCTAAAATGAAATATATATATATATATATATATATATATATATGAGTCTTAAGAATAAAGAACAGAAACTAAGGAGGCAATTAGCATCCACATTCTTAACTCTTGCAAACAGGTGCTTTTAAATATGCAATTGAAGTATCTACAGCTAATTGTTAATTATGCACCACAAAACATCAAAAAAAAAAAAAAAAGCCTTAGGTCCTTTGGGAATTTTCTCAATTCTATTCAGATGCTCCATAACACAGCAACAACAGTTTTCAAGCAATTAGTGTCTTCTTAGAGCTTCGGCTCAGCAGAAGCTGATGGGTGTGTGGTGGCCTCCTTTTCTCTGAGATGTGGAGATTTGTCATAGATTTTCTTCCTTGAGAGATTAGTCTTTACAATCCATATGTTTTCCAGTACATATTAACTTATATAAGTGTGATGGTTAGAGTCAATGGTCAATTTACAGAACCCATAATCAATTGGAAGATGATCCTCTGGACATGTCTGTAGGGAAATGATCTGCTGTGGGTGGCACCAGTCCCTAACAGGGATCCTGGACTGTATAAATGGAGAGGGAGGGAACTGAGTAGCATGCGCTTGTTCCTCTCTCTGCTGACTGAATGTGGTGACCCAGCTACTTGAAGCCTGTGCTTCCCGCCTAATGGGCTATACCCTCCACCTGCAAGCCTGAATAAGTCCTTTCTTCCTTGAATTGCTTCTGTCAGGGTATTTTGCCACAGCAATCAGAAATGAAACTTAGAAAAAAGAAACTTTTTTACAAATGAGAATGTTCAATCCTCACAAGTTTACAGATAAGGAATAAGGAAGAATCAGGAAAGACTGGAGTCAATATGCTGTAGTGTTTCTGAGACTGGATCTGAGTCAACACCTCAGCTTTCACCTTGAGTCCCCAGTATCAGCTTATGTGAGACTGTAACAAGGTTATCTGAAGATCAAAAGAGACACGAGGTTCAAGCCTTCACCACTGTTGGCCACAGAAAACCTCAATGAGCACCAGTTAATATTTTAATGGTTACTTTGAAAGAAAAAAATCTTGCATTGACATTTGAAATCAAAGTTAAGACATGTTATTTTAAGAAATAAAACTGCAGCTGCTAGACTCCCATCAAAAACCAGAGCCAAAGCCTACCAACCCTCCCACATCCAAGAATTTCTTACCAACAATCCTAACCACTTATAATTAGGCACAACTTTCCCTCATATCATGTTATACTATTTCCACCCCAGAAAGGGCTGTTAAATAAAATTTTAAAAGTCTTCAGCAAACCACTTCAATATGTAAAACAAAAATAATTCTGGACGAGACTTTCCTTGCCTTATTTTTAGAATAAGCTACAGTGCAGTCTTGCTAAGACTGAGAACCACAACCTACACTTTCTCAGGATCCCTGTCTCCTCTCTGTGGCAGATTGGGTTGCTGTCCTCAGTGATCCCCAGGGGAGCACACGCCCAAGATGCCACAAGGGCCTCTCTAGAGTCCCAGTTTACTTGCTCCACCCAGCTGTCGGGCTTGGTTATGGCCAATGCAGTGTGAGGAGCAGGAAGAGAGGCCACTTGAAGGGCTCTGCTGTGCTGCTGATAGTCCTTTCTCTGGTCAGCCTGGAGGATGGTCTGTCACTCACTCAGCCTTTACTTTCCCCCAGTCCTTGCAATGAAAACTACATGTCGATACAGAAGGAGGGCCACCGATGGACTTGGGACTCGTGCAGGAAGTACAGCCATCACTAATTCAGGTCAGCAATAGCTATCGGTACTACAGCCCCAGGTCTGCAAAAGCCGAAGAATTCACTCTCATTCATTTTATGTAGTTACTGCAAGGCACGCCGGTTCGGTTTCGGTAACTCTAATGCACTGGAGACCAGGGTGTGAACAAACTGGATTCAAACCCCACTTGGGGTTTACAGTCACTCAGTATCACCTCATATTCCCCCCTTTCCTACAAAATCTACCAACTACAAATACAGTGAGTAAATGAGTCCTCTAGTTCAGCACCGTCTAGCTTTGGTCTACACATGAAATAGACCCCAGGAGAAAACCGAAAAGCTTCATGGAAATTCCAAGTACAAAGGACTTCCTGAAAACAGGTATTAAGATTTTATTATAAAGAGATGGGTTGGGGGATGCTACACAGTTGCTAGAGAGCTTGCCCAGCATGTAAGAAGCCCTGTGTTTGATTCCTCAACACTGCCTTAACTAGGCGTTGTGGTACCTACCTGTAATCACAGCACCCCACAGACAGAGGTGGTAGGATGGGATGTTTAAGGTTATTCTTGGAATGGCTGCAACACCAGTTCAAGGAGTTCAAGGCCAATCTGTGATATACAATACCCTATCCTAAAAGAGTCAATGGCAAGGTGGTAGAGTGTCAAGTATATCTGGATTCAGGGATTGAAAGGTAATGACATAGATTTCTGTGTCAAGTGATTCATGCTACAACTCTCTGGTCCTCACTGGTATGTCAGAAGACTGAGAATCTTCAGCAAATTTCTTAACACATTTAATTCAGCACTCTTTAAGATCAGTGTAATGCTTGAAGGAATCGATCCCATACCTGGTGCTGAGAATCTTAAAAATATTCTTCTCATCTTTAAAAATACACATTTCAGCTTGTATGTTGGTCTTTTGACCACCATGGTAGTTTTGAATTTGTTTTCTTTGCTTTTGCAAAGGAGTTAAGGCTATAACATGATAAGTGAGAGACAACTGTGCCATGTAGGGCATGGTGTGTTGTCTCTGGGTTTACAACTATGAAAGAGTGAAATCACTGACCCGGAAGAACTCTTGGTGAAGCTATCATTTCAGGGAGGGGTCAAGAACTTTAAGGCCCTTTCACCTGCTTAGCATTGGTTTGTACTTCAGAACAGAATGGGATAATTCTGAATGAGGAACTTACTAAGAAGATCATAGCCAAGCTGAGAAACCGGCAATTACAACCCTGTGGTCAGAGACGGCAGGATAAATCTGGGGGAGCAGAGTCTTCTGGACCCCTTATGGATTCCTTTATTCTTGGATATGGATACTGTGTCACTTGATGTATAAAGTAAACCGTTACCAAATTTACAAGCCAACCACGTGTTTCTCCTCTCCAGGTTTGACTCAATTTGGAAAGGTGTGCTTGGTTCCTTGGTTCACCTTTCATGGGGCAGAAGATCTTGAACTCTAGATAAATTTATCTGGGTGCCTTTATCAGTTTTCTGCAGTCTCGGGTCCTCTGCAGAGTACAAGCTGTGGCTACTTCTTGCTGAGCTTGTATTTATAGATTTTGGAGCCTATGCTTTTGGGGTGGAGACTCACTTTGATGGGAACTATAAAGACACGCTGCAGAGAGGAACACAAGAGGGACGGAAGGAGAAAAAGCCACTGATCTCCTGACATCGTCCTCTGTAGTCTTTGTCCTAGCTTTACCTCAGCTCCCCATGTCCTGCCTACAGCCGAGCAACGGGGCCTTCTCGCTGTTCCTCTCATCTCAGAACTCCAGCTCCTCTCCTTGGATGAGTGCTGGTCTCTCACTAATATGGTTTCACTCCCTGTAGGCAAAACGTGCTTTTTAAGGCCTGCATACCTAAGGGGCAGGTTTACCCAGGGTTTGAAAGACAGTGTTCCATAGGTGAACAGCCACCTATTGGAAAGAAAAGCAACTGCCTTTATTTAAGAAAATTAAACTTAAAATTGATTAACAGTTTAAGTAAATAATAGAAGAGAGAAGCCGAGATAGAAGAATTAGATGGTGTTTTCCCAAGGCCTAATTGATGTCTGGGTAATCAACAAGACAAAAAACAAATCTCTGTGGAGAAACACTGTTTCCCCTCACCTCAGCCTGAACACCCACACCTGAATGGAGCACCAGTTTCCCAAACCTGGAAGTGGAACTCTGCACACAGCGTCCATTTTCATGTTCATTTCCTTCTAGCTGCAGTGTGACTGAAATGCTTCTCAGCATATTTCTATATGATTACCTTATCCACCCATTTACAAATCATCTACCTACTCATCCATCCAACCATCGACCTATCCAGCATCCATCTATCCACTCATTCATGCATGGAAATGCTATTTCTGCTGTTGAGTTTTTCTTCTCCAGCCATGGGAGTCACACCTGTGGTCCCTCCAGTCACTTCTTGCATCATCTTGTTTGAATCACTGCAGAGTGTGAGGCCCCTTCCTGCTGAGGCTGTTTTCACGTCCTGCTTTTCGGGACAATGTCTGAGTTCCAGCCTCTCTTCTACAAGAAATCTTTTCCCTAATGCTCCAGACTTAGAATAGATTAGGTCTGTCACGATATCTACTCTGTTAAGAGGATCTAAATTTAAAACACAGTTGGAGCCAGGGGTGGCGGCCCATACCTTTAATCCTAGCACTCAGGAAGCAGAGGTCATTGGATCTTTGTGAGTCTATAGCTCCAGTACAACCAGGACTACATAGAGAGACCCTGTCTCAAAAGTGAAACATAAATAAATAAATAAAATACAGGTTGACATAATAGTACACCATTTTACATTATATATCTACGCTAACATTACTAACCTCTTTGGTTATAGAGAATTTAATTTAAGATGTGATTATTTTTATAACTAGAGATTTAATTGTTTTATTTTCAATTAAAAGACCATTGGGAATCTTTTATTGATAAAAAATTTTGTGCCATAATCATTACTGCATTTTTAACAATTCAGAGACTCTATTGTATGACATGTACATTTTACACATATCGTCTAATTTTGTAGTTGTTTTGGTTTTCAAGACAGGGTTTCTTTGTGTAGCCCTGCCTGTCCTGGAACTTGTTCTGTAGACCAGGCTGGCCTTGAACTCACGTAGATCTGCCTGCCTCTGCCTCCAGAGTGCTGGGATTAAAGGTATGTGCCATCACACCTGTCCACACATGCCATTTTATTAAGCTCTCATAACAACCTTAAAAGAAGGTTCTATTTTATTCCATGCTTACAAAAAAATTTCTTAATTAAAAAAAAAAAGAAAAAAGAAGACAATTGGAAACTCAGAGACTAACTGCAAGGATCTGGACCTTGTACCAAAATCCCAGTGCTTTGAGATGAGCTGGATTTGAACTCAGACAAGCCCCTCAGTCCTCTAGGAGTGAAATGATACACTTTAAAATAGACAAATTAATGTAACTAACAAGAGAAAGAGGCAATTTAAGCTTTAGTAGTTTTAACAAATTCTTCTAGAAGGCCTTTCTGGATGTTTTAAGCAATGTAAGTCAGAAGTCAGTCTTTTCACAGAAGGGCACACATGATTTTAATTCCTCTAAGATAAGGGCATGTGAGATTAATACAGTTATTGGAGATATGCTAATATCTACTAAGGAGCTGAGATTAAATGAATTTATTTCAATTTTCTCACCTACTGAAGGTCGTGTTTAAAAATGCACACAGGATAAAATTCTAACTATAATCTGAAAACAGGTGTTTTGTTCTACTCTTCCTGCTTGACTAGAAATGAGTTCTCTTGTGAGATTCAGGGCAACGTTCATTCATTATTTAAATAAACAAACTAGAGAATGTTCTCATGAGCTTCCCTACTCCTTATATCTGTAAAAGCGCTCCAATTATAATCACCACTATATTATTCTTCCTTTGGAACATTTGGTCCTCTGCTAAATCAAATAAGACCTGGAGATAAATAAATTTGTATGTATTTGCAATGTTTTCACAAAGTGTGCTGGAGTTCTTTCCAGGTGCCTTCCTATGTTTCAAAATACATGTATTTATTTTTGTTTGCCAAGTTAATGAAAGATATTGAGCGAGTTGTAATGGTTACCTGGGATGGAAGATTCTTCATGGCGCTTCTGAGAATTCTGTAACTTCTAGGGAGTATTGGTCTCGACTCCTTTGCCCACAGAACTAACTATTATATCCTGGTACTCTCTTTTGTTGCTTTTGAGACACCTTAATCTGCTTGGAGTTTTCTCCTACTTCTAACTGTAGGACTATTTTGCTGTCATTGTTTCGGGTTTTTGTGAGACAAGGTGTCCTTTAGCTAAGGCTGATATGGAAACCATTATGTAGCCAAGAATGACCTCGAGCTGGTGCTCCTGCCTCTACTGAGTGCTGGGACTATAGGTGTGTGCCACCACCGACAGTCTAATGTGGTGCTGGGGATTGAACTCACGGCTTTGTGAAAGCTATAGCTACAATCACTTCACTGGTCCTTGGACATTTCAAGGCCTGTTTGTGGTTACCTTTCTTCTTTCTCTGTATCTTGAGATAATACTCAGTTTCACAGATTTGCTGCTATTTTGAAAATGACTACAAATGGGGCCCTTTCATCCATTTATTCATTCATTAACCAAAGTATCTTGCACTACCCCATCCAATCACCCCAGGAATAAGGACCCATTTCCCGGGCCACAGGAGACCTCAGAGGGAGGCTGAATGGAACTATAAATGGTTTTTAATGAATGGGGTAAGCCTCAGGTAGTGTTGGGGTGACACTGGATAGTATCTATCTCTACTCTGTGTCCTGCCCCTTTCTGGCTTGGTAAGGCCTCATAAAGGAAAAATGAGTTTAAATCTGGAAGAACAGAATCCAATTACAAGCCAAGGGTGCAAAGCACAAATAAAGCCCCCCTTCAATGCTCTGCAATATACAGGCTGGTGAGGGACCAGAGGTGGAACTGGAACATGTACAGCCCCGGCATGAGGGGCCGGCTGTGCATGTGAGCATCACGTCAATACTGAACAGAGGCTCCTTGACTGAGGATGGGTGGAGTCATGTCCCCACCAACACACTGACAAGACTGTAAGTGAAAACACACTTAATACATCTAAAGTACTGAACCTCACAGCTCAGCCACACAGAACAAGAAATAGCCTTTGCTCTAGAGAACTACTCATATACTCAGGTGAGAGACAAAAATATTGACAGTTGCACCCTCAAATGGAAGAGAGAATATTGACATTCACACTCTTCAATGGCAGACAGGATATTTACAGTCACACTCTAGGCAGCTGGGGAGGATTATGTCGGGAGAGGCATCATTTGGTCTTTCCAGACATATCAAGGACAGTTTCATAGACAAGGTGTTCGCACTGGATCCTTATGGCTACAGTAGCCTTGCAGATCAACAATGTGTAGGTTTTTCCTGTTCAAAGGGTCATGCTTTGGGGGATTGCAAACATCTTAGGGCTGCAGTGTAAGAAGAACTTGGGGAATGAGGGAAATGGCAGGAATCAGGACGTGATTAGCCTTATAACTGCACTTAGTGCTTGATTTTTATTTCCAAGAGAAGACTATCAGAGCTGAGATTGACTCCCACAGTGAACTGATACCAGAGGGCCACACAGAAGCACCTAAGCTTTTAAATTCTACACATCAACTCTTGATTGCAAGGAAATCCAGTTCTCACACCTAGAGTTCTAAAATTCATTATATCTTAAAACTCAACAACCAAGAGGATAATTCAACCACATTTTCTCAGAACAACACACAACAAATCCAGACACAAGCCCATTGGGTATTCTTACATAAAGAAAAACCTCTAAAGCTGTTCATAATTTCCTGCAATTGTCTCTAAGCAGGTCTATGTGTAAGAACAGGGCAAGTTGGAACATAGATTATAGAAAAAGGGAGATACTGGCATTCTTTTTTTTTAACCTCCTATATAATCTTAATCTATAGCTGCCACAAATTAACCTGTTACCTACTTAACAGAAATCAGCATGTTTAGAAGCAGCCTCTTTTCACTCAGGAACAGACAGCAATAGAAAGTTATACATGCTGTGAAATACTCCAAATCTGTTTTAAAACTTGGTCAAATAAGTAATTATTCTCACACTTTATTTATTGTGTGTGTGTACATGCCACTGTGTTCATATGGAGGTGAGAGGACAACTTGTGAGGATCAGTTCTCCCCTTCTACCATGTGGGTGTCAGGATCAAACTCAGATCATCAGATGGTGGCATGTGCCTTTATCCACTGAGCAAAATTGCCAGTCTCCATTTCAAAACTTACTACATATGCACCTCTATAGTAGACTGCTGACATTTATATATTTTATAGCGATGCCAATAAAGCCCAGGAAACAAGAGGCTCATGTTGTGGAATATTACTTTAAGTAGGCAAAGATGTGTTACATTTGTTTTTGTTGCATTTGTTTAATATGTGAAGATGTGTTGCTACTTCACCTTGCCTGCCTAAGGCACCTGACTGGTCTAATAGAAAGCTGAACAGCCAATAGCTAGGCAGAAGAGGGATAGACAGGCTGGCGGGCAGAGAGAGTAAGTAGGAGGAGGAATCTAGGTTCAAAAGGGAGAGAAGAAGAAAGAACTAGGGAGACAATGGGACCAGCCAGTCAGGCAGCCATCAGCCGGCCAGACAGGGAGTAGGATGTACAGAATGAAAGGTTAAAAAGCCCCAAAGTCAAAACGCAGATAAAGAGAAACAGGTTAGTTTAAGTTATAAGAGCTAGTGAGACAAGCATAAGATAAGGCCAAGCATTTATAACTAATATTATCTCTGTGTCATGATTTGGGAGCTGGTTGGTGGCCAAAAGAAAGCCTGCTACAGGCTCATCAACACATGACTAAAGTCACATGCAATGGCCACCTTGCACGTTGTGATGTATGGAGACCAGTGTTGACTTTGGAGTGCCCAGCATCTGAGCAGTGAACACAGCTCCTGCTACACATTCTGTCAGTAGCAACAGCCATCCCTGTCTTATATGAACAATAAAAATCCTGGGAGAGAATTTGAGTAAAAGCCTGGCCAATATCTAAACAGAAGAAGCACAAGTCATTCTCTGTCAAAACTTTAGTATCAGCCATTGGACTCTTGGGAGCAATGAAATAAAGGAACGACAGAGAACTCTGACATCCGACAGAGAATTCGCTCTCTTACGCAGAGGCTTTTAAACTTCCTCCGCAAGGCCAGTGTTCAAATCACATGGTATTTAACTTAGCCACTCTTTCAACTAATGCCATGTGATGAGTTGATGGGGATGTGGTGAATTTTCAGCAGCTATGGGTTCAAAGGGTACAGTGTAGAAAAAGGCAAAGAGAACTCCTGTTAGATTACTAATACTAATAAATGAAGTTAGAGTGCAGGGCAGTACTAGTCTGTTTGTTGCTTGTAGTCTAGAGGAAAAAAAATCCTTCTTGGAGAGAATGGCTGCTACTTCTAATGTATGATGAATGTCATTGTACAATGCAGCTTGATTGAAACAATTCAGGGTGCTGGGAAGACAGTTCAGTCTATAATGTGCCTCCTCTGCAAGCTTGAGAACCTTAGTTTGATCCTCAGTGTCCACGTGAAAAAAAAAAGTCAGTCAGTCTGGGTTGCATATGCTTATAATCCCAGCACTGGGGAGATGGAAACAGGCAGATGGTCCTTGGAGCTTGATGGCCAGCCAGGCTAGTCCACATGGCGAGTTCCAGGTCAGTGAGAGATTCTGTCTCAAAAAATCAAGACAGACAGTGCCTACGGAATGTTACCCTAGGTTGTCCTCTAGTCTCCAAACAGGTATGAATGTAGGTTCACACATACACCAGCTCATACATGTACACCTTGCACATACATTAAAAAAAAAAAGTTTGCTCTCTGTCATTGGAGTCATATCTGTTTTCAGATAAACATAAACTCAAAAATAATGATATTTTAATGAATTGTATTCAATACATTCAACACATGTGTCCCAAATGTGTTGCTCACAGAGACCTAACATTAAGCACACAATAAAATGCTTTACAAGAAAGTGAGTCATTTTCTTCAAAGGTGTAGCCCCTGGTTAGTTGCTAATGCTCCTATATATAACGCCCAACTCATGCCATGTAACTAATCCTAATTAAACACTTGGGTTCACCACAAAGAAAGACATGAAAGCAGAAAGGGACTGTTTGGGAGGAGGAGGGGGATGAGTGAGTGGGGGGTGTGGTCAAGAGATGTAATGGGGTGAATAAACAAAACACATTATACATGTGCATACAATATCATAATGAAACTGATTCTGTATAGTTAATATGTGTTAATGAAATAAAATTTTAAAAAAGAAAGCGAGTCTCTGCACCTCATTGATGAAGTCCCCAATGTCCCCAGGGTGTGGGGCTGCAGATCGGACAGGGTACTGTGGCTCGGCATGGATGGGCCTCTCGTCTAGCCGTCTGATCCCCACAGGCTTGATGGCATCAGGCTCTACAGTATCTGGTTGCTGGAGCTGGCTCAAGTCATAGTCCTGCAAGGGAGGGAATCATAAATCCATGGGAGATGAGCACCAAGAAGGAGGAAGATTACAACCTTTGTTTTTAAACACATATTCGGAACGCATGGAAATGAGTGTAATTTAACATAATGGAAAAGTTGCCACTAGGAGTTTTTCATGTTATGATTAAATATTTCTTTCACACAGCTCTTTCTTCTGTGTTTTCCATCTCTGCAGTCTGTGCTCCATCTGTTTTAAAGCACTCCTCATCAGCTCCCAATGGGAAACAGCAGTGTGATGAGGTCTCACTACAAGATGACTAAAGATCCAACTACAGCATGCCCTGGATTAGCAAGGCACTAATGTCTTCAACATCAAAAACAATGGGGTATATTTCTCTGCTCTCTGAGAAAGCACTGGTGCATCAAGGTTGAAACCCAACCTTCCATCTCTCCCTTCCTTCCAGAGTCTTGAATTTCTTATCCATAAATTATGGTCTATGGGCCAGTCTGACTTGTGCCCTAGTTTTCCTTAAGAATGGCCTTCATATTTTCAAAGAGTTACTTAAAATATCAGACAAGAAAAATAAGCCCCAGGGACTCTGTGTAGCCCACAGAACCAAAATACTTTCTTGTCTTTCCTTTAGAGAAACAGTTTGATCTAGGCGTGCTAGGCCAGGATGAGTCTGGATTCCTTTCTATGTAGCCCTGTAGAATGTTCTGGAGAAATAGCCTGTGCATTTGCAGAGAGGCAAGGTGATGCTGTGAAAAGGGTCCTCTGGGCATAGGCTGGGCTCTCCCAACTGTTTTCAGTTAATGCACCAGCCACCTGCTCAGGAGTACACAAGGAAACCAACTATACATTGAAACAGAATCCAATTCCAGTTTGGGCAAACACTGCAGTTTTCAAACCTCTACATCAGTGGTTCTCAGCATGTGGGTCGTAACCCCTTGGGAGTCACAGATCAGATATTCTGCATATCAGACATTTCCATTACAAGTCACAACAGTAGCAAAATTATAGTTATGAAGTCATAACAAAATAATTTTATGGTTGGGGGGGTCACCACAACATGAGGAGCTGTATTAAAGGGTCGCAGCATTAGGAAGATTGAAAAATACTGGTCTACATTCTGATTACAAAACGACAAGTCCTGAGCTTACCCAAAGTGCTTAACCATTTAACACTGACACTCACAGAAAACACCAACTTTCTAGTATTGGTTCAGCCTGTGCTGCTTTGTTTAAACTCAGCTTAAATGCTTTCTAAGTATCTTCACAGTGGGTCTGATTTATTCAGAACTCAAACAGTTACTATGTCTGGCAGTGTGCTAGGTGCTGTACATATGTCTGCTCATTTAATCTTTTTAACACATTTTATCATCTCCGTTTAAGATATGAAGACATAGAGTTGCAATGAACCCAAGTCACCCACCCATGGTCCTGGAGATATTAACACACAAAACAGACTTGGACTGTGGATGTGTTAGATTCCACAGCCTGGCTCCTTTCACAGCCTACGACAGTGAGTCAAGCCCAAGCTACAAGAATGGATTTAAAGAGAGATGAGCTGCATAGATCATCTGGACAAAGAAAGGAAAGCCGAGGAACAACTGAAGTATCCAGGGACACAAAGGGGAGTTCAGAAAACCTCATATCCACAATGGGCCAGCCACTCTGCCAGGCTCTTCATGAAGAATTTCTGCCTGTCTAATTATTAACCAGTCTATGAAGAATGCTTCATTGTTGCCTTTCTAGATTGTGGGTGACAGATTCTGAGGGGGCTGAGTAGCTTGTTCAAAGTCACACGGTTAGTAGGTCAGAATGCAAATTAAAACTATGGTTCCTATCTTCAATGTGTCTGATTTTACATGTAACACTAGGCCATTGGAGAAGTATTTCTCACAACATTATACGCTGAGTAATTATTTACCTACAGTTTGATGCAGCTGTGTGGGTAATGGCCCTGGGGTAGGTGGATGGAAAGCCACCTCGACCAGGAATGTGCCATGTGGTATATGGAGAAGGTCAAGCCATAGAGGGGCACAAAGGGTAAGACAGGAAGGTCACAAACTTTGAATATCACTCATGTTTAAAAGATCCAGTTGGACAACTGGCTTTAGGTGTGAACCTTGAACTACATGTTGGCTAGAGAGATAATGTTGTGGAAGGAGACGAACAGCATGAACGATGACGTGGGAAGGATGCCTCAAGTCATCCATAAACAACCAGGGAGAGAGGCTTTAGCAATGACGTGCTCCAGTTTCAAAGTTAGAGAATTTATGAGCTATCGAGTGTCTTAGAGGTCTAGAGTGACATGCCTTGAGGAAGTCTTTAAATCAGTGCAAAGAGAGAATGATTTCAAGAACGTTAAATGCTTTCACAGAAAGAAATGAGGTTTTCAGGCCATGTTTAATTGTTCAACTAGTGAATGCAGGAGAGGCCAGTGAAGCAAGGGTATCCTCAATCAATACAAGGGTATCCTTGTCCTAGAAAAGGGAAGGGAAGTGGTAAGAATATTGGCAGCTAACAAACGCTTCTACCCTCAGCATGAAATCACTTTATTAGGAAGTCTTAATTACAGAAAAACAGGTTAATCTTATGTTTAAAGACGGTCTTTTATCAGATGATAGTCCCTGATACTCTTGGATGTATCTCATGATACTTTAATGTGACAGTAATGAGAATATACAGGATGTGGTAGTTTGATTAAGAATGGCCCCCACAGGCTCATAGGTTTGCATGCTTAGTCATTGGGAGTGGCACTACCTGACAGGTATTAGAACGTGTAGCCTTGTTAGAGTAGGTGTGGCCGTGTTGGAGGATGTGTGTCACTGGGGGTGGGCTTTGGGGTTTCAAATGCTCAAGCCAGGCCCAATCTCTCTCTTGCTCTTTCTGGAGCCTGCAAGTCTGGGTGTAGAACTCTGGGCTCCTTCTCCTGCACCATGTCTGCCTGCATGCCACCACACATCTCCCCATGTTCCCCACCACAGTGGTAATGGACTAAACCTCTAAAACTGTAAGCAAGCCCCAAATTAAATGGCTTCTTTCTTTCTTTCTTTCTTTCTTTCTTTCTTTCTTTCTTTCTTTCTTTCTTTCTTTTTTTTATAAAGATTTATTTATTATGTATACAGCATGTATGACTGTAGATCAGAAGAGGGCACCAGATCTCATTACAGACGGTTGTGAGCCATGTGGTTGCTGGGAATTGAACTCAGGACCTCTGGAAGAGGAGTCAGTGCTCTTAACCTCTGAGCCATCTCTCCAGCCCAAATGGTTTCTTTTTTAGGAGTTGCCATGTTCACGGTGTCTCTTCACAACAACAGAATACTGGCTAAACCTGAGGGGTTTCTTTTCTATAGCAAATGAAGTAAGCGTGATGGTTTAACTTATGATATTCTACCATTGGACAGGCCCCTCTACCCTGACTTCCCAGCAATGTCCACTGTATCTTTAGGTTGCAAATTCAAGCACATTTCAACTGGCTAGCACCACTTAAAAATACTCAGATAAATCGCTAACCATTAGACACATTTCTGATAGGAAAACTGAAAGCTCTATAAAATAGGGGAAAGCTCCCATCCTTCCAGGGTGACACACTGCAGCAGCTCCTGCCTCAATAGCACTGTCTCCTGGCCAGCCTCACTTACAAAGCATAGGTACACACTCAGACAGCAGGTTACCAACCTGCAGGTATTCTTTTTGAAGCGCTGACCTACTTCTGTAAGAACGAGAGAGTAGGATTGAGGAGATGGCTCACTGGGTGAGAACATTTGCTGTGCCAGCATGAGGACCTGAGTTCAGATCCCCAGCACCCACACCAACAGCTGTATGATGCTGTCATCTAAGTGCTGATGTGGGTGCAGGTGGAGAAAGGAGGATTGCTGACGCTGGTTGGCTTTCTGTCCAGCTTCAAGTTCAGTGAAAAACAAAACTGTCTCAAAAAGATAAAATAGGACACGCCTTGTCATCCACTTAGCTCAGCATATGCATACACACACACACACATATATACATACATATGTGCATACACTACAAATGCTCATACATACAACACACACACACACACACACACACACACACACACACACACACACACACACACACACACCCTTTTGTCCAGGCTTATAGAAAGTGTTGGTTGGAAGCAAGTGTTGAATATAATTGCAGGGATGATGTTCACGCCAGCTATCAAAAGAACAGCTGATTCAAGAGACGTGACTTGGATCACATTACAGTCCTTGGCAGTAATTCACAATGGGGAAGGAGAGACAGGACCCCAGTCCTGTCACTGAGAACAGTGCCAGGGTGACTTATCTCCCCATGATGATAAAAACCTGGTAAGTTGTTCAGTTATAATGGGATCAAAAAGAATCAGAAAGCCCTTGATTTACAGCAAGCCAGAAGCTGGGTTTCAGGGGAGACTTAAGAGTTTCTTTGTTATGGCTTCCTCTGGTCTATGGCAAGGGCACACTATAAGCATCTGGTGGCAGGGAGGATGTGGCAAGGTCTAGGGGTCAAGGGACAGGCTTTGATATTGATGTCATCCTGTGTTATATGGCAAAAAGTCTTGCCCTGAGGGTTCAATTTTAGACATTTTGATAAAAGCTCACTCTATATGAATCCCCTAAATTATATATCTTTACAATCCCATCATGCTTTCCTTAAACACAAAAATTATAGCATGTAGGATAAGAATTAAAAGGAGAATTACAGAGACCCCAAATTCTCTACAGGTCTTTGGGGTCCGTAGTCTTAGCCTTGACGACTGTAAACAGCGAGAGAGCTTGATTGCGATCCCAGAACTCTGGAGGCTGAATGGCTCGGATACTTGTCTCATGACTGTCAACTTTTACAATGTGAACTTCTCAAAGAAATTTGATTTTCACATGGAAGTCAAACAAAATTGTACTTCAGTTCACCTCTGGGATGCGTGTTAATTGGCAAGAATCATTAACAGTAGGCATGGAGTCAGGCCTTTGGACTACTTGTGCAGTATTAATACTTGCATTAAAGAGCTAAACCTTTTTTCTCTCTTAAGATTCAGAATGCTTTAAGGGTGATTTAATTTTGGGAAAGTTAGTGGGAGGTTAATAGCAGCCGAGGCTCTGGCTCTGGCTTCTGTTGTTAAAATTCCACTGACTTGTAATGATTTATAGTTGATTCATATGATAATAGCATGAATCTACCTTAAGGCATATGGTTGTGCTAATAAAATAAAATAAAATAAAATAAAATAAAAAATAAAGCAGAACATCAGAATATATAAAATTCTAGGCTTTCAGGCATATATTGTAGGGAAGTAAATCCCAAAAGAATGTATAGAATTTCAGCCTCTTTGGGGGAGTGATGGAAACATTCATCTGGCATATTCCACAGAGACTCAGGGAGCGTCTACTGACTGCCAAATGCCATTTTTAGCTCTAAGAAGATAAAAGAAAGAAGTCACCCTTCATCCCGTGGTCTGTGAAATCACATTAAGTTGTCCCCATATGGCATCTCATATAACCAAACAGAAACTTTTGAATGATGCTTTTGTTCAGATTCCATTGATTTCTGAAGCTCAGCAAGGTCCATGTTTGACCAAGGTCACAGACCAATCTGACTAACTGTAAGACTAAGGCTTGGAGGCAGTGGAAACACTCAGTAGGTCAAGTGTTGCCATGTGAGCAAGAGGACCTGAGTTTCACTCCTCAGAACTGCATAAAATGTTGGGCATAGCAACACTGCCCAGAATCCCAGTGCTGGGAAGTGGAGACAGGGGGATGTCCAATGAGTCTAGCTGAATTAATAAATTCTTGATTTACTGAGCATCCTCATCTCAAAATTCATGGAGAATGAGCTAGGAAGACACAGGATGCTGATCTCTGGCCTCCATACACACTTGAACATACATGTGCATGCCTTGCATGTACATATGAATATGGTCATGCACATATCCATCCCTTACACACAGATAAAGCCCTTAGATCCCACAAGTATCTGGATATAGAGAAGTTGGAAAATTTTTAAGTCCATGACCAATGATCAGGCCATTTGGTCAGTGAAGAATTTTGCCCTGACCTAGGCCAGGCCTGTTACTAGAGAAAGCATGTTTTTTTATTAGAGCAAAATGGCTTCAGGATGGCAGGACAGACAGACAAAGTAGGTTCAGGATGACAGACAAAGCGAACACATTGTTTCAGGACCAAGTGACTATGAGAAATAAAACAAACGTCCACGTGAAAAACTGAAACTCACAAACTGAAGAGAAGCTGACCATGGCATGGGTGAAGCAATCTCCACACCAACGTGGAAAAGAAAAGGAGACTGAAGAAATGCGCATCCTTCCACCACCCACAGAACCTGGTGCTAAAATAACCAAGGCAGTCACAAGGCGTTAGTGCATCACCACGCGATGTCTGATTCCCGTGCAATCGTTATGTATAGGACATAAGAGCTGACCTTCCCCAGCCGGACAGTTAGGATAGGCACCATACAGAGGCCAAACAGCGCTAACAGCTAAGCAAAGCCCATGGGTTATTAGGTCTCACCACATGAAAGGTTTGCTAAAAGCTTTTCTGATTGAATTGTAAACCTACTAGAGATCAAGTAATGGTGGCATATTTTTTTTTTTTTTTTTTTTTTTTTTTTTTTTTTTTTTTGGTTTTTCGAGACAAGGTCTCTCTGTGTAGCTTTGCGTCTTTTCCTGGATCTCACTTGGTAGCCCAGGCTGGCCTCGAACTCACAGAGATCCGCCTGGCTCTGCCTCCCGAGTGCTGGGATTAAAGGCGTGAGCCACCACTGCCCGGCGGTGGCATATTTAAAAGACACTCTCCCTTCTCGTGTTCACTCCAATCTCACGGGGTAGCCAGTGTGGCATTTCTCACTGGAGAGGCTAAGTCCCCACTTTAAGGGAACGCATTCACCACTCCCTTTTCCTTGGCTTACTGGGCACACTCCTGGCAGCTTGGAGATGCTGTGTTTCCAGAATTATGAATGAGTTGACACTTCTTTCTTTAAAGCGCTAATCACCGTTTTGTTGCAGAAACTGGTTTTGGTGAAATTTTGTCACAAACTGTCTCCAATAGTGAAATTTGACATATTTTTTTTGGCGGGGGGGGTGGGGGGGGGAGTAAAGCAAATGTACAACTGGACTCAATAAACTCTTTTGAATCACAAGTATGGTTATTGAAGTCATAGACTATGTATGCACATGTGTATGTACGTATGCATGAATGCATAAGTCTGGGTCTCAGATATCCCTACACTGGTCTTAATTTAATTTGTATCTGACACTGGCTTTGAACTCATGATCTTTTCACTCCACCTCTCAAGTGCTAGCACGACAGACCTGCTACCTGGTGCTCATCTATCATCTAGTCTAATGCCTTTTATAAAGATATTTATGAATTTTGAAAAATAAATTTTCTACAGATGCATGGAATTTCCTGTTCTTCCTATGAAATGTGGTCATAGGCCTACAGACATAAATCACTCCTTACCCTCTAAGTCTTGTCTGTCTTGAGAGGTAAGTGTCACCACTAAAACTGTCTTCTGTTCCGTATTTTCACCCCAACCTACAACTTTTTACAAAAAAATAAAAAATTTCACCACTCAGATAAACATCAGAGTGACCTATTCTTGGACCTTGGAGAAACATAAAAACAGCTAAAGAAAGAGCAGTATTAGCTGAGGATATGGTGAGACAGACTTGAAATTCTTCCCTCCTTTCTATGCACTATCTTGGAGTATCTTAAGAAAGACTATTCTATGTTTCAAGATGAATTTATGCATAAAGTCATTTCAACAAAGGAACCCTAGTATTCAACTTTATAACTCTGGATTCTGAAGTCAAGTGATTTTTGTTTAGATGTTGGTTCCATCACAGCTCAAATATGTGACTAGAGTAGATGACAAGCATATAATTAATACTGGGCATAAATTAATACTCAGAATTCAAACTCTGTAGGAAGAAAGAAGGATGGAAAGAAAGGAAGAGAAATAAAGAGAGAGAGAAAAAGAAATTGACCTCAAATCGACAGAAAGTTTTATTAGTCACTGAAATAGCCACAAAGGGCTAGACAGTAAGTATTTCAGGATGGCTGGGCACACAATCTCCTATAACTCCTCCGCTCTGTTGCTGTTGTAGTGGGTATAAGATACAAACAGAGGGACTTGGCTCTTGGCTGTGCTCCAAAAAGTCTTCATGCATTAGAACAGGCAGAGGGTGGAGCTGGATGCTGGCCACACTCTGCTCTACAGCATTTTAGCATCATATGCTATTAGTCCTTTTTCCTCCTCTTCCACTCTCCCCTTCCTTTCCTTCTTCCTTTTTAGATCAGTGCTGACATTTCCCTGACATTCAAGTTATTATTTTCTATTGGTTATTGATACATTTCATTTCCCCTATGTATAAAATAGTACACTTATGATTAGCCATAAAAAATGAATATTAAAACTAACTACATAACATTTTGTGTTCATTCACATGAAATGACAGGAACAGAAAGGTAGGAAACATACCAATTACATGTACATTAAAGATATTCAATGAGCAGAAGGAGATAGATGGACACTGACCAGTCTGTATCCCATGCTTTCCCTAGCCCAGGAGTGTGAAGCTGCCATCAGTGGGTTTCGAACAGCATGGCAAAAGGGACTAAGAATGTGCTGATGCCATCTCTGATGATGTACCTCTCCTCCTGTGAATTCAGGTTTGCTCTTAAAATAACTAACATGTGCTAGCATTTGCAGGTGGGGATCCACTGATGGGTGACTTGGAGCCTCGTTAGGAGGGAGCTTAGCCAATGATAAAGATGCAGAAAGTGGTCCTCACAGTCATGTCCAGATCCTGCCATCTGGTAGTTTGCTTATGAAGCAGAAAGATTTTGTAAGATAATGATTTCAAGGGACCAACTACACCACGGTTAAATAATACTCTAGTTCCGTCAGATGGTCAGGCCTGGTTGCCCACGGAGACTCCCTGGCACAAACAGAGAAAGGGCCTGGATGGGCTTCAAGGGGTTTTCTTGTATCTGTGTCCCATTGCTATGTCTAGGCAGCATGCCTGGATTCTAGATTTTCCTTCTTGTCCAAACTGTATATTTAGACTTTGTGTTTTCAGCAATTTGGTTGGTCATATTGAGTCCCTGGTTTTTAAACTTTGTGTATGTACACAATTTTGCAAGTCACATTTAAACATTTAATTGGATCTTATCCTTGGCCTGCTCTAAAGACTAACGACCAGTGACTACCTACTATGTCACTAGCCTTGGTGATCATACACAGGCGCACTCACGAAAACATTACTGTGTCTGATCTCCAGCACAGGGAATAAGGGCAGGTCTCACAGGCCCGGGTCTGAACCTGGAGGAAGCTGCACCACCTGCTTCCTAGGGAGGCAAGCAGTGCAGTGACTGACAGGGACAGGTATTCAGTAAGGGTCAGCATTTATACACCAGATGTCAGGATCTCGTGTGATGAAAGAAAAGTTATTAGTGGTGTTGAACACGTCTTGTTGGTACAAACTAGGTTAGCAACTAAGGAAGGAGGCCCAGTGACATTCCTGAACCAATATTCTGTGAGTGCTGCTAGATGCCATGATGGGAATAAACAACAACTACGAGAAGTCTCTGCTCTTCCAGAGCCCAGGTTCATTGTTAGGGCCTGGCACAGGAGCTCTGTGGAGAGGAAGACCTGAAAGCTGGCAGGACACAGTGCATACACAGCTGATTCAGTCAGGATTTCCAAGCTAAGGGGCCTTGAGATGCTTCCTGAGGGGTAAAGGTAGACAGGCTGGTTACAAAGCATGCCAAGAAGTACACTGTTTGTGCAAGTCAAAGTACAAAGCTGTGGGGTGAAGAGAGGAGAAATGAAGCTATGGGATTCATCACTTCCCTTGGTCGTGTGACAAAATGTCTAACAGAAGCAACATAAAGAAAAGTTCATTTTTCACTCAAAGCTCGGGCATATAGTCCATCTTGGGGCAGGTGCATGCAACAGTTGGCCACCCTGCATCCACAGTCAGGAAGCACACAGCAAAGAATGCTGGTACCCAGCTCACTCTTTCTTTTCATTCAGTTTGAGACCCCCAAACCATGAGATGGTGGACCTTGCCTCCTCAACCCAATCTAGAAACAACTTTATGGATATGCCAGAAAACTGTAAATCTGTTTCCACAGTAATTCTAGATGCCATCAAGTTAAAAATCATTACAGGATTAACAATTAAAATGTCCATACCAAAAAGCCAGATCCCAGGTCATGGCCATGAACTCTGCTGAATGCACTTTTGCTGTTATGGAGAGGCTGAGTGAGAATCTACTCCAGTGCTGACTCAGCAGATCTAATAATTACTTTTGGATCGTTTTGGTGCTTGAGACATGAGCTACTAAAGGAAGCTGATCACGACTGCCTGCACACATCCTGAAATTACATGTGATTCTTAACACAATTGGGTCATACTCAGAGAGAGAATTCTAGTCTGCAGAGAAGATCAAGGCTTTCTCCCATAAGGAAAACTGGCCTCCGCATTCCTGGTGCACTCTGCATACAATGCTCATCTCATCTACATGAGCTGCACTATCTGCTTTGTTTCATCTGTGTGCAGGGATGCATATCCCTGTGCCACGTCTGCTAGGCCAGATGTGTGCAAATTCTCATGAGTAGTGTCAAAACTGACCATACAGAACACATCAAAGATTTTCCAGGCATAAATACCTAACCTGCTTTGGCAAAAGGCCAACAGATTTCTCTAAACCCATTTATTACTCTTCCCAGGTATATGGCCCAAGGAATCTTCTTAGGGATTTGGGAGCATAAGTGATGAGTCACCACTTGTAGGCCTATACCTTAAACCCATATAAATTATCCTTCAATATGGATGCCATCAGTGACTGCAAATACATGTGGTCAGGCGAGTGGAAGGCACATGCAAAAAAATGGCAGTACTGTGAGCACACTGGGTCCTTGAGGAGTGAGACAGGCTTCCCTAATCCTCTTCACATGCTCACAGCCTGACGCTCAGTTACTGTTAAGGAAGCAAGAAATACATTTTATTGAGGCTTCACTAGTCAGAGAAGTCATTGTGTGACAGAAGCAAACTTCTTTTCAGTAATCAATCTGTGGAAATATATTGGTGGGCTTTCTTTCTTCTAAATTCAGCAGTATAGAAAGCTATCTTATGCCTTCAGAACATAATAGAGCCTTCTCATAGAAATCTGGTTTTGTTCATCCAAAGCCCAGTAATTAACATATAATGTAATCAGGGTCTACAGAAATAATCATCCACAAAGTACAGGCTAATGATATAAACCAATAAAGCTACTCCAGTACAAAGGAGTAAAAGGAAACTTACTAGAACATGCTCAGCTTGCTTAGAGAAAAGCATCTAGTTTCTAGTGATTGTTCCTGTCAAGGGTGGATATTTCCAGATTGTTCCATTTTCAGGAAAGATCAGGAAACAAGAACTGCAAGTGGTTCCCTCCTCCATGGTTTTATATTCTTCAGACTCATCAAAACAGCCATGAGTGCAGGGCATGAATTGATACTTTACTTGGTGAATGATCCACTGTCCCTCAAGCCATCAGAGTTGGTATTAGATGTTTTCTAAGAACAATCTCACTGTGCTTAGCCACAAACACAATGTCTATATCACAACACACACACACACACACACACACACACACACACACACACACACACACACCCCTAGGAACCATTGCAGAGGAGGTGGAAAGATTGTTAAGAGCCAGAGGTCAGAAAGAACAGGACTGAAACTGTCATCTGGACATGACGGTACCATGGCACTCATGGACTCACAGCAGCTTTGGTCAAGATCAACCCAGTCAACAAGCGAGTATGGAACTGGAAGGCATTAATACCCTTAACTGAGGAGCTGTTGATGCTCAAAGGGTTCTTGGGGAGGGTTGTCTTTTTTTTTTCAAGGATATGGTCCCTGATAGATTGACCAAGTCATTGGGTTATTTAAAAAACATACAAACAAAACTGTGGAGGCCATAGAGTTGGGAGGAGACACTGTGAGAGCCAAAGTTATATTTTAAGTTTTAATTACTATGCCTAAGAGATCCATGAAACAAAAGTGCCTCTAATCTGTAACCCCTTGCCTAAGAACAGATATCTACTGAGATGCTGAGATTATTGTTTATGGGAGGTAACAAGTCACATGTTTTTACTCCCCTAAATAAGTTTGTTTGACCCAACTATGCTGGATGTACTTGATCACATGTGGGCAGGAGGTACATGGGCAAGAAATTCGTCAGGATGTATGCTTGCCCCTGATTGGATGTGATGGGAAATGTGGTGAATTGTGGGTTTGCCTTTCTAAGCCATTTCTAGGAACCCAGAGATGGACCTGGCCAGAGTCCATCCTCCTGGCCACTATTTAATTAAAGCTTGCTTCAAATTTGGCTTTAAATTGTGGTAGTGGTCTTATTCTTGTACAGTGGGATTAACAATAGAGAGGAAAGGGTGTAGAGCTGGGAAGAGCTGGAGGAAGAATGGGAGCTAATATGATAAAAATGCATCGAAAGAAATTCTCCAAAGTTAATTAAAAATTACCACATTGAAACAAACAAAAAAGTCCCATCGAACTGATGCCAACAAAACAAAACAAAACCTAGCTAGCTCCCAAGCTGTCTCTAAGATCTAGGAATTCACAAAGAGTTGTTGATCACGGAAAGTGAAGACTCAGTGTGTGCCAAGCCCATGGTGCTTATCATGTGAGCCACAGAAGGGACAGAGCAGCTGGTAAAAGTATAAGGCAGACCTGGAATATAGTGGGCAATGAGAGCCAAGAACCCAGTAGTTAAGAGAGACTAATGTTGACTCCTCAGTTCTTACCAGGGCCCTTGCCACACCCTGCTCTGGCCCATGTTAGCTAACTCTGCCATGCTCACTGGGGCTACCCTTCAGGGTCTGGTGGGTTCTGGTGACCGGTGGGCATTAGTGATCTCCACCATCACCCCTTCTTACAGACTGAAAATGCCTGCAGCAACTGTGGCCCTGAGTGAGAATGGCAACTTTTTCCAATCAAAATTGAGAGAAGAGGACACTGAGGTTTTCTGTAGCCCAAGGCAAGAACAGGACAGCCCACATAACATAACATAATGTAGGGCAGTATGTTAGTGGCCTGGATGATCATAAGCTTTGTGGAATATGGTATGAGGTAGGTAAACCTTTCATCTTCCTTGTCCTCAAATAGACATTTAATCCTACTTCACTACTTTCCAAGGCTGAATGTCTACTCTGCCTTACGTTCTGCATGAGAGACTAATGAGAATACAGTCACAAACCACCTGGGTTCATGTCTAGCACCTATCATAACAGTAGCTTAAACACTATATTGATACACATGTGACAGCTTTTACTAAGGTGAAGAATAAGGCTACCTAATAACATGATTTGGGTAAGAGAGCATCAAGGATGCTGTAAACATAAGCCACACTCAATAAATGTTGGCTTTAATGAAAGAATTATCATAGAAGAGTCTAAGCCTTAAAGAGTAGAAAGCATCTGCCCTCTATGGGCGGGGGAGGGGAAGGGATACAAAAGGGAAGGACCCAGGGGAAGTGAGAAATATCCTGCATTGTACATTCGTCCTGATTTTATTAGAGATGCTAGAACTAGACAGAGATCATTGAAAGTGATACAGGATCTGCAACCAGCTTTGCTGGCCAAAAGGGCACTGAAGGACATTAACTAATGAGGGTAATTAAACATGCCTTGATAACCAGCAAAGCCTGGCTGGCGATAGCAGTGAGCCAGATAAAGAGGGAGCCTCACCCCAGGAAAAGAGACCAGACAGTATACTAAAAGGGTCTGTCCACCAGCCAACAGCCCCAGGCAGAAGGAGATAATAGGCCTGTCAAAACACAGGGAAGGCCTCTTGCAAATGCAGTTTCAAATATGGCCCACTCTGGCCTTGACCATGACCATCCACACTGGGGCAGAATAGCTACAAGCTCCCTTCAATGTCTCCTCTTCCTCAGATAAGGAAAATAGCACCAAGTTCCCGGTCCCCGCTTTCTTCTCTTAGGTCTTTCTTAATTGTTAAAGAAATCAGCAATCCTGGCAGAGAACTTCAACAGATAGCGATGGCAATCTGAGGAGATAAGACCTGCCCTTGTGAAGGGCTACTTTGCTTTGATTTCTTCCTAATCAGCTAGCTGCCAGGAAGAAGGCTGCTTTGTGTCTGTAAGAAGAGCTAGAGCCTGGGTAATCCAGCCACAGGCTAAATTTAACATACCTACCCTGTAGAAACCAGTCTGTTGTCTCTTGGCTTCCACCCTCTAGTTGAAAGGACATCTCAGACCTCTAAAGGTGGGCAGGTAATATGTGGTGATTTTGCTAAGATAAGACAGATAGCAAAAGCAGCCTGAGACTGCCTACCTAAGACAAACTGTGTTCACTTCCAGAGGTACAATCCCCACTCACACCTCCGGCAGTATACATGCTCCTTAAAATGCCTCTTTCCTTGTTATAAAAAACAAACAAACAAAACCAACTAATACTTGTCTCAGATGTATCAAGGCCCCAGCTCCATTTCCAAGGTCCATCTTTGTCAAGATCTATCTTCGAGCAACTAATAAAAATCATGACTCCGACTCTATTGCCCATTCTACACTCTAAAAAAGCATTTCTAACAAGGACCATGGGAGAGCTATAGAGAAGAGAAAATGCTTTATTTCCACAAAGCCAGGCTTCTTACGAACTGAGCGTGGTTTTCATATTTGAAGTAAGAGCACCTTGGAATTGAAATTGGAAGCATTTGCATTAAATACACTGTAATAGGAAGGCCATTACGTACTTCTGTTTTTCTTAGGGACAGAGACAAAGAGTAAAAGAATCCATCAAAAAAAAGAGGGCCAGCAAGATGGCTCAGTGGGTAAAGTTGATTGTCACTAAACCTGATGACCTGAGTTTGTTCCCGAGTTGCACACAGTGGAGAGCTGACTCCTGCATGTTGTCCTAGGCCTCCATATGACATGTAGGCATGTGTATGACCCCATTACCCTTAATAAATACATGTAAACCAATGTTTTGGAAAATAGTTTTGGTATTTATTTTATCAGATAGCAAGACATTAGAAAACAACAGTAATTTAAGCAACATGGTAATAGAACAAAGACAAACAGAGTAAGTAGTGCAAAATAGTGGGGCCCCAGACCACAGAACTACACACACACAATCATCTGCTATGAACCATGATTATCTTTCATTTAAGTTAACAG
The DNA here is from genome assembly GCF_949786415.1 of Peromyscus eremicus. Lineage (NCBI taxonomy): Eukaryota > Metazoa > Chordata > Mammalia > Rodentia > Cricetidae > Peromyscus > Peromyscus eremicus. The sequence continues at coordinate 7,162,988 of NC_081435.1, forward strand.
AGGATGAAAACAGAACATCCTGATCCACATCTTATACCCAACAGAAAATCAAGCACAGATAGATCATAAGTGTGATTGACAAAATCATAAGTACCTCTCACAATTATGACAGGTAAAATGAGAGCTTCTATAAAGGCATACAAAGTTGTGTTTGTGAGAGTAGGGTTCATTATAGTGACAGAAAAGGTTTTCTAAATAGAATACAAAAGCCTTACCACAACAGGAGCAATGACAGGCTGGCTGCCATTAAAACTAAAATTCTGCTCATCATAAGACATCATTAGGATACTCTTAAGAGCAGGCTATGGGATGAGATGAGATCTGCAATTAACTTATCTGACAAAAGCTGTGTCTATCACGTATAATGGTTCCATCAGATCAATAAGGAAAAGACAAGGCTATAGAAAGAAAAAAGGCAAGTTGAATTAAAGCTTCATGAAAGAAGATACAAGTGGTCGGTAAGCCAGCAGGGAGATCCCAACTAAACAGAACGAGACCCACTGCAGCAGAGGGGCTGAAGTTTAAGACTAGAGAAGTCAAAGTGATGATGAGATTGAGGATGCCGGGTAATTAGCATCCATACCGTGGGGATGTGAGATGTAAACTGCACAGCCACACACATGCTCACAGCAGACATATTCCTAACACATGCCAAAGAATGTTTACCGAGGGTTTACTCATAATACTCAACTGGAGGCCAGGTATGATGGTGCATACCTTTAAGTGCAGCATTCGAAACTGTGAATTTGAGGTTAGGCTGGTCTACATAGAGAATTCCAGGCCAGCTAGCCACACACAGTGAGACCCTGTGTCAAAACAAACTGGAAACATTTAAATTTAAGTGCAGTAGAGCAGATAAATAACATGCAGATGTTTCTTACAACTGAACGCTATTTCTCAATGGCAAAAAGAACCACTTCTATACTACATGGGTGGAGGTTACAGGTCTACACACAGAAAGTATCTAATGTATGTTGTTTGTTTATATAAAGGTAAAAATAAGTTGAAAAATAAGTTGTGATATATTGTGTACTCTAATAAAATTTGCCTGAAGATCAGAGAGACAAAGGAACAAGCCACAGCTACCTCTTACCTCTAGGACTCCTCAGCCTGAAAAAGCCTCAGTTCCTGTCTCCTCACGCCTAATATATCTTTCTCCGCCCAGCCATCACTTCCTCCCTAGTGCTGGGATTAAAGGTGTGTGCCACCACTGCCTCGCTTCTATGTTTAATCTAGTGGCTTGTTCTGTCCTCTGATCTTCAGTCAAATTTTATTAGGGTACATGATATATCCCTACGTTATATAAGGGGTGAGGAGACAGGAACTGAGGCTTTTTCAGAATGAGGAGTCCTAGATGTAAGAGGTGGCTGTGGCTTATTCCTTTGTCTCTCTGATCTTCAGTCAAATTTTATTAGGGTACACAATATAGCACCACAATAAGTATTGTTAATCTATATATCTATATTAATCTATTATGACAGAAGTAAAAAATCTGCTTTTTTTTGTACCAGTCACCTGGCTTGGTGAAATGAGAAAGGGGGTTTCTAGAATGTTGGAAGCGTTGTTATGGGGGGTGGGTGCACTCTTAAATCTGTAGGGAACCTCCTCTTCCTGGCAGGCTACTCAAACTTTTGAGACTAGTATTCACGTTCTAATGTCAAGAGTAAGTCAGATAAGTGAACAGGTCACAGCTTCAGAAACGCTACGCTGAGAACAAAGTGAAGCCTAGTTCCATGACAGCAGGAACAGGTAAGCCTTTTTTACGAAAGACCCCCCATAGCTGCTTTTATCTCCCCACTCCCCCAAGTAAGAGGATGCTATACAGAACAGCCATCAAAAGGATACATCCCCTGACGTTTGAGGGAGACAGGAGTGGCCATGAGAGGATCTGCAAGCTGAGGGGGCTTGCTCCTACCACCAACTCCTTCCCTGGGCCTCTGCTCAGAATACACAGGGGGTTCATCAAACATGGTGTGCAGTATTGTTGAACTGGGAGCAAGGGAGAAGTTCAGATTTAACTGCCAAAGCGAAGATGGAGGTATTAAAGGGACACGATGCCTGTTAGGAAGCTCTTGCAAGGCAAAGGTAGCAACCCTGGTACAACGTTAATACTGGATCCTGCGGGCACTGGAGCCTCTGATTTTATGAAACTACTTTCGGTTACTACTATTCTTTTTCTACTGAAGCTTTGCTGAGGTGGTTTTAGGTTTACACTTCCAAAGGGATAAACGGGCTGGAGAGATGGCTCAGTTGGTATGAGCACTTGCTATGCATGTATGAGTACCTGAGTTCAAATCTCTGGCACTCATCATAAAAAAGCCAGGCATACAACTTCAACATTGGGGGCCAGAGACAGGTAAATCCTGGAAGCTTACTGCCTGGGCAACCTATCTGAAACTGCACTTCTCCTTCAATGTGAGACCGTGTCTCAAAGCAGGATGGCAGAGAACTGTAGAGTTAGGTACTCAACTCGACACCTTCCTCTCTGGCCTCTTTCTTGTATGCATAAGGGTACACACACCTGCATACTTACATGCATCACACACACATACATGAGAGAGAGAGAGAGAGAGAGAGAGAGAGAGAGAGAGAGAGAGAGAGAGAGAGAGAGAGAGAGAGAGAGGGAGAATCTTTGACATGAAACGCCTAAGAACGAAAGCAGGCTTATGAGAGGATGTGATCAGTAAGTGAAAAGGTAGATTAATTAAGAATTAAGTCACATGTGAATTTTTAAAACCTAAATACATTTATGTAAGTGAGAAACCCTGGGGTATATTTACAGAGCCTCTTTAATTAGTCAGTATTCAAAACAGCTTTGCACACTTGAGTCAAGTTTTCAAGACATTTTAAACACGCCTCTCTTCTAAATGAGAGTTCAGAGTTTGTAAATCACAAACAGAACCTGCAGTTACCAGTTCAGCGTAATTGACACAACTTTGTAAATGTGCAAAAGGAAAGTCAAAGATGGAGACCAGACATGGATGTGCTCTGCTACACAAAAGGCATGCACCAGTTCTTAAGAGGTGCTGGGAAGTGACAGGTTCAACTCAGGTCCTAGAAAGCAAAGCTACTCTTAAACAGATTAACCCACCACCAAACACACCCAGGCAGAAAACAATTTATTTATGATATGAATCCCACGAAAGCCAGGTTCTTTTCAGATTACTATTTCTGACATGTTTCAGAAAGTAGAAATGGCATAACTATACTATCAAATGTACTGATGAAATACCTGGTGTGATTTCTTGGGAAATACTTCGTTGCATTCCCGATCATTTCAAGATGAACTATTTGTATGGATGTCTGAAATAGGCTGTGACACCAGACAGATCTAGACTCAAATCCTCCTTCTGTGACCTAACTCTTACACAACTACCTAGAATCCAACTGTCATCCAAAGTGGAGATGTTCTCAGGAGAACTGCAGATTATATATTTGAGAGATATTTAAGGTTGTGTGGCCTAATGCCTAGCATGCAGTAAAGAACTAAATTGCTCCTACAATGTCTAGAAGGCTGATTCGGAGCAAAGCAGGACCCATGTTTTCCATGTATCCCTTACTCGTTCTCACTCTTGGTGTGCTATATACAGCTCTGTATGTACATGGCACACAGAAGCAAACACTATTTAATAGCAAGAAGAGAATCTTGTCGTCTATTGAACAACCACTATAAGCCAGGCACCAAGACAGACACTGCAGATAAATAAACGAAGTAGACGTGGTCTCTAAATGCAAGTTTTTCTCAATAATAAAGACTCTCAGAGGCAAATATTTGCTGGCTCTGCCCCTTTTATGTCACCAGGGATTTAAGTCATTCCCTAGAATATTGAATGTGCCTGGGAAGTATTTACAAAATAAGCAAACAGTGCTTTTTATACCAACCTTGTGTATCTAGAGCCCAATATAGAAATGAATTTTACTAATATTTTAAATATCCAATGGGACAAAAAAAATACAAATTTAAGTGGAACTAGATTCAAGTTGTATGCTTCCTAAATTAATGACATTCACATAAAATATTGATATTTTATAAACAGCCAAGAAATATGTGACTTTATAATTAGAATACACCAACTAAATGATATTGAGTTTCTTAATACCTAAATTCTGAAGATTTAAAACACTGCTCACCTGGTCTTCTTCTCCTCCACCTTCTTCATCATATTTCAAAATATTATCTCTTACATCATCTTCTGGGTCAATTAAAAGCTGCTTGGCCTGGCGCTCTTTATCCCGGCGTTTCATCCATACCACAAACATGAGGACAAGGACTGGACAGAAGGAAAGTCAAAATGCACACTGCTGACATTCTGAAAGCCAGACGTATATAACCTCAGTCTTCCACATTAAGGGTCATGATACATGATTCACACTGGTACTGATTGTGAGCCACACCCTGGCCACTCAGAGCAGTCCTTCGCCAGAGCACAGAGTGAAGATCTGGACTCTAGTCTCCAGTGTCTCGTGAATATGCTGGGTAAACCTTTTTGTCCTGTGAAGTATGATCTACTGAAGGGACTATATGGTTTCTGTCTTCATCTTGGCTTGTTAGAGGATCAATATTCTAATAGAATGCTTCATAAACCCCAAAGACATAAGACAGCAGTGAGTTAACTGTGACATTGGCCAGTCACCATTATACTCCCAAATTCCCTGAGAAAGCATTTCTCCTGGGGAACAAGTGTTTGTTTAGATGGCTAGGGCAGGAAATGAAAGCTGGATATGCAATTGGATTCTGGGTTGTTTTTGACTCACAGAGGCTGGCGTTTCTCTGTCATGCTATTCTGCATTTTTTTTTGCTACCTCGCTGCAGCTATGAAGGCATGGGGATTAGTGTGAGCACTGAAATAATATTAGGCTTTCATCCTTCACACTCAATGCCAGGTCTGAAACCATAAATTCTCCCAAGCTGATGTTAAAATCAGTGCCAATTCATTTTCCTTCAAAATGCTAGTGTCACTTTGTCATGGCTGAATCTATCATCCCTAAGTCTGTCTCGATAAGGTTGGCGTACACGGCATATTTTGGTTGAAAGTGAAATGCATCCCTGAACACACATCTAGAAATAAATTCTGTCTAAAATCTGAGGATATCAGTTTACATCCTGAAACAAAAAGATTTAATGACTCCTATTTGAGCACATTTTTATTATTGGCCATAAAAGTAAATATCCTCCTTTTAAAGCCAGATATGTGATCTCATTTGCCATTGTTCAGGGCTAAATCTAGCAAGTGGATTATTAGTACGGCATGCAGGTTTCAAGTTATAGCCAAAGCAGTCTCCACACAGGAAGGGAAACATGCTCAGGTTTCTATAGTAATTGCTTAGAATAAAGGGACAGAATTCTAAATTACCCGAACACTTGTAAATGGAGAAAACATAAAAGAAATGGCCAACATTTTCAAGAAAGTGATTGGTGCATAGCGTGATCACACAATAAACTGAGTCCTGCTGCTATTCCACAATAAAACACTGGGCCCAGGCAATTTATTCTTTTAACCTGAATGCTTAGAAGTGGTTCCTAAAGTACTTTCCGGTGGTTAATTTCTTGCATTCCACTGAACCAAAGATTGCAAAGTATCTTAAAAGAGGAGAAATTCCTTAATCTATACTTATGCTAAAGACAGACAATTTATTGAGCTGTGTAATCATTTCTACTATCCAATGTACTGTATATGAAGTACAATCTCACAATTTTGTGCAGCTCTTCAGAAACAAGTACCTTGATCCTCTCAGGACTGGAGCAGGCTGCTGGCTGCACTTTACAGGCAGGGAAGTGAAGGAAAGCAATACACCTATTTTCCGAAATCATCAGCTATGTGCTATAAATTCATACTCAAGCCAAGATAAGTGCTCGAACGGAGGACTGTTTAACATTTCCCTGCGGAAAGGGCTTCCTGTGGCCTCCAGCAGTCAGCACCAGAGAAGGCATGGGAACACAATCCTAGGAGCTTGCTGAAAACACAACGGCACTCTAGCTGATGCTCATGGTTGTTTTTCGGCTAAGGGGACCCTGGCTGCCCGCATGTGATGGACAGCACGGTGCTCAGGGGTCCAATAGTCTCGCTCAGTTATTTTGAGGCGGTCCCTAGCTGAGCTTCCCAGAAGTGGGAAGACTCACAGGCTGCGGGACGCAGTACTCACTCAGCAGGATGATGATACAAAGCAGAATCGCGATGATGGCGCCAGTGCCGAGCCCTGCCCCCACAATCCGGTCCACATCTGTGCAGTCTCCATTGGAGTCACACTGGCAAACCTTCACACGCAGGATGGAAATATTGGACTTGGGAGGATTCCCTGAATCTGTGATGATGATGGGAACTTCATAGATACCAGCTTCCAAAAACTTTATCTTCAAATTGAGTTGAGCAAAATCACCTACACAGAAAAGGGAGGAAAAGAAAACAAGTTTGACAGTCAATACCTAATAGGATTTAATGAAAAAAAAAATCCATTACTTTCCAGAATATATTTCCCTATCTAACTGTAGCCCATCAAACAAATCACAATTATGCTGTATTGTGAAAAGTTGTTTGGGGTTTCGAGGGCTTTTAATATCTAAGTTATACCCTTAAATAGCATTTACAATATATTTAATGAGAAGATTATGAAGAATGTAAAACTAATTTCCCATTCCAGGGTTCCAGACTACTCAACTACACATCCGTTCAAACAATTAACCTGTTCTTACCATTAAGCCGGGTTATGGTCCAGTTTCTTTTAATAGTCACCGGAGATAAAGGAAGATCAAAAGCAAATGGCCCAGCATTTGGATCGATGTCATAATCAAGTGCTGTGATGTTAATTGAATTGGGTTCTGGAGTTTCACAAGTCTCAGCCTCTTGAGGTAACACCTGAGGGGCGTTGTCATTGATATCAAGTAAGTAGATTTGTAGTGTTCCTGTTCCACTCATCGGAGGGATGCCTAAAAAGAGAGAAACATCACAGCTGAGGGCAACAGTTTCTCAGCTGAGCCTCAATTGTGGTATTTTTCAAACCTCTTGTCCCTATCCCCATATCATATGGTAAAATGCTCACTGTCCCAGTAGCTGAACGGATAGGTTTTGGAACAAGTTCACTTCTTCCCTGTTACAGTTGGTCAGAGCTGCTGGTGCAGCTATGGGAGCTGACATGGATCTCATGTCTTCCCTGCTCTAGCTGTCCATCACTTGGGGCTCATGAGTACCCCACTCCTCCACAACAGAGGGAAATGCCAGAGAAGCACAGCGACTCATGAGACTATGAGCCCCAGCCTCTTGATGGAGAACCAGGACATGTACATGTCTGCAGGAGAGTTCTGAAAGTTCTGATCCAGCTGCAACCATTTCAACCATTTACAGGCAACTGATAAAAGACCATATACTCTGGAGGAGAAAAATGGGTTTCATTAATCAGCCAACCACACACATGAGAAAGAACTGGGGCTGCTCTTTTTACACTAATTCACGGCATTACTATGCAGTAGGTTTAAATATATGAGGGACCCCAGTCTCTGCAGACTGCTCATGGCCACCACGGGCTTTTCTGCCCACTGTGTAGACTATACAAAACTGTATACAACAGTTCTGCCTGACCTCAAATCTGTTCTCGTCCACCCTGAAATGTCATCTCTCCCAGCTCATGCGATCCTTTACTCTGGCTTCTGCTGTATTATAATATTCACATATATCTAAGAAGTTTTATGCACATGCATTTATATATCTTTTTATGTGTATGTGTTTTATAAACTAATCCCAGGTAGTTAAGTGATATGGCTGAAGGTCATGAAACTAGGAAGGTGTACACATCTACAGTCCTGAGAAGGAAGTGGATAAGGAAAATGGGGAACACAGTGGATCAGAGGGCAGGAGCATTGGAGGGAAGGGTGTTTTACTCTCCTCACACTTTCATTCACACCATTTGCTTGATAGCTTGAGTAATGTTTACATGCACTACTGCTTTAAGATTACTTGCCCAACTCATTACCACTTTACAAAGCGGCCAACAGTGAAGCCATTTCTAATAAGGAAACTGAGGCACAGAAACTAAGAGCTTGCCCTTCCAAGTTCTCTCTTCAGCCTTGTGATTTGTAAAGTCCATCTGTGGGGCTTCACAGCTCCAAATGGCTCACTTCTCTCATCTCAAATATTCCTCCAATTAGAAGCAATACCCCTTGGTGAGTGAGAAGCCCAGTTGTGCCTCAAAGCCATCCTGTGTCCATGTCACTTCATGACTCTTTAAGTCTTTACACGATGGAACTTTAAGTTCCAGTGGAGAGGAAAGGGGTGTTTCCCTACATCCAGGAATCCTTCACCATCATAGCCTGATGCTTTACTACCTCTGTGGCAGAAGCTGGTCCTACAGATGTCCAACACTAAATGACCAAACAGAGTTCCTGTATTAGAAAGGATACAAAATACTGCCTTGGTCTGTTGCTAAACACAGTTTTTGATATTCGTTCATTCAGATGGGTCTCATCACCACACTGTTGTAAAACTGCACATCTTGACCACCAATTTGAAGTTTGTAATTTTTTTATTAAGCAAACACATCCAAAGCCTAACACTAAAATATCTAAAAAACATGCTTGTGGTTCCATTTTGAAAACTATTCACAATGACAGAAATATTTCTGTGAATATTAGTCTGTGCCAAGTACTGGTTTAAAAGCTTCATTTGGACAATTACATCTAAATAACAGTACAAATTAGCTATTAATACCATTATAGCTTTATTTCACAACAACAAAAAAGAAACAGGGTTGAAACTGTTTTACTAACCCCACAGAAAGAAGAACTGGAGGATGGGCATATGTGACAGCTAGCAAAGCTCCTACTAAATACCTCTGACCCAACTGAGATCAGATGTCAAAATATGTTTTAAAACCAACACCTTCATAAATTGCCTAAAATCACTTTCTGTAGATGCACAAAAATAAGTTTCCTATCACATTACAGAAAAAAGACAGAGAACAATCTCAGAGAAAGGAGTGACTAAAAGAAACACAAGGAGAATAAATCAATAGCACATTCTGGGAACACCTATAGCTCATACTCATAGGGCATCCATGTATGTCAGGGCTGGAGAAAAAACATGGAGAGCCATGATCTCAATACCAGCCACAGCCACTGCCTGTGTGCAGACAGCACAGGCACTGCGTGTGTACAGAAGCACAGGCACTGCGTGTGTACAGGCGGCACAGGCACTGCGTGTATGCAGACGGCACAGGCACTGCGTGTGTGCAGACGGCACAGGCACTGCGTGTGTGCAGACGGCACAGGCACTGCGTGTGTGCAGACGGTACAGGCACTGCGTGTGTGCAGACGGTACAGGCACTGCGTGTGTGCAGACGGCACAGGCACTGCGTGTGTACAGAAGCACAGGCACTGCGTGTGTACAGGCGGCACAGGCACTGCGTGTGTACAGGCGGCACAGGCACTGCGTGTGTGCAGACGGCACAGGCACTGCGTGTATACAGAAGCACAGGCACTGCGTGTGTACAGAAGCACAGGCACTGCGTGTGTACAGAAGCACAGGCACTGCGTGTGTACAGGCGGCACAGGCACTGCGTGTGTGCAGGCGGCACAGGCACTGCGTGTGTGCAGAGGGCACAGGCACTGAGTGTGTGCAGACGGCACAGGCACTGCGTGTGTACAGACGGCATTTCTTAGAGAGGGTGAAAAAGAGTGCTTTAGAGAAACTGGTGGGAAATGGGAAGAAGATTCAGGACTCCACAACGAAACTTTGGAGCCTTAAAAGAATAAAGATCTGCAGGGCAGTGGTGACACACTCCCTTAATCCCAGGACTTGGAGGCAAAGGCAGGCAGATCTCTGTGAGGATAGCCTGGTCTACAGAGTGAGTTCCAGGACAGACAGCCAGGGCTTTCACAGAGAAACCCTGTCTGGAACATACACACAAACACACACAAGAAAGAGAGAGAGAGAGAGAGAGAGAGAGAGAGAGAGAGAGAGAGAGAGAGAGAGAGAGAGAGAAAGGGAGGGAGAGAGAGAGAGAGAGAAAGGGAGGGAGGGAAGGAGGGAGGGAGGGAGGAAGGAAGGAAGGAAGGAAGGAAGGAAAGAAAGAAAGAAAGAAAGAAAGAAAGAAAGAAAGAAAGAAAGAAAGAAAGAAAAGATCTGCTTTCCATATAATTGAGCACTGCAGAAAACCTCGATTCCTACATAAGCACAAGAGGTTCTACTCTCTTTAACACACGAGGATGATCCAGCAAATGTATTTAATTACATACCATTGTCAGAAGCAAGGAAGGTAGCATTATATATGTTGTTTTTTACATTTGGTGATTCTCTATCCAAAACAGCAATTGTAGTGATCTGCCCATTCACAGGATCTATTTTCAGCCAATTGGCAGGGTCAGATAATTTTGTGTACCTACAAAATGAAAGCACAGTGACAAATATTTTTATAAGAAACTTAACAAATAAAGCACATGTAAACTTTTACAGGTTTCATTACAAAAAGGCAAAACCTTCATTAGAGTTTTGCATGGCTGTAGATGATGGCCAGAAATAGAATTTTAACGTGGAGAAACATTTCTCTGGCAGTGATTTTAGGATGTATGTAAAGGCCATGTTCCATCTTACTTTAGGACACTCTGCAAAGGTTTAAGGAGTTAGACAAAGTGCACAGTCTCCCTGTGGTAGATTTAACTGATCTCAATTTAGGCCCTTGCCTACTTTAACACATAACCTATGTGCTGATAATAGGGTTCAAACACACTTTCTAAGTTAGAGCCCTATCCTCCAGAACCTGGGGGAATCAGAAGCTAAATTCCACATCACAAGCCACTCCTAAAATGCCTCATCACCTTATCATGGCGGAGACGAAGCCTCACCAGAGAGATCCCATAAAATCCCATTCCTACCAGGATCCCCCTGATGGGGCTAAGCCTCAGAGCTGTATCCTCCAAAGAGTCCCACAGGCTTTCCTCTCTATTAGCAGATTCATATGTTTAAACTCCTTTTTAAATGTGAGGTGGGCTGAAGTTTTTAAACTCAGATAACTAACACATAGAATGGAGACACTATGGTATATTTTGAGAGGTAAAATCTACAAGATTTTAATGCACCTATTAATTAGTCATTTAACTATCCTAGCTTCCATGTATGGAGAACCAGGGATCTGAGCAGTTATCTGTTAGCAGCCGATCCGAAAGCACTTAAATAAATTACGAATTAATTTTAAAAATTATCTTCAGCTGCTACGAGAATAGTCACATGGGGTATGCCCTCCCAGTCATCCAGTCCCGCCTCAGGATGAATTAGGGTTTGCTGAGGAAGGTTTTCATTTTTGCTGAAAGTTTTTACAAATATACCTTATGGGTTCCTTGCACAGGTATGGGGTACATCACTAGCTGCCCCATTTTGGACTGGCATGAGTGTTCACTTTCCCGGATATCTGGAGAAATGAGGGTTTATAATCTTCTGAAGGTTTGTGTCCACTCACTTTGTTGCTTTTTGATGTGTTTGTTATAAAAGCAGAGGCTAAATAATTAATACTTTTAACTAAAAAGACAGAGTGGTAGAAAGTTTTTTCTTCTACTAATACATGAACAGACTCATTCTTAGCATTTTTTTAAAGCTAATGAAGTCAGGGATATCCTGAGAAGAAAATACACCAAAGGGTTTTTAATTATTTTGGAAAACACACATGTCACCATGTGACCTTTCTATGGGAGCTGAGGAACTGAAGAAGCCTATTTTTGTAGAACAAGATTCTTTTAATCTCAGAAAATATAGGCTATTTTCTGTACAACATGGCAATGTTAGAATGAAATCATCAGTTTTCTTTAGGAATGCAGCCCCAGGTAAATTACTCCTGTTCCAGAGGATGAGCCTCCACCCACGCATTTTTAGATAGAGCCAGCTGGACCCAGTGGTCATAAAACAGTACATTTAGTTGGGAGAGTAAGGTAGTAGAGGAACCTGGAAGGCAGTGGAAGGTGGGGAGCAGGTATGGATTTGAATATATGCATTAAATTCCTAAAGAGAAAATAAACATTATATTCAAAATGAACAAATGAGAAATAAAGTCATAATATCTTCCAGTCATTACTTTTAGTTGTAATGAACATTTCTTACAGGGTGAATTTAATAATGTGCACACAGGGCACAGAAGAGAATCTAATCTGGTACCACCGTGGTATCTCATACCTGATACTCTGCTGCATATATCGATCGGGGTCCTGAGCCGTGAGTGTGGTCAGCATGGTACCGGCGTGGAGGCCTTCTTCTTGGCGAATGATTTTGGGATTTGGGGCAAAATAAGGGTTTTCATTGACATCAATAACTGTCACAGACACAGTAGCTGTCGACTGGGGTGGGTGCTGAATTCCCTTCGCTAATGGCACTTGGTTTTCTGCAGCTACAGTAAGGACAAACATCCTATTCGTTTCAAAGTCAATTGGCTGGAAAAGAAAAAGAAATGGAAACCATATTTTTGCAGAAGTAAGAATGTTTGCATTCTGTCACTTGTCGTCTTGGAGTCCTGTTTCCAAAACATTAGCTTTTATCCTTCAGTATAGCATAACGCTCTTCCCCAGTTTCTGGAAAACGTGCAGGAATGTCTCATCGAAACATCCCAACAGAGAGATTTATGTTTTTCCAAGATTGTATGTGATTGCTGCATGGACTTGTTTATTTAGATGGCTGTAGAAACAACTATTTTTTAAAAAATCAGCATGGAAAACAAAAACTACTAAATAATCTGAGGTCAGGTAAGAACACAAGGATTTATACTCACAAACACTGGGGAAAGGACACCTCTCATGCAGGGAAACTTCTACCAGTTAGTGATGAATTGAAAACAAAATCGCTCCCCCCTTGCAATTAAAGTTATTAATACTACATGATTAAAAGATACCACATAATTTTTTCTTTAATGGGGTTAAAGCCTTCTTCAGTTTGGCAGTGTCTCTCAGGGCTGCTAAGATGGTTCAGTAGGTGAGGTGGCTTGCCATCAAACCTAACTGACCTGCACGATGGAAACAAGTTATCCTCTGATGTCCCTCCCATGTGCCTTGGCACTCAACTCCCCCCACCCCCAGCACATACCTCAATACAACCAATCATCACTCAATGTAAATAAAAGGTAGTTTTCATAGATAAATACAGACTGTGGAGTGAAGCCCAAACACACACACACTCATCTTAAAATAAGAGTTCTATAGGTAGATTTATGCTTCTTTCTCCTTACTGGGCAAACTGAAAACCTGGCTCTCTTCCATAACGATTCTGAATATTTTGCAGGTTTTTACAAACTCCCACATGAGAGCACTCCAGATGATTAATGCATTGCACAAATAACCCTTTATGTACACATTAACTGCGAACGTCTCACTGAAGCCTGCTGTCACCACAATGCCATAGGGATTTCGCTCTGATTTCCCCGGGTGACTTAGTAATGGAAACGGTGTGTCGGAGGGTGCCTTGGGTTGCCACTGGTAGTCTAAGACTGACCAAGAGCTGAAACTATGTGATTAGTACAAAACGTAACAGTATCCTGCCCTAGACATCCTCAAATCATCAAAGCCACTGCCGTATGTATTCTCTTCTTCTAGAACCTTCCGTTCAGCATGCCCAGGCAGGAAAGTGGGCAATGTGGCTGTAACATGTTGAATGAGTGAAATGCCCCTTAGGCACATTTACTCATGTTAGTGATGTACAGGCAGTTTGAGTCCTTTCATGTGTATCTATCTCATTTGTCCTTCACAAACGTGTGAGCACTTGGAGGCTGTACTCAAGCCGCACTTTTGGCAGGAGAAAGCCGAGGTTCTCCAAGGCTGAATGAGTGATGATAGATGCACAGCTTTCCGGGGCAGAGCTGAGCTATGAACAGAAAGCTCAGTCTGGGCTGGTACTGTTGCTGACTCTTCCACGTGTGTGGGAGATGATTTCCAGCCGATCTCTTTCCCCTCATGTGCACATAGATCAGAATTCCCGGCAAGAAGCACGTCGATTGACCATTTCCCTGTCAGGCAGACACGTGGGTTCACTTAATCAAGTGTTTTGGTGGTTAAAAGGCTGGGACACTCACTTGGAAGGCTTTCACAAGACTGTTAGGCGTTTGCCGCCACTGAAGAGCTTTTGCTTTGTGCCTGCCACCATACTGTTCTGTAATTGAATATCGTGTGGCAATTAAACAGCAGAACGCTAGTTTTGTTGTTTGTTTGTTTGTCTGTTTTTGTTTTTTGAGAAAAGGTTTCTCTGTGCAATCCTAGCTGTCCTGGAACTTGCTCTGTGGTCCAGGCTGGCGTCAAACTCAGAGACCGGCCTGCCTCTGCCTCCTGAGTGCTGGGATTAAAGGTGTGAGTCACCATGCCTGGCTAGGCTAGAAAACTAGTTCCTTAAAGTAATGAAAATAGAATTTTAAAATAGCCATGTAAATGCAAAATATTTATAAAATGTAGGCTCTCTCTTCTGCCTACTCATTCCATTTCACTTCTGTGATTTTTCTTTTGTCTTTTGAATCGTTTACTATCTGCCCAAACTCCATGAGAATAGGAAGCATTGTACCCCTTCCTTCCCCTCTCTGACTCCTCCCACTGCCCCGATGGGGACTGGACTGAGAACCTGGTGTGTGTTAGGCAAGCACTCCAGCTATCAGCCAATGGTCTAACCTGCAAGATGCGAAAGGCCTTGAATACATCAGCTATATTCACTCCACTTTGCTGAGGACCCCCATGTCTTCAGATGGATCAGTCTGTCCAAACTGATTTTAATTGTAGTGATAATGGGAGAGAATTTGTGTTATCCTCAATTTCAACATAAATTAAACAGTAATACATAATCCACTAAATAGTTAGGAATTCCAGACTGGGAGGTATTTAAAATAAAAAAGCTCCCATGATTCTACAGTAAAGCAATGGGAGAGGGCACAGGCTGGTGCCCATTAAGTAGCTGTCTGAGGTCTGTGGTCCAGGGGATACTTACTTTTACCACAGTGACCAGCCCATCGTTGCTGTTGGGGTCTGTCTGGATGGCAAATCTCCCCGTAGGGTCTCCACCGCTGATTCTGTAGACCGCATTCCAAGCTGGTGTGTGGGGCTGATCTTTGTCAGTGACGGTCAGGTTGGCTACAATGACATCCACTCTGTTCTCAGGGACTTCGCCGTAGAACTGCAAGAAAGACCAACCTCAGTCTGAGGTGATTGTGGCCCCACTGAAGGACAGGCTGCCTAATGACCACACCACCCTAACTTTACTGCCCCATTAAACTTTTATGGTCTACACTAAACAAGGAGATAGGTATATGCTGATAATCACTCACTTTATGTCTCACTGGGAAAAAAATGCTGGGATATTTTTCAGCCAGCCAGTGGGTGTGGGTGTTTTTTTTTTTTTTTTAAACATTTATGCTTCAGTTTCATTAGCATTAAAATTAACATCCATTTGTGAGTATCAGTGTGATTAATGTGAGGTCCATAGAAAGGACTTATACACAGGAAATAATTTGACTTGGGATCTAGGTAATTACACGCTGGAAAAGTAGCACAAACCAGGCATGTATTTCAGGCATTTGGAACATCAGAGGAATTCTGTTACCACTGCACCCAGCTACTTGTCGTAGGCAGTGCATTTTAACTTCTTTAACAGTAACTGGAGGGTGCTGAGGAAGTAAAGTACTCCGATGCCTGCTTTAAAGCCCACATGATAGAAACATCAGTCAGCGGCCATTCCACTATCAGAGCAAGTTACATTTCTATCTAATGCATTTATTATTCATAACAAAACTTCTTCCCCATGGTGCTGAAGTCCTTTGAGTGACAGGTTGTCCTTACCGTCATGGCCATAAACTCCGGAGGATTGTCATTGACATCTGTCACTGTGATGACCGCCGTGGCTGTGTTTGAAAGGCCGTAAGTGGGATTGCCTTCCATGTCTGTGGCCTGAATTATTAACGTATACTGTTGCACTTTCTAAAAAGACATAAAGATAACAAGTTAAATGACGCTAATTCCTCAAGAAGACATAACAGTTGTTTGGCAAAGGGCTCTTTATTACCCACTGAGAGCACAGCGTCCTTCATTCTGATCAACATGACTTGCAATTTCCCACATGGAGTTTACTTTAACTCAGGAAACACGGGTCTGGTTCTTGTCTGGGGAGCTTTAACTGTGTATATTCACTTTGACTCCCAAGAAGGAACGCACTGAACATATTGCAGATGTGGGAAATTCATAGCTGAGCTGAATCCTCCATCTGGTTTCAACCTTTCCCTTTTGCTACAAGATCACAAGTTAGTATTCAAGCCTTTTGGTATCTCATATATTAATTTCTAAGTTTAGGACAGTAAAGACAACATGGAAGCCAAGAGAAGAGGAGGAAGCATATGTAATTCACAGATTCACAAAGTATGTCTGCCTTCCCCTAATAGTGTGTGTGTGTGTGTGTATTATATTATCATATTATTACATATATTCTTTCTGTTATAATTAGTTAATAATATTTCTCCCACTCCTTATTAGTACTAATTGTTCAAAATTATGTAAGAGATATATGGTCTTTTAAAAAGATCAAAATTGGAGCTGAAGACATGGCTTAGTGGTTAAGAGCGCTTGCTGCCTTTGCAGAGGACTGGGGTTTGGTTCCTAATGCCCACAAGTTGGTCTACAAACATCTCTAACTCCTCCAGTTCAAGGGGACTGGGTGTCTTCTTATGGCTTTTGTGAGCACTAGGCATTCATGCAGTACACATAGCATCATAAAGACAAAACATTCATATACATAAAATGAAATAAATAAATCTAAAAATGTTTTAAATAAAAATTTAATTAAAGGGAATACATTTAAATTATTAGTCCTGGACTATAATAGGTCAAAAATTTAATTGAATAGGTATGTAATGAACGGATCAGTACTGAGATACAATAGAGTGTCTATTGTTTTGAGCACCAATGTATCAAGGATATAGACGCAGACATTTACATTCAGGTGTTTTTTATCAGGCAAGCACCCATTACTTGAAAAGTACAGATTAGCTCTGTTAACAAGGAGCCAATTGAAGCTATAATGCATGTTCAGTGAAAGTCTTGAGATTATCCTAGAAATCTAGACTGCCAGCTGACAGCATTGTATTTGCAGAAAACCTAACCAAAAGCACTATCTAAAGTCATTTGGAATCTCTGTGAAATTTGGCACAGAATAAAAAGGATCATATTCCTAAATGCTAAGCCATTCTGAACAACAAAACTCTCTTCTTCATACTAAACAAAACAAGTGTCACTGCGAAGTGCAGTCCCCCCTGGTTCTAAATATAGCTGACATTATAAACGGCCATTCTTAAGGGATTCCTGCAGCTTGGAGGAAAGAGGCACAAATTGTGGCTTTTGATGTAGTCATTAGAAGGGAGAGTGAGGACCAGAAAGAAGTCAGATGAAAGGCCAACTTCACACATGAGAATCTAACTGTCCAGTTGATTGAATGCCAATCTCTAGCAGATATTTACTCTCGTTCCCTTATTTCTTCCTAAAAGAGAATATGCCATACTTTTTAATTAGAAAAACTTCCAACACACAGTGCAGGATGAACCATTTTAAGATTTTATAACCCACATTTCAATACAATCCAGAGTGGGCTGTATGTTTCCTCAATGGCTTTCCTTCTCAAGACTATTCCTTTGTAGAAAATCTCATGGGGTCTGACCTCTGACAATGAACTACAGACAACTACTGGCTGCTAGAGAGACAGAATTAGTCTCTCCCAGAGATGAGCCCTCTAACTGGTTACCTGATACAAAGTGGTCAACCCTGAATCATATACATACAGGTAACACTAATGGACTCAGCAGGTTGTATCTGTGTTTATATGTAGTTAACAATAACAATTAAAGAAAGAGGCCATCGATTTGAGGAATGAGGTGAGGAGAAGAGAGGGCTTGGAGGGAGGAAAGGGAAAGGGGAAATGATATAATTATGTTTTAATTAAAAGATAAATCTTTATAGATGTTCATTCAGTTTCATCCTTTTGTGGCTACTGAGAAAACTCAGGGGGACATTCAAACAGCTTCCCAACTATGAAAATAAAAATGTACTATGACTGAGGCTGAGAGACAGTTAAGCAGTCAGGAGCACTGAATGCTCTTCTAGAGGACCTGGGCTCAAATCCTTACACCTACATGGCAGCTTACAATTGTCTATAACTCTAATACCCAGGTCCTGACACCCTCTTCTGGTCTCTGAAGGTACCAGACATGCATGTGGTACACAGACATGTATGCAGGCAAAACATTCATGCATAGAAAATTAAGTTATATTTTAAAATTGTATAACAACTTACGAATTGCCATTTGTAGAGCTACTACAGTTCTGTTGACAATGAAAAATCCAAGTTTTCCTTTTAATAATGTTATAAAACATACAGTGTTTCCTAATGTTTATTCTATAAAAACTATTTAAAATTATACAAGCATCAGCACATATAATTTTGGATGGAGCTGAGATGTTTGGATCAATTACTAATCTTTGGAATTTCCTATTGCTTCAAGCTAGTTCTGAAATGTTTTAAGCTTTACAAGAACCGTGTGTGGGTGTAGTGGTGTGCACCTGTCAGCCTAGGACTTGGAAGCATGAGCCAGGAGGATTGTTGCTAACTTGTAGACCAATCTGGGCTATAAAACGAATTCACAGCCAGCTTGGGCTACAGAGGGAGACCCTTTCTTGATAACTACAAAAAGTCAAAACTCTAAAAAAGGACATTGTTATTTCTTAAATACAATGTCTATTAGAATCAAAGTTACCCACTTGATAAATAACATAGTCTCCATTTTCAAATGCCATGGTGGTAAACCGATCTTGCATTTGGTAAGGAAGTTGTGGTGGCTTATGATTTTAGCAATTGAACTGTCCAGAGTGCCTTGCCTGACTTAGTCATGTTTGTCTGATGCTGATGGGTGACATTTCAAATCT
This sequence comes from Peromyscus eremicus, assembly GCF_949786415.1. NCBI lineage: Eukaryota > Metazoa > Chordata > Mammalia > Rodentia > Cricetidae > Peromyscus > Peromyscus eremicus. The sequence continues at coordinate 7,181,889 of NC_081435.1, forward strand.
CTGCAAGGAGTATGGCTTCCCACTCTCACAGTGCTACACTGTATGCAGGAACCCTTCACTTCCTGTTCCAGATGACATAAGTTCTTTCCTCCTTTGCTTATTTCCACCCACTGCCTGTTCCATTGATACATCAATTCCTCTGATTGTATCAGCAATTCTCCACCAAGGTGACTGTGCCCAGTGAAAAGCTCTTTAATAATACTTGGGAAGTACCATTGGCATATAATGGGCACTGGCTAGGGATCCCGTGGATCATGCATAGGACAGACCCTACATCAAGAATTAGTTCAAAGTATTGGTAGTGCATAGTTGAGAAACCTTGTCCTTGAACAATGGCCTTTCTTTGTTCTGGACCTGATAGTTGAATGGCTTGAAAGTCAACTAGTTCAGAACTTCTGAAATTTCTTGAGGTACAACTGTGAGGCAAAGCACCCCACAACACATTTCTATCACTATTTCTAACTTTTATGTTCATTCATACTTCAATTTGTGTATGCACCCCCAACACATATGCACACACAGGAAAAGTGTCTAAAACTATTTTTACAAGGAGTTGCATATGGTTGTTTGAGTGATGGGCTTTATTATTCCAAAGTGGGAAGCGAGGGATTCTGGAAGGTTTAGGCCAAGAAGGCATTGCAACCATAGCCTTAAAGGGTCTGAGATGCCAAAATAAAGAGCTTTGCCTTCATGCTTGGAGGTGTGATGAGCCATTTTACCATTGAGGAGACACATCATGTTTGCAGATTATAAAGGGGGCTGAGAAGAAGGAAGAACTGAAGTCAACAGCAACTGGAGACCACACACCACACCAAACAAGGAGTCCAGGGCACAAGTATAAGACGTATTTGGCCTAAGAAACAGCAAGCATTGGTTTTTCTCTGCCAGGAAAATATGATGCTGTAGAATAAAAGTAATGGACAATGCTCAATCAGAAAAAGGAGCTGCCAATTATGCCAATGGGGGAAAATGGCTGCAAGGACTTACTGGGCACCATGTTTACTGAATGTTTCATGTACCGTGCTACATTATCCTTCCAACCCTTTCGTGATATCCCTGTTACAGGTGTGGAGGATGGGGTTATAGGTTCATGACAGTCCAAGAGCGCACACCAAGCAGAATCCCAGATTCAAACCTGGTAGAGGATCTATGAGAGGTGCTGTGGTTTTAATGTGAAGTGCTTCCTATAGGTTCATGTGTTCAAACAACTGGTCCTCTGGTGGTGGCACTGTTTGGCAAGACTGTGGGACATTTAGAATGTACAGCCTTGCTGGGGGCAATAGGTCACTGGAGGTGAGACCTAAGGCTTTAGAGCCTGGGTCCTCTTCCTGTTTCTTCTCTGCTTCCTGGCTGTGGATGTGAAGTGACCAGCATCCTCCTGCCACCATGCTTTCTTCACCATCATGGGCTGGAGCATCACTTCGAACTATGAACTCAAACAAACGCTTCCTATCTTAAACTGCTGCTTCTCGGTTATTTTGCTGTGGAAGTGAGGAAGATAACCGCTACAAGTAATCCAGAGAGGGTAGAGGATAGGCATGAAGACAAAAGGCTAGAGAAGGTATAAAAGTCAGGAACAGCCACCAGCAGATAATGGAGTTAAAGAGTCGGGAGTACATAAAAAAAAAAAAAAAAGGCTGATGGGGGAGGGACAGTGGCTCTAGATTTCCAGACCTTAAAGAATGGACGTTTTTTAAACTGCAGATTAAAGAAAAATTAAAAGGTGACTCTGGTAAGCGTGTCAACGGTTAGAGGCTCCGTCTCTGAAAGGTGTCATACATCCTGAGAGAATGATAGTGAAAATTACTTTCTACAAAAAGGAAACTGTGAATTTTAATAGAAATAAAGGAATTCAAGCCTACATAAAAAGTCAAAGTAATTTATGCCGGGCCTCGGGCAGAATTACCATAAACCATCCAAGATAGATGTATTTTTTTTCTTAGAGAAATGACTTTCAGAAAATGGAAGGCTTTCCATAATTTCCTCTGGTAACTCACTGTTGATTTTTAATAATTCCACTGTCAAGAAGTGATTCCTCATATCAAATCTAACCCATGATCCCATAGCTTCCATCCATTTCTGCATTACTGTTATCAAGGGTGGTGGATGGCTTCCCCCATGAACTGTAGGATATACTTAACTACAATTACACCCCACTTCAAGCTTTTATCCTGTAGGCTAAATATAGTCTCTGTGATTTTTAAACATGGTTGGTCTGCATAAGGAAAATTGTCTTTAATTCTTTATGGCTCTTTCTCCTTGTGAAATAGTCAGGATAAATATGAGGGGAATTTCAGGGAGAAGCCAAGAGAAGCCCTGACTTCTGTATCTCACAATGGCTGTGTGAGTGGAAGCAGAAATATTACAGTTGCAACCTGCACTAAGTCGTCTTGGTCTGACCAACCTCACCCTGGAGGGAAAATACTGAAACAAACTCCATCATCTCATACAAAGCATGGCATTCATATTGAGTCCATGGGTGTCTGAGTGTTTCATACTACAGTGGAAGAAGCAGGAATACTCAGACTATGAACTATCTTTTTCTGTTTTTCTCTTTTGAGTATGGGTGGTGTACACATGTGCCTGCGCAGATACACACCCTTGTATAGATCAGAGGAGGATGTCAAGTATCCGTCTACTACACTCCATCTCACCCTCTTGAAACAGGGTCTCTAGGCTGGCACTCAGCAAGCTCCGGTGATTATCCAGTCTCTGCCCCTACATCGTATTGAGATTATAGAAACCTGGCAATGACTGGCTTTTTATGGAGATTTGGGGATCTGAACTCAGGTCCCCATGCTAGCACAGTAAGCACATTTATCCACTGGGCCATTTCTCCAGCCCCCTGAACTTTGGAAGTACTACAAAAACTAAATTCATTTTTAGACTTCTGAACGTTTTCAGATGCAAAACATTTTTAGAGAAAGAACCACCAATAGTGGAAGCCAAGGGTTAAATGTCACAGGTCATACCTAATTTCTAAGTAGACTTCACAGGCATAAATGAACTCATCCTGACTGGTTCTGTTACTTGATTATAGTGTTTCTAGAACAATTTTGCTGATGTAACTAATAGTGGTGTGTCTTCTCTTCAATTCATGCCAACATTACTGTTGCAGAGAAAGCATCAAACTCAACTTCTCACATCCTTGTCAATAATATACATTGTGGTGGACGTAACGTTTCTGTTTGACGTAATCTGAAGTTCAATTACAGCAAAAGCTGGCTCAGCCTGAAAATTGCAAACCACAGATCTCTAGGTGTTGTCATTTGGAGAATTCACTTGAACAATGATTCTGGATGGTCAATGATCTTGAGAAGCTGTAAGACAACTTCCGGGACACAGAACAGAGAAAGCACGTGAAAGTTTCCTGAGGGTAGAGTTTCAGAAGGCACAAGGAAGTTGGAGAATGAGAGGGTTCAATGTCTAGACAAACAGACTCATAAGGCCTTTTCAAGATGGGACCTCATGAGCAAGATGCTGCAGTGCTCAGGACTAAACATCCCCTGGCACTTTACCAAACATGCATATTCTCTCACACTGTGACGCTACGTGGTGGTGTTTAATGCTGTCAGTATTGATGTTTCAACAGAATATATTCCGGAAGTGTGATTCTCTACATCACCAGCTTTAAATGCTCAATAGCAGAATTAACACAGTTACCAGTGTTCAGAAATGGAAAGTAAATTCTCTTAGAATTCAGAAGCAAGTTCAAATAAAAGATGATAATTGCCTGGCGCAACACTCACCAGGCAATTCACAGAAGCCCCAAACACCTGACCACATATGCATTATCTGTAGTCTCTTAAAATGAATTCACATACATATCACTTGACTGTGATGTCTAACTTGGTTCCCCACAAAAACCTTTGACTATAAAGAAAAAATAGGAGGAACCTTAAAAACTTTACAATTGGAAGAGAGTATTGGCTTAACTTAGTCAAATATCACTGAAGGTGACATTACCTTATGCCATGTGCACACATCATTTACAACATGAAGGTCTGTGAAAACTCCCACTGCTGACCAGTGAATGGAAAGGAGCATGTGAATGAGAGTTTGAATCCACCCCGGGCTGCCTCTAAGACTATGCACACATTCAGAACAGTTTTGGGTCTGCTTACCTCTCGATCCAGACCAGCTGCCACAGTGATGATATCCCCAGTCTCATTGTTGATTGTAAACATGTTGGGTGAAGGCGTGCTGGGAGCCTGGGACAGGATCCTGTACCTCAGCATCCCATTCTGGGCATTTGGGTCATCTGCATCAATAGCAGTGACCGTCATCACATATGTCCCTAGAGAATGAACAGAGAAGGAGGACCATCATCCTTCATCTCAGGGACTCTAAAATCAGGCATCCTTACTGTGTTGGCATGTCTCATTTTCACTTTTCACACACAACAAAAACATGTTAAGTCCTTCAAACAAAAAAAAAAATTTTAAATAATCAAACATGGCAGTGCAGAAGCCAGTCAGTAAAATGTTTGCCATGCAAGCATAAAGACTAAAGTTCAATGCCTAGAACCACGTTAAAAAAAAAAAAAAAAAAGCCAGTTCCAGGAGGTGTGTGCTTCTATATCCAGTACTATGGAGCTGGACACTGGCAGATTCCCGAGGTCCACTGCATAGCCAAGGCAGCCTAGTCTAACTGATGCCAATGAAAGATCCAGACCAAAAAAAGATAATATGGGCTGTTCTTAAAGAGTGATACCCACTGGTCTTGCATGCATGTTCATCCCCAAGCCCACACACGTCATCATAATAAACATAACCTAGATGTAAAAAGAAATTACAAAATACATATATTTATAGACTCAATTCTTCCCACACTTAGAAAACAAATCTACTCTATGATCCCCAAAGGACTCATGGCCAACTTTAATTTCATAAAACGCAAAGGACAAGAAATACAGACGCTATTGCAGGCATATTTTATGGCCACCCATTCTTCTCTCTGATTCCACAGTAGCATTTCATGGGAGCTTGCTGGGTGTAGTTCTTCCCAGCACCCAAGTCAATTTCTGACAGTGAGCTTTGTGAAGGGCACTGCCCATTCCACTGCCTCGGGTCAGAAGGAAGCATGCTAGGCAGTACTGCTCTGCTACACTGGGCAAAGACTTGGCACTGTGCATTATTATTTCCTTAAAGACTGGAAGAACACTGTCACTGGTCTGGAGACTTTAACCCACTGAGTATTTTACAAACTAAATTTGGAAAGCAGAATATCCAAGCAGACAGTATGAGAACCCCAGTCACTTTTAGACTAGTTTGTTTTGTTAGATCCACTTAGAACAGAATGAAGAAATGTCCTGTGTCTGTCTTCTATGATATCCAGAGCCTGGGTTTACTTTAGAAATGTAGGAAATTCACCCCAGAACTGGCCATAGCTTAGCTGTATTATTCAAATGTCTCTTTAGAACTTGTTCCTTTCAACAAGATATTCTGTCTGATTAAGCAGCATCTCCACACCTTACTATTTTAGACACTTTATCTCACAGGCGTGAGCTCACTGGCTTTCCCTTTCTCTCCCCTGCTAGACTGAAGCTCCTGCAGGTAGGTCCCCTGGCACTCCTGTGGCCAGTGCCAGGGCAGAGCAGAGCACACAGGTCCTGCTAAGCTGACACTGTCTGCATATATGAACAGACTGTTCAAACACAGCTTCCAGTTTCAGAACCTGGAGTCAAAACGCTGATGCCACAGTTTGAGTTAGCCCTGGTTGCAAGGGTGCTTCCAACCCCAGGGAGTACGCCCTGGAGACTCCAGCCCTGCCTGCAATGGTGCTTCCAACCCCAGGGAGTATGCCCTGGAGACTCCAGCCCTGCCTGCAAGGGTGCTTCCAACCCCAGGGAGTACACCCTGGAGACTCAAGCCCTGCCTGCAAGGGTGCTTCCAAACCACAGGGAGTACGCCCTTGAGATGGCTTTCTTTACAGTGATCACTCAGAGGCTTTAGTTAATGGGATGCTTAACTGGAAACTCATGGTCAAATGTGCAATAAATATAGTTTGAATGGCTTATTTCACGTAACAAAGCTTGCAAAGAACTGTATTATCTCAAGCTTGCAACAACCAAACAGACAGGCAAATGATACTTAACAATAAAACTTGTGTAGTCAAATTGCCCAAAGTTTATTTATATTGTAGGATATTTGCATGAGATACATGTTATTTACTTACTTGTATGTTTGTGTGTGCGTGCATGTGTGTGTGTGCATGTGTGCATGCACGTGCGCATGCACGTGCGCATCACAGCATGCATGTGGAGATCAGAGGACAACTTGTAGGACTCAGTTCTCTTTCTACCAAGTGAGTTCCAAAGGTTGAACTAAGTGCTTAGGCTAGCAAGTGCCTTCGGCTGCTAAGCCATCTCGCCAGCTGCACGAGATCCATTTCAGTAGAGATCTTCTCCATATGCTTTCATGATATTGTACTTAAAATGGGTAAGACTGGAGGGCAACAATGTCTGAAAATGAGTCTGAAGGAGCCACAGAGGACAGAGTCCCCTCCATGCCACTCCCTCCCTCCAACTTCTCCCTACACCTACCTCTCTTTTTCTCTGAGGATATAGAGAACACTTGGGCCTAGAGTTTAAGGCATAGTTGTTTCTACCCACAAATTAGCTGACGCCTTAGGGAGCTGCAGACATTGGTGGGAGAGCCAAGGTACTACCAAGTGCAGTTTTAAAGGCTGATATTTTATAAAACAGAATAATTAAATTATCTCAAAACACCAAATCTGCCCAAGAAAGCTGGCTAAACATTTACTTCTTCACTCCTTTATTGACTGAGTGCTTGGGTCTGCTGGGATTTCAGACTAAATAGTCCTCTCTGGCCTGGCTATTCTGTGACTGAAGCCCTTAGTTTCCAGGACAAGCCTCTGAAACGTCAGTCAAACACCACTTCACAACGGCAAGAGCCTTTCCACAAGGGCTGCCTCAAGGCCAGGCCACTTTCCTTATGCTAGCTGAAAGAGGGTTGTGGAGGACATGTGGAGGGGCACTCTGGAAGTAAATACCCAGAGTGCCACAGCTGTCACCAACCCTGCCTTGCTTGTGACCTCACTGCCTGGTCACAGGCACCCACCACGTAGCTTTCGCTGGTGCTCTGTCCCTTGAGAGGGAATCTGCACTCTGTACACCGAAAGCCTCTCTCAAGTAGCTCTCTCACTGTGTCAACTGCAAAGCAAGGAAAGACCACTATAGATTCTGTAGGTTCTGGCTTCCAAATGAGGCAAAAATCATGCAAAGATATTTTGTGGCTTTCCCTCTTCAATCAGTTTTCCCTCAAGCTGCTTCCTTTTGCTCCAAAAGCATCATAAATGAAAGATACGTTAAAAGCTACTGTGTACCTTTCCTTTTTTGACTGCTATAACAGGGTCAGTTATAAACATTGTTCTTTATGAGGAAGGATATCTGGTAGAACAGGTTGGCCTTGAGCTCAATACAGCTTAGGATAACCCTGAATTTCGGCTCCCACTGCTTCCACCTCCCAGCTGCATGGATTGTAGGTGTGAGCCACCAGGCCCAGGTCCACTTCTTAGTCGGTAAGTGTTAGCGATCCAACTCAGTTCCTTGTGTTTGCTCAGCACGCATTCCACCCACTGGGCTACATCACCAGCTACTACACAACACTTCCTTAAGTCATGAGCATACGACTATTCTGACTTACCAGGCTTTGATCCCTCAGGAACAGACCCATTCCAAACCTGGTGCAGAAATTCAGGTCTGTTGTCATTCATGTCAATGACATTGATGACAATGTCGATGGGGTTCTCCACTTGATTGCCATTGATGTCCACTGCATGTGCCCTCAACTGCAAGAGCAACCAGAGGACAGAGCCACTTAAAGATCTGTCTGGGAGAGGTACAACATGTGCTCACCATGCATCCACAGTAGCCAGAACATCTTGAGGACAGGCGTACAAGAGCTGCTCCGGTCCCCCAACCTAGATGGAGCTAGCCCAACTCTGAGATGAGCGGAGGTGCTGTTGCAGAAAGCCAGGCATCCTCTAGGAGAGGCTTCGTGCTTAGTATGCAGCTTTGAACTCATTGGATCCACAGACAGAGCACCAGAAATCCAAGAAACAGAGCTTTGTGACTGCCACATCGCTCTTCGCGGACAGAGCCCAGGTCTAAAGCTAGCTGTGTCCAGATCTACAATATCTGTTTGTTAAATGCAGTAGTGTTGGTAAATGACACTTTTTTTTTCTAAGTTTAAGGTTATTCAAAGCAATGGAAAAGGCACGTGCGTAGAAGACACTCCTCACTGTAGCCCTAGAGGTTAGTATCAGTGGTTCTCCTTGAGAAATTTTATGTTGTTTTTCACTGTAAATACAATCACTCAGCTACTCTGGACTGACTACCTTCCTAATGATTTCTTCTAGCAAACAGCCATTGCATCTTTTTCAAAGGCTACACATATTCCACTGTACTGTTTCTTTCTAACTGGAATGCTTTCACCGTTTCCCTGTAATCTCTGATGCTGTAGGCTACTTTAGGGTATGTTCTTATCCACTGAAAGCAGCATCAACACTTCCTTTTGATTTCTAGATTACTAAAGACATAACACAATGTAAATTTTATTATCGCTTCTCAATCCTTTTAAAGATATTTTCGTCCTGATTTACTTAACACAATATATTCCATTAACAAATTTTTAATACTGAAATTTAATTATAGTTATGTAAAGTAATGAATCTTAATGACTCTAAATACTTGCAATTCTGTAATTAATTCTATTTTGCTGGTGTTGCTTTGAATGCATACGTACCAAGCATTTGAGGAATAATTTGCTCCAGTCTCAGCTGAATGTATTTATTTTCTGAATTTTAACCACAGGATCTTAGATGGAGAGAAGTCAAGCAAAAAAACCACACTGGTGTGTTTGCTCCTGTGTTCATGATCATCAATAGAAACTACCCTAACTAGAGTGTTATATGCTACCTCAATCCAGCTTCCCCAATTAATGCTATGTAGTCCGTGTCAAAGACTTTGAAGTATTACTTCCATTTTTGCATGTTAGAACAATATAAAAAAATTAGAATCTGCTGTTCCCTCATGAATTTTAATACGATGGGCTTGTAAATAACCAAAGTAATGATTGAGTTCTGAGTCACAGAACTCACAACACATTCAGCTTTTCACACACTGTTCAGTTCTAGGGGAATCTAGTGTAACTGTAGGACATAAGTGATTTTAGAGGTTTCTGCAGGAATCTAAACGTCATGTGGTGAGCAAATTAAGACTCCAGTAACGCCATGCAGGGGGGAAGGTGACTGAGTGATGGCAGCCTACAGGAGAAGACAATGTAAGACTCTAGTAACGCCATGCATGGGGGAGGGTGACTGCGTGATGACGACCTATGGGAGAAGACAATGTAAGACTCTAGTAACACCATGCATGGGGGAGGGTGACCAAGTGATGATGACCTACGGGAGAAGACAACGCAAAAATGGTGTTGGGTAACAGGATGGCCAAAGCCAACCTGGGTCCAGATCCTCTCCCCTTCCATTAAAATAATTCCATGGAGGTTAAACATTTTAAATACAAAAGGCAAATATGATAGACAAAACCCGAGAAGATGAGCGAGCAGCTTAGGTTAGGGAGGGTCCTGATCAATATCCCTGGAGAGCTGCAATTTACATTATATATGTACTTGAATAAACTGTATGATGCAAAAATAAAGTAACTGATGTCTTTAAACAAACAATAAAAAAGAGGAAATATGGGAAGACTAGGCATGGACACCCTATTGAAAAAGTTCTTCGTAATGGAAAGAAAAGAAAAAAGAGGCAATCTGAAAGGAGATTCACCATGAAATATAAAAAGGCTTGCTGTGATTACAGCACTAGACATGTACAAATGCTGGAATCTGGATCTTTACGTACTGCTGCTCTGATCCTGTCCATTCAAACCTGTTGTAGTGGGCTCTCTCAGCCTTGTATCTGAAGGCAAGTACTGGTGTTTCAAAAGTAACGATGTCTCAGGCTGTTTCCCTTTCTTCGTTGTTATTTTGGTATTACTTATCTTACAGCATGCATCAATCCCATAAACATACTTACTGAAGGAAGCAGAAAGCCTACAGATACATTTCTGGTGTTAAATCTTAGTGGTAAAGCTATGGGAGTGGCACAAGCCAGTGGAAAACTATACACACACACACACACACACACACACACACACACACACTCTGAGGACTAGGTACAAAGGCTCAGCAGCCGGCTGGAAGCTTACATGAAACCGTGCTATCAGCTCGCGATCCAGAGGCTTGGTGACAGACAGCTGTCCTGAGATGGGGTTGATAATGAAGATGCCCGTCGGAGGCTGGTCAGCTCCTGGCCCAGTGACACTGTACCTCAGGGACAGATTTTTATCTCTATCTGATCTGATCTGGGGGTCAAGAAAACAATCACATAAGCAGAAGACGTGAGCATATATGTTATGGGGTATACCACATTTCTGATCCTTGCTTCATTCCCCCATAGTATCACTGACCTCTCCCAGGTCATCCCTTCCTCTTCGTTCTTTTCTGTTTGTGTGTGTGTGTGTGTGTGTGTGTGTGTGTGTGTGTGTTGTATGTGTGTCATGCATACACGCATGTGGGTGTCTTCTGGAACTGACTTCAACCTTGTTTTTTGAGGCAGAGTCTCTCTGTGAATCTGGAGTTCACTGAATCATGTTGATGGGTTAGCTAGCAAGCCCCAGGGGTTCCTGTTCCTGACTCCGCAGCACTGAAGTTACAGATGGGGATCTGAACTCACGTCCCCACGCTGCATGGGAAGCACTCTATGACCATGCCATCTTGCAACTCCGTTCTTTGATTATTGATGATGGACTTAAGAAGAGACATTACTTATCCCCAGAAAGACTTGGGGGAACCTTTTCATCTAAAAGAACACTAGCTGGGACACATGCAAAATATCAAAACTTAGCAGTGTCCACTTTTAGACAAAATTGCCAGGGTAAAATATTTACAACAGAGTAACAAGTGTCTAATTTAATACAAATCATAGTGTCTTCAGACATCAGAAATGGTAAGAAATAATAATTACCTAGCCACAGCTTGAAATAACCTTACGGAGGACTCTGTTATTGGGGACAGCCTCCACATCGGCTTTCTTCGCTTCCACTGTCCTGACTCAGTGCAGCCACAGCTTCCTACATTGTTTTCAGGTGGCAATGAAAGCTGCCGTTCTTTTCTCTAACAAAGCATCTCAGAGAGGTTCCTTGGGTATATTTTATATATATTTTATACCCCTAACCAAAGGAAATCATGTCAGAGCACAGCAGGTTGGAGAAATGGAGTAGGGAAGAGAGGCAGAGACAGAGAAAGGGCAGGCTGGGCAGTAATACATATGGATCTTTATGTACTAGGGAAGTGAAATTAATCCATGCATTTGATCTAGAGATAGTTCCGCTTTCAGTCATATTTTGAGTGTTGATAAAAAGCAACTCTATTAGGAATTGTGTTCATTGTTAAATTGAATTATAATACACATTACAGTAGAATATACAATACAAATAAGTGACTTATTTAAAAAAGCTCACAGCTTTTGATGTACGTGTTGGAGTGCTAAAATAGTCATGGAAACATTTGCATTTTAATAAATGGGCATATGATGATCCATATTATTGTATCTTTAAATAAATAATACCCTGTTGATTTTACGTGCTTTTTCCCATGTCTGATGGTATGCGATGTAAGTCACTGCAGAACTCTCCCTGCTCAGATTTGAAAGCCTCTAGTTTGCACCGCCCCAGGGATTCTGTTAATGGTGTCACAGATCATTTTTTCCCTTAAAAAAAACTATCAAGTGCACTTGGTGCTGGCAGTTTTAGCAATAATTGCCCTTTATTTTTTTCCCGTCTGTCCCAAACTATCTTTAGAGGGCAGAGATCAACATGGAAAGTCCTGGATAAGACTACGGTTTGAAGAGTGAGAGCTGGTAGGGGAGGGATGGAATGACCTTAGAGTTCATGAATTCACAAAAGCCCTATCATTCAGTGCCCAGGACCCAGGAGAGCTGTGTGTATAAATAATCCAAGCGATAACAAAGGTAAACAAATGAAGCTTCTTAGGAATTCCACTCCCACTCAGATTCAATTGCGTGTATACATGGTATACTTCGTATTTTTTAAAAAAGGCAAAGCCATTTCTAATGTCTCCTAGGCAGAGAAATAATTACAATGACAGCTTCTTACCCTGACAAGTTCTTGAGGAAAGGGTCCTCTGGAGTTTTCTGGCAAGTTGATTGGCGGGATGACCCAGTCTCTCTTCTGCCTTTGGAGGGAACCACTGTGCTTGGCGAGTTGTCTGGGGAATACTATTTCTTCGATTTCATGTGGGTCCTTTGCATTAAAATACAAGAAGACATTCCTGAGGACTAGGAAGAGCACTCTCTACGATCATATCAATATTAATGGATACCTATGTGTGTAGGAACCACAGTGTATTACAAACAAAAAGAATATCTCAGGAGGCCTTTTCCTTGCTCCTGTTCAATAACAAAAAATGCCATAAAGTATATGGGTTGCCCTATTCACTGAAAATTGAATTAGAAACAATTTATTATATAGTCCAGTTGAGTAAACTACTTGCCGTTTCTATAAACCATCTTAGAAAGTAGTTAATATTAAACAAAGTTTAATAGCACCCTTTTATGTATTTCTCATTAGTTTAGACCACAGTTCAGGTAATGTGCCTACTGTACATTAAAATCACATCTTGATGTGCTGAGATATAATTTGAATTCCAAGAGAAGTTTAATACATACCGCTAAAGAATGTCTCAAATATTTATGACCCTATTAAATCCCACAGAATTAATGCTGTAATTATTCTAAACCTATGTCAGCCGTGATGGATGCAGTAAATGACCCACTTTGCACACTAGGCATTAATCTCTGCTATGTGTCAACATTTTCTTCTGTTTCTCTCGATGTCTGTGGACATCTTAGCCATTAGCCCTTGCTGTCTCTGTGCAAACATCCAAGACAGGTTGCTGGAACATACAGAACCAACAACAGATGCATCTTCTCACCCCATTAGGTACCAGCCTCCCACTTTATATATCACTCAAGTGGCTTGAGTCCTTTCAACAGTTAATGACTTAATACATTGTATTTTACATGATTTGAAACCTCAACTCTAGTATAAGAGAAAAGCAAAATATTTTTCCTAGTACGAATATGTATGCACACTACATTTATAAATAAATATCAGGATGGCCTGTGCTCTTATCTGTGACTGTAGCATACAACACATAATGGTTTAAAGCCATGGCTTTCAAAGTATATGGGTGTGTCCCTGAATCTTTGTTTGAGTAAACTCAAAGAACCTGGTATTTATAGGATTTTTGAAGTCACTATTCCATCTCATTTAAAATTCTTATGTAGGTATTTTCACAGAATAAGTGCTCAATAAACATTTACTGAGCTGAACAGGTCTCTGTTGGAAACACACTTCATTTATTTCACCCTGGCTCACAACTGCTTCCACGAGAGGGAGTATACCACTCCCCAAAAGCACAGTGGCAGGATGGATACTTCATGCTCCCCAGTTTGCTCATGAACTAGGACAAAACTCAACCGTCGTTTCCACAAACACTCTCCTGTCCCCACTGTACATCGGCACCTCCCACCTCATAAATGCGACTGGTGACATCTCCCAAAGATGTGTTTATTTTGTGGTTATACTTAACAGCTTGTAAAGCATCTCAGAAATGTAACAGAAACTACTTCTAATTTGAATTCAATTATAAATCTCAAAATATAAACAAACCTCTCCAAGGCAATTTCTGGTTGCTTGAAATGCACAGACTATCATGTTAGAAACACAAGAAAGTGCCACTACAGAGACTGAGGTTGATAAAAATTGAAATACTGGCCATCCATTTGTAAGGTAAGAATTAAACCTATATTCAGTCAGAATCATAAAACGAGTTGCTAAGCATCAGTTGCAAAGTCGTTTGTGGTACTATACCTTCGCAGGCTCTTCAGTGAGGGTTGGCTCCAGGCTCAGGTTTACGGCTACCTGCCACTTTTCCTGGGTCTCTTTGTCTTGGGCATATATCAGGAACTTTGCCTGCTCTGCGGTAAGAGGGAAGCTTCTCACAGCATACACCGTGCCGTCCTCATCCACCTTGAAATCTGCTGGCTCGCTGCTCTCATACTGAACTTTCCTTTTTCGATTGCAGTTGCTGAATTTCACTGTAAAAGAGTGTACATGTCTGGTTACTCCACCAAGGGGAGCGCAGCTAATGCCAGATTTTGTTAAATGATACAATACAGCAGCTTGAAGACACAGAGGCTGAGCCTCACACTCAACTAGAGAGGCATCCCAATCCTAGGTTCCTTTGCTGTCTGTAACCCTGCTCACCTTCCTTACTTCCTGGCATGAGACCTTATGTGTTATTACTCTTGGACAAATACTCAAGAAAGGAAATTCTGGGCATCTTCATCAATACCCATAATATGTACCCGGAAACTCTCATTAGTGAAAGGTGGAAACTAATGATTTCTATTCCTTAGGGTGTTTATGTACTTTTGCTTTCTTACTATAAATCATGAACATAAACATGTATCTTGAAAGTTTTTAAATAAAAAAAAATTAGTGTCTTAGGATGAGGATCAAAACAATTTCAGTGTGTTATTTATGCCAGTCATAATTGTGTTGGCTTAAAAATGAGGAAAAAAAATCAGCATTTCATACATGCAATGCCAATCAGCCTGCATCTCAACAGATAAGGAAAGTTAGATTCCACGTTTACAAAGAGAATTGAACATGTTCAAGACAAAAAGAAAGAGCCTCTGAGGAAGACCATTTCCTGTGCAGTCTGCCTTCCATCCTTCTGAACAAACATTCCATAGGAGTGGCAAGTGAAGTCATCACATAAAAAAGAGTTTTCATTTCCCATGTCATTGATGTTGCAGCCTGGCCGTGATTATATAAGATACTGTTTGGCAAGTGAGAAATAAAAACATCCACAATAAAAAGTGCACTCACAGGCAACTTTCATGTTTCCCAAGTATTCAAGTAAAAGCTTTTTTTTGTTTGTTTGTTTACTCATATTTGTTTTTTTAGTGACAGGGTCTCCTATAGCTCAGGCTACTCTCAACTGACTTATGTAGATGACAGTGACCCTCTACCTCCTGAGTGCTGCGATACCAGACTTGCATGACCCAAGCTTAAGAAGTCCTCTGTGTCACACAGTGACTGAAAACTGTCCTTTCAGCTCCATTCATATAGATTCACTGAGACAAGCAAGGACTATAGCCAAGTTCCAAACTTGCTCATTTTTCTTACTAACCATAAAATATGTGATAGAAGTAATCAAATATTTTAAGTACTGGAGATATAACTTTTCACATAGTGCCATGTAAATCATCCTTCAACTTTCAGTCATTAAAAGTGAAAATAAAAGTTTTAGCTGCAACTAAATTATGTTAAAATACAACATTGGTCGTTGGAGTGTAAATATCCCCAACGATACTTAGTTACCACAATCTTTCATTTGACTTAAAGTATTTTCCGGAGAACAATGGCATTTATGTTCTTTGTAAGTTAAAAACAAACAAAGAAAAAATTATTTTGGGGACCTTGCTGAGAAGTCAAAATGCAGACTTATACCATCTTTTATTAACAGAAGTAACTGGTTTTTGGTATCACAAAAAGGAATTCATGACACTTCAGCTGGATCATAGATGTTATCTGGTCTCCTCTGCATTTTCCTGTATTTCAGCATTGCAGCATGAACCTCCCAGGCCACATCTGGATTGCTGCAGCTGTGCCCTGTGTGGTCTTCTCCCAGCTGAAGCCCACCCAACGCTAAATGCAGGCTGACTTTATCATGCCTTCACAAGTAGCTTCTGACACTAGTCATACAGTGTTTATCAGGCCTTTATAGTTAAGCTAGGGCACTAGTCATACACATGTTTATCATGTCTTCACAGACATGTAACCAGGGACAGTAGTCCTACATGTGTCTTTCATGCCAGTTTATAATGGTCCTAACTTCTTTTTTAATATTTATTTTTAGTTTTTAAGATGTATGTGTCTGCGAGTGTCCACTCTAAATTTTTAATGCAGATTTTAGAGAGAAGTTGCATTAACCCTGTGCCCATTACAACAATCATTTTAATAAGTACCCTATTTCTTAATGGTGTCCTATGACTATGCCTTTTCCTCTTAATAAGACACTAACTTTTGAGTTTCTTAATAGGGATCCTTGGTTTTTGTTTTTCTGTGACATCTAACAGTGATGAGAATTGTACAGATAAGTGATCATAAATATCTATCAATACCCTACCACTTAAAAAAAAGTAGAAGAAGGAGAAGAAAAGAAAGAAAATGGTCTCGAAACTTAGAGAATTTCTAAAGTATACACAGCTGGCTATATCAAAAAGCTATAACAAAAGCCAAGGATCTATGCCAATTCAAGTCCTTCAAAGAAGCTGTAGTGAGTATTCCTATTTAAGCTGCTGGCAGGAATAATTTCAACTATTTGTTGATGGTGAAGATTGTGAAGCAGAGTTAAAGGGGGAGATGGCTCAAGGGCTTCAAGCATAAGGACCTGGCTCTGGATTTGGGTGCCAACATAACATGCTGATGTCAACACCTGGCCTTCACATGCCCGTGTACAAACACAAAAACACATGAAGATGGGCACTCATGCACCACATATGTTTTAACCTCAGCAGTGAACTTCTATGTGAGACTCATTATTCCTGCTCTGCAGAAGAGGAAGAGAGCCCCCTCCTTGCCCCGTGTCTATGACCTCAGGCATTTCCCAGCAAAGGTGTAAAAGAATCTGACTGCTCAACTCACTGAAACCTAAAGTTTCGATAAACAACACAATTAGATGACCAAGAAACCCAATAAATGCCAGAGAAGAAAATAATGCCAAATTTACAGCTCTGAGAGTCCCACGGCAAAGTATTTTAAAAAGTAATTCTTAAGTCAAAGTATTGCCCCAGTGTCTACAGAAACAGGAGCTGAGGGGAAAGGGTGTGGTCAGTCAAGAAAGAAAAAATAATAGGTTTTTTTTTTCAAAGAGTCAATGTATTTCCTATGAGTAAGAAGAGGTTGGTCTCTGAGAATCTGACACTGGAAAGAACGACTTGGAGGGAGGTGAGGGAGGGAGGGAACAGTAATTTAAGGTGAGCCGGTTAGCTGTTCCAGTCCCGGCCTCTAACTTAGAACTCTTGTGAATTGATTTAATAGACATTATTAGTATTTGTGGTTTTGGTTTTTTTGTTTTTTGTTTTGTTTTGTTTTTCTGGAGTTTCAAAACAAACCCTAATTCTCATTTAATCTAATATTAAACAAGGACAACTTCTGGTTATCATTCAGGTTTGTTAATCTACTTACCTGTACTAGGGACTGAACTCAGGGTCTCAGGCACTGTAAAGCACATACAGTACTATGGAGCTGCATCTCCAGCCCCATTCAGATGGAAAGGAATGTATCTCTGTGGGGCTGGGCAGATGGTCTGGTGTATGTCATGTAAGCATGAGAACCTGAGTGTGATGCCCGGCTAGAGCTTGTAAATCCAGTCAGTGCTTAAAGGATGGAGATGGGTGGATCCTTGACTCACTGGCTAGCCAGGCTGTCAAGATTCAGATCAGTGAAGAGACACTGTCTCAAAAAAGTAAAGGTGGGGAGAGGAGACACACACACACACACACACACACACACACACACACACACAGAGAGAGAGAGAGAGAGAGAGAGACAGAGAGAGAGACAGAGAGAGAGAGAGACAGACAGACAGAGAGACAGAGAGAGAGACAGAGACACAATGACAGCAGAGACAGACAGAGAGACAGAGAGGAGAGATCTGATGTTGAATTGATGAATTCTGGCATACATAATCACATGAGTTTGCCAAGTACGCACACATAAACACAAGAATACACCCAGACCAACAAATCTGCATACCACATATACAATGTTTCATACACAATTTGTTTAAAACATGCACTGTGCCAAAAATTAACACTTTAATAAAAAATAATGAACAAGAGCTTCAGTGGGAAATAGTCTCCAATAAATGTCAGTCCGGCCTCTGGCTCACCATGTTCGGCGGGGTTAGCCACCTTGTATTATTTTAAGTCATACACATTAAAATGCCTCCTCATTTCCAGGAGAAATGTGTGACTTCCATTTGTTGCCACCTAGTCAGTGTTCACTGCCTGCTGTCAGGCTTGCCTTGGGCCTGGCTGCAGCGGCCTGGCTGCAGCTAAGGAGATTTTCTTCAGCTTGACAATGTGCTAGGACCAAGAAGTGAAATTTACACTTCTGTATTTGTATAGAAACTGTATCACTAAAAGTAGAAAAGTGCCAGGCTTGGTGGCACACGCCTTAAATCTCAGGAGGCAGAGGCAGGCAGAGCTCTATGAGTTAGAGGACAGCCTGGGCTACAGAGTGAGTTCTCAGAAAGCCAGAGCTACATAGATAACTTGTCAAAACAAAACAAACAAAACCCAAAGTAGAAGAGTAGGAAACAGCAACTATGGTATTTATATGGATAATAGACTATTGGGGGGGGGCAGGGGGTGTTAAAACAAAAATAAGAACCAGAAAAATCATTTCAAAGGAGTAAATAGCCTACAGATATGGTTTAATTGTTAAAATTAGAATTAAAATTTACCTTTGAGGATGAAGGGAAGAAAGCAAACGTTATAGACCTTGACTTGTGTAAAACATACATACATATACATATATATATGGACACACATATATGTATATATGGACACACATACATATGTATATATGGACACATATATGTGTATATACAAACACACACACACACACACACACACACACACACACACGTCAATTCCTCTGGAGCCACCTTGCTCTTATTGTAAAACATGTTTCTTATGAATAGTAGATAGATCAAATAATGATTGAGAATTTAACTTATGTTTTCAAATCATGAAGCAGTTTTACCACAGTTCATTATGCAACTTTCAGAAAATGTGGTGCAAAATTTATCTTAACCTTTAGGAGTGAAACATTCTTACATATTTGGGGTGGATGAAAATCCTCATTTTTTTGTCAAAACCTACTGAAGTTCACAACTTACAGTGAAACTTACTGTAAGCTATAGACTCTAGCTAATACTAACAGGCCACCGTTCACTTACCAGTGATAAAGAAGGTGTGACGTAGACATAGGATGTTACTAGTAGAGGACACTTTGGGGAAGGCTAGATATGTGTGTGTACCTCCGTAATGAAATTCCAGCTTTTCCCTCAGCATGAAACTGCTATGAAGAGTCAGTTTTACTTTTTAAAGTTTTATTTTTATTATTTTTAATTACACGCGTGCATTTCTGGGGGGGGGGGCATGTGCACTGGAGTGAAGTGCCCACGGAGGTTGGAGGCATCAAGATGCCCCAAAACTGTAGTTACAGGTGATCTTAAGCAAAGCATTGTGGGTTCTGTGAACTGAATGAGCTCTTCTTCAAGAGCAAGAAGCTCTCTTCACTGCTGAGACATCTTGATAGCCTCCCAGTTTATTTTTTAACAAAATCTTTCTTATAGATGATAGCCTAGCCTTCCCCATTGTAAAAGACATGCCAGGCAAGGAGAGTTGTGACTGTCCCCAGAACCATCCCAGCATTCCAGTGAAGCATGTCCATCTGACATCACTAAGAACTGGATGATACAACTCATCAGTAATTTACAGAATGCCAATGATGAAAGTCATAGCAATTTATCAGACAAACGGAATAAAATTGAAATTCTATTGTTTTATTAACAATCAAAGGATCTGACTTGAAAACTTTCTCTGATCATTCTATCACCCATATACTGAAATATTAATTTCACTTAACTGCTCAGACAAAACTAGAAACTGTGGGAATGGAGCATGAGAGGAAAGGAAATGCATTAATTTAGGTAAAGGGAAGCATAAGTTTGGCACCAAGGATTCATCAAACTTAGTAAGTTTGGCTACACACATCATAACACTAAGCAGGAAAATGTAATTAGAGCACTGTATAGTCTTCATATATAACAGGGAGTTACTGCATTCTAGCTTACATAAAACTTTGTAAACATGATTAATATAAAATTAAACACTGGGGAAATAATTATTTTAAAGTATGTTTTTTCTCTTCAAGCCATACCTCATGTTAATGGTAACCATAAAGCCATAATATCCTTATAAAGTATGAACAGGAAACCACAGATTGTACGTATTAAATGTATTAGCAGTTAATCGTCCCACATAAATGCAAATACAAATGTATAAATATTCACATGTGGTTTACAGTTTTTCTTCAAGAAAAACATCACATCATATTTAGAAGCAATTATAAGAAAATATTCTAAAATATTTTCATGCTTAAATATGCTTTTTGAATTTCTGTTAGATTTTTTTCTACTTTAATAGCTACTTTTGAAGGCCTATTAGGAAAAGATTCTCAGTGAAGACTATAATATTTCCTCAAACAAATGCAATAGATTTCAAATCCCATTATTTTATGAATAGCCTTAGCTTAGACTTGACTTGAAAACTTTTTCTGACATCTCTACCACCTGTATCTTAAAATGCTAATTTCATTGAAGTGTTCAGACAAAACCAGAAACGTACGGAACTTGCCCTGCATGGGCGGAGAACACTATCTATTAATGAAGTATGCATCTGTGAATGAAGACGTGAGAATGAAGGAAAGTGGGTGGAGGACTCACTTCTCCATTTTGCAGTGTTTGAATACATAGCCTGCAAGGCAGAATGCTTCCCAAGACACAGGTCTCCTCGTAAATCTGAAAAGTTTGTTGCAAATTCTTCTTGCCACCCTAGGCCATCCCAAAAGACTAATTTCAGATTTTTTTTTCTTAACAGTACAGTAGCACTTCCAGAATGTATTCATTCTGAACAGATGCATTCATGATGAGATATGTTGGGAGATGCTTTAGGAATGACCATGGATAGTTTGTTAGAAAACTTATATTTACTTTAAACATAAAACTATGTAAAGAAAAATAAAACATGGAATTTAGGCAACGCATTAAGTAATATTTAATACACATGAATCTTTCAATGGAAGTTGTTTTTCTTCTCCCGAGATATGGTTTCTCTCTATACCAGCCCTTGGCTGTCTTGGAACTCTCTTTGTAAACCAGGCTGGCCTTAAACTCACAGAGATCTGCCTGCATCTGACTCCCGAGTGCTGGGATCAAAGGTGTGTGCTACTACTGCCCTCTCAGGAAATTTTTGTTTTTTGTTTTTTTTTTAAAAACTCTCAAGTGATACATGAAGCTTCATGAAATCCCCTTTTTTTTGTAACACATTTTATGACTGAAATATCAAGTTATTCATTGCTACCAAAAAAAATCATCTACAAAAGCTGGTGTTGACAAAGGATAGTATAGTGTTTTATTTTTTCCTCCAAATGTTGAGAAGCCCTGTTCTGTCACAGGCCGTAAGGGATGAGTTTATTCAACTTCACATTTCTCCTTTTCCTCACCCTGGCAAATGCAACGCCAGTATTCCTCATGGTTTTGAAGAATTTTCTCTGAGGATTTCAGAACACTGAGTGAAGCATTACCTCGGGCACTCACAGCTACCGTTCTCCTGGGCTTAATAATTTCTCCCTGGGATTTAAAGCATAACACCACCTAAGAACCACAAGTCAACTTGATCCTCTTCTGAATGCTGGATTTTTGCTTCTAAACTATGTGCTCTGTGTGTGCAATGTTTCTTTACAGGCTTTAGCAGTTTTCAATTAAGTTCATTCAGGTGCTCCGAATGCCAGGCTACATTTTCAAGTGAATGACTCTCCTTCAACAAATCTCTAGAGAATAACATTTAAACACACCATTAGAAGTGGTGGCAGGGGGTGGGGTGTGTGTGTGTGTGTGTGCTCTCCTAGGGTAACTTGTGCACTTTGATGTATATCAGTTTCAGGGTACCCCAAAGCCTTATCTTTGCATAAACTGCAACCACTTAGTTTCCCATTTTCTTATAAATTTATGTGGAAATAAAATTAATGAGCACACTTTCATGCACAAGAGATTTTTAATGGGACTAACAGTTCATCTTAAAGTACAAAAAGAAGGAAGAAATTAAACCAAATGAATAGAGGGGGAAGTGGGGTAGGGGGATAAGGAATTGGAATGAAACAAATGAATGATTCTGAAAGCTGAACCAATCAAGAGATGATGAAACTTATGTGCACTTTGTTTTAGAACTAAAGAGTGGACTGACTATATGAGCACACTTAAACTCAAACGCAAATTAAGTTGAAATATTAATAGAAACTCATCGATTCTAAGGTAATGATCAGGTTACCTTGTAGGATTTGGTGGGAAAAATATGAACACTTGGGTCCTCATCCACCAGCACATTTTGTAGTGGAAGGGTAGGTGGTGTTATATGAGAGACCTGCCCTGAAACTGGCCATCCATGTCTTCCTTAAAACACAGCAGAGTGTCTACATAGAGAGCTCAGTCAGTCAAGGCTTGCTCTGCAAGCATGTCAACTTGAAATCAAATCCCTAGAATCCACTGGAAGGGCAGCTGTGCCAGCAGGAGCCTATAACCCTAGTGCTAGGGAACAGCAGCAAAGCCCCAGAGCTCAGTGGCCAGTGAGTCCAGTCAATAGTGAATGCCAGCATTTGAGAGAACCTGGTTTTTAAAATAGGGTGAAGAGAAATAGAGGAAGACACCTGACATGGACCTCTGATTCCCCACACTCATCTACCTAAATGTACATATACACCCACATAATTAAAATATAACTTTTCAACTGCAAGAAGGTTTGGGAGACACCGTAAAGGAGTATTCAAATATAAATTCAACTCTTTTTATCATAAAATGGTTAATGCTACTAGAATGTCTAAGGGCAGCTGAAAACCAATTTGAAATCATTATTCTATTGCCTAGCCAGTGTCTTATTCACTGGGGATGGGATTCTAATGATTAAAGCCATTAAACTTCACTTACGAGTAATACTGTTGGACAATAAACAGCTTTATCAAGAAGCTAGAAACCTGGCTTGAGTGAAACTTCAAATTGTAGAGACGGAGTCATATGCTGATAACCCAAGCTAGGGCTCGGGCATGCTGTGTTTGGCTCAAGCTGCACATTCAACAAAGTCTGTCCATGCTCTAATTAGTCTACCTCCCACGGGAGGCCAAGGAAGAAACCTAAGGCTCTAGTGTGCTCAGAAAGCAACACTAGTGAAGTTTTCCTTTGTCCTCTACTGTTCATTTACCCCTCTCTAGTCTATCAGAGGATAGAGGTGATTTGGATCAAAAGGCAACTATGGGCTGAACCAACTAAGAAATTGTGGTGCCATCTTTGGTAAATGGCAGTGAGTGCTATTACAGAGAGCCTTCTCTGAACCATACAGGGATGGCAGAGGTGACAAGGACAAGTATACAGTGTCCTCTTTAGGACATCCACACCTGAGATACAGTCCTTCCACCTAGAGACCACCCTGGAGATAGTACATGATTCAGTGGGGACAGGCTCTTGCCACCAGGTCTGACCACCCAAGTTCAAGTCCAAGAGCCTATGTGGGAAGGAGAAAACTGACCTCTGACCTCCACACACCTGCCTCAGTGGATGCACTCACATATACACACATATGCATGTGTGTGCATACACATACACATGCACACAATAGATACAATAACGGTTAAACTGAAAGTTTAAAGATGATTATCCTTCAGGTACTTGAGAGTTGCTCTCTCTGCACGTAGTGCTCCCTGCTAAACACTGTGTGTGTGTGTGTGTGTGTGTGTGTGTGTGTGTGTGTGTGTGTGTTGGGGGGGGAGGTAATATTCAGTAGAGATACAACATGAGCCATTTCTGTTGTATGCCTACAGACTTGTTATAAAGATACAATAAGGGCCTTCCAGATACAGCTCAAATGGTCATGAGCATGACTGTTCTCGAAGAGGACTTGAGTTTCAGTCTAAGCATCCATTTGGGTTGCTCAGGCCTGCTGTTTAACTCCAGCTCCAGGATACAAAATGCCCTCTCTGCCCTCCGCAGGCACTGCACTCATGTGCACAGAGCCACACACATATACACAATTAAAAATAAAATATATCTTAGAGGGGGAAGAAGCTTCCAACAGTGAAACAATCAGAGGCAACTTCGGTGTCCACTGATGACACTCCACGTAGGGTGTGGTGACACAATGCTCAGTGATTTCCAAGGCATCCCACCTTTGTAGACATCCAGAATGCTAACACACGCCTTTCGTGATACCAGACAATCTAGGAGTTGGAGTAACACATATCTCTTTCTAGCAAGGTTATCTGGGAATTGCTGCCCTCTTCCCCTGCTGGTACAATTATGAAAGAACATGTCAGAGAAAGGTAAGACAGAATCAAAGCAGGAATAAGGGAGCCAGTGTTCATCTTGGGAGGAGCTGCTGGAGAGTCAGACCACACACAATCAACTGTGCAGGGATGAGGAATCTGTGTGGGTGAGGGAGCTCAGGAAACCTGTATGAATATTGTTGCAATCCATGCTAGCCCACCATGTCACAAGAACGAAATAAACCAGAATCAACCCTATGGTAGGTAGAACTCAAAGAATTGAAATATTTAAACATCTCTAAACATTTTGATATTTTTCCACCAAAAGAAAATTTTTATTGTGGTGTCCTAAATGTTACAAAATCTGTTAGGAAAAGCTTTATTTTTCTTTTCTCAGCTAAGGCCAGTCATGTAATATTAAATAACATCTCTATATATAAGTCAACAAGTGTAAAAGAAGAGAATGAAGAAGCCCCATGGTATTCTGGAGAAGGAAAATGAAAAAAATCTAAACTGCAGCATGGATGCTACAGAAATAATTATGAGATCAAAATATGAAATTTAGGTTTCTGGTGTTTTAATGTTGCTATGCTTACACTGTTATGTGTTAAATAATTGGAAAGCCAACAGGATTCCTGCCCTCTCCCTTCTATGTATCTTAGTGACTCAAAAGATGCTTCATTGATGCTCTTTCCTCATGCCATGAAATTATATCAATCCCTTTTTGTGACAAATCAAGCTACAAATATGTAACCTTTTTAGCACTCAACTAAGTTTCTCCAGGCTCTTCTCTGTCACCTTCCTTTCCCTCTCACCCCTCAACATGACCATTAAGAAATTACATTAAAATATCACTAATTAAATCACATGAAAAGGGTATGGATCTTAGCCTCTGAAACTTGATGCGGTAGTTCAGCTAACTCCATATTTCAGACTACTTAGGTTGACAAATAATTTTATTTTTTTTATAATAGGTTTTTATCAAAAGTAAAAGAAAAATAGGAACGTCCAGCATAAACTTTACTGTCTTCAAGTGAACCATAAGAAGATAACATTTAGACTAAACCTAAATTTTAATCAGTTTCAACAATGTGGCCTCAACATGTGGCATGGGAATAGTTAAGAGAAAATGTGTCCTCAGAGTGCAGCACTCAGAGGTACAGAAATGACCAAAAATTGTTAAGCTTTTCATGAAACTTGGATGAAAGGAAGAGACATAAAGAACAAACTGTTCATTAGGAAAGTTTCAAAAAGCACATCGTATCAACAGATAGCAAAACCACCGAAAGTATCACTACCTCCCAGACAGTGAAGTTAGAAAACAAATGTTTATTCCTTTACTTGATCAAAGGAGGAAAAAAAGTATGATCGTGTATGAAGAACTACTAATTCTACAATAGATCTCTTGAAAATTTGTCATGATATGAAACTCATTTTAAAAGCCAAACTCCCAATTTCTACTGCTAATCTGCCAAAAATGCATAGAGACTCAGTAGGGGCTAGAAGGACCTTGGTAAGTTGGACTATTCATAGAAAGGCAACTATAAGCATTCACCAAAATAACAGTAGAGTCATCGCACTTAAAGTTGCCTCCGCTTTCTGAATATTATCAAGATGATACATATATTAAGCATTTAATACATAAATTCCACAACAAATTCAGAAATACTACTCTATTTCTTCAAGGCAATGAGGTTAAAACTCCTAAACTGCTAACAGAACAAGTAGTGAAAAAAAATGCACACGCTTAAATGAAACATCATATATAAATAAATATAAATTTATTAATGCACTAATAATAATTATTAGCTAAGAGATATCAAATAACTTGGAACATACAGCCTCATGGTACATTTTTATAACTGTGTTTGCCTCATTCTAGCTTTCTATAGAATTACTACGTAAGTTCTAGGAAGTGTCTGTGATACCAGAATGCATTGTTCCAACACCTAATGGGACAATATTGCTCATAGCTGGTTTGAGTCATTCCAGCATGACATAGACACAAGGAATATAAGGGCTTGTCATCGACAGTGCATAGTAAGATCTGGGATAAAATGTTTAATATATTACTACCACTATCATCATCATCATCATCATCATCATCAAAGCTTATTTTAAATTAAGTGATTTCATATACATGTGCAAATGCTTAAGTTGAGTTGTGTTCTTTTTAATGCCAGTTAATTACATTTAGGAATTATAAGATGTTAACTAAATTTTTAATATGGTATCCTATAAATAGCATTTATGTCATCGCTAGGAGAGAGAGAGAGAACAAAAGAACCAGTATGTCTCCTACTTTTTTGCTACCCAAAATAGACGCATATCTTCAAACACACCAACTTAGCAAATTCAAAAGCTGTTACTTCAAGTCTGGTGCTTCTATTGGTGATGACAAGTCCTCTCTTCATTGCTGGGGTGACAATTCCACTTGGAGCTATGACTGTACCATTCTCATTAATTACATCAATGTGAATGGGATTACATGTCATACCCTATAGCATTATGGCCATCTTCACATCCTCCTACTCTGCACCCTGTGTTGAACCTGGCTGTCTTAGAGGTACTCTGCTGCTGGAGTAGTCCCACTCTCCCCCACATGCTAATGTGGCAGAAAGCCTGGCTTTTAGGTGTATGAATCAAGGATTTAAGCATCTTTAAGTACTACAGTGATAAGGATTTTTCCATATTTAATAACCCTACTTAAACACACAAGCATGAATTCTGGGAGTTCTATTGCATTAACTAAGATGATGTCAAGGCAAGCATCCCCCACACAGGTAATCTGCTTCTGATGTACCATTTCCCACTCTGTATGTGTTAGTTGTTTTTACCTGCTAAGCCACCATTTTGATTCCATATCTTTTTTCAAACTAGCACTGGATTATTAATTTCTAGAAGCATGAAATAAAGGGAGGCACAGAGGTGAATAAATGAGTCCAAAGACACAATAAAAAACAATAGAGCACAAGGTATTTAAAAAAAAAAAGAAAGAAATGGAGGAGGGGGTGAAGAGGAGGCGGCTGCAGTGGCTAGTCAGACCAAGTAGATATGAATATGTATATGAAAATGTGGACCAGAAATAATGGACAAGTATGAATTGTCACCTGGATAGAAAGCCAGCAGGGGCAGCTGAAAGTTCAGCCTCAACAGGCTTAGTAAAGGGACATGTGAGGTGAGGGTAGAGGTAGAGAAGCTAGTATGTAATCTGAATACAAAGAATGGAGCAGAAGCTGAGCTTGGCTTGGGGTAAGGACAGAATGAATGATGAGAACAAAACTCACCCCATCACAAGGCACCCCAAGGCCAGAGGTCAGCCCACAAATCAGCACAGCCTCTAAAGCTCTCCAGGTAAGCCTGACTCCAGGGAGCACTCTGGTGTTTGTCCATCTCCTTCTGGGCCTTGGGATTTATCCAAAGACCTTCCTTCCTCACACCCTCAGCCTAGGTAATTTTAACCAGCCCTCAGGGTTGAAACATCGCTGTTTCAAGTAACAGGATGAATCTTGAGCATTTATGACCAGATTTTGGCCACTAAAGTAAGATCCAACTGCCTCCTTGAAATCTCCTCATAGGTGTGTAACAAGCATCTGAAATTGAACAAAAGCAAAAACAAAAAAAACAAAAAAACAAAAACAAAAACAAAAACAAAAAAAACCTGTAGGCTCAGCCCTACCTTTTCACCCAAGTGCTTGGGCCATACTCTGAGTCAAATTTGACTCCTGTCTTATACCAAATACATTTGTTCTGTTTCCAAATCATATCAGCTCTGCTTTCAAAATACATTCCCTATATGGCCATTTGTTATCACCTCCCAGCTACCATCTTACTATCATTTGTTATCTGGGGTAAGTCACAGTCCAAGCCCATTTCACTCATCAAAACACCTCAGGTTGCCTTTTAAACCTGTAAGGTGACTCATGTTCAAATGGTTCCCACTTTATCTAGAGCAATTCCTTAGCAAAGCCTATGTATGGTTTAGGCACCTCATCCTGTCTCCTTCTTCTGGCTCACTAGGTCTCTCACAGGTCAGAAAAAATTCAAGGATTTGTTGCCAAGCCAAGCTGGTTCCCACCTTAGGTATTTATGCATATTTGAAATATGCATAATAAGAGTGCAGAAGAAAGAATAGAAGGCAAGGAGACTGGAGAAACCAAGCAGGGGGTGTAAACAGCTGTGTGAATAACAAGGGTCCTTGGTTCGCTCTCATCTTCTATAGCTGCATGGTTAAAATTATCTATCATCTGCCTCCATTTACTTCGTTTCTTTCCTTTAGTAACATGGCTATTTAATAGATGATTAGAGTTGAGTTTCTAGTCTAACCAGATGATAAACACAGACTTACTAGCTGGTTTGAGCAGAAAGGAGTGAATACCGTGACACTTAGCCATGATGCTGTAGTCGACTCAGGCTATACTGGTTCTATGGAGCCTCACAAAGCCAACAACAAAGGTCTGGTGCTGGGCTGGCGGACACTGATGCTAGTAACAAGCTATGTTAGATAAACACAGGTGAGCCCATTGTTTTATCTGTCATGTGTCACCCTGCCTCCATGGAACATGTATGAGACACAACATAAGGAGACAGAGGGCAAAAAGAGATGTTGCCCTTACTGTCCCAGATTAAATGGTGGCTATGAATGCAGGACATTAACTCGGTTTTTTTTTAACTCTCTTATCTATCTTAACTTTCTTATCACTTTGCACTTTGTGCAAAAGTGAAGTCATCAAATACCACTCCCATTAGTAATGCTTCTGAGTCAGGAGTTGGGAATTAGAATGTTTGTTATATAGCATCTCCTCTGGACATGACCTATAGCCTTCCTATTCTTTCAGGTATGTGTGTACTTGTGTATTCCCATGGTTTTGCTACCATTTCACATGGGCAAGTGTGTGACACGTGACACATACAAAATTGAAAGTGGCATGTGCTCAAGATTTTGAGGGCATCCTGGGAAACACCTACTGCATCTAGGTATCAAGGTAAACAAAGTAAAAGCAACCAAATAAATCTTTATCTGCCAAGGTCCCCAGTCATCAGGAGTTTCAATTTAGGGTTGGAAGATCTTTTTTTTTTTTTTTTTTTGGTTTTTCAAGACAGGGTTTCTCTGTGTAGCTTTGCGCCTTTCCTGGAACTCACTTGGAAGCCCAGGCTGGCCTTGAACTCACAGAGATCTGCCTGGCTCTGGAAGATCTTTAATAAGTAAGGTTTAACAAAAGTGTTTGCAAAATATCTAAAGAGAGAGATCACTGATGACTGAAAGATCTATCAAGTGGCTTTGGATGTGACCCCAGAAGGGGACAAGTTAGGGGACCATTTCAGCAAGAAGGGGATGGTAAGGAGGCAGGGCCAATCCATCCATAACAGCTTGATAGAAAGGGTAGTGCTGGACCCTCACCCCTGTTCTCCATCTAGTGCTTTTGTGGAGGATGGGAACTGGGAAAGGATTTTCCCTCCTTGAGGAAATTTGTTTAGAATGGTGTTTTAAAGATACATTATCTTTATGGGGATGGGGTTTTATGGACTAAAGTGTCTTACTGAGAAAAGCAACCTCCAGGTAGGCTGAAATCCATTAGACTAAAAGGAAAAATGTCAACAGAGGTGAAAACTACAGCACTGGTTATGGATGTGTGTGTGTGTGTGTGTGTGTGTGTGTGTGTGTGTGTGCGCGTGTGTGCATGCATGTGCATGTAAACATGTAGCATACTCTCTGACAGGAGGATTGAGAGAGAATGCTCAAGTGCTACTACAGTTTGTCCAAATGGCTATAGTATTGTGCCTCTCCCATGTCCTATGAGTTTGAACTATTAATACAAGGAACATCATTAGTGGTACCTTTTAAACCAAGAAATTATTCAAAAATACACAATATAATATGCAAGATGTGATTATGAAGACATGAGATTGATTTCATGAGTCACTGAGAAAAATAAGATTCATTCTATAACAATCACGCCTTGTATAAATTACAGTCCAGTCAACAGGGACACCAAATATGCACTTTAATTTGGATTACAGTACAAAAGTAACTTCACTATCTAATGAGATGAATTATTAATCAATGCTAAAAGATACTTTTAAAAAGCCCTGCTTGAATAAAGGCCAACTCTAATCTCATGTATTTTACAAGTAATCTTCAGCAAGCCATTATCATTTTATTCTCAATTAAACCACACCCCTAAGTAGGACACTTTTTGTAAGTTAGAAGTTGTATCAAGACTGGTGGTGCAGGCCTGTAATCTCAGCTACTTGAGAGAGTGAGGCACAAGGATTGCAAACTCAATATCAGAGTGAGTTCAAGGCCAGCCTGGGTAACTTAGTGAGGCAGTGTCTCCAAAGTGAAAGGGTACAAAGACAGGTAGGGACACAATTCAGTACTGCTTACATATCTCCAGGAGGCCCTGGGTTCAAACCCTAGTACCACAGGAGAAACAAAAGGAGCAACTTGCATCAGTAATAAAAATTTTGCAGTTATATTCCTGTTGGGTGGAAAGAATTTAAAAAGCAGTATGCTTTAAGAAAGGGAGTCCAGCCTGCAAGATCTTCAGCAGGCAAGAGTGTTTGCCACCAAGCCAGAAGACTTGACCTTGATCTGTAGGACCCACATAGGAGGAACAGTCTGCGAGACCTTCAGCAGGTCAGGGTGCTTGCTACCAAGACACATGACCTGAGCTTGAAACATAGGCCCTACATAGTAGGAGTTGTCCTCTGACCTCCACACAGAACCCCCCCCCCCGTCTCTCTCTCTCTCACACACACACACACAAATGAGCATAATGACAATAACCAAGAGAAATTAAGTCACCCCTTTGGATATTCATTGCCTGACATGTAATTGGAGGGAGTCTCAGTGGATCACGATTCTGCTGACACTATGCACAGCATGAAACATCTATATAGCCACTGTCTGGAAGTCTGTGTTTTAACAAGTTCCTAAGCCAACAGCTCCACTGAAATTTGAGCTCGAATTCTGATTGGCTTATTGCAGTTGACCAGGCCCTGTGAAGTACACAGTGGCTTCTCTGGGACAAAAAGCAATAAGGCAGAAGAGAGAGCACATGCAGTAGCGTGCTTGCTCTGAAAGCATGAGGACCTGACTTTGATCACTAGCACCCATGTAAAAAGCTGGGCATCGTCTCGAACACCCATAATGCCAGTGCTTGGGGGCGGGGAGACAGAAGGGACTCCTTGGCTAGCCAGCATAGCCTTTTTGGTGAGTCCTGGGTCCCAAAGAGAGAAGCTGTCTCAAAGGCAAGGTAAATGGCTCCTGGGCCATGATACTTGAGGTTGACCTCTTGCTTCCACACATGAATGCCCGAATTAGACCATGTACCCCCCAACATACACACATAGGCGCACACCACCTCTCTCTCTCTCTCTCTCACTCACTCACTCACTCACAAGCATTTAAGAAAACTTATGGAGTAAAATTATTTTAAATCTATGTTTCTTGATTTTAAAAGACAATTAATTCCTAAGGTTAAATCCAAATATAATATTCCAGGAAACTATAGAAGAAAGGGGCAACAATAACTACAGAGATAAAAATGCCAGTTATTCAACTGTCAGTCTTACTTGCAATTATGCACATGTTAATGAGTTACAATTTATAATGTAGGTGCCTTTCTTTTGCTAAAATTCACATGTCATCACAGAAGCAAAAGAAATTCAAGCTCTGCTTGAAACTCAAATACTCCTAGAATAGATCAGATCAGTCACCTTTTGTGAGTGAAATGCATTTCATTTCAACAGTCATTTCAACACTGTAGTGTCACAATGAGTTTACATCCTTGAAGATCAAATGATGCCACACCTACCTGACATTCCAAATTCTGTGTCTCATGTCTTTTAAAAGCAGGGGATGTTAAAAGGAAAAGGAGAAATTCAAACCTTTTGGAATATACTTCTCTAAAAGGGTGCCTCATAACTACTTGGCAAGGAATAAAGCAAGTGGGAAATGAAGCCACGCATGGAGACACTTAGGGACGCAACTCAGAATGTCTAAGAAGTTCACATGATGGATACATGCTGTTCAGGCATGATAAACTAGAGAACATGGAAGTTTTTAAAGGTACTGGAAAACCACCATTAGACAGTATGTTAGGTCTGAGCCACAGATGAGTAAGCTGTAACGTCATTGTTACACAGTTACTTCCTTTCAAGAGATTCTAATTAGCTCCATGACCTGGCTTATGCACACAGGGCAAAACAAAGGAGTACTCTGGGTTTGAAAATAGCCTGGGTTACATAGGGGGAGACTTGTCTTAGCAAACCAAAGGGAGAAAGGAAGGAAGGAGGGAGAGAGAGAGGGAGGGAGGGAGGGAGGGAAGGAGGGAGGGAGGGAGGGAGGGAGGAAGGAAGGAAGGAAGGGAAAAAATGAGATTCTAAAAGTATATGAACTCAGTATTTGCCATATTGGAACTCTTCTTTCTATGTTAAGTTTTCTTACCATAATGACTCTATCGATTTATCTATCTATCTATCTATCTATCTATCTATCTATCTATCTATCTATCTATTACCTGCCAATCATATCTTCATCTAGCTATATACATTCTACTACAACTTATGGTTCTTAATAAGTACCATTTCTTTCCCTCAGGTTCAAAGTCATTTGCTTTATTTTCTCTTTTATATGCACACATTCCCTTTTGATAATTCTTTCCTAGTTTACAGTTTAGACTCTACAGCAAGCAACTTTGCTGAATATCTTATTGTTTTTCTAGGCAGTTTCAAACCCCCTGATATTTGGCAAATTGTTACAAAATTAATGAGGTTAACCTTCATTTTTGGACTCTCAAAGTTCCTTTATGTTTTCATAGGCCTCTCATTTAAAGATCACTCACTCATACTCAAGAACTTTTATGTTTGACTTAGAAAATATGGCTAAGCTCAAAAGAGACCTTTTCAAAGGCAAAGAAGGATGTAGCACTTCCTTACCCTTAAGCACACTCACAGGGCAGGTAAAAGATAGGTTCAATCCACTCAGAATAAATCAGAGTGAGAAAATTCAAGACCTCTGAATTAGAACTTGGAGAGATAGGAGGCTGCCTCTCCTTTTGATAAATTTTCTTTTCCTATGTGCACAGCAGCAGGCATCTTTCTTGTTTTTATATCTGACACAGTAATACAAATGTGACACCCGCTTAACCATCTTGGTCTTCTATGTGAATTTCTTCAGTAAATTACACAAATGAGACTCAAGATCTACTTCATGGTAATTAGAGGATGTTAGTCCAAGAAATTTGGAAGCTAAAATTGACGTTTTGCAACGTAAAAGTATCACATCCAAAGTTTGAAATTTTCCACGTAAATATTTAGTTTCTGAAATGTTAGTGGGACTGCAGTTTGCAGAGAAATGTCTTTCACAGAGAAAGCAGCAAATATAATTAGCTTGTCACAACGTGTTACCAGCTAGGTTTGGAAAGGTTGTACTTTGACTGGAAATACAAATAGGCGACCTAGTTGAAACCTACAGTTTTTCAGAACGCAAAAGAGAAACACAGTCGCCGAACATTCCTTCCCTAAGCATCCCCTACCCCCAGCAGCTGCCTTCAGAGAATACATTTCCAGAGGATTTTTTACGGTGCATGTGGTTATCCTTCAGTTTGATTTTCAAGTAGCAGAAAGTGCCTGGCCCACTGGATTTCATGTTTAAAATATAAAGCGTACTTTGTGCATAAGCCTTCTCATTTTATTCTACTTTGTTTTCTAAGTTACCCAAATCATTCCATTAAAGGGAATGAGCAAAGCACTTTAAAAAAAAAATTGAAAGGAAAACACAACTCTGCCTGGTTCTTTAATATCTCTGTGAGAATCTACTTTGCTCCTTAATGAAAACATGCCATCGAATTTCCATGTCTCATACTTCCTCCTGGTCGGGGGAACAAAGTCACAATAGGTATGTCACAATGAAAAGAGGGATAAAGTTCTTCAGAGCGGACGGAAATGCCTGTGCAGCTCTTTCTAATTGGAATACTGACCGTCAGCAAATCAGAGATTTGATGGCTCAAACAGCCCATATTACATCTGACTCACTGATCCCTTTCAAAGTCTTGCCCCCAACCTTGGGCACAATACAAAACCTTACTGAACCCAGCCGGTTCTTTTGTCTATTTGCAAAACAAAACACAACCCGAAGAAGAATAAACTTTCAGGGGGAGAAATAGCATTTACATCGGGACAGATCTCTGCCTTCTGTTTGTCTTAGGTGCATATTCTTTCTACTTTTCCTCACAAGAAACAGTCCCTTGTCATTCAGCCATCTTAGCAAAATTATCTGCAGTTCCCCTAGCTCTCTAATAAATTCAATAAAATCATGTGAAATTCAATATAAAAAAGGTACAAAATGTGCTTTGTGCACCCATCAGTATTGGAAGTACTTATGAAATAACTGTGATTTAGTAGAGCCCTTTGTTTTATTCTGGTATGAATTCATTCAGGTATGAGTTCAAGAGTATTGTCAAAAAAATGGATCTGAATTTGTGCACTAAAATACAAAAGTTCTTATCTAATGATGAGCACCAAACATTAAAAGAAAGATACAAACTATGCCAAAAATATGACTGTGCTGATAGGTGCAAGATTTTTTTAAACAAAGATTTAGTGGTGTGTGTGTGTGTGTGTGTGTGTGTGTGTGCGCGCGCGCGCGCGCGCATGTGTGCTTGCGCATGTATGCATGCAGGAGCCAACAGAGGACAAAGAATCCTTGAAAGCTGAAATTAACAGACATTTGTGGAATGCTTCAAGTGGGTGCTGAGAACCAAACTCCAGTCCTCGGGAAGAGCAGCAAATGCTCTTACCCACAAAGTTTGTACAGAGTGCTTTTTTTTTTTCTAAGCAATTACAGATGTTAAACAAAGTGAAACTCTGTGAGGTTTTATTTAGCCACCAGCCTAAAGGTAAAACATTTTATTGGATTTCTTGTTTTTAATCATTTCCTCCTCTCAAACAGTCTGCTTTCTAGTTCATACCATAACTGAATTGTTTTGTATTATACAAGAATACTGTGGGAAGCAGTGTGAAAGCTCAGAGAAGTTCACTGGGGCAATGCTGAAACTCACGGTGTGGTTCGGAAGAAAGGCAGCTCCTTTCAATATCATAAATAATAGAGCATAAGAAAAGGAGCATTGATATGTCCAAGAAAATGCAAAGCCAGCATTGCTTATGGTACAGAATTCACATAGCCAAACAGTGTATGATACACCCACAAACTGAGAAGTTTGCAAATATATGGGCGGTGGGTACTCTGTGCAAATGGAAGCAGTGTTTCAGAACCAATGACAGCTTAACATGCAGGCTGGACTTATGAATGAAAGAAAACCCACGACTCTCAGAGCACTAAAAAGGTTACTGTTTGAAGATGAATGAAGGATCTGAGCCAGAATGATGGGAACAAGAATCCCTAAAGAAGAAATCTATACAAAGGGCTGGTACAGGAAGAATCTGTGGGAATTAGTAAGTAATTGGATAACTGACGAGCTGGGCCGATGACGGAAAGGGAAAAGTCTAAAGGATTCTGGATGATTGGTGGAAGGAGACTGCAATTAGGTAGAATTTGAGGGATGGGGCTGTTTCATGAGGAAATGCTTTTCAGAAGAGTTGATTTAATTAAAATATATGAGTTGTGTATTCTCTGAGCTTGATATTAGGCTGTGTACAGAGGACTCATAAATTATCAAATAGGCCTTGCCCTGCAGGAGCTTATAGCAACCCAAATAGAGGAACGGACAGAAATTATTTGTGTAGTTGAGGTCCCAGAAATGAGGCAAAATGTCTCAGGGAGAAAGTCATGTTTAGTCTAACATTTTCCTGCAGAGATTATCTAGTTATTTGTCTTATTGGCAGAAAACAACCAATAGCCCCTTCATATGCAGGTTTCTCTTCACAATATATTAAAAACTTACTGATGCCAGCCTTCATATTGACTTCTCCCTTTATTGAACTTATTTATTTATTTCCTCTTGTAGGTTCTCTCCTCTTTATTATATTCTAACATTATACTACCTATTTTTGTATTACTATTGATATAACTTACTGCAATCAACACTTGAGCACTGAATACAAAATACTTTTCAACCTTCATAACACCTGTGAAGGCTTGGCAATTTCTTGCAAGAGCTTAAATACCTTGGGAGTAGTTAACAGTAACTGTGCAACCCATGTATCTCTGGAATTGAGCACAGAAAGGAAGCTCTAAAGGAGTCGATTCTGGTTCCTTGCTCCTTATTCCAGCAGACAGGGTCTCACATACAGACCAGCGCAGGCTCTTCATTTCTTTCCTTTCCACAGCCATTCGGAATTATTTTCCTACAAGCTTATGCTTCTTTGAATCTAGTGTGAATCCTCAAGAGGTAGAGCTGGGCTATACGATGCATGAGATGTTGGGTGTCTGGGGTCAGATGCTGTGGCACATGTATTTTTTTGCTCAGCTGCATTTTTGGTGGAAGTCTGCAGGGCCTGGATGGATACAGCAGCGATTTCACATGACCACTTCTGATCCTTGCAATTCCAGCCAGAACAGGCAGCAACTCTTATTTCTACTCTATAAAGGAATTAATTATGGCTTGAGGAGATGGAGTGATTTTTCCCTAGGTCCCACAACTGCCAAACAGAGTAAACCACCACCATGAGGCACCAAATGAATGTATGATCATTTCTGTTTTCTCTCACAATTAGTTACTGGCTTGTTATAATTACCCATTTTCTGCACTCCCCCAAATCAGGATCTTATGATCTGCATCATGTGTTTTGTTGTCAACTTTATCTCATCACTAACTTGTAAGGAGAATTATTTTCCAGTGTTATGTGTTGC
Organism: Peromyscus eremicus; assembly: GCF_949786415.1. NCBI lineage: Eukaryota > Metazoa > Chordata > Mammalia > Rodentia > Cricetidae > Peromyscus > Peromyscus eremicus. The sequence continues at coordinate 7,218,986 of NC_081435.1, forward strand.
AGAATAGTATGTTTTTGGCATGAAGTGTGCCCCACCCCCTGTCCATCTCAAAGTCTCATATATTAAAAGGTTGGTTGCTAGCTAGTGACACTATTTACTCTTGTAACTTTGGAGTGATTTTCCCTAGGTCCCACAACTGCCAAACAGAGTAAACCACCACCATGAGGCACCAAATGAATTTATGATCATTTCTGTTTTCTCTCACAATTAGTTACTGGCTTGTTACAATTACCCATTTTCTGCACTCCCCAAATCAGGATCTGCACTCCCCCAAATCAGTGTATCCTAAACCACATACTGATAAAAAAACATAAAAGCTGGTAATACTGGCAACAACTGACCAGCAATGCCCAAACCAGATACAAATGTCTTCCTGGCTAACTGAATAAAAACACAATTGTATTATGTAACTTTGGGGGTTCTACCTAGACAGAGTATGTCACTGGAGGAAAAGTACTGCTATTGTGCTCCCTGCATTCTGCTCACTGTGTGATATACACACTGTGTGGTGTACACACTGTGTGGTGCAGACACTGTGTGATGCAGACACTGTGTGATGCAGACACTGTGTGGTGCAGCCATTGTGTAGTGCAAACACTGTGTGATGTAGACACTGTGTGGTGTAGACACTGTGTGATGTAGACACTGTGTGGTGTAGACACTGTATGGTGTAGACACTGTGTGATGCAGATACTATGTGATGTAGACACTGTGTGGTGCAGACACTGTGTGATGTAGACACTGTGTGGTGTAGACACTGTGTGATGTAGACACTGTGAGTGCAGACACTGTGTGATGTAGACACTGTGATGTAGACACTGTGTGGTGTAGACACTGTGTGATGTAGACACTGTGTGATGTAGACACTGTGTGGTGTAGACACTGTGTGATGTAGATACTGTGTGATGCAGACACTGTACTGATGTTCTGTGTCGTCAGACCCAGAAACACTGAGCCAAGTGACCATGACTGAACTCAATAGAGACTGTCAATAGAGACATATCTTTCCTCCTTCAAGTTGATTCTGTCAGGAATTTTGTCACAGTGATGCAAAGAGGTATGGTAGGTAATTCCACAGGAGGAGAGTGCTTCCTGGCTGTGCAACACATCCTGGTCTTTCAGCAGGGGCTAGAAATACAAATGGCAAATGAGGCTCTTTCGACCATCATGGCTCATAACAAGGAGGACACTGGGCATGCAATAATCAGTGTATCCTAAACCACATACTGATAAAAAAACATAAAAGCTGGTAATACTGGCAACAACTGACCAGCAATGCCCAAACCAGACACAAATGTCTTCCTGGTTAACTGAATACAAATACAATTTCAAGCAGTTGTTATTATGATATTATCTTATTATGGTGAATGTAAAAAACAAATGATTTTTTTCATCTAGAACCCAACATCTAAGTGAAAACTGAGAGCATCATTGTTTAAAGGGCCTTAGGTTAAGTGTCCCACAGCTGTGACTCCGCTTCTGATCTTTAGCACCTTCACTGCTTTAGATTCTACCCTGTAGTAAAGAAAGCTATCCCAGCTTTCCTCTCTAGTCTTAAGCTACAGAGCATGTGAACAGTTAAAAACTGTCTTCACCTAAGCAGAGGGAGAATCAGGATTCTTGCCATGGCAATATGCCAAAAACTGGAACTCCCTGGAGCCAAGTCCACAGCACCAGAAAAATAATTAACTCACTTCCAAAGAGAGAATACTCCACTACGAACAGACAGTATTAGTTGTCTCAGGTCACTGTCCTGACAAAAGTCATATTCTTATGATACGCAGTCAACACAACACCCCTCAGCATCAACTTCTGTTCACAGAAATGTCGAGAAAGCCATCTTTCATAGTAAAAGTGGCAACTGCCTGAAAAGTATCAGATGCAAAGAGCAGAGAAAATGACATAAAGTGAAAGTTGAACTAACAGAGTCTATCCAAACTTTGATGTAGAATTCTGCAAAGCACCATCCCCTAGTGAATATCAGTTTAGTGCCTGTAATACATAATAAATACAGAATATGAAGATGGGGAGTGCCAGGATTAGACCTCTAGAGAGTCTCGATGTACCTTCAAGGATTTGAGTTCATTATTCTCACAAGAAAGATCACTGGCCCCTGGCTCAGTGATTGTGTCAGATGCAATCTGTACTCCTTAATGTAAGCCTAGAACTACAGCTAAGGTAGATGATGATGGAGATAAAACATACCTAAGTCATAGGGAGAGGACTGTCTGGCCTAAGGTGACCTGGCAGTAGAACTGATGCTTGCACAATGCTGTGTGATTTTCAAAAGTCTATGTGGCCTTTTAGTTACCGGGAGAGAAATACACATAGGTGAGTGATGAAATGAGACATGAGCTGTTAACTAGTAATACAAGTATTTTTCCTGGGGCTGGAGAGATGGCTAAGCATGTAAGGCAGGTAAAGTGCCTGCCATACAAGCATGAGGACCTGGATTCAGATCCCTGGTACCCATGCAAAAGCAGGGTGTAGTCAGTCATGCACATCTGGAAACCTAGATACTGTGGAAAGGGTAGGCAGTGGCAGATGGATCCCTGGAGCACTCTAGCCAGCCAGTCTAACCAACTGATAAACTCTAAGTTCAGTGAGAGATCTTGTCTCAGAAGATAAGGTGAAAAGGGACTGAGAAAGAGTTTTAACTTACAGCCATGGCCTTCAAATGTATGGGCACACATAAACACTCCCCCACATATATATCCTATACATGCATACACATACATTATACATACTAAGTATTTTCCTTAGCATAGCACTGGATTACAAATTTATAAAATAATGAGATTCAGTTGATATAATCTTTAAGCAATCTCTCCTAATTAACAAGCTTATAAAAGTGATTTCCAAAGTAAAAAACCTGGCTACTATAAAATAGGGCAACTATAGGCACCTGGGCTACATAAACACATTAGTCATTTAGCTCCTGGAATCACACATCAGGTTTCAAGTGAGTTAAGGAGAAGGGGTTTCTCCTGAATACTTTGTATGTTAATCAAAGAGTGAGATCAGACTCAAGTCCCAGCAGGCAGCTCGCAAGGATGGATCATCAGTAAGCATCTGTGTGCTTTCAATGGATGAGTGTCCATGACAACAGCAGAAAATGCCTCAACAGTGTGAGCACCACTGTTAGCAGACCCGGAGATTAGGGATGGAATTAGCCTAGCCATCAATCTACCCCTTCTCCGTTTTTCTTACAGACGGATCATCATGAGCGGAAGGGAGAAGCATCCCAGGATGCAGGAATCTGCCCTCTGTTGTATTTCAGCCCTGCTCCTGAGCTGATGGAGAACTTGTCTCTAAGTGCTACCAGATGGAACAATCCGACCTTTATTCTACCCTCCTTAACCTGAGAAACAGCTTCTCAAGTTCCCAATAACTGTTATAAGTACATGAATATATAAATAAAGAAACACATTCATTTTCTAAAAATGAACATGTAGAAGGGTGCCATTCCAGTGGCATGTTTCTAATTACCTAAAGAATTTTACTTTGATATCACTTAAATATAATTTCCTTATACAAGAAATAAATTAACACCAGGGAATAATTTTCTCTCTAAATACCTGTCCTAACTGCTATTATGTCATCTGTAGTTACAATTGAGTAACTGATGAAATCTAGGAAGGCAGTCACCACAGTAAAAACAGCAAATAGTGTAGTTGTAATTGAAATATTTGAAATACCAAACTGCTAATAAGCACTTTTCATTAAGTGTATGCATTTTTCATTTTATTACATTTCATTTTTAAAGTTCTTTTGACAATATGAATAGAGGAAACAAAGCCAAAGTCTGCTCCAAACAGTTTATTGTTTTCTGTTTATTCACAGACAAGCTTTTCTGCTGTTAGAGTATTCAATAACACAGCATAGGAATTACTGGAATAATGCTCCATTATTTTACTTTGAAAGCATTCCAGGTTAGAGAAATTCATCCATTGAAAGCAGATTAACCTACATCAGATGACATTTAAGATGCTGTTTGATACTCATATTCATTCTTGGTAGATGCTATTGCAACTAGTCCATCTATATGGGTGGTCCGACATTCTGCTCTGAGAACACTTACAGATTTTAAATGTTGATAGATTTTGTTTCATTTTCATGTTGAAAATAAGGACATGACATATCATGTTAATATGTCTTACAAAAATCATTGATTCATTCCACAGTTACACACTACAGACTTACTATTTACCTGGCATTATGAACTGCAGGGATACAGCTCTGCACAACAACAAAATACAAACACACATGTTAGATGCTAAAGAAAATGTAGGGTGGTATTTGGCAGTGACAGAGTGAATTATTGAGAATTAAAGATTTAAATGCACAGTGTCATCTTTCTTTTCTTCAAAGTCTATGACATGAAGGGGTTTTACCACAAGCCATTAAAGAAAAACTGAAACTATTAGCTGGAGATAAGAAACTTGCTATCCATAAACTGACAATAGGCCCTATTGATGAAGACAACACTTACATATCTCACCAAACACAGAGAAGTTGAATTGGTGCCTAACTAGAGGCTTCAGCCCTACTGAGTAGATGAGTTCATGGTACTGGAGGGAACTCTGTATGCTACCACAGGAGAAAAAGTAATCATCAATATAGCTACAAACTCTGCAACCTCCAACGATGACCTGTCTGCGTGACACATCGGTCTAACAGTGACACAAACGTAGGAGTAACCAATCACACTCTGATTGGAGGTAAGGACCACTCCATGAGATGGAGTCCATGCCTCACACTGTAGGGTGGCCAACAGACTGCACAGGCCACAGGCTTAGCGGAAAACCAATACTATTGTCCTGCTAAACTGGAACACAGGACAGCTGAGAGCAGTTTTGGGAGCTGGACCATTCCTTAATCTCAGCCTTCTTTCTCAGCCTCTTGGGCTTCTGAACAGGACAGATAGATGAGAACCTGTAGTCAGCTCTCCTCTGGGTGTGAAATTCCACACACTACTCCAAATCTTCACCTGTGGTCCCAAGAGTTTCAAATAGGGCCAAACGTACATTGTGTGTGTGTGTGTGTGTGTGTGTGTGTGTGTGTGTGTGTGTGTATGTATGTGTGTGTGTGTGTTTACAACATACAAAACAATCTCATAACACATACTAGATAAAGCATAATACATTAACAGCAAGGCCTGACACTGGCAATGTTTTTGATAAAAGCGAGTCATGATAATTTAATTATGACATAAAACCATAACTATATTCTAGAACTCTACAGGACTGAGTCTATTTCTCTAAAATACCTCCATTACTTCTTGATGTAGACAGACCTCAGATTCCAAACTGAAACAGGGCAATCAACCTCCAGTTTTCTTTCCTTTACCTTGAATAATAACACTACCCTACACACTCTTTCGGCTCTATTGCAACCCCCCCCCACAAACACACACACACACACACACACACACACACACACACACACACACACACACACTTCTCTCTCATCCATGGATCCTCTCAACTCTCACCAGGCTTCTAACTGACATAGTTTAGCTGTGTTATAGTTCCCAATTTCACCCTCTCAACAACCTCTGCATAAGCCTTTGCTATAGCTCCAAAGCTGATCAGTTTGATTCTAAGAATAGCAGTCTATCGATCAGAGAGTGAAATCTGTTCTGCTGACTGGGACATATGCCCTTCAGGACCACGACCTTGGCCTAGATGAGTTCTCTCATCATGTCTTGTTAGTAAGCTCCATCCTGATCATAGACTATTGCTATCACATCTAACTGTCTCAGGTTTTTGTGTTCCTATTAATGCTGATCCATCTGAGTTGAAGACCCAAACTTAAAACATCTGAGCAAGACTCCCCATGGGAGCCCCTACCCTTTTGGAGGAGGGGATGGTGTGGGAGAAAGACTGGGGGGTGCTGGAGGAGGGATGAGAGGGGGATCTGTGGTTGGTATGTGAAATGAATTAAAAATTTTCTTAAATAAATAAAAAAGGAGAAAAACCCACCTCAGCAAATGGCTACTCATCATTCAAAGATTACTTCCTTTACGAAGACAGGACAGATACAATTCTCTCTAGTATTTGTGCTCCCGCTACATGCCTTCGCAACTTCCATCACAGCATCAAAACCTGAACTTGACACACTTGCTTACTGCTCTTCTCAAATAAAGCCAGTGCTGTGCTGTATTTCTTCACAGGCTCTGGGATTTAGCACAAGAATGGCACAAAATGGTCCTTCATAGATGCAGAGTCTGAGGCTAGACCGGAAGACAGGGGCAATGTATGGATGTAGGAAGGGGCAGGAGCATCTCACAGTGGAGTCTGGTGGAAGCCTCTTCCCGACTGAGAAGCCAGAGTTCTAGCACAATGAACTGTTGAAGGCTTTCTCCTTCCTAGCTCAACACAGGCCGTTCTCCAGGACTCTCACCCTGTACAGCTCTGGGGACTCTGGGTTTTTTACCTCATCGGATTGTGATTCCATCCAACGCAGCTCAGCAGCTACCCTCCAGTCTCACTTATCAGGAAAGAAAAGGAAAAACTTTTTTTTCAGCAACCTTTTGAGAGGTAACTTGAGAGCCATCAAAATACCATATAGTGAAGCTATGATGCTTCATTTTGAGTCTCCCAATTCGGAACCCCATATCCACACTCAGGGATGCCTTACTGTTTCCTGTGCTTAGACACTATGTTAAAAATGTCCTTCAATAAACTGTGACACTTCTTTGAGAAGCATGCACACTCTCACGTGTGCTTTTGTTTCCTTGAGTACTTTTCTATTTTTAATAAAGCACTAACTCTGCTTCATCCTGGTAGGTCAAGGTCCCTAAAACAAGAAAGGAACTCCTCAGGCTACTCAGTGTGACAGTGTGGAGCTGTGCCTATATCCCCTCACCACTAAGAAATACATGTAGGTAGGTATTCAAGAGAATCCTATAATTAGAAGCCGAGATGAAAGTATGTTTTAGAGCCTCTTGTCTATCACAGAGCCTACAATAATAACAAATAAGATACCTTCATCATTATCATTTCCACCTATCAAGAAAACACAATTCTATGGGATGTCTTATGTAAGTAAAATCTTCATGAAGCCGACACAGTGCTCACAAAGGAGCCGAGACAAGCCTTCCTTATAAAGTGGCTGTCGCCTCCTAAATGACAATGGCAGAGATGGCGTCAATAGGAGGCTATGCTAATAAAGTGTTCTGCACATTTACAGGACACATGCTAAGTAATAAATATATGAAATTCTGTCACTGGCCCGAGGAAAGCAGATGCAGCTTTATCAAGACTCAACCCTGTCAGTAAAATATCTAAGGGGAAGAAGGAATGGGCATTCTGATACTTACAGATGTGTTCTTTCAATTATGTTCTTTCACTCCCTCTCTTCAAAAAAAAATGGCATTCCAACTAACTTCGCTCAGTAAAACTGTAGCTTTGCCTTTGAAATTTCACTGCTGTTGAACTGGAGGACTGGTTAGAAGTGACAGGAGCCATGAATGATCACACACGCACATGTTAGCTTTGTGGAATCTAGTGGAGAGTAGACTATGAATTTCAAGAATCAAGCATTTCCAGAAAGTGCTGGAAGCCAAATGATTGCATTTTCCATGATTCCCAGGGGGCTACTTTTACACTTCACATCATCTGTAGCCTCGTGCTCGGTCGGGCTCCAGGCAGTTCATAAACAAATTACTATCACTTCCACAGGAACTGAGTTCTTAGCTGTGGGACAAGCTACTACATTACCAAAGAGGGCAAAGAGATTTAAATACCTTCAAGCTTCCTAAAAGCCAGGAAGAAATGAGAAGGTGATAAAAGTCTGCTATCTATCACAGAAAAAACCCTGGCCCTCTACATTCATGTCTGAGCAAGACAACTTATCAAAAACCTCTTCATTTTCAATCCTAAGACGTTTTAAGACCAGAGGGGAGTACTGGTCTACAAAGATTTCAAATCTTCTTAGCTAAAATATTGCTATGCTTAACATTTTACTTTCTTAAAATAAAAGAAACAATTTGTCTTCTAAAGATGTCCTAGAGTTTATTTGGTTCACTAGCTGTCAGAAAAAAAAAAGCTATTTTTCAGCTGATTATTAATGTTTGGGTTTTTAAATTTTTTTTATTATTAAGAAATTTTCTATTCATTTTACATATCAACCACAGATCTCCCCCCTCCTCCCACAACCCACCCCCCCACTCCTACCTCCTCCAAGTCAAGGTCTCTCATGGGGAATGAGCAGAGCCTGGTACATTCAGTTAAGGCAGGTCCAAGCCCGGGTTTTTCTTCTTTTAACCATTGAATGCATGGTTTTGTGTTTCTGTATGTGCACACAGGTTTGCATGTCATAGAGCACACATGGAGGCCAGGGAGGGTAACCTTAAGTGAGTCCCTGTCTCCCACCTTGTGGAGAAGGCTCTCCTGTGTTCCCGCATGCTGTGTCTCCATATGCTAGACTAGCTGGTCCACAGGCTTCCGGGCATTCTCCAGCACCTTACCTACAAAAATATCGTTCTAGCCCCCGAGTTTGGACATTATAAGAAATAAGACTCACGTACACAGATCATCTCCCTGTGGAGAATAGGGACTTTTAAAGTTTGAATGGGACACATTAAAAATAAAAACAGGAAAACCTCTAGGGTTTGTATTAAAAACAACCAAATTAATAGTAAGTAAATTGGACAGAGACCAAGGCAAATTTTTCTGGGACATTTTTGTTTGTCACTTACCTGTTTTACACTGAAAACTATGCCAGAGATTTTACTGCATTAAGAGTTTTCCTAATACCTGGGGACTAAGCTGAGTTAATAAAGTGTGCTTGCTACTCCAGCATAAGGACCTCAGTTTGGATCACGAAGAACCCACAAGAAAAACCAGACATGGTGGTGTGCACTAGTGACCCTGGTGCAGAGAAAGTGGATGTTTGGGGCTCACTGCCCAGCCGGGCCAGCCTACTTGGCAAGACCCTTGCCAACAAGAGATGCTGTCTCACAAAACTTTGGTCATGTCCTCTGAGGAGTGACACCAGGTTGTCATCTGACCTACTGCAAGTACACACACACACACACACACACATGCAAGCACGCAAGCAGGCACCTAAAAAGAACCCTCCAGAACTACACCTCACAGGAGTGGTAAAAACTAGATGGCTTTTATACAGAACCACTGCATCTGATATGTAATGTGGGTCAAATGCTGCCGAAGCACAGAAAGAAGCATTCAAGTTTGTTGACATTTTTTTTCAGGACCTCAAAGTTATTCATGGTGTTGCTTCACAGCCTATGTGAAGGTGTTTCCATTTAAGAAATTGGGAAGCATCCTAACCGTGAGATGAACGTGAATGGGAGGGAAGACTGCTGAGCCCCTAACTACATGCAGCCGCCTCTCTACTGTGCAACAGGCAAACGCTGCCAGCAAAAACAAGCAACTAAATTTCTGTTGAAACAAAAACGGCAGAGTGTGAAATAGCAGCCTGCCATCAGACACTGGGAGTTTGATTTTCATCAATGGCAGCTGAAACAGCCCTCGCCTCCCACTTCACTGTGGGAAAAATGTAGCATGAAGTAGACAATGCCATCTGCAAGTAAGTAGGAGGACTAGGCTTATTGGTCTGCTCGATACCTCCAGCACAAAATCCACAGCACCCGGATGCCTGTGTGGGCTCTCCTTCCTTCTGGGAACATACCTGCTGCTCCTAGCAACTGTGCATTCAGGGAAATACACAGAGAGTTTTTAGAAAAAGATTCTACAGTGTGATGTCATGTTGGAAAACTTCAACCTGAAGGTTTCTGACTGATTTATTTGGGTTCACAAGGAAGTAAAAGGGAAATTTTGGGACAATGAAAAGATAAAGCCAGCAAAGTGTATCGGCACAAAAATGCACTGTGAAGGTGGAGTGCGCCCACCCGAACAGCCGTCACAGGGTGCGACTCAACTACTTGTAGTTCACCTATTGGCGATGTTAAGCACAAGCCTGAAACTCTCTACCTCATGTAAGAGGTGAATGTCTCACAGAGATGGAGTCAACAGCGCAGATATACACTGTGATAGCACCGAGGAGAAACTGAGGTCTAATGAAGCATATGAGCTGACTGAAGTATTACTAACTCTGAAGAATCACCCGTGGGCTTGAAAGCTTTTGTGGGAGTTGCACGGAGAGTCAGGGTATTGATATGACTAAGTAAATGCTGCAATGTGCTTCACCACAGAAATTGTCCTCTTGGAAGATGCTATCACCAGGAAAGGCACATGTTCTTCCAACCCACTGCATGAAGAAAGAGGAAGTCCTGAGAAGTGGGTCTCGACAGCCTGCACATCGAACGGCTGGAGTCAGCTGAGCACCGCCCCACCCACACACTCGGAAGCAAGGGAAAGTGACTACTGCTTACAGTTTGGGAGTGGTCGGTAGGTAGCATCACCATGGTAACACCTGAGCTAACAACAGTGCCTAAGTATCAAACAATTAGTGCAGAGAAAAACTGAAATAGACATTTGAGTACGGACAACACACATGGTTTATCTTTTAACTAGCCTTTGCTACCACTCGATTGTGTCAAATTTATCCTGTCGGATTTTTCTTCCACCACATAATCTACTGCTTCTCTTTATTAATTATTGTCTCAGGCCCAAAAGCAGTCTCTATTCACCTGACTCTTAAAATAATTCTCATACTGTAACTGCCAGACCCTCTACCCACAGCTACTCTTCTGAGATCCCAGAGCTAAGAGAGCAGCTTCAGGTTTCAGAAAAGGGTTTCCTTAATACTTTCCATATTTCAGGACATTTTTTTTTCTATTTAAAAATGCTTAAAGAGGGAATAAGCAGGCTCCATAGGAGCGATATTATGTCTGTTTCCCGTTTGTTGTTCTGCAGGGACTCATCCAACACTGAAAGAGCTCTCCATCCCCAGCCCCAGATGGTCCACTTGATAAGGAGAGGCCTCTGGGGAAGCCAGAACGCTCTCTCCTCGCAGAGGAGAAGTACCAGCTACAAAATTCCTAGCACAGCCATAAGTTTTAGCTCAGGAGATTCTTTTCTTGGTGTTGCTTTAAAGCTTATCGCTTGCTACGCATGACCACCACACTGATTCAGTCCTGATAAGGACGACACAGGGGAACTGTTCCCCCAAATTCCCAACGTATCCAAGACTAAACACTGACAGACTTAATTGTCTAAAATAACTTCCTATCCGAGTTCTAATCCATTACATTGTTAAAATAGGTTAACTCTGAACTCTGAGCACTTTTGAGGTCACACAGCTTATGGAAGACACAGATGCAGGCATTCTCTCCAAACACTCCATAAAATGATCATTAATATTTCTGTAGCTCACACACGCTGTCATCAGAGGTTTTTCCCAATATTTTAGGGTAGCTAAGGTTGTAGAGTTATCTTATTTTTTGTGTGTGTGTGTGTGTGTGGTTTTTTTTTTGTTTGTTTTTTACAGGAATGTAAAACAGAGCTTAAAATACATTAGGCAAAAATCAAGACTTTGAGATGTGGCAAGATCACAAACTAGACATAATAATTAGGAGTAACAATGACCTTGGGAAAATAACAAAGGCACTCATGAGGAACTGATGCATAATTAATAAGATGAAATTATCATTGCAGTCAGTACTATGAGACATGCAACAACAATAACCAAAAAAAAGGGGCTATTCACCCTGAGAAATACAGTCTACAGTGTAAGAGGTTCAGAAACATGACAGGCTCCATGTCACTCACAATCATTACTCCTTGTCAAGACCACTTGACTTTTAAAACTAAGGTACTGAGGGTTGATCAATTTAAATAAAAATAAAATAACTGAATCATTTACCCAAATGGACTATACTAAAATAAATAAATAAGTAGCCCCTTGCCAAGTATAGAGCCGCCCTGCCCTGGATAACAAGACTTGCTTATGAATGAATTTTCCAGCATCTCTCCTATTGATAGTGTTTAGAAGATGGTTAGAGATACCTCAATTGGAAAATTAGACTATACGGGAATCAACCTCCTCAAGTCATTAAATATTTCATATTACACTATGTCCAATAAATAATCCTATGCAATACTAATAATTTTGTCTGTACTAATGCTACTAACAGTGATTGGAAAATATACAGGAAGAGATACTAGTACCAGTTATTCTCTGGACAATTACCAGAATGCTGTCACGTATTTTTTTTTTTTACCTATATTCTTTGCTTTAGTTGCATAAGTATTTTTAAATATTATATGCTACTTATTTATTATGTATACATGTGTGTGCATGCATTCATGTGTCGCCACATATATGTAGAGGCCAGATACCAACTTTCAGGAATCCTTTCTCTCCTCCTTTCACCCTGTCAGTTCTACAGGTTTAATTCAGGTATTCAAGCTTAGAAGCAAGTGCCTTTCCCTGCTAAGTCATGGCCCTACTCCATGCTTAACATTTTTAAGGCCAATATATCTCCCATCGGTATGTGTCTCTAACCATATGAACACTTTCTGAGAGGCATTTCCATTAGAGACCAAACACAGTTCCTGAGGATGACGTGCTACCACGGGATCACTGGTCTATGAAAGCACAGGAAGTTTCTTCCATCATAATATATTGAACAAAGAAAATTATTTGTATTTCCCAGCTCTGCAATACTTTTCCAAAAGGAAAAATAAAGAAATGAAAAATAATTAGAAGAGTTATAATTTTCATCTTCATTTTATTGCACGTGGGAAGTAATTTGTGTAAGGGAGGTGTAGCTGAATGAAGGCTTAGGAGCAGCACTATATCAAATTTATAATTAAGCAGATGAAGGAAGAGAAATCATTACTTGAATTTTAGTTTACAAGCTCCAATAAGACAAATGAAAACTGAGTTTGAAGTCTTCCATCTGCTTAGTCATTTAGAAAAGTCCACAGACTTCTGCAGAAGACCTTCCTCTCCTGTTAAACCAGCAGCCACAAGGTGTGGCTGCTTGTCTCCAGGTCTTCCTCCTATTTGGAAAGGCAGAGTATCAAAGGCTGCAGAAGGGGTTCAAGGTCACTGCAAAACTCTAGCTTAGTGTGGCAAATTCTTCAAAACTACCAATATTTGGGAAAAGAGAGGGAAAGCATCCTATGGGGGTGGGGATGGAGAATCAAAAACTGCTGAAGGGTAGAACTGAAAATGTATGTCCTGATAAAGTGGCCAGACGGACTCCAGGTGCAAGCTAATCACTCAGCATCAAGAAAGAACTTTTTGGAGACTCAATGACCTCTCTTCAGTGATTGGTCCTCTTTGACTCAAATTATATTCCATGTATTATGGGGTGAATAGTGATCCCCTAAAATTTACACACTGAACTCCTAACTCACAGTACTTCAGACTACAACTGTTATGTGGAACTAATGGCTTTAAAGAGGTGATGGATGCCCTGGAGCTGAGCTTACAGGTGGTTATGAGCTACTTGACGTGGGTGCTGGCACCCGAACTGGGGTCCTCTGAAAGAGCTGTATGTGCTCTTAACTGCCAGCCATCTCTCCAACTCCAAGTTCTTCCCCACCTAGGGGACAGACAAGGTTACGCTGGTGCAGTTCAGTTCAATCACAAGGGTTTAGCAGACTGATTCTCTCTGTGTCATTCATTTGTCTCACAGCCTAGATCCACTACTGAATCAAGAGACAGAACACGGTGGTAATTTCTGTAATTCCTCCACTCATTAGCTCAACTTTTTATAAAGAAAAATCTGCCTGTTTTTATCTATCCATTATCCAGAAATGTAGTCACTATTAAAAACAAACCAAGCACTTAACTCCTTTGCTTTTTAAATAATTCTCAAACTAGTGACCTTTTATCCTCCACTGCAGTTACTGACCATGTGAAATTGCTGGCCCTGGATGCCCAGCCCCGGCTTTTCAATGCCTGACTAAGCTGGCAATCGCTGACTGTCCCTTTTTCTGTCGGGACAAGATGACCTCATATAAGTCTGACCCTGTTCACAACGTCAGCCATTTCTTGGAGTCCCAGCACCTTCTGGGAAGCCCAGAACAGACTGTGAAGGCTCTCCTACATGGGCATTGTTCTCAGCCATTTTTTTCTAAAAATGGATGAATCTATGTGATCAGTATTTTGAAAATACACCCATCATGATATTTTGCATTCAAATTAAGAATTTCAATAAATTTACTTCATCACACTGATCTGACACTTCTTCCTTCCAACCAAAACATTCATTCAAGCAAAACACGCGCACACATACACACACAAACACATACACATATACACAGACAGACAGACACAGACAGACACACACACGCACACATGCACACACACTTTCAAAGATAGGATTACCAGTAACTATGACTGTGAGAAGCACTAATATTTCACCTTTATTTAAAAAATGTTACAGTGACTCTCACTGAAGACACAGCATCAAATTTCTGGATATTAATAGCATTTAAATATTCTCTATGGGACTGGGAGTAACAGCAACCTGATAGTCAATGAGATCTCATTCTTTGTATGGACTGCTTTTTAACTGGTGTAAATATGTGCACGATTGTTCTGAAGACCCTATGTGGTGGTTTGAGGAGAAATATCTCTCAGAGGCTCAGGAATTCAATTAGTTTGTTTCCAGTTTGTGGTACTGGATGAATGTTGAGAGTTCAGTCTCACCATACTTAGACTTTACTCTCTCTCCTTCCTGCTTGCAGTTAAAGATATGATCACTTGGTCTCCTGGCTGCCATATTGTCCTCATCATTATGGATTCAAACCTCAGGACTTGTAAGCCAAAATAAAACTTTTCTATTGCTGCCTTGGACACGGTGTTTGATCACAGAGAAAGACAACTAACCAACACCCCGCCCCTCAATAAAGCTGTAGTAGTTTATTAAACACATTCCTCTGCTGTAACACTTTCATTGAGTAATTTGTCTTAGCACAGCAGGACATAGCTATTTCCTATCCTTTTCGACAGCTGCATCGTATCTCCATAGAAGAATGTAGCACAATTCATTCAACCAGCCCCTGGTACAGTCACTCGGTTTGTCTTGGTCATTACATTTTACTAACAGCCACAGTGAATAGCCTTGTATTTTTGCAATAATCTTGCAACACATTTAACACTTTCCTATCCATTCATATCTTTACATTAAAAATTAAAGTGAATAGTTATTTCTCAAGAGGATATAATTCAATAATATTCAGCTATTTGTCCACTAAATGAGAAACTTTTTCAACTTTTACAACTGAAAATATGACTTATTTAACTAAACACTTTTATAATCTAATACATTCAACGTGAATCAATATCTAGAAGATCAGTTTTGCCTATTTCCATTATTTTTGTAGCACAACATAGAAGAAAACTTATTCCCAGGCCCTTTTTTTTGCACTTCATAATAGGTCAAACAATCTACATTTCGCAACTGTGCTTATGATAGGGATATTAACCACATTTGTGTGTTGCAAGAGCTACAGGTGTGAAAACTTTCCAATTCTTAATGACACAACACTAAGAGGAATGGAAAAAAAACACGAATGGAAAAGTCACATTTAACAAAAGCTTAACGGGTTCCTGGACTTTTCAAAGTATGTTACAACCTCATAAAGAGTTACCAGAGCTTTCAAAGCAGTGCATGCTCTCAAGTCATTCCTCTCAAATCATGTTGATTTCAGAAAACAACAACAAACCGCATATAGCCTCATAAAATCCTATTTGTTTCATTTAAAACCGTGGAGAGGCAAATCAACATACCTAAAGTTATTACAGAGGACCAGCAACGTTTTTCATAGTTTTTGACATCTTGAATATTGACCATTTTCTGAAGATCCTTACGACTAAATGCTTGCTTCCAATAATAGTTCTTGTTTTAAAGGAGAGAGTGAGCAAGCAGCCCAGCAACCAACAACCTGGGAAGAACTTTGACTAGAGGAGAGCAGATGGAGAGGGAGCCTCCTGTCAGGACTGCTCTGAGAAGATGTGGCGAGCACTCTTCTCTTCTCGGGAGACTCTGCTGCTCTACTGATGCTGCCTTGAGCCCCCCACTTCATCAGCTTGCTCTTGTCCACTACGCAGAACACCCAAAGGGGTACTGATAGGGCCTAATAAAAACTTTTCACTGGGACTCCTTTCTAACCTATGTGCGAAACTAAATGTCAGCAGGAGGCCTTCAGCTTCAGGAAGTCATCTAGGAACAAACAGCAGCAGGGTGTCTACATGGAGGAAGCCTCTTGACTGGGACAGGTCCTGAAGAAATAGCTGAGCAAGCACGTCAAACTTCACAGGTGCATTAACATGCTGAAGCTACACAGCCCTAGGAAAGCACCTTCTGCCATGCTTCAGTAAGCAGCAATGGCTGCTCTCTATTTGTTCTTAAAGGACTGTGGTTAAGGATTCCTTAGCCATCTACATCTTACAGTTTTCAAAACCCACCAGCAGCCCAGAGCACTGTACCCAACCACTTTTATTCTGCCAACGAGATGGGCTCAGGCACAGGAAAAGGTAATATAGCATTTATTACTTGCTTGAAAGGAGTTAACAACCAAAGCATGTTAAAACATATGCTGTCTCTCATTTATTTCTCCAGTCACATCTGATGAGAAACATCTGGAAATCTCTTGAAACTATGAATTCTTCGATGGAGACTGAGTCGGGTTTCACTTTCCCCTATCTCAGGAAGGAACCCCATCTCTGAACACAGCTTTTGGATAGAAACAATCTGCCAATTAGGTCAGTTTTCTCTCCCTTTCTTTGCTCAGGATCTGAAAGCTTTATTTTCCAAAGGTCACCAAACAGAGCATGTGGAGATGTACAAACTGTGATGACAAAGGACAGAAGAAGGAAGGAAAGAAGGAAGGAAGAAAGGAAGAAGAAATTAGAGCTAAGGCAGAAGGTAGGCCTGATACAGGCATGTGATCACAGCAACTCAAGAAGCTGAGGCAGGAGCATTGCAAGTTCAAGGCCTACCTGCAGTACAGACAGAGTCAGTTCAACAGTTCACGGTGAAAGCTTCCCCCAAAGGAAAAAGTACAAAGAGGGTTAAAAATGGGGATGTCAGGCTTAGTGGTGGGGTACTGACCTAGATGAGAATGTGCAAAGCCCTGGGAGACGGAGGGAAGGAGGGAGGGAGGGAGAGAGGGAGGGAGGGAGGGAGGGAGGGAGGGAGGGAGGAAGAGAGGGAGGGAGGGAGGGAGGGATGGGGGAGGACAGAGAGGGAAAAGGAGGAGAGGGAGAGAGAGGGAGAGACTAAAGCAGAATAAAGTTAATCATGTTAGAAGCTGGCTACGCTTACTTCCTGAGAAGGTTTAAGGAAAGGTTGGGGGAAAACAAAAAGGATTCAGAAATCTAACGTTCAATTCAAAATGGTATAAAATTATAAATAAACTAAGCATTCTCTTAAATGAGCAGACATCATCTTACTAGGGACTTGAGATATTTACGTCCCTTTGTTTTAGGTATCAGGTGATTTTAGCTGTCTCCTGGTTTCTCCTCCCTCTCCCCTGAGAACTCACGAAAACAACTCCAGCAAACTCATTACCGACCTGAAAGTTTAGGCCCTCACCTTCAACTCCCAGCTTCATGACAAACCTGCTTGTCTCTTTTCTCTAGGCCTATTCTCTGCAAGAACTAAGAGTTTCCAACTACCTTCTAGTATCCACGTGCCGTGCCGTGATAAGATTTCTCTCACCTAACTAAGTACGTCTCAAATTCAGGTGTCATGCTTGGTGGCTACGAAAAGACTGTAAATCCTCAGCGCCTCCAGCCCGGCTGGCTGCTCACTTTAGCACTCTGAGTCCCAGTTATAAAGGAACAGCTCTTAGGAGCTGTGCCAGCAGTTCACTCACCAAGGCGCTTTATCTCCTGCTGACACTTCATTGTTCAGCCAGCTGACAAGATCGAAGGCAGGGTCCCAACTCTATCAGGCTCCACAACAGATAACACCCAACTATCAAGGCTCAGGAGTAGGCGGAGTAAAAGGAATGTGTGTTCAAATCAGAGTTTTAATTAAAAATAAAAAAAAAAAGACCCGATCCATCTTATCTCATGTTAAGAACACTGCAGGGCAATGTCATAAAACAACTTTTCAAAGGAACCTCTATCTTGAACTATATATGTACGTATATCCCAACATATCTTGTGGTGGTATTTTGTTTGTGATCTAACAAATAAAGCTTGTCTGAAGATCAGAGTGGGGAGCTAAGCCCTAGTTAACCACAGAGGCGAGGCACACACCTTTAATCCCAGCACTCGGGAGGCAGAGGCAGGCGGATCTCTGTGAGTTCGAGGCCAACCTGGGATACACAAGACTGATCCAGTCTAGAAGAGAAACAGAGCCAGGCAGTGGTGGCACATATCTTTGATCCCAGTACTAGAGAGGTGGAGACAGGAAGTGATATGGCTGAGCAGAGAAAGGAATACAGGAGCTCAGTCCCTTTCAGTCGGAGGATTCCTAGAGGTAAAAAGTCTTTCTAGTGGCTGGCTGTTCTGCTTCTCTGATCTTCAGGCAAGCTTTATTTGTTAGATCACAAGCAAAACATCACCACAGTTATCTCCTTATATGGAAGAGGAATTGCTGTTCAACATTTTTTTCAGATGCTGTCTCAAGGACCAAGAATTCAGGCTACATAGATATACCAGTCATTGTCAACCTCTAAGGACACCCAGGGTCACCAGCTACAGAATGGGCTTCCTGTTTGCCCATAGTACTGACATTATCAGACATATTACATCGTCTGCTCCTCACTGTCCATCTCCCAACATTAAATTCTACAGAAGACCATGACTGAGGATGTCTTGGAGGTCTAGAAACCCCAGCAGTTTCCATTTGCCAAGTGAGTAGTGACTCAGAGGCCCAAGACAATCATCAGCTTTCATTATTTACAAGCAAATCAGACTGAAGTAGGGGGTTCAGAAGATCCTGAGATTAAATAGCTCTCATTATTACCCCCAGTGATAAGCATCAGCTTTGGTGAAGAAAGTGACCTGGGGCTTTCTGATTATGTCAGCCCTCTTTCTGTTCAGGGAACATCCAGAGCTTGTTTGTCTTAGGACTTGCATGTCAATTTACACACAGTGGTCTTCCACAGCCACCATTTGAAAAGCACTGTGTTCCAAAAAAGTTGTTCATCTTTTAAAAAAGTATTATGTAGAATTACATAAAGTCACTTTAATGTAAGGAATTAATGTAATTTGCACACATTTACCCCATTTTCAACTGCACTGCGCTTTTCTCCTCCACTCCCATCAGCCCCTCCTTCCCCTAGGCAGTTTTACTTCTACTTATCATATCATCTAGACCTACACAATTATATGTGTGTTATCAGTAAATGTATATATATGTATATGTTTCACATATGGCCTAATCCCACATAGTTATATGTGTGTGTTTAGTATATGTATGTATATATGTATATGCTCCACATATCATTTAGTCCTACATGACCATATTCATGTGCTTAGTATATGCATGCATATATATGTATGTATGCTCCACATATGGTCTAATCCTACACAATTATATGTATGTGTTTAGTAATATGAATATATATGTATATGCTCCACATATCATCTAGACAAAGCATGACCATATACTTGTGCTTAGTATATGTCAGTGTACATATGGATATGCACCACAAAGCCACATTTCCCATTATAAGACTGACTTAATTAACTTAATATAATTGTGTATAGGTCCACACACACACAAAATTGTTCTTAAGAATTTTAACTGTTTTTCTGAAAAACTATAACTCAGCTGGTCTGAAGTGTGTACTCCCTATACACAGGGAGAAAGAAAAGCCAAGCATTGTAGTGCACTCAATATAAAATGATATTAATTACAGACAAAAGTCAACATATGGGCATTTCATGAAGGGAAAACTGACTTAATCATTAAAGTACTAGGAACCAGTTTCTAATCGGAGTATTTTAAGGTGTTTTTTAAGTTGACAACCTTCTGTGCGATCGTTGTAGCTAACAAAGACTTTCCTGTTTCTTGCATCAAGAATTTGCTAACAATTCTCAGTAGGAATGCATGGAATTGTATTGACAGCCCCCTCCTCCAAACAGACCCCTTTTCACTTTTCAAAGGCAAAACTCTCCTTTTCTTACTGCCTGTCAAACAGACAAGCATGTAATTAAAGCCATTTTCCTAATTCTCTTCTGAGTTTAGATGCCACTGAGTACATCACTGTTTGAATAATGATTTCTATTCTAGTCAAGCTGAATCCAAATTTCAGAAGGGTAAGTTTTACCAGTGAATTGGACAAAAATTATGACAAAGGTTTTATTGTCAGAATTTCAAATCCACAATCTGAGCACACTTATTATGCCCTTAAGTCATTTAAGTATCTATCTCCTTCTCCAACGTGGACTGAGAAAGCATGCGAAACTCACATAATGTACAAACCCAGCTCAATTTTAAGTAAAACTCAAAATAAAAACCTTAAAATAAGCACATGATGAAATTTAGCTTCCTTCTTGGATTGTTCCTCTCATAAACAGCGAGTCTGTGAAAATAAAACTTCATAGAATAAAGAGAAAACAAATTGTAGAAATGTACTAACAAACAGCTTGCAGGAATTCATGTACTCCCAGAGAATGCTGATAATCAGTGAGCCAGAAAATCCCTTAAGGACTGAAAACAAATGTCTGCACACCCCTGATCAGTAAAGAATATACTGGTTCCAGGGTTTGGTTAGCTCTCTAGTACCATTGCAAAATATTAATAGTTTTATGGAGACATAATTCACATACCATAAAGTTCATTCATTTATATTGTACAATTCAGTCATTTTCAACACGTTCACATCTACTACAAAACATAATTTCAGAATTTCTCCTTTACCCAAAAAAAAGCTTTACACGTTTGCTCTCCCCACCTGCTCCTTATGCCCCTCCATTCCCCCACGTACCACCCTGCTACCCCCCCCCCACACACACACACAAGCCAACTAGTCTTAGGCAACCACTGAACAAGTTTTTAGAAATTTACCTATTCTGGACATTTCATAGAAATGAGTGAAATCAGAAAAGTCTAAAATTATAACAGGTAAAAAAAAAATCCCAAAGTACAATCCTAGAAAAATAATTTTAGATTATTTAAAAGCAATTTACGACAGTCTTAAAGTGGCCTTATTTGAGAAGCATAAAAGGCTAATACAACACTTCATAGTTCACTTTACAACACAAAATGGGCACAAATGATGAACGTCAGGCATTTCTACAAGCATAGACTCAGGTGTGCTAATGACACATGGGCATAGACATTATACGAAAAAGGAAATGATAATAAAAGTTAAATGCATAAATGTGCATCACTTTGGTTGGTAGTAATTTTCATCCAGATTTATAACTGTAATCAGAAATGTAATCAAAACTGTCATTCAGAATAATAAACTATATTTTGAAAGTCTTACATTGAGAGGAAAGGTTGGTTCTTTGTTTACACTTTTCTTTGTTTATTCTAGTTTTGAAATCCTTCTGTTTTGATGTATAAGCACATGACAACTCATTGGAGTCCCAGTCTTCTGTACTAAGCTTCCACGCTGCGTTGGGTGTGGGGATCTCATCCTGCACACCCTTGTATCTAGACCACCAACATGGATAGGACAGTGCTGACCACACTGCAGAGCTGCTGTGGACCTCCTCTCCTCTGGACACAACCCGCCGACTGCCTCAGGCAAAGGAGACTAACTCCTTAAAGCTCCTCAGGTGCCAGCAGCAATGGAAGGCATGTCGAAGCAGACAAATGACACACACTGAAATGCAGATTTTGTTTCTTCTAGAATTTGTCTATCCTTTTTCTATGGCCCTTCCCATCCTACCTCAAACTCCTTAGAATTTTCATCTTCAGCACTGGACTTACAGCATCTATGAATTTGGTCTTTTGGGATCACAAGTTCTTAGATTTAGATGCTAAGAATTTCAGTCTAAACCTGGGGTATTTGAGACTTAAGGGAGTTATTGTTTATTTTTATCATGGTATTGGTGATTGTGATCAGCAGTGATGACTTTCATTTTATGGATAAATAACATTCTGTTCAATGGATATATCACACTTTACATATTCATTCATTATTTGGTGGTCATTTGGATTATTTCCAATTGATCATTTTTTTAAAAGTATGATTTCTTATCTATTTTGACATTCTTCAATATCTAAAGACATTCAAAACTCTATTAAGCAATATAAAACACTTTGCCTCCAAGGTAAAATAATTCATTTTCTGCTTCATGATTGTGGTCAAAAGTTCTGAATATCCCTGGAAGTTCAATTTCAACATTCATGAGTAACATCTGTCATCTTATGTGACATTCCGTTTTCTCCTTTTCAAAACTGAGAAAAGGAGATTGGCTTTTTGCACTGAGATATGAGATTATTTGTGTTTATGGTTTTAAAAATGTAGAAATTGATGCCCAAAATTAAGAGTAAAGAATTATCTAAATAAAGCCGAGTAAAACCACAGATGTAGCATAGTAACATTAAAGTCGCCCCACCAAAAAGGAAACGTGAAGAAAGGACATCATTCCTCTGCCCCCATTTGGATCTCTGCCCAAAAACTCGATGACAGAGGAGGACTCAAGAGAGAACCTACACAGATCATCCTTCTAGGACGACTCTGTGCCCCTCAGCTCTACCAAACAGCACTTCTAACTGGGAAAGCTAAGTGTCAAAGAGAACATAAAAACTATCAGAGCTTCGTGCTGCACATCTCAATGTTATTAGCATGCGTAAGGTTAATTACAAATACAAAGAATGTCCAGACAGCCTGAACAGCCAGGCAGTATGCATTTCTGAAGCTCAATGAAGACTAAATCAGAAAACAGACACACACATAGATGTGCATGTACATACCTGTCTGTACACACACACACACACACACACACACACACACACACACACACACCTCACACGCACCACATGTCCATTCACAATATACTGTCAAAACATCTTTGAACACTGAGATGAAAATGCAGAGACTGATGTTCCTAACTAGTACACAACTTACTAACAGGTTAAAATCAATCAAGTCTCCTCTCGCGGTAGGTATGCATCTGCTCTAGCTCAAGAAGCAGACCTGTAAACAGAGGACCAAAACAGCTTCATTGGGCCTTGTGTGATCCCAACACTGAGGTTCATACACAAAGATAATAACATTAGCTCGTATCAATTAGTACCAGCAGATCTGAGAAGAAGCTTATTCCTTCAGGATCATGAGGAGTGCTCTCTAGGTATAGAGCTAGAGACTCTGCTACTAACACATCTGAGTGAACTAGATTCTTTGCTATTTCATTAACTAGTAACTGATTTGACACAACTTGTAACTGATTTGACACAACCTGATAGGTACCTGTCAGGAAAGCTAATGTATTTCAACTCTGATCTATTTAGTGACTATGAAAACCTCATTTTAAGTACATAAGGGACAAGCTGTTTCCTACCACATAGTAAACCATCTTTACTCCTTTCTTTCATTATGCATAGAGAATAGGAAGGCATATGCTGGAGTTGGACCCTAATTCAAGCTCAGTGTCCTGACACTGAATTAGGCAGATTTCTATTTAGCATATATGGTAGAGTCATCATCAGAATTAACTTATTTCAACTACTTTTAAGTATAATTATAAGTATAATCCTTTTACAGTTTGTATTTGGTGAGATACATTATTTTCAAACTTCTGTACAGAGTTTTGTACATTCCTTCATGTGGCAGTATTTTCAATTTTGGAAATCTGCCTGCACCGTAGTGCTAGCCTTTCCTTGCCTTGTCTTTGGAGACTCTGGCGTGCTTCTCCAAAATATCTCTGAGTCAACCTTCTGAAAATCTTAGCTTTATTATTTAAGTATTAAGATTGTTTGTTTGGTTTTTTTTTACTTGAACTCCATTATCATCACTACTTAAAGAAACCAGATTTCCCTTTTCCAAAGGAACTACTCTCTTTCTTTTGATTCTTTTAAAATGCTAACTCCCTTTTGTTTTTAATTTCAAGTTTCAGGTATCCAGAAGTCAAAACCAACTCATCTCCACACTGCCTCCTGGGATATCTCACATTGACTCTTCTGCTCTGGAATCCTGAAAAACTGAAGAGAACATTCCATACATCATTTGTACGTTTCCTGGAGATGGCCTGTGGTTCCTTCAGGCTTATATACTTGTATGATTAGCACACACAGTTAGCTGACCCACCTGGATGTCAGGAAGACATCAGATGTATTACATGTGGCAGATGTAGTCACAACGAGTGACTGTGACCTGGAAGGACAGCAGACACTCCAGCCTGTCTGCTTTTATCTTAGGAACTGGTTGCTTAACTCCCCAGTTACCTTGAATGGCCAAGGACACCATCTCTCTGGGAACTCCAGACACAAGAAGTTCTCTCTAAGTGTAGAAGTCTGCTTTAAGATATCTAACATGTCAGTGTCCACCAGACTCCTGGCAACCAGGCAGACAGAAGGGCATCAAAACAATAGGGAACTCAGGCAGCAAACCAGATGGTTAATCCATCTTCGCAGAGTCACGGATAGGGTGGCAGCTGAGATATGGTGTGTTAGCGCACCTTTAGGGACTGTTGAAACTGTGCAGGCCAAGCAAACTTGCGCTAAACTGACATCCCACCCTCTCTATACAAACTACAGAGAATATATCTTTTCTGTCACTCTTCTGCCTATTTATTAGCCCAATGAACTGTTGCAATTTATAAAATGTTCCTTTACAGTTAACTCATCTGAGTCATTTTACAGCCTTATGAAGTAGGTTCAATATCCTTACTTTAACTGTTGGGACGCAGAAAAGTCAATGGAATTTGCTGAGGAGTCAAGCAGGATTTACACACTATCCAGTTGCACGTGGAAGCCTCTGGAAAAGTTGGGCACCCTGAAGCCAAGTGGCCTGGTCCAAGCTCTCATGGAGCTCCTGGCCTCACTGGAAACAGCAAATCACAAGGGGCTAGGGGTGTAGCTCAGTTAGTGGGATGCTTGCCTAGCATTTGTGAAGCCCCGGGTTTCATTCTCAGCTATGAATAAATGAAGTCTGATGACACACACCTGTAATTCTAACACTTGGAAGGTGGAGGAGACAGGATGACCAGAAGTTCAAGATCCCTCAGCTGCATAGTAAGTCTGTCTTGGGCTACACGAGACTTAAATCACAGGGAGAGACAGTGTGGCTGTGTGAGGAAGTAAGATAGGAGAATGGGCCAGGGAACAGGAGTAAGCATACTGGCGGCCTCACCAAGCCTACCCTGAGCAACCCTGGCAGTGAGCGGATTCAGATCCAATTATGATGCTACTTTCTTGATTTATGATTCAGGAGACATTCTGTTTCTCAATTACTTTTTTTTTTTTTTTTGCCTTCACATTAGCCCACTCATTTTTAAAGCCCAAGCATTAATTTGATTTCCCGCCAATAATTTGGAGATAATGATTTGTGTTTCAGTTCTGCCTGCATGGATCTTCCTCTGATAATTTGCAGAGAAAATGATGTGTATCTCCCCTGTTTTCCCACAGTGGCCTTGGGGATTCTATGCACCACAGGGGTGGGGGGTGGGGGGCAGGGCCTTAGCTTTTCTGACAGACTTAGGAACCAGGAGGTCAGGAATCTGGAACTGAATAAATCTGTGGAACTCATTCTCTCTCAGGGTTTCTGCCAAACTGTGTTTCTCCTTCACCTGCTCCCCTCATCCCTGCCTTTCCACGAAGGAAGTAGAAGGAATGAAAATATATATGTGCTTGCTCCTCAAGAGACAAGTGGGGGGTGGGAGGGGAGAGAAAAGAAAAGAAAAAAAAGTGCTACTAAGCAAAACTTCAGGTGCACATTCATCTGAAGGTCACTGTGTTCCTTGGAGATGAAGCAGGAAGTCAAGACGGAAATGTGTGAGGGAGTGAAAGGAGGAAAGAGAACAGAGAAGGCAGGTGGGAGGGACAATCTGTCTGTCACTGTCACCATCCTTATAGCTGAGGACAGACAGCAGACATCCTCCTTCCTGGGGTGGCATGACTCCGGCCTCCCCCAGCCATGTCTTGTTTTCCCATTAGCCGGAAAGCAGGGAAAGAATTAAACCAATTTTATTGTGAATGGTTAACAAACCACTGGCATTCTGACAAGCTGGTATGCATTCTTAATCAACAGCTGAGTAATTTTATTTTTCAAGCCACCGAAGACAAACCTTGTCACTTAAATACTATAGATTAGCCCCTACCCACTGTCCCATTTCCTTGAAATTGTTTGAGCATCAATTTCTGCTCCTTTGCTCTTCCCTTTAACCCAATGCAGCTTGTTTTACACTGAGAGATCACATTAACACTGAAGGTGGTAAGAACATGCTCCTCGCCCCCTCTCTAATCTTTTTTTGGTACAGGTGTGTTCCTAGGCTATCTGGTTGAATCTTGTTTATTTAACACAAAGAGCTGTTTTCCATCCAGGGTAACCAACCACTTCTCCCAGCATCAACCACTATACCATACAACTTCCATGAGTCAAAGGGTATTGTGGCTTCTGCTTTACACTGGCCTTGTTCTCTTCAAAACCTGTCTCCACTTCAACAGGCTTTCTTAATATTGAAATTGCAACTGGCATGGTTCCTCTCCATCTTCTCGTTGATTTATTTTCTTCAGTGGTCAGCGACTCTGACCTTCTTGTTTATCACTGTTTTTACACTAGACTCTATCAAGCAAACAACCATAAGTCCAAACAATAAAACAGCCTAGAGCATCACACCTAAACGACAGAGACCCAAAACAAAACAAACCAAATAACAATATTCCATGAAATTTCACAAAGGAGGAACAGGAAGACTGTCCAAGCTCCACGATCTATTAACAAGTATGATCTATACTTCCAATGACAACATTAATAAAAACTATCTTAAATAGTTGTCTATATATGAGGAAATAATTTCTGCTCCATTCCCTATACTATTTCAAGATGAGCAATATCATGCATCCAAAAGAAAAGCACAGGAACCCTAGTTGGACTTGCAGAGGCCTCTCCTGGCCTAGTATGCATGCAGAAATTGAACGTTCCTAATCCAAAAATCCAAACTCTAATGTGATCCAAAATCCAAACCTTTTGAGCACTTATGTAACAGATCCTTAGTGAATGTTGTTTGTTTGTTTTGTTGTTTTGTTTTTCCAGACAGGGTTTCCTGGTGAAGCTCTAGCTGCCCCAGAACTCACTCTGTAGACCAGACTAGCCTCGAACTAAGAAATCCACCTGCTTCTGCCTTCTGAGTGCTGGGATTAAAGTCGTGTGCTACCGCCACCTGGCTGTGAATTATTATGATGATGATTATTGGAACATTTTAGATTAAATTCTTCAAATTAGGGCTGATAAACTTGCCAAGCACATATAAGCACTGGAAAAAGTCTCCCCTTGAACATTTTTGTTCCCATGTACTTTGGATAGAGGGTGTCCAACTGTAAACCTATAGGACATGCAAATACACACTGACAAACTCTTGCTGGATGGTTCTTACCAGCACGTAGCCCTCACTGATGTTCTGGCTGTATGAATAAACTGTCGATAATGTCATATAAATTATTTAGATGGTGACATAGAGTCATTTAAAAAAAACCTTATGATTTTAAAGATGCCTATGAGCCAAGGGGCACTGTAAGAATATCAACGAGCTTCATTATGCCCCTAATTTGGATTACATTTCCTTCAGATCTCTAGTGTAAACAAGTCTTCCCCCAAATAGCCCTATTAGTAAATGAAATATTTACTACATCAATAAAATTGCCACAGAATTTGCTGACCAAAAATGTTTTTAATGTAGAAATGCTCATTTCACAGGCATTTACTTCATAGCTTTTGTCAGGGTTCATGGAGCTTGGAGGCCTTTAAGAGGCTCCTTTGTCTAATGACATGCTTTAAAGTTTCTATTTATAAAAGGTATAAATGTAAATACAAGATCTCCTAGTAGAGTATTTTTCTTGGAAAATTAGAAATCAAGCTGTAGGAAAATGAAGATCCCATTTTACATCCTACTTCTCTTTTTACACATGGAGGAGACTGAGAGTAAGGGTGACCTTGACCGTTCCCTCTTCTCTAAAGGAGATGAGAGCATCTCTTCTGCTGAGATTGTTGCAAAAACCACTACACACAAGAAGCATTGTGTCTGTTACACCAGATACGTGGGAGGGCAAGTTATGAATGAGAATAAAAACTACTTGGGGAACTCAGGGTCTATCACAGCCCCTGGAGTAAGTGGACCTAGGATCAGCTAGGTTTTCTACCAGCCAGGTGTCCTGGGGAGCCATTTATTTAATATGTCCTAGGTTCAGTGCCCTTATCTGCACAAGAGGCCTAGCAAACAGGACTTCTGGCTCTTGGAGTTGCTGCTAGATTCAATGAGATAATGCAAAGTCAGCTTTGCACCCTGGCTAGTCATTCCATTATCTGTTTGTTTCCATTGGGTCAATTTCATTAGCATGTGGGTCTGTGCTTAGGATGCAGGGAGAAATGTGAAGGGGATTCTAGGAAACTTTAAATTCTCTATTTGAATTTGCAAAATTGCTTTTTGGAGTTTATTCATATGCTGATTTTTCAACACAGTAAGAGTATTTAATGGACACAAGTTCACAGGTACAAAGTAGATGTGTATGAGAATGTTATAACACTAGCTCAGTTTACAGTGTTAGTCTCAGTAAATCATTCACAGTATTACACTAATTCTCGAATTCCAAATATACTGTCTCCTTGGTTAAATGAGTAATTAATATTACTTTGCTTTCACAATTATATAAGGCCAACATTATAAGAGGTTTTACTACTTTATAAACTTGCATGCTAATATGCTATAATTTAAATTCTAACTGAAAAGGGCCCTTTCATGCCTCAACTTTAAGGAAATGTGCTGATGAACTCTTCCATGAAGCCATACCTAAATAACTCTCCTATTCTCTGACTTATGAAAAAGCAAAAACTGAGAAAATTAAAGAGCACAATACAAAGCATCCTCATACTCAGTTATCACCATCCTCATACTCAGTTATTATCATCCTCATACTCAGTTATCATCATCCTCATACTCAGTTATCATCATCCTCATACTCAGTTATCATCATCCTCATACTCAGTTATCATCATCCTCATACTCAGTTATCATCATCCTCATACTCAGTTATCATCATACTCAGTTATCATCATCCTCATACTCAGTTATCATCATCCTCATACTCAGTTATCATCATCCTCATATTCAGTTATCATCATCCTCATACTCAGTTATCACCATCCTCATACTCAGTTATCATCATTGATACAAGAATAAGATGCACAAGAGCCACGATTTGCAGTAAATGAAAAACTGGTAGTAAATGTTAACTTTCTCTTTCTGTTTGTTTTGTATACTGACTGCTCTTTAAGCCTAAAAAGCTGGTAAGAACCAAGCAGTGAGTAAGAGAACACACTGTTTATAATCTTTGGAGTAATGAATGAGTGGATTACATCAGAAATTTATAGATTCTCCAAAATGAAAATGCTGAAAATTTACACGGGAAGATTATCGTATCAGAAACTAAAACAATACTTAGAGAAACTCTTTAATAGTAAAAATCACCAGTAGTAGAATAACCTAACATTCTTGGTTCCATCAGACCAGTGATATATGAAAAATCTGGAAATATCATTATTTTTAAACTCTAGACGCCCTCCAAAACTTAACAGAAAAATTTATACTGATCCAAATGAAAGAGAACGGTGTGTACCAATAACATTTATTTTCCTTCTATAAAATGAAAACTTTGCAAAATTCTAGACACCAAAACAAATCTGTGGCTACTTCAAGAAAGTCAGTGTTTGATCAAATTCAAGACTGATTAACCTCTGCTGAGTGCACCAGACTAGAGCCCAGGCTGTAGCAGGAGACCAGCAACCCGTAGTATAAGTTCTGGCAGCACACAAAGCAAAACTCTCTCATCTCAACATTCGCTTTGCTTTTGCAGAAGACTAGAGTTCAAAGTTCAAATCATACAGTGTGCTTGTTTAAGACCATTCTGTGCTCCAGAATTTTCTAGACTAACTGAAAAGATTCTCCAGTCAAGAGAAAGTTCCAGATCAGATAGACAAGCAGCCAGTCTGACTTAAACACTACACAAACCATGAATTCATGTACGGAAAGTTATAAAAAAGGGAACGGAGTCCTTTCCATCTCCATGTTGTGAACCAAAGAGGGGAATCTAAACTTCGGCATGAGGGAGGAGGGGTAGTGTGTGTGGAAGCTCCTAAGACAGGGGTACAAGTAGCGATCTTAGAGACTAACTAGGAACACCATCTGGCTGCAGGATAAGTGTCAGCTCAGTAGCACAGCAGGGAGTCTCTTCCTCTGCCTACCTGCCTGCCTGCCGCCTCCCCTGTACTCTAACTGGATATTCTGTCCACCCTAAACTTTTCTATCCAATACACTGTGCTTTCAAGCTTTAACACATTCATTTCTTCTACCTGAAAAGTCTCTTTCAGGCTGAGAAAGACATACTTTATCTGTCAAGACCCCAGGAACACATGTGCACAGATGGAAAACTTGCTCTACCCTTCCCCCAAAGCAGCTTAATCCTGGGCTTTTCGGCATCCAAGTCACGCCCCTCACTCTCCGCTGTGAGCGGTTTATTTCACAATGAGTTAACCATTGCATTCCTGGTAATGGGAAAAAAAGGCTTTTCTCTGAGTGTTAATGACATCATTCTTAATCAGGACACCCTACCTTGAACTGTGATTAAAGGCTTACCTTGTTACTTAGCAATGGATTCAGTTTGGCAAACCTTCAGAAATTTTTGTAATTTATCTCTGCATCTAGCAAATTGGTAAACGCTCCACAAATATTTCTCAAACAGAATAGTAAAGCAGTCTAATATTTATCTCTCTGAATTGTCTATAATTCCTTCCTATGTTTATCTTTGCTTTTCAAAATGAAGCTACCTATTTTCATCAGTGGGTGGTGATGGATGGTCAGGGTTTCTCACCCTCCTCCAGGTTACATAAACCCTTTCTGTCTGGTCATTTCTTCCTACTCCTTACTTTAATCTCTTCACTAATCCTTAAAAGAATGGCACTACTGGGAACAGGTAGTGATTCAGGAAATGGGTTTAAACACGTTTTTTAGGATTTTATCTTGGGTCTTGTCTGTCTTTCATTATAATGCATACATGAATGTATGTGAGTGTCTCCAATTATTTTTTTCTCTGTAGTTGTTTATTTTTCCTCAATGCAAATTATTCAGTTTTTCAAGAGATTATAGCTAAAATCCCATAATCCCATTAAGTATCTTTTTTTTCCTTTGTGAGATACATTTTTAAAAAATAAAACAAAGAAAAAGAAAAGAACAGGCATTATGTGGTCAAGAGTCAAACATGGTAAGGATCCCCAACCCCAACCCCAACTCTAATGCTACTATCAAATTGGAAGCAGGAAGGCACATCCTTGAGAAGGAGCCAGCACATCAACAAGACCTTTCTGAAACCACAGATCTGCACCATCCCATGCGGCCCATGACAAGAAAAGCAAGTTATGCCAACACTTTGTGTTAGCCTTTTGTTGCCATGACAAACACTGGAGAGAACAACTCAACTGGAGGTGAGTTTCAGTGTGGCTTATGGTTCAGTGCTTCAGCCTACAGTTGGCTGCTTCATTGTTGCATGCCGGAGATGAGGAAGAACATCACGATGAATGGGGCTGAGTGAGCAGCTGTGCACCTCAGTCACACAGCAAGGCAGAGAGAAAGGAACGCAGGAGCAGATACATGGAGAGGCCTACTTCCCCCAATTGCTGCCCACCCCTAAAGATTCTACTGACTTCCAAAATACTACTACCATCTGGAGACAAAACTGGCAAAATGGGGCTAAGGGGGACACTTTCTATCCTGTGGCCATAGGAACTTAATTGATTCTTTAAAAATGGCCCATGCGTGTATTAAGCAATAATAATTTAATCAAATTTTAGGAAGGGAAACAAGAGGCCAGAAAAACATCATCTTGCATCTAATGCATATATCACAATTCCCTACAAGGGCTTTAGCAGAGTATGATCTGGGGACCCTGGGAACTTTCTGTGGCTTCTCAAGAAGACTGAGGCTGAGATGCAGAGTAACTCTCATCCCAGCGATTCATTTACCTGAATGTGCAGGAGAGACAAGACCCTGAGGAGACAGCACAAGCCCAAACACCTATGCCTAGAGAAAAGAAAACTAGTAATGCCTGGTGTAAGTCACTACCTAAAGCCCCAATACAAGCCTTGAGGCTTCATGGGGCCAACCCTGAAAAGAGAGAAACAATGGCACATGGAAATCTGTGTTTTAACTTCTCATTTAATTAGGTAACTCAAAATATTCCTTATCCTTCTCAAAAAAAGTTAAAATTCCACGGGAATCAGATTAAAACATATTTTCAGTTCTGATATTTGCTGTGAACATGCCTTACCATCTAAATTCTGAAGATACCATATGGTAACCCCTATTTAATAGCTGGGCTTTTCCAATTTTCTCCTGTGGAGTAGTCAGTGGTGAAGTGTTCACACTCATGTAAATAAATCTACGCTCAATGGGGTGAATAGTATCAAAATATATTATAGATATGTATGAAAATAATAAACTTATTATTATTATAAAACTAATATAAGCTAAAAATGTAAACATACAAGTATGTCTCAAGAATTAATGAAGCACAGGGCAAAAAGAGGAAACTGTCAAAAGTTAAAGTGAATGTAACACTTTTGATTATTAAAAGTATGTTGAAAAAATATCATATCGTTGTCTCAAAGTTTACACTTACTTTGTCCAAGCTTACAGCTTACAGTAAAATCATGCTCAGGTTAAAATCTAACCAATGGGCCAACCTGATTTAAGTACCACACAGGAACCTGGGAAAGTGTGTTTTGCTTCACTTACTCAGCCAATATTTCCATCAGACTATTCATTACAACTGGCTCGTGTTATTTGTTTTTTGGTGTTTGTTTTTTTTTTTACCTCTATGAACAAAACATGTTTTCACCATAGGAGGCTTACACTTGTGATTGCAAACTTTACTTATGTGACTCCCCTTAACCCTCAGAGTATAAAATGTCTGATACTGTGAGTGAAGTTGGCTTTTGCATGAGACATTAGTCCACCTCATTTATAGGCTCCACTTAGGTCCCGCTGTCTCTGGAGCAGTAAAGACAAATCCAGTAGCACAAGGAAAATATCTGTGAATATTCAAAAAGTCCCAGGGCTAGGAAGGTGACTCTGCAGTTAAGACTGAGACTGCAGAGGACTAAGCTCAGTTCCTAGCACTCATGCCACAACTGGATAGAATTTCAGCTCCAATCCAATCCCCTCTTCTGTCCCTCGTAGGCAACGACACTCACGTGGATAAACAACCACAAAAACAAACCTGCATACGCATAATTTAAAAACTTTAGTGGATCTTTTAAGAAAGGGCCATGACTCATCTTTACCAGATATCCTGGCAAGTACAAGCTGCGTTCCTTCTGGTCCTCACTCCTCCTACTTACCAGATAGCGCAGTTAGTGCCCGAGCCCTCTTCTCCAGCATTGCCTCTGCTTTGAAAATTTAGTTTTCTCAGGACCAGGTATACTCCCTACCTCCAGCAACCAGGCCTCAACACACACACACACACACACACACACACACACACACACACACACACACACAAAATGTTGAAAATTCTTGCCATGCACAGAGGGCCTAGCACTGTCCTGGTGCACCACAGAGATCAGATATACAGGATGAATTCATCCCTCAAAATCTAGCCCAAGATGATAGGCAAGCCAGGTATGGTGGTTCACACCTTTACTCCTGGCCCAGGCATATCTCTGTGAATTACTGAGTTCTAGGCCAGCCTGGTGTACATAACGAGTTCCAGGCCAGCCTGAGCTACACAGTGAGACCCTGTCTCAAAAAGTAACAGAAGCAACAACAAAAGGATGTAAGGCAAGCACCAAGGCGGGGGTAAGCTCTCCTTCCCTGACTTCCTACACTGTTTAGTAATTACTTTTCAGTTAGTTATTGGTTTATGATAGTAATTCTCCTTAGCACAATTTCATATCTTTGGGATGTATAACAGACTCCGTCCTATACATTGAAAATATTTGTCAAAGTAATTATCCACTGACTCACTGACTTCCGAAGGCCTGCAAAATGGCTTGTTATTTTTGTAACTTTTAAAATGTCTTTGCATGTGTGTGTGCATGCGTGTGCATGTATATATGATTACATTATGATTTTCTTCCTTGATTAGTGTCCACCTTACTTATCAAGGCAGGGTCTAATGAGGAACCAGGACTCTATAATCTGCCTAGTCCTGTTAGCCAGCTTACTTCAGGGATCTCATTGCTGCTTCTGCATGCTGAGATTACAGGTGGATGCCTCACTTGCCTGGGTTTTATATGGGTAATGGGAATCAGGCAGTGTGCCTGAAGTCAGGACTGGTCGCATTCTCATCATCTCATCATCTCATCTCAGATTCTCATGCTTGTAGGGCAAGCTCTTAATCCACTGAGCCATCTTGCCAACTCCAACAGCCTTGAAACAATCTTGGTATCATTAACAACTTTAGAAAAGATGTTTTGTAATGACAAGGAATCCTCTACAAACAGGTTATTTTGACTTCTTTTCCACAGACTAGCTAATGTTTAGCTATTTAGCTAAGTCTGTGAGTTTGTAGATCTGCTACAGAAGTAGATGCCATCCATTACACAAATAAAGCACCATGTTAACTGCATTAAATATCTTATGATGAATAGGGATGCTTCATGGAGAAAACTCTCTTGGCCTCACAGAGCTCTTAAGACTGCTGAACAAGGATTATAGCACATTCATAAGATTTATCATTTGCTATGCTACAAAGATTATCACGGGTTGGCAATGGCCATGTGGATGCTGAACCTCATATATAACTTAACAAGAATGTAATAAAATAAGACTAAATAATGCTTGCCAAAGGTGAAATATTTTTCAACACTGTACTTTGGTTAAAATACATATCACAGGGGCTGCGGAGGTGACTCAGTGGGTAAAAGAAGTACTTGCTTGTGAAAACTTCCTGCATGAATTAAAAATTACATAAAAGCCAACGTTGGGTCTAGTATTTGCCCCAGGAATCTCTGCATGGAGGAAGGGAGCAGACACTCTGAAGAGCTTGCTGTTGTCAGTTCAGCAAGTGACTCTGCTCAAGGCAATGAAATGGAGAGCAGCAGAGGAAGACACCTGATGTCCTGCTCTGGCCGCCACATTCATGCATGGGTGTAGATGCTCACACACATGTGTACACCACAGAGCGCACACACACACACACACACACACACACACACACACACACACACACACATACACACTCTGAATAGCACAAACAGATAAGGAAAATAGAACCTGCCATTCCCCTCCTTTTTTACCCCCCACCCCCACCTTTCAACACTGTTGTTTTTCAAAATCAGCTCAAGACTGATGACACTCACAGCCATGTTCTGCTGTTAGTACTCGGCCAATCCAAACATCTTCTTCTTAATGTGAGGACCAGAACCAAGACGAGGATTCTAGGTCCTAAGATGGCAGCATGATGTTAGAGACACCGTGCTAGCTACTTCTTCACTGGAGTCATCTTTAGAAAGTGGTGTGGACCGAAAGAGTATGTCAAGTCCTTAAGTATCTTTGTCACACCAGAGATTTTAAAAAACACCTCCACTGAAAATTTACATACTTTTTTGCACAAATTGCTCAGAGATTCACAGAACCATTCTCCTCATCTCATTAATCCTCTTTTATATTAGCTGATAAAACGGTACATTGTTCTTGTTGCTTTATGACCACACGGCTGTTCTTTAAATGGTTGTTGTTTTAATTGTACTCAAAGCCTCAGTTTCTTGCATACATTGGAAAACACCTTTTCATCTGTTTTGAGGGGCTGAGGGATAGAAGTGCCTGTAGCTCAATGGTAGAGTACATGCTTAGCTTAGCAAAGCCCTGGGCCCAACCTCCAGTACCGCACGAAGGATTATTTAAGCTACAAAAAAGAAAGGCACTCTGAAGAGCTTGCTGTTGTCAGTTCAGCAAGTGACTCTGCTCAAGGCAATGAAATGGAGAGCAGCAGAGGAAGACACCTGATGTCCTGCTCTGGCCGCCACATTCATGCATGGGTGTAGATGCGTAGAATAATAGCAAAAATAAACATCATTCCATCCTGTCCCTCCTGCATTACCCCCTCGTATTAATATCCAGAGCTAAGCGTTCATCTCACCTCTTATTGGGAGTATTTCAGAAACCCTGTAAGCCTGGACTGCACCACCTAAAAGGTTCCCCCATCTCCAATTTATGACCACAGGGCTAGGATTAGTTGATCCTCACAGTAAACTAATCTAATGGCAACTAAAAATAGCCATGTGCAGTCTAGAAGCAAAAAGGAATTCATGCCGATAGAGCAAAAAAGAATGCTGATATTAAATTTTCTGCCCGTGGACTTCCTAGGGGAGAAGACCTGGTGAAATGTGTGTTGCTGTTGATCTGTTTGCAGAGCTGGGCCGTCAATTAGCTACTGGAGACTTGGATAGTATAATTAAGTAACTAAAGATAACACCCCCAAGAAACTCATTTCCAGTATCAGGGCCAAGGTGGCTACAGTATAGTGCCCCAACTTCACG
The DNA here is from genome assembly GCF_949786415.1 of Peromyscus eremicus. NCBI lineage: Eukaryota > Metazoa > Chordata > Mammalia > Rodentia > Cricetidae > Peromyscus > Peromyscus eremicus. Next base: position 7,255,540 of record NC_081435.1, read on the forward strand.
TTTTATTGTCCCAGCCTACCGCATGCTAGAGGTACTAATGAAAAGACTATAATAAAGTCACTTGGTAAATAAAAGGCCAGGAAAACAAGAAGCCCTTCGATGCAGCAGTGTGGTGAGCTACAGCTGGACCACAGCACTGTGATAACAGGAATAAAAAGATGGAGGACACACTGGATAGAACACCGAAAGAAAGATTAGGGTTACTCAAGGCACAATCGGAAAACGCAAGGCTTAGTAAGTGCTGGGAAGGAACTTCATGGTCTTTTTACAGCTCAGGAAACTCAGACCTTGAAAGACACTTCCTGAGGTCACAATGCCGAACAGAGAAAGACAAACACTCAGATATTTCTCATTGGAAGGTGATGCCAAGTCCTCGTCCTTTGCTAGTTTGACTTGAATATGGTGTGCCACTACAGAAGGAACGATAAACACCAAAGTTGTTTGCAAATATAAGCACACAGTGTAGTCAAATGAACTAAACCAGGTTTGAAGAATGGAAAGAGGCAGTGTGCCTGAAGTCAGGACTGGTCGCAGCCCTACATTCTGTCCTGGAAAACCACTCTCCAGTGGCTCTGAGCAGTCCCTCCCTCACACTCATTCCTGAGTGTGAAACTGATGGCATAGGGTGCATTTGGTTCTGCCTCTGCCTCGCTGAGTTCAGCAGAGAGCAGTTTTGCTGAGGACAGGAGGCCCTGCTCAGCGTCACTCACACTCTGAAGCCTGCCCAGATCCCTAGTGAGCCGATCAGCTATGATGGCTTTTCTCTGAAAAATTTGAATAATCAAATACTAACAGAACAGGACTCAGGACTAGCAGCTAGCACCTATGAAGAATCCTATGTATTTAATTCTCTGTGTATCTATTAGCTTCTGAAGTTAGGCAAGCATCACTCAAAGACAGCATCTACCATTCCTGTGTTGTCTAAGACCTGGAGACAAAATGAAGAACGGCTGCTTCTGTAGAAATCATCAAGGTCTAACGCAACGAGGGGGTAATGCAGGAGGGACAGGATGGAATGATTTTTATTTTTGCTATTATTCTTTTTTGTTTTATGAGCAGACTCAGCATGGCAGGATAATAGAAATAGTCAGAACTGCCAACATTTTAAGACTGGCTTTTTTTAGTCAGCATCTTAGCCAACCATCTGAGAAGGGAATATGGGACCTGTCTCTTTAGACATTTTCTCCAGGCCCTGGGGGAGGGGGGTGAATTCAGTGCTAACACTATTTCACAGAGTGGTAGAGAAAGAAGCAGTATGGCCATGAAAAATAAGAAAACACACACACACACACACACACACACACACACACACACACACACACACCACTGGAGGTTGAACAACCTAACCTATTTATTCACTGGTACACTGGCCAGCTAAAGCATTGTTTTCCCTCTGGCCTGTTCCTTTAACCTGTCCACTCAGATGGACCCCCGAGGGAAGCTCTATACTACTGCAAAGGGCCATCTCTCAGTGAGATGCAGGAAGCCTTGGGGGGCGGGGGATCTGGGAGCTCAGCCTTCAGTTGTAGCTGTGCCACCAGAACTCAGGAAATGGTTTGTCCTTGTCCCTGTCGTCAGTCTCCTCAATGGGGCTACTCTGATTCTGGTCCAATCCACAAGGGGATTCATTTCTTTTTCTCCTGGGAAGACAGAGGCTGCCTGTCAGGACTCAATCCCTAGGATTTCTAGTAAGGGTATCCACATCCAGTCACAGTCAACACTAGCACTGTGCTGGAGGAAGGCTTTCCTCCTGCTGCAGGAGAACAGCCTCCCTGGGAGTGCCCTTCACTCCAGCTCCATCTAGAGACGTTTGTCCCGTCTCCTCTTCCTCACTGTCATATTCTTCTTCCTCAGTTCGCCACTACAGGACTCAGCTCCTCTGTCCCTCTTGACAGTCTGCCTCTCTTATCTCTGTGTCTCATCTCTACTTTTTGTCTTTATCTGAGCTGACATCCTGCTCCCCTTTTAAACCTGGGACTTAAACCTCTACCTACTACTCAAATATTTTTCAATTATTTCTTTTCTTTTTTTTTGTATCATAAATACACCACTTCTCCTTTCCCTTTCCTCCCTCCAAACCTTCCCACGTACTCATCTTTTCTCGTTCATAAATTCATGGCCTCTATTTTTAATTAATTATCGTTATATAGATATATGCACATATATTCCTAAATACATGCATGCAACCTGCTTAGTCTGTATGTTATTTATATGTACTTTTTCAGAGCGCCCCACCAATTGGTGTGCTGTTCCCTGGGGGAGACTCTTTCTCTTATCTCAGCATTCCTTAGTTGCTTTGAGCTCTTTGTGCAGGGCTGAGCTCTCGTGGGTTTTCTTCTGTCCATTTTAGCAGGTCTATTATTGTTGTCCTTGTTCAGCACATGCTTAAGCAGTCACGCTGGTGAGATTTTATGACATTACTAAGAGACACAGTCACACAGCCTGATCCTCTGGCTCTTAGAGTATTTTTGCCCTCTCTTCAGTAATGTTCACTGAGCTTTAGATGGACAATTTGTAGACGTATCCATTAGGATTGGGCTCCACAACTCTCTGACAAACTGCACTTGGTTGTGTTTTTCTGTAATGGTCTCTGTCTGTTGCAAATGGAAGCTTCTTCAGTGAGGGATGAGGACTACGCTTACCTGTTGTTCCTCAAATCTTTTTTTTTTTTTTTTTTTTTTTTTTTGGTTTTTCGAGACAGGGTTTCTCTGTGTAGCTTTGTGCCTCTCCTGGAACTCACTTGGTAGCCCAGGCTGGCCTTGAACTCACAGAGATCTGCCTGGCTCTGCCTCCCGAGTGCTGGGATTAAAGGCGTGCGCCACCACCGCCCGGCTGTTCCTCAAATCTTAACTCTTGGGTAATATTCCTACGTCAGGGATCCTGTTACTTATTTGTGTGATTTCATTCAGAACTGTACAGTATGCTCAAACAGTTCCTCGCTGACTCCTACACCAGTGCCTCGCTGACTCCTACACCAGTGCCTCGCTGACTCCTACACCAGTGCCTTCCGGTCTAGAAAATCATGGTCAAGTACCTGCTTGCTGCTGACCGATATTCTCAGATTTGTGGACATCTTAAAGTTGAGCATCTGATGGAAATCTTCAACTTTCTTCTAAATCTTGTCCTGTACTCTCAGATCTACTCATCTCATACTATCTGATCTCCACACAGTTGGTAGAGAACACTACTAACATGCCTGAGGCCCTGGATTCAGTTACTAGCACCCCATCAAACTGGACATAGTGGTACTCTTTTGAAATCTCAGTTCTATGGGGAGGTGGATTCAGGAGGAAGAGAACTCCGAATCACCCTCAGCTCTGTAATGAGTTTGAGGCTAGCCTGGGATACAGGAGACCTTGTATCAAAAACATCATCAGTCCCCTTTTCTACCCCAGAAGTCATAGGAATCTGAATTCTGGGAGCAAAGCAATGTCTAAGGGTTTCTAAGTACCTCACATGATAAATGAGTGAACTGATTAATTCAGTAACTATAACATCTTATGAAATGAGCCCTTAGGTCTCATAGAGTCATAGTTTGATGTTTAATGGGCTAGGGTACAAGTAATATACTCCCAGGTTACTCAGCTTCTTGAAAAATGACTTAAATTATCACCTGTTAGGACTCATACTAACCACTGGATTATAAGCATGTTTTTAAAATCAATGATATTTTATGACCAGAATATGGGACCTTTGAAACTGTATTAATGTCTGCCTTATACAAAGGAGAACCTCAGTTTTAACAGGTACAAAGGGTGTGACACATTTACTCTGGAAAAACTTAGTTTGTAACTGAGAAGCTGACACCATTAAGAAAATGTGTGTACACACTTCCCGAGGACATGTGAATATGGTTAACTATTTTCTTGTCCTTGTGAGGCCGTTTCTCAGTTCCAGAGACACCATACATCGCCCCACACCGCTGTTAAAATTCTACACGATCCTCACGACACTGAAGCGGTTCCACTATACCTGATCAGTTCTCTACATTTCCAAACTTTCCCAATTTCCTTTACTTATAAAAGCTTCATTGACTTTATGAAGAAAGTCCACTTGCTCATCCTTCAGTTGTATTAGAGGCCTTGCAGGTCTCAAGAAGGAAGACTGTACATGTGACAAAATTCTTCAGTGTAATCAGGGTGAGAAATGAGATGTTTCCCAGGATAGCCTCACATCCTGTCAAAATCAGATCCCTCTGATATCTGGGAGACATTGATCATGGCTGGAAATAGCATAAGAAGCTAGACAGCTAATGTATGGTTTTGCCTTGTGCTCATGGCCAGGCCAGGCCAGGGAGGCCTCCCTCCTTGAATGGCTTCTTGTGTTTGCTCCCTTTCCCAGCCTGTGTTCTCATCTCATTAGAATTTCTGGATCCTCTGGTCTTGCAGAGTTCCCTTCACCTTCTTTTGTATCAGACAAAAGACGGTAATTTACTTCTAATTAACGGAACTGAGTCATAATGAGTTCTTCTCTCTTAGACAGCATTTGAATGTCCAAAATAACCAGAGAGATTGGGCTTTTGAGTCTTGCTCCAGCCTAAGGTTTTAGAACACAATGCTCTCATTCAGGCCCCCTGCTTTGCATACAGTCAGAGGGCTGGAGGTTATCCACATTGTGAAGTTCTTTGGCCAGTTATGCTGATTTAACAGCAAGCGGGCATTTTCATATTTTCAGCTAAGAATAAGTCCTAGAATAGTCAAGCCTACCACTGCATCCTTTCTATGTCTCCAACTTAGACTTCAAGTGTTGATGAATCTGATCTCATTTTTTTTTCTGAGACCAACTTCCTTGTAAAAAAAAAAAAGACAGAAGAGGCAGAAAGAAGAGTTTGATGCAAACACACACAGAGGGCTGTATATCTGCATGAAGAAAATGGAAAAGATGAGAGCAGAGATTTCCCCCAGCACTGGAGCATGGAGATGCAAGAATGCCAAATCAGCAGGGCAGCAGAAAGAAAGCCAAGGCACATGTTCACACCACTACTGGGTGACTAAAGGCATCTTCTGGCTCTCTCACACGCTACAGTGTTTAAAATGACCTCTTTACACGTCACATGCCAACACAAACAGACCACCGTGTCTGGGCTCCCTGGCATTGCGCCCTGCTGCAAACACTAGTGAGCCACATGGGTTTTTCTCTTGGGATGGTTTTCATCCAAGCTCTTCATTGCATTGGGTTAGAAGGAAAAACAAATCTTCCTCTTTACATGTTGAATGTTTCTGAAAACCAAATGTGTTCCTTTGATAGAGAACTGTTATTAAAAAAAAAAATAATAAAGAAAAAATTGTGGTAAGACCTGGCAATAAATGTCACATTTTACTAAAGGATACAGTCACCCCAATCTAATTTCTATAGACTCAGCCACTCAAAACAAAAACAAACAAAATACAATATCAAAAAAACAAGGCTGACCAAATTTCTACCATGTGAGGCCTGGGCAGGAAAATTATAGCCATGCTTTGCGGAAGGAGGAATAGATATGAACAGGCTCTCAGAATTTTCATTTGTCTTATAGTCTGTGTTTTGAACCTCCCCCCTCTAAGAGCATAGAATATAAAACTGAAAAGCACAAGTCCTCTGCAAATGCACTTGATTTATGAAATGGAAAAACGACCCCTCACTAACTAGGCTGCTTGATGGACATATTAAACCAGACAGTAAGTCGGAGAAAATTAAATATTACCTTGATTAATTAGACTTAATGGATGAGAAGCAACTCATTTATTACATTAAATTGACAAAAATAGGTTAAAGTAACAGGTGATTACCTGATGTTTCACATCAGAGTGAACTGTAACTTCTTTTATGGTGGGGGTATAGGGATGAAGAATATATTAATATGCATAATCAGCCAACTGCATTATGAGTACATTAACTAAAGTTATTATGAGCACTTTGAAGCAACTGTTTTTGCTTTTAGAGACTGATAACCTAATGTAAGAAAGAAAATATGCATAAAAATCCCCAAGCATGCAAATCCATTTAATTCAAAAACAATTCTTTACACTCAAGCTGAACTGGAAGTCATGTGGACTTGTCCATGATACTTCTGATAGCTTTTCAAAACTGGAACATGGAGAATGCTTAACTCCTGGTCCTCACAATGCTGCCTTTCAGCCTCATGTCCCTGGAACTAGGCAGATTCTCAGCATGAAGTGTGAAGGTGACCTGGGTTATAAGTTTATCCCCAGTTGGGCCTAGAGAACTGTGTGTCTTCCAAAGAGGTGGATGGGAGGAAGGCTGTTCAGCTTCCACAGCTCCTACAGGGTGTGAAAAGGTTCCTACAGGGGTGGGACACTTGGTGTGGCTGCCACATTCAGAGCAAGTGAAGTGTTTCTAAGTAGGGCTCATCTGTACCCAGCAAAAGATGGCCATGAGAGGAAACAGCGCAGGTGCAGAGGAAGGGAAACAGATCCTGCATGTGAAAACTACAGCGTGACTCGTGTAGAAGTCAAAGGATTGAAAAGATTAACATCTAGGTTAATGCTCAAGTATAATTATGAAATAACCCCTGGAAAAGAGCTACGAAAATATATCTGTACTTGAGAGCTAGTTTTGTTCATTTGTTCTTCTTCTTAACTGAATATTAAGAAAAGAAAAGAGCCTGGCATAGTAAAACAGATGGGTGAGCCCAACCTTCAAAGGCCTAAGGCATGAGGATCATTGCAAGGTCTAGAATATCCTGGACTGCATATTGAGTACTAGGCCAATCAAGGCTACTGAAGAAGACTGTATCTCAAATCCACCCAATCCTCACCAAAAAAGAGAAAGAGAAAAGACAGAGATCACAAGAGAAGTGAAGCAGCTCTCTTTTCGGGCACCTCCAACCATCCACGCTCCAGGAGGAACACTCACACAGAGCACACTCCGAGCTGCTCTGACTAGAAGGCAGATTAGGAAACGATCATTGACATCTTTAGGGAAAAAGACTTTAGGGCCCCTAAGTAAAATAGTCAGAGACACCAAGAAAGTTCTTCCAGATAATAACTGTGGAGAGCACAGTGATATTGTCACCACTTAAAAAGGGCAATCAGGTGCATGCATTTCTCCATACATAGGTGTGTAATTTACATCCTCCAAGGCTCAGGGAACAGAGCAGAAGGGAGGACAGAAGGCATGTTGAGAGCTGGAAGATGGAGAAGAGTGCTGAGAGAGACTGTGTCGGCGCAGAGAGCCTCTGCATCTCTTCTTCCGAATTCTGGGCAGTGTCGCTCAGACACCTCAGCCATGGCATCATTCCAATGACAGCCTGACCCACTCACAAGCGTAAGCTGCCAGTCACTGGCAATGCAGGCATAGTATTAATTCTACAGATACGCAGAAATTCAAGGGCTGTGGAGACAGGGTTTCTTCTACCTAGATTTCATAAGGTTTTGTAGGCACACTGGCTCATGTAAGGGCATGTCACAGAAGTAGGATCAATCCAGGGAACCTCCACTAAGATGGTGCCGACTAGAGCTGGCACGATCGGTGACCCCTGAGAAGCCAGAACCATATTGCCAACACGTACAACGTGGAAGTGGTCTGGGCACATGTCTTGAACACAAGAGAATTTAAACTCATGGCTTCAGTCCATCACGGCATGAAAGGCTTGACCCATCAGAGAAGAAGCAGAGCTAGCTACAAAGGAAAAAGTAGGGACTAGGGAAAGAACACAGCCCTCCTAAGGACACTGTTCTCGGCTACCTTCTCCACACAACAAGCCTCCACCTTGCACTGCTCTACCACCTACCAATAGTGTATTCAGACTTTTAATCCATCAGAGACCTGGGTCGGTCCTCTTAGTTACCGTTTCTAGAAGCACCCTCAAAGACAGGCCCCGGGGTGTCCCTTACTAATCTAGGTGTTTCTCAACCTAAACAAGTGGACAGTCACAATTAAGCATCAAAATTTGTAATTTTCTTCAAAGTCTAATTATCTTCTGCAAACATGGGTTATTGTCCCATTGTTGATCACCTAAGTGGTCATATCTAACTTGTTTTCTTGGAGCTTATCAACTAAAATTAAAATCAGCCAAAGTCATGATTAATACCATTACCATTTCTTCTTTCAAGGCATACATTTAGCATTTATTGTAGGCACCCAATATCTTCAACAGTTACATGAGTAAAGCAGGAACAGTTGGGGTGAGACAGGACCAGATTCCCAGGGAAATGAAACTCTCTACATTTCAGATCCAAGTCAGCTGCCAGATGACCTTCAGCATTTGTCCCACACTGGGCTTTTATAGAACTCTTTGTGTCCTCTTAACCAAACGTTGAGGTAACAGTGTAAGAAATTAAAGAGTAGCAAGTCCCTATGTTGTTAGGCCCTTGTAGATCAATGAGTTAGGCTGTACCTTTCACTGAATACAAGGACCAATTTTCACTTTATAAACAAAACAAAAAATGCACAGAATTATTAAAGTCCCTCCATTTTATTAACATCTATTAAGATCTATTGACAAAGATGGTACATACAGAAATAACTGCTTTTAATGTAATGTTATTTTGGATGCATTTGTTTTACATTGGCCTCAATAACAATACATTAGTTAAAAAAATCGGTGAGACACATGGGGGCATCAATTAGCAGGCAGATCTGTGCATTGAGCAGTGATTCTGAGACCTCTTAAAGGAAGAACAAAAAAATTCCATCCATCTCCATCATGTCATCCTTGAACTATAACAAAAGGCTGAATATTCTCTAAGTCAGTGGTCCTCAACCTTCCTAATGCTGCAACTCTTTAATACAGTACCTCATGTTGTGGTGACCCCCAACAATATTTTCATTGCTACTTCATAACTCTAATTTTGGTAATGTTATGAATTATAATATAAATATCTTTGAAGATAGAGGTTTGCCAAAGGGATTGTTATACACAGGTTAAGAAACACTGGTCTAGGCGGACCACAGGGGATCAGAGTTTTCACTGATATGGTGTCCACATGTCTGCAATGGTGCTCCCACAACCTTCCTCTCATAGAACACTATTCCTCAGCTACAAATTCACAAATGATATCCACATTCTCCCAGCATGCTTTATGCTGCATCTAATAAACTCTTGGTCATGCTGTTCATGCACATTCCCCTCCAAACTCATAATAGATAAGAATGCAGTAGACGCTAAGACACAACTTCAGAACAAGAGACAAATTTTCTATTATTGTACAGTGGAACACTGTATCTATTGTGGCCTAAAAAAAATCCAGAAGCCACTGAAATATATAAAATATGTAACATGCATCTTTGTGGTTTGGGAGAAGAATAGAATTATTTTTTATTCCTCTTGCTCTGGTAGTAGAGATTAACCCTTTAATTTCTTTGTCCAAATGTGGGTGTGTCACAAGAGGACTGGAAAGACATTTACAACCTAATATTCAGTATATTAGCCCTGCGGGCAATTTCTGTTGAGTTTACATTTAACTGTATGGTGTAAAGTTCACATAGTTTCTAGGACAAACCTGTCAAAGTGAAAAAAAAAAAAAAAAAAGAAAACCCTGGATATACTGTGATACGAAGCCAACAACAATACACTTCAGAGTTCTGGTTTCTACACCTACATGACTACAAATAATTTTCATATTTTGTTTTTTTTCTGGTAGACATCAACACTGGGAATAGTAAACTAAATTTAGAACAGTGGTTTTTCTTACATTCTCAGTTATTCCACCCATCCACCCCTGATCCTCAAGCTACTTTGAGATAAAAAAAAGAAGGAAAGGTGGCATCTCCCTCTCCAGCCCCAGAAAGCAAGTAGTTTCCACTAACTCTGGGACTTACTCAGCTTGATTCCCTTTAGTTCAGCTCCTATCATACTTGGTACTTTGTTCTGTCTGGAAAACATTTCTCAATTTTTTCCATATGATTTTTATAGACTGGCAAAAACAAAGGCCTTTCAAGCCTTTCACTTGCCGTTTACGATAAAGACAATTTTGAGAGGATGACTGGCCTGGTTTGAAAGGATGGTTGGGCCCAGTGATCAGCTGAAGCCATATTTCAGCATATAGCTTTCCTGAAGCTTCATGGGAAAAAAAAAACATTGAAATATCAATGGTTTTAGGATACCTTTCTAGGGGTAATACTGGAAATGATGTAAAGAAAAGAAATCTGTGATTTAATATTAAATTTCAAAAATAATATATTATCTATGTCCAAAGAATAGAGACACCTTTTCATTTAATGTACCCATCCAATGACTCTGTAACAAGCTCCAGTCCCTCTTCCCACAGTCTGATTAGCACATTAGGTTACTCATGTCGCCACAACAAAGTCCCAGAGGCTGGAGTGCTTAACTACAGAAATGGATTCTCTCACATTCATGGAGGCCAAACGTCTGAGGTGGGGATGTTAAATAGTAGGGTTGGTGATCTCTTTGATGCTGCTTTCCTCTAGCTTCAAGATGGTCTCCCTCTACCTGTCTTTTCATATGATGTTACCTTATAGGACCCTGTTTCTTTACTTCTTTCCCTATGAAGGTCCCAGTCATTGGCACAGGGCCCGACCTAATGTTGTCCCTGAAACCCAAGTGTAGATCCTGTCTTCAAACCTTGTCCACTTCTGTGCTTCTGTGGGTTTGTATTTGATCAGTCCCTAACCCCTCACTGCTGAATGGTTGTGGGTCCAATTTCCATGGATTAACATCTACCTGCAGCCTTTTTTTTAATCTTTGAAGAAAGGGCACAGTAGGTCAGAGAAAATACTGACCTGGACACTAAACTAACTAGCCTCTGATAGCACTGGTCTACCCTGAGCTATTTTCACAGAAAGAGTGATCACCTTCAATAGCTCTGAAGCTCTTTCTTACAAAGTGAAACAAATCAGAGAAACCATGCATCCCATAAACTTTAGCTGTCACCCAGAGAAGCTCAGGTATTAAATAATAGTCCATCTAATGGGTGAACTTCCCTCAGCAACTTTTCTCCACAAATCAGAAATAAAAATATCACTTACAAAAAAACCCCAGAAAAACAACATAAACACGCGAAAAGTATCCAAAATTTAAAACTCACAAAAGCTTAGAAGATAAAAAAATCTAAATACACAGCATTATTCTGTAACACACAAAATCTCAGAAGAAGTCATAGCAAGAAAGGAAATCTGTAACTGAGGAGTGGTACCAATTGTGTCTTCAGAGTTCCTGCTATATTTTATTTACCTTTCTCAAAATGAATAAAATTAAAATGGAATAACAGAAATCTCTACCTCTGTCCTTTACTTTTAATATAGATGGGCAAGGTTTACCAAGAAGAAATGATTGTCTTACCACCCAGTCGGAATAAGTCAATATTCAAGTCTAAGACATCAATAGTTAAGGTAATTCCCAAGACAACTAATGAATTGGGGACATTTTCCATGCTCTTTGAGAAGTCACAGCAGAGGGTAACACTGAACTAGTATTTCTGTCACTCTGAAGGCCCTGCTAAAAGGGATCATGACCCAAAGGAACTGTCATTCTCTAAGTTACCACCACCTAAGGGCTATGCACAAAGTATGAGCGGTGCAGCTTCCTGTGTTTCGTTCAACTGCATGATTGAAAATACAAGTAATGGTGCCATACACCATTCCTGTGTGAGTGTGTATGTGAGCGTGTATGTGAGTGTGTGTTTATATGCACACACATCCAGAACATTAGCATTTCAGGGAGTTGGGAAATGGCCCTATACGATACTGTAAAATGAAAACTTCTGACTCATTTTTCCCCTTTAAGTCAACATCAGGAGATGCTAAGTGTTCTCTGGCTCCTAAGCCCTACTTAATGAAAAGTGTTCTCATATAATAAATAGTCTGAGTGGTAGTCCTTACCCAAGATTTTCAAATGTAGTGAGCTTGGGATATAGAGTTTCAAAGGTTCCTTTCCGTCCTTTCTACCACCCTAATTCCATATAGTGGCTACAGTGGCAGCTTCGTTTGGGGTGATTACAATAGATATGCCTTTATCTTCTCAAGTCTAAGCAAAGGAAAAGGAAATCTAAACACTTGAATTATTTCCAAAAACATAGTAAAAACAACTAGGATACAAGGTTCAGATGCAACCGACTGAAAACTTCTGTTACTGCCTGTGGGGTTCACGTCACGGCTTCCTCAGCTTACCGCATCTCGCTCTTTTCCTTACTATGCTCATACTGATAGACTAAAATGCAGAACTTATTACAAATGTGTGCATGCTGTCTCCACAAAAGGAAGCACAACTCAATCCCAACAGGAGACTTTAATTTCACTTTTTGAAAAGCAGAGTCTAGAAATCTAAGAAATCTCACATCACTCAGTTCCTTGGGGCATTTTTGGAGTTTTACAGAAACAAAGAGAAGTGAGATGCAGTTAGTGAGCAGCAGAGTCAACTGGAGATGGCCCCCATATGCAGGAGTCCAAGTGGTTTCTGGGTCTGATTAAAAACTCTTAGACAGAGGGGTGATGTAAGGCATAGAATATTCTCTGCTTTTACAAGGAAATATATAGCCTCTGTGATTCTGAAACACTAAGCATTCCTCTATCAGATTGGGGAAAGCTATAACTGATGTAGAGCTCAATTTCCTTAAGTATACAAGGGAAACTTTGGTGGGCTGGAGAAATGGCTCCCTCGTTGAAAGCCTTTGCTTCTCTTCTATCGGACCCAGGCTCAGTTCCCAGGACCCACTTTAGACAGCTCAGAACAACTGCAATCCTGCTCCAGGTGACGTGACCCCCTCCTTTGGCATCTCTGGGAACCAGCACACATGCTCTCATAAATATTGATAGACATACACATATATAAATTACATAAATAAAAATTTTAAAAGGAGGGTTTAATCAAGTTTCATAACACATTACCGGGACTTCACATTTGAAGTGAATGAGAGCAGGGACTCAGAGCTGGCCAGGTTAATTTAGCTACAAATCTATAAAGTTTGGGGAAACAGACTTTAGAGAATTTTATAACACATGGTATGACATATTTTCCAGTAACTTCTGATCATTTCTGCCTTACAGAGAGAGTCTCAGCTCATATTTTGTGGTGCTTAAAGTCCTCTCTAAACTCTGAAATCAGATTTCACACTCTGTCAATTATCTAGGGACTCAAGGTTTTCCTCCGTGGCCCGACCTTCGAAACTAGGGCCTTTTCATCTTTATATACTCCATGCCAGTGAGGCCTTGGGAACTCAGACTGCAGTTAAATGCCGTGTTCAGTGAGTGGACAGCAAAGGTCACAACATACCTCTGTGCATTAAGCATGAGGAGCTAAACAACAAAGGCAATGACTCCGAGTGTCAGGAAGAGTTCAGAGCAGGCACATGTGCATACAAAACAGAATGAATGACAAGGCGCTGTGACGGAGTTCCACAATGGAGAGTATGTGTGGGAGTATGTAATATCAACACCAAGACAGAGGAAGGAATTGGCACAGGAATGATGCTGTTACTCAAAGACATGGCTGCATTCCAGAATCACAAAATAAACTGTGTGAGAATTATAGATTTTAGACTAGCCCCACTTCTTTATAGGTCATTCTGAGGGTGGTTCATACATTTTTTCTTCCATGAAATGTCTGTTGCCAAGTGAGAACCCAGTAACATGAAAGGATATTCCCTCCACACCACTGGACATGTAAAGGTACATCACAAACATTAAATTTTACTTGCATACAAATATTTAAATTGGAGTGATTCCATAAAGAGTAGACTGACCTAAAATCAGGAAAAAATGCCTAAGGGCAAGTATTTTTTGGTAAAAATGCATAGAATAATATTATAATATGAAAATTTTATGTATAAAAAATTTTTCCTAATAATAAATATTAGAGCCAGGCAGTGGTGGCACATGCCTTTAATCACAGCACTTGGGAGGCAGAGGCAGGTGGATCTCTGTGAGTTCAAGGCCAGCCTGGTGTACAGAGCGAGTTCCAGTACAGCCAAGGCTACACAGAGAAACCCTGCCTTGAAAAAACAAAAAACAAAAACAAAAAAACAATAAATAAATAAATAAATAAATAATATTACAAAAAACTGACCTTTGTCAATAAAACTTCAAAAATGTTAAGGTACAATTTTATGTTTGCTTAGAAAGTAGACTTTAATAAACATAATATGTATAACATACAATGATGTTGGAATACTGCTAATTAGCAAAACCTATATAAAAAGGAATATCAAAATATGCAACAAAAGCAATGGGGTAGTTTCATGTGATTTTGCTCTTGAGGAATATTACCACCCCCCCCAAAAAAACCCCAGAAACAAAAAGGAACCACTCCACAATAAATAAAAATGATATAAGCATTAAATTATTCACTTAGTATTAATAATTAAAAAGCAAGGAGGCTGGGGAGAGAGCCCTGAGTTCAGACCCCTGGTGTGAATGTGAAAGCTGGGTGTGAGGGTACATTCTGTAACGCAGTGTGAGGGTGGGGTAGCTGATGCAGGAGGATCCCCAGAACTCTCTCAAGCACCAGCTTAGACAATTAGTGAGCTCCAAGTTCAGTGGGAGCTCCTGTCTCAATAAGTGAGATGGGGAACAATACAGGAAGACACTGTACATTAGCTTCTGGCTTCCACATACACATGCTCTCACATGGACTCAGACACACAAATATACCCCACACCCAACAACCAATTCAGAACAAATGCAAATGATCAAATTGGGAAGAATGACTAATCAGAATGTATCAGCACGTTCGAACATCATATACTCCATGTTTGATGACTACAATGATGTTGCAGAGCAAACAAAAACACTGTTATGAGAATATGTAAAAGCTACGAACTATCACATGTGCTCCATAAATAAGAATTAAATAGCAAAGATCAACATTTACTTTTACCAGCATGCTTAAAATAATGACATGCTAGGCACGCTCCCTCCTTGAGAAAATGCTCATGATAATTACAAATCTGCCAATGGAGTAGAAGTATGACAATCTGCAAGCATTAGATAACCTTCCCAGTGATAATTTTCAAGCCATCTTTTAACGTCTAATGCAGACCACATTGCTCAGTCACCTCATTCTCAGGGAGAGTATTATCTTCCCCAAACTCTGCACTTACAGTGCATTCTGCTTAAAGTGTCCCTGAGGCATTAGTCAGGAGGCCCCACATCAGTGGGTGGGGGCGTGCCTGGTCTGACCTATTGGACAGGAAGAAGGATATTAATCCTTCACTTCTGCTTCTGTGCCAATAAAGATTTACACTTATTTTTATTTTCTGAGTTTAGTTATCACAAACAGAACTTTAAAAAAGACCAGGAAAAGGGGATGGAGCGACCAAGAGCAGTCCTGAGTTCTTTTATACATTGATGGCTGACATGTTCCAAAGGCAATAAGGTGTGTTCCTTTTTGAGGGGTGGGGCAGGGTCTGTGTAGACAAGGCTGGACTTGAACTTTCTATGTAGGCAAGATGACACTGATCACCTGATCATTCAATTAATCAAACCAGGCTGAAACCTTATTTTCCAAAAAGAAGACTTAAATACATTAGAACAAATTCACTGTGGAGGCCACTGAAATATGAGATAAAAATAACTTTTATAGTATTTCATGTTCTTCTAAAGTTTTCAAAAGTTGATAAAATAGTTATTTGATGATTTCCTTGTTTTTTGTTTTTGTTTTTTTGTTTTTTTGTTTTTTTTTGGGTTTTTCAAGACAGGGTTTCTCCATGTAGTTTTGTTGCCTGTCCTGGAGCTTGCTCTGTATACCAGGCTGGTCTCAAATTCACAAGAAATCCACCTAGCTCTGCCTGGGATTAAAGGCATGTGCCACCGCCGCCCAGCTGATTTCCTTGTTCTTAACAGAAAACTCAAAAAATTTACAAACAGTTGAAGTTTGGACTTGCAAACTGTATGCCTCAAAGAAATTTCATTGGCAAAAAGCGTGTCCCAAGGAAATACATAATCATGAATGTAGTTGGAAGTTTTTCTGTGTTCCGCCTGGCCTGCAGTCAGGACAAATCTCTCTTACCCACTGGTCCTGCAGGCGCTCAGACCCAAGTAAACACACAGAGGCTTATATAATTTACAAATTGTATGGCCATTAGCTCACGCTTATTACTGACTAGCTCTTACACTTAAATTACCCCAGAATTCTTATCTATATTTAGCCATGTGGCTTGGTACCTTTTCTCAATTCTGCCTTCACATCTTGCTTCCTCTGTGTCTGGCGGGAGACTCCTGAATCAGCCTTCCTCTTCCCAGAATTCTTCTTGTCTGTTTATCCCACCTATACTTCCTACCTGGCTACTGGCCAATCAGCATTTTATTTATCAACCAATCAGAGCAACACATTTACAGCATATAGAGCGAGGTCAGCTATCACATGAATGTGATAAAGATTAAGCCACAGGATGTTTATTCCATAACTTTCCATGATAGTGAAGACCTCGGGAGAAGGATTAGTAAATGATCTATAAAAAGACTTTTATTAGATAAACAAATAACACGTCTGTAGTCTGTATTGCTACATTAGACATTAAAATCAAATTGAAGATTTAATGACAGAGGAAAATATTCAAAATACACCATTAAGAAGAGAGTTTAAAAAAGCATGGTGAAACTCAGCTTTAGAAGGAGATCAAAATCAACAGTGTTTTTTGATATTCTGACTTGCCATGATCTGAAAGATGCAAGAAAGAAACTCACTTTAAAACAGTACAGAATAAAGGTCCTGTGAACCTCTAGTTACTATGTTAGTTGCCAATTTTTAACAAATGTGTCACTTGTATTTCTATTTAAAACACATAGTTTAATGTCTATTGTTGGCCCATAACATTGAACACACACCAACAGCTCCACAAGCCCTGAAGACACAGAATTTACCTACCACACATCTTTTCTTAGTGTGTTTCTAAGTACATTAATTTCTTCCTGCACTTAGGAACACTATTGAGTAGTACATCCGAGGGCCATTTTAAGCAGCAAAAAACAACAACAACAAAACCACAAAATTCCAACAAAAGGACTAAAATGTGGCATTATACGCATCTTGGCATGGATAATTGTTTACAAACCAAGACATGAAGCAATCTGGGAGAATCTCACCTTACTGGACAGCTGGGAAAGGGTGTCAAGTAAATCAACCGTGTTCTTAACCAGCATCCACGAGCAAAGGGCCATGAGTGTTGGCTAGAGTTACAATTCCTACAGAATAAGTGGATTCACAAATTCAGCATCCACAGATATGAAAAGTTCTCAGTAGATATTCATAAGCCAAGGAATGAACTTCATGGACACGATTCATCCAGAACTCCAGGGATTACAGAGGCCTGCTACAAGCATTATCTACTTATTTCACTCACTTTCTGTTTGAAAGTAAATCTACCAAGCTTCTTTTTTAAAGTATACAATTATTATAATTTTATAACTATAATTATAGAAATCATCTGATAATGTCTTGATTATGGAAAGAAAATTGTTACCTAGAAGCTCTTTAAAAATAGAGCCAGTGAGACAGCCAGCAGGCAAAGAGCTTGAGATACAAGCCAGACAAACTCAATGTGACCATCAGAACCCATATAAAGGACTCTAATAATAATAAGTAACAGTAACAACCACAATAATAATAAATGTAATGAATACCCATGTCTTTCAAACTATTTACAATGTTTTTTTTTATTCTACTTGAATTAATCATGTCCACTAAACACTGATAGTATCTATGTTTTAAGAGCCAAGATGGACACAGGTCAAGAATTTATAATGAAGATAGAGAAAGAAAAATAGATTCACATTATACAGTTAATAATTCCTCTTCAAACATACAGGAGGTGCTTCAGTTTTAAAACATAGTCAGTTTCATTAATACGACTTTTATACATTATAGTATTTCATTGAAGACTTTCATATCTATCAAAAGCTAAAAATGTTATCTCTCCATAGTAAAAATAAAGATAACTGGCAAGAAGCCAATGAAAAGTAGGTTTAATAAAGGTAAAATCAACCAAAGTAGAATTATTAGTGATCTAAAGAGAGACCAGAATTGCCAGGTATTAAGACAAACATTATTTTGAGTATGACTTTGAGTACATCATTTACATTTACAACTGTGAGACTGAGAAGAGCAGATTGTCTTCCCTAATGTGGGCAAATGCCCTTCATTCAGCTAAAGCATTCTCTAATAATAGTCTAGTCTTCCTCTGAGTAAGAGAGAACTCTCTCTGCCTTCCAACTGAATGGTCTGCTTTTTCTTGCCTTTAGACTTGAACTTATGTTCTTGGGTTTGAATGTGCAAGTCCTGAGACTAGGGTTGTATACATCAATTCTGTCATGTCCAGTTTGCTGACTCATCCTGCAGGTCTTGAAACCTGTCAGATTCCATGAGCCACTTGCTCTCAAAATATCTCTTCATCTCTAGACAGACTGATATAGAAACACATTAATAAATCAATAATTTTGTTTTTCTGGAGATACTGAACTTGTCACCAGGCTAGATTATTAGCACATACATAAAGAACTGAGAGTCCTGAATGTCTCACACCTGATACATGCCATCACATCCGCAATCTTCAATGCAGCCTGCTGAATTTCTCAAACAAGAATTCTCATATATGAATTCATCACTCCCAAAGTTTTGCGAAACTTGTGGCAAAATTTCAAATTTTTTTCGACCTAGTGAGAAGGCTCAGTGGGTAAAGGATTTCAAACCTGCTGACCTGAGTTCAATCGTAGATACTATGTAGAGGGACAGAATGACTTCCAAAAGTTGTCCTCTTACACACTCACTATTGCACACATGTCGCACATACACAGTAATAATTACAAATTAAGTTATAGTTATTGGAATCCTCACAGTTCCTGCTCTATGGCTGGAGATCTATATCACAGCACTGTGGACCGCCATATGTACAGTAGACAGGTGCAGTAGTTCATTGTCATTTTATAAAAGAGGGTTATTTATCTCTTAGCTTTAGAAGATGGGAGTTCAAGGTTAGGCAGCTGCATCTTATCAACCTCTAGGAAGAGTTTCTTTTGCAGGATCATGTGATGAAAAGCAGCAAAAGAGCCATCTGCATGCAGAAGAGGCCAAGCATATGGGGTGGCATCACTGCACAGAGATCTACTCTGGGAAGAGCCAACTCATTCTGTGAAGTGGCATTAATCCCCTCCAGGGGCATCACCAGCGATTTACCTTACCTGCCTTACCAGGCTGCACCTCTGAAACAGCCTGTCATCTTTCAAATTGCCACACCAAGGACCACCTCTCTGGCACATGTGTCCTTGGGGATGCACTCAAGCCATATGCAAACAATAGTTCCAACCTGGTGACTGAACCCTTAAGTCTTTGTATCCTACTGGGTAAGAAGGCCTGAATGTAGGAGAGTCAAACCACATAAACCAGGATTAACAAGAATGCACTCAAGTATCCTTTCACATAATGAAGTTTTTCAAAACATACATCAGTATCATCTCATTGGGACAATTCATAGTTGCTTTCATACTTTCTAGAACTTCTAGTAGAGAATATAACATTAAGTGTAGGGATATAAAATTTAGGCATGAAATCCAAACTCTAACACAGCTACTGTGAATCACCAAAATTAATGTCAGTGGTTTAAATTATTGTGTAGATGCTTTGCATTTAAAATGCTTTAGGCTGTTTGTTTCCTATTTAATATTTTACACATCCAATCTATTGTTCAAGGATATTTCAGTGCTTCCGTGTTACACCTTTTTGTGGAGTGTGCAAGGTCTGTGACTCATTATGTAGTAAAGGCTGGCCTTGAACTTCTGATCCTCCAGGCAGCCACCTCCTAAATTCTGAAATTACAGAGATGAACACTCACACCAGGCTCCCCAGTTTTAAACTACACATAGAGGTCTATCTTCATTTTATGGCCAAGCAACCCCAATAGATATTTATGTGACTCTCCTGGCTGAACACAGCTCAATTTTCATGTACCATAATGAAGTTAGTGGTAAATCTCCCTGTCTTTCAAAGCCATCTGCACCTGTATGCGTTTCTTTAACATTACCCGATTTTCTCTAAAAGCCACCTGGGGACTTGACTCTAACCACACCTGTGATTTATAAACAAACACACCCTAACACACTTGGGAATCTAATCTCACCAAGCTTATTTAATACCCATTTGCAATTTATTCTAAGCAAAATGCTGTTTGCCTGAAATAACAGTTCTTAGGGATCCTGAGTTTTTTAAAAAAAGGATGACTTGATTGAAGTACAAAAATACACTTTGCCACATAGTCCAGTGAACTAAATCGCATAGCTCGGAGCACACAATAGATTACAAAAGCCTGAACTGGATGAGAAAGGGTTTCTAATTTAGATGATTACTTACAGACTTACAGGGAAAAGGACTCCGTCTTCCCATCTTCCAGGATGTCCTGCTGCAGTCAAAACTACCTTGAAAGCAAAAGCTACCTCCTGTGCCCCTGTTTCATTTTCTTCTGCCCCTCCATCTCTGGCTTTGACTTCCATCTCTCAACACTCAGGAGGGAACTATGAATGCTCCTCTGTTCCCAGTAGCTCTCTATGAAGAAATGGCCACATGCTTCTTTGTCACCACTGGAAAAAGAGGCTGACTTTGAAGCAGGCCTGTGTTCTGGCCATGTCTTCAAACCAGAAGAGCAGAAGCCCATGGCTGCTCCAACTCTCTCTTCTGTGTTTAACATGAACCATGGAGGCCGAGGTTAATTTCAGTAGGAAAAAGAAAACTTCATAACTGTTCTTCAATGAAGAAATGAAATGCCCCAATGTTTAGAACTGACTGACTGACAAATGCCTAAAGACTTAAACGAAAGTTTAAAACACAGCTGGGGTATCTTGATCCATCTTGGAAGAATTATCTCTTAATATGTTTTCTTTTTAAATTGCAGCCAAGGCTGTGGGCGGGGCATATGTGATCTGAGACCTGGACCCCACTGTGAGTTTCCAACTGAGTAACAGCGTTCAACACCTTAAGACTGCAATGCAGGTTATTTATTTTGTGATGAATATGCAAATTACTCCCTTGCCTTTTGAAGTCAAGTTTAGTCAATTATTGAAAATTAAATACTGAAACTCCTAAACCTCCTCATGGAGTTTGGACAGTTACTGTCACCCATTGACCCTTATTCATCTGGCTGACTCGTGAGCTAACCATCCAAGAGTGTGGGGAGGTAGACTAAACTTACTCACCAGACAGATGAAATGGAAATTTAAAAAAAAACACACATAAAATGTGAAAAATAGGTTATGGGCCAGGGAGATGGCCCCAGGAGTAAAAGAATTTGCTTTCACAAGCCTGATCCTCAAAACCTCCATGAAGGTGTTAAGAGACCTCCACGAAGTTGTCCTCTGACCTTTACACATGCAAGCAGCCTACATACACACACCATTTATGCATACAGGGATGTAGTTTCCAGGACTAAAAATAGGTTATACTGTAGAGTGAGCAATGCTTCGTTCTTAGGAATCCTATAATAAATTTAGAGTATACACTTGAAAATAAGGTAAAATGCTTTTTACATGCCCACGTACACCAGAGCTGATTATACTCATCAAAGCATATGATTCCCTGATGAAAGCTCCATGTTTGCATTAGTTACTTAATAGAAGTTACTCATAGTAGGCAGGTGTCCAGAATAAAGCCAGGGGAGAAATAAAATGAAGTAAGAATCGTAAGTCTAAACAATCGATTCTTATTTATTACCAATTTCTATGTGCAAAACAAAGCCAACAGGGTTTTAAAATGCTGCTTAGAAATCTGGGGTACAATCCTGTGAAAACGGGCTCACAATGAGATCACTAATGACCCAGGAGGAATCGGATGCACTTCTGGCAAACTCTATCACTGTGGCCACTGACACAGGCTCTTGCATCCCATCCTCATAGTGACTGGCCCTGTCTGTCTCCTGTTTGCCTCTCCAACACAATACTCGGTATTAATTCCAGTGGGTAACATTTGGTTCTTAAATAATACAAACAACACATGCCCAAGATACTGTTGGTTTACTTTGAAGTATGATGACCATAAAAATAGTGACTTCTCTATTCATGAAAAGGTAACTGAATCCTTTGCTGAAAAAAAAAAAATTAAATCAAATATGTTGGTTATAGTTAGGATTAAAATGCGCAGGTGTTTGTCCTCTATTAGAAAATGCAATTACATGAAAATTAAGATACATTCTGCATTCTTGAAATGAAGGATTATAAACAAACAATATCAATATTTAATTTTTACCTTTCTTCAAATCTTTTTTTTTTTTTTTGTAAAATTATGAAATAGGGGCTGGTGTGATGGCTCATTAAAGAAAGGCCCTTGGCACCAAGGCTAATGACTTGCATTCAATCCCCAAAGCCCACACGGTAGAAAAAGAGAAGCAACCAATGAATGCTGTGCTCTGACTTCTACAAGTATGCTGTGGTTTATGACCATCTTCACACACACACATACACACACACATACATACACACTCACACTACATAAACATACTAAATAAGTAAATAAATGTAGCAATAAAACTTCCTTCTAAAAACATGAAATAAATAATATGAACTTAAAATTTTACATCTATTTCTGATTCCTTTCTTATCTAACAGAAGTGTTACTACAGAGCAACAGTCCTTAAGTTGGGTCTTGAGCATAAGGAAAATTATCCCTACCCAAAACATAGTATCTTCAGCCCCATCATTAATTCACAAACAGTATCAAACACATTTCAATGGGCAAAAAGATAAAAGCATTTGATTATGGAGACACTGGTACGAAAAGATGTGTACACATGTGTGAACATGTGTGTACATATCACCATTAATAAGTACCTGCAAGTGCACCCCCTTCTAGCCTTCACAGTATGATTTTCTGGAAATCCTGTACCCACTGAAGTGCTCCCCAGGGTAAATCACTTGTGGAGGACGGGGGCCTGGTGACGGTCCCTCCTGCATCTAGCTTGTGTCTTTGGATGTGTCATTGGATCTTTCTGGAACTCATTTCCTTTAACTGCACATTGAGAAGCCTGCGGTTGCAAATCTCTGAAGTTCCATCCTGTTCTAATAACCTGTGAGACTGAGAGAAAGTTCATAAATATTCCATAATCCCCCTTTTACCAAAATGTTACTTCCAAATATAGATAACCTTTCATGACACAAAGCAAATGTTATGACAAGGTACCTTTCAATTAATGCAAATTTTAAAGTTACTATTTAAAACAATTCAAAAATAGAGCAGACTCTATCAAGATGTTGTGATTTCAGGGATTTCAGAACACAACACAGGGATCGGATGCCAATCAAAATAAGTCTGAATGAAGCAAATTACTAAAAACGAATGTTAGTGAGTTCTGGAACGTTTCCAAGTTCCCGCTGTCATTTCAAAATAATCTTACAGCGAGAAATAAAATCTCAACTAAACGGAATCCACTACCTATACGAAAATTTAAAAATCATTTTTTTTATAAAGTCTTCAAAGACAAGTTCAATTTGATGACAGAGCAAACCTTTTCATTCACTCTGCAAACTTTTTTTCACTCTCTTCTACCTTCTAGGCCATGTCCTATATCATAAAATTCCAAAATAAAAATTTAAATTCAGAAAGATATTCATCAGTATCCATGGATGGTCCTTAATTAAAAACCAGTTCCATTCATTGAGTGTCACAATAGTTGTGCTGTCCCAGTATGTGGTATAGAGGTACTTAGAAGTAAGGCTTGGAGCTAACATGCATTACTGGTTAACCCCTAACATGACTCAACCAGTGCAATAGAAACCACACTACAGTGAGGACTGTTAATTGAGGATTCACTGTAAAGTAGTAAGTAGAAGTAATTGATAGGAAATGAGCAGAATGCCTTCCTTTTGGTAATTCACAGCTCCTCTGCTCTGCAATGGTGAATGTGAGATTCTTGGAAAATTTTAATTTCCTGCCAGCAGTCAGTCTCCATTAGCAAATGTGGGACCGGAAAGTGTTATGTCTATGGGCATCCACTTACCAGGTGTTTTTCTTGTCCTCCCAGATGAACGGTTTGAGCTTACGTTTTCATCAGAGAATAAAACAATTACCAGACTACCAATGGCAGTTATGATGTGATTTAAGTATCTCACACAGCATGTAGCTGCATAGCATGGGGAAACCCACGAGATAAGTGACATTTTTGTTTCTGAGTTTAAGTTCATCTGTTTCATTTAATAGACCTTCGTTCCCTGATTGAAAACTATGCTGAAATGTCTTACCATATAATGGCAAATACATGCAAACATTTTAAAAGCTTAAAAATCACATCTTTAAAATGATTTATAAGCTTGGATTAGTTACTTTAATTTTCTTATGTATATCACAAATGACACAAGATATTTGCAGCTGATTTAGTTACACAAATGTTTAGTTAATATTACCTGGGCTGGGGAGATGGCTCAGGGGTTAAGAGCACTGGCTGCTTTTCCAAAGGACCCAAGTTTGATTCCTGTACCAATATGTCAGCTCATAACTGCCTTTTAACTACAGGTTTAGGAGATCCAACACTCTCTTCTGGCTTCCTCAAGCACCAGGCACATAATGTAGTATGCAGATATATATGTAGGCAAAATACCCATATGTGTAAAATAAAATAAAATAAAATTTTAATTACTTGGGAAACAAACAAACATGAAAATTATATATAGAATCTCAACTCAATTTGGCATTGGTTAAACACAAGGAGCACATACAATGAGGCACTTACCAACTCCATAGCAGATACTTTGAGTGAAGATGAAAAACTTGAAAAGAATAAACCTAAAAACCCCAACGAAATATGCAATTCAAATCACAACAGGCTGATGTGTGGAATTACAGTACATCTGTAGAGTAGCATTTAAAAAGATCTAGCACCAATTTAAGACTACAAAACAAAGTCCATTATTTCCTGAACCAAAAGTGTTACCTATCTTCACACAAGAATAATTGTATGTTATCTGACGTCATGAATTAAAAAGCAGGTTTGGATCAGTAACATGCCCAGGTGCCCAGTACCTACTGGCAGTGTCTGGGCCAGCACATTTGAGAGTAAGCAGATTCTTGGGGCAAGAGAAGGTCTGCATATTAACGTGGAAACTGTTCAGCTGGAGACACATTGTGCTACAAGACTCAAGAGGCAGCCTTATCTGAGGAAGGTGACTTAACAATGACACAAGTCTGAAGTAAAAAGAGGACAGAACAAGAGCTGCCCTTGCTAGGTGGCAAACAGTCCCGTGAGTCTTGCATTTGCAACTAAAACTTGTACTGATGCTTGAAGAGTCACAAATAAGTTTATTAGAGTTCCTCTTCACTACATAAAGAAGCTGTTGATACAGTTACAAAATAAGTGACAAAGGTATCCGGGAAGGATATAAGATTCTGATGTGTCAGATGTCCAAAGAAGTCCATTTCCTTTCAAGGAGGAAAAAAGTAGGTTTTTATGCATCTTAATTAGCCAACAAGGGGGGAAAGAATCAGGTGAAGCCAGCAAAGAGGACTAATTATCGCCTTCTAGCCCCCACTAATAACTTGTGTTAGAGCAAAAAAGGCTGAAATAATTACAAAGGTAAGAAAGAAAGACAAGCACCCTCAAGTCCAGGCCGTTAAAAATAAATAAATAACCATTCAGGGCTTCCTCCACCATCTTTCCAGCAGCTATTGACAAGATTTATCTTCAAAGGACTTTCTTGTTTGCAATGTAAACCTTTCCCTCTGTTACAAATTAAACCCAATTACCTAGCCAAACAGCTTCCATAATAAAACCTGGTAAACAGAGGGAGCAGTTACCTTTCTGTCCTCCCCATCTCCCACTTGATAGCCTGCAGGTTTCAAGAAGTGAAAACCACTCTTATTTATCCCATTAACACATAGATGTTGAGAGGGCAAGAAGACCCCTGGAAAGATAAATGGCCTCATTTTGTTTGGATAGGGCTTTGGAGACAACTTCCAAAGAGCTGAAAAAGTGCTGAAAACTCTGGGTTGCTTATTTGATCCATAAATTTAAAACCTATGACAAGAGACATAAAATTCTACTGAAAAGCATCATTAACTCTTTCAGGTCAGTGGATTCTTCAGTCACTGGTAGATTTCATCATTCCTGTAGGACAGACTACAAACCCTCAAGAGAAACAGATCTCTCTCTTAAGACAGCAAAGAGATCAAATGGAACCTAGCAGACTAGAACTCAGCATTGTCCCTGTGACAGTCAAACACAGCTCCCATCCAATGAGTGGTCAAGCATAGCACCCATCCAATGAGAGTCAAACACTGCACCCATCCAATGAGGGGGTCCAACACAACACCCATCCAATGAGTGGGTCCAACACAGCATCCATCCAATGAGGGGTCCAACACAACACCCATCCAATGAGAGTCAAACACAGCACCCATCCAATGAGAGTCAAACACAACACCCATCCAATGAGGGCGTCCAACACAACACCCATCCAATGAGTGGTCCAACACAGCATCTATCCAATGAGGGGTCCAACACAACACCCATCCAATGAATGTCAAACACAGCACCCATCCAATGAGAGTCAAACACAACACCCATCCAATGAGGGGGTCCAACACAACACCCATCCAATGAGTGGTCCAACACAACACCCATCCAATGAGTGGTCCAACACAGTATCTATCCAATGAGGGGTCCAACACAACACCCATCCAATGAGAGTCAAACACAGCATCCATCCAATGAGAGTCAAACACAACACCCATCCAATGAGGGGGTCCAACACAACACCCATCCAATGAGTGGTCCAACACAATACCCATCCAATGAGTGGTCCAACACAGTTATCTATCCAATGAGGGGTCCAACACAA
Source organism: Peromyscus eremicus (assembly GCF_949786415.1). Classification (NCBI taxonomy): domain Eukaryota; kingdom Metazoa; phylum Chordata; class Mammalia; order Rodentia; family Cricetidae; genus Peromyscus; species Peromyscus eremicus. Next base: position 7,282,243 of record NC_081435.1, read on the forward strand.
CACCCATCCAATGAGAGTCAAACGCAGCACCCATCCAATGAGAGTCAAACACTGCACCCATCCAATGAGGGGGTCCAACTTAACACCCATCCAGTGAGTGGTCCAACACAACACCCATCCAATGAGTGGTCCAACACAGTATCTATCCAATGAGGGGTCTAACACAACACCCATCCAATGAGGGTCAAACACAGCACCTGGCCAATGAGGGGTCAAATACAGCACCCATCCATATAAAGGATCAAACAGCACCCTATCAATGATGAACTGTCGCAGTACCCATTCAATGAGGAACTTCAGAAAGCAAAGATTATCCTAAGTCTCCAACACATATGTGTGCATGCCCCATATACACATTTCAATCACAGACATACAACTTCTACCTCATTCTATGAGACTGTTGCAATAAGCAGATGTCTTAGAAGGCGGGAAGGAAGAAGAAAGAGAGAAAGAAAGAGAAAGAGAGAGAGAACATCTTTGAAGAGAGAGGTCCTTGCATTAGAACACAATTGCACTTCCCGAATCTTCTTAACCTGACCTAGAAGAAGCAGAAACACTGCCCAAACAAATAAAAATGCTTTCTTCTCTACCCTTCTATGATTTAGAATTCTATTTATCTGGCCAGTCAACAATGGCAGAAGAATGAAACTATTTTCAGTTGTACCTCAATGGACTTGGCTTGTGTTGAACGTTAAATACCACATTGACACCTAATAAGTATTTTGAAAAACTCCCGTGGTAGTGGGTTTCTCAGCCAAATAAGCCAAATCAAACCAAATTAAAAGTCCAGATTTAATGAGTAAAGCGCTCCCAGGTGCTCTCAGGGAAAGAGGAGAAACCATAGGGAAGATCTACGGACTGGACTTTAAATATCCTGTAGGCATGGTCTTGAGGAGCTCCTGGGGGGTAGCACCTCTTGGTGGGTTTTCTGAGGCCGAGTTTGGAATGGGAGGAGTGGGGTCTAGTTCCCAGTAGAACATCTGGGTGGGGTTTGGAATGGGGTCCAGTTCCCAGTGGAACATCTGGGTGGGATTTGGAATGGGGCCAGAGCTGGAGATTGCCAACAACAGCAGCACTTTCTTCAATATTAAAAGACATATGATTAATCTCAGTAAGCCAGACTGTGAGCCATGGCCACCATGCCATGGAAAATACTCAGACTGCTAGTAACATATTACATGTCTACAAAGTCCTCTGCCAGGTGCTGATAAAGAACAAAATATAAAACTTATTCTTTGGATGACCAATGCAAATTAAGAACACAATACTTATTGTTGTCTTTTCAAAGAAGTACATTTTTGGTAATCTAGCCTGTGCTCCTAAATAATATTTTTTTCTGTTTAAAAAACTTAGCACTATGATGGCAGAAATTGTGTGTGTGTGTGTGTGTGTGTGTGTGTGTGTGTGTGTGTGTAAAACCCTGACAAAAATAAATATCATCCAATTTTAGGTTGGTAAATCCCTGTGCCCTGACATATTTAGAATTAATGAATAATGGTTTCCTCTTGTCCCAGAGATTTAAAGGTGAAGACTCATAGCACAAAATGAAAACTGAAAACTGAAAGCTGAATCCTTTGGCTACACTGTCTTTCTGTATTTCACCCTTCCCCTGCTTCTCACATATGTGCACACGTACTTGTTGTGTGTAGACCCATGTGCATACAAGCAGTTGTGGCACTCAGAAGACAATTTGTGGGAGTCAGTTTTCTCTACCACATGGATCCCAAAGATGGAGCTTAGGTCCTCAGGCATGATGTCTTTATCTGCTGAGCTATCCTCTGGTCACAGATTTCCTTTCACTTATGATCATGCATTTTCTTTTACTTATGATAACAATAAGTATAAACAGACAATATGAGGAGCCCGATATGGAAAAGTAATCCACACAAGATTTTTAGAACAGTTAGTATCAAGAAGTGGGGAATTATTATGGCAAGTGTCAGTACCAACCAAAACAGCTTCAAGGTGATTTCTCAAATAGCTGGTGTCAGAATCTCTTTGATGCTTTTCCCTTGTACTTAAGGATATGAAATGCTAAAAATACATAGCTTTCATGTACAGATAATCTGAAGATCAAGAAGGACGCTTTTCCATGCAGCTTACAAAATTATGTATCCTTATTAAAATGAAAGGCACATCCTCACACACACAGGGGTTGTTACTTCCTGTGCCCTATGCCCAAACTGTAGTTTCAAAATGCATACTTGTCAATAAATACTAGCTCACTTTCGGAATGAATGACCAAGAATTTACATAGCCTACTTCTGGGAAAAATCACTCGTGACAGGAAGAATTGTCATGGCAAGAGCGTACGAAACACAGCGCCATATGGTGCCCTTTTAGGAGATAGCAGGCAGTAGGCTGACACACTCAGGAGTGTATTCCCTTTCTGAATTAAGAACTTGGCGTTACCCATGTTAATACAGGAAATGGAAACGTGCTTTCAGAGTTCTAATTACACAGGAGGGGCTTCGCTGTTATCTCTGCTGCTAGGCATCGTCCCAGCCTTAGTTCTGCTCTGTTTTATTTACAGCCAGAGACTGACACAACAAAGCAGTGCTTCCCTACATGGGATCTTCTGTCGGCCACATTCCTGCACTGCACAAATTATTTCTTGAGAATGAACCTGGACCCAGCGAGAGATGCAGAGTGGGGTCCAGAGGAGTGAGAGGCCCGTGGAGCCACCTCAGGGGCGAAGCCAATCAGAACCAAATGCAGGGATCAATCAAATGAGGGCAGAGGCAAGAGGAGGCAGCTGACCACAGCCAAAGGCTCATGGCCAGGAAGGTCACAGGGTACTTTTACATTCCAAAAGCCTTGGCCTTTGTCCCTGGAGCCTGAAATATCCAATTTGTTCTGGATGTTAGTGAGGCCATTCACCTTCACAAGAGTCGGGACATGGATCATGAATGTGGACACTCTTCTGGCATGCAAAGAAGGCAGGCGTTGGTGGTAAGCACAAAACCGAGGTGTCACATAAGTGCTGATGTGGCTTCATTATCCACTACAACAAAAACCACAAGGACAGCGGGCCTCCCGACCACAGGCTACAACTGAGGCCAGACCAGGAGGCAAGTCTTGTCCAACAGGATCCACGTGGCTGCAGTGAAGCTGACCCTGGAGCACAGAGACGCTCAGGGTAGCCTAGAGTGCTAGTCTCTGCATCCCAGGTTGTTCTCCAATCATATTCTCTCAGCGGTGTACTTCACAGACTCAGCGTGAGTTAGAGTAAATCAAGCTGAACGAGGTTAATAAACAAGAGAAATGAAAGCAGATGAAAAAGAAAGCACAGACCTATCCAGAAACTGGAGCATGCAAAGTCCCAGACTGTGGGCCCTGCCTGCTTAGTGCCACAGGGGAGACGGACTCTTATCAACTCCCAAGGCTGACTGACCTGCAGAGGCTCCCTGGCCTACTTACAGACAGGACAAGGACAGAGCAAGACTTTTATTATCAAATCCAAAGCCTTGACAACTGGGACCCAGTCTCAACTCTCTCCTGGGGCCCTTCTGCTGGCATCCACGGAGACAGCAGAGAGCATGTGGGCAGTGGCACACAGGGGTAAGTCTACCCACCCAAGGCCCCAACTCAAGTAGCAGAATCTCATCTGTATTTTAAACATCACTTAACATAACCTAGAAATAGAAGTAGCCTTTCAAAACAGTTGAAAACTTGAAGTAATAATACTGTCTATGTTTTAAAATGAAAAGGAACAAGCTCTACGCTATATGCTGTTTTTGTGTGAGCAGAAAAGAATATGAGACATTGAGAGGGTCAGCGAGGCAGGTGATGCCTGCCTTACTGAAATTAAAAGTAGAATTTTCAGAAATCTTGAAGCAATTTTAATGGAGAGTCAAACACTGACAGAAACAGTTTTAAATCAAGAGTTAGAGAGTCAAGCCCTGGGCTAACCCACGCTATCAGCTAGCTAGCTCAGAGCCTCTGAATGAATACAACCTGCGTTGACGCAGCACTTGAAATGGATCGTTTCTCAGCGATTCTTCCTCTTTTCTCAGAATTAAAATTCAATGACTCTGCTCCAAACTGAACAGAATGAGAGCAAAGCACAGCTGTGCAAGAGCAGCTAAAATGGTTACCTGCTCTCACAAGTGCTAACTTAGGTTCTCATAGACCCTCCTCCCTCGCTTCGGCTGCACTTTTCATAGCTTCAAAACCAGAAGGGCAGTTTGACCCTAGCCTTTAAGGGCAGCAGACAATGAGCCTAACAGACAATTAGCTGTGAAAGGCTGGATATGTTTAGCTATCAGTGCACTGAAGTATTTGGAAAGTTTAGCCATCCGGAGATAGAGACTGAATCATGCCCATGTCACCAGCAGGCTGCTTATCTAATCACTCCAGTATAAATGTGAGGACTCGGTGACTCCAGCTCTGGTTTGTTTCACATTTCAGCTCCATGGTCACAGACAATTTCACTGAACCAAAATAAAACCTCCGACTCTCTGCATTCACTGTCCCAAAATGGTCTGGTGATGCCTCAGCCTGTGGAATTCCACAGAGTAATCTTAATAAGCAGAAAGGGATCCCAGGCAGTTCCAGCAGAGAGGAGACCAAATGGCTGGTCAGGAGGCCAGGCGCAAATTCCTTTGAAGGAGGCAATGAGGTGATGAATTCAGCAGAAGCCTGTGAAGTCCAAGAGAAACTTCACCTAAGAGTTCAAACTCTAAAAATAAAGGGGAAAAAAATTAAAAAAAGAAAAGCAATTTCTTAAAATTACCTTGAAGTGTCTATTGATAATCTCATACCACAATCTTTCCTCCCATACAGTACAGTATATGGACTTTTATAGATGGCTCAGAATTGGTAAAGTTGATTTTAAAAGAAAACAAACAAAACAGAAACTTCCTGAGCATACCCGCTGACAAAGATTTACACAGCTATGCCCACAGATCAAAGCACAAACCCAAATGCCCGTCACTCCACAGGCTGGTGAACACACAAGGGCCTGGGCCTTAGGAAGAGCATGTGCTAATTCTCTCACAGAAGAAAGCTCAACAGAGACAAGCAGGGAGGAACTCAGAGATCAAATTAGTGAACTGAAAATAATAACAACAATAATAATCAAAATTTATTTTTGGCTAAACCTTAAGACTTCAAGGGAGTAAGATACACATATACTCCCCAAAGACTGAATATGAGTACTCTCTGTTGCTTGAGAAGGTGAAATCCACTGGGCATGAAGGAAGTAAGTGTGGGTGAGAGTTAAGCTTGGGGTAGAATTTCATAACTGTTAAGACCAAAACATTTCTGCTGTAGGCAAGGGTACAGAATCCTCTGGGAAACTTTATAGGCACAGTCTTACAATCTTACAAATTTACAGGGAGTCACCCTTCAAAAAAGACAGAGAAAATGCAAAAAGACTGTTAGATGCTCTCATAAAATTTGAATGACAACCCCCAATGTATATAATGCTAGCCTACAAAAGAAGACGGAGGAATTTTTACATACACATAATGGATATATACACTTAACATCTAAAATTCAGTAGAGAATCATGATAGAACAAAAACAGTGACGTGGAAGGAAATCAACATCAGTGTCGGCATTAGCATCTTATAAGTGAGAGGTTCAGGAAAACTGCACCCTGCTATGCTCCCTTTTATTTCAAGCTCGTATACACAGTATAAGTTAGGTATCAATCAGTCTTTACACCACTGGGAAAGAAACAAATACTAAGTTCAAAAAAAAATGTGCATTAAACATATTCTACACAGAGGGCACTTAAGCTGTTATTTTAATCTATTCCTAAGTTGACTTAATACTTGAACAAATTTACAATTTATAGTATTTACTGTAAGTAAGTATTATGTGCTTATCCTTTAAAGTATATGTCATGGGGCTGTCAAATACAGTTTTTAAAATAATGACTCACCCATCGAGAGATAGTTCTTGCTCCATGCTGGCTGGTATCATGTAGATCTGGTGTCAGTAAAATACTAAGGTTATCATGTCATGAGAGATCTCAGTTGTCATGCCTACAGATTTTGAAGATGTTGATATGATATTAACATACATATTGAAATCTTTGGTTCAATCTGTTCATGCCCTCAAAACAAAAATAATAACAAAAATAGGTGCTGAACAGATGGCTCAGCAATTAAGAGCGCATTGGATGCTCTTCAAGAGGACTAAGGTTCAATACCCAGCAAATGTCTGCAACTCCAGTCTTTGGAGATTTTGGCGCCTCTGTAGGCACTAGGCCAGATACGCACACATGCAGGCAGGTAAAACACCCTTATACATAGAATTTAAAAAAACCTGAATGATGTGTCACTATACCTCATAATTATGAAAATAATATAAAACAAAAGTATCACTTTTTATCTAAATGGTGGGTTGCCCACAGAATGGAAAACCTGTATGTGAAAACTACCATAAACAGTAGTATAGCTTATCTCTCATTTTTCAAAAATGTGTGGGCACTAAATAATGGTGATCAATCTTTTCCCTGGCCAATATATCAAGGAAGTAAAATAAATTCCAAAGAGTATCAAAGACACAAAGGTGAGTTTCAGTGACCTCTATGGGGGTAAGAACATATCCTGGTGTACTAAAACATTACAGATGTAGCTCAGTAACAGAATCTATGCTGTGCACAAATAAGACTCTTGGTTCCACTTTTGATGAGAGAGAAAGGGAAAGAGGGAGGGAGGGAAGGAGGGAGGGAGGGAGGGAGGGAGGGAGAGAGAGAGAGAGAGAGAGAGAGAGAGAGAGAGAGAGAGAGAGAGAGAGAGAGAGAGAGAAACTACTTAGGGTGCTTCATTTGAGTCCAGGGAACCAAAGTGCCATTCTCTGAAGACCAAGACTTAGAACCTGTCTCCTGGAATGGACCTTATGAAGGCTGAGGAATGTTCTGAAACAGATTCCTGAAAAAGACTCCCTTTCCCACAGGGTACCACAGCAATGGTTTCCAAAAGAAATGTCATGTGGGTGGAGACATGAGTCATATCCTTTTAATCCCTGCCATGCTCTTGAGACCCACCAAACAGAGATGTCGGAATGTCCCCAGCACAAAGCAACAAGCTCTTCTGGGGCTTTACTGTTTCAATGCACACTTGTGACTTAGAAGAAAACCATCTCATCAATGCAGACACAGGCGAGGCAGCTGCTTTCTCCTGGCTGGTGATGAAACTTTCACTGATCCCTGGCATCTTTCTCAGAGAAATTCCTGATACCAGCCCTTCAGCAGCCCAGAACTGAGGCTAACCAGAAATGCCTGCAGCCTGCGTGGGACCCATACTAGAACCACCACAGACAATTAATCATAGGCCTGTTTTGAGATGCATCCAAAACATTCTTAAGCCCATGAACTGATGTTAAAATGAATGACTACTCCCACTTGTACAAGCATACTTAATGTAAATTAGAATTTTCATAAGTTTTTAAAGTGCCAGAACCATTGAGACCACTGAATTGTACTTCACTTTGCGTTATCTGGTCTAGATCTGCCAGCCTGTATCAAGAAAACAAGCAGAGTCAATAAGTCTCATAAAATTTTAATACTGCATTTTATTAGGTCGGTCTAAGTTTACATCACTATACCACGTATCACACTGGTTTTTAACAGTGATCAAAAGTGTTTCTTTCTGTGTTTAGAGCATTGTTCTCAACCAGGGATGTCTCTGCCCTCCGGGTGACACAGGGCAGGCTCTGGAGTTATCTGTGGCTGTCACAAACAAATAAGCCAACTGAAGGACATAGGTCAGGGATGTTTTTAAACATCCTACCATGCAAAGGACAGCCCCGTGAGGTAAATAGTTACCTGGTTCAAAATGTCAGTAGAGCCAAAGGTAAGAAACTTTGGGTAAATGATGTCTTCATCAGGTACATTTTGTGTATGTGTGAATTTTTTTTTTTAATTAAATTTGGCTTCACGGTAAGTTTCAAGCCACCAAATTAAAAAAATTAATCTTCAAGAAGTTTTTGGAAGAGCTAACTGAAGCATCTATAATAATAATAAATAACACTGAAATCATTTTTTGAACTTTGCTAACATCCTTATGTTCATCTTCTCAGCTGGTGTTAATTTGAGGGACTTTTGATGAACCACACTGGGTTGAGCTATGTGGAATCTAGCTTAACACAAAGCAAAGTTTTGCAATGAAATAACTCAGTAGAGACCATTGTTTATCACTGTGAGATTTTTAAGTGCAGAAAGAATAGCTAGATACCTGTTTACTTTTAAAACAAATTCCGGAAGGGGAGAATAAGATAGAGGACACCAAAGGTCATTGACATTCAAGGTTTTTACATGAACCCAATTAATACCTGCCATTCTCTGCCTGGTCTTTGATCCTCAGCACAGAACCAGTGTGAGACAATGTTTGAACCCAGTTCTAAGTAAGAACTCCTGACTGAGAGAACTAAACCAAGTCTTCTAAAAGTAACAGAGGCACCTGACTGAGTTAACACCTATGTTTTCTACAGTCTACTGCCAAAGTGCTTGTTTCCTGTAATAAGTACTTGTCTGAGGATGAAGAGTGAAGAATTGCTTTTTCATCAGGTACCTAGAGTATCTGACCTTAGTAGGTGGGCTAGGATTCATTAAGGAACCTCATCTCCCACAAATGTGCCTGCAATCTGGATTTGTCCTCTCTCTCACTCACAAGTTACAATGTATTTGAAATAAATCAGTGAACTTTTGAAAGCTGAGAAGTGGCTTGCTTATCACACTCAATTTTTAAGTTGCTATTTAATATGCCCTTCAAGTGAAAATTGATTGCAACTACCAAAAAGCATGCAATGACCTGTGGGGCAAGGTCCTTTTGCCTACTAACAAATGCCACAACCTTCTAAGTAGTACTGATTGAGACTGGAGTCACCAGCCTTAAATTAAATAAACTAATCCATATGGACGGACCTAGGATCCAATGGGAAAAACAAATCACAGGGCTGGGACAAATGCCCACAGGCAGCAGGACACAGCTATCCCTCTGAGGTTGGACACCTGGCCTAGCACCCCTCAAGGACACTTGTCAATCAGGAGGGCTGCTCACCCACAGCTCTGCTTCTCAGCAGCTTCAGAGATTGTATTTAGATGTCCCTAGTATCAAAAAGAAAAAGGCTTCGAGTTGTAATTTAGGGTCCCAAGCCAAACACAACTAGGTTAAAAAAACCTACTCACATAGTTTTAACTACCAGGGAAAATACACAGCCTTCAGGTAACATGAATTACGTAGATGTATATACAAATCCCCCTGTGGAGAACATGGGTTTAAGAACTGCTGATCTTTTTTTGTTTGATCTTACGGTGCTTTTAAGATGAAAGTGGCCAGAAAATGACCACGGCAGACCTAAAAGGAATCTTGGCGGAGACATAGTGCAAACTCTGCACTTTCCAGTGGGGGAAAGGGCATCCAGAGATGCTCCACACCATGCTGAAGAAGTCCGGAGCTGAGCCCAACTGAAAATCCAAGTATGGGGCTGGGTCGGTAGCTCAGGCTCTGGAGCGCTTGCCTAGCATGCTCAAAGCCTGGATTTGTTCCCCAGGGCCATATAAACTAGTAGTGTTGGTGTACACCTGTGGTCCCAGCATGTTGAGGGGGAGGGAGGATGCTCAGAAGTTCAAGGTCATGCTTAGTGACAGAGTTTAAGGACAGCCTGTGCTACATGAAAATGTCTCAAAAGAACCCCCCCCCCCAAAAAAAATGAAAAATGAGCTTCCTAACTGTAGACAATTAAAGATTGAGAGGAAGACATGAAGGGGCAGATAAGCAATAGGGAAAATCAAATTAAGGACAAATGCTGATTTTGCCACAAATATACAAATATACCCTCTCTAGAGCCAGGCAAAGTGCTCAATCTATTATGTATGAAATTTAGTGGCATCAATATTGACCCTCATTTTTTTTAAAGTGATAGGATAATCAAAGAAAATAATCAACTCTTCTGCAAAAAATACTGTTTAAGGACCAATTCCAAAGTTCTTAAGAGAACAACACACCTTAAAGTCAAGCTGAGAGAGTCAAGGACTCCTGGTTAGTATCCTTGTATAAGGCACCCATTTACACATAAGGTTTAATTAGTTTGTGTTTTGTTTGTTTGTTTGTTTGTTTGTTTTTAGCAGAGATAAAGATAAAGAGAAGGAGGGAAGGAGGAAAGGAGGGAAGGAGGGAGGGAGGGAGGGAGGGTGGGTGGGTGGGTGGAGTGTACATATGGGGACTGAGTGACCTCACAAGCATGCACTTATTTCAGGAACACTCTGGTGGCCATAACAGGTTTTGTTGTGTTTGGAATTTTAGGAATAAAAATCCAACAATGCACCTAAGGAAGGCTGAGCCAGCACACCTTAATATTTATAGAAGTGCATAAGTTTTCTATAAAAACCAGTCTTTTATTTCATAAGATTGCTCATTCTACAAAACCCAGATGTTATGATCTGACTCAACGGGAAAGCCAACTTTGAACTGCTTAAGGAAGAAGAAATATATAATTACCAACTATTTTGTTACACTAAAACTTCTTGTAAATTGTGAAAAGCACCTAAATGAAGCTATTTTCTACTCTATTAGAAAATTAAAAACCAGAGAGGAATGCAAAGAACATAAAAGAACTTTAATTTCAAAAAAATATGCTACAAAATAGCCATCAGGACCAAAGCTGGATATGTTCAGGTAATGTGAACCAGATCTGATTTTGCCAGAGGGAAGAAGAAAGGCCTCAGCAACGCTTCCTGTGGCTTTGAGCAGCTCTGCCACTGTCCTCAGGCCTGCTCTGTGAGTCTTGTTGTCTCCTTTCTGTTTTGTCCTGTGCTGAGCCTGGGAGGGTTGACATCAATGAGTAGCTACAGTATCTGAGACCTCAGCAGAGACTAACCCCATGCTGGTACACACACATGAATCTACAACAGTGATTAAATGCCGTCTACTGCACAGATCCCATGGAGAGTAAGTTCTAGAACTTGAGAGTAACAAGTTTTCAAAATAAAGATATCTTGGGAATATTCTGTAAAGCATTGTGTCTTAATACTGAATCATATTGGGTAGACTTGGAATAGGTGAACAATAACAATGTGGATAATGAGATGTTTGCTCTTCATTTGCACCAACTCTACTACAACCAGACCAGCAACTGTAATCCAATATCCATTCTCATCTTCTTCCATAGTCAAATATGGTAAGTGCATTCCCTTGCCTCTATCAGGTTATTTATTGTTGTATGAAATCTCTGGCCAATGACATACGAGAGTAGGTTATTAACTCCCAGATATTGGCTTTGAAAAAAAGGGACAGTTTCTGCCTGCCAACTGCTAAAGCAATGACCTTGACTGCTGGCTGTCTTAGACTGTGCAAATAAGACTGAGACTCTTAGAAGGCAAACTGATGAAGAAGCAATGATGATTGCATAACATCATGGAGTAAATCCATCCCATCTCCTTTGTGATGATGGCCTCCTCATTGTTGGCTTCTTTATTGTTTATACAACTATTTTTTTACTAATTCCGGTTTTATACACCTAAATCTATATCTTACTTAATTCACAAACTAAACAATACTTACTGTTTTTAAATTATTCCTAAGTATTTTGGCTTAATTATGTCACAAACACATACAAATGCCTTTATCAGAAGTACACATTTATAAGTTGTGTGTGTCCTGTATATATGTCACATGTGAGATATATATGTAGGTCTTGGTAATTTACAAATGATGGGCTATGTAGACAGGCCAAAGATTTCTTAAATTCCTGTTCCCCTCAATGTCATCCTGGAATGGATGCTTGAAAATATGGTTATTTGAAATCCTGTACAGAGAAGTTACAAAATATGCAACAACAGGAAATATTATGTGTGTCAAAACAAAAAGAAATATAATATATAGATATGTAAGTTATATATATACATATATGTATATATAATTTGTATTACAGAAATATCTTAGCTATGTAAAAAATGTTATTATTGGCCATAGAAGTAAAAAAAAAATATATGCCTATCTATGGTACAAATTGATATTTTACCCAAAAGTGCCTGTATAGAAAACTTGTTTGTATTTAGAAGAAACAACATGACCACAATAAAGAAGACATATGAGCCGCAATACAGAAGAGATAGATATGAACTGAAGACATATTTATGCCTAAATCAGGCAGAAAATATATGACACTTCATTGATCCCTTTCCTTTATCCAGTAATAAATTGTGAACCTGAGTGAATGTATAGTATTAAAGAAACAGAAATCTCTCTCTCTCTCTCTCTCTCTCTCTCTCTCTCTCTCTCTCTCTCTCTCTCTCTCTCCCTCCCTCCCTCCCTCCCTCCCTCCCTCCCTCCCTCCCTCCCTCCCTCCCACAGCTGTCCATACTATCAAGAACATGCTGGCTTGATTTCTCAACTGTAAACTCAACTTGGTGAAGGTTTCTCTGCTTCTGTCGACACAGTTTAGGCTGTAGGTGGCCTAGTTTCCTTATGGACTTTGACTTTACTCACAGGAACTGTTGATACCTTATAGCTCACAGGCTTATTCTAGGACAAGGACAGTCAGAAAAATCCATGGGAACCATAGGGAAACACTAATGTTTATCTATGCAGTTTCATATAATTATCCAACACTTAAAATATGTTTTACTATAAGTAGCTTTTAGTCAACTAACACGACCACAAGAAACCCTCAGCCTTCCCGTTACCCAGGGGTGAAGGGTCAATGGAGAGCACCTAAATAAACCAAAATGTCAAACGTATCATTACAAATGACATGTGAAAACATGTTAATGTTTTCATAAAGAAACACAGATTTTCATCTTAACCACTCTCTTGAAACTACCCTCGCAGGGCCTCAAAGCCCTCCCACTCAACACTGGTGAGCTTGTCATTATGCCTCATTTTCCTTGGCCTTCTCCCAATTTCCCAAGTCACTGGCAATTGCTTAATGCTTGAAATTTTCTTTGTACCTAATTCATAATTTTGACTTCTCCACTGGCTTCCTTCAGCCCTACTCTGGGTCCCACACTCCAGTCCTCAGTATTCTTCTCTGTTCCCTCTAGTCTGCCTTAACATAACCAACTTCAATCATTCAATCCCAAAACTCTTCCCTAATTCTACATCCAAATTCCAGCTGTTGGATGGTTCTGACCTATTTAGCTCTCCAACCGATGCTAATCGTTACCCTCATTCATGCAACAAAAATATGAGTATTGATATAGTACCAAGGAGAGGGTTACCAAGTCAAGTCACCCTAGTCACATGAAATAAAAGTCATGGTACTCAGACTTTTAAACAAAAGGAATGTCTATAGGAAAAGGCTGGATACATGAGTAGCTACTGTGTGTACACACTGAGGCACAAATGTAAATAAAAACAGTTCTTCTCTCTGTAAGAGTTCCATCAAGTAATGGAGCTATGTGATACAAGTGCAGACAGTCTGTATCCTAAGAGGTCTTCAGCAATGGCTACCGTTTGTGTGCTGGAGAGGGAGAAGACTTTCAGAACAAGTAGTTTTTGAGCAAAGTCCTCAAATCCAGGTATAAATTAGATGAAACCCAGTGGGATTTTCTTCATCGTGCTTCTTGGGTAAGGATACCAGAAAGAGAGGAGCCTAGGAAGGTCAAGGTGTTGAGTACAAATGATGAGAAGGGGGAGGAGGGAGGGCTTCACTGCCAGGCATGATGAGGAAGTATCCAGACAATGCACAGGGTGCTCAAGAGAGGTACTGTGCTTCCTAGCACCCCCAGTCCCAGCTTCACAGAGGGAGGACCTGAAGTTCCTAAGGGCTCAGCCATGTGCTTCTCTCCTTATCACTCACACTGTCTCATCCCGACCCCACATCACTGGCTTTCACTGGATGATGTCTCAACAACCTAATTTTATTTAATTAGCAAATTCAGTATAAGTTACCTAATTTGTAATTATTAATTTTTGAGACTTGCATAGATTGTGTTTTGAACCTATTTATCCAGCTCCTCCCCCAACAGCTCCCATAGCCACCACACCTCATTATTCATCAACCTCTTATCCTATATTTTTTCTAATAACCCATCCACTCCAACTGAGCACCACTGGAATATGGTCCATATAACAGGAGGCACACCTTTAAAGAAAATTGACTCTTTCTCCCTAGATGTTCTCGATTGTCCATAGCTCCTCAGTTAGGGGTGGCTATTATGAATCTCTTCGTGCTCCATTTGAAAATGTTGACTGGCTTGACCTTGGCCATGTCTTGTGCAGATAACCACAGCTCCTATGAGTCCATGAGTACAGTGGCCCTGTCATATAATGCTTATCTATCTATCTATCTATCTATCTACCATTTATTTATTCATAACTATGAATTCCATGGTAGAAGGGCTATGTAATCTGAAAATTCCTTCTAAATATAGAATTCCACTAGCTTTCAACATCATAAAACACATTAACTAAAGAAAAAGTTAGTACTAAGATTTCTAATTATAAAAGTGAAGTAAACTCTTAGACCAATACCTTATAAGGCAATTCCCCGAAACTTTCTTAAACACAACATTTTTAGAAGGCTAGATGCACTTCATTCTTAATGCCCAAGAGTATAAACATTTAATTCATATAAACATAAACATCTTCTCTTACTTAGTGAAACAGAGTAAAGAAAACAAAATTCTTCAAGGGGACCTCAAATGAATTATTCAATAGTTTCATATGTAAACCAAATAATTTTTAATAACAAGAACCATTATGAAGGTAGATTTTTTCCAAGAAAAAATGCAAGACTTTTTTTTAGGGGAAAATGAAAATATGTAAAAGAATGTATTACATTACAGGGATTAGCAAGGTGACATCTTATTTTAATATTTTTCATGGAAGAGGTCAATTTCTGGGCCTTTATTCAGCCTGTCTGGATGCAAGAGTTGGAAAATTTATATCCCAAATATTCTCTTACTACTTAAATACATAAAAATAAATATTTTAAAGTCAGAATTAAAACTATTGAAAAGTCATTTGCGAACAAATCCTGATCAAAACATTGGAACGTGAAGCAAAGTATAAAATAACATACATTGTTTCATTCATTCTGCATACAACTGCATCTGTGTTAAAATTCCAGTTGACAGATGACCATGCAGATACCACCATCATCCATGGGCTTTCCCTAAGGGTGCTGCTAACCTGTGGGAGTTTACTAAAAACCACTTAGCAGCAACCAACCTCAGAGGATTAACACATAGACATTACCTGCCACAGCTTTTTCTGACCTATTTTCTTTTTGAGTTATATTTCTGTTTGCTATTCTTCATTATAGAGGACTTGTCTTTGGATGTCCATGGGAGTGATATTTGTTAAGCTTGTTTGGAAGGTGCTCAAAAGTGTTCCTCTGTCTTAAGAAATCAGAAGGGGGAAAAAAGCTACACATATAATTTTGATTTTGTTTTTGAACAGAAAAATAGACACCTTCTTACCCTAACAGTGGTTCCTAAAGGGGAACTGGAGCACAGACTTCATTATACTTTATTGATCTCACTAAATAAAAGGTTTTGCATGTATTGATCAGCTCAGAGTAAACTCCGAACTGTGTGCAAAACCGTGCTTGGTGTGCAGCTCAGATCACTGAGGAAGAACAGACAGCGCTTGTTCTCTGGCAGCCGCAGATACAGCAAGCAGTACATTAACACGATTAAAATAATAGACAGCATTCAGTCAGAGCACAGGGAGGGAAACAAAACCCTCATTAGACTCAAAGCTCTCCCATTTTTAAAAATGATACAGTAATAAGTTCAAGGCAAAAACGACTTTAAAAAGTAGAATATTTTCTCTGCATATTTCAAAACAAAATGACAATTTTATCTCTTTGAAGTTGCTCCTTTGAACCCCAAAATATATCTGTAGAGACGTTTAAAACCATCCCCTGCAGCAGATTCTTCCCACTCTCCTGTCAGTTGATGCCGGCAGGGAGGGGGAAACAGGAGATTAATCTGAAGGTTCGTTTTCTACATCTGCTCATTTTCATCTCCACTGGAAATGACACGATTTTCTTCAGTCAAACTCAATTCTGATTCAAAAGAAACCCGATGACGCTATGAATCTTTTTATTATCACACACACACACACACACACACACACACACACACACACACACACGATAAATAAACAAATAAATAAAAGAAAAAAAGAAAAAGAAAAAAAAAAACATTACTGCCAAAACTTACAGGGTCTTTCATTCACCACAAAATCAGAGCCCCTCCCATTGCCTGAATTTTCAGAATGCAGGTCAACCATGTTTTCCAAATTTTGTTAGTGTTCATCTTACACTATCAATGAGCTCTAAATCTAAAACAAACTAGAAAGATTAGGCGTCTCTCTAAACATCAATTAAGGGAACATTTCCCAAAAGCCTTCCATCTCATTTTCCACACTCGGGCGTTAAGTACTCTGGTCTACTACTACTCCGCCTTTACAATATTTGGGTATTTAAAAGAGAAGGCAATTATTTCATATTAATTCACATTAGTCTCTCTAATATTTCTTAATTCTTTGCGATCTGAAAAATAAATAAATAAAGGATTTGATTCCAATTCAGAGGAGTAAATCTGGAGCACAGGGATTGTCCTCAAATTTGAGTATAATCCACAAACTGGCTGGACCACTGAAGAATACAGGATCCTCACCAAGCATGGGTGTTTCAGCTTCAGAATTACAAGGACATGATTCTCATTCACTGGGTCAGCTCATTTGAATAATGAAATGTGATTCAAAATCCACATTGAGCAAATATCTGAGGGCTGGGGTGATGATGGTTCAGTGGATAAGGAGTTGGGATCCTCAATAGCCACAGAGAAGCCAAGGGTGGGGGAGGGTGGGGAGGTTCTCTTATAACCTTAGCACTCAGAGGCAGAGAAGGGGGATTCTCATGGGCAAGCTGGCTAGCTAGCCTGGCTGAATGGAGAGTAAGAGACCAAGAGATCCTGCCTCAATTAACAAAGGAGAGACCAGTCTAAGAAGAAACAGCCACTGGCTACCTTACATACTTGCACACCTACACAAATACAAGTGTGTGCCAACACATGTGCACACATACACAAGTGTAACATACACACATGCCCACTCACAAATGAATCATTTATACAATTTTCTAGGATCGCAATTCTAATGTTTTTACATCCACTCTTTCAGAACAACATATCATTTATATGCTAAAGACTTCTCAGGTGGGAGAAGGAAGATTTCACCTCACAATTTATCTTGCAACCTATGAGTGTCTTCCCTGAAGGTCAAAGAGCCAGAAACCTAGTATGTTACTGTACCATCACTGATCACTTAGCCAGTATTTAAGAGGTGACCAGGATAAACAGAGCAGACAGTGCTGACCAGAGGACACTGAATGTAAGAACTAATGTCAGCCTACTGTGATGGTAATGAGGATGAGGGAAGGAAAGGAGGAAGACCTCCAAATTACACCTCTAAAAATCTGCTTTCTTCTTGAAACAGGGGCCAGGATTCAGTGGAAATATATTATGAGGAGTAAGGACAAACTCAATCTGAAATTTCATTTTACAGGAATGGGTTCATCTACCTTGTGTTCCATACACTCATATAAACATGTAAATATGCAAGAAGTCTACGTAAACTTTTGAAAACGTTTCATGTTCAACAGTTATGGAAGGAAACTATGGAAGACATTGAAAGAAGATATTTATTTAGCATTTAGTGAGGACTAAGTTTGTTCAGAGTGCTCATCTGAACAGGCATGTAAGATCTACCACAAGTGTTAAAACCAGTGGAAAGGGTTAACTCTCAATTACTCTTCATGATCCAGTGACCACAGCGCCTGGCTTATTAAAAAAAAAAAATGTATGCTATGTTAAGTTTCTCTTCTAAGGAATAGTTTGGGTGTAGAAAATAAGCCAAGTTTATTTTTCATTTTTCATAATTTTTGTATTGAAATAGTACAAAAGTTAAAAAATCATAAAAATTTACCTCCAGGTAATATTTATAGAAAAAAAAGCCAATCATTAAGGGCATTATCTAGTATTTTGACCTGCTCACTCTGGCCAGACAGTGGTTCACATTTAAAGAAAAACAAGCCAATATTTAATAAAATCACGAGACTCTTAGAAGGTCATATATGTTGAGTCTATAGCATATACTGACACATACCTGCTTTAAAATTTTTCAAATATATTCATTTTGAAGACTGTTGCCTTCCTGAAAAAGCATGTACATGAAATGACATTTAAGTAGACTAATGGGGACCTTAAAATGATTTGGTTTAATTGTATCTCATACACCCTAAATCAAGGAAGATGGTTTACAACCTTGGAAAACATGGAAACTCCCATCAACTAGCTGGGTGTTTGCATAATCCATAACTTTTCTTGTTCTGCTTAGTGACTCCTTTCACACACACACACACACACACACACACACACACACACACACCACAATGTTATAGACTGGTTGTACTCATATATTGGGGTCCTGTGGCTGTAATATGTAAGCTGATTCATATAAAGACCCTAACACAGTATATGTCTAGGTATTTGGCTGACTTATATAGCCAACAGATCTTTAATCCCTTATCAACGATCTTTTCAAACTTCATAATTTGGGGCAAATCAGTCTCATTGTCTAGTGTCTTAAGCATGGAGAGTAAACGAGTATTACACATTATTTATTACAGACACTTGTTGAGAGAGCCGTACATGGCACACAAGACACAGAGGAAACTCAAGCAAGACTTCCAGAAGGTTGAGGGAAGGTGACTTCCTAGAAGTGACAGAGGGAAGAGACAGCAACTGAGCTCCAGAGAGACAGATCAGTGGAAGAGATTTATCATGATGTGAAGTGGAGGGACCCTGATGGATGTGTGAGTCCTTTTAGGCAACCTAGTCACATGGGCCCCACCAGTGAGGAGCCCATGTGATAAGTAGACACTATCCTGAGATCCAAATGAGTGTAGCCTGGCTGGGGTTCCTGGGCTTTCACTGAGACCTAAGTAAGAGAAAGACATCATATCTGCTTTGTATGAAGAATTTAAACAGCAGGATGGAGGGTATCTTGAAGAATTTATATATAAATATATATATATATATATATAAATTAAGAATTTATATATTTATATATATGATAAGCACTGTAGCAATAATATCTTTTGTAGAAGACAGGAAAAATAAGCCGGGTCATTGTACTCACTAATGTGATATAGACAAAAAAAAAATACTAAGATCTACAGAGCTTTCCTTCTAAGCTCCCAAAGGAACAGCTGTGGTTTCCATCAATGGAGCCAACCTGTAAGTGCCTTATAAATTTATAAGCTCCCCCATAATAATAGCCAACTCCAAATTTACAAGATTCCCACGAATAACAGCCAACTCCAATTCTGGTAGCCATACTAACAGGATGTTCTTGTCTCATCTGAGGTATAGGAAGTACCCAGGATCTTGATGCCCTGAGGCAAAGGGAAAAGACTTCCTTTATAGTGAACAATCAAATCCACTTACCTACTTAAAGCCATCCTGAAGAATCTGTTTAACAATATTAAAATAGCAAACATGAATTTCTAGTTACAAAACACCAAAGCTGATGGCCACTTGCGCCACGGTTTAAAAAAAAAAAATCAAACATATATGAATAGCAGCTAGATTCATTATGGTGGGAAGTAGAGATGCCTTGACATATACATTAGTCCTTCGACACTAGTTCAGTAAAATAGAATTTGAAAACTCATTTACCAAGGAACAGAAATGTGTGACATTTCTCTTTCCATTGGCCATAAACCACTACAATCTACAAACTGCACGATTAGCCCATTGTGAAGCCATTTACACACAGGCATTGAGTGATTAGCTGATAGCAGCCAAGGTCCATTTTTCACAAATACTTTGCCAAACTTAGCTATCAAATGTTAACTTACAATCATCAAAGAATGCTGAGGGACAAAGATTTGAGGTAACAGATGAAAGGATAAAGGAATAATCAATGACAGATTGGCTGTCATCCTAGGATACCACCAATGTGCTCAGGCCAGAGGCCCTAAAGAATCAGCAGAATGGCTAACATACAAGGTCAGCAAGCACACCATGACACTTTAAATGTCATTGATGGTAGCTCACCTGATATATATTTTCTTTCAGTTTTTATGGATTTTATGCTACTCTATAAAAGTCTTATCATGACAGTTTTATGTATTTTTAAATTGTGGTATTCTGATAATCTTTAAACTTTAAACCATTAATTTGATGTTTGTAGGATTCCAGTCATTCATTTGATTTTCCTACAGTTAACTGTGGGAGATATTCAAATATAGACTACCAGGATATGTCATTAGGGTCTACAAAACTTATAACCAAGTCTTGTATTCGATTTATTACTTATATAAATTATCAGTATGCATCAAGAACTGTGTGGGGAATGTAATGTACCTGAAGTCCCCAGTGGTTATTTCTCACAGTGTGCATTGCATGCCTACCCTCCAAAGAAGCTTAGCTGCCTGGCTACAATATTGAAAGTTTTACTCAACTTCAGAGAATGACCAAGTTCAAGGAAGGCCACATTTCGAACCAGCCACAGAATCAGTCTCACAGAAGACTAGGAAACGCCTCATGATGAACTCAGCTGTACCCTCAACAAGCACATGAATTATTCCACTCTGACTGTGGTAAAACGCAGAAGCCAATTTGAATTTGTGTTTTGCTTAGATTCAAATACCAACTTGGAAAATTAATTTAGATGCAAACAATGGCAGGCCCCACCCCCAATATCCAATGACATCAGACCTTCATCTACAGTTTTACATCTATCCTGGAATAATCAAAAGAGTAAAGCGCCTTACATTAGGTGACTCCTGTCCTGTAATCTGCAAACAGACCCTAGAATGGTCTCTATGTCACTTCTGGTTAGTAGCTGCCCAGATGAAAACAATTATTTGCATTCCAAAATAGCATTGAGATAAAAGCCAACGTTTTGCTAAGGCTGAATTACTTTTCTCTACAATATTTTAATACCATCACTTTAACATTCTTAAATCATAGCTATAAGATTTTCAAGCTTGCAAATAAAACACAAACACTTGCATATAAAAATCTACTTACAGCTTAAACAATTATATTTTAACTGTGATAACTGTCCAAAAACAATTAAAGGAAGTCTGGCTTGGTAAACAGTTAGTACATGGAACAAACTAATATTAAAATTGTGTTTTACTTAAGGAGAATCTGGCTTAAGTTATTTTCTAGTCCATGATTTGGAAAATAGAAATTAATAATATTGTAAAACCTGAGCCCTATGTATCTTAGCAATTATAGGTGAGCCATTTTAGGGGATCCAGAGTTACCCAAAATGTTTTGCTAAACAATAAAGCAGATTTGCTAAAATAATGGGACATTAAGCTCAGCTACTTCATAGGAAGAGTGATGACGCTCTCTTGTCTCATGGTTTCAGTTTTCTTTAATAAACAGATGGTCACAGCATGTATACCTCTCAGGTGATGTAAGCAGTCAGGAGTCAGTCCACACAAAACATCCCAATATCCAGTCAAAAATTACGTTGCTTGCTCAGGGGTACAGAAAGCGATAATCCTGCCAAGACTTCAAAAGCAGAGTGAGACTGAGAGGATAGTTGATCTTCCTTTAACATGGTCTAAAAGAGAAAAGCACCCCAAGCCATAAGCAGTAAACATGAATGATCTTGAGCCATTCGCATTAAATGCATAAAGATGCCAAGCCACAAGCAATCCCACCTTTTGATGGGCTAGCTGCTCTCGAAAGATTGAGTTAATTAAAAATTTATAATCAGACACATAGTCACTCTCACACACTCCTCTGCTCACCTGAGTCAGACACATAAAGAATACTCTGAGAAAGCAGATGCTATTCAAGGCCAAAAAAAAAAAAAAAAAAAAAAAAAAAAGCCTTATAATTTGTTGACCAAACGGCCTACATCTCAAAGGTCAAACGAGCATCCTAAGCTAAAGCCTTTAATAGTGGCAAGTTTTTCTTGCCTTTGTTTTGTTTTGTTTTTTTGTTTTTTGTTTAGAAAAGCCTATCTCAAGTGACCCAATGCATCGACTTAAGGAAAAATACTGAAATAATATCTTCTGCTAGGAAAAGGGATACTTTTCTTGAGTAGTGATTTTTCTGTCAGGCTTTTAGTCTTTGGCACCAAAAGACTTCACTGTGACTTATGAAAACCTGGGCCTCAGGAGTGATGTTCCCCATTGGCACACCACTGCTTTTTTTGGGGGGGAGGGGGGTTCGAGACAGGGTTTCTCTGTATAGGTTTTGGTTCCAGTCCTGGATCTCACTCTGTAGACCAGGGGAACTTGAACTCACAGAGATCCACCTGGTTCTGCCTCCCGAGTGCTGGGATAAAAGGTGTGCGCCACCTCCGCACGGCTGGGACACCATTGCTTTTTAAGGACAGTTCCTCCTTTCCATCTGAGCCAGTTCCAGCAACCCTTGATAGCATCTTCAACTTGGCACTTGACTCACTGACATGTAAAGTTTGTATTAAGATGTGACTTAGTTTGAAAATGCCTGGAACTTTATTCTTTATAATTTTATAATATATTTTACAATAAAACCAAAATATTTTGGAAGACATTTGGGGGAAAAAAATCCATTTGGAGAGAGTGAAAAAACAAAGGCCCTGGCAGCGAAAAAAACTGTCCCCGGGGCCTTTTTATGACCTGAAAGAGTCCTTACAGCTCCAGTAAAATCCCCTTTTACCTAATACCTTCCACCCACTTGCGAACTAGCATTATGCTTCTGTCTTTCATCTTTTCTAAATTTCTAAATTCTTCATATTAAAAAAAAATTAACATTTGTGTCTGGAATAACAAATACTCTGATGTAATTGTCTGCTTCTCAATGAATTACTCCATTTATATTTACACATTTATTTCCTCTACTCATTAATACCAAGAAGCCAAGGTTTTCTGGTCATTATGATAGGTAGTAGAGGTGCTGACCAAGAGAATGGCACGGTCCCAACCTTAGACGGCTGATCTTGAGCAGAGCAGCACAGCAATTCAGTCCCCTAACCACAGCAACTTTCTGTATTCCTACCATAATACTTTCCCTTTCCGACTACATCTCACGAACCAGCCTCTAATTCCCCCAAAGGCTCAAAGCCTGTGCTCACAACCTCCTTGAGACCTTCTGGGGGACCTAGTATCAGTTAGGGTGCAACTCACTGCGTGCGACAGAAAACTCATCTCACGCTGCCTTACACAATCGATGGAGCTTATCAGCTAACACGACTAGAGGCCCAGGGGTAGAAAGAGCTCCTGGATCACATTAATTCAGCAGTTCAGTAATTTCGCTTAGGGACAGATTTCTTTCCACTCTACTAGGAAGTGTATGGTTGATGAGGACTCCTGAGATTGCTTCCTCGTCCCCAACCAAAGAAGGAGATAAAGACAGAGGGGAAGGGAGACGCTGATGCTTCAACTCTGGAGGCAGAGATAGACTTAGCTTCTGAAACTGAGCAAAGCAAGCGTCAGAACACAGCTTCTCAAATACTCACCGGAGGACAAGCTCTCTGGGGAGACCACCACAATGCCCACGATGCATATGATTTCCACAAAAACACACAAAACTGTTCACAACTTTTGACATGAACATCACTCAAACCGCCCTCTCCACAAACCCACAGAGGACTCCCAACTCCTCACCTAAGGCAACTCCTTCCTTACTGAGTCATTCAAGTACCTTCAGGACTTGGTCTACGCTTTGGGTAACTCTCTTCTAACAATAACAACCAAATGCAACTTGTGGGAGAGAGCTGGTTAGAGATGGCTCTGTCTTGCTGCCCTAGAAGAGGACCCAAGTTCCACTCCCAGCAGCCACATAAGGACAGCTCATAACCACCTGTAATTCCAGCTCTAGAGGGCCTGACACTCTTTCCTGACCTTTGTGAGCACCCTCACACGTATGGCGCACACATACATAGTCATAAATTTCAAAAGTAAACATAAAAAGCCCACAGTCTGAACTCATACACACACTGCTTATCTTCTGAAATTGCTCTTCTTCAGAGACCACTTCTCCGGTCTTCTCTGAAACATTCATCTTATCTTACAGGATCCCTCACTTACGCCAGGAGTCATCACAGGCACATCTTGTGGAAGCTGCACAGTGTATCAGTAAGATTATAGGATGTCTAGGCTCAAATCCTGACACCTTGATTCCTGAACACTACACTTTTAAAGAAGCAAAACTCAGTGTGTCTGAATGCCCTTGTCTACATTCGCACTTTTGCTGGGGCATATTAAAAGTTAAAGATCAATCAATCGTGGGAATTTGAACCACGTAAATCACTGATGAATAGGATATTATCATTATTAATCCATGAAATCTCTCACTTGATTGGCATGCATTTTTTGCTGCTTTCTACTGCTCTCATAGGCTATAACCTCAGTATTTCATGGCAAAAAAAGTGCTATTTGTCTGTATCTATGACAAGTTGCCAGCCATCCCCTATGTACTGCACAAGAAAGCATTGCTCCATGCGGGCCACATGTGTCCTTCTTTACCCTCCACAGAAATGAGTTTATGCTCCTTGAATAAAGATGGGTGGATGGCTGGAGATGTGAGCTACTTGGCCTTTTCTATGACCTTTACCCTAAGAAGAAATAGGAGTTAAAAAATAAAACAAAGTAAAAGCCATCAGTGTACTGAAAGGTGGAACTGCAGCAATGGTAACCACACACAACCTTGAGGGCCCTCAGCAGCTTCTCCAGTTATCCACCAAAGTCTATGTGATCACCAGGCAAAGGCATGGGAAAGGGACTTTGCACCTTGCCTGTCAATGTGGATTTGAAAATCTAACAGAGTGAGTAATGGGTGTGAGTACCAAGCAAGGTCAAGGTCCCCAAAGTGCTCTCAGAAGCAAATTCTGTGGACTCGGCATTGTATGGAAACACCCATGTCCAGATCGGCCCGACTTGCAGAGCTCAGGAACTAAATATGATGCAGGAAGTTGTTCAGGAAGTGTGAGGCACTGTGAAGCTGGAACACACTTACAGTGACTGTTCAGAATGTCAAAGGCAAGGTGTTCCCTGCAAATTTTTACACAGAATTGCTGACATGTGTACATGTGACCACAGAAGCCATCTATCAACAAGCAACCCCTTTTGAGTTGTTTCCTTACGTGTTTGTTTGGAAAATACTGCGATAATATTTTTCAGATTAAGAAGTATTTAAGATCCTTAAAGTTAGAACTACTAAAACTGGGAGCATGGGGCACTGCAATGGGTTGAGAAACCATAGTATCTACTAATTAGTAAGTGATGATGAACCCCATGCTGGGGCTTTTTCAGCTGAGTACCAATTATCTCAAGAAGGACCATTTCCCTACAATATAAATGCAGTAAGATGCTTCAATGAATTTATTTGTCACACTGAATGAATGACAAGTCAACAAAAGATGCCAGGGTAGATCTAAGTGACTGAACTGATGGAATAATTACATATAGGCATAATTCAAAAATCTGGAGGATTTAATTTTACAAAGGAATTAAGATGACAAGTATTAGATTGCGTGGAGATTCTCTGCTATTTCATTAGGGTATCCCATTATTTTTTTGGCCCTTTAAAAATCACATAGAAAAGCATTTAAGGTAAATGGCCATTACAAATTATTAGTGTTTTCCTTGCTACCACAACGCATCAGTCTTGTCTGGACAATGACATTTTCCAAGCAATTTCTTCATATAAAGAAATTTGTTGAATGAATCTCTCCCTTTTTTTTAAATTTATGTATTTATTATGTATACAGGAGAGGGTGCCAAATCTCATTACAGATGGTTGTGAGCCACCGTGTGTGCTGGGAATTGAACTCAGGACCTCTGGAAGAGCAGTCGGTGCTCTTAATCTCTGAGCCATCTCTCCAGCCCCTGAATGAATCTCTCTAACACAAATATTTTCTAGGCCCTGAGAATACAACTTATCTTCATCCCTTTCTTAAATACAAATTCATGCTAAATTTGAGACTAATTCATTTTGATATTACTTTTGAAATCAAAGTCTAAATGATAATCAATGGGTCCTGGTGTGGAGGAGCTGAGAATATAAGGTGACAGAGTAATAACTAAGGCCAAGAACTGAGGAGAAAGAACCTCAGGAAGACCAGCTGATGGCCAGTCAGATGTTAAAGGCAGAGTGATCAGCTAGGTGCTGCCTCCCTGCCAAGAGTGCCCTTGCTCTGACTACAACTTCTGCAGGTAAGCAAAGCAGCCAGGGTAGTGGGATGCTCAGTGCCAAGAATTAGCTGACATCGAGGCTGGAGAGATGACTCCACGGGTAAGAGCACCTGCCCTTTCAAAGGACCTGAATTGGTTCCCAGCACCTACATCAGGAGACTCACAGTTACCCAGCTCCAGCTCCAGGTAATCCCAGACACTCTTCTTAGCCCCTGTGGGTACCCACAGACTTGTACCATACATTCGTTCAGATACCGACACATAAATAAAAAGAAAATATTCCTTTTAAAAAGACTGAGAAATAAAACTTATGGGCCATTTTCGTTAGTTTCATCCTTTTATTATTATTGTCACAAGGTAAGTGAAGAACTGGCCTTCATTGATTTAACGCTTTCATTTAAACTGCCTACGACTTTTATTTGAAAGGAGTCAACATTCGGATGCTTAAAATCAACAAAATTTATTAAGAGTGTATGCAAGATTTCATTTGATCCAGATGTTAGGAGAACCCATTTCTCCAAAGATAAAAGGCAGTTCCTGCATACAAGGCAGGGGGATGAGTCTACAACACCCAAAAGCTCTGCTTACACATGTGGGCTAACATGATTTGACATCCACACATCCGTGATCTGTTTTCTCTGTTGCTGGAAGGAACTCTAAGGCCAACTATGTAAGTGTCAGTGCTGACACCTTTACCAGCATCACCCTCAGAATTCACCTGAAGACATGTCACCAGCACCCAAACCTCAAGCCAAAGGTAGTACCACGGGAACCAGCCCTTCAATATACTCCAGCTGTAACTCACATACTCTGAAATTTGAATATCAATGGTACTGCAATTTAAAAAGCTAAAATAATGGAACTTTGGGAGAGTTACTTCCTGTGTTTTGTTAATACCAACTTTAGAAACAAAAATTGAACCAAAGAAAGTAAAAAAGAAAGCTCAGACTCCTGTAAGCATCAGGTACTGATGGTTACAAAGAAAAATAAATGTGTTCATATCAACAAACACAATCAGGAATTCATCTTTGTTTTATATTGCTATTTAAGGAGACAAACATCTATTGGTATGAATGCCCTCTCAATGGCCTTTATAATACCAATGCATGTGCTTTTTAAAAGAGCTGCACCATGAATATTTATTGTGTTTTCATCCAAGTACATATGTGTGTTGAACATATTACTCCCTTGCCTCTGCTCCGGTTGGTCACCTTTGCTCCTTAGAAAGTTTGGTTTCTGATTCTAATTCCATGTCATATACACATACATGACTTTATGTATCTACATAAAATCCTAAAGCCACATTTGTTTTCCAACATGTGTGAGTCTTGAAAAAGGGTCATTTTTTCTGTGTCACAAAGAAAAGAAAAAGTGGGGAGCAGGAGGAGGGGAGGGAGGGGGAGCTGTGGTTGGTATGTAAAATGAAAAAAATTAAAATAAAAAAGAAACAGAAAAAAGAATTTCAAAAAGGGGTCTGAAATGGTAGAAACTGAGCCACCCCGACTCTGCTGCTTCTGCCTTCATACTCTAGCTGGAGGCACACACTTTCTCCATTGCCTGACATTAAAAAATTCTATTTTAAGGAAATCATGGGCCAAGAATTGAAATATAGTCTCAGCAAGTGGTTTGAAGGTGCTGTAAGCTGAAATCCATCAGCCTCTTCTTGATCATTTCATGACTAGAGAGGGAGGGAGGAGAGGAAGGGAGACCAGAAAAGGGTTCATTTCTTCAAGTTGATTATGTCACCTAAACTTGTTTATTTTACTCTTTGCTCCTCTATTCAAATGGTCTTTTATAAAATAATTACAGGCATCTTTTCCTAGGGCCACTGAGTATCTGACATGTCATGGGGTTCTCTAGATACTGGGAAAGCTAGGATCTTTATTGAAAAAAACTCAACTTATAAGCATAACATTTGTATTAGAAATAATTGTACCAGTCAAGATGGAAATCAGCATGTTTGGGAGTCAGTGAGGGGCTTGACTTAATTTCACCCCTAGCCAGAGCCAAAACAATAATGTCACCATAAATAATCCAATTCCTACCCGGGGTTGCCCAGAAGAGCCAAACTTGCATCAAAGGCAAGAGGAATGCTTCTGTCATACGCATCAGGGCACATGGTATTAAGTTCAGTTGAGGGGAAAACCTCAGTTTCCTCTCTTTTAAAGAAGAGAGTAATCTAAAGTGTTGAAATACCACCGAGGAAACTGTTTGATGTTCAGCCAGGGACCTGGGGGAATGAAGGAGCCCAGGCAAGCATGCCCATGTATGCTGAGAATCTGGACTCCAAGTTGCTCCAACAAGGATTTTGCTTTTAGGTTTACTACCAACCTGTGGTTTCTTGAAAAGGGACTATTGTGTGTCAAATGTTCAAGAACACTTTTCAGAATGAAAAAAAAAATGATTAAAACCTCAGAGAAGAGGGGACTGCACTAGTATAATGTGGGGGTCAATGGTACACTGGGTAACATTTTCAGAAATATGATTCGTTAAACTTGTTGAGAAATCACTTTTTTTAAAAAACAGAATACTCCAAAGATGGAACTGACATCGTTTGGAATGATTTCCTCCCCGCCAACTTCAGAGGAACGAGTGGTGGCAGTATTCTGGTAGAAGCTGGATAACCATCTGTTAAGGGTACTCTATCCATGAAAATACTGTTTGCATCATGGAACACTGCTAAGGTTTTATTTTTATCCTCTTTGCCATGTCTGTAGAGGAGACCTTCTGAGATAAATCAGACGGCTGGAAGGCTGGAATGAGGACTTGGAACCATCTGAGGCTTGGTAACAAAATGCCTTGCAATGGGTCCAAATGCAGGTGTTTAAAACACCTGCAGAGCCGGTGGCAATACAGATTTCTGAGTTCTGCCTCATCTCATTTCTCAAGCCAGATCCATGTTGTCTGGGCAACTGACTACTGTCCTGTGTACTGTGACGTTTTCCTTCCCACTGGACTCATTTCCTCATCATAAAAACATTGAAGAACCTATTTAGAAATGACCCCCGTGTGCAGCCACTTCTCCTTCTAACTTCTGCTCAAATTCTCCTTTCTTCTCATGGAAAATGTAATCTTTATTCGACGTCCCTCTTCTTCCTGACTGTACAACACACAGGCAAGTCAAGCTTTTGAGCATTGTCTCTGAAAGCTCTCATCAAAGATGTGAGCACTTCTCCACTGTGGATCCCAATGGAGGTATCTCAGTCTTCCTGTGAGCAGATATTTAGCATATATGAACACTCTGTCGCTTTGAAACGCTCTCTCACGCCCCCTAGAAGTCATCAGACCCTCCTGGTGCTTCTCCTTCCCCACTGTTCTTCTCAACACTGGACTCTTCAAGTGTGTCTCCTCTCTTTTCTTGGTCTCTCCTCCTCCTATCAACTCTGTAGTGACTTGCTCTGAGTCATGGCTTTCTATGTTGCAAGAACATGGAGTACTTTCCATTCATCAGCCCTGGCCTCTCCACTAAGCCTCCAAATTCCATGTGAGTGTCTCCCTGGCTTCTCAGATCATCTCCACAGATCAAGCCAACCTCCTGATGCTCTACCACAGTGAGTAACAACCTATCCAGGGCTCAAACACCTTGGAGCCTCCTTCAATTCTCAGTTCTCTCACGGGAATATACTCAATCCATCACATCCCAGTAGCCCCCCCATATGGAAATGCACTCAGAAAAAAATAAAAGCAGAGGTTTGGTTGAATATTAAAGTTTTTTATACCACAAAACTCTTAGACACACAGTAGCAAGTCTTGATGGTCTTTGATTCTGCACTGAATTCTTAGATACAGCACCAAAAACTAAGAGGAACAAAAGGAGAGAAAAAGTAGATAAGCTGACTTACATCAAAACTAAAAATGTAATCAGGTGGGTGGACATACATGTAATCAGGAGCACAAGAATTATCAGTTCCAGGCCAGGCTAGCTTTTATATAAAGAACAAGTATAGTTGTATCTATATAGCAAGACCCTGTGTCTAAAACCCAAGGAAGGGCTGGAGATGTAACTCAGTGGTAAAACACTTACTTAACATATATATTCAAGGCTCCTAAATACACACACACACACACACACACACACACACACACACACACACACACATTAAAAATAGCAACAAAATGCCTGTGCACCAAAGGACATATTCCAGAAGGTGAGAAGATCACTACTGTGGTCTCAGTGTTTATATCCTTCCACCCATCTCAAAATCCACATGCTGAAATCCTAACAGACAATATGATGGTATCAGGAAGCAGGCTTTGGAAATGTGATGAGATCACAAGGACTCTGCTATTATGATTTTGGTCATTGCTTTTACAAAAGGCCCCTGTGATAACTATTCTTGGTTATCAACTTGACTACATCTGAAATTAAATAAAGCCCAAAAGGCTAGGCACACCAGGGAGGGATTTTTTTTCTTAATTAAATCATTTGAAATGAGAAGACCCACTTCTAAACCAGATCATTGGGGTGGGAAGATCCACCTTTAATCCAGAGCACACCTTCTGTGGGCAGCCTGTATAAAGCACATAGAAGAAGAAAGCTTGTTTTCTTTGCCTGCTCGCTCTCTCTCTCTCTCTCTCTCTCTCTCTCTCTCTCTCTCTCTCTCTCTCTCTCTCTCTCTCTCGATAGCAAACCCATTCCTTCACTGGCATCAGAGCTTAATTCTCCGGAATTCTCTGAGATTCTTCTCTGAAGTCCAACTGAGACATCCAGCCTCTTGGACTAAACAATTATTGAATTCTTGGACTTCCTGTTGGTAGACAGCCATTGTTAGACTAGCTGGATCATAGCCTATAAGCCATTCTAATAAATTCTCTCTCTCTCTCTCTCTCTCTCTCTCTCTCTCTCTCTCTCTCTCTCTCTCTCTCCCTCTCCCTCTCCCTCTCCCTCTCCCTCTCCCTCTCCCTCTCCCTCTCCCTCCCTTCCTCCCCCCCCCTCTGTATATGTGTGTTTCATTCTATGAGTTCTATTCCTCGAGAAAGCCCTGATTTATACTTCCATAGAGAGATCCCTGGCTACTTCTGCCATGGGGCCACAGTAGTATAAAAGAGGGCCTCATAAGAGAATATAACCTGAAACCACATCAGCACAAACTCTGAACCTGGATATCACAGCCTTCAGAGGAATGAGAAATAAATTTCCATTGTTAATAATCATTCAATCTATAATATTTTATTATAGTAACCCAAATAGACTAAGGCAACAGCCTACAGACAAGACATGCCTACAAACCACATATCTAACAAGGGTTTGCTCTCCAGGATTCCTTTCTCTCTCTCTCTCTCTCTCTCTCTCTCTCTCTCTCTCTCTCTCTCTCTCTCTCTCTCTCTCTCGTCAGTGTGTCTGTATTCCCATGACTCAAAAACACAAATAGAGAGCTAAATTTCTGCAAATGAGCCAAGGACCCGAATAGGTATTTCTTCAAAATTACACACAAATGAAACATTCAAAAAAGATGTCCAACACCATTAGTCATCAGGAACATACAAATCAAAACTATAATGAGGTGCAGCTTCATACCCACCAGGATGGTTCCAATAAACATAAATGTAAAATAGCAAGTGTTTGTCTGTGAGAATACTGCGTCTATAGAAAGCATTTCATAGGTGTGAATGACGTAAACATAGAAACAGTACACAGTCTCTTCATTTCACTCCCAGGCATACATTTGAAAAAAAAAGAATGTATGTGCTGTCTATGAATGTTCATACTAGCAGTATTATCAGTGACCCATAAGTGAAAATATCTATTTTGTCTATCGTGTGTGTGTGTGTGTGTGTGTGTGTGTGTGTGTGTGTGTGTAACTTATGTGCCACTATATGAGTGAATGGGTCCATACAATGCATACCATTCACCTATGAGAAGGATCGAGGTTCTGTTGACACAAACCAGAGCTTCAAAGAATTTCCTGAGTTTGTGAAAGAAGTGTCCCAAACGTTTGTGTGCTGTATGGTAGATGACAGGAGGGGCGGTGCTTCTTGGGTAGGACCCCTTACTTTGACGTGGTAGAAATGTTTGGAAGTGGAAAGAGCTGGTGTTTGTTCCACTCTGAATAGACTAAGTGCTATCAGACCCATCCCTTTAAAAGGGTTAATTTCACATTCTACGACTTCTACTTCACCTATGTTTCCTGGAATAATCTAAGTCCATGCACTGCTCTCAGCCTCCTTAGCATCACCGCGGCCCCTCACCCTCTGACACTGCCTCCCATCTGGTCTCTCCTCCTGTCTTTTCTCAGTGTCACAGCCAGTGTGATCGTGTTTTGAAGTCAGATCATGTCCTCCCTGTGCTGAAAGCCCTCCAAACCTCTTTACCTCTTCTTAGGCAAAGCCAGCATCCTTACACTGGTCTACAAAGCCTCACACAAAGTGGCGGGCTACTATGCTGACCTCATTTCACCTCAGCCCCTTCCTGTCTCCACTCCAGTCAGCCAGGCTCTCTCCCCTGGGGCCCTAACACCTACTGTTCCCGGTTTTTAACATTATTCCCCCTAAGTAGCTGTAGCTTTTGGGTCAACACAATATTATTTTTTAACTCACTTTTCTCTTATGCTTTGATTGTCCTACTTCAGCGGCCAAAACGCACATTCTCCATTTCCCTTATCTGCCACATTTCTCTCATGGCAATTATTTCTGCCCAAACACATAGTCCCTGACAGATGCTGACCACAAGGATGGACAGAAAAGTTTTCTTTGATCTTACGATGGAAGATTTGTAAAATATTTGGGAAGCTGGTCGTTAGTGTTTGCAAGTGACAGACAAACCATACCTGGCTGTCTCTAACATGTGTCTCGTTACGTGCTGGTGAAGGAACCAATCTCAGCTCCTGCAAATTTCTCAAGCCTCGGAATACCTGCAAAAGAAGCTAAAACAGGAAGTGTACACCCACACAGGTGTGTCTTCCTTTGTAGCACTGGATTAAGAAAGCAGGACCAAAAAATGCATTCAAGGGGTTTGAAAACTTTCTAAGTGGGAAATAATGTCTGAATGAATATAAACCAGACAAAAGTGCCCAGTTCTTTTATTTATTATATAGCTACATGTACTGTTCAAAGAAAAGCTTACCAGGGCCTGTACGCTGGCTCTGCAGGTCAGAGCACTAACAATGTAAGCCTGAGGACCTGAAGGCAGAAGAATGGGGCAGAGGTTCAAGGGCCAGCTAGCCAGGAGTGCACAGTGTGATCGAGATAAGACAGACACTGCTTCAACAGGT
Source organism: Peromyscus eremicus (assembly GCF_949786415.1). Lineage (NCBI taxonomy): Eukaryota > Metazoa > Chordata > Mammalia > Rodentia > Cricetidae > Peromyscus > Peromyscus eremicus. The sequence goes on from NC_081435.1 coordinate 7,315,572, forward strand.
TGGAAAGAGAGAACCAAGTCCAGCAAGTTGTCCTCTGACCTCCAAGCATGGTCCATGGTGCAAATGACCACACACACACACACACACACACACACACACACACACATACACACACACACACACACACACACAGTGGAGGCTGCGAACACATAAAATAAAAAATAAATGAATGGTTTTTAAAACTATGTCTTTTAAAAAAAGACCCTGACTTTAAAAACAACAACAACAACAAACTACTGCTCATGAGAACATTTTGACAAGGAGGCACCCAGCTGCTTATCAACAGCACAGAGCACAATCCCTGCGTTTTGTGCCATTTCCCACAACCCATCAGAAGCCAGTGAACTATAATGGCCTACTTGGCTTTATCAACAAGAAGTTTATAAACCTACAGTTCAAATATTTTAAAAAATTTTACATGTTAAATACAAACAAAATTTACCAAAATAATTACAACAGATTTTCATGATCAAGTCTCTGTTAAAATTCAGTGTGACATATCAGACAAAGGCACTTACATTATTTAAAAAATAGTATAGCATGTGCTAGGGGAAGTGGCTCAGTCAGGAAAAGTGCTTGCTGTTTATATACAGGACCCAGCTTTCAATTCTCAGACCTGTTAAAAGTTGGGCAAAGGGCAGGGGAGCGGTTGTTGCTCGCCGTTAATCCAAGAAATCTCAAGGCAGAAGCAGGTGGATCTCTGTGCATTTGAGACCAGCTTGGTCTACAGAATGAGTTCCAGGACATCTAGGACCACACAAAGAAACCCTGTCTTGAAAACAAAAAGCAAAAAACAACAACAAAAAGAAAGTTCGGCCCTGGAAAAAGCAATCGTAACAACAGCAGGCAGAAACAGGTAGATTCGTAGGACGCACTGGCCAGCCAGTCTAGCTCAATCCGCCAGCCTCAGTTCATGATGCTACAATGACCAATGGGGAAAACAGCTGAGGCAAGCACCCAAGGACAACCTCTACATACATGTACACATGCACTCCCATATACATAGCCCCCACACACAAGAACATGCAAACACACACATAAACAGCACAGTGTTTTAGTTGTATAATCCTACTAAACTAATAAAAACTATTCAGTCATGTCTACAGTTACCATCCTTCACCCCCCCCCCCACACCCCCGTTAATGCAGAACAGGCTCAATCAGCAAGCAAACTAATCTAAATTAAATCCCATGGAGTTGAACATAATCATCATGAGCTGGCCAGAGGTTGTGCATCAGAATGGATTACTGAAAATACCCATGGTAATTGCCAGTTGCTATTTATGTTAACCAGATCTGAGGAGTTGACTTGGCGAAACAGCAGGAGGACAACCAATTCAAAACACGCAAGGACATCCCTTGCCAGCCACACTGAAAGACCCGGGATCCTCTGCAACCTTAGAGTGGTGGCTGCTGCTGTATCAGACACTGTGAACACAGGACAGAAATGTCGATGGTAATTCTTTTATTTTCAAGTAAAGTATTTCCACAATCGTTTTTTCCTTCTCCTAGCTTAGTGGAGTATAAGCTAAATATTAGATTCCAAAGCCCTGTGTTTTTCTACTGGTAAGTAGGCATGTATAAATGATTAAGAGTAAAGACAAATAATATATATATATATATATATACATATATATATATATACACACACACATATATATATATATATATTTAATTGGAAGAGGTATTGTTTATGTGATGGTCCCCAAATCTTCCCAGTCGTATGTCAATCATTGTGCTAAGTGAGAAAGCTTTGCACAAGACATCTGGATATGTGGACTAAGACCTCCTGCATTTCTGTGGTGGACTTTTTTTTAATTATCAACATCATCAGAACTAGGTTAGGAAAAAAAAAACAACACTGAGTTCTAATTCCAGGTCTGCAGCTAGCAGACTAAGGAGCTATGTAATCACGGGCAAGCCTATAATCTCTCAGAGCTCTAATTTGCTTGTCTGGAAAATGAGAGAGTTGGTAATAAGTGCTTTGAAACTGGAATAGGAAAATGTAAGGTAAAAATCACTGCCTAAACATGACAGATCTGATCCTACTTCACGAAGGCAAACATATATCTTGCAGGATTAAAAACTGCTTTTCACCAGAAAGGAAAGAACAAATCTAGAAAACATTACAAAATTACATGGTGATGGATATCTTTAAATGAAATAACATACGTTTATGATTTAAAGGAGGGAAGGAGAAGGGAGGGAAGGAGGGAAGGAGGGAGGGAGAGAAGGAGAGAGAGAGAGAGAGAGAGAGAGTGTGTGTCTTTTTATCTTACAAAGAACATTTCTACAGGGTTGAAGACATAGTCCAGTGAACAGAGTGAGTGCCAGGGTGTGGACCTGAGATTGGATTTCAGAAAAGAAACACAGTAGCAGCATGTGTAAACCCAGTGTTTCTGCAAAGAGATAGGAGGAGGAGGAGAAGCGGATTCCCTGGACACTCACAGGACAGCTAGCCCAACTTACCAGCAGTAACAACAGAAACATGTAGTCTCAAGCAAGGACCGACACATGACCATGACGTTATCCCCTGGCCTACACACACATAACATGACAGAATACACACACACACACACACACACACACACACACACACACACACACGAAACATTTCTACCAAATACAAATCCACAATAAACATCCACTTGTCAAACCCTGTATTTCCTTTCATCTACAAATTCTACTTTTGAACAAATTCCAGAAGATGGTGTCTCTAAAGAAACATCAACTTTCTCTAGAATTTCTATAGCAGCACTATACATCAGAGAAGAAAATTAGAACAACCTGTATGTTCAAAAATAGACACACAGCTAAGAAAAATCTGGTTTTGCTAACAAAACAGAACTGAGGACTGTACAGCTATTTTAAAATGTAATGGACTCTCTTCAGTGAGTCAAAGTTATGACATAACATAAGAGGAGAGACAAAGGTTGAACATATGACACATCACTCCTTTATGATTTTATGAAAATACAGACTGATGAAATCAGCAAGAGCTGCTGGATGGCCTATAATGCACTTCTAAGGTTTGCTATCTCAGGGAATTCCTGACAAATGGAGAAAATGAAAGGGAAGTTGAGGACAGGCTGCTCCGTAATGACTGTTCAGGCCATGTGTGACGCTTCTCTGTGGCTTTCTAATGCCATCTTACATCTTCAATGAGAGTTTCATAGTTCCCAAGCACCTTCATGAAGATTACTGCTCACCTGTTAAAAATGATCAGCAACCCTGGTCCTAAATACCAAAATTTTCAACTCCTTCACAAGGCTGGGCATGCCACATGCATCCTCTGACACCACTGTATGCAACAGGTGAGCCACTGGCCTCTTTAAAAATGTTATCAAAAGGAAATAGCAAGAATAATGTCTTATCTTTTCAAATAGAGTGAAATAGAGAATTAAAATGACTGGCTAGGATATGAAAACTGATTCTAACTGGGAAAGACACATAATGCTGCAGGATTGAGAAAGGAATGTTGTGCAACAGAGGGGACAGCAAAATGGGAAAACACGATGAACTCCGTGGTGGCAACTCTAACATCACCCTTCATATGGTAGAATACGCCAAGCAGCTGGTAACTTGGGAAGGTGCAGAAGACTGCCATTATTTCCTTACACCCTACGGGCCACTAGCTCACACCAGAAACAGCCAGCCTCAGTGACTTAGCAATGTGGTGTGTATAAGGTGGAATGAATTATTTCAGTATCCAAACTCATGCACAGAATTATGGCATGGCATTTTGCTTCCATGAATGGCATAGCGTTGGATTATTATCCTACAAAAGGTGCCAAAAATATATAAAAGGTAAAAGCGTACGATCATTTAGAGTCAGGGCTCTGACAGGAACATTAACCAGTGACACTAAGACTAATGCTCCTCCTGGGAAGTTGGAGTGAATTTTCTTTTTTCCCCAAAGTTACTTTTTTCCCCTAGTGGGTGTTTTAAACAGCGTGTCTTGAGCTTTCGTGTGCTGGTTTGTCCTTTAACATTGTCTAAGAAGGATAAAGAAAACAAGTAATAGTATGTCATGTGCAAAACACACACTATCATCTATTCTTCTCCCAAGATGGATGGCTGGAGGGAAAAGCCGAAAATATTTTGAATCTTTCATAATCACAACTTCAGGACAAATCACAAGTGTCTAAGTTATACTAAAAAGATGTAAGCGAAAAGTTAAGCCCCATTTCTCGTGTTACCAGCATTATGGAATAACTATAAAATGAGCTATCATCTTTAAAACTATTCAAAATCTCCAAGTAATTAATCTTATGTCAATGGTTTCTGGTGACAGACTATGTGCTTATTTGTAATAAACAAATTAAAGGCTCTTAGAAAAAAGCATTAGTCATTTAAAAAAAATGAATCACAAAAATACAATAAAAAATTGCAACCAATTACCCTAAGATTTTTTTTTTTGCCTGGTAGAACTATTTCTTAGAATCATGTCAATATATTTTGCACACTCAGGGGGTACTTTCCTACTATACAGGTTCTATACTGCATAGTCATTTACAGATTCAAAGAACCTGGAAAGTTTGTAGGACGTCAAGATTCTCTTTGAGATTAAGTTGATATCCTGTGATTTGAATTAAAGCACCATCAAGTCAGCCATGACCCACTAGATAAGAGAGTGATTCAGTGTTGAGACAGACCAACTCTGTCATGCACTCATTAAAAAAGCATGTAATGAGCAGGGGCAGGAGGATGCTTTTGAGAAAATTGGAAATCAACTTCTGAAAGACCACATAGGTGGGAAGCAAATCATTATTTAAATAGAAATTAAAATAAAATGTAAGTTGCACCAAAGAGCTTCCCTAGCTAAGAGGCCATTTACATTTCAAAGTCCTCTGCCTCCAGTATTCTTAGGTGTTTGAGCACTGGGTCTGTCAGCACTGTGGAGACACTTCAATTAAGGCTATGTGGTAGAGCTCTGTGCAAATTAATTAGTGGAGGTTAACAGATTTTCTAAATGCAGCTCTCTCAGACAGCTTTAGAGATGTGCAAGATTTGCTGGGAAATAAAATTTAAATATGATTCACTGATCAATTCTTGCTTTCATATTTCAATAACACACTGTGCAACGAAAATGTGTTCATGACAATACTAAAAGGCTACTAACCAAAATTTTGTTCATTTCCCACTAGAACTAAAGCAACGGGCTTTACATTTTGCTTTAGATAGGTTTTATTTCTGATTTCGGTCTAGCTTTGTTGGCAAGAATTCTCATATAGTAACCACAATTAATTTGATCATATTTACATGGAATGTGTCTATAGTTCCAATTCACGTATGTTCCACATAGACAAGCTTTCTAGAAATTTCTATAAACAACATCATAACAAAAGCACAGATTTCATGGCCCCTCCTGATATTCTATGTGTTAAGTTTGTTTACTATAATTTTGCCAAATATTAAAGTTGAGCGTGTTTTAATCCAAGTTAGTATTTATGAGTTCCTTTCTGAAATTAGAGGAAATAGTTTTTGACCCTTAGAATCAGATGTCTGATAAGTACCATTCTTCAGACTAAGTAAAATAGATGCAGGAAAAGCAGTTGTGTGAGGTTTCTCAGTATAAACTGAACAAGGAGGAAACTTGGACATTTCACAAGGCCGGGAGTTTCCAACAATGTACATAGGAACTACAAGGTCTTCTCTGTAGTCCCACAATAAAGTCCCTATGGTCTCATTATGGAGACTGAAAAACTCACACTTGCTAGGCCCCAGACAGGAGTCAGAGACCTTCTGAAGAGCACGCACACTGTACAGACAAGAATTGTTTTGAAGATACTACCATTGAGAAGAGGCTGTCCTTTGTGCACATCCTTCGGTAAGACTGCACTGTAAACATCTTCAGGAAATCCAGTCTTGCATAATGCAATTTCACCAGAAGCCTCCACAGACGCCTGGAACACAAGAGAAAAATGCAGGCAATGATTGCTGCCTCCTTCAACCAAGAAACCATCCACTTGGCATCCAGCCCCATTTTTTTCAACTATCTTGTACAAACAACCTCTGTTTCTGAAGGGTTACAATTAGAATGCAGAGGGCAAAGGGTTAATCTTTTTGATAATTGGAGTTGAAGAAACAAATCCCACTTGTCTAGTCCTGAAAAAAAATCTACATAATACACATTCCAGGTTTTTCTAAGGACTGACCATTTCCATTAAAATGGCCTTTGTGAATGAAGAGGACCAAGTAGGCATGGAACTAGGAGTCAGCCAAATAGTCCTAGGGGCCCACATATCACCCACAGTAACGAGAGAGCTCATGGGGGGAAAAAAGTATACATTCAAGTGTATACATAGTTTCATATTCTCATCTAGTTCTTCATGAAGTTTGCTTCCACATGCTTTGTTCATAGAAAAAGTTATGATAAACTTACTGCATAATAAACAGTACATGCCAAGTCAAACCAAACAATGTCAAGTATATAGTCTTTAATTCAAAGAATATGGTTATATTAAAAACTATTAAAAATGATCAATTCAATTAAGATTCTTTTTTTATACTTAAGAAAGTAACTACAAGCCTTTCTGCATCTTCCTCTCTGTCAACATACACAGTTACTCACAGGATACTTAAAATTTAGTCACCCCAAGGGTTACTGAATTATCCATCAACATTTGCATGGTTACTTCTGGCTTCACTGCTTCAATCTCAGGATGTTTAGACCCTATAGTATTCTCTATTAACTATAGGACACTCTACCCTAAACTGATGAAAGTTCAAACACAGAAGGAAGAGGAAGAATACATAAAGTTCACCAAAGGGAGCAATTTCAATCACCAGAGTGTTAGGACCAGTCCCCAAAGACACAACAAATCAGAAAGAAATGATCACTGACCCATCCCTACCCCCAAAGTGACAGAACTCAGAACAAGTAGTGTCTGGATGAAGCAATACAATGCTGCTTCTTAATTAAAGGAATCCCTGAATTACACACATGAAGTTTAGAAATAATAATGTTGCAAAAGGCCACTCATCTAATAGCTAATCTGCTCTTTCCATGTCTAAGGGAATAAAAACACAAACAAATTTAAAGTGTATTAAATATTGCACAGTATTTAATATCAAAATATTATTAGGAACTACAAAAGAGATTGTAGTTTAGCCTTATGGAGGTAGACTTTGAGTGTCATCCTGACAAAAATGTAAAGTCAGCTAGGGGATGGCCATAGTACACTTTTGAGCGAATCTGTGAAGACATTTGCAAAGAGGACCAACTGAGTGGAAAGACCCATGCTGAGTGTAGGTGGTACCATTCCATGAGTTAGGGTCCTCCAAAAGTAAAAGAAGAAAGAGGAGACAGGCCTTCCCTTCTCTCTGCTTCCTTTCAGCTGTGAAGACCAGCTTCAGCCACAGAGGACACCCACATGACACTCTGTCCAAGTGTATGGGAACAGTGGCAATGGACAGGCACTTAGGAAGCCAGGAGCCTACTTAATATTGCCTTCACCCAGTTGCTTCTGTCGGGTATTTTAGTCATACAGACAAAAAGTGAACCAATACAAGACCCACAAAATTCATGACAGGTTTCAAGTCAACTATATGTGAGAAGAGAACATATAAAATCAGGGACACAGAGGGACCCACCTCTTTACCCAAGAGTAAGTGTACAAACGAGACTACTTTGGCAAAGTCTGCTGAGGATGACTTTGGCTACCTCCTTCCTACACTGTACTACATTCCCAGAGAAGTTCTCTCCTTGGTGCCCTAGTAAATGATGGAGAGATGTTCACTGAAGCATAGCTATTGTCTTGGGATCTACAGAGCCCCTACACATCCACCCACAGGAAAATGGACCAATATATTTTCCAAGACTCAAGAAGAGAAAAACCCAACATCATTAACACTGAAGACCTGGTCTGCATGTATCCAATAGGCAATTTGTCAAATGGACAACACAACAAGCAAAAATAGTCAAGGCCTTAAAGTTATACACAATGTGGAAGCAGAAATTTAATTATCAGTCAAGCTCAGGACGAGCATTAGTTTAAGTACCCCAAAAACCACATTTGTGTGGCATTCCAGATTAAAACTGAAGGCTAAGCACATGGCACTACAAGTCACTCTTAAAAATAAATAAATAAAAGATACGAGTGATGATTCCATTTTTACAAAATTTAATCACAAAGATAGCCAGTGCTCTGGACACACACAAATAAATAGAAGGAGAATTTTAAAGCAGCCAAGGCAATGAGAGCAACCACCTCCAGGATGGGAAGGTGAGACATGCAACAGGAAAGATTTTTTTTTTTTTACAGGTTGCTTCAAATGTATCTGTAGTAGCTCATTTCTTTGGTAGAGCAGGTGAAGCAGCAAAGTAAGATGTGAAGACTGGAAAAGACATGTGGGTACACTCTGAATTATTTCCAGTATGTCCACATGCTACCAATTTCATAATAAAAGATAAGTAATTTGGAACCAATTAAGAAGAAGAGATGTCCCCCATACTTGTGGAGTATGAGACACAGAAAGGTGTTACCATACTAGCCACTTGAGATCCCAGTTACATGCACCCTGATACAGGGAAGGCACTTGGTAAAAGGAAAGCTTTAACTTTTAGCTCACGAAAACAAATGAAGGGAACTCCCCATCTGACACATTAAGGGGACTATAAACCTGTGTCCCACTGCCATGTTATGGATTCGCTTCTTCACCCCTAGCACAAGCTTCAAAACATGGTGGAGCTGTGACAGATTCTTGTCAAAATATGTGGGTCAGGGCAGAGCTGGGAGGATGACCAGACAGAGCAAACTGTGAAAGACTTACAAAAAGGCGCAATCTCATTTCAGCTGGACACTGGGAGGGTCAGTGTGCAGCTGCATGGAGAAGCTCTCCATGATCCATGAATTCTTAAGACTGTGGACTAATGGGTGGTTTTGCTTCAATTCCAAGATTAATGTGTTTAGCTAAGCAGAACTGGCACCAATAACGACCTGGTCGAAACTTACAGGAACAAGATCACAAGGCTACCTCAAGGCCATCAGGAATAAGGTGGATGTTGTCTTCTTATGGTTTAAGTCTCCTTTATATAAAAGGAAGAATTTCACTCTGTAATCCTTTATCTAGTCTCTCTGCATACACCGTCCTCAGCTATGCAAGGGTGCCTGCCTGCCTAGACTGACCATGAGAATGCAAAGCCATAAAAAGTGCATCCCACACAAACCCTGACTGCTCATAATAAACACCTGTGAGAGCCTGTATGACTGTGAGGTTTTTATGTCCACCTCAAATAACGACTTATTATTCTTCCCTAAGACAAAAATGGAGCCAGAAAAGCATGGTGCTACTAATCCATGTTAATATTTGTATTAATATATCTATTTCAAGTTGGACATGGTGGTACATGACCATAATTTCAGCACTTGGAAGGTAGAGACAGGAGGATCAGGAGTTAAAGATCACCCTCAACTACACAGAAAGTTTGAGGCTAGCCTGGGCTATATAAGCTCTTGTTTCAAAAATTATATGTAATATCTAACTATATATATAATACATAAATGTGTGTTGTGTTATACATCATTCTTTTCCAATTTAAACTATCAAAATCAACATGTCAAACTAACAGGCAGCACTCAAGTAAATATAATCTAGAGAAATTATGTCTTTCTTTATTTCAGGTACTAGGTTAGTAAATCCCCTATTTTACTGTATTCTCCCAGGCTCAGACTAGGCTGTTATCAGCTTTGAGACTTGTGGAGACTAACTTGTTGGCAAGCAGGAACTACCCTGGCAAGGTGAATCTACTCCTGAAGTCTCTTGCAGTAAAGAAACAGCTTCAGAATGTGGAAGGTTCTCTAGTGTAACCCAGACTTGATGATGGAATGTTCTACATTAGTGTTTTTACCCCATAATGTATCCTCATATTTTAGGCTATCACAGCTTGGAGGGGAATGCTGGTTTCTAGAGGGGAGGAGACCAGGGGTCCCGCCAAACACGGTTACACCCAAGACAGGATTCATGATGAAGTACTAACCTAAATACCAAACAAATAAACAAAACACCCACCAAAGTTGTATGCTACATGGAAATCCACAAGAAAGGAGTGTCTCTTCACATTTCCCTTCACATTTCCATGTGTGAAGCCCATGATCTCAGATAACTCACTGGACAACTTCCTCATCCTAACCAGGTCTGGGGTGAAACTCTAAAAATCAGATTCAAGGAATGGAATTCTCCCACAAACTTACTGTACATGACTGAAAGGAACTGTGACCTAAACATATTCTTGTGAACAGAACATACGTGAGTGGTGCTTGGGTGAGCAGGCTTTTTTTTTTATATATATATATATAGGTCAAGCAGCAAGCATTTTTAGGCTCTGCAGGATCTGTTTCCAGTCCTTAACTTTGCTGCTGAAACTCAAAAGCAGCTAGACATTTGGCAAGTGAATAAACAACACTACATTAATTCCAAGGAAACCTATCTGTGGACACAAAACCTTGATTTTCTGCATAAGCACAGTGAAAAATATGGGAATCACTCTTGACCAAGCAAACACACAGAACTATCAGCTGCAGACCCTTGGGATACTGTTACGTTTTAGACAGCATTGGTATCTCACTTGATTCTCCTTAAGCCTCTCTGGGGCTGGAAGAACATCAGCATTTTACAGGCAGCAAATGAGTTCTCACAGGAAGTGAAATACCCAAGACCACACTTCCACACACAGGAAGAGGATGAGTTCTAGCTCTGCTGCTCTTCCAATTACAAAACAACATTAGACCCTTTGGAAAAGCGTGTTCTGAGTGTGCATTTGCCGCTGGAAACAGAACGAGGCCCAGGCTTAGGAGCACAAAGCTTCAAGTAGGAAGTGTAGAAGTGCGGAGCCCCAGGGGATATGAAGGCTCCTGGGGTCCTGAGGTCTCCCCAAAGGAGGCTTGTAGTAGCAAAGCAAAGGGGCCTGGCAGGGAAGCTGTGGCAGGAGTTCACTGTCTGAGCTAAAATGAGACAGCAAGAAACAGCACATGCCTAGGGAATGACAATGAGCTCCCTGTCAGGCAGCCCAAGAAACAAGGCAGGAAGTCAAAAGTTGAAGCTGGAGAGTTACACAGGGTCAAGTCATAGATGGCTGGGAGCCTGGGGTTCACCTACTGGCTGGGCCAAGGAAGAGGGTGTTGGGGACCAGGAGTACACCAGCAAACTGTATTTGATAGAGCATTTTCCAAAATGCTTCATGGGAAATGGGGGTAGGTGAAAAGTGGCAGCTGGGAGACATTATAGCATACAGACTTCATTCGGGGCTGGGCATAAAGAATGGGCGAATCCTATAAACGTGCCCTCATTTAAAATCAACAGGGTTTAGTGGGAACCAGGACCCAGAGAGGGAGGGGGAGATGACTTTCCTCCTCTTTCCAGCTGAGTGAGTTTGCCACAAACTGGAAAAGATAGTCACAAAATTACAATGCCAGGAAGACAGTGCTAAAGAAGCAGAAAGAATGGGATGATAAATCTACCTATGGAAGTCAAAGAGGACTCCACAGCACAAGTGACATTTAGGCCTTGACTTTAAAGATGATCAAAAATTTTCCAAGAGTAAGTGGAAAAGAACAGCCCAAGCTAAAGGTACAGGCAACAAAGATTAGTGCTGATCTTGTAGCCCATCACACCAATACAAGTCAGGCCTTCTTTTCCTAATATCTGAGGTTGATTCTGGACTACTGGGAGCAGTTTGTTTTTACATTTAACACTCCAAAATTAGATTTCAAGGAATTAATCATTCCAGCTGGCTTCTACAAACCCCCATGTTTATACATCAAGGAACAATCAGGAGACTTTCCAAAGTCTTGATGAAGCCGCAATAATAGATGCTAGAGACAGTCCATGCCAGATGTCCAGGTATGGCTCTGCCTTGCTGACTCAGGGTTGTGAGCCAAGCTCTTGAAAAGGGTATGCATGTTTCAACATCGAAATGTTTGAAGCATGGAATTTCAATGCACCAGACTGCCTGACTTTCTGTCCCCACCAACTGCTACAGCCTGTGAGCCCCCTAAAACATCCTAATTCTCCATGGGAAGAGTGAGAGATCTAAAGACAGCAGCCACTCACAGGGCAGATATGAGGATTAGCTATTAGTCAGAGTGGTATTAACAGGACTAGGCCACCAGGCCTCTGACTCACGGTTCATCTGTTACACAGACCAGCAGTCCCGAAGCTGGTTCAGCTTGGCACACCATCTGGCACCTTGGTTTAAGAACAGATTCTTGTAACCTAAGGCTCACTACCCCAGAATCTCAAAGAATGTGAGTAGGTATTTAACAAGTGGCTGTTTCCAGAATCACCCCTCGACTCACATCTTTTGGTTCTAGTCCTCAAGATTAATAACTTAGCAACAAGAAAAGGGAATAAAGAGACAATTATTTTTATGTTCTTATTTATATTCCTTTTAAAATTGTGTGTGCATGAACACGCACATGCGTGCACTATGTGAATGCTTTCTGAAAGCTATAGAAAGAGGCTGAGTGCCTTCTAGTACTCTCCTTATTTCTTTGAAACATGGTCTCTCGATGAACCTGGATTTAGGCTGGCAGCCAGCAGGTCCCGTTCATCCTCCTGTCTCTGGTCCCAACAGTTACAGGGTTATAGACGTGAATGCAGCCATACTAGATTTTTCACATGGATGCTAGGAATTTGAACTCAAGTCCTCATGTTTTTAAAGCGAAAGTTTTTATTCACTCAACTCTCTCTCCAGAACTCTTTTCACAGTCATCTAGTCACAACACTGTTGCATTCCTGTGAAGAGACACCGTGACCACCGCAACTCTTACAAAGGAAACCATTTAACTGGGGGCTTGCTTAGAGTTTCAGAGGTTTAGTCCATTATCATCCTAGTGGGGAGCACGGCAGCAGACCTGGTGTTGGAGAGGTAGTTAAGAGCTGAATCCTGATCCACAGGCACAGAAAGAGAGAGAGCCTAGGCCTGGCCTGGCATGGGCATTTGAAACTTCAAAGGTCAACCCCAGTGACACAATTTCACCAACAAGGCCACACCTCCTAACCCTTATAACCCTTTCAAATAGTTCCACTCCCTGGTGACCAAAGATTCAAGTGTATGAGCTTATGGGGGCCATTTTCATCCATATCACCACAACTCCTATTTCTACTCCTTAGAACATGATTGTGAAAAAGCATTCTTTGTTTTGTTTTGAGACAGTTTCTTACTATGTAGCCACAACTGGCCTCAAACTCACTATGTAGACCAGGCTGGCCTTGAACTCCAAGACATCTGCCTGCCACTGCCTCCCAAGTTCTACCTGACCCGAAAAACAATCTGCAAGAACAGAATAGAATTACAAATTCCCCCTTAGGGTACAAACAGCCTTGACTGACTGCAGTAGCAAATTAAGAGTCAATTATCATTCCTGGGGCAGTGTCCATAGATACTATCGCTGTCCTTCCAAGAACAGACTAAGTTTTATAGACTACTATTGCTTCACCTGATTCTCTTCAGGTGTCCTCCAAGGGGGGGCAAAAATACCAGCATCTCTGTTATTTGGTTTGAAAATGACACTTACTTGATTCTGTTGTTTTGCTATTAATAGAGACATCAACTCATCCCCCACCCTGTAATAACTCTTCTGCACCACTGCTCAAAAATGACAAGCAGTTGGCTAGTCCTCTCACACTACCAGAGCAAAATTCACACTGGCCAGAGGATCTGAACTCATTCAGTGCCGCTCTGCGCTCTCACACAATCAGCTCACCTATCTTGAGTTTCAATTTCCTCTTACAAGTCTTAGCTCTACTCTTCCTGGGCTGAAGATCGACCTCCTTGTCTATAATGGCAGAAGTGTAATAGGAGTTGAGGAGTTCGGCTTGCCTATTACCATTAGTCTCCAGTCTGATTCTGAACTTGCAGCACTGTGGCTTTTCGACCTTGTTAAATTTCTCCACTGTCTCCATACCATGAGCTTTAAAGCTCAAATCTACTTCTTTAAGTTTCTGTTCTGATCAGTTTTTACTCTCCGCTGGGTCACTGTATCTGCTTTCCAATTTTCTCCACGTCACTCTTGAGTCTCAGCTATTAGATATTCCGTGCAGACACAGTGAACTGACTCTCCAGTCACCTCATCTCTCTGTCTTATTCTCAATCATTTATCATGATTGCCTAAAAGCTTCACATCTGAACACGAGCCCCTATCTTGAAGAACCACTACATTTTCTTTCTAAGAAGACAACTAGTGTGTGTTATCATAAGTCCTTAATCAATTGGATACTTCTCTCCAAGTTTTCCTTTTTAACCCATCAGATTGCTGTGATTATAATCCATTTGGAAGACTGTAGGAATTACCACATGCAGATGGGTTGATACTTCCTTAAAACACACGTGTTCCCCTACTCTTTCCAGAATGGACAGCAGTCATGTGCATAGTGTTGACTGAAGGCCTGCATCAAACCTACAAAGGCTCAAATTCAGCCCCATCCTCCTACTTCCCGATGTTGTTCAGCTATATAGGGTCATCTATGATTCAGCTTCCTTCTCTGCAATAGTAATAATAATAATAATTAATAATAATAATAATAATAATAATAATAATAATAATAATAATAAAACTTTTGGCCTTTTAAGAATGTAGTAAAAAGCAACAAACAGCTTAAAGATAATTGTATATTCACTACAAAGCCACTCCCTATGGGCCAAGCATTCAAACACATGAGTCTATGGGGGCCATATCTATTCAAACCACCATAATCGGAATAGGCACTATCTATGAGTGTGGCAGAATATCATTAGGGATAATTTTATTTATTTTTTTTAGACCGGTAGTGTTTGACTTTACCCTATGTCTCTGGGCTATCTAGTCTCTTGTTCTTGATTACCTAAGCAGTGTTGAGTATGGGTTCTTGTGGAGTGGGCCTTAAGTCAAATTGGACATTGGTTGGCTACTCATACAAGTTCTGTGCCACTATTGTCCCAGAACATCTTGCAGGCAGGACAGATTATAGGTCTAAGGTTTTGAGACTGGGTTAATATTTATGTTTCTCTTTTGGTAGCCTGAAGAGTGCCTTGCCTTCCTGCACTGAAAAGACCAGAATGTAGGTGAAGGATACATGTAGGCAACTCAACTTCTCCATAGTCAATTAATTGTGTGGTTATAGTCATCAGCATTGCTGTTTCTTCCTGCCCCACCCATTGTCAGTTTTCAGAGAACGACCCTTAACCCTTGTCTTAGTAACAGCCTTGGAGATTTGTTTGAGGACTCCAAGGGACCCCCTTGGACAACAATTCAGTTGAAAGCAGTCCAATCCTGCCACTGGAAGCCTTGCCTGGCAATAGAGATGGCCAACTGACACTTTGAGACATTCTTTAAAAATACAGGGTCCGGGGGCAGGTTCAGTAGCTACAGCTAAGGTTTGATATACATACACAATGCTGAGGGCTCCACCTCCAGCAACAAAATAAAACAAAATAAAAAATTAGATACAAAGGCTGTAAAGAAATCAAGGGGACTAAAAACAAATTCACAAAAAGAACAAAGGAAACAGAGTGCCACTCCTTTTTCAGTATGTGGTTTGTGGGTTAAAAGGTGGGGACCAGAGAGTGGGGACATGACTATGATAATATTTTCATTATGCTGCTTCCAAATTATGTAAGCAAATAGGAGCAATTAATGAAGACCGCGTTAAGGTGGTTAGATAGATGCACAATAGAATAATGGAACTGTTAAAAGACAAATTCTGGATGACTGGATTTTTGTTATTTGCTAATCCAATTTATAAGAATATCAATGCACTTGCCAAATTCCTTATATTTCACGGGATTTCATCCCTGGTGTTGGGAGCTACGTTAAGAAGATTATTCAAAAAGCAAGGGTGCCTGCCACTCTTTATGCTCTCAGTGTCAGCCACGTCGCTGATGCCACTTTGAATTTCATATCTCTAGAACAATGTGCAGCTGAACTCTGAACAATGTCAATGATTTGTTTTGTGATGTACTGTTCTTGAGGAAGCATTCAGCATTTTACATAGGCTCTCTCTGTGTGTGTGTGTGTGTGTGTGTGTGTATGTGTGTGTGTGCATGTTCATGTATGTGCTGATGCACTTGTGTGTATGAGGGTATGCATGCACATGTAGGTCAGAGGTCAACTTCAAGTGCTGTTCCTCAGCACACTGTCTGTAGTCAGATTTTCTTTGGGCCAACAGCTCACAAATAATGACACAGAGACTTCTTATTAAAATGAAAGCTCAGTCTATAGCTTAGGCTTGTTCTTAACTAGCTCTTATAACTTAAATCAACCCACTTTTATTAATCTATGTTCTATCACATGGTGTTACTTCTCATCCATCTTGCACCTCCCATTTCCAATCCGTGTCTCCTGGCATGTCCTGGTCATCTTGCTTCCTCTTCCTCTCTCTCTGCCCAGAAGTCCCACCTATACTTCCTGCCTAGCTATTGGTCAGTTGGCTCTTGATTAAACAAATCAGAAGACACCTTAGCAAAGACACACCTTTACAATGTAAACAACTATTCCACAACCATTATCCACCTTGATTTTTGAGATAGTCTCTTCTGAGGACCTAGGCTTGCATATTAGGTGAGGCTGGCTGGCCAGCAAGCTCAGGGATCCTCCTGTCTGGACTGCCCAGCACTGGGAACACAAGTGTGCACCGCCATGCTGAGGCTTTTATGTGGGTTCCAGGGAGCAAGCCTGAATCATCAAGTTTGTACACCAAGTACCCCAGGGTCTGAGTTGTCCCCCTGGTAGTTTCCACTTGACGATTATTTATTCTTTCATTTCCTTCATGATGTTCTGGAGCAGCTCAGGTGCAAAGAACATCTGTCCACGGCCTTCATTGCTCGTGACTTCCTACATGGCTACAGTTGTATTATTAAGATGTGTCTTTGAAAACCTTTAGTATTGTTGCTTTGCTTCTTCTGATGTCTTTCTTTTAATCACAAAAGGACAATGTAGAATCAAACAGTAACTTTGGCATTGGCACAGGAAGCTGCAAGCCCTACAGAAAATGAACTATCAACCAACAGTCAGCATTACCCTATAACAGCTTAATCCAGGGAAGTCTGAGTCCACTGTACCAAAATGTGCTTTTACAATGTCACCATGCCAGGAGCTGAGCTTTTCATGGCTTGGGACAAGATACAAACATTATACCTCAGGTATTGTTCGTGTGCATCTGTGCAATCCCAGAGAAAGGCTCCACAGGCCTCCAGGCTGGAGGTTAACATTAAGTGTACTGCATGGTTAATAGAATGGGTAACAACAATGCACCTATATATTTAGCTGGCTTCTGTAAAAGTTCAACACAGTCATCAGATGATGGCACAGGCTGCTGTTGAATTAAGCTGCCATTAAAAGTTTCAGAAGTGCCTAAGGCAATTCCAGAAGAGATGGTCAATCCCAGCTTAGATTGATTCTGCCCTATCAACTCATTACACTCACCAGAGACAGCAACACGCTTACATATAATATTTAAAATGTCAAACAGCGTAGTACTTGGCATTAGACTGAATTTATAATCAACTTGGGAATTCATTCAACTAAATACACTGAATATCAATGAAGGCCAATATCTAGTCAGTGCTTACTATGGAGCAGGAACTGGGCTAATATGTCTTACAAGCCTGAGAACTTAACTAAGACCACAAAACAATGCAATGGGATAGGTATTGGTAGTAGGGTATTTTTCAGACATGAAAACTGAGAGGAAGCTTAATTAATTAGTTAGCTTAACTTTTTACAATTTCCCAACCCCCTAAAGCATCCTCTATGTAATGGTGACATATACCTAAAACAAATTTAACTGACTGGGGGATATAAATAGCTCAGCAGTTAAGAACATTTACTGCTCTTCCAGAAGACCTAGGTTTGATTCCCAGAACACCCATGGCAGCTCACAACTATCTGTAACTGCAGGTCCAGGGGATTCTATGCCCTCTTCTGACATCCAGGAGTACCAGGCAGGCATATGGTGTACATATACACATGCAGGCAAAACATTCATACACATGAAATGAAATAAAGAAATCTTTAAATAAAATCATTTAAAACCCCTTATCAACTGAGACCAAGAAATATGCCTATTCCCATAATTAACGGTTCCTAAAATACGACACTCACTTATGATACATGCTATTTTACAGGGCATGTGATAATAAAGTATATTATTTATGTACCATATGTAAAATAAAAGGACGTGTGATAAAAATTCAGTGTTCACATAGGATATACGAAATAAGACAATAATAAAATTGTTTCCATGCTTCTATTCACTATGAAAAATGCAGAGAAAAAGACTATTCCTAACTTTTAAAAAAATATCTTTCAAAATCAGAGCTCTACTTACTTCCATACATTTCTGGGAAAAAAAGGTACACACAGGAAACTATTAGTATAGTCCTACCATGGATTCTGTGATCTCCAGTTGTGATACTGATGAAAGGGAAATGATAGTCTACTAATCCCTGCTCTTTGTGCCCTCCAGAGTCCCTTCTCTTCCTCTACAACTCACAAAATCTGCACCACAGCTGCATTTTTAAGATGGTTACAGATATTTACAATCCCCATAACTCTGATTTCATTTGAATAGCAAACCATAGTGGTGATTTTCCTAATTCTATATTCTTCATAAGATAAACACCACCCAATTATAACATTATTCTTGTAGGGAAATAATATTCATGGCATAGCTTCCAGAAACATGTAGCAGCCGAAGAAGGGGACCATCAGTAACTAGAGAGCAAAGCCCTTTCTTCCTCTATCTGGAAGCAGCATCCTGCCCAGAGTCCTAACCTATCACACTAGAAGGGGTGAACGCATGAGTCTTGCAGGTACAAATGGTTCCCAGCTACGATTCCCAGATCCAGTTTCAACTCAACAGCCAAGTGTGAGCTTCTAGAAAGGACGCGAGTCTGGCATTTGGGTGGTTTTGGAGTAAGAGTTCTAGAGGGGAAGTGCTGTTTTTCTGGAAACTCTAAGAACTCTATCGCTCCCTGCTCTGCCCACTCCACAAATCAGTTTGACTTGAACGATAAGATTAAAGTACGGTCCTGGCCGAGACTTTGAGGACTCTGAGATCCTTTCCAGGGCTCTGCAGAAGCCAAAGTACCTCTGTCACATCACAACTTAACTTGTCATTATCACTCCCAATTTCTCATAGGAGTCAGATGGTTTTTCTCAGAGGCTGTGTGACACCATAAACGCAGGTGCATGGGAACAGATGAAGAACAGCACCATCTCATCACTAAGCCAGATGTTAAAGTGATGAAAAAAATTGAGGCACGATGTTATTTTGTTTATTTTTTTCTGATTTGGAAAATGGAGGCATCTTTTTATATGTATTATTACTTATGTTACATAGACAATGAGTTAAATATTTTTAATGAATTAATAAAAAGCATCCAATTTTCTGGGGTTAATTTCTCAACAGTAAACTTTGGTATGCATTACCCACATTGTAAAAGCTCACCAGAGCACACAGTAATCTGTAAGTATCACAGAGTCCTGAAACGAAACACTATGTGTGCTCACGCTCCAGGAAAGAAGAGAGGGACAAACTCAAGTTGCCCGAAGGCTGCATATGCACCAACAATCTGAGCAGCTGGTGCCCAACCTGTCCTCTGTCCCTCCCATCTGGGAGTCACTAGCCCTCAGAAAACAAGTGGAGTGATCTCATCTTCCATGCTGGGAGCTCACAGATTCCCTGCAGGATTTAGGGGAGGAGTGTGTCTGCAATTGTGGGATTGTGGGACTCAGTTCTAGCAAGGAAGACATAATCAAGAGTCAGGGTCATGCCCTCTGACTCTGCACTTATGCGGACTCTTGCTGCTGTTTTTCAGTCTCGCCAATTGATTCTTCAGGCTTACATTTCACATGGATCAGAGTCCAGCAGAGAGTCGAGGTCCTATTTATTGGGAAACTTCAAAGACTTCAGCATTTGGTAAACTACACTGGGACACTGACCAAAAAAAAAAAAAAAAAAAAAAAAAGAAAGAAAAAGAAAAAGTCAAATGTTAGGGAATAAAATACCCATGAGGAGCCTGGCCTTCTGTAAAAGGTTCACTTTCCAAGCCCTGCACACATTTAAACTTGGTGGTGTGCAGGTTTGATTATGTAGTGGCTGGTTTTTGTACTTGGGCAGGTGGCTTTCAACATAGGAAGCTTTCATTCATAAACCACACGACGTTTTGATCTTGATATGTGACCACAACTTGGTCCATCAAAGTAGTTGTGAGAGACAGAGGGCTTAGAGAAGAAAAAAAAATAACAGTTGACCTCAGGAGATGGCACCAGGCCAAGGGATTCAGAAAGGAACCAGGATGCACAGTGACCTAGCCAGCGCTGCACACTCAGGGGGAAGGGCTGCTACAGTTTGGCTTTGGCAATGATATGAGACAGTGTGGGATTTCCAGGGGTTCCCATGAGGCTCAGCCTGAGCAAGTAGGAGCCACGGAGGGACCAAAATGAGATTATTTCAATATCTGCTGCCTGAAGTCTAGCAAGCAGTACAATATTTGCTATTTTTAAACGACAGTGAGCTCAAGAGTCCTAGAAAGGATCTCACTTTAAATTATTCATGACAGACCAATGAAAGCTGCACAGGATTGGCCACTTTTGCCTCAAATTCCCCTCCACATTCAGGGGCACAGAGGGCACATCCTGGATTCTGAAGGTTGGACCAAAAGCTCAAGGGTCAGCCCCAACCACATGATCTGAATGACCTTTACAAACGAAAGGGAAATCTACCCTTGCAGGTGGCCTGTTTTGGCCAAAGCAACACTAAGAGTGTCATAGTGTGTGGCGGGGTGGGGAGAGCTTTGTGTCAAGAAGCTGAGGACACCTGATCCCTGGGTAGTTTGTTCACCACCAGACTGAGCCCAGACTGGTGCCAGTACTAGCTGTCACAATCCAGGAACCCTGAGGGAGTGGACCTTTGGCTGTACTGGCTATAAAGTGAAACTCCTCTAGGAGAGGTTCCTGCTGGGAGGTTAAGATTAGCAACTGGGCCTTGGGGGGTGAGGTACTTACTTACCCATGCATACTGGGTTTTCCTTGAGAGCACTGGCATTTGATATTCAGCCACCTTCACCTAAGGTTTTGAATTGTCCAGTGGCCCCATTTTGCACTAGTTCTTCCTTCTCATCTAGTATGTCCGATGCCATAGAGTCTGCGTCTCCACCTATGTATGCACTGTTTAGTTCAAGGGTTGTAGAGTACAGATCAGAGGCTCAGAGAGCCTCACATCCATAAAGAAAAACCAAAACTCAACCTTCTTCTCAGCCCACTCACAGGCATCTGCACACATCACAAATTCACTGCTGTGGCCTTTGAAATACAAAGACGGGCTCTGGGGAACAGTTCTGCCTGGCATAACTCTTCCCAGATCGGGGCCTCGTTTGCTTTCTACCACTGTAGGCTGCTAAGATGTTTGCATTAATCATCTTACATGCCCCACTCGGGACTCTAAAAAGTAAAACTATAGACCTGCTAAGACATAATGGAGCTAGGGGCAAGAGCCTACTGGCTGATGCCCACTTCCCCGAGGGGCTCGGCATACTTCTGCATGAACACACACTGGATAGTTAAGGACATGGGCTCCATGGTATACTCTGAGACCATTTTCATAGAACCTATATTCTCTGCTTGCATCAAATGGAGTTTTGCCAGCAATAACACCTGTGGGTTCTCTGTACTTCTCTGGCAAGTTTGGATTAGTCAACTGGGCATACAAACCCCAGCTTCCAGTCCCTTAGTCAGCTCTTTTCTGTGACAAGCAGCCCATAGTTAGTCAGAGCCAATACCATTATCACGCTGGACTTAGAGGGCGAATCCCCCAGTGTGCAGGTCAACTTCATTCTACACTGTCAAAGATGGGAAGAGATGGATAACTCATTTGAAACATTTAATCCACCTTTCCCAACCTAGCGTTTATCAGTAATAAAAGTTATATCTTTTTTTCTTCAACTGCTGATTCCTTCATCTTATTTGGCCTTAGATGGATGAGACGCATTTTTTTAGGTCCTCAGAGGACAACAGAATTACCTATAAATATGTAACCTTGCCAAATGTTTAAAGATCAAGGGTAAACATCTAAAGGTCATTTTTTGGCTGAGGATGTAACTCAGTGCATAGGGAACAGGGTTCAATTCCAGCACTGTAAAATGGGTGTGGGTGGAGTCAGACCAAGTAAAATCACTATATCATCGGGAAGACCACAGCCACATGCTCACTAGGTGGTGTGATGCTGAAGAGCTGAAAGCAGGCCATCAGGACTGAGCTATTGATTGGGGGAATCAAGTACTGGGAACAGAGAGCTGCAATGCCCTGGGTTACTGTGTGAGTTCAGTTCAAGACTAAGCTAGTATAATGTCAGGAGAAAAGAAAAACTAACAGTTTGCGGAAGGAACAGCCAGCCTCTTATCCAATACTAACATCTATTTAAGTTATCGCCAACAGCGACTTGGCCAGTGACAAACACCTATTTCAAAAGTCACCTATCCCATGTCTGTCTCAGTCTTTTAGATCTCATTTAAAAGGCCAAAATTTGCTCCTTGAAAACAAAATCCCTTAAATCCTCATTCTAAAGTTCAAATCCCACTCCGGGTAGTAAGTCTCCAAAGTCCACAAGAGACTTACCTTGATCCCCCTGTATCTACTGCATTGCCTGAATTCCTGAAGTGGCTACCAAGGAGCCAGAGCTCCATCAGGTTCCATTCAAGACCCACCCACCACCTCATAGCAGTGAGCCTTCAGGTCCACAGGTTAAGCCAGGCTCTGCTTGAAGTTTGTAAGATAGAAAAGGATAAAAATGCCTAATATTTGCAGGAGAATTGATGCAAGGGTTACAGGAAACAGTACAGGTAAAGTGCTTACGTGACCCAAAGTAAGTACTCTGCAAATATTACATTTAATCACATCTTCATTTTCAAGAAAGTCTCAAGCACATTTTCTTACAAGTCCTAGGTGACAAGTAGCAAGGCCAGACAAATGACCGGGACATTCTGAACTTCATCCTTCATTCTGGAACAGTCTCAAACTCAATCATAACCAGTAGCACTCAAATTTAAGCCAAAAGGAGTCACTAATATCCAAATCATCAGATCTTAAAATGTTAAAGTTGGACTAAAACAAAGGATGGGAGAAATGTGTGTATGTTACTTGGTGGACTTGTCTGGAAAACATTCTTGAATTAACTGGCAAAATGAGAAGGTATGCCATTTGCAACCCAGCAATTCTACTCCAAGATGCATATCCCAGAGCAGAACAGCAGTCTAGCACCCAAGAGCTTCCTAGGCGCACAAATTCTCAGATCCGCTGAGGACTTATACAGAATCAGAAACTTGGAAGTAGGATTTGTTTCAGCAAACTTTCCAATGAATCTTACATAAGTTGAAGTTTGGAAAACACAGTCCTAGGGTATCTCTGGCATTCATGCCTAGGTGGCATGAATAACACTGTTGACAGGGGGAAAAAAAAACAGGAGCTACACTCTCTGGTCCATCAACCACAAACCAAATAAGTAAATTGTACCATATTCATAGCATGTAATGAGCTACATCGTGAAAATGAACAAATTATAGCTACAAAACTCAACTGAATGAATCTTGCTGACATAATAAGCAGAAAACCAAGTCACAGAAAAATATATTATATATACACGTGCATAATACATCTATATATCTACTGAATGATGTATACAAATATATAGAGGTTACATATACATAATCAATGAATGAATGTATAGAGGATGAGTTATAAAGGAAAGAATAAATATTAGAAAAATCAGGATGGGTTTTGTATTTGGGAGAAAGGAAGAGAATGGGACCAGAATTCTGAGAAATAATGAAGCTATTCTTCTTTAGCCTGGCAAATAGTTATACTGAAATATTTATATACTTTATTTTTAAAATTAAGACTGACAAGATGGCTCAGCAGAAAAAGGCACCTGCTACCAAGTCTGAGGACTTGAGTTTGATCACCTGAACCCACATGGTAGAGGTGCTACCAAGTCTGAGGACTTAAGTTTGATCACCTGAACCCACATTGTGGAGGTGCTACCAAGTCTGAGGACTTGGGTTTGATCACCTGAACCCACATGGTGGAAGGAGAACATAACCTCCCAAATTGTCCTCTGACTTATCACATGAATGTCGTAGAAGCTGGCTCCCCTACACCCCCACAACCCCACAAAAATAAATAAAATATAAAGTATATATGTAGTCTTTATATGCTCCTCTTTACCATGCCATACTTGCTAGCAAAACAATCTTTAAAAAATAATAATCTTCAAATAATTTTTTAGAAAGGGGGATAGCTGTCCTTTAATTTTCCATGTATTGATGTTCTAATACATAGTTTGTGTTGTTTTTTGATAATTCAGTGAATTAATATAGTTAATATATTTCTTTTGATTAGTGCCTAGGTGGGACATAGTAATTATTGAAAAATAATAAGCTACAATTACGACATGATAGCACTGAAGTTTAAAGTAAGATACACTACATCTAACTGTCAATAAATCATGGGCAGATAATGAGAACAATGAATCTTACTCTTCGCAGGAACAATTATAATATGACATTATAATATGACATTCAATTACTTCTATCGGGTTCTTGTGTTAAGGTATTCAAAAGATGAGTATGTCTTGGTCCAGGCTAGTTTTAATACAAACATGCACATGCTTGTATTAAAACATACATGTATATGTTTTGCATGGGTCCATTAAAAGAAATAAATCAAAGAAAGAAGAGATGATCTGAGACCCCAGAATGGCTCCTGTCTGATCATCTCTGGGTCCAAGTCTATCCCTCATAGAATCATACTCTCTTCTCATGCCTTCTAATTATAATGGTGGTGGAAGTCTATCAGCATGGTCAATACCTGCTAGAATTTAAGGATGATTAAGAGATATGCCTTTCCATTCTGATTTGCAAGTGCAGTCTTAGGAATGCTGGGGGGAGACTGCCCATATACAGCCACAAATTAACTACCATATTATATAGATCACAGCCATGCACACATTAAATGTTCAAACTTTTACTCAAATAGTTACATTTTCTCTTGGCTGATTTTGCTTATGTAACAGAACTAGGACACAAACTCTTTAGTCAAGGATCTAAAATCGTACTCACTACACGAAGACACTTTCTTTATACACATACATGCTCTTCATAGTAACTTATGATGAAGAGCATTTATTACCCCCACTTTACAGATGGACATACTGACGAATAGAAACCTCCTGTGAGCTACCCACATTCACACTACAGAGAAGGGGTCAGAACCAGGGTGCCAATATGGACTGACAAGCAGCTCAACAGTGAGAACTCTTTTATTTACTTATTTGCTTGTAATAACAGGTGTTGTTGACAGTTTCATACATGCATATAATCCATTTGATTCCTTTTCGCCTTCTGTGACTCATATCAACCCTTCTTTTCCTATTGTAACTTTTCTTCTTTTCAAAGGTCTTCCTCTTACTTTCATGTTCTTCCCCCCACCCGTGCATGTACATGTGTGCATGTGTGGATGTCTGTGACTAAGTTTAATTATCATCATCTGTGTTTGCTCATATGTAGGTTATAGTCTCAAGGCTTTAGACTTGTGTGGTTTTCCTGGGATACCTGTAGAAACCAGGAAACTAGACAGGAGCCATGGAGAGGGGAGACAGATATCATGGGAGAGAGGATAGGAGAACACAGGTAGGAAGGTAGAGAGGAGAATATTGGTGGGAGGAAAGTGTAGCTGGGGAAGACGATGGAAAGGAGGGCAGTGGAGTGGAGGGGACGATGGAAAGGGAGTGGAGGTGGGTGGGGACACCGACGATATGAAGAGCCATATGAAAGCCTAGACCCTTATTTCAAAATACAAATAATAATAACAATAACAATAATAAAAAGCTTGAACGTAAGTAGCCAACATGGAAGGGACAATGCACTTCCCTTCCCGGAAGCCATAAGTTACTAAATAGCAATCCCAGTACCAGGCAAGAGACACAGTCCTACAAGCTGTTGGTCAGGAAAAGTCCTGGAACTAACTCCCCACAATGTCCCCACAATGTGGTCCATTGTAACTGCTCTTCACTGTCTGCCTGGCTTTAATGGTAAGCTTTACCCTATTGCTGAAGACATGGCATATTGTGGTTACAGAACATGGAGAAATCAAGCTAGAAATGACCCAGAGGCTTTCTCTTTGTTGGCTGGCTTTCACAGTACAACAAGGCACCATGCTGGCTTCTGGGGGAAGTGGACAAGTCACCAGTGTTGGGAGTCCTGCAGCCTAGTAGTTTTGGACCAGTAGATGAGTGCTTGTCCAATGAGTCTCTAGATGAGGCAAAAGCCCACGGGGACTGTCTCACTCAGCAAGGACCAATGGACTTCTGGAAAGCTCAGAATATTGCTGATACCGCACGGCCTGCATGTTCTCTTCTCTCTTATAATATTTGAATCTCTTGGCAGTTTTAGTGTCATTTTGTCAATCGTGCATGGGACAGATGTGATCATTCCTGGAAATCCTGTTTTTTTCTCAAATATCTTCCCCTAAAATTCTTTGGGAGCTGATGCTTCTCAGGTTTCTTGTGTGGGGATGCCAGCCATCACTTCAGACCCTGGGAACTGTTCTGATTCAGTGCTGACAGGATTGGAAGAAGATCACCCTTATTTCTATAAATATGTTTTGAATGATATTATTCTTGAAAATATGTGCTTATGTTTATCACCTTTAGTTCTTCAAAGACAGAATGTATTTGATGTGATATTTAGCCAAATTAGCAAAATGATGTGGTGTTTTGTGTTTAAAGATGTTTTGATGTAAAAGTTGGGAAAAACATATTTGATATATTTGTTTTTGCCAAGGATTAACATTGGAGGATGGAAAAAACTTGTTTGTTATTATGGGAAAACATGCTTCTTTTTGATGTATAAACAAAAACGGCTAGAGCTATTCTGGGCCAAACGTTTGTGTGAAGTTCATCTGGTGGTTGGACAGTTCATTTCTTTGCGCTGACACCCTTCCCCATCTCAGGACCTGAACTCAGGCTTCAGCTGGACCGTGACACACCAGCAGTCTTATCCAGTTATGGACCATTCCAGGTAAAATGATGACCAGTCTGGCACGATGTGGCAACCCTTGCACAGTAGTAGTGGGCGAAAACACCAGCTTTCTTGTTGGACTTAAGGCTTGATTTATAGAAGGAAACTCGTACCCAATACTGTACACTTGGCCAGGAACCCACGGCAAGGGAGACCTCCCTCAGACAGAACCTACTACTATTGTTTTGCTAAAAGGGCGTGATAGCAAACTTCTTTCTAAATACTTATCTTTACCCACAGATTAGTTCAGTCCTCAGAGAAGCTTTTTTTTTTTTTTTTTTTTTTTTTTTTTTTGCCATGGATGGCACTTAATGAAGACTCAGAACTGACAAAACTTCAGAAACCAAGTGACTTTGGAGTGCCAGACCTTAAAGAGGACATCTGAATCTCATCCCTCTCCCCACCCAGGCCTTATGGACATTGCAGCAGGGGCAGGGGCGCGGGAAGAGGATTCAAGCCAGAGTCTGAAGGAGGATGCTGAGAACGTGTCTTCTGGATGTGACTCTGCCTATATACTCGCATACTCTTCTCTAACGACCTGCACAGGACTTGCGTTTTCAACATTTCTTCAAGGAAGAGGGAAGGGCTCATGAGGTTTCCCATCCCTCCTTGATGAGCTAAAGACAGAGGTCCCTGGGGGAAAAGGTGTCACCCCTTCAGCGGTGTAGCCTAGATAAAGTGCCCCGCTCCAGTTGCTTATGAAGAGTGATCATTCTCAATCACTACTCCACAATGCCACTCAAGGCTACTAATTCGGTGCAACTTAGTAAAAGATAAAGACAGGCCAAAAGCCGGGCGGTGGTGGCGCATGCCTTTAATCCCAGCACTCGGGAGGCAGAGGCAGGCGGATCTCTGTGAGTTCGAGGCCAGCCTGGTCTCCAAAGCGAGTTCCAGGAAAGGCGCAAAGCTACACAGAGAAACCCTGTCTCGAAAAAACCAAAAAAAAAAAAAAAAAAAAAAAAAAGACAGGCCAAAAAAGCTGTAGAAAGGTTATATTTAACAAAGCAAGCATTTAAACCCAGAAGATTTGACAAATGAAGAAAAATATATTAGCATATGCATGTATGCTTTATACATACATACACACACAGATAATCTGGGGGAAAATAACACAAGACACACTAGTTCACACTGCATTTGAATATAAACTCTGGTGTGGTATGATACTGAGAAAGTTGTCAGTGTGTATGTTGGCTCAACAGCCAAAGAGACAGATGCCCTTTACATGTGTATATATTTTAAACCCTAAAATGTTTAAACCCTAAAAGCAATCTCTTGAGTGATCCATTGTACTTACATTTAAATATGACACTGTCTCTCTTTAAAATACGGATCCACCAAGAAGGCTTTGAAACAAAAAAATTCATAAACTCAATCACAGCTTCATGTACAGGAGATTAATTCTAAATTTGTATGTAAATTAAATCAATGGTTATGCCATCCTTCTCCCAAAGTTCTTATTTACCTATTGAAGAAGATAGAGCTATAAATAAGCTTAAGATGAAAAACACAAATACTGTATGTGAATATTTATTTTTATGGTTAAAAATGTGTAGAAGCAACAAAAGTAAAACTCAAATCAATAAACTACGGTGACACAAAGAGGACAATCTTTTAACACTCTAACGTGAATTCCAGAGCTGGCTAGATTTCTCAGTCAGTAAAGTGTTTACTGAGTGAGTACAGGGGCCTAGGTTTGATATCCAGAACTTATGTACAGAATCTGGGCATTAGAAATGCACTTGTACTCCAGTGCAGGGCAGGAGAGTAGAAGGCAAATCCCTGGACCGCACTGGCCAGCTTCTGAGCACTTTGTGAGTTCAAGGCCTAAGGGAGACCCTGTCTCAAAAAACAAGACAGACGGTGCCTGAGCAGTGATACCTGGGGTTGTCCTCTGGCCTCCACACATCGGCACATCTGCACACACAGTTACATATACACACTCAAAATCCACCAGTAAGAGCAAAAATAAATTAGAGTTTCCCTAACCAAAATAAAATTAAAAAAGCAAAAACGTAATTGTGCAGTCACCTATGGAACCTGAGGTCTCAGGGAGTGAAGACTTGAAACTAGTGACTATACAGCCACTATGAAATGAGAGAGAGAGAGAGAGAGAGAGAGAGAGAGAGAGAGAGAGAGAGAGAGAGAGAGAGAGAGAGAGAGAGAGCATTGCAGTCTTCATGTTCAACTCAACTCCTTAACACAGGAGTGTAAAGTCCCCCGAACACTGGACAGCTGAAAACGAATGGTGTAGGCACAACACAGCCATGTATGTAAGCCTTTTCAAATGAAAAGTGAACAGGAAAACTGAGCAGAGGGCCTTGTTGAAAGTGGGTCACTGGTAAGCTCAAAGAAGACATTAAGACCCATCGCTACAAAGATCAGAATCATCTGTTTCTGCAGGAAATTTTGTGTTCAGGAAGATCATTCTTTGGTTCTATATTCCTTTTTAAAACTGAAGAGGAAAGAGACAAGAAGTACAGTATTGCAAACATCCCCCCCTACACACACACACACACACACACACACACACACACAAACATACTGCAGCAACAGTGCCTAATTACCAGGACTACAAACACAGCAATCCAAATGGGAAGATCCACAAAAGTTGGCCAGTGGACTGATACCACGAAGGTCCACGTGGCCTTTATCTGCAATGAAACAATCTGTTCTTCAGTCTCCATTTTTAATCGCCGTTAACCTATTTCAACAGCTATTTCTGTGAGTCTTTCATATTTCTGTGATTATATATGTAGATAACAAGATACATGGATGGCTTGTACCTACTGAGTCCAAGAGGGCAGGCATAAAAGGGAATACAACTGCATGATCTAAAAAGATACAAGAAAAAGTAAAAGACATCTATGTTATCACTCATCAAGCAAATGGTTACCACTGGGGGACAGTTAGATTGGGAGGGGCTGATACTAAGGTACTGAAGCTGTGTCTTCATCCAGTATTCTCTAACCAGCATCCTTACCTAGGAAGACTTAACAGAACGTACATGCAAACAAGCAATTACCCACATGCACTTAATGCTTCCCTACACTAAATGTCAGTGAGCACAGGTGAGTGGGAGTGTGTACAAGAAAGCAATCTGAAGCAAGCCATCAAAAGGTAGTCTTGGAAGATGACCACAGACAAGCAGCAGAGCCACGGGGACTACCACAGGCCAGCACTCTGCTGCACAGAATGTACTTTTCTTTATTTCCTGGGCTGGAAAACAACCAAGAATGAACCTAAGACTTTGGTGTCAACCATTTAATCCAACACAAAGCAAAACTAAGTAAACAAACAAACAAATAAATAAATTGGCCACATTCTAATTTATTAAGGTTTATGTTAAGTAGGAGTGGATTGGATAACTTCCCTTTTGTACTTAATAAAGTCAACAGCCTGGTAGTCATTTATCTCAGGTCTCCATTAATAGCTTCCCACTAAGAAATACAAATTTTGTACAAAATTACCAACAAGTCAGGTGTATCCACTCACTCACAAGGAGTCATGCTACAGGTAAAATATTTATAGGCATTCTCAACAGCAAACAATATATTCCACACAAAATGTTCACAGGAACTTGTTTGAGTCACACTGTTGGGATTCCTGCATATATATTTCACAAGTTTCCAAATAACTTCATTTGTGAGAGGAAAAAGTAGTTAAAACTATTCAAACATGGAAAGTGAGCCACTAGAAATTAAAACATTCTCAAAATGTAGGTGATGGAACTTTCCAGACTTATGGTCACAATGAAGAAATGTGGGGGGAAAGAAGTTTCCAAGAAATATGTATTTATAGGCTTTTAGAAAATATGTTAAGCTTCAAGGTTGGCTCAAAATTATGTTTTGTGTATTTGTTAACATCTTATTTGTTGAAGAGCATCCATGTGAAAAACTTTATATAACTGATGAGACACTTGGCTAAGATTTCTTCTTCTTACTACAGGAAACTGTATATAAAAAGAGTGACAATCTTAATTAAGCATCACATTTTGGCTTCAAATGCCAAAGAAGAGCAAAATATTTAAGGCTAAGATTAAATATAGGATGTAACATGGGAGTTAACTCTAGAGATGGGAAGATGACTGAGTCAATAAAGTGCCTGCCATTCAAATATGAAGAGCTGTGATAGATCTCCCCCAGAACCCACATAAGAAGACCATGTGATGATCTCTATAAACCTACTGTTGTAGAGGGAGCCTGGGTGACCTTGGGGCTTGCTGGATAGGCAGATTAGCCAAATCAACAAGCTCTAGATTTAACGACAGTTCCTATCCCCCAAGTAAGGTGGAGAATCACTGAAAAAGATAGCTGATATCATCCTCCATATACCATGCATGCTTTAGCACATATGTGCACAAGTGGTTTTAAGCATGTTCTCGTTCTCTCTCTCTCTCTCTCTCTCTCTCTCTCTCTCTCTCTCTCTCTCTCTCTCTCTCTCTTTCACACACACACACACACACACACACAAACATGGGTTAACTATCGGAAAAAAATCAAACCCATATATAAGAACTGAAATAATCTGATGTGATATTACTATGTAAAAAGGCGTCCAGCCTGAATCAAGGTCAACTTTTTATGATAGACATGATTTTAATTTGGGTTCTGAAAACTACTCAGTTTGTCTGGGTTTATCTCTAAAATAAGAATAATATTATCTATCCCGTAGGGTTGCATAAATATTTCACACAGTTGTACTAGTCTCTGAAACAAAAATATCTAACTTTTAAGATTTTTAAATACACTCTTAGATATTATGTAAAAGTTAGAAAAATAAAAGTCTTTGTAAAGTTGGCTGCAAACATCTAAGAGTCACTGATTTTCTAAGGTATATGAGCTCCTCTGGCCTGTTAGAATGACTTACTGTACACTCTAAAGTCTAAAACACGCAAAGAAAACCCTGGAAGCTCTAAGTATGGAAAAAAACTAAATGGCAATCATAACGACTCTCATCACAAGCAGAAAAAGTAAAAATGTACAAAACTCAGTGCAACAGAAGGAAGCTAAAAAATTTAGCTTCAATGATGAAAAATATCATTGGCTGACAATTCTAGTTCCAAAATTTCAAGAATAGTAAATATTTCAAACTATGAATCTTTTAATTTACTATCTCTAAATTCTTTAATTCATCAAAACAGTAAAGAATTTATCAGAAGAGGATATGGGAGTAGGAGGAATATCAGAATAGGGCACATGTTGGAATGCATGGTTTAAATTACAATAGTCTAGTAATTATTTTAAAAATTTACACAAGAAGCCTGGTGGTGGTGGCACACACCTTTAATCCCTGTACTTGGGAGGCAGAGGCAGGCCAGTCTCTGAGTCCTAGGCCAGCCTGGTCTACAGATTGAGTTCCAGGATGTCACAGGCTACATAGAGAAAACCCTCTCTTGAAAAACAAAAAAAACAAAAAACAAACAAAAAACATTCACACAAGACCATGTTAAAATTATAATTGCAGTATACAGTACCAAGTAACTGTAAGTGGCCTCTTTTCTTTCCCACTCCATTCCTCCAGCCTTCCTTCCTTCCTTACTTACTTACTTATTTAATAGTACACACAGGCATATTTGGTTGAGGGGGGCAGGTAGGGAGCTGGAGAGGTGGCTCAGTGGTTCACAGCACATGCTACTTTTCCAGAGGACCTTGGTTCAACTCCCAGCACTGACAACAAGGCTCACAATTGTATGTAATCCAGTTCTAGGATCTGATGCCCTCTTCTGGCCTTGTGAAGCACCACACACACACACTCTACACAGACATACATGCAGACACACACACGTAATTAAAAATAGACCAAAAAAAAAAAAAAAAAAAACCCTTAAGGACAGAGCATTGGGAATCTGAGTTAGTCTGCTCTATCATTTCATATTTACAATAGTGCCTTCTTTTAAGTAGCTCAAGATGTTTTAAAAACATCACATAACAAACTTTCCCAACAGACTTGCAAAAACCTAAGGTGAATCCCTTATCTAACTGAGGCAATCTGTTTGCCAGACTTACAACTCATTTTAGACTATATCTTCACCAACAGAATGGATGAATACTTCAATATTCAAGCAGTCAGGAGAATGTAAGAAATATCACAGTAGTTATTGCAAGCATAACCACTCATACAGATAACTCAGTACAATATGGTCCTACTATGAGGTCCACATGGATGTTTAACATTGATTTAGTTCTTTATCAGTTTCTCCCTGCTGCTGCAATAAAACACTGACCAAAGCCAGTCTGGGGAGCAAAGGTTTTATTTGGCTTATACTTCCATGTCAGAAAGGAAACCAGGGCAGGATTTCAATGCAGGAAACTGGAAGCAGGAACCAAAGCAGAGGCTGTGAATAAACGCTGCATAGGCTTGCTCCTACTAGCTTGCTCAGTTTGCTCTCTTAAGACAATCTTCAGGACCACCTGCCCAGGGATAACATTGCACACAGTGGACAGGGTTCTCCCACATCAATCATGAATCAAGAAATGCCCACACAAACATGACTTCAGGCCAATATGATGACGGCAGTTGAATGACCGAGGTGCTCTGTTCCCAGATGACTCAATTGTGACAAATGAACAAAAATTAACCATCCCAAGCTCTTCACCATCCTCATCAGTCATTCTCCGGACCTCTCATGTGTTGTTTCATCCAGTTTGAATTCTCTAATGTCAGTTTAGGTCAACTTCAATTTCCTTACCCTG
The DNA here is from genome assembly GCF_949786415.1 of Peromyscus eremicus. Taxonomy (NCBI): domain Eukaryota; kingdom Metazoa; phylum Chordata; class Mammalia; order Rodentia; family Cricetidae; genus Peromyscus; species Peromyscus eremicus. Next base: position 7,349,321 of record NC_081435.1, read on the forward strand.
TTTAGTTTTCTATACTTCGATTCCACCTTATTAGCCACTTAATCCTCAGAAGACTGTTAGCCCACTGATTATGTTGACAATATCTTCTATAGTTATTCTAGGTCTGTGGACTACTTTAACAACTCCAAAGGTGTAAAACTAAAATGTTTTGTTCCATATAGCAGGAATTCTCAACTCTGCCTGTATGTTATATCCCAAATTATTAAAACATGACTCACTGGAGGCTACTGAGAGACTAAGTGATAATCCAACCATTTCTTACAAACAGTGCTTCAATAACCATCTTCAAGCACTATATACAGGATGACTATGTCGTGGATACAGGAATAACCTGCAGAAAAATAACCCGAGGGATTTCTAGTCAAAGGGCTATATTTTTAATGCTGGAGTTATCACTCAATTCAATGATTTTCATGGGCACGTTGTTGTCCAAAGCAAATCGGGGCCTAAAAGTAATCTCTGTAACATTCGTCATATTTTTCTTTAAATTTAATTTCCTCTCATAAACGGTTCACTTCTACTGGCTAAAGAAGCACAGTCAGTGTAAGACATTCAAGTTTAAAAGGTAGGAGTATAAAACATGGAGGCCTTCTACGCTATTGCGAGGACAAGCCACTGTTGGTGGTACACGCTCGAAATTACATCTGCCCCTCTGAGTATCTAAAGAGTTTTAGAGTTTAGGTGTAAATTAAAGTTACTCTGAAACGATTAAAAACGAAGCATAGTTGAAATATTTTTTTAAGCAATCCCAAGAATCACAGTACTGGAAGAGTCCTTAGCAACCGATTAACCCAACAAGAGCCAGGGCAGGAGTGTTGAGGGAAATGGAATCACAGAGAAGAGACTCCATCTGGAGCAGATCAGATGCCCAGGCCTCCTGACCTCAATAGGAGCTCTTGCCTTTGACACTACACGAGAGTAGCTCATGTGTAAGGCAGAGTGATTACTCTCATGATGCTTCAAGTCAGCACCTATATGAAGTAATGAACCAACTACTGTCAGTGGATGTCAAACCGTACTGAATGCAGAAGGAAATACCTTTCTAGATACTAGATCTCTACATGTGTTACACGGTGTGTGTGTGTATAGATATATGTTGCATATCTGTACTTCTGTGTGTGTATACATACACATACACAACCCAAGGACTTAGAATGTTGTAAGTGCATTTGAAGCTGACACAAGAAAATAAACTGGGTAGTAAAGAATGACTAACAAGAAATAAGGAACTGAGCAGGACTTACATCTAACCTAAACTGTTCCTTAAAAAAACCCATTACAATATAAATCAAAATTTTTAAGCCCGTATCTTTCAAAAGACCTCATTTAGCTTTCAATTTCACCTTTTTCTGCCTACTTTGAAGTCATTATTTTTATGTTATAAGAGAGAACTATCTCCTGAATATTAATCTATGCATACCTCTTCCTTAATATGATGAACAATGTTAGTTAAAATGTACCATATTATTTAGTTGAATATAAAGCTAGCTTCTGTTCAAATAAACTGATATAATTTTCCAAAAACTTAAAACAAAAATAAAGTCCTAGTAGGAAAAACAGAGGATACAAGGTACAAATAATAACTTGGTATGCATTATATTTCAACTCACATTTCTTTACCAAACTTGGAAAGTACTTAGGTTCTAGATGTTCTGATGGCAGATATAAAATACTTATTCAAACAAATCCAAATTCCAAATCTATCATATTTTTAAATGGTTGATAAAATTCACTGCCAAGTCTCAGAAGTTCTTAAACTTGATTACTTTTTGTATTTGAGCCAAAAGAACAAATTTGAATAATGTTAACTTGGGCAAAATTGTGAAGTGTATACATAAACACTCCACTTCTTAAATAACAGCCCTGATTTCCCCTGAAAATCGCTCTTCTAACTTGAGAAGCTCCCCTTGAAAACAGGGCGGGGTCTGAGTCACCGAGAATTAGGAAAAAGCAGCAGCAGCATTTTAAAACAAGACTAAATGTGGTTTTAAGTCTCAACATTCCTTGATTAATAACCCCAAACTTTAATGAGGCAAAAACAGATTGATGGGTTGCAATTTTTTAATGTAAAAACGAAATTAAGGAAGTTTAGTACAATATACTATCACCAATATAACCTGCTCCAGGAAGGTTTTGGTCTCTACTTGTAAAAAATAAAACTAATAAAAGGGCATTTCCTCTTAAAGCTTCATAGAACAGACTTCTACACCGATATGGGAGTCAAACATCATACTCTCTAAGCACAATTTGAGCTTGAAACGGAGGCCAGATGTGTGATTGTGTCTTTTTTTAAATTATAGCCATAAGTATTTTAGGAGAGAAAAATGGTCATTCTTCAAATCACACTCAGTATATTTTTAACAGACTACCTCTTGGTAAGAACCTGATGCCCCCAAGTAAAAGGCAAAGAAAGACATAGTTATGCTCAGTGAGCAAAGTCTAATGTGAATCCCAACTAAGCAGAGTCTTCCTTTCACAAGAACCTAGCCTACAAGGGCACATAAAAATCAAACACTGAGAAGAAATCCTTTTTACACATAAAATGATCATCGAATCCTAGACTTCCCACTTCCTGAAACCAAGTTTAAGTATTGTGTGTTTTAAGTGTTGAATTTTAACCTTTGAAAAATCAATGTCTAATGGGTAGATGAGAAACATTCACAGTGTATGCAGTTCTTTCAAAATCCTCATCCAGGGCTGAAACCACATAGGATCAAACTAAGATTCTAGGTTTTTTCCCCCAACTTTAAGGTATTGTCTTTGATGCTACATAATGGAATCAAATGCACTGAAATTAGAACAACGGGCTGTGCAATTAAATTGTGAACTAGAAAAACAAACCAGATTTCTAATCTATTAATTACTGGGTTAGTAATAACAGTAAAATTGATTTCCCCCCTAACAATAAGTCTATGTAATGGTTTGAAAGCTACTTACATACTTTACAAAGCATGCTAATCATAACTTTGTGGCATAATGTCTCACCCCTCAGCCACTCGTTTCATGTTCAACTTCTGTTTCGTGTCATGTAAAAGACAATGCTGACACCTTCAACTGTAACGAAGGAGAAAAGAAAATCCTGGAAGGTGACTATCTTGTTATGTAAAATTAATCAGAATTACATAAATCTAGGTGGAAGCGTAACTGAGTAAAACCTAAGCAAGGCACACGGACTGTTCTGTTGGGAATCAAAGGGATACAGTGCTCTCAACAGTCATTGCTCTGTAACTGGTCTGAAAAGATAAGGTTGCTCTGTATTTACATTAATAGCCTGTCCCTTCTCTGTTCTAAAACCCTTGCTGCTTATTCTGCACTGCAAAGGGAAAAAAAAAGCAACTAGGGACTTTTAATAGCAGATGACTGCAGAGGAGCCACGCTCACCTTGCAGATGGAGCTTTGTTGTTCTGGAGTGCAAAGCAGACCTTTAGCTCAAAGTCATTGCTAATCTCCGGTGTACAATCCACATGGTGCACTTAACCCTAAAACCCATGAGGCAAAACCGGAATGTCTGCTCCTAGTGACCTTTCCACGTCCCTCAGTGTGGCCGCGCTCAGGACGTGGACGGCTGCTACACACTTGATGGCAAAGTTCTAACATCCCTTTTCATGACAGTCCATCCAAGTCAGCATCAGCACAGAGACAGTGAAAAAACATGCACGGGGAATATCAAACTTATATCTAATGTTTACAAGCAGCATCTTAATGCCTAAAGACAAAAAGGACATCCACAATTCAGATTCACACTGGACTTCATGATAAATCAGTAAAACAGAAAAGGAAATCCTCCATGCATTAACGACCAACGCATGCCCTAATAACTTCACTGATCAATATTCGATTAGAAATTACATTGTATTAAAAAGTTACTAACAAATCGTCATCTATAACTGGTACTGAAGCAAGAACAATCAGTGATGTATGAAAATCCTGCTTTGAAAAGTGAGCTCTTTTGATTTATGGCGTCTCCTTTGTTAATAAAGAGAAAGAAAATAAAACGTACACAGACAGGGCTTCTCAAGTTTGTCTTGTCTTCCCCTTAACTTCAAACACTGGAAGCAGAAAACTCTTTCACTCCTCCCCCTGAGGTCTAATCTCTTTCAAAAAAATAAAATAAAATAAAAAGCCGTTTTAAAAAGAAGAAACAATAAATGGAGTGACAGGGGGTGAAGGAATGAGGAGTGTGCCCAGGGAGAATAAAGGGCGGTTTTATAACAGGAGGTATTTTGTTAGCAAGTGACTGGCAGGTCTCCTCCAAGTTAGAAAGAATTCCATCCACTCTCCCAAACTGCAGAGGCCAAAAATGTCTAGTCTAATAGTTCTGAAATCCCAGAGTCAGGAAAGCCTGGGGGGAGGGCGGAGAACGAGTGAGTGGGGGAAGGGGGAGAGAAAGACCAGCAGGAGAAGAAAGAACAAAAGGAGAAATCCAAGAAAGGGGAAGGGAACCAGAGGACCCGGGAGGCCTAGGAGTGGGCTCTGGGGAGAGCACGACCCCGGGAGCAGCGAGGCAAGCAGGGCAGGGCCATACTCTGCAGCGCCGCGCACCATGGACAGGGCTCCGCGCGGGCGCGGCCCACACCCCTCTAGAGGGCGGCGGGAGAAAGAGCGAGCGACCCCGAGCTGGCCCCGTCCCGCTTCGGTGACCGCAGCACTCTCCGGCCCTGCGGCCCCAGTGCACCAGGCCCTGACCCGGGAGGGGAGCGAACAGCACCATCTGTGCCCATCTCTAGCTCCCAACGCCCGCGGAGAGGCACTTCCGAGCCTCGCCCGCACTTGGGGCTACCATCCTGCTACCCAACCTCTCCTCCGGATGGGGGTATGCATGGGGCTCCGGGGTGAGTTTCCCAGCCACGCAGCGAGGGTGGACACACCTCTCTCCCGCTGCCTCTATAGGACCCCCACCGCACATGGGCACCGACTTGGGACCCCCACCTAGACCCCGCCCAGCGCGAGGGTCGCATCCAAGGCTCCGTGGCGTGGCCAATGGGACCTGCTGGAGATCGGGACTGGGGTAGGGACATCTTCGGCAGGTATGCCCCAAGAAAGTTGGGCTGGGGGCCTGTGTCGCGGAATGGCAAGAGAACTCGGGACCTGCCTGGAGCAGGTGCTTCCAGCTGCCGCCAAGTCTCAAAGTACAGTCAATGCAAAGGCTTGCTGGCGCTTTCTCGAGAGTGGGAAAAGTGAGGGTGGCTCCAGGCAACTGCGTCCCCAGGACCCACGCAGGGCAGAGGCAGCGGTACGGAGAAAGAAACGTATATCAAAAAAAAAAAAAAAAAATGGCCAAGTAATGGGGACTTCTCGCCTGGTCTGGTACCAAGGATGAGGGACCAGAAGCGTGCTAAAGCTTCTGCCGGCAGACACTCAGTGTGGCAGGGGACCAGAATCGCTTTCCAAGTGGGGCCAACATAGAATATTGCCAGGGCAAGAGAATCCAAAGGCCAGAAGGCAACTCTAAGCTGGGATGAAGACAATAGGACATAGGAGCCCCTGCGCACCAGGAGGCGCGCGGGTGCTGGAGCGGGGTGGGGTGGAGGCAAGTCCTGTAACTAAGACACCAGAGTGAGAATTCCTAGTGCAAACTCGCGACCCCTCCCTGAAGAAATAAACAAAACAAACAAAAAAAATCGGATTAAAGTACAATGCGAGGGGACGAAAAGCACAGAAAACTACAAAACCTAGGAGTTATCCTGCCTCACCCTTCCTCGAGCTCGCCTTGGCCCAAAGGCGAAGCCAAGGAGACCCTGTGACCAAGGCTCGCAGAAGCAGGCGCGGTAGACCAGCTGGCCAGGGCGTCTGGCCCCGGAGTCCGACCGGGGCTTCATGCCTGTTCAGTTTCTTGGCCGCGCGGTGTGGCACCTCCCTTCCCGGGTGCTCAGCCCGGCCCCGCAGCGGCGCGGGGGAACAAAGGGACCCGGCGCCGCACGCCCCACCCCGCTTGCAGCCCGACCCACCCGGGACCTCTGCATACCTGAAGCAGGGCTGCCAGCAGCGGCAGCAGGGTCCGCGGCGCTCCCGCTATCCGGCACATGGAGGCGGAGAGGGGCCGAGCGAGGAGCCGGAGGCGGCGGCGGCAGCAGCAGCGGAGCACCAACAGCAGCGCGGAGACGGCTCCGGGCAGTAGCCACCCCTTCCCTTCCCCTCCCCTCCCCACCCCCTTCTCCGCTGCTCTGCGCTCCCCGCCAATGAGAGCGAGCTGGTAACAAATAGCGGGCCTCCGAGTCCGCCGGACTCGCACCAGGAGTAATAAAACAGACGGGAGATCAAGGAGCTGGGGAGGGGGCGGGGAGAAGGGCGGGCGTGCGTGCACGCCGAGCAATGTGTGTGTGTGTGTGTGTGTGTGTGTGTGTGTGTGCGTGTGTGTGTGTGCACGCGTGTGCGTGTGTGCGGGCCGCAGCGCAGGCGGCTGGGCTCCGGCCGGAGTGCAGCGGCAGCCCCAGAGATGCGGTGGCCCGGGGACCGAGGCGGATGGAGGATACGGAGGTGGAAGCCGGGCGGGTGGCGCTCTCAGGAGCTCCTCCAAGCGAGCTTTCGAACCCCGGCTTTTCCCTTCTCTGGGCGTCCTCTCCAGGGCCGAGCGGTGCGACAAAGCTTCCGGGGGTAGAGCGCCTCGGGGGAAGGGCGCTCGCGGCCGTGCGCGTTGCGCCCACAAAGGGCGACGGTCCCGCTGGCCAGGCCTCCGCGGCGCCCCCTTCCCTGCTCTCTGGCCACTTGGAGACTCTGTTCTCCCTCTGCGGCCGCGTGGGGGGGGGGGGGTTGTCACGAAGGAGGGGGGGGGGGATGCGCGGCCGCAGTCGCGATGGCCGTGCCCCTCGCCGCTCGCGCGCGTCGGCACTGGCCGCCTAGTCCTCGCCACCCGCGCGCACCGCGAAGGGTCTCGGTTGGCGCGACCCGGGCGAGCTGCAGCCGCTCTCCCGCCTGGCCGCACGCGCCGCCCGGGCCTCCCGGTCCCCTCCCGCCGCCGCTGCCGCCGCCGCCCTCGCCCCCGCCTCCCTCCTCCCGAGCCTCCCGCCCGCGTCGTGGCCAATGGGAGGCCACCGAGCTGCGGCGGTAGCGGGCCGGATTCACGGCAGCCGCCCGCCCCCGCCCTGCCCAGCGCTCGCTTTTCCTTCTGCTGCAGCCCGCGGGGGTCGCCCGAGGGGTAGCTGGGGTACACCGAGCGCCGCCCAGCAGGTGGAGGGCTGCGGGAAATAAAACTACTTGCGCAGGAACTTGCTTTAGCGGCGGCCCAGTGTTAGGTCCGCGGAGGGGAATTGGTGGCGACTGAGAATCCGGGGGGGAGGTGGGGGGGAGGAGGAAAGGAAGGATATCTCTCTCCTTGGTAGCCTAAAGCATGCGTTTTCTGTTTTGTCATTCTTTCGCGATAGGTTATTTTTCCTGGCACTGCCAGACACAGCAAAGTAGCAACGCAAGCAGAGCCCATCCTAGCCATTGTTGTCTGAGCATCCTGCCGGCAGGGGAGCCCAGGCCAGGCTCCTCTCTGGTGTTCGCACCTCTCCAGCCCCCCGTCATTGCGGATGTACTGGAATGACTCAAGTTTCTGTGTTCTTGTTTTGTTTTCTGCCCACCCCCCAGCCCCCCCGCACGTACACAGTGGGAATTTGAGAGTGCGTGCAATTTTATTTGAAATCTCTGCTTTTATATTTTTACCGGTTCCTGCCGGTAGTCACATTTCTAGGCTAACATTTACAGGGACTTTGATACTCCTTCCTGCAGCACTCGGCAGCAATTAAAAATAAACAGAAGCTCAGTGAAAATAGGATCGGAAAGATAAAATGACTGCTGCAGAATTCACACCAGATTAAGGATTTTTGTTTCCTTTGAGACAGGAACTTGAAAGTGTGAAACTTTACAAGTTTGGGTCACAAGCATTTTGTGGAATGGTAGGGGGCAGGGAGAGAGCGCTTGATTCTTGCAAGGTAATAAAACGGCTTTTTTTTTTGTCCCCCCAGAACCTTGGCTTTATGGAGATATTGAGGGGTGTTTGCTTTAGAGGTGAATAAAACAGCCTGTTTTATATAAGCGTTGCAACACATTTGAGATCAATTAGCTTATTTGAAGTAAATGAATATATTCTGTCCCTATTGCACTCTCTTCAGCTTTGGGCAACTGAAATATTAACCTTTGAATCTGAGTTTCAAGACACTGATCATTTAAGAATTTGATGATGAACCTGGAAAAATCAAATACTAATTTCTTTGACATAACTGATGCAGCTTTTAATAATGTACGATTGCTAGTTAGGCTTTTAAATTTTTAATATTAATTGGAAGGCTTATTCAATTTTAATTAAAACATAATATTGCAAGCCACGTTTTATGACACTAAATTTTTTCGTGGCTTTCTTCTCAAAAAATAAGAAAGGTCATGTTAATTAAATTTCAAAGATGAGATGAAGGGCTTGGGCTAATATAGTAATCAGGGCAGCCTGTTCGTTTCCTTTTTTTTTTTTTTTTTCTTCTAAATGTTATTGCCATAGGACTGCTAATGGGTAGTAAAGTTATCTCGCAATAGCATGTTTATAAATTCCATTTTTAGGGAGTCTCTCATACAGAAGACATCAGTCTGGGGGAATAGCTCCCATGTCCACACCCAGTGACTAAGCTAGGCACTGGCCTTGGGACCTTCCCTGCACTCCCTTCAGCTGTAACTCTTGATGTTTATTGCCATGATTAAAGTTACAATGGACTATACCTTGACTAATTTTTGCTTTAAACATCACAGCCCCCATAAATTAAGCTTTTTTAAAGATCCCCAAATCTACTTCTGAGTCGCTGTCGTGTTGGTCTCTTTCTCTGGGAACAGCAGTTCTGTTTTAGTTCATTTTTTTAATCGCTTGAGTAAGCACTCTAAAATCTAGTTTGCTTATCACTTCTCAGAAGTAGTAACTGGATTGGATTCTTGTCTGACTTTAAGTTGATCACCAGACCAACTAAACCGTTTTAATTGGTTTCTGATTGCAAGAAGGACTAGCCTGGTCTAATACCATGTTATTGAAGATTACGTGCATCCCTACGATGCTAATAAACTCATTCTAGTATCGACTGTTACAGCCACACAGCATTTCCTCTGTAACACTGTTCTCAGTATCATCCGACGTGCATTTCTTTCTCTAAACCAGTGATGGTCCCACCCCCAGACAACTATTCCCTGATCAGAATATTGCCCGTCTAAAGGCTAGTTTTCCTTCCTTTATTTTATTGAACTTCAAGGATACAAGGGGCTTGCCAGTGACCCAAAGAAACGATTGGGCAATATTAGTTTTGCTAAGATGGAGGAAGATTAGAAAAATGATACAAGTGAAGACTGGGCTTATAGACCAAATCAATCTTAACTTCTATTTAATGATCTATAGCTTATAATAGATACAATTAATACAGGAGGATGCCAAATGTGTATGTATGTATGCTTATCATTGTTGACAAACTAAATCAGTAGCGACTCAGTCTACAGAGGATGTAGATATCCACATGATTCATTTGCAAACACAATTTCAAAGCAAAATCACAACAAATCTTGCTTTGTGTTTTCTCAGACAGGAGACACTAAATGTGCAAATGCCTGTTTTTTCGGGGTTTTTGTTTTGTTTTGTTTTGTTTTGTTTTTTTTGTAAAAGGTTCTCGCTTTGAAAGCAAATGCCAAAGAGTAATAGTATAGTCTGTAGCTTCCTGTCCTCCATACATCCTCTGCAGACATGCCTTTAGGGCAGGGCTCCCATTGCCCAACAGAGTTCTTCCCAAACATTGAATAGAATCTTTCCCTCTCCTCCCAGACCCCAGGGGAAACTAGGTTAACCCTTTTCCCTTACAAAGTACCCTCAGATTTCACTTTTCTTCCCAGTTAACTTCAGTCTGAATTAAAGCTGACCTTCCTTGGGTAGCATCCCTTTCATGGAGTCCCTGAATGTTATATGTGAAGCTGTAGACCTGGTTTGTGCAGCCCCTCCTTTTGTAGACAGGGAAATCCGAGTGTAGGAGATGACCTCGTGCAGGCGAGGACTCAGAATGGCAGCCATATTATCCTACTGCCACTTTTAGCCTCTGTTTTGCCTTATTCTGGGGAGTCCCTTTAGAAAGGTCCACTACATGGGACAATCATTTTGTTTTTCAAAATCTGTATGAAATTGGGACTAGAACTCAGCTTCTTGTCCCTTGCTTCCCTCTCAGCTTTCTGGCATGATCTACCTTGCCTTATTTAGTGTGATTTTAGCGTTTGAAGATCCATCTCTTTGATAGAACCTGGCTCCTAAGCACATACCAGTGGCTCAAGCAGAGAAGTTATGATCTGTTCTGATACCAGAACAGAAACATGACTTTAAAAAATATGAAGCATTCTGGTTAAAATATATTATTTACCCCTTTCAGTAGTTGCAGATGAAACTCAATTACCCACATGGAAAATATAACAAAGTAATTTGAAGTACGCATGGTCAAGTGAGCTACGAAAATCTGATGAGCAGTTAAGCAGAGCAGAGTAACTTGCAAGCAACCCCTGGATTACAGCGGACTTCCTTGTGGAAAACAGAAGACATAACGCACAGACAGAACTCCACGTTCAAGGACACATGACTTTGAGTATGTTCCCTAACAGCCCAAAGGCTCTTGTAGTTCCTTATTTCTAACATGAGAAGAAGTCCAGTATTGTTTAGGAAATATATGAAGACAGAGGATCACAGCTGGACTTCTGCATTTAACATCTGTATATTAAATTTGATGACTTCCATGCAGGACCCTGAGGGCAGTTACTCAGGATTTCAGGTAATACTCTTCCCATGTCCCCAGTTCTGTCTTCAGTGTTTTTCTCTGTTGTGTTTCTTTTTAAGATTTAAAAAGAAAATTAAGACTGGAGAGATGGCTCCGTTGGTAATGCATGTGCCTCCAAATCTTAGGGACTAGAGTTACATCCCTAGATTCCATTTAAGCTGTGAGGATCCGCCATCGTAGGTGCAGAGAGACAGGAGACAGAAACAGGAATGTGCTGACCAAGTACTAGTGTGGTTGGCAAAACTGTCCCTATCTTCTTGAGTTCGTCTGTGCCCACTTGCAGAAGATCACCACAGCAAGACTTCCTATTAACTTCCCCCACTGAAGAAGGAGCAGGGAGGGTCAGAGGACGCTCACACAGATAGGCAGCTGTGGCCCCCAACTAGCTGTATGCAGCACTGATCTAGCTGCACGTGGTCCAAGGGAAGGGCTGGAAGTGTCAAAGCTTGGGAGGGCAGTGAGCACCCTTTACATGGGCATTCGTGTAGCCATGTTATGCATCCATGGGGACTCCTCATCTATACAAGACTTTCCAGTGTGGCTGCTTTAAAGCTCTTGACCATAACCCCATACTCATTGTTCTGTCAGAAAGTCTAATAAGCTCGCTGGTTCTCTGGGGTGAACTCACTGGTACCTTAGGAGGAAGGGTGGACATTGTTTATGTCTCCCTCCAGGGAAGGAATTTTAGTAATACCATGTCTCAAACAAAAGGTGGAAAGTATGGATTGTCTTCTGACCTCTACAGGCACTTACCCCCAACACACACATGTACACCCCTACACATGAATGCACACACACACAATTTTATTTAGTTTGTCCAAGCTTTAGTGAACAACAAAATCTGCCATATAAAAAGCGATGCTCAGTAAACATTCTATGAACCAATAGAAAATTGAAACTTTGGTGACTTTATGTAAACATGCAGAAACACAATTCTGGCTATATCAAAATATTCTATTGAAACAACAACACATTCATTATCTCTGTATTGATTTATATGTTTAAAAATTAATTCATTTTAAAATTGTTGCAAGATTTGACAAGTAACAGGACAGAACCAAGAATTTTTTGCTTAGACCCTTCCTTTTGTGAACCTGATTTTATTTATTTATTTCCTGAACCACTTCTTGCGTATGTGCTAATCAAAGGCAAATTGCAAACATAATCCCTAGAGGTCACTTAAAGATGAGCCCCATTTAAGAAAATGGGATTCCTTTGATACCCCAAAAAAAAAAAAAAAACCCTACTTTCTGTACCGCAAGCATGGGTATTTATTTATGGGGTGGGACCAGCACTCAGGTTACTTAACAGCCAGAGGGTCTATTTCTCAAGGCAAACGGAACTGGAAGAAATAAAACCAATCCCTCTGAACTCTTTGGTAAGGGTTAGTTGTGCCAAACTTTTGCCCTTGTGTCCTTTTAAAGGCAAAGATCTGCCTCCGGGAGAGTTCTGAAATACAACTGTCGTTGTGTAGTGAACAGTAAAATGTATTTAGTGTCTGGGTTTAACACTCATTATGCCCTTTCCTCCAGTGAAGATTGACGTAGTTGGTTAAAGTATTGGTGTGGACTCTGGAGACCAGATTTGTCTTCCCAAAGCTATGGCTGGTTGGATGATCTTAAGCGTTTCATTTAATTTCTCTGCATTTTCTTATCTACCCCATGGAAACAATGCTACCTTCCCTTAGGGAACACTGAGAGCAGTAAGAAAATGTCAGTAAAACCCATTTAGTTCTTTAGAGGAAAGGGCTAGATAAGGCTGCAGTATTCTTTAAGGCTGTGGATTTAACTGTAAGAGGAGTAATTCTCTCACATCTAAATTTAAGTCACACTTTAATGATGGGGTATCATCAAGCCAAGGAGTGCTTGCTAAATCATTCTCGTATCCACAAATGTTTAAAATAACATATTTGCCTTTCGAACTATAAAAGCAGCTTTCACTGATCGTTGGGAAAATCCATCATTAATTTACTGTATTCATCCACAGATTATGTTTCTTCTTCCTTATATTCTAGCACAACCATAGTAGGCATAGCCTAGGTTTAACTTTAAAATGGTAGCTGAAAAAAAAAAACATAAAAAGGGAACTGATGAGATGGTTCAGCAGGCATAAAGTACTTGCTATGTAAGTAAGAGAACTGAGTTCCTATCTCCAGCACCCAGGTAAAAGGCAGGCATGGTGACTCACACCTGTAACCCCAGCACTAGGAAACAGAAACTGGAAGAACCTGGGGGAAGAGGGCTTTCTGGCCAGTCAGTCTAGCCCAAATCAGTGGGCTTCAGGTTAAGTGAGAAACCATGTCTCAAACAAGTAAGGTCGATGGAGATTGCGCAAAAGGACATGAAAGAGACCAAATATGAGTGGAGTGAGAACAGACTTAGCAGAGGGATGGGGCAGGGGGAGGACAGGAGAACCATAAAACACACTTTGTTTTAAAAAAAATGTCACGCAGGATGGTGGTGGCGCATGCCTTTAATCCCAGCACTCGGAAGGCAGAGGCAGGCAGATCTCTGTGAGTTCGAGGCCAGCCTGGTCTACAGAGTGAGATCCAGAACAGGCACCAAAACTACACAGAGAAACCCTGTCTCGAAAAACCAAAAAAAAAAAAAAAAAAAAAAAAAAAAAGTCATAATGATGTTTAACATGTATGCTGGTTTAAAGAAAAAAAATGTAAGTTGGAAAAGTAATTGAAAAAGACACCCAATGTCAGTCGCTCTCCTCCATATACTTCTACATGGTCTAGCACTGTGTCTGTCTCTCAGGGTCTGTCTGTCTCTCTGGCTCTGGCTCACTCTCTCTCAACAATATTTCCCTTAATCACAGAATAAAATGTATGCCATGTGATCCATTCTTTATATAGCAGCTCAGAAGTGTTGAGTGATTATCACAGAGAATCATCATTTTTGGGAGCTCTGTTATTGTTTTTTTTTTTTCTTTTTTCACAAACATGTTTGCAAGAAATGGGAATATTCTCATTTTTAAACTTGTTTTGACAGCCAATAATAAACATGTTTGCGTTGAAAGTTAATTTATTAAAGCTAGATGAAATGTAAATCTTTTTAGAGAATCCTGGAAACAAGCAAGGACTGAGCTTATAGAAAAAGGCTTTTGAAGTGTCAGGTCATTAATGCCTTTCATCAGGGAGTGAAAGGGAGGGGCAGAGTCAAGGGCACATGGATACAACTGCCCAGCAAGGACAAAAGTTCTTGAGGATGCTCTCCAAAGCAGAAAGGGCTCATGAAGCCCATGGCCAAACTTAGGAGTGCTGAAGTACTCCTTATCTTAGAGACTGCTCAAAAAAATATTTGACCAGTTTTCAGAGTGAGTCACAAAGGAAAATAGGACGTGGAATTTGGACAGCAGCATGGGGTAGCCTTTCGGAACTGATAAAAAGCCTACAGTACAGGGCCACAGATACACAATCCTGGTATTTCAGTCTGTCCTTTCCCGGAATTTGCATGTTGCTTGATAAGAGCAAGTCACAAACAGAAAGGGAGTTTCTCACCAGATGCCTGCTGCTGTGCATTGAGTGGGCTATTCTCTGATCCAAAACTATGACTTAAGCAAGTCGTAGCTACCTACTCAAGCTCCCAGCATCCTACCGCTGACCTCTCAGCAGGATGTGGTCACATCTTGTCCTGGAGCTTTTTTGTCACTCAGAAGTGGACAGGAATGCGTTAATGGAAGCAGATACAAGTCGGATTCCTAATAGTTCTCTCTCTCTCTTTTGAATTCCCCTTTCTTCTGTAGATATTTCTAGATTGTTGATGCTTAATTTTCTTATCTCTCTCCTCCCCACCTTTGGCCTTCTCTTTCACAAGACTGTTCTGAAGATTCCTTCCACTCATTCTTCCCAGCTTTTTATTGTACATATGTGAATGGTCTTTATTTCCAAGAATCTCTGGTGGCTCACTTATGATTTCCTTTATTGAAATTGCTCTTGTATTATTAATGTAAGAGCTTCTTGAGTCTTCATATTACTCAAAGGAGTTTTTGTTCTGTTTTGTTTTCCTGTCTCCTGCTTTACCTTAGCATCTTCTTTGATGCTTTCCTCACACTGTAGTATTTTGTGTTCAAGGCATTCTTGGGGCTGGAGAGATGGCTCAGCAATTTAGAGCATTGGGTGTTCTTCCAGAGGACCCACACTCAATTCCCGGCACCCACATGGCAGCTCGTAACTATCTGTAATTTCAGTTCCATGGCATCTGGTGCCCTCTTCTGACCTATGTGGGTACCAGGTATCTACATGGTGAACAAACACACACATAGGCAAACACCCCAACACATAAAGTAAAAATAAGTAAGTCTTAGAAATAAAGACATTTCTGGTAAGTGGTAGGCAGGATTTCACTTAGTACCCCACCTTTCAGTACGGTACTACCTGCCTCGGCTTATTGGAATAATGAATCCAGAGCCTACAACCAGAGATTTCTCAAGTTTCCTGCTCCCAGAGTTTTCTTGGCATTTCTCATTCTCATGGGGAAGAAGCTACCAGTCTGCACCTCATGCTCCCTG
Organism: Peromyscus eremicus; assembly: GCF_949786415.1. Lineage (NCBI taxonomy): Eukaryota > Metazoa > Chordata > Mammalia > Rodentia > Cricetidae > Peromyscus > Peromyscus eremicus. The sequence goes on from NC_081435.1 coordinate 7,364,593, forward strand.
GATCTATGTTCCTGGGGCTAGCTAGCTCTGTATTGTCAAGTACAAGAAGTTTCTCAGTTCAGACTCAAGCCCCTTTGATATAAAACAAATAGTGTCATAACCACAGATGACCTTTTCTCCATATCATTTTTGTAGTCCCTCCAGTTTTCATCTTTTGAAAAAGAATTAATGCATTTTATAATTATGTATTTCATATATTATAACATAATAATTATGAAAACCATTTTCAAAGTACTAGATATGTTGAAGCAGTCCAAGGAGGTACATTCACCTTAATGAGTTCCACTTGAGCTTGTTCTAACGAAATCAGTCCTCAATAAAGTACTTGTCTGCATAAAATGAAGAGATTTGTGTTTCTGGAAGATAGTAAGAAATGAAAACTCAGAATAGTAGTAGTCCAAACCTAAAATCCACAGTACAAGGGAAAGAAATACTTAGTGACTAAAGTATTGGATGTGATGATCTTCCAATCTCTGTTGTTGTGTCAGACTGTGTGTGTTTATATGTCCTAGGAATTATTTACTGGAGGACCTATTGTGTGTCTTATTCAGGGGATCCTATTCACCCCAGATGAGACAATGTCAGGCCAAAAATAGCATTCATCTTTCCAATGAGTTTTATTGGGATTGCTTACAGGAAGACCACGAGGGAAAGCTAACTTGTAAGAGCTAGGATGATTTGGGCAGCTGCATCACAAACGTGGCCCCAGGTTACCCGTTAGATGTCTCCCCAAAGCAGCATCATTACAGTTGCATGTACAGCTTTCAGGGAGCGCCTCCTGTGAAGATTCACCTGTTCCTGGAGAGCTGTTGACTGCTTATAGGAGAGCAAGAAAGGGTCTCCTAAGGCTTGTGAGATCATGAGCCCCATAAGTAAGTATCCCTTCTCCACAGGAAGTGTTTCAGCTGAGAAGAAACTACACCACAAAAAGGATCTGTGTGAAGAATATGGATCAGTAGATGTTTTTACTATCCATTGTCTCAAATATCCCTTATTTCTGTTAACTCTTGATATTAAGGATTGTAATTAAATAATTATTTGTTCTTCATTTTAATACTATAAACCTTCTATTTTTTCACTCAAGCATTGTGTAGTTGAATTTTATCATCTTGTTATCCTCATGGCATCACTTCCCCTAATAGGTAAGACTTTAATCACATGATGACTCCACGCTTAGAGTTAAGATGCTGAGACCCATTTTATAAACCCAGATGAATCAGTCAATGTTTCAATAGACATTGGATTCCAAACAGTTAAAGATGTGTCTCATGGACATCCTCTTTTGCCCTACAGTGGTGACCTGGCTACTGACAAGTAGATTATAGGAGAGAAAAGAAAATTTTAATTTCTATTTAAAAATACATTTCTTTAAGAAGAAGTTCTTCCAGTTTCTGTTTGTTTGTTTTAGTTTGCTTGTTTGTTTGCTTTTTACTGCTTATGTCCAAACTAAAACACTTAGCTAAGATTGAGAACCAACTGTGAGACCCATATCACACTTGTTTCCTTTACCCTTAGCTAGCTAGAAGACAGGCAGGCCTTGGAGCAGCTGTGAGGATTGTGGGGAAGGATTGTGGGGAAGGATTGTGGTACCAGCGAGTGAGCAAGAGCCAGATACCTGATGGCTTCAGCAGGAGATGAACTCGATGTGCCTGAAAGGAGTGAAGAAGTAGAGTTCTGATGGAAGAAAAAGCATCCTCAGACCGAGTGAGGAAGAAACCTCCCAGGTTGGTCAGCCCAACCTAAGCTATCCAACCCAAGCCTTAGGCAGAAGTCTTAAAGGTGGAACGCACTATATTTGTTTCAAAATAAATATGGTCACCTATGCATCGCACACCTGCAGGATCTCCTTCTATTTTTTCACTCAAGCATTGTGTAGTTGAATTTTATCATCTTGTTATCCTCATGGCATCACTTCCCCAAATAGGTAAGACTTTATCACATGGTGACTCCACGCTTAGAGTTAAGATGCTGAGACCCATTTTATAAACCCAGATGAATCAGTCAATGTTTCAATAGACATTGGATTCCAAACAGTTAAAGATGTGTCTCATGGACATCCTCTTTTGCCCTACAGTGGTGACCTGGCTACTGACAGTACACCAGAACTAGATTATCAACACAGGGAAAGTTACACAAATCAGATTTTAATAATCTTCATTGTAAATTAAAACAGCATGGTCACCCTAAATGTTTAAATAACCAATAGCATAGTTATTATTTTCCCAAAAATGAATTAACTCTGTGGCACTGGAGCGATTCAGCCAAAGGTCATGCACATGCTAGACTATCATTCTACCATTGCATCACATCTCCAGACCTGGATCAACCTATTGTATTGACACATGGTCTCACTGCCCAGGCTGGCCTAGAACTCCCACCACAGAACAGGCTGGTTTTGAAACTATAATCCTGCTTCCATCACTGAGACTGCAGATCAAGGCCCTGGCAAATTCTTACTTTTGCTTTCAGAATCTTGAACATGAAAATGACATGTTCTATCCAGTTACTATTATTATTCGTCTTTTGCTTTCATTTTGAAATACCGGGATTTGGCACCATTCTGCACCAATACGTATTTTTCTGTCTCTTAACCTGAGCTAGGATAATACTCAGGCTTTGTGATGGAAGTAATAAAGAACATTTCCATTTATGCTGAGTCACATTACAGTATCTTAAAAAACAAGCAAGAAAAACTGTAAGGAGGGAGTGCGTGACAGGAAGGAAGAAAAAGCTCGCTCTGTGCACTGATGCCTTCTCTAAAAAAGCTTCCCTTCCCGGTCAGCCTCTTAGGAGGGGTGGAGTGCTGCTCTTCGGTGCAGCCATCAGGAGGTGCTCAGAGTTTGGGACAAACTCTTCAAACCGTCACGGTTCCTTGTTGTCTAGTTTTTATGTCTTGTAAGGGTTTGTTTTTAATTTTAGAAATTTCATTTCACTTGAATTTACCACTTGTAAAAATTGAGAAGCTGACAGCTCTGGGAAGCGAAGCTATCCAATTAGTCCAAAAACACCCAAACGTTTCTGTGGCATCTATCATCACAGAATACCAAAAGGCCCTCTGAAAAACATATTGGGTTAAGAGAAAAACATGTACTCAGGAAGGGAAAGCTTCCTGGATATTCTGCGCCAGAGACAAAGAGTTGGTATTAACTGGGGTGAAGCAGGGGTCTTCAGAGAGTGCCCCAAGGGTTGTATCTAATCTTGTTAAATAGAAGGGCTCGTTTATGTTTTGAATATGCCTACAGGGTATAGGCATCTTTCACCTGGCAGGTTCACAACTATGTGTTATAGACACTTTCAGACTGGTAATTATTCTTTCTCTTCTCACCGTATTTTGTTTGGCTAGAAACTAATGTTTGGCTCAATGTAAATACACAGTGAAGAAAGGCAGCTGGGGACACTAGACCCTGTCTGTCCTTGATTGGTTTCCATTGGTTCCTACAGCCACGTTTGGGGCAAATAAAGGACTTTAGGTTGCTTATGTATATGAGAAACTGGAGGTTATGGGTTTCCAACGAATGCTACAATCATGAAATACTGTATCTTAATTAGTTAAATGACATAATGATCTCTTCAGAAACATTGTGTCAACTGTCAAGTTTAAAGTGACAAAGACTCACATAGATTAAAAAGGGAGTTTTATTCCATACTTAAAGAAACATATGCATAACTTTTAATGTTGTACAACTGAGAAAAATAGGAAAATACATATTTTTTAATTGTGATTGCTTAAGGTACATTCCTAGAAAATGGGAACATTTATTTTGACATCTTTTGCACCCAACTCTCAGTAAACCTGAAGTCCTAGGCCTGGACAAATGCAGCATTAAGCCTGTACTGAGCAGTGGAGACGGTGACACCTACTGGTGAGCTGGGAAATCGCATCCTAGATCCATAAGACAGTGAATGGTCCAGTCACCTATCTGAAATTCAAATATATGCTAATAGGTTAGCACTAAATCTCTGAAAAAGTCGTTTTGGAGCATGCCCATCAGTTTAGAAAAGCTAACGTGTATGATTTTTAAACATATTCCCATAAGTGTCTTAAAGTAAGGAAGGTTTCACTCTTGGAGGGCCACTATAAACTGCAGATTTTTAGAGGAAATGATGAGAAAGTGAAAATTAAGTCAATTATATAACACCATCATTTATTAATATCACAATGTGCAAAGGTTATCAATGAATAATTCTAATCTTACCCAGCGATTTGGAGTGTTGTCATATATTAAGGTCTATTTTAGGATGTCTTTTCCTATCCATTGATAAGTTGGTTTTTTTTTTTAATTTGGTATTTATTTATTATAGCTTTACAACACACTTGTTAGATGCAAAAACATATATTATTATGATTATTATTATTCAGAACTTCTCTGTTATTCTTTCCTGATTCTTTTTCCAGAAAAATGTTTACAATTGTTTTGTTAAAGCACCTCATACCACATTGGGTTTTTGTTTGAATCACCATTAAACAAAAAAATTTAATATGATAAAAATTGAAATGTATAAAATATTATTTGACCTATAATTTCTTTAGATATCTCAAACATATTTGGAATTTTATTGATAAGTCAAGATATATCAGGGATGTTTATATGGAAATTGTAACCTGAGACTTTACATTTTTGATACAACAAAAATAAAATAATTTTTTATATGACTATATTTCCACATTTGAGAATACCTGTATATAGGTATACCAATGTTTTTGTGTCTTTGTGCTTGTAATAAATAGAATAATTGTCGTACATTTCCCATAGAGTAATGTTTTTCATTTTCTTTAGATGCAATTTGCAGTTGAACTAAATGTGTAGTGTGCCTCGGCTCTTCATTTTTATCTTAGTTCTGAGGTCACTGGGTGAAACATAATCATGTTTCATGTAATTACTACATTTTTCAGATTTAATGGTAGCCGCCTGTGGATTTTACCATTTGAAATATATAATTATGACAGTTTTCAAAAAAGTTTATTAATTTTGGAGAATTTCATTGAATACATTATTCATATTAATCTCCCTTCCCCAACTCCTTTCAACTCCTCCCACACCTCTCTATTCACTAACTTTATGTATGCATGCTCTGTCTCTCTCTCTCCCTTCTCTCCCCCTCTCTCTGTGCATTATCTCTCCTCTGTCTCTCCCCCCTCTGTGTGCATTATCTCTCCTCTGTCTCTCCCCCTTTCTCTGTGCATTATCTCCCCTCTGTCTCTCTCCACCTCTCTGTGCATTATCTCTCTGTCTCTCCCCCTCTCTGTGTGCATTATCTCTCCTCTGTCTCTCCCCCTTTCTCTGTGCATTATCTCCCCTCTGTCTCTCTCCCCCTCTCTCTGTGCATTATCTCTCCTTTCTGTCTCTCCCCCTCTCTGTGTGTATTATCTCTCATCTCTGTCTCTCCCCCCTCCCTGTGCATTATCTCTCTTCTGTCTCTCCCTCTCTCTGTATTATCTCTCCTCTGTCTCTCCCTCTCCCTGTGCATTATCTCTCCTCTCTTCTCTCTCTCCCTCTCTGTGCATTATCTCTCCTTTCTTTCTTCCCCCTCTCTCTGTGCAATATCTCTCCTCTCTGTCTCTCCCCCTCTCTGTGTGTATTATCTCTCCTCTCTGTATCTCTCTCCTTCTCCCTGCCTCTCTTTCAGTCTCTTGTGACTGTTAGTCACATTGATAGCATAGTCTGTGCTGATGTCACTAATTATGATGTGAATTTTATTCAAGGTACTTTTTAAAAATGTCAATGATCATGTTTTTCTTAACTGATTTAATAATTTTATAAATTGATAAATTATATAATACCGTTTCCTTCTGGATTCTTGAAATCTTGAAACTAAAATGGGAGTGAATGAGATTTGTGGGGTGCTGTGGGATGTTCTGTATGCTGTGAATGTGTTGCTCTGATTAGTTGATAAATAAAAAGCTGATTGGCCAGTAGCCAGGCAGGAAGTATAGGCAGGGTAAACAGACAAGGAGAACTCTGGGAACAGGAAGGCTGAGTCAGGGAGCATCATGTAATGGTGCACAGATAAAGCCATGGAACATGTGGCAACATATAGATTAACAGAAATGGGCTGAGTTTAAGTGTAAGAGCTAGTCAGCAGTTAGCCTGAGCTAATGGCCAAGTAGCTTTAGTTAATATAAGTCTCTGTGTGTTTACTTGGGTCTGAGCAGCAGTTGGGATCAGGCAGAACCAGAAAAACTTCAGCTACAGTGGAGGATCTGAGCACCCAGCTCAAGAGAATGACATTGACTCTTCTGTGCCTGACAGCAGAATGCCAGAAGATGAAGGAAGGATTGTTGTGGGCTGTTTGTACACTGTGAAGATGTATTGCTGTGACTGGTGTAATAAAATGCTGAATGGCCAATAGCTAGGCAGGAGAGATAGGAGGGACTTCCAGACAGAGGGAGAATGTTGGGATGAAGAAATGCTTAGTCGCCAGCCAGATTCAGATGAAGCAAGATGGGCAGTACAAAGTAAAGGTAACTGAGCCATGTTTAAAAAAAAAGTAGATCAAAAGATACGGGTTAATTTAAGTTATAAGAGCTAGTTAGGAACAAGCCTGAGCTAAGGCTGAGCTTTCATAATTAATAATAAGTTTCTGTGTCATTATTTGCGGGCTGGTGGCTGATGAGAAACTACTATGACAGCAGATGATGGCTTCCTCTCTTGATGCTGACATTTATGACATGATTCCAGAAGCCCTGGAGATAAGCTTCTCCTTACCTCTATTGGAAAAGCCTGCTACAGTGGGATCTGCTAATATTCCCTGATCTCTTTTGTACCCTTTCTTCCTTCCTCACATCTCTGATCTAGTTTTCCACTATAGACTAAAACCCATGTATTCTAGTACAGTGGTTCTTAACCTATGGGTTGTGACCCCTGTAGGGTGGGTCGGATGACCCTTTCACAGGGGTCACCTAACAACATCAGAAAACACAGATATTTATATTACAATTCATAACAGTAGCAAAATTACAATTATGAAGTAGCAATGAAAATAATTTTATGGTTGGGGATCACCAAAACATGAAGAACTATATTAAAGAGTCACAGCATTAGGAAAGTTGGGAACCACTGGTATAGTGCATGCAATTTTTGAAATAACCAAAACATACTCTGATTATCCAAATAAAGTGTGATATGCTTGGTGGCTTCTAGAAGAGAATTTTTTTTTCATTTTTAGATTTAAGTTTTTTCTGTGTTTGTGTTTAGTGCTGGGGATTGTTCCATCCAAGGCTTCCCACATGCTAGGTAAGCACCGTGCCACTGAAGATCTCAAGTCCAACTTTTACGTTTCATTTTGAGACAAGGTCACTCTCAGTTGCCCCGTCAGAACTCAAGCTCTCCAACCTCATGCCTCTGTCTTCTGATTAGCTGGCCTGTGCCTCTCGAACCGGCTCCAAAACTACTTTTTCTCACAGTTCCGGGTCTTGAGTTCCGGCATTAAGGTGGTAGCACTCACTCTCAGGTATGAACCAGGGCTCAAAGCCAGAAAGAGTTCTCAGTTAATGGATACTGTCTCTTCTGTGTGCTTACATAGGCTTTCTGCGGGGTATAGGTACAGATAGACTTTGTTTCCCCACCACCTCTTCGGTCTCCTCTAACTACTCTTTTTTTTTTTTTTTTTTTGGTTTTTCGAGACAGGGTTTCTCTGTGTAGCTTTGCGCCTTTCCTGGAACTCACTTGGTAGTCCAGGCTGGCCTCGAACTCACAGAGATCCACCTGGCTCTGCCTCCCGAGTGCTGGGATTAAAGGCGTGCGCCACCACAGCCCGGCTAACTACTCTTATTATAGCCACCAGTCCTATCAGATTAGGAGCCCACATAAGGTCTGGTGCCTATTGTCTCACTCTGGAGAGGGGCATCCTGTTGTCTGTGCTGTTGGTGTTTGACTAGCCTTCGATCAGTATGACCTCTTCAACCTCCACCCCTACTGTTGGGTTGCTTACAACCATGAGCTGTACCCAGCTCAAAGTGAACCCATGAGTAATGCTGGACAAACTCAAAGCACAGAAATCAGATAATCCGTGTAGAGTGAGGTACTGAGAAAATTTAGGGCAGCCAGGAGCCAACTCTGCATCAAACTCCTTGACCCCCAGGCTTTTCATGTCCTTGGTGGTCAAAGCCACACATACATACGAGTTGATGTCAGCCCAAGTCCCTTCCAGAAATAAACAGTTTGCAAATGAGTAACAATTTGCCACAAAGGATTTGACTCTGCAGTCTGGCATCTGGGACATTGTGCTGTGTAGCTATGCTGCCCAGAGGACAAATTCTTCATAAAGAAGCAGAAATCGGTGTAGCAAAGCTGCCGGGGGTCTTTAGGGAATAATATTAGTCTCCCCATGCAGTCTTTGCTCATAAAAATCTCTCTGCAGTAAAGGAGGCCTCGTGGTGATAAGCATGACTTTAATAGATTAAACAGGGAACCGTGACCCTTGAATTTAGCTAGAAAATAATAATAAATTTTGGACTCTAATATGATAAAAAAGATTTGATGTGCCTTTTAAGAATGTAGAAATAGAGAGGTAATCACCAGGCTAATTATCTTCACCATTGTTTTGTCTGTTGTGTGTGTGTGCGTCATCAGAAAGGGAAAAGATGGAGGGGGTGGGGCTAGGCGACATGATTTTTAGGCACACTTTTCTTTCAGGAGCATACTGAACTCAAATGGTTTGCTCTTTTCTGATTTAAAAATAATGCTAGACCTTTGATCAACAGCTTTTCACAGGATGCTAAACATTTGGGGTGAAATGAGACATTCTTGCATATACTTAACACAGTTGCTCTTTTAGAGGGCCTGCTAGGATTTATTTTTGATGCCTGAATTGCATGCTACTTTCCCAATTAAAAGCTCATGGAATTGCCACAATAACACTCCCTTCCCTTCCTTTCTGGAAGGCTTGCTCTCCTGTTCTTCTGTCTCCTGGTAAATTCCTCCTTCACAGGACATGCCTAGGTTAAGACTCAGCCAATATAGTTGCCCCTGAAGCCCTGGCCAGTGCTGTAGGGGTGACAGTGGTGCAGAGGGAGTTTTGAGTGTCAGGCACACAAGCAATACATTAGAACCCTTACTATACCTGCAGCACACTCCCCTATCACAGTTCTCACTCCTAACCTGTGCTAACTCAACTCCCAAGCAAATCCGGCCCCAAAACAACCCAGCTTTTTCCAGCCAGCAGAGGGTGAGGGGAGGTTTACCTCAGCCAAGCATGCTGTCTGTTTGCTTCTATTGACAGTTCAAAGGTTTAAGCAGTTTTAATATAAAATGCCATAGTCTTTTAAAAGTCTACTTCTGTGCTTTTATTTTTCCATTTACTGCTATTAGTATATCATCTCTATTTTTAAAGCCTGTGAATAACTTACATGTATAAACTTTATACTTAAAGAACAGGGAAATACACTAACATTATAGAGAAAAACATTTAAGAGTCAGCCCATTAGTTTAGGATCTACTAAATAAACTTGTATATAAAATGGAATTATAATTATCATCATTAAACATTCTTTTTCTGGAACGGATGAATCTACTGACGATTGGTTGCTACTTTTCAATTTAAGTGAGTTTTGTGTTAGTATCTTTTCTTTATCCTTGAAGCTGAAATATTAAATAAATACAAAAGCTCTTGGGTCAGAAGGCCACTCTCACTGCAGACAGAAATTTTAGCTAATAAAATGGTTTCTTGTGACATAAAAGAATTGTAATTATGCTTTTTGTTTTGCAAACAAAAAGAACAAATTTCTTCAAAAGTTCTTGTCACAATATTAATTATATACTTTTATAGCCTTAAGATATATCAGAGAAGTTATTATTCATAGTTCCCTAAATAGTGGATTAACATAAAGATTCCAGTATAGGCAGATATTCTTTTCTATAGTACTACAATGATGACAAAACTCTTGTATACTTAGAAATGTTTCAAACTATGAACACACGCCTAAGCAGAATTACCTTCTTTGACAACTGAGCTAATTGTAATAGTTCTGTTACTCAAAAGCCTATTCATTGGATGTAAAGATCATTGCCAATTAAAAATGGACTCATATTAACTCTTCCATAGGGAATGTCTTTTACATACCTTAAACATAACTTTATTCTTTTTCATACAGCTGAATGTAGACTAAAAACTACATGTACTCTCAACAATACTTACACTGCGGCATTAGATCAGAGTGGTAGACACTGTGAAGTTTAGACAATCACATAGTCTTATTTCAGATTTTTTAAACCACCCTTGTCAGAATTAATATGAGTACAGTAGAGTCTCATTTCATCACTTCTAAGAGTGTTAGTTAGTCTTTGCCTCTCCTTTCCATGAGGCTCTCTGAGAAGCCAGCGCGTGGTTACCATGGAATCCTTTGCTTTTAACAGAGATCCTTTCTCTATAACCAACTCAACACATGACTATATGGGTAATTTTGAACAAGTGGATCTTTCTCCAAACTGAAAGGCTGTCAGGATGGAGAGGGAGTAAGAAAAAGAGAATTTCAGAAGGAGTCCCAGGGAACCACAAAGAAGGCATGAAGCCCCACTGTCCTGTACAATCCCCCAACAGAAGTATATTGAGGGGTGGTGGTACACTGGACATCCTTACATTGAAATATGACACCTTGTGCAACAGGTGGAAATGATTGTGTCATCAGAAAGAGCATCCAGCCCCTTGGAAGTCAGATTAAGTCTGCTGGAAGGAATTGGAATTTTAAAGCATTATTATTGCTTTTCCATCTCATTACAGAATTTCATGTTGCAATGAAATCCAAAATCTAGAAGATTAGAAATCAAAATAGGAACTGTCATCACAGTCTCATAGATCACATTTAATGAAAATCCTTTTGGACAAATATTACATTATACAAATGTATAAATGAATAGTTACTCTAAATTTAGAAATGACTATTTAATTGAATCCAAGGTGTTGGAATAAAGTCTTAAAAAGGGCTCGATCTTCTAGCCCTGTGAAATACTGACAACGAGAACACATCCTGGATCATATCAGAACAGTTACACTGCAAAACTAGAGGGAACCTGACTCTACAAATGACATTGAAAGTGTTTTCAGAGTGTTAAGGCAAAGGGAATAAAAATTTTGACAAATAAAGACAGTAACACTGACTATTCAATATGATTGTTGAACTTTAATAAAAAAGATGAAAACTAGACAAGCAATAACTATGAATATGGTGAGGAGTGGTTCTGGGGTAAAGGCAGAATCCCTATTGTAACAGCAACCGAGGGCCTACAGGGTCACTTATACCCAACAACCCAATACTGACATGACGGCTTATTACTATATGTAACTCCAGTTCCAGGGAATTACAAGTCCTTTTATGGCCTCTACAGGCACTGGACATATGTGTTCATGTGGGCAAAACTCTCATTCATATAAAAACAATAATAAAATTTAAAAAGAAGATAATTATAAGTTAAAATGTATCTTCTCAAAATTAGTTTGGGAGCGGAGGGATTTTAGTGGGATGGGGAGATTGAAACCAGAGTATACAACTAGAAAACTGTTGCCATATGTCTAAGCTTTAGCTGGTTTGTGACAATGCTTTGAAGTTTTTGTTTCTAATACTTTTTTTTTTTTTTTGGTTTTTCAAGACAGGGTTTCTCTGTGTAGCTTTGCACCTTTCCTGGAACTCACTTGGTAGTCCAGGCTGGCCTCGAACTCACAGAGATCCGCCTGGCTCTGCCTCCCGAGTGCTGGGATTAAAGGCGTGTGCCACCACCGCCCGGCGCCTAATACTTGTTTTTATTTTACTTTTGTGTGTGTCTTTCTGTGTATGTATGCCTCATGTGTGAGGGTTTTAACAGAGACCAAAAGAGTGCATTGGATTCCCTGGAACTAGACTCCCAGGGAGTTCTAAGCTAACATATATGTGCTGGGAACAGACTTCAGGTCCTGTGGAGAAACAGTCAGTTTTCTTAATGGCTGAGTCATACCTTTAGCATCTGTCTTAAAGTTTTTATTAATATGTTTGTTTTCCCACATATCCTTATGCTTCTTCTTCTAGTCCAGTGGTTCTTAACCTTCTGAATGTTGCAACCCTTCAATACAGTCCCTCATGTTGTGCTGACCCCCAACCATAAAATTATTTTGTTGCTACTTCATAACTGTAACTTTGCTACTGTTCTGAATCATAATATAAATATCTGCTTCTGCAGGATATTTGATATGCAACCCCCTGTGAAAGAGCCTTTCGACTCCCATGGGGTTAGAACCCACAGGCTGAGAACCGATGCTCTAGTCTATCTGAGGTTTAAAAGAAAGTTAAGGGAAGAATACAAGGAATCTATACGTGACAGGCTTCTGAGATATAAAACTGATATAGAAACTTAGTAAGAGTCAATTGTCATATATGTTAAGGCTTCCCAGACAAAAACAGATGACAGAGATGGAAATGATTTGGATACAGAATAATGGTCCTTTGGGTCAGAGGGAGATAGTCCAGAAAATAGAAACATTTAATGCCAAGCTGGGGGACATCCGTATGATCGCTGGTACCCACATAGCAGAAAGAAAGAATCGACTCCCAAAAGATGTTCTGTGACTTCCATGGGACATGATACCTACATTAAACAAATCAACTAACTAACTAACTAACTAACTAACTAACTAACTAACTAACTAAAAGAAGTCAGATGTAGTGGTGTGCATTTGTAATCACACACTCATAAAGCAAGATGTTAGGCAGAGACAGGAGAATGGCTCCAATGGTTATTTCCTAGAGTATCTAGCAGAGAAGAAACATCAATAGAGACACTGACTGCTTCAACAAGTTGGAAGGGGAGGAGAGACCCCTGCAAGTTTTCTTCTGATCTCTTCAGGAGCAAGGACTGTGTAAGGTGTGCACTGGTACATACACACACACACACACACACACACACACACACACACAAACACACACACATGCATGTGCACAGCGAACAGACAAAGGTTCTTTGAAAAGTGGTAGGTCTAAAATTTAGGTGCCTAAACAAAACCAAAACATCTTTATGGCCTGGAAAAAGAGAAATGAAGAGAGAGGAGAGAAGAACAAGCAATATTCAAGGAAGAGCTGGACCATCCATCTGCCCACATCTACTGTCAATTCCCGGTAAGTGAAGATGATGAAAACATCACTCATCGTGATGAGTGTAGGAGAAAAGATGCATTTCTGAGGTTCGAGAATATGGCAGGGAGACACTCCTGAAAAGATCAGAAGAAAACTTGCAGGGGTCTCTTCTCCCCTTCCAGCTTGTTGAAGCAGTCAGTGTCTCTGATGATGTTTCTAGCAGAGAGCTAGATACTCCAGGAAAGCTGGCCAATAACCATTGGAGCCATTCTCCTGTCTCTGCCTAACATCTTGCTTTATGAGTGTATGATTACAAATGCACACCACTACATCTGACTTTTTTTAGCTTGTTTGTTTGTTTATTCCAATGCCTTACCAGAGACATTCTGTATAAGGTGGAGCCTGTGATCTCAAGACAGATCTAAGACCGTCCTATAGAATTGCCAGTTCTGAACCAGGCAGAGAGAAGGAAAATCAGACACTGGTCAGGTGGAGGAAGCAAAGTGGTCAGGTAGCCAGTGAGCAGAAGAAGACATTTTAGTACTGGATGTGAACTGTGTGGAAGCTTAGTAATGATCATACTTCTTGTCAAACCAAAGTAGGAGGTGCTGACGGCTTAGACTAGCCTTTTCAATGCTAGTCCAACCACACAGCAATTTCATTAAAACAGATTCCTGGCCTCAGAGATTCTGAGGCAGTGGATCCATGCTAGGGCATGAGAAATGAATTTCTGGAAGGTTTCTGCAGGACACTGATGCTATCATTTGAGGACTTCAATTTTAAAAGCGCCATTCTTGGCTGAACTGTGGAAGATAGGATATGCAACTTGCTTTCTACTCCACCTTCATGTATCTACTCAGAGTAACCTATTCTGAAGGCAGAGGGTGCACACCCTCAGAAGTTACTGAAAAAGAGAGCCTGGCATCACACGTTGAAATATTAAGGAATTGCTAATTTTCTGAATGTGGAAAACTTTGATTTCCAAGAAAAAAAAATTACCATCATCAGAAAACAGAGCTTGAGAGTTCTGAGTTCAGGCCAGTTGTAGAGAAATAAATGAGTCTACCATTTGCAGAAACAAACTTTGTTGTTTGAAAGCTGGAAAGATTTCTATTCTAATAGTGAAGCTTCACTGGGCAAAGTTTTGCCTCTAAAGCTACATGAAAGTACGAGGTTTCTGTAATCCAGGTGTCTGGTCTGTGACTCACACCCTGGGCCTCCACAGATAGCAGGAAAACAGGAGTGTGTCGGAGTAGATGGCCCTTCTGAGAGCTGCAAGAACGCAGAACATCTGGGTGCTTCAGAACACTGCTCCCAGGTTCCGGGTTCTCCATCTGGACTTTGCATGAGCAGTCTGCCCCATTCACAACTCTCCCAGGAGCTTCATGTACCCACAGTAAGTATCATTCATAAGTGGGATTCTCTCCTCCAAAGATTCAGGATAAAAGGTAAGATCGCCACCCTCCAATCAGGTAACGCTTTCATTTAGGCATCCTGTGGGTTTTGCCTCTTCAATTCTGTACTGGTTTGCTCTTAAATTAGACTGTGAATCTTTACTTTTTGCATTTTCCTTTTTTTGACAAGATCTATGTCAATAATTTATAACTTTCACAACACTGAGCACACATTCATGAGATTTAGCTGAAATGAATGTCATGTATGTTCCCTACTCTCTGCATACCCTTCAGCATCTCAAAGCCAGCCATTCTCTGGCATGAGTCTCCACTGCAAGTAACCAATGGAGAGTCAATAGCTTTCTCAGAGCACATGTGTTTAAAGATTTGACCTGGTCTACACGTCTTTCTCTCAATTCTGAACTGTGGATTTTTACTCCCTGACCTCAACTTGTTGCCTCTATGTACCCAGCATTTCTTATTGTTCTCAATTCATCCTAAGTGCAGACCAAACACCCCATAGACATTTTCAAAAGAACTGCAATCCATTTGATTTCTCATTTTGTCTCCTACTGAGCACTGTAGTATGTTCTGGGTAATGTTTTAGCTCTTGTATGGGACACTAAACTTAAAAAACTTGTTTTTGAGATTGTTACTTGTACGATTATGGAAAATTTTCCATATCAAGGAAGTGGATGAAGGTTGTTAGCAGAAAGTAGTAAAATCAATTCTCTCCTCCTCCTATCTGTATCAGACACAAGATTTAACCCACAGAGGTTTTCTTCATGGGAATTGTCTGTCTCCTGAGGATTCCATCCTCTACCCCACAGCTAACTCCTGCCCTTTCTATAGAGGTTACTTTCTTTCTTTCTTTTTTCGGGGGGAGGGGCACGGGACACAACTTTCCTCCAAGTACAGGACCCTCCTTGAAAAATTTCTCTATTAAATTTACAAAAGAAAATGGAAAATTGATTTTTAAAAAAAAAACAAAGGAATTTAGCTTACTTTGTCTTATCTTATTTCCCCAGAACCTTGTATTTCAAAAATCCCATCTTAGTACTTTATTATTTTTTTTCAAGCCAAAGAGTCAAGTACTTTGGGCAGAACCCCTCACAGGTTGAGACATGTCTACATAAACCATGAAATCTTGAAAAAGTGCAACCACTTCATCACTTAGGGAGAAGACCTGCAAAATGTGTTTCAGGAAGGCTGAGTGGTCAAACTGTGTGCATAAAAATCACAACAGAAGGGCACATTGTTGACCACAGGTGACAAAAGGGTACACTTCTGCCCATGTTAGGGACAACCAAGTCCCTTGGCTGTGTTTGTTTACTCCATGACATATAGAAAAGATATTCTTTTGATCAATAGCTGGGTAACAGTTCTCAGTGGCACGTTAATTTACTTTGAAAAGGGAGCAGGCACATCTGGAACAGCAGCTGCAATTGGAATTATTTCCTGATTATGTTTGCACTAATTCTCTGTCTTTCTCCAAGCTATTTATTTTTGGCCATGGGCACATAATAAAATGGACATGATTGGAATCCTATATCTGATATATCTAGCATCTAGTCTTCCTTAGTGGAATGAATCTGTGCCACCCTCAATTTAATTTACTATTTGGCAAGGGGAATTAGTTCCAAAGCCTAAGAATCATCCTTTCCTAATATGCCCAGGGTCAAAACACCAATGTTGGTATTTGGCATAAGGAGGGACTTTTGTCCATTATGCCTTTAGAAATGCAGGAAATTGCTTCACTTTATAGAATTTCTAGTGGTGTTGTTGCCTATAAGACCTTTAGAGGGACCACTAGGGATATTTACAGTTTACTGTTTTGGCAAAGACAAAGGGAATTTGGCATTCTCTTCATTTCTGAGGATCTGAATTTGGAGATTAGATAAGAGGCTTTCATTCTCAATTGTACCATTAATGTATGAAGTTGTGAATATCAAGTAGTTGGTATGCAACTAGTTCAATGGGGATCATGATATATTAGTCCAATCCAGTGTCTCTGTACCTTAGTTACTTTGAGCTTTGCCTCAGCTGCTTTCCACCTTGGGGATTATGTACGCTTTGTCTTAGATCTTCAAGTTTAGTCGAGTCACTTGGCTTCTGTCACTTTCAAGGATCACGTTATCCTTAAAGGATTTCAGAAACACATTTCAATGGCGTTACTTCCTGCAATCACTCTTGTCTTCAGCAATGTATGCCTTAGCACTTTGGTGGAAGGATATCTTTTGAGTCTTTTCTGGTGATAATAATGATGGGATAAAGGACCAGATACACTTAACACATCAACATTAAAACTTTCTTTGGATATCTCCACTGACATTGTACCACAGATGGTCTAGCAGTCAATCATATTTAACCTTGACCACTGTTGAGTCCAGATTTGAGTTTATTGATCCACTAATCTAGTAAGTCATGATTGTTTTCTTTTGTGGGTGGGGGTTGAGACAGGATTTCTCTTTGTAGCTCTGGCTGTCCCAGAATGGTCTCTGTAGACCAGACTGGCCTCAAACTGAAAGATCCACCTGCCCCTCCCTCTGGAGTACTGGCATTAAAGGTGAGAGTCACTATGCCTAGCCTATGATTGTATTCTTCAACATCAAATATCTTAAATATGGATTGTATATGAAGTACAATGATACGAATGAATGCTTCTTTGTATAATCTCTTCTTTGTATAACCATAAAAATTCATTTAGAGAATTCTTTTCCAGTTTTCTGACAACAGAAGTTAGCTGAAACTTCCATTTTTTTCTGTGTGAGCTATCTCCTCCAAATGAGACTTCATAGCTATCATTTGATGTCTGACTCTAGTATTGAGTCTGGAAACACAAGGTAAATGCTTCAAGTGCAATTTTTCTGGCTCCTTCTACCTCCTTTAAAGTACAGTAGAATTTGGAGGCTAAATTAACTTGAGATTCACCCAAAATCCACATTGTTCACCAATAGGGCCTTAATTTTCATTTAAGAGGCTAAACAAGATTGTGGCTTCAATGTGTTTTATAATTTTATGATTCTGCAATGCACTTCGGCAGAGTGGAGTTCAGTGTTCAAAAGCATTGTCCCTATATTTAGCTGCAAGAATGAGACAAATTTAAAGAGCTCTTTGTTTTTAGATCATGCCTTGAGTTTAAAATTTAAAACTTGCACTGTTCGGCATCTGCATATGTAGTGGTTCAGTGAGGACAGAGAGCCACGACAGGATTTCTGCAAGCACCATCTACAATCAGATGTTTAATCACAGCATCCTCATTGTCTTCCAAATCTTGGTATTTCAGCAGACACTTCATTTAGGCACTACATCTGAAACAATGCTTAAACATACTTTTTCAGTTATAGCACAGACCACAAATAACTCATTCTTTACTAGCATTATTATTTTTAATTTTAATCTCTAAACTTAACAAGGCAGAAGATAAGCTATTGCAAATTTCTTCACGGAAACAAAATCTGTTTCTTGGGATCATTTTCAGTGTTAACCACTGTTTCAGGAGGCATTAATAGAAGAAAGCCATGATATAAACTATTTCAGACATGAGAGAATTTAACACAAGGTGCTTGGTGCTTCCCTAGCTGCTAGGGTGCCCTACCTAAGCAAAGGCCAGGGAATATAGAGCCAGAAGCAGCTTACCGAGGCTAGGGAACCCCTAAAGCCTCAGAAAACTGTCACCACTAGCCACACTGTCTATAAAACCAAAATATTTTTATAGAGAAACATTCAGAGATCACTACAAAACCTCTAACTTGTACATTGACATAAGTTCAGTGATACACATTCTGCTTTCTCCTTTCTGGCTTTCAAATGCCTCCTAAATACTTCCCATTGGAAAAGTCTCACCTGGAGTTCAGCTGACAAAGGATCCATCCACATGGATTAGGGAGGGTCAGAGGGAGGAAGCCATGCTGGGTGGCAGGAACCATGGAGAGCTTTGTCAAGGCGCTGGCAGCATAATGGGCCTTTCTGGTATAAAATAGTTTTATAACTTGGTTCAAAAAAATGATATATTATAGGTGTTTATATATTTTAGCTTCATAAAACACACAGTAGATGCTGATGAAGTGTTCTTGTTTCAAACTAACACAAAACAAGAACTACCACAGCCTAAAATACTCATTTTAAGGTTGATTTTTCCTCATATAATTTTGCCATAGGGGGGAAAAAACAATGAAAACCTACATCTTGACTGAGTACAATGATTAAAGAAATGCAGAATAGAATTTTGTGCATAGTAGCAACATTGAAGAAAAATTCAATGGAGCAGGAGTTTTAGAAAGATATCTTATTTTTAAAATTTTTCTTTAACTTGGAGAGATGTTTACATGGATATAATGAAATACTGTTGTACCTACACATCTATATAACTGCTTCAGCTCTCCCTATAGCATGATGCTACCCAACTTCATGTCTTGTTTTCAGAGTTAGTTCTATAATCCATCAAACCCAGTTAGTGCTGCCCATATGTGCATGGGCGTTGGGCCATGCACTACAGCATGGGTATTATATCAGTGGACACATCCTCAAAACAGAGTGATTGTCGTCTCTTAGGAACTATCAACTGCCATAGCCATTCAGGAAGGGGCAACGACACAGAATAAAGAAATAAATGTTGGCGTGTAAATGGAGTAAGAAGATGAAGCCTCTGATATTTGTAATTAGTGAAGAAAAGTCATTGTTCATTGGATATAATAAAAAAGTGAATCAAATTTCTTCTGGTTTCATATTTCTCTCCTACCTCTCAGAAAAAGGAATATTGAAACATGTTTGTGAGTAATAAGATGATATTCCATAAAGATCTAATTCATAAGTACTAATGCTCCTAATATATGTAAAGCTAATTTCATAATTCATAAAATCTTTTAAACCATGTGACATAATAACACAGTACATGAAAAGATATGCACCAAATAAATATTTTTTGAATTTATGAGTAATAATGTGGGCTTTGTATTTAAAAAACTTCCAACAAGTTACTAAACAGGCAAGCCAATGTTATTAATACCAAGTTAGAAATCAAGATAGAGGCAGCTAATTTTAACTACGCATACATCATTGTGGGAATTTGAGGAAATCTCTTCAAGTCTGTGGACTTTGTTTTCATGATAACAAATTCTCTTTTCTCTTACCTACTTTAGGGCCACCTGCAATAGTTTCTTTGGTTTGAGCTGTAGGAAGGAAACATGAGGGACAGAGAAGGTGTCTCCTCATAACAGTGCTAGATTCATAGTAACAAACAGGCAGATAATGTATTAGTGAGATCTCATTTTTAACTAAATTCAATCATGTTAGTATAAGTTTGGAGTCTAACAAATCTCCTGTCCATGGGCATTAAATATGGAAGACTGGGTACATATCTGGTGAGGCTTCCATAATGTTTTTGTGCTCTGTCTGTTGGGGAACATTATTTTAAGTGTATTACTTTTTTTATGTTGCATTTGTTTAACTCTGTGAAGCTGTGTGACTCTGCCTGTCTAAAACACCTGATGGTCTAATAAAGAGCTGAATGGCCAATAGTGAGGAAGGAGAGGGAAATAGGCAGGGCTGGCAGGCAGAGAGGATAAATAGAAAGAAAAATCTGGGACAAGTAGGGAGAGAAGAAGGAGCCAGAGAAGGAGGAGGATGCCAGGCACCAGCCACTCAGCTACACAGCAGGCCATGGAGTAAGAGTAAGATTTACAGAAGTAAGAGAATGGGAAAGCCCAGAGGCAAAAGGTAGATGGGATAAGTTAAGGAAAGCTGGCAAGAAACAAGCCAAGCTAATGCTGGGCATCATAAGTAAGAATAAGCTTCTGTGTGTGATTTATTTGGGACCTGGGTGATGGGCCCCCCAAAAGAGCAAAAACAAACAGCAACACTATCCATACTCAGAGTCTACTGTCTGCTATCAGAGTGGAGTCTGTATCCCCTTCTTGAAGCAGCTGTCCACTCATTAGATGAAGGTCAACCCTTTGCTCCCAATGGCCTCCTCCCTTGTTCTCGGCCTCCTGGCATTGCTAAGATGCCATCAACAGAGGTCTTTCTTTCTTGCCAAGTTTCTTATCGCATAAACACATTTTAAAATCTTCAAGCAATCATTACATGACTTTACAGTGATTTCCTTATATCTTTTAAACTTGTATACAGTGAGCTTGTTTTAAATTTTCTTAATATTCTCAGATCAGTCTATGTTAGTTGCTCTGAGTTAAAGTAAGGTCCTAGAGTCCCACTTAGATATCAATCTGATATTAAAATGTCATATGTAGTTTAAAATTCATAACCCTATTGTTCAGATTCTTCTCCTGTCCCCCAGCTGGTTCAGATAAAACTGGAAACATGCTGTTGGTGAAGAACATGTCCAATAGTTTGATTATATCCAAGATCCTTCTCCTTCAGGTATGAATTTGGATTTTTCTTAGTATGGGGTTATATCAGGGATTTCTGGGAAAGAGCTTCTTCCGCTCTTCTCTGGCTCACCATTCTAATGAATTTGACAGGACGCTGATTCAGTGTCTTTGCACTATGGTTGGATTGACCACCTTTAGAGAGCGTTTAGTTGTCAGACAGTACTGTAATCCCATCTCTAGCTCTCTTATGTATGTGTGACTGACTTTACCCACCATGTATCTTCCACTCTGCAGCAGCAGCTGGCTTTCTTCTTCTAGATAAACTTGTGGGTAAGGACAAGAGTCAGGTACAGTTTGCTCCTCAATTGCAGGGTCCTGTGTCGGGATGTTCGAAGCCCTCTTTTGATTAAGATGGATCTAATAGACATTTGATGCCTGATCACTCCTTGGGGACACTTGGGGCTCATGACACTGTTTCTGTGTTCTGGGCCCCATCCCATTATTTATGTTGTAACTGCAGCTGAGGCTCAGTTCGAAACAAGTTTCAGATCTTGAATCTGAAAAAGTTTCTCTTCCTCTGGAAGCTCGGTTTCAGACTCCTTGTCTGTTCATTTTGGTGCCACAATGCACCTCCAGCTTAAGACGCTGCTAGGTTTCCTTGCAGCAGGTAAGAGACACACCTCTTTTAAACATTCCAGATTTATGGATGATTAAGGTAAAATTTTGATTCTTGAAGACCCTGCATTTATGTCTCCTTACATACTCCTGTCTAAGAAAATAGAGCCATATGTTTTTTTTCATTGTTGATTTTCTTTTTGGAACCAGTAACTTTACTTGGAAAGTTCTAAAAGCTTCCTCTACTGTTCAGTTTCCAATGATTTGGAATTTCTGTGGTGGTGACTACATCAGCCGCCTAGCAGATCCTCCCACTCCCTCCTTCCCTTCATCCCTTCTTTCCTTTCTTTCTAACTTCTTTTTTCTCCTTCCCTCTCTCCATTCCCTACTCTAAGGATTCTTGTATTTATTTATTTTTACTTGGAAAATGGTTAAGCCCAGATATATCTGAATCATAAGGAAAGAGTGCCTGAAATTCCACACCCCACACACCTCATTTGTTCTGAAATGGAATTGGGCTATCCTAGATTGTTTTAACACTCTTTTTCCTGATCTAAAGGAAGGGTTATGTGACAAGTGTTGGGGAAGCCTTTTTCCAACTAGTAATCCTCCTCATTATACATATCCATTTTTACCTGCTCCAATGTGAACAGACACCATGCTATGTTTCATGACACCATTATTTTAAGGGACAACCTAGAGCAGACTTTCTGCCTCAGTCACTGAGGTTGGAGGAACTTAAATCATTAGTTATTGCTCAGATTTTCTACAGATCTGACAATCCAAAGAGTCTGTTACTGCCTGGATATACAGAATATGCTTGCTTACTAATTCTTTTCATTTTTAACTGATTCATAAAATTTAACATATTTATAGAGTGGTAAAATGCACGTGTTCATTGTATAATGCTCAAATTGAGCTAAACATATCTACCTCCTCAAACATTTACTTTTATGGCAAAAACGTTCAAAAATCCTTCTTTGTAGTTTCTTTTGGGGGGGGGGAGTTACTAATTTTTATGTCTTATCTGGGGACCTAGAAAACATGCTTTCTGACTAAACCTAGTTTGAGAATAACAAGTAGGCAAATCTACCTTAGGGTAGATTTTTCACTTAGCATGTTTTTGGTTTAAGATCAGTGGCTTAAACAGTGAAGATGATAGAGTCATGTGACTAAAGGAAAAGGTAATAAAGGTGAGAGAGAGAAGAGGGAGAGGAGAGAGACCAAGAGAGGGAAAGCTAGAGCTAGAGCTAGAGTTAGAGATAGAAAGATATTCATACATGTATATACACACATACATACATACATATTTGTGTATACAAACATATGTATATATATATACATATATAGAAATATATAGTAATCGATGATGGATAGATAGATAGATAGATAGGTAGATAGATAGGTGATAGATAGATAGATAGATAGATAGATAGATAGATAGATAGATAGAGTTTTAGATCTGTCTTCTGCCATGAGTTTGCTTTTTTCTCATGTAGACATCAGTGGCATGTAGCACTGTTTGTACCAAGGAGATACACTGCCATAGAAGAGAATATTTAATCGGCCCATAAGTCACATATCCACAAATCTATATGGCTTCAAATAATATGGATGTCCTCATTGGTGAAGAGGGACAGCATACCCAACAAGGCATCATGGCTACTACATAGCAAAGCAGGGATGGACCCCTTTTTGTCTAACTACCTCTACACATGGGGAAGCTTTTCCTTAAAAGTTCTTTGCATGTGTGTATGTGCATGTGTGTGTGTGTGCATGTGTGAATCACATGCACTGATGCTTTGGCATGTGTGTGGAAGTCTGTGGATGGTTTGAAGTGTTGGCCTTTGCCTTCCACACTTTTTATGGGTCTTCAGAATCCAAACCCCTGTTCTTACACACACGCAGCAAGCAGTTTATCCACTGAGCCATCCTTCCAGCCCCTAGACTTTTCTATCTCTTTATATCATAGTCTTATGTGAGCATATATCATTGAATGAAAAAGGAAAAGATTAAATCTGCTAGAGCATTTCAAAGCTACAACCACGTACAAGGGAAATCATTATGACTTTAATGTAGGCAAACTATAGAATTGTCTACAGTTTAAGAAAGCTGGATCTTTAAGGGGAAACAAAATGTAACTCTAAACATCATTATAACTAAGAGAGACACGACAAAAAACTTAAACCAAGCAAACAACCTGTTTTAAAACAGTCTGTTCCTCAGAAAGACCAACACATTAGTGTTTGTGAGTATCCATAGCTTCCCTTCCTTGTGAATGTGACACCAAGATTGTCTGTGAAATATGAGCCCATTTCATCCATCCCTTTTGCTCTCATTTATGGTAGACTAGCACATTTTTACAAGATGATGTACAAATTAACTTCAAATTTATTCATTTTTTGGTTCAATTTTTTAAAAGTGCTTCTTACCTTGGCTCATTTTCACTAGAGAAATATATACTGCTTATCAATGAAGAATGAAGAGATAATTATATTTTTTTTCTGAGAATAAAGGCACTCTAGTTAAAGGTTTGAGGTTTCTCCTGCTGTTAACTGGCACCTGTGTCTCTGGGTAATTAAAAAACAAAATGAATTTTAATATAATCTAGTTTTATGTACTTTCTTCCTCCTATATCTTTTTCAGTCATGTTAGTCAAAAGTTGACTTCTCCTTAAGGCTCTGTCCATATGAAACAAAATTTCTTCAAAATCATTAATTTAGATTTTGACTGATTTTTCACTGGACTCATTACATAAATAGTTATTTATTTATCCATTTCCATAATGCTATTTAAATAATTTAAGTGTTTTCTATTTAAAATTCCCATTGCTTTCTTGTTACTGTCCATTCTTTTTTTCTCATTGATTTTTTTTTATTAAGAGATTTTTCTATTCATTTTACATATCAACCATGGATCCCCCTGTCCTCCCTCCTCCCACCCCTCAGCTTCCCCCCCCCCATTCCCACCACGTCTAAGGTAAAGTCTCCCCTGGGGAGTCAGCAGAGCCTGGTACATTAAGTTGAGGCAGGTCCAAGCCCTCCCTCCCTACACCAAGGCTGAGCAAAGTGTCTCAGCATAGGCACTAGGTTCCAAAAAGCTGGCTCATGTACTAAGGACATGTCCCGGTCTCACTGTCGGGGGGGGGGGTCCCCTAAACAGTTCAAGCTAAACAACTGTCTCACTTATTCAGAGGGCCTAGTCCAGTACCGTAGGGGCTCCTCAGCTACTGGTTCACAGTTCATGTGTTTCCACTAGTTTGGTTAGTTGTCTCTGTATTTTTCCAATCATGGTCTTGATATCTCTTGCTCATATAATCCCTTCTCTCTCTCATCGATTGGACTCCTGGAGCTCTGCCTGAGGCTTGGCCGTGGATCTCTGCATCTGCTTCTATCAGTCACTGGATGAGGGATCTGTCATGACAGTTAGGGTGTTCGGCCATCCGATCACCACAATAGGTCAGCTCAGGCACCCTCTCGACCATTGCCAGTAGTCTATAGTGGAGGTATCTTTGTGGATTCCTGGGGACCTCTCTAGCACTTTGCTTCTTCCTATTCCCGTGGGGTCTTCATTTATCATGGTATCTCTTTCCTTGTTCTCCCACTCTGTTCCTGATCCATCTAGGACCTCCTGCTCCCCTAAGCTCTCTCTTCTCTGACCCTTGCCCTCCATTACCCCTCCTCACCTCCAGTTTGCTCATGTAGATCTCATCCATTTCTCCATTACTGGGCAATCCCTGTGTCTTTCTTAGGGTCCTCTTTACTAACTAGCCTCCCTGGAGCTGTGAGTTGCAGTCTGGTTATCTTTGCTTTACATCTAGTATCCACTTATGAGTGAGTACATATCATGTTTTTCTTTCTGAGTCTGAGTTACCTCACTCAGGATGATATTTTCTAGTTCCACCCATTTGCCTGCAAACCTCATGATGTCATTATTTTTCTATGCTGAGTAGTACTCCATTATGTATATGTACCACATTTCTTTATCCATTCTTCAGTTGAAGGGCATCTAGGTTATTTCCAGGTTCTGGCTGTTACAAATAATGCTGCTATGAACATAGTTGAGCATGTGTCCTTGTGGTATGATCGAGCATTCCTTGGGTATATGCCCAAGAGTGGTATAGCTGGGTCTTGAGGGAGATTGATTTCCAATTTTCTGAGAAAGCACCATACCGATTTCCAAAGTGGCTGTACAAATTTGCATTCCCACCAACAGTGGAGGAGTGTTCCCCTTGCTCCATATCCTCTCCAACATAAGCTGTCTTCAGTGTTTTTGATCTTAGCCATTCTGACAGGTGTAAGATGGTATCTCAGAGTCATTTTGACTTGCATTTCCCTGATTACTAAGAATGTTGAGGAATTTTGCCAGGCAGTGGTGGCACACGCCTTTAATCCCAGCACTCGGGAGGCAGAGCCAGGCGGATCTCTGTGAGTTCGAGGCCAGCCTGGGCTACCAAGTGAGTCCCAGGAAAGGCGCAAAGCTACACAGAGAAACCCTGTCTTGAAAAAACAACAACAACAACAACAAAAAACAAAAACAAAAACAAAAAGAATGTTGAGGAATTCCTTAAATGTCTTTCAGCCATTTGAGTTTCTTCTGTTGAAAATTCTCAGCCTTTTGGCTAAGATCAAGTATAGTATCTGTTCTTATTAATAATGTCCATTCTTATGGAAGGATAGCAAAACTCTTCATTATATACTTTTCCACCAATACCAAGGGGCTTAATTAAATATCCATATCGACATAGTCTGTGCTGTTATGTCAGTACTGTTTGGAAGCATCACTAAAGCCCCGCCTCTCCTCTTGCCCTGTCTAAAGACTTTTCCCCTTTATTTAGAAAAAGTAGGTCCTTTTATCCTCAGAAAATCTTTACTGATTATATTATAGAGAATTATTTTACACAAAATGGACAGTAATGACACCACTTCTCTACCTTGCTTATAGAACCAACTAGTTAGTATGCATAAATCTCTAATACAAGTGACTCACCTCATAACTATTCACAAATAGTTGCTATTACTGAAAGTCACTTGATAGGTGCTGTAAACTGCCAATCTACTTTTTTTCTGGAGAATTTTATAAATCATGAATTCCTAGAAGAAAGACTACATTGTATACATCTTGATTCCTCCCTTTAAAAATATTTTATTTTTATTTTTAATATACACATCTATGCATATATGTACAACACATGTATGTGGGTACCCACTGAGGCCAGAAGAGGGCATTGAATCTCCTAGAGCTGGAGTTTCAGCTGGTTGTAACCTGCTTGAAGTGGCTTCTGGGAACTGAACTAGGGTTCTCTGCAAGAGCAGTAAGCACATGTGGTCTTAATTGCTGGGCCACCTCTCTAGACACATGATTTTCCTTGAAATGCTGAATTTGACCCTAACATATCTGAGAGTGCTATTTTTGCATTTATAGGAAAAAAATTGCACCCAGCACCCAGCACAATTGAATCTGTACAGATATACAATGTTCATGGAGGCCATTGTAGAGATACGATTTAAGCTGACTATATGGAAATACATAGGTTCTAGTCTCAGCCTTGGTTTTCCTTCCCAGGTACTTTTTGTTTTGGGGCTAGGAATTACTTAGAACTCTGTGAGCTTCAGTCCCTATTTCTGTAAAAGTGATTATCCTATGTTATTTTGTGAAGATTAAGTGAAATAAAGTATGTAAAGGACATTGCACAAAGCTGGGTTTGCCTGTATAGTAACTATTGACAATTTTAATAGTGTTACTTAAATATGGTTATTTGAGGGCCAGATTAATTAATATGATTAACAACAATTTCTTCATCTATAAATGAAGCTAATTTTCATTTGTTACAAGATTAAAAAGAGGGTGACGCAATTCACAGAAAGTTCTCATCCAACTAACTGTTTTCACAGCGTAGGTGCTCAGGAAATGCTACTCTCATTTCCTACCATACTGTCCCCTTATCTCATTCCTTGATACCACAAATCAGCAACTTGCTTGTTCTTTTAAGTGAAGAATTTCGTGAAAGTCTCCTAGGTTGCATGACTCACGGTGTTATGGAAACTTTAACAAAATGAAAGCCTAAGGGCTTTGAGAACTTAGGTTACAGTAGTCATGAGAATGTGGGAATAACATTTACACATCTCCTGTCACCATCACCAGGCATCACTTTCTAAATTCCCCATGGGCACCTACAGCCTCAGAACAGACCCTTCAGCTCTTACCAATGTTATTATTGGGAGTCCTGAGTCCTCTTATACAAAATATCCCATATTTCGTTCCCATTTTTTTTTAGTGGAGCTGTGATTGCTTTGTCTGTACAAAGTGAAGGGGTCACGAGACAGAAACAAGCAGAGTAATGGCACCTTCCCTGACTTTCTGGAGGAAAAGAAGCCCTGGGTGCTTCCTTCTACAAAGTTCTGTAAATATGATGCAGACTTACACCTGGGCAGTGCTGTTTACAAGGACTGGGGTTTTCTATTAAGGGCACAATTTGACAGTAAATTATTATTATTATCTCTTTATTAAAAGATCAGGATTCAGAGTGCAATTTTCAAGCTTGCCAATTTGACCACAAAGTCCTTAGCAACACTGACAGTCCAATTACATTTGTGCATATTTCTTTACTGATTAGAATCAAGGCAATTTCCAAGGATGTGAAATCACTAAGGTACCTGTAAATTGACTGGAGCTGGCAGCCATTTCCCATAACCAGCAGCGGGGTTTGGGAAGTGTCTATACAAGACCACGTAGTATGACTACTGGAAAGTTTTGATGTTTTACTTGTATTAAAAACCCATAATGTTTTACACATACATGCACGAAATAGCTCAGCTGTAATCAGAACACCAGGGGATTACTTCCTTTACCGTGTTAGGGCTAAAGAAGCAAAGTACAGTGAGATAAACCAGTATCTGGTCAGTTCAGATTCAGAGTTCAACACACTGTGACTTATTGCCTCAGCAACAATCCATACTGACCCCAAGGCACGACAGAGCCAACGATCATAAAAACAATATTAAATTAGCTTTAGCATACAGTGTTTAGCAGGGCTACAAAGTGGAATAATGCATTTTGCAAAGATTTTTTTTAGCTACTAAATTTGAATATAAACAGACTTTTCTGGTAATTTTTTTCAGATAAACAGAATTCTATCCATGAGAAATTAACAGATCTTCCTTGATGATCCAAATGAGTGCAAGAATATTTTCTGTTAAGAATTTAAATTTTATCCACTAGTATTATATGCATTCTAAGAAAAGAGGAACACACTCATGATGGGCTCACTATGAAACATTTATTACGTAGCTCTAAGCCACAACTAGATAATGAACAGAATGCTAAGTATCTTCCCCCCCCTCTCCTTTTTTTTTTTTTTTTCGAGACAGGGTTTCTCTGTGTAGCTTTGCACCTTTCTTGGAACTCACTCTGTAGCCTAGGCTGGGCTCGAACCACAGAGATCCGCTTGCCTCTGCTTCCCGAGTGCTGGGATTAAAGGCATGCACCACCACTGCCCAGCTTGAGTATCTTTCCCTAAATGTGTGATGTTAACATCTGGGTGAAGACCATCACTAGAAGAAAAAGTAACCCCCAAACTCCACATTAACCCTTGCAAAGAGATTATAACTCATCCCTCCCTAGTCTCCCAACCTTGTACTGGGACTTGTGAACTTTAGTGAAATATCCTTATTATTAATTTTCATTACTGGCCGTCAATATTAATAAAATCACATTCTATAGGTTCTAGTTTAATTTACGAGTGACTTGCAGAAATGAGTTCATCTTGTGATACCCAGCCACAGCAATAAACAGAGATGATGCACAGGTGAAGGTCCACAGCCTGTCCTCTCATTGATTACCTCCAGACATTCATTTCCTGCCTAATTGCCTTGGTTGTCACTTTCACCTCTGTGGTTCTCACGCAGGCCTGCGGATCTGTTTGATCACAACTCTTGGGTTTTGAATTATTTAACACACAATCAGTTTTAAGAATGTCCTTCATATCCCATCTAGAGTTGCTTCAAATGAATAAATGTAGTGTGATACTTTACAAAGTGGATCTTAAATCACGGACCTTAATAGCTTAAGATCTTTGCAGTATTAAGTTATTTTCTTTGTTCATGAAACAGTTGCTTTAGTCAGATCAAAATCACCACACATACCTACACTACAACTGGGTTCAAAGAGCCATAGAAAATACCATGTGTAAAACGTGAAACTTTTTTGTTTCTTCATGAAGATTATGGCTTTGCACAATATTTATTCAATGTAACTGAATTTTCATGAATTTCTAATCTTAACTGTTATTTTATATAATAAAAAAGGTATATTAATTTTTTTCAAATAGATGTGTTATTTTGTTTAGGAATGAGTTTATATCACTTGGTTGGATCTTCTGGTACTGTGTAGTCATGGACTTTAGCTGCTCAGTCTTGCATTTGGGATATATATATATATATATATATATATATATATATATATATATATAATTACTTTAACCATGAAATACCATCCTGCCAACTTCTCTGTTATCCCTCCAAATCTACTTACTGCTTTTGTAATGGCAATATTGAATGTTAGTTTCATGATTTCTGTATTTAATTGAAACATGACAGTGTTCATTTGCTGTGTTCTGCAGATGAAAGCATATGACATCATTTGCTAGGCTTGTTTTCATGAATCCATTTAACTATCTCTTTTCTAAAAACTGTTTTATCTGAGGGATCAACTCTATTGTGAGATATTATTACTTTTCCTGCTACATTTTTCTAGGTCTCAGAAAAATTCCACTCTAATATATATAAAGACATCTCTAATATATGCAACTATAATGTGTAAATAAGATTCATATATACACTTCCATAAGAAGTTTAAAATTATTTTATGAGACCCTTATTTATGTAGTGGGTATCATTAATATAAACCTGACCAATATTCACATTTATCAAATACAGTAATACTAAAGTGATAAGATTGCTTTATAGAAAAAATTGAGCGGAGAATTATCTAGAGAATTTGTCAGATATAGTTAGTGTAACAATTGTCTTTTGTATGTACTGAAGTTACTTCAGTCAGTGTCATACAAATAAGTTTACTGTTTCATTTTTATAGACGTTCTCTAGTATTAATCAATTCCCTTTGGTAGTCCTTAAAAAGGCTGTCTTAATGTGTTTATAAATAATATTTACAGTTTGTGGGAAATGGGTGTAAGTTAGGCTATAAAAAAGTCTATAGCTGAGCAGCTACATGCTGCTGTTAGACAAAATGAATGGATTTCTCAAAAGGAAAAGGGGAAGAGTATAATATAACAGAAAGATAGAGTTTGTCACAATCCACTGCTATGGCCATTCAGTCTTCCCAACACACCTGTCTTCCCACAGAAGCTAGTTTATTCTAACCCTAGGCAAAAAGACTCAAGTCTCAACCAATTATCGAATCTAACGCAAGTCCAGGATCTGTGTTTGATGGGCTGCCCATTGCAAGAGGTTTCAAAGATGGTCCTTACGATCTGAGGACCTATAAAAAGTCATTATTATGACAGTAGCAGTAGCAATATTCTGTAGGTAAGAAACTGAAGATGTAGCCTGTGAGGGTCACTAAAATCAAAATGACAGATCATAGGAAATGTTAGTGAGACTGTCATAGCAACTGGAATGTAACTTGCTAATGAGAATGAGTAAGGACACACTTAACTGGACCATTTCTGATGAAATTAATCCAACAAAAGACTTAGCCATTTCATTCCTAAGTCTGTGTCCAAGATAGTTTATATATAGATGTATATATAAACACAAATATTTGTACACCTATATCTAAGAAAGTAATTTAAAAAGAATATTTATGAAAATGTTCTCATCCCATTCAAGTCGATATTAACAAGTCATTGTTTATGTCATTGTTATTAAAATTGGCTTATTGTATTCTACATTTTACATGCCATTTAGCTAAAAGACAAGGATTTGCTATTTAAATTCTTTTTGATTAAAGTATACTCATAGCACATAGTGACGGGTTTCAAGACATTTTAATACAAGTATACTCTCCTCTTCTTCTCTCAGTCCCCAAGTTTTGTTTTACTTTCCTGAATGTTTCTTCCCTCCTTCCTCTCTTCCTTCCCCTCCTCTTCCCTCCCTGCCTCTCCCCTCCCTTCCTTCCTTCTACCCTTCCTTTCTCCCTTTTGAGACATGACATTGTTACCTAACCTTAGCTATCCTGGTACTTATTTTGGAACTCAAGTTTTCTTCAAAATTATGTCATCTCTTTATGTCATCCTCAGCTTTCCAAGTACTAGGACTAAAGGTATATGAGTTCTAGCTTCACAATGTCTCACTTTTAAATAATTTTTTCAAGCTAGAAAAATTCCACATATTATTAAAAGATAATTTCTAACTCACAGGCATATTTCTCAAAGCTGTCATGCCCACACAAATCACTTTGAAATAACAACATAATTTTTTTTAGTTTTTATTAATATTAACTCTCTCCCATTATATTACTGTTATAGTAAGTACTGTATCAAATGTTTGCATTTCTTTATATTTGAGATAACATCTTCATGATACTTAAGAGGGCTTATGTCATGAAATTTGTTACTTTGTATCATCTGTTTTACTGATTCCTGCCCCTTAGAAATATTTGTAGAGAAATATTTTAAAGAACTATTTTAAGGATTAAAGGTAAGTATTGGTTACACTAGTGCTCTTTCTGGCAAGATATGTCCATTGTTGTAACAGTGGCACAAACATCATGGGAGTAACCAACCACTTTATGAATGGCCTACTCTACAGTATGGAACATGTACATAGCACAGTCCTGTGGCTAGACAGGTCTTACATTCCAGGGAGAACATACTCCTTTCATTTTATAGATTGGACATAAGGCAGCATTAAACAAAATCCCAACAACTTTTGGTTGTACCTGTAAATTAGTGCATCTCTCAAGCCTCATTAGAGAATTTCTTTATGCAGTAGCTGACAAGTAACACAGAGATATACAAATGTTTAAGGTGCACAGCACTTATGAGTACTCAGCCCTCAATGGAGCATCTGTATCATACTCCTCTCTCCCCAAGGGTCAGAGATCATTGAGGAAGAGGGGCTAGAAAGACATAAGAGTCAGAAGAGGTGGATGACTACAAGGAAATAGTGGACACAATAGGGCAGTTGTGCATATGAACTCATCACAGTGCACAAGACTCATGCAATGTCAAGTCAGACAAAATCTCATTGTGGAGATGGGAGATGGGCATTAAGCTCTGCTCCTAGTGGATAAGCCATTGATACTTGATAGCTACTAAAAAAGGAGGCATTAGTTTTCCTTAAGGATGTGGCCCCTATTTTCTCTAACATATTTCAGTGGATGGCCACATATCTAAGTATATAGACAGCATTATGGGAACTGACAGATTTTTAAAAGTGAAGACATAAAGTTAGTTGGTATGGAATGAGCGACTGCTCTTAATGGAGATAAGGGAGAAGGATGAAAGTATTCAAAATATAGTGTATGAAATTCTCAATGAATTAATAAAAAATATTTTAAAAATATTAATTTCTTTGAAAGATAGCTCTCTTTTCATTCTTTCTTTCTCGTCTCTTCCCTTACTTCTTCTCTTCCTTTTGCTTTTTGTTCTTTATAGTTTTGTTACTCTTTATTATGATTTTTTTTTAAATTAGGCCCTTACCATTCCTAGTTATGGATGTATAGGGAGTTTTGAGTGCCTTCTTTTTTTCTGATATTTGTTTTTATTGATAATTAAAAATATAAAAATACCTATCTGAAGGTAAAAGATAATGCAGGAGACTGGAGATTGCCTGAATATAAGTACTAAGGTTATTTGGAAAGGGAACAAATTCAGATGCTACCACGCCCATGGGAAGTTTTATTGTCTCTTCGTGAAGACTGTAGTTTACAATTTCAGTCAGAATAAATGTTGCATTTCAGCGATTGCTCAGAATGAACTCATTACATTAAAAAGTAAATCTATTTGTTCCATTTCCCCTTTTTGTGACCAAACTCCTGACAAGAAGCAGCTTCAGGGAGAGTGTGTTAGCAACCTTATAGTTTTAGGTGATTCAGCTCATGACAGCCAGGAAAGGCCTGAGGCAGGGTCATGAGGTGATAGATTATATTTCTTCTACAACTTGGAAGCAGCAAGTGGACAGGAGATAAAATTGCAGGCCCACCCCCAGCAACCCACTCACTCTAGTGACATTCCATCTCCTGAAGATTTCACACTTTTAAAAACAACCCCATCAGCCGGGGACCAAGTGTTCAAACCCATGAGCCTGTGGGGAACACTGGACATCCAATCCAGAACATTAACCATTTTAGTTATTTATTGTCTTTCTAAAAGTCTATCTACTGTAAGAAGTCAAAAGGTCTAAGTTGCTGTAATTTGATTTTTCAGCGGTTTTTGTACTAGAATACCCACCACATCCTACAGCCTGAAACGTATTATTTCTATCGCTAATCATTTAAGAGGTAGAATACTGGAAAAAATTACTTACATTTTTGAGTACTAATTTCCTCACAGTCTACTCTGAGAAATAAATTGAACAATGTATGCACCATTGCCGGTGGTTCATAATAATGGTCAAATAAATGTAGATGTAGTTCTTTCTTTAAAAAAACTCTTTATTGATTCTTTGTGGATTTCATACCACGCATCCCAGAATCTCACTCATCTCCTTGGCCCTCTGCCCTCTGCCCCTGTGACCCCCCCCACCAAAAAAACAAAACAAAGCTTAAAAGTATAGGCAAAAAAAGAAAAAATACTGAAACAAATGAAAACAACAACAACAAAAACAAACAAACAAACAAAAAAAAACACCACCACCAACAAAATTCAGCATGGAAGCTGTAGTGGGCCAGCGAGTTACACAGGGTACCCCTTCGTCACTTACATCATTACGTGTATGTGTTCTTTGCAGTGGATTGTTGGTCTTGCTGGAGGCTTCTGGCTTCTTCTACCTTATCGATACTGGGCCCTTATTGGGACTCCTCCTGGATATCCTGTTGTTGTCCTGTGTCATGGGATTCCTGTAGCTTTGGATCTGCAGATCTAAGCCCTTTACATACTCCAGCAGTTTACAGATAAGGTGGATGCTGGGGTGGGCTACCTCATAGTCCTGGCTCTGGGTCTGGGTGGTAGCTGGGTTGTTCAGCCTGCCAACTTTTCCTCATCCTCACCACGAGGGGGAGCTCTCCAGCACTTCCCGGCTAGCTCACCCAAAGCAGCAGGCAGCAAGGAGTGGGCCAGTTCTCCTGCTCACATGACCTCAGTCCTGCTCACCTGCACTCACACCACTAGGGACAGCTTTACTGTTTCCCCCAGGTGAGGTTCAGGGGCCTGCGCTCCAGATTGCTGCACTTGGTGAGGACCAGGATATGCTCTTCCTTCCATTCGTTTTCATGCCCTCAAGTCAAACTCTCCTACCTGCTGCAGTTGGCGGGGTGGGGGGCGGGGAGGATATTTCCCCTAACCTTGCCATCATGTGGCATATATAATGGAAGGAGCAGGTGCCATTGTCCTGCTCCCAAGTCCACAGGACCAGCTCTCCTGAATTCCCGCCAACAGAGTCCGCTCTAGTGTGTTGCCTGGGTGAGGTGCAGCGCCCATTCTCCGACTCTCACAACCCCAGGGCCAGCTCTTCCACCTGCCACAAGTAGCGAAAGGTGAGTGAGAGGAGAGGTCTTCTATCCTTCACCCACTCCACCATACGGCAGATGAGGGATGCAGCTAGATCTCCCATGCACTTTTTCAGGGGCAGATCACTTGTGCCCTGGTCAACAGGCTCAGCTCTACTGTACTGCCCAGGCAAGGTGTAGGACCCACTCTTGCTGAGTGCAGCAGTCAGTGAGGGGCAGGATCAGCTCTCCCACTCTTGTGATGCGGGAACCAGCTTTTCTTGCCTGCAGTAGGTGGGGAGGGATGAGAGGCAAGGGGGTTATCTCTCCCTTGCCCATGCCACCGCATGACAGACACTGGGGCCGGCTTTCCCATTCTCATGCCTTCAGAGCCAGCTCACTTGCACCCATGCTACCAGGGCCAACTCTACGGGTAGGTGTAGTACAAGTATCATTTATTGCTGTAAGTCAGGTTGATATCACTTAGGGTAATGGACCACATTTTACACAGGAGTGAAGTATTTTATGCAAATTTAATTTTAACCGTCAAAGTCATATACGACTCTTAGATCAATTTCATTTGTCTTCAACGTTTAGTTATCTTCATTACTTGAAATAATAATACACTTTCAGTGATGGATTGACAAGGTAGACCTTTTCAATCTAAGTAATGAGAGATGAAGAATGAATGGCCTTTCTCGGTTTCTTGTATTGTAGATCTCGTTTGGAAGTTGTGGCTGCCATGTCACCGCCCCTAATACAGATGATGAATATTTTGCTGGTTAAATTTTATCTGTGCTTATCTTCATATGCTGTATTCCAGAACAACCTAAATCCAAAGTGTTGTCCAGTTGTATCCTAAGAAGAGCACTCTTATCTGCTGTGTGCTTTAATTTTTGGTTTGTAATTTAAAAATCAATGTGTCAACAATTCTTGGCTTTTCTGGCCTTTTCTCTGCTCTAAAATCATAACCTTTTTTTCTGGATTCTATACCTTTCCTTCAGTCTTTGAGTGTTGATAATGCTTTTCCATTCAGTTTTCAATTTATTATTCATCACATTAGAACATTGGCAAGTATGAGCTTTTTGAACATTCCAGGGGTTTTTTTTGGTATTTAAAAATGGAGCAAAATACCCTAAAACATAACTCTTGTGGTGATTTGAAAGAAAATGGGCCCAAAGGGAGTGTCATTATTAGCAGGTGTGGCCTTGTTGGAGGCATTGTGTCACTGTGGGGGCAGGCTTTGAGGTCTTTTTCTCAAGCTTCCCTCCGTGTGACTGTTGGGAGCTGTGTGCCCCGTTTCGGGCCAGTATATGAGTGCTTGTCCAGCGGATCTCCAGATGAGATGGAAGCTCACCAGGACAGTCTCACTCTGCAAGGACCAGTGGACTTCAGCACAGAATACTGCTGGGACTGCGCGGCCCGCAATCTCTTTTCTCTAGTAATACTGATGATTCTCTTGGTGGTTTTAGTGTCATTTTCTCAGTCATGCATTGGACAGATGTGATCATTCCTGGAAATCCCTTTTTTTTTTCTCGAATATTTTCTCCTAATATTCTTTGGGAGCTGATGCTTCTCAGGTTTCTTGCCTGGGGATGCCAGCTGTCACTTCGGACCCCAAAAGCTGTACTGATTCAGTGCTGACAGGATCGGAGGCAGATCAGCCTATTTCTGTAATATGTTTTTATGATATTGTTGTTCTTGAAAATGTGTGCCTATGTTTATCACCTTTTGATTTGTAAAGACAGGATGTACCTGGCTCAGTATTTGACCAAGCTAGCAAAATGATGTGTTGTTTTGGGTTTAAAGATGTTTTGATGTAAAAGTTGGGAAAACCGTATTTGACATATTTGTTTTTGCCAGAGGTTAACTATGGAGGATGGGAAAAACCTCTTTGTTAATATGGAAAAACATGCTTGTTTTTGATGTATAAATAAAGAGCTATTCTGGGGCCGGCCACTTGTGTGAAACTCATCTGGTGGTCGGCCCATTCATTTCTGAACACCGAAGCTCCTTCCCCATCTCAGGACCTGAACCAAGGCTGCAGTTGGACCATGGCAAGTGACAGTTGACTTCCTCTTGCCTGCAAGATGTAGGACTCTCGGCTCCAGCACCAGGTCTGCCTGCATGCTGTCATGCTCCCTGTCATGGCCTGAAACTAGGCTCACAGCCCCCAACAGTCACACTGAGGGAAGCTTGAGAAAAAGACCTCAATGGACTGAACCTCTGAAACAGTAAGGAGCCTCCACAATTAAATGTTTTCTTTATAAGAGTTGCCATGGTCATGGTGTCGCTTCGCAACAGTAAAAACCTAAACTAAGACAACTCTTTAGAAAAACAATGTGAGACTAGTAAAAAGCAAAATAGCAAGTTGAATTTTCATGACACAGTCAACTGTTTTGTGAAACTAGACATTTAATTGGTCAAAGTCCATTTCTAAGTCTCATCTTAAGTGTGTCAATTCTCACTCTACTTGAAGGTCATCCATCATTTAAGAAAAACACTATATTTAAATAGGCCACCTTAGGGTTTAGAAATTAGGGCTTTCAATTCTTACATAGGGTGAGTTATTATTTTTAATGATCTAAAATTGCCTACCATTTATGTTTTAACATCTGTGACTGACTATAAAAGCTAAATTACCCTTTGAATTTTCTTTTCCATTGGCTATCATGTCTGATTTATACATTAGAGTGATTGGATGTACCATGTGGTAGTATAAGCCATTGATTGGACTTACATCTAATATGACATTTAATTTAATCAATGCCCTTTGATGAATACTCATTATATGCTCTGCATGAAGTTTGACACTGGGAATAACAAGGCACTTAGGTTAAGAAATTTCCTAAGTACAGGGGGCTGCCACTTGAGATAACTAGTTGATTTGATCTGTTTCCCAAACAATCACATTAATCAATGGGAAAAGCTATTATCTGAATTTATATAAACACAGTGGTAGAATTACTCCACTCACTTTTTCTCTTTTGACTGGCTGTTTTGGCAATGTAAACAGGCAGTCTAAGACAATTGGAAACAGTGAAGCTTTGGTCTAAGTTTTTACCGCTGCCAGATGTAGTTTGATGGCTGCTGGAGTGAAATGATGATTGAGTAGAAGGGCCGGCAGTAAAGGAAAGGGAGAGGAGCACAGAAGGGTGACATGCATTTTGGAGGATGGAATGTTGAGTGTTTTTGATGGGTAGGATATGGATCTGAGGATAATGGAAAGGCATTGGATAGCCCAATAGGTATGTTAAGAAGAAAGCTGAATGCGTCTATCTCAAGGAGAGAGAGGAAGAGTCTGGAAATAAATAGGTTAATACCTCTTGTTGAGGTACTTTTCTCGTTAGGTCAGTGTCCATGCTGAACTTCTGAGACGCGTGCTTTACTCCTCATAAAATAGCTCAAGCACTATGTTCAGGTCTGTAGAACAGGGGAAGTATAAATCTTGTACACAGAAAATGTACTGTGCTTAATTTCAATTCTGATTTTCTATGCGGCCTTGAACATTTAATCATTTTGAGCTGGAGTTTAAATAAAATGATGCATGCAAACATCTGGAATAGTATTATGTATACAGCAGCCATTCAATGATGTAAGATCTCATTAATCTAAAATGTTACATTTGTAGCTCTTAAGAAGGGCAACAAGTACAAAAGAAAGCACTTATACATTGTCATAAATTTAAATGGGAAAGTGAAATTTATATATTGAAAA
This sequence comes from Peromyscus eremicus, assembly GCF_949786415.1. Taxonomy (NCBI): domain Eukaryota; kingdom Metazoa; phylum Chordata; class Mammalia; order Rodentia; family Cricetidae; genus Peromyscus; species Peromyscus eremicus. Next base: position 7,403,295 of record NC_081435.1, read on the forward strand.
TATGAGGAAACCATGAAATACTTTGAAATGGACAAAAAAAAAATGCTTAAAGTGCCATAGTGCCCTGTATTCTTCTGGGTTGTCTCTATGTTTTGATGCTTTTAAGATCTTTTATCATTGTGGAAATTATAGAAAAATTAGTAACACAATTTATTCTTGATTCTAGAAAGAGCAATGAGTTACGCCAAGAAGCAGTTGTTACTTCATCCTTTCTGATTCTCCTTTTATTTACCTTACAAATTCTTTTAACTAGTTACAACCTGACTCTGACTCCCTTATTCATTAATGAGGTAAATAAGATCTTGAATACTTGTATATTATGCTTTTATTAACTATCACTCTGCCTTTGTAAATTAGTTTTTAATAAAAATATCGATTTGTTCTTGGGCTAGGGAGATGACCCAATGGGTAACTTCTTTAACTTGCAAACAGAAAGACCTGTGTTTGATCCCCAGAACACATGTAAAAAAAGTTGTGCATGGTGTGCACTTATAATCCTAGTGCTCAGAAGGCTGAACAAACATAAGTTTGACAATTTGCTGGGGTTTAGTGACCTCCCACACTAGAGAGACAAGTAAGAGATTCTGTCTTCCATCCCGCCTCCCACCAAAACAAGGATGAAGAGTCCCTGAGGAGGAACATCTAAAGTTGTCCTCTGGATCCCATGAGCATCTGCATGCACATATGCATCCACATATACATCCACATATCCTTCAAATTGAGTGTGAAAATTATTTTTTTAAATCAGGATAATAAGGTAGAAGTTACATAATTTGAAGATGGGATATGTGAGAACCATTTTTGGACCTAGATCATATTTATAATACAATAAAATTATTGAGATGTTTCAGTGTCCTAAAATATAGCTTAAATATGTCATGCAAACCTAAGCAAGGTCATAGATGTTCTGAAATGAAAAAAAATCATAACAAAAACTTCAAATTGGCTTTGGAAAGCATTAAATTAACTAAGTTGAATGAATTTATTTACTAAAGATTCTAAGAGGTTTTTTAAAAAGTGATAGAGGAGAGAGGAGAGAGAGAGATGGAGGGAACATTGGTGTGGATGTTCTTTTCCTTTTATTTTTAAAAGTATTGATATTAACAACATTTGTATATAAACAAACAGAATTGTTTTAAAGAACAAATTTCAAGGAAAGTTTTGGAATTTCTACTAATAGTCTGAAGTATAGAGAGGGATGGAGTGGAAATGTTCCCTCCAGTCATTTGTTTTCGTAGACAACTTCCCTTGTTCCTAAGGATGAGAGAGTCTCAGCTGGAGTGATAACAACTTCCCTTGTTCCTAAGGATGAGAGAGTCTCAGCTGGAGGGAAAGCAGTAGCAGGGAAGTGTCCATCTGAACTTGACCCTTGAGGCCATCTGGGCATGGCCATGACTCCCTTTAATGTCCTTTCACAAAAGACACTGTAGATCTTTAAAAATATTTTAAAGTACATATTACTTTTATGCTTTAAGCATAACAACTATGCCTATATTCAAATTTCTATTATAGCTAAGCTGCACCCATTGCCTCAATATCAAAAGTCTCTATGATTCTAGTGATCTAGGGAGCAGTGTGATGTCCACAGAGAGGGAGCACAAAGCTGGTCATCTATTAAGAAATAAAGGTTCTAATATGATTTATTCTGGGAAATCTTAAAATACATTGAGATTAAAAAAATATATAATAGCATTCCAATATCATGGGATTCATGCAACTTTTACATACTGCTTCACAATTCTTTTGGGAGTCTCTATTTAAACTACTAATTTAACAAATCTAAAACATTTAGTTGTCTATTTCTTAGATGACTTTTGTGGGTTTTTTAAGTGTGTGTGTGTGTGTGTGTGTGTGTGTGTTTGTGTGTGTGTGTGTGATGTATGTACATGTTTATGTGAGTGTGCACTTTTGTGCTAGTAAGCATACACATAATACACACTTGTGGAGGCCAACGGTCCACCTTAGATGTATTCTTCAACTGCTCTCTGCCTTACATTTTGAAATGGTGTCACACTAAACCTGAAGCTCATGAGCTTCATGGGTCTGCCTGTTTCTGCCTCCATAGTGTTGAAATTACAAATGAGCACTGCCATGCCCAGCCTTTTTCATTGGTTGGGGAATCCAAATTCAGGTCCTCACGCTTGTGTGGCAAGCACTTTACAGATCAAGACACCTCCCTAATCCCTTTGATCACATTTTAGGCAATTAAAACACAGCTTAAGTATACATTAGTGTAAAGGAGTACATGAAATAGCCCTAATCCTTGATGGAATGGGATAGATTTGAGGTTAGCATTAATGAGATGTTGTAGAATGTATATTTAAAAGTTGGACTTGCTCCCTGCACTTAAAGGAACATGTGTTCTGACAAGATTTAATAATACATGTTACCAAAAGATCAGTTAGAAAACAAGCCAAAGGAACATAAGCAAGAGAGAAGGAGAGGGGGCATTATCAGAGAATACATATGAAGAAAGAAACTTGTGCAAGTTGAAATAGGGGTCATGAGACAGATGAGCTTGAAAATGGGAAGGTTTTGTGAAGTCAAGGAAAATCCTCGGGATATTATTCTGGGCAGGTGTCTTGCTCAGTGTGTAGTGCAGATGGATGGGGCAGAGAACAGAGTTCTTCAAATCACCACAGCTTCATGCTTATGAATAATGGTAAATAGTGTGGGGCATACTGAAGTCAGATGGAAAATTCAAAGAATTTTGATATTTCTTATGGTTCTACTAAGTCACTAAAACTTACGGATCTTTTGGCAAGATCTGTCAAGTTGAAATAGAAAATTATTGATTACTTTTGTACATTTTTGTATATGTTTAAAATCACTAGTTCAGATGTTTTGGGAGAGATTCAAGTCTGTGCTAGGTATAGTTATAGACAGTAGACAACTTATTTTTAAAGCAAATTATTTATTCTCTGTATTCATAATAATAATAAATGTACCATGAATATATTTCTCTCACCCCCCTTTTTTATTCTTCATCCCATCCTTCATTCTTTTTTCTTTCTTTCTTTCATATTTTGAGACAGTGACTTGACAGTCCAAGATGGCCTTATGGACAGTGTAACTGAAGCTTCCCTTGAGCTCTTAATCCTTCTGCTACTGTTTTCCAAATTCTGAAATTATAGATATGCACTCTTGGGCTCAGCCTTGAGTGTTTTTAATTATCCTTGGTACACCCTATTAACAAACTGCTAATTAGCTGAGAAAGTCTGAAAAATGTATGTGAAATGGGAGGTAGACTTTTTAAAAGAATGTTTAAGTGGTTTCTTCCTCTTTTTAAAAAAAAGTTTTTAATTTTGTGTGTGTTGAGTTCGGGTATAGAAGGCATAAGGCATATAGATAAAAACTTTTGAGCCGGGCAGTAGTGATGCACACTTCTCATCCCAGCACTTGGGAGGCAGAGGCAGGTGGATCTCTTTGAGTTTGAGGCCAGCATGGTCCATAGAGTTAGTTCCAGCACAGCCAAGGTGGTTACACAGTGAAACCCTGTCTCGAAAAACCAACCAACCAAACAAACAAACAAAAAAACAAAAAAAATTGAAACAAACAGCAACAACAACAACAACAAAAAAACCTTCGGGCATCAGGTCTCGCCTTGCATATTTTTTTTGAGGAGGCAGGATATCTTTTGTTGTTCTTATAAAATGTAGTGTGCTACAGGCTAACTGGTCATTGAGCTTCTGGCCAACTCTTTTGTCTCTGCCTCCCATCTCCCAACAGGAGTATTAGGATTAAATGTGATTGCCACTACATCCAGATTTTTATGTGGACTCCAGGGATTGAACTTGGATTATAAAGCTTGCACTGCAAGCCCTTGTATCCCTAGCCATCTCTCCTGCATTGAAGATGGTTTTTATTTCAGCTGTGTCGAATGTCTTCTTTTGGCTTGGGTAGAGTTATTTTTCCAATCCCTGGTCTTGCTCTGGGCCCAGGAGGCTGATCCCCATGAACTATTTCCTGTTTAGGCAGTCTCCTTGTTTTCTGACTTCTTGTGGAGATTATAGATGGGAGTAGGTAACTGAGGTCTTGGAAGGTGGGATGCAGAGTACTTTCAGGTAGGAATTTACCCTCTGGCTCCCTCTTATGCATGATAAGCTGTATCTATTTCTCAGGCCACATTTTCTCTTGAGATGCTCTTTTTCTTCCCAACATTCTTGAATTTACTGTTTTAGTTTCAGGTCTCAGGAGTATTAGCCTTTTGCTATTGCAAATCTGGGTCCAGTATCATCAGTTGTTGACAAGAGTTCAACAGAGTTGCGTTACAAGCAATTCCCCTGAAAATGCCTCAAAGGACTTGGGAGTATGGCACTTCCTTCTTGCTGTAACTCTGGCAGTGAGAACATCTTTCACTGAAAAAAAAAAAAAAAAAAAAAAAAATCAGTAAATTGAGTCTACTAAACTAAGTTTTACTGAAGATGTGGATGTATTCAAATATGCTTATCACCATATTTTGTGAAGATTAATTCATCTGATTATGTATTGGGAAACAGTGGAGTGCTCACTATGTACTATGTATTGATATGTGATAATAATATAGCCAGTTTATATTTCCAGGATATGATATTGCTAAAACATTAACATCAATATAAACAAATTAATGTTAACACAATGTGGTTGTATATTCTCAGCCTCTAAGATGTGTTAGGACAGATGTTAGTTCATGCTTTGGATACTTTCATAAACCTGTGCATGTGGATTATTTTCTGTATGCAGAGTATTGAGATTGATATTCCTAAAAGCATCATTTTGTATTTTTTTAATGTGTGAAAGAAAATGTAATATAATTGTAGTTCAGAGCTTTAGATCATTTATTCTCATCCTACACACTAAAATGTAGGCCTCACAGATGACAAAGTGGCACACTGTCACTTATATAAGGGAACACCAATTCATATATTCTTGGGGATGGCTCATAACCACCAGTAACTCCAGCTTCTGGGGCATCTGATGACTCTGGCCTCAACAGGCACCAACCCTCAAGTGAACAAACTCACATTCAGACATGCAGGCATTACAATTAATTAAACATAAAAATACCGTCAAAAATATAAATAATGAAAAGAGCTATTTAATTATTGATCACTTAGAGTTTCAGGCTCTCCGTTATGCAAACATTTGAGAAGGATATGGGTCCTTCTATAAAGGTAGATTCTCTCCCTTCAGGGTATCAGAACAGCAGATTGATCACTGCTTTATTGAGTTCCCGTGAAAGGATTACATGAATGTATATTAAACAATGTACAGACATAATTATCCTATTAGTCACAATTGAAAATGACAAATATCTTAGAAATCTCTGTTAAATTTCTTGTTGCAAAAATATTCAAAGTAGAATATATTATTTTTCAATCTTTTTTCTAGACATTTTTGTCTCTTTCAAACTTTTGAGGAAAAAGACATAAAAATGGAGATTAAACCAGGTGTTCATTTTGCAAAATTTCCAGTAGACCTAACATCAGTGCAATCTCAGTTCTTCTTCCATATAAACACTATGGATCATTGGCTCTGATGGAAATGGTTACATAGACTATATTATCACTGTCAACCATACAGATGGGAAGCAAAACAGTATTATGATTAGTCTCAAGCAAGACAGTAAATTATCCCAAGTTTCAGTTTCTTGATAATTTCGTTTCTACCTAAATTGCTTCTCGGGACAATATAAATTATAGTACTGTATAAAATAATTGTAGGTTTTGAATTATCTATTCATGGCATGGTGTGATTTTATTTTCTTTTATGTAACTGAAGAAATGAAGACACCATGACATTGAAAGTTGTAGTTGATGATGGAAATATAAACGACGATTACAGATGTGACAGACAAGGTCTGATAGCTACTCTTCTCTACAAACATTAGGGACAGGAGAAGAAAAGTCATCTAGATTATCAGTTCAAGGTTGTCATCATTTTTCTTTCTCAATTGCACAAGAATTGGTTTAGCCAACAAGAGATTCATCAGTCCTTCAAAACCTTTTCAACACTGGATTAAACAAAGGCTACAGTTCTTCAGATACTGTAACTATGATAGTAACAGGCCTCATTTTTACACCTACCGATTTAGTAGTAAAACATTATGGCAATATGAGCAGAGGAAACAAACAAAATTCACAAGGGATGCCCAGGAAGGCAGTGAAACCCATAGCTTTTATGCATTTAGCTCAATGGTTCATTTCAAATTTAGCTTTCCAATTCATCTGTCTCCATGTGTCCTCAATTTCATATCACCATCTAATTTTTTCATAGAATTTCATGTCATTGGAACATCTGAGAAAATAAAATTTCACTCTCCCAAATTGCAGCTTCAATGAGCATACCAGTGTTATTTTTATACAGAAAGTCCTGGCTTAGACTTCCAAGAGAAGTCTTCAGGTTATTAACAGATTACTACTGTTGTGAGACTTACATAGACCTATTATTTGAGGGTTGTCACTCTGTTGCCACATTAATCTCCACTGTGGTATTGTTGGGCCATCACAATGTCACCTGATGAAATCACAAAATACTTGTGTTCTTCTTGATAATTAATGTTCAGTAAATAGCCAAATTCCATGGTATCATTCACTCCATTCTCCAAATCCATCATTTGACCGAATAGAACACTGCAGTTTCTTTCAGACATACAAGCCAGATAACATTAATAGGACCTAAGATATTACCCATTTTGAAACACACAAAAACCAAACAAAAGTATTTACTGATAAATGGCTAATAAAGTTATATTTTGGGACTTCCAAAAGGATGCAGAAAGGTTCTCAAATATGTTATTCTGATAGTTCAAGATTCTTGTTAATAATCATTAAACTACACAATTCATAAAACTCTAAGTCTTCCTTTCTGTTTCATTTTTTTGCCATTTCTAGGTTTGTTTGTTTTTTTCTGAGATTCTTCTGGCAACATCTACTCTATCATGTTTTCCTATGCTCAGGTCTTCATGAGGAATTTCCACACATTTTCTCCAAAGACCACTGTATAATGAATGTTGTCGATATCTGCATTGTGAAAATTGATGGGGGAAATATCTCAAATTTCCATCCTGATCTAGAAGTGATGATGTGCCAGTGTGCCTCATATTGCTCAGGCTATGTACAGATCTGGGCATCACTCAAACTATCCTCTTGCTGAGGCTAATGCAGTCAGAGGTAGAACAGATGTAGATATTCTTCAGACATCAGAAGCAAGAGTCCTAACCAGCTGCAATACCTATGAACCTTGACAATGGCCAGCACTGCACAATATCCATAAGGTGCAATCAGTGACACTTACATGTCCTGGTAACCAACAGCTAGCTAGCTGCACTTAAGATCCACTCAACAGGAGAGACATTGTACCTGGTTCTTGGAACCTAGTCAGGGTTAGTGAGGTTAAGGACCTTGGAAAAGGTCCTACTACTTACTGTCTAGATGAGCATAACTCATCACTACATTTATACACAGATAAGTTTAGCTACCAGCCCTCACTAAAGAAGTCTCTCTGATTGCAAATGGAGACCATCACAGAAAGCTACAACTGGACGTAGTACATCAGATTATGAGGAGACCAGCCCGAACAGATGTATATACATTACAGACCCTGAATTAATGGCACAGGGAATATCTCAAAAGAGAAGGCAGAAAGATTATATGAGACAGAACACTGTGAAGTCTGTCATGAAACAGTCTCTCCTAGAAATAGCTGTATGAACAGAACTGAAACAATGACAGTATCAATGGACATATGATTGTGGAAGGGAGAAAACCTCACAGGGCCCCACCCCTGGACAAAGAACTACAAGCAACAAATGTCTGCTGGAAGAAAGAGAATTCACCTCTTAACAGGGATGAGCTTTCTTATTGGTTGTACAAAGCACAGTGATCAGCCCTGAAACCATGTATCTGAAAATCTCCTAAATAGACTTATTATGTTGTATGTGTTTATTTATGCATAACAGGAATTCATTTGTATCTAAGTATGTATATGACAGTGACAATCAAGGAAAAAGAGGCTATCAGTTTGAGAATTGGGGAACATGGAAGGGGTTAGATATAGAATACCTGGGAGAGACTGGAGGGAGGAAAGGGAAGAAGGAAGTGATGTAATTCCATTTCAATTAAAAAAATACATTAAAAATCATTAAAAGGAATTAAGGTAGTGTTTTCCTTTTAGAAAAAATTTACATAGTTGATCTCTATATCAACCATACCTTATTACTTAATTACTAATTTAAAAACTTTTTATTTCATTTATTTTATTTTGTTGCTTACATGCACGTATGTGTACCATATGGGTGCATGGTGCCCAAGGAGGCCAGAAGAGTATGCAGACCCCCTGGATCTGGAGTTATAGCCTGTTTGCCACCCAAGTATTGAGAACTGAAACTGGGTTCTCTGTAAGAGCAGCAAACGATCTTAAGCACCAAGCCATTTTCCACCTCTGCTAATTACTAATTTTTGAAAGGCAGGGAGACAAATGAGAGTTTTTTTTTTTTTTTTTTTTTTTTTTTTTTTTTTTTTTTTTTTTTTTAAGATTTATTTATTTATTTTGTATACAGCATGTATGACCAGAAGAGGGCACCAGATCTCATTACAGATGGTTGTGAGCCACCATGTGGTTGCTGGGAATTGAACGCAGGACCTCTGGAAGAGCAGTCAGTGCTCTTAACCTCTGAGCCATCTCTCCAGCCCGAGAGTTTTTTTAAGAGAGAAAAGTAGAATAAATGTTAACTACTGTTATTTTCTTTGTAAGCATCTTTTGAAAATAAATGGAATAGTTTCCTTTCAAAGACCTTCCTTTCAAACATTATCTGTTGCAGAATAAACCGCCATGAAACACACTGATGACAATAATGTACCAGATAGTTTTGAATTTTTTGTGAGATTGCTCAACTTCTATCAACAGAAAGAAGTGGGGTGGGAGGAGCACACAGTGGTCCAGGCATCATCGGTTCAGATGCCTAAGTAGTACCATGAATAATGCAAAAGTCATTTTCATATTTACAAGTTGACATCCTTTCATGTTTTAGTCAAGGAAGGATTTTATCAATGCTAAAATTAATAATAGGTACATTGAAATCTGTATTTGAAGCTTATAGTATTATTTTTGATCTTAGAAGATCAATAGTCATAATTAGCTTCTATTTATTATATTTATGTTCTTTATGCTGTTTCTTTTTGAGTCTGTACAGGTTCACCTGTGTGCAGATGAGCATGTGTGTGGAAGTAGGAGGTCAACTTAAGTATCTTTCCTTAGGTGTTGTCCACCTGTTTTTTGGGACAGGCCTTCTCATGGACCTGGAGCTCACCAAGTAGGCTATCCTGGTTGGCCAAGAAACCCAGGGATCCCCCTTTCTCTGTCTCCCTAGCTGGATTATAAGTATACGACTGATTATTTTGCCTTCTCTTGGGCTCTTTCCCTTCTGTTGGTTTTTCCTGTCCAACTTCGATGTTACAGTTTTCATTTTATCTTATTATATTTTATTTTGTCATATTTTGAAATAATGAGTGAATTAATGAATGAATGAAAACCTAGCCACTAGCATAAAGGTTACCAACTGAACTGTCCTTTATACTTGCTGGAAGAGGGAAAATCAGTTTTCTCCGATTGCATGCACTGGGTATATGCACTGCCATTCCAGGGCAGGTCTTATCTTCAGGAGGAGCTGAACAACATATAATGGACTAAACAATTTCTTGATATGCTTTTATTTGGCTACAGCTTGGTGAGTTTATGTTGTTGGTTGTTTATGTGGTGTTTCTGTTTGAGTGTTGTTTTATTTTGTTTACTTGTTTTGGGGGGATTTGTTGTTGGACTGGGTTTTTGTTTGCTTTTTTGAGAAAGAACTTAAAGTTGGGTGGGTAGGGAGGGGGAGAGGGTCTGGAAAGACAGGAGAGGAGAAGAATATGATCAAAATATATTTAAATTAAAGAAATATTTTTGAATAATAAAAATATAGGAACAAAGTAAAAAGAAGTAGATGAAGTTGATCAGCTTGTCTGGAAAAATGAGCTACAAAGAGTAAAGCAAAAATCACATGCTTTAAAGACGGTTGCAGCTCACCACCAGTCTCCAACTCCTTTCTGTTCTCTCTCCCGTGGCCACCACTGTTTGTCTTAACTTTAAATCCCAGAGGTCCCAGGTAGCCTGGACTTGCTCTTGTCTGAACCTTGTAGCTGAAACAGTTATCGAACTCAGTCTTGAGTTTGCCAGGACACTAGCTGAGGATGATCTGGAAAATAAACAAACAAACAAATAAGGAGGGAGCAAGCAGACACAGAGGATTTGTGTGCTGGCTAATTTTATGTCAACCTACGTAAGTTAGGGTCATCTGGGAAGGACTCTTTAATTGAGAAAATGCCCCCATAGGATGGGGCTGTAGGCAAGTCTCTAGGATGTTTTCTTGACTGGTGATTGATGTGGGAAGCCTAGCTCACTATGAGCAGGGCCACTCCTGGGCTGGTGGTCCTGGGGGCTATAATAAAGCAGACTGAGTAAGCCATGGGAAGCAAGGCCATAAGCACCACCCCTCTATGGTGACATTTTATTTGTGCTGAAATGTGATTTTATTTGTATGTTGATAAATAAAGTTGCTTGGAGATCAGAGGCAAAAGCGAGCCATTAAGCAGAAGTCCGGTGGTGGTAGCACACATCCTTGTAGTGGGTAGCCATTTCAGCTTTGATCTGGAAGTTCCAACCCCCATTGAGGCTTCGGTAACTGTCATACCTACAAGGCGGGGCTGAGAGAGGACCTTGAAGACCCGAGATCCGGATGTGCTGGCTCTCTTGGTTCCTGAACCCTGGACACTGGAGGTAGACTGAGCAGAGTTCTCCAGAGAACACCGCCGGACTGTGCCATACCTTTCCCAGACCCTGTTACCTATCCCTTCACTTGTAAGTTACCCCACAAAATAAACCTCCCTTTTAACTACACGGAGTGGCCTTAGTAATTTCACCAATACACCCTTAATTCGATCACATGTCAGGCAGAGTCTTTGTGTGGTCAAGGGCACAGCCAAGTGTGGTGACATGAACCTTTAATCCCAGTACCAAACATAGAGACCTGGAGGTCTGTATAGACAGGCAGTGACAAGGAAGTCATGTGGTTGCGTTTAGAGCCAATGAGAAGGCCGAACAGAAAGAAAGGCAAGTCAGACAGGAAGAAACTCTCTCGGGGGAAGCTGCTCCTCGTGGTCAGCTAAAGCTAGGTGGCTCTTGCTCTGATCTCTTTGGCTTTAACTCTGTATTTGGCTGTGTGTTTCTTATTTAATAAGACTGTTTAGATATTCGTCTACACCCATCCATGGCTTCTATGTCAATTCCCACCGCCAGGTTCCTGATTTCAATTTCTTCTTTGATTTCCCTCAGCAATGGACTGTTACCTGTTAAGTGTAAGCAAAATACCTTTCCTTGAAACAAATCCAAGTACATGACACTATGCCTAGCCTTTAAAAATGTGATTCTCAGCATTGAGCTCAGATATCAATGCTTGCAAGGCAAGCATTTTATTGACTGAACTATTTCCCCAGTCCCACTTCTTTTGTTCTAGACTTTTCACTTATTACTTACACAATTCCACCTGGTGACAGACTCCCTCTACCCTGTACATATTAGTATTCCCATTCTGCAGATGGGACTCTTGCCCAAAGTCACACTGAGGTTAAACAACTTACCTGAAATAACAGAGAAAGCAATGGAGAGTGATGGAAAATCTGTCCTTCCTGATCCTGAAAATGGTGTTCTCTCCAGCACTGAGCCCAACATAAGTGCTATTTTCAAAACTGTTCTCTGCTATCATTTCAGAGCTCTATCTATACCAGATAGCCTGCTGTTCCTGTACTGCAACGTATTTCCTCATGCATAGAAAAGTAGCATAACATGGAGAGCAGGAGACATTTTACGAAGCTAAGTTTGGTAATTACAGACATTGGGACTTGGTAGAAAATCATGATGTCATTTCTACCCAGTAGCCATTAATTTGGTAAAACACATAAAAAGACATTATAAGCAGCAATGAGTGATCAGGAAGGGAGGCAGGCTCAGTGGGAGGAGTGTTCACCATGCAAGCATAATGACCTAAGTTTGAATCCCCAGTACCCATGCAGAAAAGCTGGCATGTCCATGAGTATCTGTAACCCCCAGTGTTGTGGGTGGTGATGTGTAGGTGTGGGAGTTCACTGGTCAGCTAGCCTAGCCAAAATGAGCACCAGGTTCAGTAGGAGACTATGGTCTGCACAGAATAATTGAAGAACTATGGAAGGAGACAGAAATGTATTTCCACAGTTTCCCCTAACACCCCCCCCCCAATGATTCAACCCAAGAAATAGAACTAAAATATTAAAAATGTCTGATTCATGGATTCCTGTTTCAGTATGTCAGGAGTTTTCATCTCTGTGCTTTCTGTGTTGTGTTAACTGGAGGACACCCCCAAGAACGTGTGTGTTGGAACAAGTGTCTGGAGATAAGGGAGGTGGAGAAAATTCTTCTTGGATGTATTTGTTGCCTATGTCAATTTTCACTTCTGCGTTACTGTTTTTAGCACAGCACTTGGCACACATCTCATTTCTTCCAAAACGTATTCAGAAGTAGGAATGAACCCTACCTACCTTTTCATTTTACTGAAATGCGAAATGAATGGGGATATTTAACGGTAAAGTCCAAATGGGTTTTAACAAAGGCTATAGTTGTGTAGAAGTCATTTAAACTATAGTATGCACTATAAGAGTGATCAGATTCTAAGAGGAGATTGCAAAAGATTCAAAAAGAAAACGTGTTCTCTAAAAATATTGTCTTCCCATCTGGGTCTGTAAGAGCAAGGTGATTTAATTTAGGGATGTATCTTCAGAGAACAGATAACAAGACTTTGGATTCCACTTTTAGGAAACTTTGTACACTACTTTTGTTTCCACTCTTAAAATTTATTCCACTGTCAACGCCTCTCCTCCTCATCAAATATTTATTGATCATTATATATATTCATGGGAATACAATGAATAGAGCCCAGTTCTTGACGTGTAGTGATTTAAAATCTAGCTTTAGGTGCAAGCCATTTAAAATCAAGATGTGCAACAATTCGCATTAGCACATCTTTAGAGCTACAGCATGTACAGTGAGGAGGGACCTGAGGTTGCCTCTTTTCCCTCCTGCCCAAGACAGACATTGATAATGAATCAACACACTCTCCTTCTGTGACCAGACACGGGGAAAAGGGAATCTTTTTGGACACTGAATGCTAGATCAGCTTTGCCTGCAACCAAGCATTTGCATCCAGCAGGATGGAACCTTCTACTCTTATGCTCTGGAGGCTGTTACAGTGACGTGATTAGAATCCAGGGGAAGGAGTGGTTGGTGAAATGCTGATGGGAGAAATAAGTTGTGTGCTTGTCCTAAAAAGAAATGATAAAGTACACAGTAATAGATTGAGGAAGGACAATATTCTGGACCAAGAAATAGATGCAAGCAGAGAAGACACCTCCTTGTTAGTGCAACACTCTATGGTTACTAAATAAAGGGGAGCCACGACATTACAAGATTCCAAAAACAGAGGATGTCTGTCCAAAGAGATGCAATTTCATCTTGCTCTTATATGGTCTCCTTCAGAGAGATCTGGGTCAGAAATCTAGACATAGGACTCATCAATACAAAATAGCAGCTAACAGGAGTAGATATAATCACATGAAAATATATGTAGCGTAAGAAAAGATATTGAGTCTCTCAGAGGTAGGTAACAACAATACAAAGGAAGTCTATGGGCACTATTGGAAGAATAAGCAGGTACAGAGTCCACTGAGGCTTCCTAGGATAAAAGGGTGGTAAGTGTGTCACATGATGCTCTCAGCTCCTGTAGATGAGCACCATGAAGAGTTACTGAATTTAGTTCATCAGGAAGCCATGTTTTAGAATGTCTTGGAAAGAGGAAGAGTATGCAATTCTGTGAGAAAAACAGAATTGTGGCCAGCAAATAGGAGTTTTGCTTGGTTGATTACTTGTTGAAGACAAGAGGAGCATCAGACTATAAAAGCTACTTTAAAAATGAGGCAGAAAGGAAGAGTGGGATGAAGACGTGTAGTAATGAATAGTGGTGGATTGGGATGCTTAAGCAGCTAGAAACATAAAAAAGGTGGACGTGCAGCTAGGAATGGGAAGGATGCAAGATGTAGCATCAATAAATGCTTACAGTGTGAAGACTGTGTACTGCTTTGTAACTCCACCAGTTTTGACCTTTATACCTATCTCTCTCTTAAGTACACATCTGGATGTCTAACTCTGTGGAACATTATACACCATTATTACAAACGAGCACACAGTTCCACACAGAGCATTTTCTCACCTTTCCTTCCCACAAACCAACTCCTGTCCCATAACTCATGGAACACTGGCGTCATGTACTCTGCTCATGTTGTAAATCTGATTGCACTGTTATTCAGCTCCTCATCCATTTCATTAAGACCACATCAAATCAATCACCAGGTTCTCCTGTTTCTGTTAAATAGATCCATACTTCGTCTCACTTTCTTTTTCTCTGCCAGTGACTTCATTCTGTCCTATATCACCTCTGTCCTTCATGGCTTCATTTTACCCCAATCCCCACTTCAGATCCATGCTCTGATTTGAGGGTCTCTCAGAGACATACAGCAGCACAGAGCTCATAGGAAATACGCTTACCATGAAATGCTCTTGCATTGACAGATAGAATGGTGGCTTCCTTCTCCTCTCTCCAACTCTCAAGGAGGGCTCTGAGTTACAGGGGATTGAACATAGGTGGTCAGGTGTGGTAGCAAGTGCTTTTACCCACTGAGCCATCTTGCCAGCACCTCCGTTTCTTGATGGAAGGTCATTTTCACTGTTTACAGGAAAATTGCTAGTGCTTATTTCAGTTCACGAAGTTCACTTTAGAGGCTGAGTTTTAATCAGTGGGGGCTTTTAAGAAGGTATCATCTCTCAATTATGCTCCGTAAAATGCCAGCCCTAATTGCTTATTATTTTCACCAGCTTTTCTGCTGACATGACTTTCCAGCTCTTTGGGGTTTGCTGCTGGGCCCTTAATTGCTCCAAGGAGCAAGAGGTTTCTTTATGCATGTGTGTTGAGGAAGCTTAATACTCTGAGGAGTCAGAGCACAGAGCCGCTTCCTCTTGGTGAGAAGCAAGGACTTCTTGCTGTACTGCTTAATCCTCTTTTCTCTCCCTGTGCTCCACCTTGTGAGCTGGGACAGTCACTGTTTAATTTTGGTGTTTGGTGTCAATTACGCGAGCACAGTATTTTCCTGGTGATTGACATTCATGAATAAACCATATGGATATACAGAAGCAATAATGTGTAAATAGGTTCAGTCTGTTTTTAAAAATGAAATGAATTTAAGCAGTTGGAGGAAAGACAATTTTAGGAAAATAGGTTGAAGACATGATAAAATTTCAACAAAATCTCTATAATAATTTCTAGGAAGTCACGTGACTTTCAGTTATTGTAACATATGCCCTACACCATTTTTTTGTCTTGTCTAAGGAACTTTATCTTATAAAAGACAGACATTAACCTAGTAATTTTAATGTTGGAAATGTATTCTATTACATCTATCATCCATATTTTCAGGAATAAAACAAAGGCACTCTGAGAGGTTAAGGAGTTTACTTCAAGAACGTATAAATATTTATTAAAGATCTTCTATCCTAACCTAGGAAGGCAAGCATAATCTCTTTACTCAAGAGAAGAACAGTGGTCAGAGAAGAAGGAAAATAGTCATTTTCTAGACAGGCTCAGCAATGCCCGAGGAAGTACAAAATATTAGTGAGTCATGAACAAATAAAAACCAGAGTTTGGAGAAGCCTCTTTAAGAGAGTGATAAGTCAAATGAGGCAATGGCTACAGTGGAAAGTCCTGTGTATTGCTGTAGAGCTGAGTGGTTCTGTGTAGGGATCAGGCTATGGCTCTGGAAGGGGTACTTAGGGCTTTGGTGTAGGAAAATAATGGTGAGGATTTTAATCCAGATCTATCTCATTTGAACTCTTTCCCTGTTCCATAACTCATGGAACACCGGTGTCATGTACTCTGCTCATGTTGTAAATATCACATTGTGTTATACATGGAATGGAAGACATGTAAGAGAAGAGTCAGACATTTCAGGTGGCAAAGGGTTCCAGAAGTTTTGTAGAATCCTCTTTAGTAAAACCTTGGCAGCCAAGTTGTAATCAAAGTGTGAGACATTAGACATTGATCTCTGTTATTCCATTCTTCATTTTGTATTTCCTTTTCTCCTTTTCCTATTTACCCCATTTTTCTCTACTAGCTCACTCTCCACATCCTCACAGTTACATTTCTGACCAATACAGACTACAAATTTAAGATATTCACTCATTCGTCTAGCCATGTGTTCTACCAAAACATAACCCACCTTGTCTGAGTATTATGAGATGCATTCCAGCATGCCCATGGAAATGCACAGTAAGCCAATGAAAAAGACTTTTGGGCTAGTGAAAATCAACAATTTCAAGAATTTTAGACTGAGAGGAGAGTAGTACTGGGCTAGAAACTGAGAAACTTTGTGTTGTTAAATAAATATTCTAATTCTCCTTAGATTTCAAGATTTAGACGATATCTTATTGGCCTCTGTTTAAACCATACCCCAGGAATTTTCAACAATGCTTGAGAAAAGACAGCCACAGAGAGAGTTTCAAGGTTCTGATACTCATATCCTCTTATTTTGTCCTCTGAATCTATGAATGTGCTTGCATCATTTTGGCCGTGAATTAGGAGAAACTGGAAAAATATTTTATAAAGTAAAAAGACTTCACTATTATGTTATTTTAAAAATGGCTTGAATTGATGATTATAGAATGATCTTAACAATTAGTTTTGGGCCACAATTCGATTGTGGTCATGCTAGCCCATCTTCTGTTGGGCAGGAAGCCACATATTAATAATCACAGTCACAATTAACAAGTCTTCAGGAGGTCGTGGTGATGAGAATGGTTAATTCTACACTGGATCTTAAGTTTGTCAAGCTACTCACCACTGGGAGTGTTTATTAGATTAGTTGTACAGTCTTGTTATGGTGGAAGCTTGAATTTGTAGCAACAGTCACTTCACACTCTCATATTGTATTTTCGTTTTACTTATTTTTCTCTCATACAGTGCATATCAACTACAGTTTCCCCTCCCTCCACTCCTCCCAGTTCACCACCCCCCATTTCTCCTCTTGCCTAGATCCACTGCTTCTCAGTTCCATGTTAGAAAAGAGCAGGCCTCTCACAGATATCAACCAAGCACAGCATAACAAGATGCAATAATACCGCAAACACTCATATCAAGGCTGGGTGAGACAACCCAGTAGGAGGAAAAGGGTCCCAAGAGCAGGCAAAAGAGTCAGAATGACCCCCCCCCACTGACTCCTACTATTGGGAGTCCCACAAAAAACCCAAGCTAAATAACCATAACATACATGCAGAGGACCTAGCTCAGACCCATGCAGGATTGCCACTTCAGTTTCTGTGAGCCCCTATGAGCTCTGCTTAGTTGATTCTGTGGGCCATATTCTCCTGGTTTCATCAACCCCTCTGCCTCCTACAATTCTTCCAAGGGGTTCCTCACATTTCGTCTAATGTTTGACTATGGTCATGTTATTTCACTAAAGAATATCACAATGATAAAGATTTGCCCTTTAAAAAGATTTATTTTATAATTTATTTTATAATGGCTGTGGGTTTCCAGATGTGGGTGTTAAAATTGAATTCAGTTCTCTGGAAGAATAACAAGCTCTTAAGAGCTTTGTATCATTCCCTCTTAATAGCTAAGTATCACTCCAAATCCAATACACCCCTTTTAATGAGCCATAAGTTTATTTTAGCTCTTTCTCTTCTCTTCTCTTCTCTTCTCTTCTCTTCTCTTCTCTTCTCTTCTCTTCTCTTCTCTTCTCTCCTCTCCTTTCCTTTCCCCTCCCCTCCCTTCCCCTCCCCTCCCTTCCCTTCCCCTCCCCTCCCCATCCAGTACCTTCCCTTCCCTCCCCTCTCCTCTCCTTTTCTTCTCTTCTTCTCTCTGTTTCTTCTTTTCTTGCTTGGCCCTGTCATTCCCTTACTAACGCCCCCCTCCCACTATGAAATACTGATCTTGCTGGAATTACAAGTGTATACCACCATGTCCGGCTTAAGGAACCTTTATTTAATAGAACATGTCATCAGACTACCCACATGAATGCACTTTAGCAAATGGAGGATTAAATATATATCTATGCAACTTGCAATCATTTCAATGCTTAATGCTTACCCATCTATATTACAGAACTGGATCAACCGCTGCATGCTTTAGTAGCTTGGAAACTATTTCTATAGATACTTTTTATTTCTTCTGGAGGTGTCTAGTTGTGTTGGCTAGTTGCATGTCAACTTGACACAAGCTAGAGTTTCTGAAAAGAGGGAACCACAGTTGAGAAAATGCATCCATCAGACCAGGTGTAGGGCACTTTCTTGGTTACTGATTGATGAGAGAGGTCCCAGCTCATTGTGGGTGGTGCCATCCCTGGGCTGGGTTATGTAAGAAAGCAGGCTGAGCAAGCGATGAAGAGCAAGCCAGCAAGCAACTTTCCTCCATGACCTCTGCATCAACCTCTACCTTCAGGTTCTGGCCCTGCTTCAGTTCTTGTCCTGACTTCAGCGATGGACTATGATGTGGAAGTATAAGCCAAGTAAACCTTCTTCTCTCCAACTTGCTTTTGCTCATGGTGTTTCATCACAACAATAGAAGACTTAACTAAGACAGTATCTGAGCACAGGTTTTAGGAAAAACTGGAAGTTTCCATATTTGTCTGTCTTATATCTTCAGTGTTCTTCATAATGCTGACTATCTTCCTTATTGTTTACTAATTTCCACAAGCTTCATATTCTTATTCTTGATTCATTAGAATTGGATCACTCATGGACATGCTCTTCCTAGTGATGCATCCTCCCGCTGAAGTGCACCGTGAGAGGCCTAATATTCCCTTTCCAACTGCAACAGGACACTTACTATCACTTAGTTCCAATGCAGCTCACCCCATCAATTAGCTTCTAAATGCCAACTGGCCTGGTGTTCATGGCTGATGCTCAGCAAGAAGGTAGCATTGACAGAGAATAGCAAAGGATAGATCTGTAACATGAATTGCTAAATGGTCTTATTAATAACAAACCCAGAACCAGATATTGGGATGAAAGCTGAAAGATCAGAGTGATAAAACAAACCAGCCACAAGTTCTTACCACTAGAAAATTACCCAAGAGAGAGCTACTTCCTGTATACTCACATCTATATACCTTTCTGTGCCCTGCCATCTTATTTCTTCTCTCTGCCCAGCTACATCACTTCCTCTTTCCACCCAGCTCTATCACTTCCTGTCTGTCTACATAGACCTTCAGACCTATATGGTTAACTAGTGCTGGGATTAAAGGCATGTGCCACTACACCTGGCTCTGTTCCCAGTGTGGCCTTGAACTCACATGGATCTGAATGAATCTTTGCTTCCCAAATGCTAGGATTAAAGGCATGTGCTACCACTGCCTGACCTCTATTTTTAATATAGTGGCTGGCTTTTTGCTCTGATCCCCAGGTAAGCTTTATTTGTTAGAGCACAAATAAAATATCACCACATAGATCTCCTTAATTTTTTTTTTTAGTTTCTGTAATAAGCCCTATTTATTTCAAAACAAATATTTCATTGTGATTATGGAATGTTGGAATCATGCACAATAAAGACAGGAACAGTGGGAGGACATTGATACAACTTTCATTAATAATAATGACTATATATAAAGTTATGTTGAATGTACTTGTTCACACTTAAAATTTCCTAAACCAGGCATATTTCTGAAATGTTCAATTTAAAAGATAAATGGTAGATATAATCATTACATATCTTGATTTTTAAGCTATTTTATTTATTTTTAAGCTGTTTTTAAGATCATGGTCTTCTCAAGCCAACAGTAGATAACTGCATCAGGGTGCTCTGAATCAGAGAATGCTTCATGCACTGATAATTTTAAGGCTTCAAAATATACTCTGACACAGAAAAACATGGGTTCAGGAGGGACTGTTTAAGCATTTCACAATTTGTGTAAGAAAAGCAGGATATTAAAATGTGTTTTTTTTATATATATGAAAATGTATGTAGGTATATAGAAAGGAAGATTAAAAATGTCAGTGCTTACCAATAGGCTATTGTTGAAAGTTTTAAATACTTTTGGAATAGTGATTGGATATATAGAAAAGAGAAGGATGTATTTTCAGTTAGCTTTCTTTATGGTATAGCACTTGAGCTATGTAAAGCACTTAATATCACTAAAATTGGTAACATTATGAAATAATTAAGCCAACAAGAAACAAACAAACACACAAACACACACACACACACACACACACACACACACAAACACACAATTGCCACACAAAACCTGAAACTAAGATATAAAAACAAAAAGCCAATAAGACAAAAATGCCTAAGTAACGTAATTTGAGACAAAATGTCTACACAAATATGCTGTGGAATAATGCTTTTGTACACTGGTTTAATAAAATGCTGATTGGCCAGTAGCCAGGCAGGAAGTATAGGCGGGATGAGCAGAGAGGAGAATTCTGGGAAGAGGAAAGCTGAGTAAGGAGATGCCAGCCCTATGTCCAGGGAACAGCACGTAATGGCACACAGGTAAAGCCACAGAACACATGGCAATATTAGATTAACAGAAGTGGGCTGAATTTAAGTGTAAGAGCCAGTCAGTGGTAGGCCTGAGCTAATGGCCTAGCAGTTTTAATTAATATTAGCCTCTGTGTGTTTACTTGGGTCTGAGCTGCTGCAGGACCGGTGGGTGAGAGAGATTTGTCCTGACTGCAGCTAGGCAGAACACAGAAAGACTTCATCTACAGAAATACCATTGAATTCATTTTGTGTTGGCCATCTGCTGCTGGGCATGAGGCCTGCTCTGGTGTAGTTAATTCACCAACTGAGAATCTATTAGAGAAAACTAATTTTTTCCTTTGCAAGTGGGTATTAGGTTCCAGGCTAATGTTGGAAGCCCATGTCCACTTACACTTCTCAGTACTGGGACTCCATCTATCTTGAATCAGTGCAAGCTCTGTGCATGTGGCTACAGTATTTGTGAGTTCAGGTGTACATTAGGAAACAGTGCTGTGTCAGGAGAACACTGTTTCCTTGGGGTAATCCAGTTCCCTCTGTCTCTTACCATATGTCTGCCCATCTTCTGCATAGGTCCCCTGAAGTTGGATTTTTTCCTGTGTCTTGCCTGATCCACAGCTGCTCAGACCCAAATAAACACACAGAGGCTTATATTAATTACAAACTATATGTACATTAGCTTAGGCTTATTACTAAATAGCTCTTACACTTAAATTAACCCATAATTCTTATCTATGTTTAGCCACGTGGCTTGGTACCTTTTCTCAGTTCTGCTTTGTCATCTTGCCTCTCTGTGTCTGGCTGGTGATTCTTGACTCAGCCTTCCTCTTCCCAGAATTCTTTTTGTCTGCTTATCCCACCTATACTTTCTGCTTGGCTACTGGCCAATCATCATTTTATTAATCAATCAATCAATCAATCAGTCAATCAATCAATCAGAGCAACACACATTCACTGCATATAGAACAACATTCCATAGAACTCCCCCTTTTCTGTCTAATCAAAAATGAAAGTTTTAACTTTAACATTCTAAGATTACATATAACAAAACAGTTATAAAGCAAGAATTACAGTTACAATATCTAGTCTATTTGTATTTGGCAAAATTAAAGATAACATTTTATCATCTATCCTATATTTGTGAGTCTAAAGTTTCATCTAATTTATCTTTTATCATGATTAAGGAAAATTATAACTATCTAGTCTTCAACTACATCAAAGACCTCATAAAGATATAATATTACCCAAGTAAACAGGAACAGAATTATAAGCAGCTTCCAAAAATCTAGAATGACAGAGACAGCTGCTTGGAAATTCACTCAAATTTCCTTTGCAACTTTGGGGCATCCATAATCAGCCTATTGGTCTAGAGTCCCTCAATTGCTTCTGTCTGTGTCCTGTAGAATGTCTGTAGACCAGGCTGGACTCAAAAGAGTGAACTGGCCTCAAACTCACAGAGATCGACCTGGTTCTGCCACCGCCACCCGGAGAGTTTTCATTTTCATTCAACTCTAAGATGTTTTCAATTTCCTTCTTGATTTCTGTCCTGACCCACTTTTCATTCAGTACCAAGTTGGTTAGCTTCTGTGAGTTTGTAAACTCTCTGTTGTTTGTTGATAGTCAGCTTTAATCCATGCTGATCAGATAGGATGCTGGGTGTTATTTCTATTTTCTTATATTTGTTGAGACTTGCTTTGTATCAAAGTGTATGGTCAGTTTTGAGGAAAATTTTCTCAGTTGCTAAGACTAAAATGTGTATGGGTAAAATGTTCTGTAAACATCTGTTAGGTCCATTTTATCTATGTCAGCACTGAACTTTTCTCTATCTAGGTTTTTTGTAGAACACCTGTCTACTAGGGAGAATAGGGAATTGAAGTCCCCATCACTGTGTGATGATCAATGTATGATTTTAACTGAAGTAATATATCTTTTATGATTTAGGTGCCCATATATCTGATGCATAAATGTGTAGAAATGCATTTTTGGGCATTATTCCTTTGATGGATACGTAGTGTCTTTTCTTATATCTTCTGATTGTTTTTTGTTTGCAGTCTATTTTGCCAGATATTAAAATCGCTACATCTGCTTGCCTCTTGGCTCCATTTACTTGGCATGTATTTTTCCATTCTTTTATTCTGAAGTGATGTCTTTCTTTGATGGTAAGATGTGTTTCTTGGATTTAGCAAAAAAAAAAAAAATGGATCTTGTTTTCTTTTCTTTTCCAATCTCTTAGTCTGTGTCTTTTTATTGAAGAATCATACCCATTATTATTGAGACTTATCAATTACCAGTGTTTATTGATTTCTGTTATTTTGATGTTATAGTGTTGTTTTTCCCTCCTTTGATTTACAATTCTGGGATCATTCATTTCTTGTGTTTCTATGATGTGGTTAACCTCTTAAGGTTTAACTTTTCCTTCTAGTGACTTCTGTAGAGCTGGACTGCTTGATAAACACTGCTTAAATTTGGTTTTATCTTGGAATGTTTTTCTCTCTGTGTCAGTTGCGATCCATAGTTTTGCTGTATAAAATAGTCTGAACTGACATCTGTGGTTCCTCAGAGTTTGCAGAATATCAGTTCAGGCCCTTCTGGTTTTTAGATTCTCCACTGTATACTACTTGCTCTTTTTTTCCTTTCATCTATTGATATTATTTATTTTCTCTGTATGTTTAATGTTCTGATTATTATGTGTTGTAGTGAATTTCTTTTTTGGACCTATGTATTTGGTGTTCTATATGCTTCTTGTACCTTGATAGGTAGCTCTTTCTGTTGGTTGGGGAATTTTCTTCTATAATTTTGTTAAAATATTTTCTGTGACTGGGACCTGAGTTTCTTCTCCTTCCTCTATTCATATTAATCTTTGATTTATTGTTTTCATGGTGTCCTAGATTTCCTAGATATTTTGTGCCTGGATTTTTTTTATTCAACATTTTCTTGGATTGAGGTATCCATTTATTCTACTTTTTTTCCACATGAGAGGCTTTTTACTCCCATGTTTTGTAATTTGTTGGCGAGCCTTACCTCTGAAGTTTTTGTTTCATATCTTAAATTCTTCATTTCCACTTTATTTCAGTTTGGGTTTTCTTTCTTTGTTAAATTCTACTTTTATGTGTTTTCATAGTATTCATTAAGGGATTTATTCATATTCTCATTATGGTCTTTGAAAACATTCATGATTGCTATTTTGAAATCCTCTTCTTGTGCTTTAGGTATATTGCATTTTACAGGGCTTACTGTAGTGGGGTTACTAGGTCCTGGTACAAGTATGTTGTCTGGCTGTTCATATTTGTGCTTTCATATTGGAGTCTTGGAATGTAAAGTTACGATGACTGAAGTGTTTCTAGGTGTTGATAACTGGTCTTATCTGTTGTGTGAGTATTCCATTATTTGTTGCTATTTCTCTCTTGGCATCTGAGACAAATTTAATAGCTGTGGGTTCCCTGGTAGAGAATGCTTCTGTAGGTCAGTGTGTAGCAGAGAGGAATAGAGATGCTCTAGCTGTGGGATGTCTTTCTGTATGCTGTGAGTATGTGTTGCTCCCATTGGCTAATAAATAAAGCTGCATTGGCCTGTAGCAGGGCAGGATGGAGCCAGGCAGGAAAATCCAAGAGAGATAGAGAAGAAAGGAGTGTGGGAGGAGACACCAACCCACCATCCAAGGAGCAACATGTAATGGGACACAGGTAAAGCCATGGAATATGTGGTGATACATAGATTAATAGTTATGGGTTGAGTTAAATGTAAGAACTAGTTAGCAAGAAGCTTGACCAATAGGCCATATAATTTGCAATTAATATAAATTAATATAAGCCTCTGAATGATTATTATATAAGCAGCCATGGGACCGCAGGGCAAGGTGGGACCTAAGAAACTTACGGCTCCAGAGAAAAGGCTTAGATAGGCTGTGGGAAAGTGATAGAGGAATCCTTCCACACTTGGATGTGGAGGCCTCCAGGAATGCAGGTGTGGTGAGAGGAGAAACTCCTGAGAGCAGAGTGCAGTAGGACAGAGGATATGCCTGACGTGATAGGGATGGAAGGGCTGGGGGGACTCTGGGTCTGTACAAAGAGGTAGAGTTTCAAAAGAATGGAGTTGGGGTTGGGGGGACATCAATAAGCGATTTGCTACAGGGCTGAGGATGAGACTTGGGATATCATGGAGGACAGAAAGGATAGTGAAAATCACCTACCCAAGTCCCAACTCTGTGTGGCCACTGGGAGTCCCTGGTAGACACAAAGTAATGGTGGTGGGTTAGAAGGGAACGCTGAGAGAATCCTCAGGAAAAAGCAAAGCTATGTAAGAATCAAGAGGCAGAATCCGATCCCCACCCCAGGAATGGAGGTAGGCTGGGAGCACTCTGTTTAAAATTCAATATTAAGGAATGAGCTTTTCAGTTTGCATTTGAGTGCATTCTTGGCTGGGGATATTTTTAGTCATCAAAATCCTATGACCCCCACCACCACAAGGAATTTAGCAAAACCTTACTGAAGAATATTAGAACTGTTTAATTTTTTTCTATTTACCCATTATTTTAGTAAGTTCAGAAGCATGAGAATTGTAATTAAGCAATATTTGAAAGTAATTAAGTAAGTATGAGAATCTAATTGCAAAAGGATGATCTAGGAAATAAATGAATCCCCAAAGAATATCAAATAGATACTAAGCCATGATATTCAGCTAAAAATGCTAACTTCTAGAAAATGTTTTAGGTTCAGATATTGAGAAAAAGCTTCACATGCATCTAGACTGCATATACAACTTTAAAACTTAATTAACATGAGTACGCAAATGCTTTATGCTAAGACCTCCACCAAGTCATAAACCAATCCATCATGATAACTTTCACCACTATCTCAGAGTTCTAATTTTACTGTGTAGCTAGTAAGGTATCCAAACAAATTACATGCTGGATCTTTTTTGACTTAACAGTGACATGAAATGTAATAACAGACCCAGTAGGGCTGGAGTATTTAGTGCCTGACAATATTACTATTTTATCACTCTAGCTTTTCACATCCATCTAGGTAAACATACAGTGAATAGTTATAAATTTTTAGAACTAATGTGCCAAATTTCTCACCCTGGAAACAATTTACGTTTTCATGGATTGCTTTGCTTTGTGTCCAAGATATAAATGTGTTTTAAGAAGAAAAATGAAGTATTAGTACAAGCTTTAAACAAATTTGGGTATATATACATATATATATATATATATCCTATATATATATACATACACACACAAATGTATATGTATATAATCACCTTAAAGCAATTCATTGAAGATACAAATACATAAGTACAACTTATGTTTTATATAGATCAACAAAATAAGCAATAAATAATTAGCAAGAAATATATTCATATATGTAGACAGAAGTTTTTGTCCTGCCCGGTCCTGCAACGTTGGTTTTTTCTCAGTCCAACATTCTTCTCTTACTTCCTCTGGATCTGGCTGGCTACTCCGTCTCTTCCTTTCCTCTTCTCATCATTCTTCTGGTCTGGTCACCCCACCTACACTTCCTGCCTGGCTACTGGCCAATCAGCATTTTATTTATCCCATAGGAGTGACAAGTCTTTACATTGTACAAGAGCACAATCGCACAACACATATATACATAATTGTTCATTTAAAATTTTCTCATACTAATTTTATTTATTAGATCTCTTTTCATTACCTATAACTTCATTAAAATGATTTATTTGAGATTTTTAGTATTTTGTTGCTTTTTTGTTTGAGCTGAGATTTGAGAGACTTTAGCTGGGTGTGAGTCATTTTCAGTATGATGTATCTTATTTCTCAAAGCTGCAACAAATTGGCATTTTTGACATTGGAGGTTCATGATACTTATATTTGGACATTTGAAAGTAGTTATCAAGACACCAAAGTATCAAGGGTTCTCATATACATTCGTAAGTTTCCTTTTAATTATGTTTTTGGCAGATACTAAATTTTGTTTATTTGTTACCAGCAATTCTTTGTTACCTTAGCAACATTCATCTCCATCTCCTGTGCTCAACCCAGGTCCTGGCACACAGGGTGGCATTCCTGATGAAATCCTCGGAAAGACTGGTATGCCATCTGCAATATTTTGAGACAAATATATGTGATTTCAAATTAAAGCAATAACATTCACACTCTAAACTCATCCTTAGAGTCTAACACATCACAGATAACTAAATTAAACTTCAAACTGTGTCTGAAAAAGTGTGTTCATGTTTCTGTGAAAACTGCATCAATAAATATTTCCCTGTCTTCTCTGGTTCATTTTCTCCCACTTGTTTCTTCTCATCTGGTCAGTGAAACATCAGTATAAAGTGTAATTAATATTTTATATCATTTTGCTGTTTACAAAATACTTTCATGGGTGTTATGTTGCTTAATACTTATAAGGAAAAAAAATGAGACAGGTACTGCAGTGTTGATGTGACAAGACCAAAAATCTAAAAGTCACAGTGGCACAAATTAAGTGTCTCCCATTGTCCATCTTCCTGGCTTATGAAAACTGAGCTGTTTTCTTAGAAAATGGCTGTCCATGAATAGTAGTGTTTTCCTGATTTTTTAAAGTCAAATGTGACTCCACAACAAGCCAGTAGGAAGAAGATGGACATGATGAGTTCACTATGTCTTTATAAAGATGTAGCTCCACCTGTTTCCTCCTTGGGATGGCTAGAATGTGAACTGGTGATGAAAGATTACAGGCTAAGAATTCCACCCTAAGTGTGCCACTGCAACCAGATGGAAGTGCAGGGCGCACAGCATAGATCTGTGGGCAGTAACAGCACTTCAGCTCAGGCTGTATGTGGGACACAAACAAACGTTTACCTTTGGACAACAATCCTAACTTAGTGCTCTTGTACATATCAGCTGCACATCTCACAAGAAAGAATAACTGAAGCAGCGTCTTTTATTCCTGTATCATAACACTGTCCCTGGCTGTATCACAAAGAAAGGGTCACAAGTATGGTCTTGGAGGCTGGAAGTCCAAGATCTGATGTTTAGCCTCTAGCAAAGCTTTCCAATTGCATTAGGACTTTTCTTGCTTTGTAGCCCAGGCTAGGCTAAGAGTATCCATGTAATGTAAGATGACCTTGTGCAATCCTCTTTTCACTAGCCTCTCAAATGCTGGGATCACAGTCATAGGTCACCACACCTAGTTAAGGCTTGATCTTCTGTAACAGTCTGCTTCCTTAGAATTTATCTAATACCATTTTTGTCAGATATCATTCATGCATTGATGATCCCATCTAAGATCCTACCATCTTGGTGATACCACAATGAATACTGAGCTCTAGCACATGATTGGTGGAGCTGAATTACAACCACGCCATAGAGAAGTGTCGTAATGGAATCCATTATTTGTTAAGGTGTCTTGTACCCCCTAGTACACAACACCCTGTATTCTCTGCATTTCTGGAGCTCCTCATATACAAGAAAGATGCTTCAGGAATAATTGACTTTTGGGGTACTTTTTACTTTTGTATTAATTGAAAATTAAATGTTTTATGCCTTTTCATATGGAGTAAAAGAGTGAAGGGTCTTACAGCTGTGCCTCGCCTCCAACATTTCTTGAAAATTCAGCTGATGCTTAGACTTCTCCTTCACATTTATTTCTCTTCTCTCAGAATCAAACTTTAAGACACAAAATTCACTCCTGCTGGTCTTCATTTTGTCTTATTCTTTTATGTTTACAGTGACTACTGCATACTTTGAAAATAGTAGGGAGAATTTATTGGACTTCCCTGTCTCAGCAGAGAACAAGGAATGATCAAACATGACTATTTGGCCAGGATTACTGTGATATGAGCATCTAACATCACAGTGTCCACAATTTGCAGGAAGATTTAACTTGGCAAATAAAACAGGATTTTTCGTGGGATCAAACCAGTCGCACACTGAAAAATCTTTTTAATAATCTCAAAGTCCCAAAGTTTCTTAGTTCAATAGTTTTTCTGGAAACAAAAGGCATTTTGGCTATTTTGCATGTTTTTAAACCAGGTGAAAATATGTTCAGCATCTTGATAGTCCTTTGTGTGGCAAGGCTAGATTCTACTTAGGGTTTATTTAAATGTGAGTAGACATTGGTAAGCAGATCAGTCACTAGAAATACATTTTTATTTGAGTCAATTAAGGCAGCATCCTTGCTTCAGTTGTAAATGTAAACATTTTATAAGTAAATAAGAGAGCACACACAGATACTCACATGATATTTGCCTTTTGAGTCTGATTGAATTTGCTTGACATGTTACTCTTCAGTTGCATCTATTTTCCTGAGAATGATACAATTTTTTTCTTTATGACTATGTAGAATTCCACTGTGCTTATTTACATACTTTTAATCTATTCCTCTGTTGGTGAATGCCTAGGTTGATTCTATAAGTTAACTTTTATGAATTGTGATGCAGTAAATATTGATGTGCAAGTAGCTATATGGCTTAAAGTCTTTTGAGGAATACATAGGCGTGATATAACTCGGTCATATGGTAGATCTACATTTTTTTTCCTAAAATTTTAATGAAAAATTATTTACCTGCAATATATTCTGGCCATTCTTTTCCTCTCTCTCAGCTCATTCCAGATCCTTCCGATCTCCCTTTCTACCCAAATCCCGTGCCTTCTTTTTCTCTTTCTTTAAACAAACAAATCACAAACAAACAGAAACACACACACACGCACACACACACACACACACAAACCCTCACAAAATTAGGACCCAAAATATACAACAAAAAGGCCTATCAGACCAAAAATTAAATACCCAACACAACAATTTGAGAAAAAAAAAAAGTCTACAAAAATACTATTGAGTTTGTTTTGTGTTGACCATCTACTCCTGGGTATGGGGCTTGCCCTGAAGTGTGGTTAATGTACCCAGTAAGACTCCACTGGAGAAGACTAATTTTTTCTTTGTAACCAGGAACCAGTTGCAGATAGCTTCTAGGTCATGGGTGGGAGCCTGTGTCTACTTCCCCCAATCAGTGCTGAGATTTCGTCTGAACTGGACCTGTGCAGGCCCTGTGCATGCTGCCACAGGCTCTGTGAATTCATATGTGCATCAGTCCTTTTGTGTCTAGAAGACACTGCTTCCTTGGTGTCATCCACTCCTCTGCCTTTAAAAAAATCTTTCCACCTTCTCTCCTGTATAGGTAGATGTCTGAGTCCGGAGGAGAGGGTTTGACAAACACATCACATTTATTACTGAGTGCTCCAACATTGTGCATTTTCTGGACTTTCCGCATGTTGTCCAGTTTGTGGGGTCTCTGTGTTGGTTTCCATCTACTGCAAAGAGCTTCTCTGATGATGGCAGAGAGAAGCACTGTTCTAAGGGTACAGAAGAATGCCATCAGGAGTCACTTTATTGCCATGTTCCCTTAGCAGAACAACGGTATTTAGTTTTCCCCTAGGCCCATGGTCTAATTAGTGGTAGACCTATTTTTGCTTTTTTTGAAGAATCTTCATAGTGGATTTCCATAGTGGCTTCACTAGTTTTCATTCTTATGAATAGTGAGTACTTCACTACTTTATTTTTTTTGTTAAATTTATTCATCTATTTTACATCCCCACTGTAGTTTGCCCTCCCTCCTCTCCTCCTATTCCCTCTCTCCCCTCCCCTTTCCCCCCAATCCACTCCCTTGTTTGTGTTCAGAGAGGGGCAGGCTTCCCATGAGTATCAACAAAGCATGGCATATCAAGTTGAAGTAAGGCTAAGCTCTTTCCCTTGTTTTAAGGCTGGGCAAGGCAACTCAGTATAAGGAATAGGTTCCTGAAAGCCAGCCAATGTATTAGGAACAGCCTCTGCTCCCATTGAGTCCCACAAGTAGCTCAAGCTACACAACTGTCATATATGTAGAGGGCCTAGATTGGTCCCATGCAGGCTCCCTGGTTGTCACTTCAGACTTAGCCCCTATGAGCCCAGGTTAGTTGTTTCTGTGGGTTCCCTTGTGATGTCCTTGACCCCCCTGGCTCCTACCATCTTTTCTCCCTCTCTTCAGCAGGATTTCCCAAGATTGGCCCAATGCTTAGCTGTGGGTCTCTACATCTGTTTCTATGAGTTACTGGGTGAGGGCTCTCTGATGACATTTGGGGGAGTCACCAATCTATTAGTATTGCATAATACTGTTAGGCATCATTACGCTGACATTTTTTTTTCTAATCCTGTTTGTATCCTAGGTCTGTGGGCCATCCGGTCTCTGGGTCCTGGCACTCTAGGCAGTGTCAAGGGTGGACCCACTCCAGTAGTGTGGGTCTGAGACTGGACCAGTCATTGGTTGACCATTTCCACAATCTCTGAGCCTCCCTACGCCACCCATTTCCTACCTCCACCCCCTGCAGCACTTCCCATAGGCAGGATAGACTGTCAAATGTTGTATGATTGGGTTCATTTCCCACTCCCTCCACTTGAAGTCCCTCCTGGTCACAGGAGATGGCCAGTTCAGGCTATGAATCCACTATTGCTAGGTGTCTTAGCTGAGGTCATCCTTGTAGATTCCTGAGAATTTTCCTTGCACCAGGTTTCTACCTGACCCCTAAATGTTTCTGCCTCCTTTCTAGGCATTTCTTTCAGTTCTCTACCCTCCGTTCATCCCCCCAACCTGATTCCTCATACTCTCATCTCTACCCTTCCCCAGTCCACTCAAGAGATCTCTTCTGTTTCCCCTTTCCAGAAAATCCATGTATTCCCCCTTAGGCCCTCCTTGTTACCTAGACTGCTGAGAGCTGCTGGTAGCAATGGCTTTACCAGAGGCCACAAGGATACACAGCAGATGGCAATTGGTAGTTCAGGTGTCAACCCATCAGATGAATAATTATCTGATGGAGGAACCCTGTTCAAGCAAGGTTATGGGGCCACAGATTGAACACTGCTGTTTCTGTCTGTGATTTTACAGATGCAAAAACAGCTGTGGTGTCTCCCCAATACCTGCACTGTAATGTGTAATCTCATATAATATGTACATGTAATCTCATGATCACATCTCAATTTTATGGGCACTTATATCTGGATGCAGTCCTGGTAGCTGGTCTCTCAGGCTGCAATACTAGCCTCTCTGGGTCTGTGGATTGTAGCATGGTTATCCTTTACTTTACTGCTAATATTCACTTGTAAGTGAGCACATTCCCTGTTTGTCTTTCTGGGTCTGAGTTATCTTACACAGGATGATTTTTTTTCTAGTTCCATCATTTGTCTTCAAATTTCATGATGTCATTTTTTTATAACTGAGTAATATTTTATTGTATAAAAGTACCACATTTTCTTTATCCATTCTTGAGTTAGGGGCATCTGGGTTGTTTCCAGGTTCTGGATATTAAGAATAAAACTGCTATGAATATTCTTGAGCAAGTGTCCTTTTAGAATGAGCGTCTTTTGGGTATATGCCCAAGAGTGGCTTAGTTAGGTCTTGAGGTAGATTGATTCCCAATTTTCTGAGAAACCTCCATATTGATTTCCAAAGTGACTGTACAAGTTTGCACTCCCACCAGCAATGGAGGAGTGTTCCTCTTGCTCCACATCCTTTCCAGCATAAGCTGTCATTTGTGGTTTTGATCTTAGCCATTCTGACATGTGTAAGATGGAATCTCACAGTCATTTTAATTTGCATTTCCCTGATGGCTAAGGATGTTGAACATTTTTTTTAAGTGTCTCTCGGACATTTGAGATTCCTCTGTTGAGAATTCTCAGTTAAGATCTGTATCCTACTTTAAATTAGATCATCTTTTTTTATGTCTAGTTTCTTGAGTTCTTTATATGTTTTGGAGATCAGCCCTATACCAGATGTGGGACTGGTGAAGATCTTTTCCTATTGACAGTGTCCTATGCCTTACAGAAGCTTTTGAGTTTTATGTGGTCCCATTTATTAATAGTAGATCTTAGTGTCTGCTACTGATGATCTATTCAGGAAGTTGTCTCCTGTGCCAACGTGTGCAAGGCTCTTCCCCACTTTCTCATCCCTCAGGTTCATTGGTACTGAATTTATGTTGAGGTCCTTGATCCACTTGGACTTGAATTTTACGCAGAGTGATAGATATGGATCTATTTGCATTCTTCTACATGCCAGCATCCAGTTATGCCAGCACTAACATTTCTGTTGTATTTTATTACAAAAAAATTCCAGATAGTATATTTTGCTCATATTTTTTCACTTCTCCCAACTCCTTCCAGATCCTCCAAAACTTAATATCTGATTTCACTCTTTCTTCCTCCTGTGGTGATATTTTATTTGTGCTGAAATATGGTGATATTTTATTTGTGCTTTAATAAATAAAGCCTGGAGATCAGAGGAATAGGAACAGCCAATATAAGCAAACAAGGAGATATGCAATATTAGCACATGCCCTTAATCCTATCACTTGGCAGACAGGGATCTGTCTGGATCTCTGTGAATTCAAGGAAACACCAGAAACAGTGCTAGGTGTGGTGGCACATGCCTTAAATTCCAACACTAGTTAACCATGGAGGTCTGTAGGTCTGTACAGACAGACATGAAGTGACAGAGCTGGGCAGGAAGAGGAAATGTTGCAGCTGGACAGAGAGAGCAAATCAGATGGCAGAACAGCAAGGCATATCGGTGTGGGTAGACAGGAAGAAACTCACATTTGGAAGCTGCTGAGTTGGTGAGGTGAGGTTAGCTGTGGCTTTCCCTATTTCCCTGATCTCTCTCAGGCTTTCACCCTATATCTGGCTCTGTGGTTTTTATTTAATAAGACCATTTAGAAACTCATCTACACCCTCCACTTCAAAAAAGACACAAGCACAAACAGCAGAAAATGAAAATGAAAACAAACTAAAAAAAGAAAGAAAGAAAAATAGAACCAATATGATTAAAAAAACATCAAATCAAAACAAAAGCACACAAGAACACAAGGCAGCTGTTTTGTGTTGGCCAACTACTCCAGGAAATTGGGCCTGTCCTGGGGTATGTTTGATATACCCAGGAACACTCTATTGGAGAAAAACTAATTTTCTCTTTCCTAGAAATTATCAATTGAAAATAGCTTCTTGGTTAGGCGTGGGACTTTGGGTCCACTTCCCCTGCTCAGTGCTGGGGTTTTGTCAGGTTTTAATCTGTGCAGGCCTTGTCCATGCGGTCACAGTCACTGTGAAGTCATGTGTGCATCAGTCCTGTTGTGCCCGGAGGACACCATTTCCTTGGAGTCATTCATTGCCTCTGGCTCTTAACAATCTTTTTACCTTCTCTTCCACACACACAGATTCCCTGAGTCCTGAGGGGAGGAGTTGATGAAGACATTCCATTTACAGCTGAGTGCTCCAAAGCTGATCACTTTGTGCATTTTTCACTCATCTCTGTATTAGTTCTCATCTACGGTAAGAGGAAGCTTCTCTTGAGGGTTGAGTGATGCTCTCATCTCTGTTTAGATTGAAGAATAGATATAGTTCATCAATTCTTTTTTTTTTTTTTTTTTCAAGACAGGGTTTCTCTGTGTAGCTTTGTGCCTTTTCCTGGAACTCACTTGGTAGCCCAGGATGGCCTTGAACTCACAGAGATCCACCTGGCTCTGCCTCCCGAGTGCTGAGATTAAAGGCATGCGCCACCACCGCCTGGGCTTTTGTTCATCAATTCTTGGCAAATCCTTTTTTTTTTTTTAGAAGGTTATATTATCTTTTTAAAAGATTATATTCTATTGGAGGTAAATAAATACCCTATTAGGTGCTATACTATTGAGATTTCCCTTTGTAGATCAGAAATCCATATTCTTTATAATTGAATAACTTCTAAAACATCAAATATTTACTTATTGAAAGTTAGCATATTCTAAACAAATATACAGGCAGAAAGTGTTACCTCTAAGAATAAAAATCTCTTTTGATTTTGATAGAACGGTACTTAGCATTTTATTCTGAGTACTTAGGTTTGGTATAATACAGACCTTTAAACAACTTAGGAGATATTTAAATATTGCCATAGCAAAATATGCTTATATAAGTTCAAAACATGAGTTTGGAAAAATCTTTCTTGGCTTCAAACTTTTACAGTTCTTTGCTGGTAATTCCATTCATAATAGATTAGGTTTTCAGTTCATACATGTGTTAACAAAACAGATTTGGAAGCTCTCAGTGCTACCCATACACAGTTTAAAGTAAAGCAACTTAGATATTAGCTGGGAACCCATTAGAAATGTCGGGTCTGTCCTATGCAGGTCCCAGGTGCTTGGTGTTTATGTTCAAAATTAGGAAGCAGTGTGAAGAAAGAAAACCCTTCAGACTCAGATACATGTGTGTCCTTCCTCCCTCCCTCCCTCCCTCCCTCCCTCCCTCCCTCCCTCCCTCCCTCCCTCCCTCCCTTCTCTTAGTTTTTTGAGACAGGTTTTTTCAGTGTTGCCCTGGCTGGAACTCACTCTGTAGACCATGCTGGCCTTGAACTCACAGAGATCTGCCTGCCTCTACCTCCAGAGTGCTGGGATTAAAGGTGTGTGCCATCACTGCCTTCTAAACAGTGTGTTTCTAAACAACACACTGTTTATCTTTGTTTTCTTAAGACTCATTTCAGACTATAATCAACATGATCACATGTGAATTGACCTAGGCAATTAATTTGTCCATTGTTATGTACACATTATTTCACTGTGGTTTGAACAATGTTTGCTGCAATTTTGAAGCTGGACGCTCATCAGTTGTTCTGTTGATGCCTCTTTAAAAGCTCTGAGGAACTCTTCATCTCACTGAGGACTTGGTGTGTCTCGATGACTATCTGATTTTTTCCCTTTTCACTTGGTATTTGGTGGTGTTTTTATTCTGGTGACACAAGTGCTTACATAACAAATGGAAACATGATGGCAACATTGGAAGGGATTTTCAAGATGGTGTCTATAGGTCATGGAGGGAGTGGGACTCATGTATGTCTCAAGCTGCTATTTGGGATGAGAACTTCTGTGGCTTTCACCTTTGAGTACAGACATTTGGGATGGCCAGAGAGATTGTTCTCAGAGACAAAACACTTATTAAGAGGCATCTGAACTCCAGGTGCATGGATCTTTGCACTCAGTAAATACATCTTCTCCACATCTGTTCTCTATCACACAGCTGTGTTTCTATTTGAACATGTGCTTGAAGTTTCCAGCTAAGGTATTTTTACTACTTTGTAATAGCCTATATTGCTTATCCATACATGATTCCACTTTCTTCACCTTTTTCAGAAAACTCATTCTGAGCTATCTAAACTTGTGTCAACTTTAGAATACCTGTGATTCAAGAGAAAGTTCTTTCTGGAGTGTCTGAGTTAAAATTGATTGATATCCCCAAGACATACTTATTATGAAAGTTTCATCTACTATTAAAATTACCATCTAATCCCCCATGTACTTTCTTCTCTCTCTTGGGATTCCTCAATGGTTCCTTTAGATTGGTCTTCTCTGTCTCTTACATCTCCTTTCATTGCTGTGCTAGGCAGAAGTCCAATATGGCCACCAAAGACCCTGCCTTTGTTTGGCTCATATCATTGTAATTCCTTACCCCCGAGAGTGTGTGGGACCTGTGCATTGTTGCAATGACCACCTCTCCTTGGTTAGGTTACCTTAGAGGGCAAAGGCAGGATGACCACCATTACAGTATATAAAGACATACTTAGTCCCAGACTGGAGGGACACTCTGGCTTGGAAAAGCATATTGTTCTTCTCTGGAAGGGACATGTGCACAGAACCTGGGTGAGGCACGGAGAAGCTCAGTGGGATCTTGAGGGGATACTTAAACATTTCTGGGTAGGACACTTCTACATTAGCCAAAAAAAAACCTTCTTCACATCCCGGGCTCATAGACTACCAGGAAACTGAGACCTCAGTCCTACAACCACAGTAGACTGGGTCTGCCAAAGGCTTGTGTGAACTTGGAAGACTGTCAAGTTCAAAGGAGCATGAAGCCCAGACAAGGCTTTGGTTTCAGAGTCATAAGATCCTAAGGTGAAAAGCCAGGAATTTAGTACCTGAAACTCTGCTCTTCAGGAGCTGTGAGCTAATGAATGGATGTTTTTTAAAGACTTGAGCAGCATTAGGAAGCAAATATACTGTGTAATTTTGTTTTTTATTGTGAATTATTTCCAGCCATATTGTTTATTTTTATTAGAAATCATTGTTTTTAAATCTTGAAAATCCTTTCTTCTGTGATTTTTTTTTTCATTTTTCACAACTGTTTTTTTTAAAGTAATAATTCTTAATAACTTGGAGCATGCTTCAGTTGTTTGAAAGTTCTCTTGCTACCCCTAATTACCTCTCCTTTTCAGGGATCAGTTTGATATTTCTCTTTCATGTGATTAATCTTAGATATCTGGAAATACTTGGTTTTTAGGTCACACTTTCAAACAGAGTGAGTTGTTAATGAGGGTTTCCTTCGTTGTTGCAGAAGTGCCTTGTCTAGAAGTGTTTGAAGGTCTCTTAAAGATCACTCCGGAGTGACAATTCTGAAGGGGATCTTCTGTAGGAGGAGTGGACTCTGTGGGCAGATTGACACTCTTTGTAGCAAGGGCACCGTGAGCAATCAACCTCTGGCGATGGAACTCATACTGACTCAATAAGAGTGTTGGTGTTCACATCAGCTTTCTGAAACTCTTCAGTTCTTGAACAGATTTATCTGGGGCATGATTTAAGCAACAGATACCTGTGATTTGCATAGCGTTGGAGGGTAAAGAGGCATGCAAACTTCAATTGTTCTCTTTCCCTTTCTTCTCCCTCCCTGCATCTTTCCTTTTCTCCCTTCCCCTCCTCTCCTCCCACCTTATCCTTTCTTCCTTTCCCCCTTGGCTTTCCTTACTATCTTCCTTCCCTTTTTGCTTCATTCTTTCATTCTTGGTATAGCAGAATCACTGACTTACTTTGAATAGCTTTCTGCCAATGTATTTTTCCATGAATACTCAAATATGTTTTGTACATATATACTATATTATATATTATGTACTATATATAGCTTTACTGATGTATAATAAGCAAATAAAATTATATTTAGCATGTACAACATGATACTTTGATATCAGAATCCATCATTTAGTAATTACTGCAATGAAGATAATTAACATGTCTATCGTTTTACATAGTGATCTTTGCTTTTTCTACAGTAAGAAAGACAAAGTCTGTTCTTTCAGCAAATTGCAAGCATCAGTCCAGGATTATTAAATAACATTACCGAGCTGTGCATTACATTTCTTACACTTATGAATCTTGTAAACTGAAGCAATACCTCTTCTACATATGTTTATATTTAAACACACACATACACACACACACATTTTTCTAGGATTTTTCAAGGTGTTTATAGCGTTTACTTTTATAATTTCAGCATTATTTTCTATTACCATTTTAAACTTTTATTTATTATTAGTGTGTGTGTGGCATGTGAGTGTGGATGTGCTCACACTGAGTGTGTGGAGGTGAGATGACACTGTTCAGGAGTTGGTTATCTTCTTCCACTACTGCTTCCTGGCCTCACACTCAGGCTCGCGTGTGGTAGGTGCTTTTAGACACTAAACCACCTTAGTGGCCTGTAAGTTCAACTTTCTTAGATCCCAACCATGTATGAAGAGTTTTGGGAATTCAGCCAATGGCTTTGGTGTAACAAGCCTTAGGGCATGGTCTCCTCTGCTTAGGTTATCTCTTAAGAGCTGAGGAGGAGGGGTCACATGCTGTGGGTGGTCAAAGCAGGAACAGGCCTTGTGTTTGGTCCTCATCGCCCTTGGGCAGAATGACAGGATGGGGGCAGCTGGATCAGCAGCCGTGACTACTCTGTTTTGCATCATGAGTGTACTGTATTTGATTTCTTTTCCTAGTAAATTTTACCTGGTCCATTGCATCAGTGTCTCACTTCAATTAAGTCTGTAGTACTTGCTGTTCCATGGATGGCTTATTTCACTTAGGATCCACGTTGTCACAAAAAACAGGATTTCCTCTTTTTTAAGGTTGAGTAATAGTTAATATCATATAATGTGTACACAAACAATCACAGTATCTTCTTGCCCTCTTTAGTGTATTTTTTACTATACATATGCTGTTTACCTTCCTCTTTCCACTCAGTATTCTTAGATGTTAACATGATTCTTAGCTGTGAACATGATGTACATGTATGCTTATTCTTTGCTTCATAGTAAATCTCTTCCTTTGGAATTTAGACATGGAAATGTGGTAGATGCCTTAGCTACTTTTTCTGCTACTGTGATAAAATACTCCAAGAAAAGAACTCATGGGAGAAAGGTTATTTTCACTCTCAGCCCATCAGTGCAGGGAAGTCAAGGCAGCTGGTCATATGTCATCCATCCATAATTAGTAAACAGAGACTGATGAATGCCAGTGCTCAGCATACTCTTTCCATTTTATATAGCCGAGAAACTCCACCCCCAAAGGAAGGGTCATAGCAGCAGATTAGAGGAGTCCTTTCACACCAATTAACCTAATCAAGATAATCCCTCACAGGCATTCTCACAGGCTAGCTTTAATCTGCATAAGCCTGCACAGATGTACATGGAGGCTTATATCCTGGGTGACTCCAGATCTTGACAATTAACACTGACCATCACAGTAGAGATAGAGGTCATGGAAAAAGAGATATTGGCTGAATAGAGCCAAAAAGAGGATAGCTTAAACTCCGAGTCCTTTCAGGTTAGGAGAGATCAGCAAGTGTGTGTGTGTGTGTGTGTGTGTGTGTGTGTGTGTGTGTGTGTGTGTGTTATGCATATGTATATAAAAATTCAATCACTTACATTGTCTTTATGCTTAAGATAATTTGCATTGGGTTTCTGCTATAAACATCTTGAAAAATCCCTCCAAAAAACATTTTTAAGCCTTGTATAACAGGAAATGACACATATAATATTGTTTTAGTGGCTGTGATTCATATTTTTAATGGTAAGAAATAAGTTAGGATGTATCATCAAATCTCTGTGTGCACATATTTCTACTTCATAGTGCAATCATGCTAAGACAGCAATTATGTGCCCCGTCTGTGCTCACCTTAATGCATGAAAGAGCTTGAGGTCTGGGGTTACGGTGTTTAACATACTATATTCTTTCTCAAAATCTGGTCACTACACTAAACAAAATGAGCCTTAACAGTTTTCAAACTCAAAGTTCATCTTTGATTTTATTTGTGTGTTATCTCCAAAGACCACCTGTGAACTTTAGGAAGCAGAAGGGAGTGTTGCTCAGCAAATGTCATTCTTTCTGCAAAGCAGACCTGAACTCACTCCCTCAGCAGGTAGGGTGGTAATTAAAACCGTCATCTTTCTAAAGGAAGACAAGAGGGCTATCTGACACACCATCCTTGGAATTTTTCTGCTTCAGCTTACATGTTAGTGTTATTTTTTTTTAGCTTTCATCAATTTTACAATAATACTGTTTGCTTTCTTCTGTGTTTCACAGTTCTCTGATAGTGTATCTGCATATTCATGACCAGGGAGTCTGTCCCTTTATAGAGATGGCTGATCAGTCACTTAGGAACCAAACCGTGTAACTCTTTTAACATGATTTTAAAATGTGTCTGCTATGAGCATGTCAGAGAACTTTAATAGGTGTCTAAACTCAGCAGGACAACTTATTATTATTTAGATCTATTTTTTGTCTAGTTCTATTGCTGTTATTATGTTCCTTTCTTTTTTGTTTGTTTGTTTTTTTGAGACACAGTCTCATATCTTATACGACCCAGACTGGACTTGAACACCTGATCTTTTTGCCTCCACCTTCCAATAACTGAGATTACACATATGTGCCACCATGCCAGGGTATTTTCTATTGCCTCATATCTTGGATGTACAATGTCCTTTTATATTGTCACATTAATATTTAAAATAACACTTTCATTTTTGGGGGAGAATTTCCCAAAATGTATTTTGGGCAGAGTCAATCCCGTATGCTCCTAGATCCAGCCTCACTTTCTTACCTGTCCAAATTTGTGTTTTTTAATTCTCTCTGTCTTTTTTAAGCCATTGAGTTCATTTGTGCTTCCCAAGCATTCTTGGGTGGTGGACCTACCTTGTCATGTGGTTGACCTGTCAGGGATCATACCCATAAAGAAAACTGACTCTCTCTCTCCCCACAGCTATTAATTTCTAATAGCTCTTCAGCCAGGGGTGGAACTTCTTCTTGCCAAGTTCCCCTCTCCAGGCGAGGATATTTTTTTCTGGCTTGAGAATATGCAAATCTTGTGCATGTAGTCACAATTGCAGTGGGTTCATATGTACAAATGACCTGTTGTGTCTGGGAAACACTTTTTCCTTGAAATCATCCACCACCCATGGCTTTAGTGATCTTGTTTTACCTGAGCTTTGTGTGGAGGGGTGTGGTACACCAGTCCAATGTAGAGTTTAGCACTCTGCCATCTGTGACTCTTTCCGTGTTGACCAGCATTGGGCCTCCATATTAACTGCCATCTACTACATGAAGAAGCTTGTCTGATAAGGGTTGGCAGATGTGCTAGTCTATAGATATGGTGATAAGTCAACTGGGTCATTGTACAGCTATGTCATTTAGCAAAATAATAAAGTAATGGGTTCTCACTTAGTGCTCATAGTCTCTCTAACCACAAGTTCTTGGCTCTGATAATGGTACCGGTATAGGTTCCATCTTTTGTGAATTTTTTTGAGGGTGTTAATTTTCTCATTTGAAATGACTTCCAAATGTTGCTATAAAGTACTGTTTTGTGTTTCTAAACACAAGAAGGATGTCACCTAATTTATGGAAAAGCACATGTAAAATAAAGGTCATGCAGATATGAATTTGATGCTCTTGGCCATGAGTGCAATGATAAAAATCTATATAAATTAAATGTTATATCTTTAAGGACAAATACAAATTAAACAAGATTAATAGAAAAATAAAATATATATGTTCAATTTTTTGTAAGTATACAGTGTTTGCTGTGGATGATTGATTGATAAATAAAAAACTGATTGGCCAGTAGCCAGACAGGAAGTGTAGACAGGACAAATAGAGAGGAGAGGTCTGGGAAGTGGAAGGCTGAGGCAGGGAGATGCTCCCAGCTGCCACCATGAAAAGATGTTAAGATACCAGTAAGCCACAAGCTACGTGGCAACTTATAGATGAATAGAAATGGGTTAATTTAAGATATAAGAACAGCTAGACAGACGCTTGAGCCATTAGGCCAAACAGTTTAAATAATATAAGCATCTGTGTGTTTATTTTATGAGTGGGCTGCAGGAATGTGGGGGTTTGGCGGAACCTGGAGAGAAACTCTCCAGCTACAAGTGTTCTAGAATAAGACGTTTTCTGGCCAATATCTAGCCAGATTGACCGTGTACAGGATATAACTCTACACATACTGGGCTTTCTTCTAGAATATCTCCAGTAGACTTCAGGAACATGATAAGCCACAAATAGTAATCCCACCCTATAGTTTTTACTAAAACAACATTCCCTTTAAGGAATTTATGAATGTTTTATATTATGAGGGATACCTTTTTCTACTTGAAATATATACACATTGAGATTATGTTGAAGTGCATATTTTTTATTTACAGATGTCTTTGTGTGTATGCTTTTGTATGCAATGTTGTGTATGTATGTGGTGCATGCATTCATGTGATTATGTGTGCTTGTGCAGGTCCAAGGCTGACATTGTGTATCATCCTTTGTTTTTCTCCACATTCATTCATTCTTTCTCTCTCTCCCCCTCCCTTCTTTCTTTCCTTTCTTCTCTCTCTCTCTCTCTCTCTCTCTCTCTCTCTCTCTCTCTCTCAGACTCTACGGGCTGGCCAATGAACTTTAGTATCTGCCTGTCTCAACCCTCCTCCCCTATGCTGTATTTTCAGGCACACGCCACAAAGACTCCTTATGTGAATTCTAGGGCTCCTAACTGAAACCCTGTGCCTGCAAACTGAGCCTTCTCCCAGCACATAGCCAGGATCTTTCTTTGAAATCACAATGGTTCTCAGCGTCTCTGACTCATTCAGTTTAGTACTAGACTGTCCTTCACTGTGTGTGTGTTGTCATCTCAGGAAAAACGAAGGTGGTTTTTCTATTAGCAAAATGTTGAGCACATTGAGTTATTTTCAGATGTCTTGATTTCTTAGGAATTTAATGAAATTTCTTGGACTTGTACCCCTTTAGGGGACATAAACATCTGATACTTTTCTTGTGTCAGTTGAAAGAAGAATTAGTTCAGTAAATATTCAACTCTTTAGTAACAGAAATTAAATGACATCGATGTGGTTGTGAAAACAAAAGCAGTCAATACTTTTATTAAAATCATCAGTTAAATTTTTGAGCTTTTTTTTCCCTTAAGTTAAAAAAGGCATGAGTCTTAGTTCATTTTACTTTCACACACACTGCATTGTTCTAGCAGATTGTTCCTGTTGTTAAGTGACTTGTTAGAATTCACGTAAAACTTCACTCAGTGTGAGATTTATTTTATATTGCTTAGTATTTAAAAAATACTACCTATTATTAAAGCCCCAATTTTATTGTTATTGAAATATTTCAGATTTGATTCATTTACTTGTTGCATTTGATTTTATGACAGGGTCTCACTATGTAGTCTTAGCTGGCCTGGAACTCACTATGCAGCCAAGGCTGGCCAGAAAATAATGTCAATCCTCCTTCCTCATCCTTCCAACTGCTGTCACTATGAGCATGAGACATCATGCCTGGCTTAAAATGTACTTCTTAGTGTCAACAGTATGTTTTAAAACCCTGTTTGTAGTTAATATTTTATTGTACTACCATCATAAGCAATCAGGTTACTTTGGGGGATGGGGGTTAGACTGTGGAAAATATGACATCTGCTACCCTTGACATCTGCTACCATGCCACTTGTGTGTTGTGAGAGATGTGCTTTATAGTAGACAGATGTTGGAGTTCAGTTTGAGTAATAGAGGTTGTGGTCCTTTGGCCTCCCCTTGGGTCTTAAGCTCCTGGTCCTTTTGGGATCCTTTGGTGCTGCTAATACATGGGCCCTTCCCTCTGCTGTGCCTTGGTGTTTATTCTTATGATCATCCCATTCCAGCTCATGACTAAGCACAACTGTGTTTGGTTCCTGATTCCTTTCCAGAAACTTAAATTAAACACGAGAAGCGAAGTCTTTGTCCTGAACTCCTTGGTTTATAATCAGACTGAAAATTGTTAGTGTAGAAAGGTTAGAAATGTACTAAGAAAATTAAATTACAGTATTTATATTAAAGCATTAAAGTATTTATATTACATAAACATTAGTTTAGGCAGAAAAAAACACGACACAGGCTAAAAATTTCATGCTCTGGAAAGTGTTTTATTTCCTTGCACATTTTAAAAAGTTAATTTCACATCACAGTGGTGGATCTCAAATATAATTTAAAATGTTTGAAGTTAGATTCATAATAGCTAGAAGCCTGAGATATAAGAAAAACCAGTAGGACATCACAAATATGTTATTTTTGACCAATATAACAGATATAACATTTATGATACTTAATCAAAGAGTGGGTATATGGGATTAAAAAATGAAGTAATACTATGTAAGAAAGCTTTTCAAATCAGCTAACATATGGTCACAGGATTTCTTTTTAAAATTTACTTCTATTCTTTTAAATGAAAAAAATTCCTACAATCTATTTTGATAACATTTTGCCTTCCCCCAACTCTTCCTAGACTCTCCCTACCTCTCCACTCACACAACTTCACACCCCTTTCTCTTTCACTTTAAAAAGCAAATAAACAAGCAAAAAATGACCAAACAAAGCAATATGAGACACAAGGCTACAAACATCTCATTGAGTTTATTTTATGTTGGCCAAATGCCCCTGGTCATGGGACCTACCCTGGTGTGTGGTCAGTATATCCAGTGAGACACCACTGGAAAAAGTTAATTTTTTCTTGCCAGCAGGTATCAATTGCAGATGGCTTCTTGATTAGAGGTGGGAGCCTGCGTTACAGGATTTTTGTAATGGCTGA
This sequence comes from Peromyscus eremicus, assembly GCF_949786415.1. NCBI lineage: Eukaryota > Metazoa > Chordata > Mammalia > Rodentia > Cricetidae > Peromyscus > Peromyscus eremicus. The sequence continues at coordinate 7,447,796 of NC_081435.1, forward strand.
TCTTGGGTGTCACTGTGATGAAGTCTAGAATCATGTAGAATATACACCTCTGGCATGTCTGTGACAGAGTTTCAAGGTTAGGTTAACTGGGGTGGGAAGACCATGAGGGTAGGACCATGCCATGGAATATGGTTCCTGACTGAATTAAAAGGAGAAATCAAGTGAGTGACCAGCACTCCTTGTTTCCTGACTATGGAGGCCATGATATGACCAGCTGCCTTATGCTTTAGCTACTGTGACTTTCCTACCACAATGGACGGTCCTCTTGAGTTGTGAGCAAAATACACTCTTCTTTCAAGTTGTTTCTGTTAGGTGTTTTGTTATAGCAATGAGAACAGTAAACGATACAATTCCTGTCATGGTTAGAATGTCAGAGGAAGGGACAGCACTGGTTCACAATTAAACTGGAGACAAATCAACAGAAATGTTGAGGTGTCTTACAGAGAGCACTCACATGCTACATAAAACATGGCTTCCTTTAGCTTTCTTATACTTCACAGGGTATAAGGTGAGCAATGCACTAAAATACAAGAAGTTATCTAGAAAAATAAAGATTCAGAAATTACAGCCATGATAGCATAATATCTTAATAGCTGAGTGCTCTGAGGAGAAAACTGGATTGTTCACAGTCCTCCAGACAGTCATTTTTACCTACTTTTCCTAGGCTTATGCAAGGCTTTGGACGAAATCCTTTTGACACGTTTAAGAGCCCTGTGATATAAAATCCCGACTTTCACATTTACTGCTTGGACAAGTCAACAAAGTGTGGCGCTGTCACTGTTCCATGTTGCCTAAGTAAATTGTAGTAGAGTTGATAAAATAATAAGTCTGTTTAGAGACATTTCTCTGAAATGAAAAACACCTCAAGTTGAATATAGCTGCCACCATGATGTTTTTATGGTAGTCCCGAAAAACAATACTTCTTTAGAAAAAACTATCTAGATAGACACATGGCATAGTTCTTACACATATTTATTAACACACACACATGAGTGAAAATACACAGACACATATATGCCCTCCAGAACAACCATTTGATCATCTCCCATTTGAGGATGGCTGTTGCTGAAAGTCATTATGTTTACTTTTTTAGTCTTCAAGCTGGGGGGCAGGGTGGGTAACAGATTCTAAAAAGTTACTTTTCTATTAATGACAATGCAAATTATTTCCTTTCAGATTGAAGCTAACACAATCACCCTGTCAGTGATTTTATTGTATTTTGTTGAATTGATTTGCTTCTGTCTCATTTTCCTTAATTGATGACAGAAAAAGTAGTATGTAAAGTACTGTAAGACTTTGAAGACAGAAGAATGTGCTCAAACTAATGATTGGATTCTCTTTAAGAGATGTATATAGCCAGTATACTTGCTTAAAGAATATCATGTTTTCTTCTAAGGTTTACAGTATATATAAATCTGATATAAAACAGTCATTACTACTATACTACTACTTAAAGTATAGATACAGTTTTGGTTCCTTGTAGTTGGTAGACTGGAAGAAGTCTTTAGGAGAATGTTTATAAAGTTGCTTAAGGGTGTGTGAGTCTCAGTGCATTTATACACACCAACATAGAGTCCATAGTTCCAAACTATCGTGACAAACCTGATGTGGGTGCTGGGAATCAAACCCAGGTCCTGTGTAAGAGTGATAGGTGTTCAACTGCTGAGCCCTCTCTCCAGCCCTAGACTTCAGGAGTTTTAAAGACTGATGGAGAAAGTCAAAACTGTTTGATATAGAGTTAGCAAAAATTCTGATTTCAAGGATTCTTTCAGTGAAGCTGCCAATGGAAATGAGACTCATGCTATTAGAAATCTATGGAAGGGAGATTCATGTCATGTAGTGGCAGAAAATTTAGCGATGTTTGTATTGTAATTATGTCAGAATAAGAGTACTCTGTAGTTGGAAGATTTCCTGTGCTCGACTGGCACCAAGGTCCTATAGCCAATTCACAGCATACAGAATGACATTCCACAGCAATATTCAACAATGATGTTGGTGATCTATCTAGGGAGATGTGGAATTTCTACAAGTAAATGTTGATGGAGCCTTGTATTCTTCATGCTGCTTATTGAGGGTGTTTACTGCTCTAGAGGTGGGAGAATGGAGCCAATAAATCAGGCAGATGGAAGTCTCATGCAATAGCCAACTTTATTCAAAGCATCAGACAATTTATACCCTGACAGTTAAAAAGTGTCACATGACTAACGTGTGCAATCACAAGGGCAAGCCACACATGGCAGCAGATGAGCAGCACATAGTGTACATGGTGTAGATGAGCTACATACATACATGATGTTGGACAAACAGCATGTGGCAAAACATGTTTTTTTTCCATAGAGGCATATAAACAAATAATAATAGCCAGTTGTAATGGATATTCTGAAGTAAACTCACTCCTACCTGCTACACCTGAAAGGGGCATGAAAGCATATTCCAAGAAAAATTCTGTGTTTTTGATGAAACTTAGGTCACAAGACTCTTGTCTTGTTTTCTTGGAGTTTTCTCACCAGCACTCAGAATTCTCTTCACATGACTCCATTCTTGAGCCATGCTCTGACAATAAGGAACTGAGAAGAAAGACACAATGCAGGAAGAACTATTTAGCTAAAAGAAACCAGGCCTTGATCTTGAGAAATTTTAGCCTCTGGTTGTAAAAGATTGGGAACATTGTACAATTAATTCATGACTTCTGAGCACAGCTGTAATATCATCAAGGGAAATATCTTCTGTTCTTTACCTATAATGACTCTATATTTCAAATTACTGAGACCCACTACATAGAGTTTTTCTATAAAGAAAGTCAATGTATTCAAAGCTGAGCTGAAAGATAGCTTACAACAGCTAAGCTTGGTAACCAGCCACAGTAGTTACACATCTGGATCTGTGATGGAGTGTGCATTTTTTATTGTGTTTAAAGTACTGTGAGTTTGTGATGGTTAATCTTCATTGTTAACAATCACCACAGAAACACATTTCTGAGCATATCTATGAGGGTGTTTCAGAAATGTTGAACTTTGGAGAGAAGACCTGTTCTGAAAGTTGGCACCATCTATGGGAAGGGTTTCCATGAGAAGGAGAAAGCAAACTGTGCTGTGGGATGTATGGCAAATGTGTTGCTAATTAATCAATAAAACACTGATTGGCCGTTGGCTAGGCAGGAAGTATAGGCAGGGCAAGGAGGAGAATAAAGCTGGGAAGTGGAAGGCTGAGTCAGAGAGACACTGCCAGCTGCCACGATGACAACCAGCATGTGAAGATGCCGGTAAGCCACGAGCCATGTGGCAAGGCATAGATTAATGGAAATGGATTAATTTAAGCTATAAGAACAGTTAGCAAGAAGCCTGCCACTGCCATACAGTTTGAAAGCAACATAAGTCTCTGTGTGTGTTTACTTGGTCGGGTCTGAGTGGCTGTGGGACTGGCAGGTGATAGAGATTTATCCTGACTGTGGGCCAGGCAGGAAAACTCAAGCTACAAAACTGAATGCCAGTACCCATCTCTCCTTGCTTCTAACTACAGATGCAATTTGACCAGTGCCTGGTGATATGAGTTCTCTCCCATGATGAACTATGGACCAAAATAGTGTCTGTCTTCCACAAGTTCCATTGGTAAGGTGTCCTATCATATCAACAAGAAAATCAATTAACACAAGATATATTCATGTAAAATTCAAGTTTGGGATAATCAAAATTAAAAATAAAAATAATGAGGAAAGAAAAACTCATAGAATATTCTAAATTGAAAAAAAAATCATAAAACACTGGGTATGTGTGTGTATGTGGGCTTATAAAGATAATGGCTTATAAACTAACTACATTAACAATGTGAAAAATGTCAACTATGAAGACATAGTAGGGTGTAAAATTATAACTGCAGCAAATACTTCAGTCCCCTTTGCAAGAGAGCAGAAAAGATTTTTTTTGCAGAACTTAGAGAAGATTCTGATAATATGTTTAATAACACTCAGGGACCAAGCTTCCTTTCGGGTGAAGATGAGGACCTTAATACCTAAAGGGTGGGTCTTGTCTTACCAATATTCCAAAGCTCTAGTTGGCATCTGAAGACAACATCTCTCATTTTCTTTTCATTTAACTTTTGTCTTTCTCAGCCTTTGGTATCATCATTAATTTTGTTCTTACATAAATGAGTAAGTCCATGCTGGTTCAAGAGGTTTAGTGCAGTTCCTTAGGAGACATGAAGACATTTCCATAATGAGATTGAAAATGTAGGGCAACCTGGAACCCAGTGTGCTAAGAGTCAGGGGTAAGGAAAGTTCTTGAGTTTCTAAATTAATATAAACTGATTTCCATGAGCTGTCCTTTTTGTGAAGTCAACTTTAGCTTTTAAAACATCCCTGCAGTCTTCCCCAGCTGGAAGGTGATGAAACTCAGTGGAAGAGCTATGGCATGAAGTCGTCAGATACTGACCCAGTCCCCAACTGGGAAAGATCTCACCAAGTGCAGCATGGAGGCCTGTGGTGTTTGGTCCATGTGTCCACACAGGTGACTGTCAGCAGTTTAGACGATGATTGCTCATGGGAACACTTGAGTGAGAAACCATTCCTTTATAATACAATAAAGACAGATTTTGCTGTGTTCAATATGCAGGGTTTCTTCCTTTTCCTGCGCTCCTAGGAATACTCTCCATCTATTAGATTGTCTTTCTTTAAAGAAATAGTGATTGGCTGTGAAAACAGACACTGTAAAACTAATTACCCTATAGAACTCAATGGGTGTTTACAGTTTTTAAATGTTAGTTTTATTTGAAATGCCAGATGTATTGTTCAGGAAGAACATTTTCAGAATCCCATAATAGCCTATTTTATTCCAGTGTCTTTAACAAAATTGTGATTTTTCTTTCCTGTTGTTCTGTGAAAGATTTGTAATCCACTTTGCATTTAATAACTCACTGTATTTTTATTCTGAAACCGTAGCTTCTTTTACCTTAATAAGGAAAATTAAAAGGAAAAATCACAAGGAGAGCTATTATTCTAGGCTGGAGTCAATACTATCATTGCTATTCAAAGGCAAAAATAATCAGATGTTAGCTTGCAGCCAAGGATATCATTTTATTTATAATGGGAACAAACAAAAGCCAAAGACTGGTAATGTGTTAAGGCCTGAGTGAGGCACAATGAGAGGGGAAGAGCTTCATTCTTACGTTTCCCTTCAATTTCACTTGGCACATTCAATCCTGTGTTTTACAATGATCTCAAATAAATATATAGGTAGATCATAGACTGTCATCTGTTCCCTAGTCAGTGTAATGGCAAACTTTGTAGAATTCCAAATCTAATAAATGCTCATTTGTTTAGGGTACTGCTGTGGATATCATTGTGTATAAATAAAACACTGATTGGCCAGTGGCCAGGCAGGAAGTATAAGTGGGACAAGGAGAGAGGAGAATTCTGGAAAGTGGAAGGCTGAGTCAGAGAGACACTGCCAGCCGCCACCATGACAAGCAGCATGTGAAGACGCTGGTAAGCCACGAGCCACGTGGCAAGGTATAGATTTATAGAAATGGATTAATTTAAGATGTAAGAACTAGATAGTTAGAAGCCTGAGCCATTAGGCCAAACAGTTTAAACAATATAAGTCTCTGTGTTTACTTGGTTGTGTCTGAGCAGCTGTGGGACTGGCAGGTGACAGAGATTTGTCCTGACTGTGGGCCAGGCAGGAAAACTCTAGCTACAGGGTACTCTACATACTGTGTTTCACTGACTGCAATTGGAGTGTGAAGTTTCCAGGGTCTGAAGTAACTCAGACAAGACAGGGATGACATATACCGAGGCCGGCCGGCTTACCTCCTGATGGTGGGTCGGTGGTCCCAGGGAGGGGTCTCTAATCTCGGTGGAACCTCCAGTGAAAGACCCCCGGAAAAGATCTTCCCTCAGGAGAGACCCCAAGTCCAAGGAACACACCGAAACCACGGATCAGATGCAAACAGCAAGAGGGTTTATTCAGATACATAGGTACCCGGGGCTCGACAAAGTCTCTCGGAGGACTTGCACGCCCTCCTTGGGTAAAGGGGACTTTTAATAGGATCCCAGGGGCAGAGGCACGGTTACAGAAGCGAGAAGCATAGTTACAGGGTTCCCATTGGTTGATTCAAAGAAGGCCAGGGTGAACTTAGGGACATATTTTTAATTTTCGGAAATTTGATGTGTGTGGCTGACTTGGCCTTGGGGGTGCTTTCCCAGCCCAACTGTTTATTCCCCAAGGCCAAGTGGCCAACCAGAGATATCTTATTTTGACTCAATGGTTTCTCTCCCAGGGCGGGTATTTCCTTGGTCCCAGGCTTTTGCAGCTGGCTGATTACGGTTTATGCCAAGTGGTTTATCTAAACGTACATTTTGCAGTTAGGCCAAGGACGCCCTGTTTTTCTGGTACTTGCCTCGCAGAATGGTGTTTCTTATGCTAAGTAAAAGCCTGCTATAAGCAGGGTCTTTCACATGGAGTTAGGCTCAGACAAAGTGAGTGGCTTTTGGAGCCATTTCTGAGAACCAACAGAGACTGAAGGCAAAGGGGTGATCCGCTTTACTGCATTTTGTGGCCACAAGGACATGTCACTGTATATTATGGTACTCATTATGGGTAGCAGAGGCAAAGTTTTTCTAGAGAACATAGCTGAAAGTCAACAGAAGACTGAACTTGACCTCAGTTTCTTCTCAAAACTGCCTTGTACCACAAGTGTCCTGTGCACTTCAGTGATGTGGTTGATCTGAATGCAAAGTCCAGGTACAATCATCAAGGTCATGTACTCGTCAAGGTAAAGAATCTGAGTTTGAGTTCAGTTCCATACAACTCCAGCTGCATTAACTTTACAACATGAATAATATCAACAAGCGGGCACACACCTATATTGTAATGTGTTTCATAGGTTACACTAGAGATACCTAAGGGAGTGATTAGCCAACAGTTCTGTAAAGTCCTGTAGCTCTGTGATGATTATCCCAACTGAAAAAGTTCATTCTTTACAGCAAACAATTTGTCATTTCATTTGTGAAATGTGGGGCATTTTGAACAATTTGGAAAAAAAAGAAAAGAATACATTCAGCTACATATCACTTGAAAACCACTCTGTTTTGGGGTGAATGACTGACAATCCATGAAAAAAAAATACTAGCTTAAAAGAGAAGAGGGAAGATTCCATGCTGGAAGCCATGCAATTCTCAAGGCTCACTTTCAGCATAGTGCCGAGTGAAATCAGAGAGATGGGCTGATTGCTGGGAAGGAAAGGACATTTCTGAGCTGTGGAGAAAACCCTACCTTGGTGTGCTTGCTCGTGCTACATGGTTTCCCACTGACATCCAGAAGTAGCTGCTCCATCACTGGTGTGGTGTTTGGAAAACATTACGAAGTGACTTGTCAGAGGGTTCGGAGAAGGAATACTGTGCCGAGGCAAAGGACTGCAGCCTGAGAGAGAAGTAAAACCGAATGGAAGCGTGGGATTCAACTTGGCCTAATAGCTTTGATACCTCTAATCAGCAAAGACAATCTAATAGAGCAGCAAAGAACTTCTTCTTCATTTACGAGATAGGTGAGCCCATGCTGATTTAAGCTAGTTAGCTTCCAAATAACTTGTGTATTTTGTATCATAGGCAAATTAAAAATATTTCCAACAGATTTCTGGATGATTACCACCGAAAACAATTGATGTACACCCTGTAGTGTGTGTATTTATTAAATGATCACATTTTAGAAGTAATAGGATAAAGAGGACTTTGGAGGTCAAGATTGCTATTTCAACGATGTGCTCCTGCTGTGTCACCACACAAATGAGAAGGGATTGTCTTCCTTCATCTCACGTGCTATGATCAGTCCACCATCATGATTTTATCTACCTTTCCAAATAGGCATTTTGCAGAAGAACAGCATGTCATAAGAAATGATGTAATGTGATTTAGGTTATATTTTATTCTGCTAAATTCTGAGCGTCTCAAGATTTCACAGGTTATATTTATATTTCTCAGACACTTGCCATCCTTTTTTGGTTCACAGTGATCTGTGTACCAAATTTTTGCTGAACAGTGCCATGTATATGTATTTATGTGTGTGTACGTGATCAGTCTTTCATAGACTTGTGTACATGTGAGTCATCTCAGTGAGGTCTACTAGTTAGGTTGGTAACTTTGTATAAGGGGACACAATAGGAAGGGTTGCATAAATACAGCTTCAATTTTGAATTAGATGGTTATGTTATGTTATGATTTTAGGTTTTGAGACAGGGTTTCATTTAGCTAAGACTATCCATGAACTCACTAAATACTTGAGGATGATCTTAATCCCCTGATACTTCTGCTTTTACCATTGCCCCAGCCCCCAGGTGCAGGGATTACCTGACTAAATTAGGTTTTAGTTGAAAATTCTTCTTCTGTTATTTGGTGATTGGGGCTTACTGGGTTGATTTCAAAGCTAATTTCAAGGCTTTGGTGTTCTTATCTATGGCATAGGATAAAACTTATAGAGAGTGCTGGAATAATAAGTACATTATTAATAAATCAAAACCTAATGGTACGTGTCTTGTGGTTAATTATAGTTTGAGGAAGATAGATGTCAAGCTCCCAGAAGGCTAGAGTAGCAGATGCTTCCACTTAATTGTGTTTGCACATTTATTCAATGTGACTGGTGTGACTAGGTCCACATCCTCTGCCAAGGATTATGTTATGTTAAGTTTCCCAGTTTTTAACATTCTCCTTGGTTACAAAAATATATTTAAAAATACCAAAGGTCTGTCGATGGTTTAATTATATTTTCAGGGGAGTCTGAAGAAAAGATAACGTCATAAAATCCGTAACATCTGAGTGTGACTTTCCTGTGATGAACATGGGTTGGCTAATTTGAAGAAAATGAACCAAGAGGGGCAACCAACTTTCATATCTGATGATCATGACCAACAGGTTTTATTAATGGGCTGTATGTGGAAGGTGTTTCGAGTCTTAGGTCTATGAAGCAGGACATGAGACAATCATATCCCCACTACCACAAGAGAAAGAAAGTTTAATTAGAGTAACAGTTTGATGATCTAAACAGATTATGTCAGTTCTAGAATGGATGCTGAGGCAGAGAAAATGATCTGTAACTTCCTGTGACCGTGGTTTAGCTTAAGGTTTAACATACATGGCTTACCACTGAATAGTTTCATTTGCTTTCATGTGAAAAGTCATTTTGGGCTGGGTAGCAGAAGAGTTTTAGAGATGAAGTGGAGTGATTATTAGTTCTGTGAGCAAATTGCCTTAATTCACATTCAAACTCACCACACATTGACTCTGTGACCTTGTTTAACTTAGATATGATTAGTTTTTATAACCCACAGAAGTCATTGTTTTTTATTATTTTCTTATAAAATTTTCCTGTGTAGACGAATAAAAACAAATAATGATGGTACCTAGCTTGGGAAAATGTGAATGCAAAATGAGATGAATTATAAAATGCTTAACACAAAGGTGATATACAGTAGGCACTCAAAACATGCCCAATATTAGGATTTCTATTAGAGAAGACAACTGTTTTTAACCTTTTCTCTATTATGCCAATATTACCATACTTTTTATTATGTATTACTTTACATGGGTGGTATGCAGAAATTACCTTATGTTTAAAAAGTAATTCTAGGGATAAATTTTTAAGGCTTGTGCCTTATGACTACATCTGTGACAGTACCTCCCTGTCCTTCCGACCGTTCCCGTGAATGACATATCTTGTGCAATTCTCTTAGGGAAAATGGAGAAAACAACACTAGTTAATAATAGAATTATTTTTAGTACTTCACTCCTCTTCCTAACAAGCAGTCTTCTCCCCATTCACCACATTGGAACTTGTGGTTTCCTTTTCTCTTCATATTGAACTCAACCATATTTCATTAGTGTGTGCACAATTAGGGTGAAGTTAAACTAAGTTTGTTTTCATTTTCGTTTTGAGACAGCATTCTTACTATGCAGTTTAATCAGTCTGGAACTTGCTAGGTAGGCCTGAGTGGCCTGAACTGTCTCCCGATTGCTAAGATTCATACATTTAATTTGACAAATATCGACTGAAAGCTATTCTGTACCACATAATATTTTCAGGGCACATTGATGAACAATGCAAAGATTCTTATTCTTTGGAGTGTATATTCTGTGAGTGGAAGGAGATGTAGCTATAATTAACATTATAATGTAAAAATAAGCAAGCTGTATTTTGTCTAGGAGATGAAAGTACAAAAGAATAAAGCAAAGACAGAGTGGAGCATAGAGGATGTGAATTGAGGGATGAGTGTTGGTTGCCATTTAAGGCTTGTTGATCAGGACTCCCTGAGAGGGAAATAATTGAGGAAATGCTTGAAGGAAGTAAACACTGTGGTCTGAATGTAAATGACAAATCCCAAACTCATGTTGAGTTCTCAACTTTCAAGATGCAGACAATGAGGGTGAAGCCTCTGTGGACTCTTAGAGTCTGTAACGTATCTGTCCAGGACTTTTCCGGTTTTAGTCTCCACCGAGAAGTAGGATGTTATTCTTGTAGGTCTTCCTTTATATGTTACTTGACCATTTTCCCTTGTAGCTTTTAATATACTTTCTTTGTTCTGTCTGTTTATTGTTTTGGTTATTGTCTGGTAGGGAGATTTTCTTTTCTGGTCCAATCTATTTGGTGTTCTGTAAGTTTTTTGTACCTTTATAGGCATTTTCTTCTTTAGGAAAAATTTCTGATATGATTTTGTTAAAAATATTTTCTGTGCCTTCTTCTATTCCTATTATTCTTGGGTTTGGCCTTCCCATAGTGTCCTATATTTCCTGGATGTTGTGTGTCAGGAACTTTTAGATTTAACATTTTCTTTGACAGATGTATCAATTTCTTCTATCATACCTTCTATGCCTTCTATGGAAGAGATTCTTCCTTCTGTTTCCTGTATTCTATTGTTGATGCTTGTGACTGTAGTTCCTGTTCATTGACCTAGATTTTTCCATCTCCAGGATTCCCTTGGTTTGTGTTTTCATGAATACTTTTATTTCCATTTCACGTCTTGAACAGTTTTATTCATTTTCTTCAACCCCTCCCCCCATGGCTTTAAGGGATTTATTTATTTCCTCCAATTATTTATGTTTTCCTGGATTTCTTTAAGGGATTTATTCATTTCTTCTTCTTCTTCTTTTTTTTTTTTTTTTTTTTTTTTTTTTTTTTTGGTTTTTGCGAGACAGGGTTTCTCTGTGTAGCTTTGCGCCTTTCCTGGAACTCACTTTGGAGACCAGGCTGGCCTCAAACTCACAGAGATCTGCCTGGCTCTGCCTCCCGAGTGCTGGGATTAAAGGCGTGTGCCACCACTGCCTGGCTATTCATTTCTTTTTAAGCATCTCTATCTTCACAAATTTGGTTTTAAGGTGGTTTTCCTGTGCTTCATCTGTGTTGGAATATTTAGTAGTTGTTGTAGTAGGATAGCTGGGCTCTGGAAGTGCTATATAGCCCCAGCTGTTGTTGATTGTGTTTTTATTCTGGTATCTAGGCATCTGGGTTAGGGATGAACACAGGTCTGGGTGCCAATTTCTGAGTTTGTCTTTGTTGGATAGGTGCTTTTATGTTTCTCAACCTGATAAACTTTACATCTCTTTTGTAATTTTTCTTTTTTTAAGTTTGGTAACAAGCAAAACTGGAAAACTATAACTATCTAATTTTTAACCCTTATCAAAGACCGAGGAAGGATATAATATTATCTGAATAAACAGGAAGTACAGAGTAAACAATTTCCAAAACTATAGAAATGACAGAGGTATCTGGCTGCCTGGACATTCACACAAGATTCATCTACAATATTGGAGCATCCATCTTCAGCCTCCAGGCCTAGACTATCTGACAGAATTTTCTGTGAAGCAGAAATTTTGAAGGACTGTCCTACCTTGTCTTAGGCAAAGTTTGGCAGTCACTTCCTTTTGTGTTCTGCTTGTCCAATTTGAACAGCATACTGTCAGCAGTTGAGGCAAAGGCAGTTTCTTGTCCAAATGGCTAGCTTTGCCACACTGAAAGCAAACTCCACATAGAGGTTCTATGATGCCCATCATCCATTTTTTTTTTGAGTAAATTGGTACTGCCAGGACTGTCATGAAAAACCTTAGGTTATTAAAATATCTTAAATTCCATATTCTGTAGGTCTTGGAAGTGTTTGAAGACCATCTGTCTATCTAAAATATATCTGTTTGAACTTGAATACGTACCTAACAAAGCTACAAGTTTGATTGTTTTAGATGACTAACTACTAACCCGTGTTTCTTAATTATCTTAAATAGTTTATAATATAGCTTTCAAGGACTGGAATTTTACATTATATTTTTAAATGAGCTGCATAGGTACAATACCTTAAACAAGAGAAGAAACATATATACAGTATAACCAAAATAGCCTTAAATTTGTATCAGTATACAGAAATCCATACCAATGTAAAATATTTGTGACTAGTGGTTATTTGAATGTAGACTCAACAATCTACCCTTTTATATCATCATTTCTATACTATATTCTCCCCTTTCTCTCCAGAAGGTGATCCCTAAATCTAATCTCTTTTGTTCAGCTTTTTTCCTGACCATGACCAATAACAACTTGTAACCAACCCCTCTAAATGATGACAAATTTCCATAATGTAACAAATGACCAAAAGCCACCCACCGTACCTCTTAGGAATATAGGCATTGTGTTCTCTAGACTGTTTCCTGTTGTCTGGGGTGAGGGCATCTATAGGGGACCCTGAGAAAATTGAGATAATGGTCAAGTCCTGTGAGAGATAGCTGTATCATTTGTTGTCCAGTCTCTGTGTAATGGGAAAGTGCAGGGCTTATCTGAAGTCCTGGCTGGAGTAGTGAGTGAGGCTGAACCATCTCAACTAGTTGCTTTGAGGTTGTTCTGGAGGCCAAGATTTGAGGAAACTGCAACAGAATCATTGAGAGTCTGGATTACCTAGGGGTACTTGTCCTTATTGGTTTCTGGTCCTTTTTTTCTGAAAACACACACACTTTTAAAGGTAACATACATATAACATAGGTATAAAATGTGCAATGTGCACAAAGCTAAAGATGATTTTATGTTCTATGTTTGAGCAGGTAAAAGGCATTTGTTAACTTTGTAAGTTTGTTTGGACTGTATAACCAAACCAATATCCACACCATATGAAAGGATGGCATGTAATAAGTTATGAGGGTTCTGTAACCAACAGGATTTATCATGTCTCATCCAATCTCAGAGCTGTTCCCATAGAAGAGGGATCAGCATCCATGTCACCTGTTCTGTAGTCTTTCTTGTTTCCTTTTTTCATGTCTGTAGTCAAGATTTTCAGGAGGTCTCCCCCAATCAAATCTGATCTTCATTAATTTTGAAGAGAACTATAACTTTTTGTTTCCTGTGGAAACAAAGGCATAACCTCTCTTCCAACACAGCATTTTTCTAACTTCCATTTTGAAATTAAGACATTCTTAAAATACATAGGTTGGCGTAATTTAGCAGTTTTCATAATCCCATATCTCTCAGCAGCTATTTTTTCTTGTATATTAGCATTTAAAAAATTCAAAGTCAACTAAGTGCCATACAGGACGCAGATACCCTGTTTATTTCCCATCCTTATGTGCCTTATTCTTTTCATATTACTTTACTTTTTCTTTAAAGACTTTACTTTATTTTTTTTTAAACTATTTTTTCTATAACTGTCTATACCCATTTTCTTTTTCTCTATTTAGCATCTAAGTACATTTTTTAAACACATTGTAACCTATTCAGAGGTTTTGTTGGCCTGGACCTGGCTTTTTTTTTTTTTTCTTTACATTTTCAGCCTCCTCTGACCCTGTGATCCAAATCATTTTTTTTCATTTATTTTACATATCAACCACAATTTCCCCTCTCTCCTCTCTTCCAGGTCCCTTTCCACCCCTCCTATCTGTCCCCCATCTACTCCTCCTTCATTCAGAAAGGGGCAGGCCTCCCATGGGAGTCAACAAAGCATAGTATATCAAGTTGAGGCAGGACCAAGCTCCTTCCCCTGCACCAAGGCTGGGCAAGGCATCCCAGCATGGGGAAAAGGTTCCAAAAAGCTAGCTCATACACAAGGGACAGGTCCTGATCCCATTGCTAGGGGCCCCACAAACACACTAAGCTACACAACTGTTACCCACATGTGGAGGGCCTAGAACAGTCCCATGCAGGCTTCCTAGCTGTCGGTCTAGAGTCTGTGAGCTTCCACTAGCTCAGCTGTCTCTGTGGGTTCCCTTGTTATGATCTTGACCCCCTTTGCTCATATAATCCCTGCTCCCTTTCTTCAACAGGACTCCTGTGACTTGGTGCGGTGCTGGCTGTGGCTCTCTGGATCTGCTTCTATCAATTACTGGATGAAGGTTCTATGATGACAATTAGGAAAGTCACTGAACTGATTACAGGAGAAAGCCAGTTCATGAACCCTCTCCACGACTGATAGGAGTCTTAGGTCATCCTTGTAGATTCCTGGGAGTTTTCCTGGCACCAGGTTTCTCCCTAAGCCTCAAATGGTTCCCTCTATCAAGATATCTTTTTCATTACTCTCTCCTTCTGTCTCACCCCAACTTGACCAACCTAATCCCTCATGTTCCCATCCCTCCATCTCATCCCCTTCACACCCCCACCTCTGTTTTCCTAGGAGATCTCATCTATTTCCCCTTCCCTGGGAAATCCATGTGCTACTCTTAGGGTGCTCCCTGTTACCTAACTTCTCTCGGGCTTTGATTTGTAGCCTGGTTATCTTTTGCTTTACATCTAATATCCACTTATGAGTGAGTACATACCATGTTTGTCTTTCTGGGTCTGGGTTACCTCACTCAGGATGATTTTTTTCTAGTTCCATTCATTTGCCTGCAAACTTCATGATGCCATTATTTTTATAGCCAAGTAATACTCCATTGTGTAAATGTACCCATTTTCTTTATCCAATCTTCAGTTGAGGAGTATCTAGGTTGTTTTCAGGTTCTGGCTACTATGAATAACACTGCTATGAACATAGCTGAGCAAGAGTCTTGGTGGTATGATTGAGCATCCTGTGGGTATATGCCTAAGATCAGTATAGCTGGGTCTTAAGGTAGATTGAGTCACAATTTTCTGAGAAACTGCCATACTGATTTTCAAAGTGGCTACACAAGTTTACACTACCATCAGCAGTGAAGGAGTATTCCCATTACCCTACATCCTTACCAACATAGACTGTCATTAGCATTTTTTGACCTTAGCCATTCTGACAGTTGTAAGATGGTATCTCAGAGTCATTTTGATTTGCATTTTCCTGATAGCTAAAGATGTTGAACAATTCTTTAAGTGTTTCTTGACCATTTGTGACTCTTCTGTTGAGAAGTCTGTCTAAATCTGTACCCAATTTTTAATTGGATTATTTGATATTTTGATGTCTGTTTTTTTGAGTTCTTTACATATTTTGTAGATCAGCCCTCTATCAGATGTGGGTTGGTGAAAATCTTTTCCCGTTCTGTAGGCTGCCATTTTTTCTTATTGACAGTGTCCTTTGCCTTACTGAAGCTTTTCAGTTTCAGGAGGTCCCATTTATTAATTGTCAATCTCAGTGTCTGTGCTACTGGTGTTATATTCAATTCAGGAAGTTGTCTCTTGTGCCAGTGCATTCAAGGCTGCTTCCCACTTTCTCTTCTATCAGGTTCAGTGTAACTGGACTTATGTTGAGGTCTTTGATCCACCTGGACTTGAGTTTTGTGCAGGGTGATAGATATGGATCTATTTGCATTCTTCTTCATGCAGACATCCAGTTATGTCAGCACCATTTGTTGAAGATGCTTTCTGTTTTCCATTGTATAATTTTGGCTTCTTTGTCAAAAATCAGGTGTTGATAGGTGTGTGGGTTTATGTTAAGGTCTTTGATTTGATTCCTTGATCCACCTGTCTGTTTTTATGCCAGTATCATGCTGTTTTCATTACTATAGATCTGTAGTAGAGCTGGAAGTCAGGGATGGTGATACACCCAGAAGTTCTTTTATTATACAGGATTGCTTTAGCAATCCTGGGTTTTTTGTTTTTCCATATGAAGTCGAGTAATGTTCTTTTGAGATCTGTGAAGAACTGCGTTGGAATTTTGATGGGGATTGCATTGAATCTGTAGATTGCTTTTGGTAAGATTGCCATTTTTACTATGTTAATTCTACAGATCCATGAGCATGGGAGATATTTTCATTTTCTGATATTTCTTCTGTTTCTTCAAAGACTTGAAGTTCTTGTTATACAGACCTTTCACTTGTTTAGTTAGAGCTGCTCCAAGATACTTTATATTAATTGTGGCTATTGTAAAGGGTGTTGTTTCTCTGATTTCTTTATTAACCCATTTATCTTTTGCATACAGGAAGGCTACTGATTTTTTTTTAGTTAATCTTGTATCCAGGAACATTGCTGAAGGTGTTTATCAGCTGTAGGAGTTCCCTAGTAGAATTTTAGGGGTCATTTATGCATACTGTCTTGTCATCTGTAAATAGTGTTAAGTTCAACTTTTTTCTTTCCAACTTGTATTCCCTTAATCTCCTTTTATTGGATTATTACTCTAGCTAGAACTTCAAGAACTATTTTGAATAGATATGGAGAGAGTGAATGGCCTTGTCTTATTACTGATTTTAATGGAATTGCTTTGATTTTCTCTCCATTTAATTTGATGTTGGTTGTTGGCTTGCTGTATATTGCTTTTATTATATTCAGGTATGTCCCTTGTGCCTCTGGTCTCTCCAGAACCTTTATTATGAAGGGGTGTTAGATTTTGTCAAAGGCTTTTTCAGCATCTAATGAGATGATCATGTGATTGTTTTTTTCTTTCAGTTTATTTAGACGGTGTTTTACATTGACAGATTTTCATATGTTGAACCATCCCTGCACCTCTTGAATGAAGCCTACTGAACCATGAGGGATGAGTTTTTTATATGTCCTTGGATTTGGTTTGCCAGTATTTTATTGACGACTTTTACATCAATGTTCATGAGGTAGATTGGTCTGTAATTCTCTTTCTTTTGTTGCATCTCTGTGTGGTATGTGTATCAGGGTAACTGTGGCTTTATAGAAAGAATTTGGTAATGTTCCTTCTGTTTCTAATGTGTTTGTGAGTGCATACATGTGCTTGTGGGTTGTGATGCCTGGAGAGATGGCTCAGTAGTTAAAGAGTGCTTACTGCTCCTTCAGAGAACATGTGGGAACCTGATCTTTGGGTGAGAGTTCTGTTCCTGGCCAGAAAAAGGGAAATGGCCTCAGGAGTAACCCTCCAATTGTTTTTATGCCCATTTTGTTATAGCTGGCCTAAAGTCCTCCTCTACTGAGGAGGTCATTAAGGCCCACAATGAGCACTGCCAGGAACAATGTAACACCAACTTATCTATCACGTTCATTCCATCCATGACTGATATTTCCTCTGCCTCTGCTGACAAGGAGATGGATGAGAATAGGTATAAAGTAAAGGAAAAGGATGGACATAGAGAGGAAATGATCGCAGCAGCACCCAAGCCTACACTGGCAGCCCCTCTCTCTGCTCCCCCCATGCCTTGAGTGGCTACTCCCCACACTGCAGTATCTATGGAGTGATTTGCCTGGATGTCTGCCTGCCAAGCCAGCTGCTCTGCATACCTCCCAGCCTATTCCATCTATGGTGTATGCCCACCATGGCCTTTCCAGTTAATGTGGGCCCCAATACGGCCAATCAGCCATGGATACCTACCCCTCTACCTGTCTTTGGTCCATAAAGCTTCTAATAAGTCAGGTCTTGACTTGCCATATTTTGAGCAAGTCCTATGGCAGTGGGCAATGCATTTACAGACTTATGATTGGTACCATTTGATGAAGGCTGTGTTGGAGCCTGTGGTCTTCCTTAATTGGAGAGCTGCCTATGATGATCAGGCCAAGGCTCAGGATCATTTTAATATACAGTACAACATTGCTGTTTCTCTTGAGATGCTCATGGGTCAAGGACCATATGTTAACTTTGTCACACAAGCCCAAATTGGACAACACACTTATTTACCTGCCTTGGGAGACATCATTGCCCTTGGTGTATTGGAGGGATCCTATCACCCTTCAATGACAACCCCCTGCTTCCTATTAACCCAGGGGCAGGGGTATGCTTGCATTTTTCCCCAGAATACCACCAAGCTGATATGGATACTCTCCAGAGATGTGCGTCTAGCAATAGACCAAGAGACATTGGCCAAAAAGAAGCTTCAGAGATGTTCACCAACAGAAGGCAGCCACAAAGGCAATCCTACAGGTTTTATTGGCTCTCAGACACCTAGATCAAAGTCCTCATAGAGAGGTAATGTACACATGGCTCACTGAGATACAGAAGGCTGCTGCCTAAAGCCCACCACCCAGACAACTCTCCAGGGTGGATATTCCTTGAGGGCTGGTAGTCAAAGATGAGTACAAGCTTGTTTGGCAAGCCAACCTAAGCCAGGCACAGTCCACTATGCTGAGCTCTCCTGAGGTGAGGTCAACAAGGTTAGGGCAATGCACCTTAGTTCCCACTGAGCATGTCCCATAACATAATAAAAAATGGTGGATGTGTGGGATGACTCATCCCTAACAGGCTTGAAGGCCAGATGGCCCAAACCAATAATAAGATATTTTCTGAGAGCCAACCTGGGTCTGCCTAAGGGCTGTAACAACAGCAGTTGAGACATGATCCGGAGATGACCTGGATCAATGAAAGGCAGTCATGTCATACCAGCCGATGCATATTCATCAGACCTTCCCCCAGTGTGGGGTGGAGGGTATATAAGGCTTGCCTCTTCCTGAGTAAACTGAGCTTGTTGTCTCAACATTCTCCCAGAGTCTGTGTCATTGACTCTGTGCCTACTTGGCCCCCTCCCCCAAAGGGAACAGCAGCAGAGGACCCTGCCACAACTTATAACATTTGTTTCTTGAATGTGCATGTCTATGTAGGTCACAAGGCAACAGCTACACTTCTTCTACTATGTGGGTCCATGATACAGAACTCAGATTTTCAGGCTTGGCAGTGGTATCCTTATATGCTGAGCCATTTCACTGGCCCATGTGATCTATTTTCATTAGAGAAACTGGTGAATACATCTTGCAATACTCTTCAAATTTGATCAAAATTTAACAATTGCAAAATATTTCTTTTCTAGAAATATTTGCTTTAAAATATAATTTTTCTTTACTTCTTAAATATTTCTAAGACTTCACATAATATACCACCTAGGATTTTCTTAAAGAAAAAGTTTTGAAAAACTGATTTGTTTTTAAAAAATATTCATTTAATACAAATTACTGATTGAAATAAAGTCATTCACAATACAACTTGTGGAGGCTCCAGGATTCATGTTGGATTTGTAGTAAATTCTTGCTATTGGCAAGTTCAGTTTGTTTCTTGTTTAAATTCATCATCCTTGGTGAAGTCTACCAAGTTCTATTTATCTTTCCAGAAGACAAGTTTTTAGATCTATTGTTTTTATACAATGTTTCAAAATTTAGTTAGTTGACATTTTTATATTTTTCTTTTACTTTGTGTGCATGCATATGTGTATGTGTGCATATGTGGGTACTTGTAGGGCCAGGTTGAGGTGCAGGTCTTCCCCAACTACTTTCCTCCCTTATTTTCCCTTATTTTTAAGACAAGGTGTCTCACTGAGCTAGGATCTTGCTGCTTTGATTAGACAGGCTAGTCAGTAAATCCCCAGGTCTTCCTGTTGTAGTTCTTTGGCAGTGGGGTTATAGGCTTGTGCTGATGTGCCTGGATTTTCTGTGGGTGCTGGAGATGCAGAATCAGTTTCTTGGCACTGGGGTTATAGGCTTGTGCTGGTGTGTCTGGATTTTCTGTGGGCACTGGAGATGCAGACTCTGTTCCTCTTGTTTATGCAGCAATCACTTTACACGGAGCTGTCTCTCCGGCCCTTTGTCAATTTCAGTTGGCTCAATTTAGCTTCATGTTTCAGCAATTTGCAACAAATGCTTCAGTCACTGACTTTCATAAGTTTTTTTTTTTCTAACAGATGAATTCTCTCTGGACAGTGGTTAGGCTGCATCATGAAGTTTTGATATATTGTATCTTCTTTGTCAATTCATTATTGCTTTTTTATGTTTATATTTATTTGTTCATTATTCAAAAGTATGTTTTGTTATTTCCTGAAATATTAGAATTTTAGTTACCTCTTTGTTAGTAATCTAAGTCATTTCCCCTGTGGTCATAGAGTATAATTTGTATTATTAAATGTCCAAGTGCCACTGCTTATCTCACAGCTCAACACACAGTGAGTTTAGGCAGCTGTAGATGTAGCTGCTGAATGACTATGAACTCTCCATTGTGGAATGTACTATCCTTTGTCAGATCAATTTTGTTGAGTGCAATTTTCATAATGATACAATTTTTCTGTTTTTAAATTTATTCTTACTATTAGCTATTGAAAGACTTATGTCAAGGCTTCTTATTAATATTGACATTTAATGTTTGCTTTGTATGTTTCAAAGCCCTGTCCCGCATACAGAGATTCTGATTGAGGTGGCATAAGTCTGTATACAAATCTGAGATCAGCAATTACTGAGGTGGAGGCAGGAGGATAGTGATTTCTAGGTCTACACAGACAGCTGGGGTGTCAATAAACAATAACAAATTTTGAGTTTTTAATCTTGACTGATTTTCAATTAAAAGTCTCCTAGCACTGTTTATTGCCTTGAGGTTTGTTTTGTGGGATATTAATTCTGTTCCTGGCATTGTATTTTGGTGTGTTGCTTATTATTTCTCAAGCTTTTTATTCTTCCCTTTCTCTGAGTGCTTGGGTCAAACTCCTTAACTTCCTAACATTTTAATTTGAGCTTTCCATTTTCTTATATTTAGAGTGTATCTCTTATAAGGTAATATGTTATTCACCTAACACAACATTTTATTAAACATTAAATTTGATGCTGAGTATTTAGCTGAATACACTAAATGCAACAAATGCAAAGTCTACATAGAATGACTTTCTCAGCTGTCTCTTTCATGACATTGTTCTTTGTGTCTTCCTTTGTTTAATGAAAATATTTAAAATATTTTGCTACTCTCTTTTTGCTATTAATATGTTATCTGGTTTTCTTTTTTTCTCGTTTACGTTTTCTAGTTATGGTGGAGATTTCAATATGCATCTCAGTTATATTACTAATATGAGTTATCATTTTCAGTTATTGCAGACATGGGTGGGCCATTTAACTTCCTCACATAAAATCCATATACAGTGTTTGACTTCTATAAACCAGTACATATACTGGTTTATGTAGTAAATAGTTTTTGTGCTTGCAAACATATCTCACTTTTATAGCATGTTTTTTTTTTGGATTGTTTGAAGGATGTGCTGGTTGTTGGAGCTTCAGGTTAGCCATTATTTTCCTTCACCATTTGGATGCTATTCCATTGTCTTTTCTTTGAAGACACTTTGATGAGAAGTTGATTACAGTTGAAAGCAATTGAGGTCAAGTTTCCTTTAAAGATTTTCCTTTTGTCTTAGAGGCTTAGAATTTCTATCCTGATGAGCCTAAGTGAGGCTTTCTTTGTATTTATCCCATTTGGAGTGGGCTGAGTTCTGAGTCTATGTGTTCTAAATGCTTCCAAAAATTGTTGGCTATTTTTTCTACAGTATTTTTTCTATTTTATTTTTTTCCTTGGGTCTTTCTTGAACTCTACTTCCACAAGTATCACTTATTAAAAATTATCTTTGTGTATTGAATGTCTGTGTATTTGTGTGTGTGCACTCATTCTTTTTTTTTTTTTTTTTTTTTTTTTTTTTTGGTTTTTCGAGACAGGGTTTCTCTGTGTAGTTTTGCGCCTTTCCTGAGACTCACTTGGTAGCCCAGGCTGGCCTCGAACTCACAGAGATCCGCCTGCCTCTGCCTCCCGAGTGCTGGGATTAAAGGCGTGCGCCACCACCGCCCGGCTGTGTGCACTCATTCTTGTGTGTAAATTTGGATGAATATTTGTGCCATGGTATACCTGTGGAGGTCTGAGGACAATCTTGGGTTTTGTCTTTGACTTCTACCTTGTTACGAGACTAAAATTCTCGTTTT
The DNA here is from genome assembly GCF_949786415.1 of Peromyscus eremicus. NCBI lineage: Eukaryota > Metazoa > Chordata > Mammalia > Rodentia > Cricetidae > Peromyscus > Peromyscus eremicus. The sequence goes on from NC_081435.1 coordinate 7,469,815, forward strand.
CCTGCTGCTTATGCCTGGATACCTGTGCCTGGATATCTGTGCCTAGATACCTGTGTCTAGATATCTGTGCCTGGGTAACTGTGCCTGGATATCTGGGACTGGATATCTGGGACTGGATACCTGGTCTGGATACCTGACCTGAATACCTGGGTCTAGATACCTGTGGCTGGATACCTGGCCTCAATACCTGTGCCTGGATACCTGGACCTAGATACCTGTGCCTGGATACCTGAACCTGAATTCCTGGCCTGGAAACCTGTGCCTGGATACCTGGGGCTTCATTCCTGGCCCAGATACCTAGGCTTGGATACCTGGACTTGGATTCCTGGCCTGGAAACCTTGGCTAGGATACCTGGGGCTGAATACCTGGCCTAGATGCTTTTGGAGGTCCTATTGGCTTTGGTCCCATATAGCTGGAGGAATGCAGGGATTAAATATGCCCAGAGTCTGGCTTTTAAATGTGGATTCTGGAGATTCACACTCAGGTTCTCACATTTCTGTGGCAAGTGCTCACTTTCCATGCTGTCTTCCAAGCCCCCCAAATATCACTTATTTATTTGGCTCAAAATGAACTATATTCTTATGTAGATGTAACCGTCTTATTAAATAAGAAGCACAGAGCCAATGCAAAAATGAAAGCCCAAGAGGTCAGAGCTAATAGCAAGCCATAGCTGGGCGGTGGTGGTGCACGCCTTTAATCCCAGCTCTTGGGAGGCAGAGCTAGGCGGATCTCTGTGTGTTCAAGGATACAGCCAGCATGGAAACACACGCCTTTAATCTCAATACCAACCATAGAAGACCCGGAGGTCTGTACAGACAGGCAGTGACAAGGAGTTCATGTGGTTGTGAGAAGGCAGAATAGAAAGTCTATAAAAAAGACAAACAGACAGGAAGTAGGTCTCTTGCTGAAGAGGACAGCAGCAGCAGTGAAGGGTAAGGTTTTTAGCTCTTAGCTCTGACCTCTTGGGCTTTCATCTCTGCATTGGCTCTGTGTTTCTTATTTAATAAGACGGTTACATCTACATTCTTATGTTTTCATTTTTAAGTTTTATGTTGCAGTATACATTAAATTATTTTTGCTAATTTTCTATTTTGCTGTGTCTAATTTGTCATTGAGCCTATTTACTAAGTTGCTAAATGTTATGCATTTTTTTTTAGCCATGGTATACCTATTTATAATTTTTGTGATTTCTGGCATGCCTTAACACTTTTTATCACTCCCCTATCATTTACCTTACCTCTTTGAAGACTGAAATTGTTCCTCCCAGACTGCCCCAGGCATGGCCAAACTGTGCGTCATGTTCGAAGTGATTGCCTTACAGCTTTGGATACCATGCTAGTGTGCTAGTCTTCAAGACACTTATAGGAAAGACCATTCCATCTCCAAGACGGTTTGTCTTTGAAAATCTACAAATGCTTTCTAGTTGATATACTAAATGAAAAGCCTGTTCAATGAGTACCTGGGATCATCTGGGACACTAGAAAGCCCAGGACATAGTTTTTGATCTTTTAGAGATTATCATAAGTCTGAAGAGTAAAAATACCATTATAGACAATTAAGTGGTAGTGTAGCTAGAGTTTTCCTGCCTGACCCACAGTCAGGGCAAATCTCTTTCACCTGCCAGTCCCACAGCCACTCAGACCCAACCAAGTAAACATAGAGACTTATATTGCTTACAAACTGTATGGCTGTGGCAGGCTTCTTGCTAACTGTTCTTATATCTTAAATTAATCCATTTCTATAAATCTGTACCTTGCCACGTGGCTTGTGGCTTACCGGCATCTTCACATGCTGTTTGTCATGGCAGCAGCTGGCAGTGTCTCTGACTCAGCCTTCCACTTCCCAGCTTTATTCTCCTCCTTGTCCCGCCTATACTTCCTGCCTGACCACTGGCCAATCAGTGATTTATTTATTGACCAATCAGCAACACACTTGACATTCAGACCATCCCACAGCACAGTAGATTGTTTGATTGAGATTGTAATAGCAATGTTTAGGGGAACACTATGGCCTGTAGTGGCCACAAGAGTCATCTGGAAGGATGGTCAGGTCTTCTATTAGACTGGGCAATATCACTTGCACAGAGCTGGACTGAAAGTAATTGTCATTTATTCAGCAAGGCAGGTCATGTCTCTTGTGACTGGAGAAGAGTAGCTGACAGCCTTGAAGTCTTCAGCATTTTTTGAGCATATTTTGACTTTTAGACCTCCAATACTGATGTTAATTTTGAATCTATCTGGGACCTTCACCCTCCTCTGTTTTATCTCCTTTTCCATAACTGTCAATAGCTCTTTGTCTTTATGCATCTGTCTTTTTTGAACTGGAATGTGATTAAATTAATTGGTATAAAAATATACTGTGTGTCATGCTGTGACTATTGGGTTTAAATACAATTGCAGTAGGTTGCACTAATTAATTAATTGGGCTTTATTTTACAAGCTTGAAGTTAAGGATGCTTGAACATAATATGTAAATTTATGCAAATTGTGCAAATTAGTTTTTGATTCAAGCATCCTGGCACATAGGAAAATATACTAGATGTGGATTGCGTTATGTGTTTTATTTATCCAATTTATTATCACCTGAGCTGCTGTAAACAGGGTCTGGGTTTCATGGCTCTGGTATGAAGGAAGATGAACTTACAAACTTAGCACATAAAAATTCTGTCAATTAACTTCATGATTCACGTAATTTAAATGCATTGATCCAGTGAGAAGTTTTCTGAGTTGGCTTTGAAGAAAGCTTTGTTGATAACGCCTTCTTCATTACTCTGTTCTGGTGTTACCATTAGGTGTTTTCATTCACTCAACCTGTATTTACTGTGTGGCACTCTGTGCCTTCTAAGTATGGTAAGATTTGGGATCAGCAAGTTAAATGAGTGGGTCTTTTCTGCCATGAGTTTTGACTGGGTTTATGGTACTAGTGTGAATTTCCTCTTCTAACTTCCAACTCTAGTTTAGTTAAATTGCTGTGCTATCAAAGAGACTTCTAAATATCTATGTTTATATCCACAGACAGGTACTAGCAGGCTTAGAGAAGATTCTTTTAGCAATGAATAGCAGTGAATGCAGACATCCATGGCTACCCAACATGGTTGAGTGCTCAGCCTTAGATAGGACATTTATACTATCCTCTAAGGCTGAGGAATTATTGTAGAGCAGAAATTGGAAAGAGTGTATGAGCCAGAGGATAAGAAGAAGGGTGCGAAATACTGTCTTCCGGGCATTATACAGGCATTTGCATTTATTATCTGGCAATAGGTATGACCACCTGCAATGGGCCTATGTTAGACTGGTCCTATCAACAGTCAATTAGGGATTCCTAAACCTGTTCAGCTGAACCATTGGCTACTGACGGATTCTGGGGGAGGGGCAGACACTGCCTTCAGTTTTGCACCTATTGAGGAGCCACCAGTTTTCAAAGGAAACTTCCAAACCCATGGTCCCACAGATGGTGCTGGTTAAACTCAATAGGTTTCACAGCAACAACAACAACCCCCTCCAAAAATCATGATGTGGAAAAGTGACTTGTTGGGAGGAAGGTGATATTAGCAGTGTGAGGGAGATTAGAGAGTGAAGAGGTTATACTAATCAGAATGTACTTTATATGTACATGAAATTGTCAAAAAAAACCTCAAAGAAAGTTGTATTTGTTTGTACGCAATTATGCATTGTGATGATAATTATAATAAATATAGTCTAACTATGCTAATATAGGATTTCTACTTGATTAGTTAAAATGTATTTGATGTTATACAACAAAATCTTATATAGTGGCTGAAAAAACTAGAAACTTTTTTTCCCTCATTTTATGGAAAAAGGCTCAGTAGTCTTTGTAGGAATTAGCTCATGGCTCAGTGCCAGTGTGCTGATGCTTCGATCTGGAAGACTGTTCTGTCCTTCATTATTGAAGGACCAAGGTGGCTGTTCCATCCCCATCCACTCACTCTTCTTCAGAGCATAAAGAATGAATGCAGGGGAAAGGAAAATGTTTCTTTCTTTTGTATCTCATGTCCCAGTGATTTACCCATAACCACGCCCACATGGGCGGCACTACTTGGACTAGCGGGTTTCATAAATAAATAGTAAATTATAAAAGAAGTACACAAAGTTGGAAGAGGTATATGACTGGGGGCTGGAGGTCATCTAGTGTGGGATAGGGAGGGTTTGATATGCTCAAGATATATTGTATAAGTATATGAAGTTTTCAAAGAACAACAAAAATAAATAAAACTTAAAAGAAAAAACTAAAAACAAAATAGGCTTTGATTTTTACTCAGGAAAAGAGGCCCTTTTCTCCTAGTCAGATTTTCCATTAAAACCATTGGCTAGAGCCATGGTGAGTGCTTCAGTTAGAGCAATCAGTGTCAGAGAGTGACATCAGCGCACTGAGAGATCACATTATTGTTTGTTTCTTTCTAGGGTCACTACTCTTTCAGACCGAGGTCCCTCTTTATCTGTTATGTATACAATTTTAAAAATATTTCATATTCCCAAGTATATGAGTACCACTTGCACAGGTCACATAGCACTATTTGTTCATGCTTTTTAGCCTGGAAGATAGGAGAAGGAATGCTTGCCCTAGTGTTCACCTCTGCAAGAACATTAGTAGATGCAATTTCATAACTCAATCATGTTTTCTGTGTCTATCTTTCATTTCCCCTGCTCAGATTCCCACACAAACCCTGTTTCCTGGGCTGAATCTGTGAACTGTTGTCCCTTGACAATTGTCCATGTCTTTCTATTTCTTTGTCTTTTACCCACACTGCCATTCTGAACTCTTCATATCACTTTCTTTTCTGCTGAAATAGTGCTGACTACAGCCCTACTTGCAGAAATTTCCAGGAGGAGGCACTCAGGAGAAATAGAAGCAGTTCCTCTGCTCTGACAGCCTGTACTGAGAAATTCACCCTATTCTGCACCACAAGAATCACCCAAGACTGTATGGAGCCTCCTTTTGCATGGAAATTGAGAATAGTAAAATCATGGAAAGACCAAGGGGTACTTACGTAGATAATTTCATCTTGGTGTATGATGTCTTATAAAATGAGCTCAAATGAATGTTCATAATCCAGTAGCACAAATACTAAAATGGCAAATTGAGGGTCTAGGGAGATAGCTCAGGTGAAACTGATAGAGGAAGAGAGCCAGCACTGACCTATGGTTTCCACAGTTTCCACATGTGCAGGCATGCATGTATGTATACAACATCACACATGTATACACCAACATTTACACATGTGTCTATATCCTACACCCAAAAATTATTTGGTGGCAAGAAATAAGGTTGATTCAAATAATATGTAGTATAGGATAAGTTTTAGTAAAAACAGCAGCAAAACTGAGAGATAAAACATGAGTATTTCTCCGACTCTCAACATTCCTTAGTTGCCTGCAGTACTTTGGTAGGGTGGAGGCCTCATGTCTTTCCCTGACTGACTTTGGCCTGCTTTTGTTCTTTTTCAGCTTATGTTTAGGCAATCATGTTTGTGAGACAATATGGGTGTGGCTTCTGACATTACTAGGAGAGATGCAGTCTCACAGCAAGCTTCTTGATCCTCTGGCTCTTATGACATTTCTGCCCCCTCTTCTGTATTCCCTGAGGCTTCATTGTGGGAGTCATTTTCTAGATGTACCCATTGGGACTGGACTGCACAACTCTGCATTTACATTGGTTGTGGTTTCCTGTGATGGTCTCAAAATGAAGCTTCCTTGATGACACTTAGCTGTGAGCATAAGAACAAATATTCAGAATGTAGTTACAAATTATTCTAGTTTAGTAAATTAGTGGTTGTAGATTCTCTTCCAAGTTTCATGATTTTACTAGCTGTAGTAGCTTAAATGTAAATGGCCCCCATAAACTCATAAGGAGTGGTACTGTTAGGAGGTGTCACTTTGTTGGAGTAAGTATGGCCTTGTTGGAGGAAGTGTGTGACAGACCATTTCCTGTTTCCTGCAAGATGTAGTAATCTTAGCTCCAGCTCTAGCTCCAGCACCATGTCTGCCTACACTGGGCCATGTCACACCATGTTGATAATGGACTGAACCTCTGAACTGTAAGCAAGCTACCACATTAAATGTTTTCCTTTGTAAGAGTTGCTATGGTCATGGTACTCTTCATAGCAACAGAAACCCTAACTAAGACAGACATTGGTACCAGGAGTGGGATATTACTGTGATAGGCCTGACCATGTTTTTGTTTCAAGGAATTTGGACCTAGGGACTGGGGATTTGAAAAGTAGTTTAATGCTTTAAGTGCTGCTTAATGGCCATACTAGTAAGAGCACGGAAGACAGTGGTGCTGAGTGTGATTTGATGAACTGTGAGTGGCTTGCTCAAGATGCTACAGAGGAAAAGAATTTTAGTATGTTGCCTAGAGTTCCTTCTTGTGATATTTTGGTGAAAAAAGTGGCTGTTCTTTTTGCCCTTGTCCAAAGAATCTGCCTCAAGCTAAAGTAAAGAGTTTTGGATTAATTCCCTTGGCAGAGGAAATATCAAAACAGCCTAGTATAGACTCTGTTGTATGGTTATTAGTGGTAACTTTAATGAAGATTTATAATGAAAAGGAACCAGCTGAGCAGGGCAAATTATAAAATGTAAAATTTCAGGAGAAAAGGAACACTATAAGTGGAATGGAACTAAGTCTGTGTTCAAGGAGATAAATAGATTAAAAAATAGAATCAAGACAGTGGTGACCTCAGGACAAGATCCCACCCAGCTAAGTTTCCAATTTGTGAATATGAACTGAAGAAAAGATTAGAGCCAGGTGTAGTGGTGTTCACCTGTAATCCCAGCCCTCAGAAGATGAGAATGGTGGATCTCTGAGTTTGAGGCCACCCTGGTGTACCAAACAAGTTTAAGGACAGCCAAGGTTAGGCAGAGAAAAAACAGAAAGCTTGTCCCAGCAAGCAGCAGAACTTGGCAGCTATGGTCACATGCTTCTGGCTTTAGAGTTAAGGATAAAGGAAATGGGTTACGGAATTTGCCCTCACATCTAAGGAAAGCTCCTGAAACCAGGCATGTGTCAGGAATGCCCCTGAATAGAGGCCTCCAGAGGCCATTGTGTGAAGCTATAAAGTTGAATCCTGGATCACCTTGGAGACCCCAACATGTTGGAGATGCCAGAGCACTGGGATACCTGCTGAGGAGAGCTGCTAACAGGGAATGGAACCAGCCCAAGAGAGAGAAATGTATTGTAGTCAACAAAGTTGAAAGAAGTTGGAGATCTGAAGAGGATTTTGACATCAGACATGGAGATGCAGAGTTTGGAGTTTGCCCAGCTGGTTTTTGGTTTTACTTTGGTCCAGTATTTCCTCACTATGCTCCCTTCCCTGTGTTTTGGAATGGTAATGTATATCCTGTGTCATTATATGCTGGAAGTTTTGTGATATGTTTTTTATTTTGATTTTACAGGTGATTACAGTTAAGACATTACATGAGTTTCAGAAGAGACTTTGAACTTTGGACTTTTAAACATTGTTGAGACTGTGATAGACCATGGAGACTTTTGAAGTTGGACCAAATACATTTTTGTATTATGATATTGTTACAAGTTTATGGAAACTGGGACATGGAATGTGGTAGTTTGAATGTAATTGGCCCCCATAAGCTTATAAGGAGTGGCACTACTAAGAGGTGTGACTTTGTTGGAGGAAGTGTGTGACAGAGAATTTCCTGTTGACTGCAAGATGTAGGAATCTCAGCTCTAGCTCTAGCATCATGTCTGCCTGCACTCCACCATGTCCTACCATGGTGACAATATACTGAACCTCTGAAATGTGAGAGAGTCACCCTAATTCAATGTTTTCCTTTACAAGAGTTGCCGTGGTCATGGTGTCTTTTCACAGCAATAGAAACTCTAACTAGCCCTGGGTAATTGGCTAGGTTCCTAGAACCAGGTATGACCTCTCCCTTCTCAAGTGGGTCTTAAGTCTAATTAGAGAGTAGTTGGTTACCAGCAAGGTATGTTTGCCACTACTGAAAGCACCATACTAACTGGTTATCCAATACATATTTGTAACACACCAGACTGAGCAGGTTATATTTAGGAATATATATGTATACACATATGCATATATGCATATAATAATGACTAATGAAAAACGGGCCACGATTTTGAAAGAGAACAAGGAGGGGGTAGATGGGAGGGTTTGGATGGAAGAAAGGGAAGGGAGAGATAATGTGATTATATTATAATGTCAAAAATTAAAGAAGGAAAAAATGGCAAAATAATTTGCACATCCCCTTTAAGTTAATTTTCTTTTCAAGATTAAAGAGGATGGTCTTTAATTTTACTTAATTAGAGTACTCTTGAGCAAAACTATACAAAGGATTAGGCTTCATAATGCCTTCTGTATTCTATCTCCTCCATTAGGAGTTCTCATTCAAAGGTTACAGGAAAAGAGAATAATTGCAGAATGCCTGTGTTTCTCTTCTCCACAATTTGCAATTCATCCCCTCTTATATGTGAAGTACATTTAATTTTGGCCCTCAGAAGTTGTCATGTCTTCTTGATTACTGCCATGTCAGATAAGGAGTTAATTTCATAGGACTTTCATCAGACTTTATTAGAATCTGCCTTTAATGAATTCTATATTGACATTACGAGAAGTTTTAACTGAGACTTACTAATTGATTCATGCATCCAGTTATCAAACTGTTATTGAGTTATAATAAATAAGTTATATGTTTTGGATTTAATATATAGATAGCAGAAAATATTTTATCCCATGATCCTTTAAAGTCATATGGAGACTAGGGATTTTTTATCCAATAACTAAGTATCAGAAATGCCATGTATATGTTATAAACACTGTGAAATAAAAAAAAATTCTCTTAGATTTTTCTTCTGAACTAAGCACAGTGTACTTTTAGTAATCGTTTGGGTTGGCGCAAGGTCCTAATTAACACTATGATGTCTTGTTTTAGCTTGCTTCTTCCATAGGCATGGAGGCATAGAATGGTGATTTTCACCCGTTGTACTCCTGAACTTGTTTGGAAGAAAAGGACAGCAAAGGAAATGTATTTACAAATATAAGTATGTTATATGACTATGCATATATTCATGTGTGTATACATGTGTGTGCATATCAATAAATGTGTGTGCATGTGTATGTGTGCCTATTAGTTAAGGTTCTCTAGATGAACAGAGCTGATGGAATATATATATATATATATATTCCATATATGTGTGTGTGTGTGTGTGTGTGTGTGTGTGTGTGTGTGTGTGTATCACAGTCTGTGAGTCATTCTTATATGACTTACAGGCTGTGGTCCTGCTAGTCCAATGTGGCTTTCTACCAACTGAAAATTCAAATTCAAGAATCCACTAGTTGTTCAGTCCATGCTGGTCTTCAGTTTACTCTGGAATCTTGAAGAACTAGGCTCTAATGCCAGTGAAGGAATGCACTTGCCAGTGAGAATGAGAGCAGTCGAGTGAAGAGAACAAGCTTCCTTCTTCCGTGTTCTATGTAGTCTGCCACCAGACGGTATGGCCCAAGTTAAAGGTAGCTTTTCCTGCTTCAAAGGTTTAAGTAAGAAAAATCTCTCACAGGTGTATCTAGCTGCTTGTGTTAATTCTAGATATAGTCAAGTTGACACCAAGAATAGTCATCACAGTGTGTAAACAGGTATGTGTAGGTGTGTGTGTAGATTTTTGTACATATATGTGTATATACGTATGTGTGTAGGTATGTCTGTTAAATATGTGTATACATATGTTTGTGTGAATAGTATGTGTGTCTGTCTGCATATCTGTGTGTTGGTATTTTGAGCTCTCTTGGATAAACAAATCCATACAAATATCTCCAAAATGTGCTTCTTATCTCTTCTCTTGATGGTTGCCTCTGTATCCTACCCTAGTCTACCTCACATATAATTTCTCTGTTGGTGTTTTCTGAAATTATAAACACACAGTTGTTCTCTGGTTCCATCTCCAGGTACTAAGGTGCTTATATTCTCCATTTTCCATAGTGAAATGCTATTCAGGGATTAATGAGATGATTCAGTGCTGGGGTCCCTCTACAGCCTCAGAATATATGATAGTTGTCAGGGGAACTAATAGAGGATGACAATATTGAAACATTTTAGCTTCATCTTCTGACTTCAGAGAGAAGGGACAGGATGGAGGTTGAGATAAATGGACAGTAATTGAATCAATCATACCTGAATAGCAAAGCCTCTATAAAGAACCCTATAGGAGAGAATTCAGACATTTGGGGGATAGGTGGACTTGGAGGTTCTCGGCAGGTGGAGAGGACAGCAAGACTTAGAGGCACTTCTCTCAAACCTCATCCAATTGTGTTTCCTCAATGTAGGACTTGGGAGTTTTTGTAATAAACCAAAACTGTGAGCTGTAGGAACCTATGATTTACTGTTGATTGATCATGAACACAGGAGACCTGGGCTTGTCATGACATCTGTTATGTTTTCAAATCTCCCCAAAAGGTCATGTGTTTGATCACTTGGCTCATATGTGGAGGTGCTGTCCGGGTAGTTATGAGACCATTAGGAGAGTGAAACCTGGCTAGTAGGTCACTGTGGGCCTTTGAAAGTGTAGCACAGCCCTAGTTCTAATCTACCTTCCTCTGTTTCCTGCTCTGAGTGTCATGCATGAGTCCTTCCCTATTGGTGAAATTATTAAGGCCACTCCACATAGTTAAAAGAGAGGTTTATTTTGTGGGGTAACTTACAAGTGAAGGGATGGGTAACAGGGTCTGGGAAAGGTGTGGTGCAGTCTGGTGGTGTTCTCTGGAGAACTCTGCTCGGTCTGCCTCCAGGAACCAAGAGAGCCAGAGCATCCGGATCTCGGGTCTTCAGGGTCCTCTCTCGGCCCTGCCTTGTAGGCATGACAGTTACCAAAGCCTCAATGAGGGTTGGAACTTCCAGATCAAAGCTGGAATGGCTACCCACTACACTTCCCCCACACATTCCATTTGCCATGGATGGATAGCTACTTATGCCAGTGTGCTCTCCCTCCTGGCTTGAAACTCCTCCAAAACTATGAGCCAAAATAAGCCCTTCCTTCTTTCTTCAAGTTGCTTCTTTCAAGTTTTCTGTCACAGGGATTGGAAGAGTCACTAATATAGCATTGGAATTGGGGACATGATACGTTACTGAGTCCATTGACTTGTGGGCGCTTCTGCTTCTTGCTGGTAGATAGTGTCTGAATGGAGTTAAATTGTAAGGTACTAAAGTGGGATACAGAGAGTTGAAGAGTCACTTAGTGTGGGTCAAATCCCTAAATATTTGTTGTCATGTAATATATCGAATTTATATATATATATATATATATATATATATATATATATATATATATATATATACACACACACACACACACACACACACACACACACACACACACATATGTATTGTGTCATCACAGATACTGAATATTTTGAATTAGAATTTAGGGAAAATAGATTTTTTTCTAAATAAGTATCAAAGCCCTTGTAACATTATACACAGCTTCTGGAGGAAAAATTCTTAGGTGTCCTTCCCCTGCTACTCACCATGCCACTCCTTTTTTTCCCATTGCAGCCCTCTCATCCTCCTTGGTCACTTGGGTAACAATGACAGTGCACTATTTCATAATTATCAAACAAGTGAGGTTTCCAAATGTTAGGTTTGCTCAAACAGTGAAGGCCAGGTACTTAAGGCAGCTTCGTAAAAGTTCCTGTTTCCTTTTGGGTGGAATGAAAAGCATGCCCATCATTTCTGTCTCACTTTCTCAAAGCTCCTTCCAAAAGAAGGATTCTCTCATGAAGGCAGCTAGGGGAGGGCAGAATCAAGCATCCTAGCTTCTGAGTGGTTGGTACGGAGAGGTGCTGTTGCATGCTGGGATGCTATAGGGCTTGTCACTTACTGTTTTAGTGTGATCCCCCCCATGTCTCAGAAGTGGGGTGCCTGGCGTTTGGCATCCTGTACATTTATGTCATCATACAAAGAAGCATGTGTGACACTGGAGATGAAGGAAAGTTGAATGAGTCTCCCTTGGAGCTTCTTAGGAGTCCACTTTTTAAGTCATCCAGACAGACATCTTTGTAGGTAATAAAAATATGAGTCATTGAGGCAGGGAGCTGGCTCAGCAGCTGAAGGCAATTACTTCTGTGCCTGAAGAACTTGAAAGCCAAGTGGTGGAAGGAGAGAACCAACTCTTGCAAGTTTTTCTCTGACCAAAACACATAAGCTACGGCACACCCAACTCCTAAATAGATAAATGTTTAAAAATAGAAGTCATGGGTGAGAAGTGATTTATTAGAGCATGGACTAATTCTCAGTTAGGGCACCAGATTTTAAAGAGAAAATACATTTACAGAAAATGAAGAAATGCACAGACATTTCTCATGTGGATTCCTCTTCCAGCCTTGCCAGTTATTATGTTGGTTTGCATCTATCTCTGGGTGCATGTTAAATTGTCTCATCCCTGTGTCCTATTTGAGCACTGCTTTTCCAACTCGTCCTATGGAGACTTTGATCAACTTTGTGCACAATCAAATTGTCAGGAGAGACCATAGTATTGATAACTGGGATTCTCTGAGGTTCCATTGAACACAACCCTCAGAAAGTGCATGACAGAAAAGCGTGCTCCACAGAAGGGAATCCCAAATCTTTTGAGAGTTCTCAATAACTTCCAGCCCTTTCTCTCTGTCTTGTACATGTGACACTAACAGGCACATTAACATCCAATACCAGCCACTGAGTTATACTTAGGATTACAAATTTTCCACAGTAGTATCACATACCTGAATTCCACATAGCTCAAAACTCTACATACTGCTTAAAACGTTTAAGGAGTTTCATATAATCTTCTTTTATAGTTATAGCTAGCTGGGTATGATGGCTTACAACCATAATTCTGACACTTAGGAGCCTGAGAGAAGGATTGTCATAAATTTGACGACAACAATGTGGGCTAGATACTTAGTTCTAGTCAGCCTGGGCTACTCTGTGACTCCTTCTTAAAACAACAATAGCAACAACAAAAACAACAACAACAATAAAAGCTAGAAAGTGAAATACCAGAAGTTAATAAAGTATTGTAATAGGGCACATGTGAATATTCCCCCATTCTACTAGAGATTCCTTAAGGAGTACTAGTTTATCACATAATATGTGCCATTACTGGGCTAACACTGGATAAAAGAAAAGTCAGCAATTCATGTGATCTGCCTAATTTTGTAGGAGATAATTATATATATATATATATATATATATATATATATATATAGTAAGTATTTAAATATCAACATGAATAGGATAGGTCATTATCAAATTGATAACTGTAGAATTTAAAATAGTGATAAATGATTTAAATCTGCCAGGTAGAAAGAAGCATCCATTATTCATTAAGGGTGAGTGACAGAGTTTATTTATGCTTTGCAAAGACCTCTAAATACATACAGTCTTTTCTTTGTCTGTCTCTTCACCTTCAGGAAAGGCATGTGATAAAACATGAACTAGTGAACAAACCCAAGATTGGCAATGTTTGTGTTGAAACGTTTGATAAGATTTTAGTGATTTGAATTCTGCTTGCTATTTTCCATCTCTTGTGCAAGAGGAGTTAGAAAACACAACACGACCAGGACTGGTGACTTCAGGGGCTGGTACAACAACTAAACTCTGGCTTTTCAGGGGTGTTGTTTTGTATTCAATAGAGTGGCTATACCTTAAGCAACTGCTGTCCCATCCGGCCATTGAAACTCTGCAGGTACCAGCAGTGGTTGGGCCACATAAGCAGCAGCCAGGCAGAATTCTGTTCCCCCAGGCACTGGCTCTATCCAGGCCACTAAAGGAAATTTTATCTAGATCTCTATCCTTTCATAGAACTTAGGATTCAAAGGTTGAGGTGAAATCCTGCTAGCTCAGAGAGGCTGAATAGCGAGTACATAACCTTCTCTCTTTGCTTGTGTCTCCCAAAGGGGAAAAAAAGAAAATGTGTCCTTCTCCTCAGCCCCAACTAAAGAAGCCTCGCTGTACTTAGCTCCTCCCTACCACTTCCTGTTAGGTAGTTGCTGATTCAGCCTCCTGACCCCAGCTTAATTTTATTCAAACAAATGTAACACATCTTTGCATCATTAACAAAAGCAGCAGAAACAAATGTAACACACCTTTACACAGTTAAAATAATGTTCCACAACACAGGGGTTGTCACAGTCCATAAACTTATTAGGACCATCCTTTCCCGGTACAATGTATTGACTCTATTGGTTCAGTTCACTAACACTTTAGGTGATTCTACTGTCACATCAGAAATAGTACGGAAGGGCTACTGGAAATGACAGATGCTCGTTCATGAAACCATAGCAAATAAATGATTTTATTAGCTACTTTACTACTCATACTACCATTCCTTTGGGAGATTTAGTTGATTGTGTGTGTGTGTGTGTGTGTGTGTGTGTGTGTGTGTGTGTGTGTGCATGAGATCACAGTCGAAGACTTTTGGAAAAAGTTTGCTCCTTACAAAGAAGATACATAGATGAATCAAATAATTAAGAAGAAAGAATATTTGTATACTTAGTGGTTAAGTTTGGGTGGATTGATCAATCCTTTTATGCTTCCTATTTGGGACAACTAGCCTGAATTATAGCTAGGCTGAGAATGTACAGTTGGTTAACATAAAACAATAACAAACAAAACAATAACACATGCTGGGTAATGCAGATGATTTTTTTTTCTGCTTCATCAGCTTTTATTTTCAGTGCTACAGATCTTTTAAGTTTATTCTTTTATTTTTATTTTTTATTTTTATTTTTTTTTTTTGCTCTAAAGAAGCCTTAATACTTTTCATCCCATTCTTGTGACTTTAGTTAAAGCCTTCTGGGCTGCACTTGTTTTGATATTTTTCCTGCCACTCTTCAAGTCTTTAGTGTGAAACTTAGTGTAACCTTCTTTCACTACTGCAGGCTCATCTGACCACTTAAGTTGCTTTGTCGGGCAGGTCGACAGTGAAGCTGGAGGGTCTGGAGGCTTTACAAATTAGGTAAGTCATCCCCTCGTTCTTTAGAGGTGTAATCAGAGATAAGACCATTGGTATAACAAACACCACCACCTTCCTGGTCTGTGGAAACCTCATCACTAGCAAAAACTGCAGCTGAGTGTGCCTGGGCTCCGAGGTAGACATTGGTGGCTTTCAGTGCCGGCTTGGTCTGGTTGACCCTTCTCTTCAGCCACTTCATGTCTTCTCCGTGCTGTCCCTGAAATATTTCCTGTTCTTTTTTTTTTTCTTTTTCCTCCCTCTATCACATGGTGAAGTGACTTTTCAAGCCTAGGAAATTTCAACGATAAGATACAATTTGGAAACATGTCATCCACTAACTGCAACCTGATCCCTCTTTGCCAGCCTTTCTGAGGCAGTGAAGGAGCAGAAATGGGGGATTTGTGGATGTCGCAAGGTGGAGAAATCCTTCGACTGAACTGATTGGCTTATCAACCAAGAACAATGTATACACACAATGAACAAGTAAGTGCTCCTTCTCCTGGATGCAGATGAACCCATTTTACAGCTATGAGGCTTTGCTTTATCTTCACTGAAGCATCTTTTAACATTGTGGAAGCAGGAACATGTGTTGCTTGGCTGCTGCACCCCTGCAGGTCACACCCACAGTCCTGCTGCCACACTAATTTATTTTTTAATTTTTAATTTTTGAGATTAGAATATAATGACAACATTTCTCCCTTTCCCTTTCCTCCCTCCAAATCATCCCATATAACCTTCCCTGCTTTTCTTCAAATACATGGCCTCCTTTTTACTGTTATTGCATGAATATATGTATATATTTATTTATTTGGATGTATATGTTTATATTCCAAAACAGAACCCATTCAGTCAGTACAGTGTTGTGGTGGTATTGTGTTCCCACAAATATTGTGCATGCTAATATACTTTTCTGGGGTCAGAGACAGAGTAGCCACAATATTAAACATAGAGATAGGCAGTGGTAGCACACACCTTTAATCCTAGCATTCCAGAGGCAGAAATCCATGTGTTCAAGAATACAGCCAAGCATGGTGACTCACGGCTTTAATCCCAGAAAGCGAGCCTTTAATCCCAGGGAGTGATGCAGAAAGCAGAAAGGTATATATACTTTGGCATATTCATTGGTGTTCTTGTTCAGTTCATCTTTGGACATACATAGTTTTAGTGAACTTTTTCCATCTGGGCTGATGGGTGTTCCCTCCAAGAGCCCAAAATCACCTAACAAAGACCCCCAATACCAGACATGAGAAGGTATCTTTTGAGTTGCTCTCCAGGGCTGTCCATGAAACTCCTTACAATACTATTCAGTGCTGTTGCCCTTGGTTACCCCAGAAGCAGGGCCTAGAGACTAATGAGCTAGAACTGACCATAACTCCTCTTCCCTGATGACTAGCTTTCGTTGTACAAGATGGCACGGGGGATGCCTCACTCCTGACTAGTGGATAACCAGTTAGCATGCTTTTTTTGAATTGAGTCTGACCTCAGCCAGTGGAGTGGTGCTGCTTGCATTCATGGTAGGGCTTCCAATTTCAGTTAAACTCTTATAACACCTTCATGGACATAAGCAGATATTTGTCTCCCAGGTGATTCCCAATCCCATCAAGATGACAATCATGATTAGCTATCACATGTGGTATGCAGTCTGTGGATTTGGAAATGTGTGTAATGGCATGTGTCCACTATTGTAATAATACAGAGAATATTTTTTTATTCTCACATTCTTCTGTACTTTTCATCTTTGTTGCTCTCCATCTCTGAAGCCTGTGGAAACCACTGGTTTATTTTATTATCTTGGTAGTTCTGTCTTGTCCACAATGCTGCATAGTTGGAATCATGAGTACATAGCCTTTTCAGAGTGACCTTTTTATACTTTCTAATGGGCAGTGATATCTTTTAATTTTTCTGTCTTGAGAACTCATTTAAATGCTGAACGTTATTCCATTTTCTGAATGTTCTGTAGTTTATTTGTCCACTCAGGACTGAAAAACACTGTTCTTGCTTTCAGATTTTAGAAATCATGAATACAGCTACGATAAGTGTGTTCATGGGTTTCTGCAAGAGTACATGTTTTTTAACTTTCTTGGATAGATGCCAAGGAGAGCAATTGTTAGGTATGTTGGGAAGGCTATGTTTATCTGATAAGAAGCTGTCCCATGAATGAAATGAGAGAAAAGTGGGAAGCAAATTAAGAAGAGCCATAGATCAATGAGATCTGGACCTGTGCAGGCCTTATGACTGCTGCCCAAGTCTCCGTGACTTCATATCTGTGTCAGTACTGTGGTGTCTGGAAGACACTGTTTTGTGGGTATCATGCATCCACTCTGGCTCTTACAGTATTTCTTCTACCTTCTCTTCCATATAGTTCCTTGAGCTGTGAGGGCAGGGATTGGATGAAGACATCCCATTTTACACTCCCACTAGAAATGACTGAGAACGCTCTACATCCTTGCCAGCACTTGACATTGTCCATGGTTTAGATTTTTGGCCACTGTAAAATGTGTGCCATCATATCTCACTGCTCTTTTTGCAATTCTCTAGTGGCATATAAGAACATCATACATTCACAGGTCTATTCACCCCCAGAAAAGCTTCCCTGTTGAAGCATCTGCAGAGGTCTTTGGACCAATCTTTAATCCTTTTGTTACTGTCTTATTGTATTCTAAGATGTCTCCATACATTTTAGATAATAATAAAATATCCCACATATCTTTTCTTTCAGTCAGAGTATTTTCATTCATTCTTCTGATATGTTTTGAAGGACAAAACTGAAATCTGTCTTTTCATTTTTCCCCATACCCATGCTTTTGCTATTTGTTTAAAAAGTCACAGTGCATCCAATATTGTATGGCTTTCTTCTTTACTGTCTTGCAGGAATTTATAGTTTTGTTTATGCATTTAAGCCTGAGACCCATTTTCAGTTAATTTTTGAAGATCATAAAATCTGGTTTAGGAATTATTTTTTTTTTTACATGTGGCTATTCAATTTCCCCAGCACCATTTGTTGTAAATGCAGTCTGTATTTCTTTATGTTATAAGATACCTGAACCAAGTTTTCTAGCAACTTGTCTTGAAAGTTTGTTTGCCTTGCTTAGTGGTTCTTTTTTATTTTAAATTGAAAATAAAG
This sequence comes from Peromyscus eremicus, assembly GCF_949786415.1. Taxonomy (NCBI): domain Eukaryota; kingdom Metazoa; phylum Chordata; class Mammalia; order Rodentia; family Cricetidae; genus Peromyscus; species Peromyscus eremicus. The sequence continues at coordinate 7,487,919 of NC_081435.1, forward strand.
TTTTTTTCATACAATATATTCTGTTCATGCTTTCCCTCCTTCAGTGCCTTCCAGATCTTCTCTATCTCCCCACTCCTCCAACTCCATGCCTTATTTCTCTCTCTCTTTTTTTGTTCTTTCTATTTATTCTATGTGTCCTTTATATTAGGTACCTTGAGCCCATTTATTTCCCCGTCCCTTCACATCTGCTCTCCACTCCTGCAAACCCCCCTACAAATAAAACAAAATTTAAGAGAAAAAAGGGGGAAAATTAAAAATCCTTGGCATGGAAACTGTAGTGTGTGACACAGTGAATCATACAATAAAACCTTTTGTCCATATATCTTTACTTGCAAGTGTTCATTGCAAAGTCATTGATCTGGTTCGAGGCCTCTTGTTTCTATTACACTATCAAGCTGGGTCCTCACTGGGACTCCTTTGGTTATCCTGTTATTGCCCCGTATTGTGGAGATCCTGCAGCTTTGGATCTACGTGTCAGGTCCCTTCATGTGCTCCTGCAGATCACAGATGGGGTGGATGTTGGGGCAAGTGAAGTAATAACCCTGGTGCTGGACCTAGACAGCTTCAGGGTTGGTCTACCTGCCAGGTCTCCCGTCCTCACTACCAGGTTGAGCTCTCCAGCATTGACCCTGCTAATTCTCCTCTTGCAGCAAGCTCTCTCTCTCTCTCTTTCTTCTGAAAACATACAGGCAAATAAAAAGAAAAACAATCAAGGACAAGACAAAATAAATAAACTAACAAAAGGAAGAAAAAGTAAGAGTATGATAAACATACACATACACACACACACCATAAAAATGGAAACCGTAATATATAAACAGAAGACCAGAAAGATTAAAAAATGCCCAAACAGAGCAAAATGAGACAAGAAATCCTCCATGTATATCTTTGATTTGTTTTATGTTGGGCATCTACTGTTGGTCATGGGGCATAGTCAGTGTGGTGGTAGGTATACCCAGTGAAACTCCCATGAAGAAACTTATTTTTCCTTTGTGAGTGGTTGTCAATGGGAAATAGCTTCTGGGTTGGGAATGGAAGCTCATCTCTATTTTCCCATCTAAGCACTGGGCCCTTGTCTGCTTTGAACTTGTACAGGCTATACATGATACCGTAGTCTCTATGAGCTCATTGATGCTCTATGAGCATCAATCCTTTTGTTTTATTGGTATCATCTATCCACTCTGGCTCTTGAAATCTTTTTGCCTTCTCTTCCCTGAGCCCTGAAAGGAGGAATTTGATGGAAGCATCCCATTTAGGACTGAGTGTTGCAAAGTCTCACTCTCCGCACATTGTCTAATTGTGAGTCTCTATAGTATTTTCCATCTACTGCAGGAGGAAGCTTCTCTGATGATAGCTGAGCAAGTCATTGATCCCTGGATATAGCAGAATGTTGGTAAGAATCATTTTGTTGTTATGTTCCTTTATCAGAAAATCATATTTGCTTTCTTCCTAGGTTTATGCCCTATCTAGTCTCAGGTTCTTGGCCACCCGAGCAGTGTTGGGCATGGATCCTGTCTCATAGAGTGAGCCTTAAATATAATCAGATAGTGATTTGCTACTCCCTCCCATAGTGCTTGTGTCATTGTTTGTTGTGGGATGTTCTGTATGCTGTGAATCTATGTTGCTCTGATTGATTGATAAATAAAATGCTGATTGGCTAGTAGCCAGGCAGGAAGTATAGGCAGGATAAACAGACAAGGAAAATTCTGGGAAGAGAAAGGCTGAGTCAGGAGTCTCCAGCCAGACACAGAGGAAACAAGATGTGAAGACAGAACTGAGAAAAGGTACCAAGCCATGTGGCTAAACATAAATAAGAATTATGGGTTAATTTAAGTGTAAGAGCTAGTCAGTAATAAGCTTGAGCTAATGGCCATACAATTCCTAAATAATATAAGCCTCTGTGTGTTTACTTGAGTCCAAGCAGCTGCAGGACTGGCAGGTGAGAGAGATTTGTCCTGACCACCGGCAGGCTGAGACACAAAAACTCTTCTAGCTACAATTATTGCACCAGCATAACAAAGGATTAGAAGTTGGTTCATATCTGGCAGGCAGGTCACCATTGTAGATCTAAGGGTTTCTAGAAGGGTTTATGATTATCTTTCTCCTTTGGTAGACTGCAGAGTACCTACTAGTACTATGAACACCATCAGTAGGGGTGAAGGTTCTAGTTAGGCACTAGTTTGACTTCTTCATGTTCGCTGAGATATGTAGGTGTTGTCTTCAGCAGTAGGGCCCAAGTCATTCAATGGGCCCCTTTGACCAACAACTCCATTATATGTAACACATTCCAAGATTGTTTTTTTCTGATTTTTATAGTTAATCTAAGTAAACAATCATAACACTTGTGAAGAAAAAGAAATTTAAATCTTAATTTCCCATTCTGTACTTCTCTTCTTTCCTTTTCTTGTTTTGGGACATTAAGTACGATGGTAAAAAGGAATAGTGCAATGGGAAATCCGTAACTGATTTTTATTAATTCCCCTTCCATCAAAAAAAGTAGTCCAGATATTTATAGTCGTGTTGAGCGTGCAAGTTAATGAAACTCTGAGATTAGTTGGGTCTGCAGTAGGAAAAGAAATTTCCTAAGGGAAAAAAATCTAAGATGAGCAGATTTGGATAGGTGGTTATAACAGACACAGTGTCACAGGTTATGGGATCTACATGAGCAAAGATATTATCTACAATTGGAAAAATAAGCATACAGAACAGGAAGGAGACAAATGTAACTAAAGAAGACTGCTTAGTTTATAGTTCCAGGAACTTGGTAAAAGTGAAAACCTGGTGAGGAAGGACTATAAATCAGTGAGATTGACTTATGGGTTTATGTCTTTATGTCTTATGTATTGGAGGGGAATTGGGGGTAAGTAAATGCTAAGTGGCTTGGTGAAATGTTTTCAAAAATTTAATATCTTTAGGTCCACTATGTATGGACCATTATTAGGCTTGCTGATCTATGGTGATATTTTATTTGTGCTGAAATGTGATTTTATTTGTATGTTAATTATAAATAAAGTTGCCTGGAGGTCAGAGCTAATAGCAAGCTATAGCAGAAGTCTGACAGTGGTAGCACATGCCCTTAATCCCGATCACATGACAGGCAGATCTCTGTGTGTTCAAGGACACCACCAGCATGGAGACACACGCCTTTAATCTCAATAGCAACCATAGAAGACCTGGAGGTCTGTATAGACAGGCAGTGACAAGGAGGTCAGGGGGTTGGGTTTACAACCAATGAGAAGGCAGAACAGAGAGTCAATAAAAAGACAGATACACAGGAAGTAGGTCTCTTTCTCAGCGGAAAGACGGCAGCTGCAGCGAGGGATAAGAAAGCTGTTTTAGTCTCAGCTCTTAGCTACTGCTCTGACCTCTTGGGCTTTTAACTCTGCATTTGGCTCTGTGTTTCTTATTTAATAAGACCATTACATCTACACTGATCTGATTGGAAATCAGGTTAGGATAGTAGCCTTCACGTGGATCATGGCTATCTTGGAGTTCCATGGATTCCTTTAAAGGTAATCTTAAAAGATGGTTTCAAGTCTTTACTTCCATCTGTTATTTTCTGAGAACTGACCCAGGAATTTATCATATGGATTCTCAGTTCCTAGTTTACCTTTCACTATGACTAATTTCTTTTCCTTATTTACCTCTCCCTTCTCTCCTCCCAGGGGATAATTTTGTGTGTCAGCCCTCCGGTTCTGTCCATATAGTTTCTGAAGTAGGGTCTCTCACTGGCCTGGATATTTCCAAATACACCAAGCTAGATGGCCAGTGATCTCAGGGATCTACCCTGTCTCTCCCCGCTGAGACTGGGATTACAAATGTACTACCACCATGCCTAGCTAACCACTTTGCTAACTGGACCCTCTCCCATATCCTTCCCTTTTCCCTTATTCCCATCCATATTCTCATTCTGGTACACTGCGTTGGAGTGGACAATCCTGAGTATAAAATGGGAAGGCTGAAACATTGTTGATGCTAAGAAAGTAAAAGCCTGTTATAAGAAGACATGATAAACTCTTCTCTAAATATGTGGATCCAGTGCATTTTCTGAAGTATGAAAAAGCCTTGTCAGGCTAGTGCTTGATTACTAACATTTATTTTAGATAAAGCTTAATTTTCGACATAAAACTTAAAAGCAGTGTAAACAGTCAAGTAGTGTAAGTATGAGAGGAAATTTACTGTCAACTGATTATTTATTCAAATGAAGTTGATGCGTGCTTCACTAGATACAAAAGAAACCGAATGGAGCTGATTCAAGGACTAATTAAAACAGAGATGGTTGTTTGGCTTGAACTGTTTGGGGAACACCCAGGCAGGGGGATCGGGATCCATCCCTGGTGCATGGGCAGGCTTTTGGGAATCCGGTGCCTGTGGTGTGGCATCTTGCGCAGCCTTGGTACAGTGGGAAGGGGCTTGGACTTGCCTAGGCTCAGTGTGCTGGGCTCTGCTGACTCCCCATGAGAGACTTGGATTTGGGGGATTTGGGGGTGTGGGGTGGCTTGGGAGAGAGATGGGAGAAGGGAAGAAGTGAGATCTGTGGGTGGTATGTAGAGTGAGTAGAAAATTTGTTAATAAAGAAAAAATAATAAAAAAAATAAAAACAATGAAGCCTTTTTTTTCAAAAAAAGGACTAATTGAAATGTATGTACAGGTGCGTGTGCTAATTTCAATTTTGCCCATTCAGTAATATATTTTACATTTGTATTTACTAATATCTTTCAGAATATCAAATGTATTTTTAATGGTTTGATTGATTACATAATAACCTAAAATATTAATTTGCCTAAGATATTTAGAACTGTATAATTCTGACGAACAGACGCATATGCATGAATTGCCAACAAAAGACATCATGCATGAAAATACGTTGGTATTAAAGTCTGCAGGGAAACAGGATAGAAATATGTACTCAAGTAGAAAAAAGGCATTACATAAATATCAGATTGTGTGTTTTTAAAAGGATATAGAGGATACCAAATTCCTCTGAAAATTTCTCCTTGGATGCCTTTAAATGGGCTACTAATAGGTTTGAAAACTAGCCAGCTTTTGCAATGTGCCATAAGTTGTGTCCTTTGCAACTAAAGCTGTTTTGAAAATTTTTATATGACAACTTAAAAGTTTCTGAGAGACCATGTATGCTTTAAATTTTTTTTTGAAAGCATGTGAGAAAATACTATTTCAGAGGGGCTTGGTTGAAACATGTATTTGCACATCATATACTTTATTAGTTTTTACTTAAATCATATGCCTTCAATGATTAAAGATGATTACATTTTAGAAAAGTACCTGTGACCACTCTCTTTTTCACTGGGTTTCCAAATATCAGTTGTTGTAGTACATAGCAACAGGGCCGATGGACCTGGGGACAGCAGCAGCCCTCAGTGTACTTCATGGAGACAAGCAGAATAAAGAGAAGCATGTGCCGGGAGAGGAGTGGGGCCTCAGGCACGTGATGATGGCTGTGACTAGTGTCTTCTTGTTTGTTTGTCTGTATCTCACTCTGGCCTGGAAAACACTGAGTAACCCAAGCTGGTCTTGAACCAGTGATCGTTCTCCTTTTTTATCTTCTCACCTTTCTGGGATTCCAGGAGTGCAGCATCTCACCTTGCTGACCATGACTATTTTTGTTCTTAGGATTTAACTCTTTCCTTTCCTTCTCATTTTCAGCCACTTGTTATTCCCAAGTCTTTGAGACCCATCTCCTCTTGCTCCATTTCTTGTCTCTTTAGTTCTAGGGTAGTCCTCCCTAGCCTAGGGTGTTCTATTATTTCTAGTAGTTTATGTCTAACTGCCCACACATTTGCAAATACTCCCTTTTAAAAACCCATTCAAAGACTCCTAATCAGAGTGTACAATCTGTTGCCTGCTGGGACCCTGACTGAGGCAGACTGTAAATTCCCTGAGGACTTATCTGTTGAGCTTACCCAGTAAATGTTAGCTGTTTTTATTTCTGCACTGTGATGATATTTTGAAATGTAAGCAATACTTTTTCTTCTGATATTGTCTGTTATCATTTCAATATTCCCAATTAGAGCACCCAAACTGCCAGTTCACTGCTTTATTGAAAGATTTTTGTTTTAACCAAAGCTGTGGAAAGATAAAGAGCGAGTTTGGGCTATGAACTGAATAGACTTCAAAAGACTGAAAGGTTATAATGACAAACCTAAAATAAAGCAAAAAAGCCAAGAAAACAAAACTCTGTTGTATGGGGCAAAATAAGTTCAGGAAAAGGATTCATGGAGTCACATCTGCTTAGAATTGACACTATACTAACCTCCACCTTCAAGAGATGACAAAGCCTTCATACAGGACCAGAGGTACAGGTATAGTCAGGATGATGCTCAGGAGATGCTTGGACTCTTGAACAAAAAACATCACTGAGAATTCTAAGTAGAAAGCCAGTCACAGCACAATCTTAGTTTTCAACAGATGCAGAAATATTAGAACCAATGTTTCACTGGTCACAAGGGGCAATGGAGGAGAGTTCTGCCTGGTGGATAAGTGGTACAGAGCTAGACAAAAATGTTAGCAATATGAGCAGGAGTAAGAATGCACTAAAAAATACCAATGGACAATCCAGTGGTTTGGTGCTATGTGAATGTCTCAGAACTTATATTTAACCTGAAAGGAAGACATTTCTGGATTGAATGACACTAGATTTTGTTCCCCAGGGAAGTGAAATTAAAATGGAAAAGTTAATTTTACCTATGATGATAAATATTATCATTTTCATATCCCAAATATAGAGACTCGGCCACAACCAACAAATAATGTAATTGCTGTTCATGGAAGGAACAGACATGGGCAGTTTTCCATAGAGAGGTAATAGTATGTTCGAAGCTAAAGGGGACAAGGGAGAGACTGTTTTCTAGCACACTTTCTGGCATTCTGGTTCTTATACTTTTTCCACCCACTCTTTTTTGATGTTCATTGAGCCATAGATGCAGAAGATGTGATGTAGATGTGACCTTTGGGGCTGGGATTTCCATGCTCTGTTGATCTCTGCATTGTGTCCAGTTGTGGTATACTGTGATGGTCTCCATTTGCTGTAAAGAGAAGCTTCATTGATGAGGTTTGGTGGCTACACTGATCCACTACATTTAGAATGCAGTGAGGAATTATTCTGGTCTAGTAGAGTGGTTGTAGTAGATTCTGTTCTAAATGAAAAAAGAGGAGAGGATATTGCTAGTGTGTGGAGTTTGATGGAGAAAAGTAGGAGATGGGGATAAAGCTGCAAGTGGGGGTTATATTGTGGGTGATCATCATGAATGTTTGCCAGTGATGTCTATTTGGGAGACTCTGATAATCAGTAAAAATATCACTGTTGCATGTAGTGCTTCCCATGCCCTTCTACAAAAGTGGAAGATTAGAGAACTAAGGGCCCGATTCCTGCTGCATGCTGACAATGGCTGGTCCATCAGAAGACTATCTACTGGAGGCATGGTCCTCAGTGTGGTGGTTTTGAGATGTCAGAATTTCTGGGCATTGGAACCTATTGCCGTGTTTCTCAACTTGTGGGCTTTGTCCCCTTTGGGGGAGGGTCAAAGACCCTTTCATAGGGGTTGCCTTAGACCATTAAAAACACAGATATTTACATTATGATTCATAACAGTAGCAAATTACAGTTATAAAGTAGAAATGAAAATAATTTGATAAAGTTGAGTGTCACTGCGACATGAAGAACTGTTTTAAAGGGCCACAGCATTAGGAAGGTTTAGGACTGAATTATTGAGATGGAGTGCATGGGATGGTATTTCTGTGAATGGACTGATGCTATCTTACAGGGTCGGATTGGGTCTGGAAAGAATGAATTCATTTCTAAGAGTATGTTATTACAAAAAGCGTGACCCTCCATTATCTTTCTTCCAGTTTACTACGTGGCTCCCCTCTCTTACATGTACATACACCATGATACCATCCTTTGAGAGATCCTTGAAAAACAAAGCAGATCTGATGTCCTGCTCTTGAACCTCCAAGAGCTGTGAGATGAATAAACCCTGTTACTTATAAAGTATGTAATCTCTCAAGTCTTTTGTTACAGCAACATAAAAATCACTGGGATAGTCATAGAGTAGTAAGTTCAGGCTGTGTGTCCAGGAAACTGAGTGCCTCAAAATGCTAACATGTCTTCATATGGAGGAATACATGTGCAGTTCTGCCCCAGGTCCACAGTTTGACTAAGTTGACAAGAGGAAAGAGGATTCACAAAGTTGGCATTATGATGAGGTTGATGCTTTGAAAGAACATTCTGGTGACAGTCTGGAGGAAACTTGCAAAGGTTCAGGACTAGAGGCAGGAGGACCAGTTTAGAAGATTTCCTGTAGACTAGGTGAGGAGTAGGAGGTTGTGAAAGGCCGTAAATGACATGAATGGCAAAGACCAGGCAGCAATTGGCAGCACAAAGGAACTGCCTGGATGAGATGAATCTACTGACGTCATTAGGTGATATCCTTGCTTACAGCTTAGGTTTCTGCATGCAAAACACATTTGTTTGTCTTAATAAGCACTGCAAAAATATGAAATTCTGTTCCATAGAGTTTTAAAGAAGGAAGGCATTCCCTGCTAAGCTTGAGGGAGAAGTTAAGCTCCCAGCTGAAGTGGAAAGAAGACAGGCAAGGGCAGTGGGCAAGGGACAGTTTTATGCACATGATTTATTTCCTAGCATATTTAGAGTACCTTCATTCAATCACACTTTGAATTTACTGTGTGTATTTATTTGAACTTTGTGGAACACTTAAAAATATACATTATAATAAGATTTGTTAAAAGAACTGTTTCCATGCATAAGGAAATGTCTTAGAAACAGGAAAAAGAAAGGGCATGTGTATCTCTCCTGGTTCACATAAAAATGGCTGGTTAGTTCTCATTTACTTTGTAGTTTTGACTGCCAATTTCCAATGCATATTCAAAACCATGATGAGATAAAGCAATTGATAAAAGGATTTCATCTGCCTTTCTTTCCTTATATCTATCTATCTACCTACCTATCTATCTATCTATCTATCTATCTATCTATCTATCTATTTATCTGTCTGTCTGTCTGTCTGTCTATCATCTATACAGTAATCTTTGGTGCTCTTGAATGTAGATCTTATGTGATATTGTTAATGGGCTGGAATACAGCCTTGAGCAATCTATTATTCCTTTATCATCTGAACAGTAATAGATCTTATAGTGATTACCTGTTATGTGCCGAAGTCTGGACCATGGACTTTAGAAACATTGACCTGACCCTCCTGACATGCTTGAGAAGTAAGTATAATTAAACAGGAGACAAACTGAGGAACAGGCAACTTTAACTGATTGGTAGACACTGAAATTAGACTTACAATACCAATTATTTTTGAAGAATAATTTTGTTACTTTTTCTCCCTTGTGCCCACGCATATCAACATTACACTGTGATAGGGTCAAACATGTCACTGGGATGTGACTACAGATTTATTTTCTGGTTCTGTACTGTTTCTTGATTTTGAAAAGTATTCTGTGACAGAACCCAGCACAAGTAGTCATGCCTATTACTTTTTCCCAAAGCAGAGGGTACCAAGCACCTGACAATACAGGAGGAAGGAAGTCTGGAAGACAGAAAGCAGTGGGAACAGACCGGAAGTGCTCATGCCTTGCTTGACTGCTCTCTACCCATTTAGCTGGTGGACTGAGCCCCACACTCTCATTCCGAACTCCACACTCTGTCATACAAAGGGTGTTGTATTTCTTCTTTATTTAGGTCTCTAAAAGAATAGCAATGGTTGGAAATCTTAGGAATTGACAGAAATCACATAGCCTTCAGAATGAGCCTTCTCAAAGGCACAGAGGCTGAGAACTGCTTTGTGTTTTGCAGATCTCAACCTTCATTTTTGTCTTAGGCTACAAATTCTACAATCCAACCAAACAGTTCTAAATTCTAGCCTCTATTTTTGAGTTTGACTCTCATCTGGAAAGCATTTGTTATGAATTGAATAAAGAAACCCATTTCAAACATAATTTAGGTGAAATGCGTGACTTCAGATCCAACTTGCAAATGTTTGTTGAAACATGAACAATAGGATGTTGAATTGTGTTTTTTGTAAGGAAATAGGTGTAGGGCTAATATTTTGGTTTGTCAGATTGATGCCAAATGTTATTTTGTGGATGTGACATAAAGGAGCTTATTATTTGTATTTTTGATGGCTTTTTCATATGATTCCTTTGCAATATTACTTGTGTGCCAGGGAATGCTGGACATGCACTATTGGGTTGCAATGTTCAATTTCTTGCTTTCCCCTATGGAGAGGCTGGAACAGAATAGGCAAGAGTACATGTCAGGAGACAAAGGTTGTAGGATAGTGAGCTAATGTCCTGACTAAGGAGACAAAAAGCTTACCTTTCTTAAAAATGTCAACTGATGCTTTCTTTCAGCTTCCTTTCTCATAAATGACACTTTAGCCTTTATGCAAATAGAAACATCATGTACCCATGGTGATATAAACCTGATGAGGAGATTCATTCTGAGTCGATAATAATTCCGATGAAGGGAGCAAACAGCTCCCTTCAGAATCTGTGTCTTGTGGAAAAACTTGCAAAGCCAAAGGATAATTACTAATGTGTCTCTGAGGAATCACAGTGATTGCTTAATTATGTTGGAAACTTTTTTTAACTTAGCAAATTTTTGATATGCAAAGACAAGAATTTTTTATATTTAAAAGTCCACATGTTAAATCACTTACACAGGTCTAAAAATTCAATAGGGAAAACTGTAATGTGCCCTTCTTGAGATAATAACATTTGGAAATTCTTTCTATACTTTCATATCTTCTGGGTGAGTATTTTAAAATACCCATGCAAAGTCTGTAGTTCACTTATTATTGAATCTGGCTGATTTCTGTCCCTCTGTCTGACAGAGTACTGCTTGTCAATTTTTAAGAAGATATGCCTTGCCTTTTAATAGGCATGAAGTGTAGCTAGAGTTTTCCTGCCTTGCCCACAGTCAGGACAAATCTCTGTTACCTGCCAGTCCCACAGCCGCTGAGACTCAACCAAGTAAACACAGAGACTTATATTGCTTACAAACTGTATGGCTGTGGCAGGCTTCTTGCTAACTGTTCTTATAGCTTAAATTAATCCATTTCCATAAATCTATACCTTGCCACGTGGCTTGTGGCTTACCGGCGTCTTCACATGCTCTTTGTCATGGCGGCTGGCAGTGTCTCCCTCACTCAGCCTTCTACTTCCCAGAATTCTCCTCTCTCCTTGTCCCGCCTATACTTCCTGCCTGGCCACTGGCCATTCAGCATTTTATTTATACAGTGATATCCACAGCAATGAAGGAAGATATTGGATGCATTTCTTTCATACTGGTAACAAAGGAACTCAACATATCCCCCCTGGACACTGGACATATGTCTTGAGAGAAATCAATACAAATGGGCTTGAAAGATCAGGACATAATATTATTGCTAGAATACAAGAAATAGATATGCTTCTCCATGGTAAACGAACAAAGAAACTGGCCAATCTCCATTTAAAAAAAAAAAACATTGATGTTGGTATCAGTGTAATTTCTTCTTCCTTCCTTCCTCCCCTCCCTCCCTCCTGCCCCCTCCCTCCTTCCTTCCTCCTCCCCCCTTTCCTTCTTTCTTTCATTTTCTGATGGAGGGAGTAGATTCTTATGTGCTAAAGCTGGTGATGTAGCTGAAGATAACCTTGAATTACTCATCTTTCTTGCTCCATCTCCAACGTGCTGTAATTACATGTATGAGCTAATATACAGTGAAAATATATAGTGAAAAAAAAAGGCTAACATATAGTGAAATCCTTAAGGCTTATTTATTTTGTATATCTTCATGTATATGAGTGTTTTTACCTGCATGTGTGTATGTGTACATGCTCAGTGTCCATGGAAGCCAGGAGAACTGTAATCAGAGTTATGGATGGCTTTAAGTGACCATGTGAATGCTAGTAATCAAATCCAGGTCCTCTGTGAGAGTAGCAAGTTCTATTTGCCAAGCCATCTTGCAGCCCTGTAGATTTTATGTGTAGGAAAAGTTAAGTAAAATCTGTTGAGCTAGAACTGATGTCAAAATCTGGGATTACACGGTTAGGATTGAAGTCAGAACATAATCACAGTGAAGGATTGGTTTAGAATAGCCTCAGTGTGACAAGTAAATATCTGGATGAGTGACAGTGAATATATACTTAACTTTGATGTTCAGTTGGTCTTTCAAGGTAAGGAAGGCACATACACACAAGTGGTGGGGAGGGGGGACAGAGGGAGGGAGGGAGGGAGGGAGGAAGAGAGGGAGGGAGGGAGGGAGAGAATGAATTTGGTCTCTTTGTTGTTGATACTTTTCCATATCTTGAATGAGTTAAGAGTTAATATTCTTTTCACTAGCTCTCTTGTCGTGGCCTGAAAGGCCCATGGAGTTCGCCTGCCTGAAACTATTGATGCATAATACATTACATGGAATAATCTCTGTCCTGTCCTTTGAGCCTTGAGTTCCATTACCACTGCAGTACTTTGATAGTTAAGTTTCTGGGTAACTGAGAAAAGCTGCACACACCATGCCTTCTGTGTGCCTCTGTGCTTTCAAAGGTAGCGAAGCTCCCAGTGCCTAGCAACAAAGGCATGCTGATATAAATCTAAGTTATAATCACTTGCTTAAAAGTATCTCTAGTTAAAATCTCTGGTTGAATCTTTTTTTTTTTCAATTAACCAAACTACAATATATATTTATATGGCACAAATGAAAAGTTTGAGTTATATACTCTAAATCACAAGTGTTTGAGGGATGTCGTTCTTTGTTTTTGAGACAGAGTATCAGGAAGCACGGGTTGGCTTTGACCTTACTATATATTGAAGGGTGACAGCATACTTTTGATCCTCATGCCTCTACCCCCTGAGTGATGGGAATTTAGTTTCATAGCACCACATCTGGTTTATGCAATGCTGGGGATTAAATCTAGAGATTCAGGTATGCTGAGTGTGTTGGCTATTCTTGGTTGTCAACTTGATTACATCTGGAAATAACTGAAACCTAAGAGGCTGGGTAACTTGTGAGTTATTATTCTTGATTGAATCATTTGAAGCAGGAAGATCCATCATAAATCTGGGCTACACTTTTTGGTGGCAGCCTATATGAAGGACACTGAAGAAGGGAACACTTGATATTTGCTTGCTTGACCCCTCTCTCTGGCAAGTTCATTCCTTCACTATTTTAGAGGCTACATCTTAGGGATTCCAATGTATACTGGGGACCAGCTGAGACACCCACCTTTATGGATGGACTGAAGAACTACTGGATTCTTGGACTTTTGGTCAGGAGACAGCCGTCTTTGGACTAGCAGGACCACAACTTGTAAACCACTCTCATAAATCCCATTTATATGTGTAGATTCATTGTATCAGTTTTGTTCCTCTAGAGAACCCTGACTAATACACTGAGCAGGCACTCTGTCAGCTGAGCTACATTCCCAGGCCCTGTGTTTTTCAGAAAGTCAGCTCTAATGGATGGATGAAATCTGCATACTAACTTTCAGGTCTACTTTTGTCCATGACAAGCTGATTAGCTAAGATATGTTGTTCAATGATGAAATATTAAGATTTTTGGAAAAGAGATTATTAAAATGGATGAAACTGTATAAAACTGATATATAAAAATCCAAAATTGTCATAAATCAGAATAATTCAAGACTAGGAATTCAAAATTAGGAAATTAAGGATGAAATAATTTAAATGAGCAAAAATTGGTTCATCAGCATTGTATGGTATTTTTATGATGGATAAGCACATGCTTTTTATGCTACATACTATGAATTCATTAGACACAGGCTTTGGGCTGATTGGGCTTCTGGTGTTATGATCATTGACCTACTCTCTGTGAATAATTTGCTGCATGTTCTTTCTAGCTTATTGGCTTGTCTGTGACTCAAGGTAAGGAAGAAAAGTAAAAGAAATGTTCCCAAGAGAACAAAAATTCTGCCTTTGATTCATGGTAAACTCTTTGCAGTACTTTTCCCAACTGCTGAAAAGACAAATTTAGCAGAAATCAAGTCCCAATTTGCAGCATCTGGAATTCACCTTCGAGGGAGTAAATGACCTTGTAAAATTGACTACATGAAATTTTAAGATCACTTATGAATAAATCTTTCTATTCATTTCTTATCTTTCTACCATGTGTTTTCACAATTTGCAGGTGATTTTACTAAAGGTACCTGAGATATTTGAAATGGGAGTCAGGAAACTAAAGAAAGAAATTGCTTCTGGGTTCAGTAGTGAATCAAAATAAGTAACTATCCAGACTAGTTTTATGTAAACTTGATGCAAGTGAGTGTCATCAAAGAGGAGGGAACCTTATTTGAGAAAATGCGTGAGCCGGGCGGTGGTGGCGCACGCCTTTAATCCCAGCACTCGGGAGGCAGAGCCAGGCGGATCTCTGTGAGTTCGAGGCCAGCCTGGACTACCAAGTGAGTTCCAGGAAAGGCGCAAAGCTACACAGAGAAACCCTGTCTCGAAAAACCAGGAAAAAAAAAAAAAAAAAAAAAAAAAAAGAAAATGCCTCCATAAGATGGGGATGTAGGCAAGCCTATGGGGCATTTTCTTAGTGATTCATGAGAAGGACTCAGCCTATTGTGAGTGGTGTTACTCTTAGGCTGGTGGTCTTGGGTTCTATAAGAAAGCAGGCTGAGCAAGCCATGAGGAGCAAGCCAGTAAGCAGCACCTCTCCATGGCCTCTGAATCAGTTTCTGCCTCAAGGTTTCTGCTTTTTTGAGTTTCTGTCCTGACTTCCTTCAATGGTGAAAACTGATACAGAAGAGTAAATCAAGTACATCTTTTCCTCCCCAGTTTTTTTTTTTTTTTTGAGCATGTGTTTTATCACAGCAATAGTAACAAACTAAGGCAGAAATTGGTACCACGAATAGTAAGGTATTGCTGTGACAGACCTGCCAGTGTCGTATTTGGGAGGATTGTGATAAGAAAGTTGAGAGAAGTGCTGACAATGGCTTGTAAAGTCTCAGAAGGAATCAAAGACACTGCCAGGCCTTTTGTATGAGGAATCTGCAATGTCTGGTTACCTGGAGCTAAATAATAGGCTGTGATTAACAAGAGACCAGAACCACTAAAGTAAATCCTTTGCTTTGCTGGAATGATGGATGCTGGTCAGCTGAGACTGGAGAATCAGCTGTGATTAAAAAGAGATCAGCATCATTGAAGTGAAGTCTTTAGGGAAGTGTTTCATCAGGATCAGCTTACAGAAGCTGTGTTCCAGAGGAGGCCAAGGTTATACCTCCTGCTGGAAGCCAAAAACTTGGTAGTGTTAAGAGTCACCCACATGGTACTGATTTTGGAGGCATGAAGGAATCTTGGAGAGAAGCTGAGCCTTGGTACTGTGTGGCAGGGCTAGCATCCCTGAAGAGAGCCCAGGAGAGGATATTGGTGAAAGTAACAGCTTAGTTGCAACAAGGGACTCCAGCATTTTAGAAATATAAGTACTTTAAGATGACCACCAAGAACTTGGCAACAATGGACTGGAGCCAGCTGGAGCCTGGAAGATAAGCTGTGTGTGCTGCAGAGAGCAGAGCTGTAGAAGTGACCCAAGCAGCCTGGAGGAGCCCAGAAGATGCTGAGTGGATTACAGATATCAGACACTGAGTTATTTATACTGTTGAAGTTGGGTTTTGCCTTGTGTAGATTGTGACTGTGACCTTGTTCTTCCCTCTTGAAATAAAAAAGTATTGAACTTACTTTTTTATTTTATAACAGCCCACAGTTGAGAAACTTTCAATTTTAATTATAAGTGACTGAATTTTTAAAAAGAGACTGGTTTTTAAGTGTTTGAAATTTATAAGAATGTGTGACACTTTAAGGTCCTAAAATGTTTTATATTGTGATTTTTTTTATTAATGTGTGATCTTGGAAATGAACGAGAAAGTAAAATTGTGGCTGAGTAGTGATATGTTTGTATGTCAAGTTGATAAGGGGTCAGCAGTCTTAGCTAGTTTTATGTCAACTTGACACATGCTAGTGTCATGAAAGATGGGAGAGCCTCAACTGAGAAAATGCCTCCATAAGATCAGGATATAGGCAAGCCCATGGGGCATTTTCTTAATTAGTGATTGATGTGGAAGGGCATAGCCCACTGTGGCTAGGGCCACCCCTGTGCTGGTGGTCTTGGTTCTATAAGAAAACAGGCTGAGCAAGCCATGGGGAACAAGCCAGTAAGCAGCATCCCTCCATGGCTTCTACATCAGCTCCTGCCTCCGGGTTCCTGCCTGTTTGAGTTTCTGTCCTGGTTTCCTTCAGTGGTGAGCAGTGATATGGAAGTGTAAGCCAATTAAACCCTTTTACCCCATGCTGTTTGTTCACAGTGTTTTATCACAGTAATAGTAACCCTAATTAAGATAGTAAATATGTAAGTAAATAAATAAGTCAACATGGATGGTTAGCATTGTTTCCTCTGCAATTGCATTGAGAATGGCTAATACTCAATTAAGATACCCTCTGGGGAGAAGAGTCATGCATTTTATATTATCATAAGCTTTTTAACATAAAAACTCCCAACTAGTTTGATACTTGGTTCTATTATTTGTTGAAAGAGTATCTGCCCTCATCTACCCACAGATCAACCATGGAGTTGAGAAATTTGGCATTGTTTTGTAAAACTGAGATGTCCTAAATATAAGATTTTTAAATAGAAACCATCATCCATAAAACTAATTTGTTTCTGTAGACAATTCTAAAGTTATAATGCCTATGCATATTTCATACTCAGAATCAAAATACATTACATCATTGGCTTGGAGTATATGCACAGCATACAGGCCATGAAGTTCCCTCAGCTGTAATTCCTGATGGGAAGTAAAATGATGCTTTTCTTACGACCACAGTTACTGGTGCTTTACTGAAAGGGAGATTTGGATTCAATGGTGTGGAATGTGATCTGTGATTCTGCATTTCTAACAGGCTCCCAGGCACATGGGCTGGCTACTGGTCTGAGGATTTTATTTCCTACAGCAAAGGAATAAAGGCATTTAATCTGTCTATCTTGATAGACTTGAACTGGTGATTCATCCAGAATTTATCCCTAACTTCCTTTAAAACATTCATTTAGATCTTTTTGATTAGGAGTTCATATTGAAGTCTGAAAATGTCAAGTGTTCCAATTAAAATATTTGTAAGATAGCTACAATGTTTAGGAAAGCCTAGATTGTGGCAGCTGTTCCTCATTGTACTCTTCTTACTCAACACAACTTTAAAGAATTTTTGTTTTGTTTTGTCTTGTTTTGTTTTTTATTTCACTTGTATGGGTGCTGGGTCTGCATGTGTGTCTGTACCACATGTATACCAGGTACCTACAGAGATGAGAAGAGGGTGTTACATCTTCAGGAAATAGAGTTATAGACTGTATTGGGCTGCCATCTGCGTCCTCTGGAAGAGCAGCCACTGCTCTTAACTGTTGAGATGTCTCTCCAGCCCCTCAATGTAGCTTTTTAAGGGGAAATGTAATTGTTTTATATGCTGATTCTTGACAATATTGTTACTTTCTATTTCCCTGAGAATTCTGTCTGATTTTATAAGAAATATAGTTTGAGAAGTGTTAGATGGATTCTATGTAATTGGCAAAGGATTTTTTTTATGTAATGTTATAGATGATGAGTAGATTCCTCAGAGAAACAGAGAACAGTATTTTTCTCATATGAATTTAGACTCTGTGAAATAGATACTAGTCTGAAAGATGAAGGAATTTTACAAAAGAAGAAAAAGAAGGAATAGGAGAAAGCAGAAGATAAGGAAGAGGAAGAGAAATGGGAGGAAGAGGAAGAGGAGGAGGAAGACACAGGTGAAGAGGAGGGAAAAGGAGAAGGAGAACAGAAGTTGCTACATTTTTGGGTGCAATGAGAAACTGATGGAATTTTGAAATGTCACCTCTGCCTTGTGTGCTGAGATATCAAGTATTCATCTGTCTTTCCATTTTACAGGTTTCCCATCAGCCCCAATTGCTATATAGTTAAGTTGTCTAATCCCTCATGAAAATGGGTCACACACACCATGTAGGGTTTGCATATCTTGGATACACTATGTCCTAGGATTTAACAACATTCTTCATACACTGAACTCTGAGAACCATCACCTTGTAGTTTGGCTTAGCTACTGTAAAGAATAAGCCCATCATCCGACAAATTAAAATTTTAATTTCTCTACGATACCATGGAGACTATTAGTCAAATGGCAAACATACTCAAAGGTATCTGACTTTTAAAAGAGAATTACTGTTAACAAAATGCAACTCTATTTGGTAGAATCTGGGACATTATGACAGAAGGAAGGGTTCTCAGAGATAAGTATATTTAGGAAGAGAAGAACTGTGTTGGGGGCAGGTAGACCCACAGAGGCAAGGTATTTATAACTTAGGCGTTCCTCAGGAGTGAAACCTTCAAAGATGTTTCTCAGAAGAGAAACAACTTCCCCTTTCCTTGTGAACTCAGATTCTCTAAATAGATACAAGCCCTTCGTCAGCTCACACACACATTGTTGTGGAGAGTGGCCTTTGCCCTGAGAAGCAGGCTCTAGAGGAGATAGAGATCTGAGGGTAGAAGCAGCACATTTTGTGTATGCCAATGATTTGTAGGTTGTTCAAGATGCTATTTGGCTTTATGATTTTTTCCAAGCGACAAAAGCAGCCTAGCAGGAGAAAGTGGTAGCCTGTTTGCTGCATAAATGCAGGTTGTAAAATCCTTTCAATTGACTGAAACAACAAAAATATTTATTAGAATTTACAAACTAAATGCTTAATAATAATTACATGGTTTTATTTCGCTTACTTTGGAAGGGGAAGACATTTCCTGAGGCATTAGACTTATGACGCAGAGTAAGCTCAGAGCTGACTGAGGATTGTAACTGTGCATACAGTGAGGGTAGATCTGAAGCTGATCTAGAAAACCATATTCTTAATACCCTGACTCTTATTCTGACTGGGGTTCCTTGCAGCTATCTTCTTTTAGCCTTTGTTTCTTCCTTCTACACTTGCTCTGTGAAATAGGATATAATAATCTGTGCATGAGTACAATTTCTGAAAGCAATCAATGTTTTCCCTCAGGATGAAAAATAATTTGTACGTGGAATGAAGAATATTATTACCTTAATTTTAACCACATGTTGATCATTTAAAAAAGACATTAGGCAACTGCTTTGAAATCAGATGTGGAATATAATAAAATATCGTGAAAGACCCTATTGTATAGACATAGGGAAATGAGATTGATATCTGCTAAGCAAAGGCTCTTTGAGCTAGGAAATGACGCAATGGGTATGAGTGTCTGCTTTGCAAGCATGATTATTGCTTTTAAATATCAAGCACCTATATGCAAAGCTGGAAATGGGTGTACATATCTGGAAGCCCAGCTTTGTAGGGAAGAGAAGGCAGATCCTGAGAGCTCACTGCAAAGTCAGCTTAGCCAAAAGCCAAACTTCAGGTTTCAATGAGAGACCTCCAGGAAACTCTGTGAAGGGTGATTGAGGAAGACATTGGAAGTCCTCCCCTGCTCTCTGGTCTCTGCATGTGTGCATTGGCAGGTACTCAGCACAACACTCACGTGACACACACACAGGCACACACACACACACACACACACACACAGAGAGAGAGAGAGACAGAGACAGAGACAGAGAGAAAGAGATACACAGAAAGAGGAGGGGAGCTTCCTCATAGGTCTGAAAAATAAAGTGTGAATTCAGTGTGTTCCATTGTTTTAAAAATCACTGAGATCATTAATTCAATCATGAACATTGAAATTTCATGGCTCCAAGGACTCTGAAGTGAGAAGAAGACTCAAAGCAAGGGTCAAGGTGTTCAAGTCTTTCCAAAGCTTTGACTTTATACTATGGTTTGAATGTGGCCCCATCATAGTTTATATGTCAGAAATTTAATCATCAATTATGCAGTGTTGATAGGTGCCATTTCAGATGTGATTAGGTCATAAGTCTCAGCCCTCCTGTCCTTAAGGTCCTGTAGAAATGACAACCCCAGCAACAGGCTTCTTATAGTCAATCCATCTGAATGTGGAGGCCAGTAAGCAGGCCAGTATTGAATAACTGTTTTTTCCTAGTAGTTTGTAAGCATAAAGAAAGTAGAAGATGATCTTCACAGAAGAACTTTCCCCTTGAGGTCCTTGTGGACAACACTGGGGTAGTGAGTCTGGCAGAGTTCACAATATTTCTTATTTATAGAATTTTTAAAAGAAAAAAATGAAAGCATAAATTCTTCCACTATTATTCTCTCTGCTCCTTAGACTTCTTGATGTCTGAAAATACAGTCCATCAGCCAGTCCTTTAGATTCTGCTGAGATAGGAGGAAATTTGTGAAATTCAACCAGAGAGCAAGTTTTCAAAATAATTGACTTAGTATATTTTTATGGGCATGGGGTTTGCAGAATAGATGCCTGTGTGGAATTCTTACACTGTTGCAAAATATAAAGGAAAATGACAGTGTGAGACATATACTTGGTTAGAGGAAGGAACAGATAAGTAAGTATGTAAGAATTTAAATAAGTGTATATTGTTCCTTTTAGATTTAGTCAGCATAATAGTTTAGATCCTATAAAATTATAAACTATGATGCACTTGACAATATAACCTATAAGATTTCCTCATGTTTTCCTTGGGCAGTTTCACTCCATAAGGACTGTCTTTGAGTCTTTGACCCACGTTGCATTGATTTCAGTGCAGGATGAGGAGAGATATAGGCATGCTTCTATCCTGTTTTCCCAGGATCATTTGTTGAAGAATCTGTCTTTTTGCTGGGGTTTGTTTTAGTTGCCATTGTGTAAAATCATCTGGCTATAGCTGTGAGAGATTATTTTCTGTCTTCTCTTTTATCATACTGATCCACATGTCTGTTTCTGTGATGGTACCATGCTATGCTTTTTACTATGGCTCTGTTTTACACTTTGGAATACACATAGTGTGATTCCTCAAACATGTTTTTTTTTTTTTTCTGTTTAGCATCACTTTCACTGTTTGGAGTCTTTTCTTGTTTCCTTGTTCATGAAACCATCAGAGCTACTCTTGGTTGTCTACATTCCCATTAGATGAATCTTAAAAATTTTGATGAAAGTCCTGGATATTGGTGTTGGAGAGATCCTCAGCAGTTAAGAGCACTTACTTCTCTTGCAGAAGACCCAGCTTTGTTTGCCAGCACCCGTATGGTGGCTCAAAACCATCTGTAACTCTAGTTCAAGAAAATACGACACCCTTTTCTGGCTTCTCCAAGTACTACATGTACACAATCTTGTGTTGCAACACTTAGCTGTAATACCAGCACTCAGGTAGTGGAGGCAAGATCAGAAGTTCAAGGTCATTCTTGACTACATAGTAAGTTTAAGGAGTCTGGGTTGAATGAAGCCTTGTCTAAACGAAACAGATGAACAAAATAACAAAAGAGGTGTTATTATTTTTATCTTTATTTATATAGTAGAGTTCCTCTTAATAAATGAATTCTTTTCAACTCAGTTTATTCTTTCTCAATTCTGATTTTCGAAAGACTAGTGGAGTAATTCTAATGAGAAAGTAAAAGTTCATCATTCACATTTATCTGTGTTTTCAAAACTCAAACGTTTATGCCACTAGGATAATGTTGGGAAAAATGGGACTCCCCAGTCTGTTGACCATAGTCCTGTATTCCTCCTCCCACTCTGCACTCAGGACAGTGTAGCACTGGGACTTCCCAGTCTGCTGACCACAATCCTGTACTCACTTTTTCCTGACTCCTCCCACCCTACACTCATAATGACAGTGTAGCATTGGGACTTCCCAGTCTGTTGACCACAGTCCTATACTCCTTGCTGTCTCCTCCCATCCTACACATGACAGTGTGGCACTGGGACTTCCCAGTCTGCTGACCACAGTCCTGTACTCACTTTTTCCTGACTCCTCCCACCCTACACTCATGGCAGTGTGGCAGATTTTCTTCCTTTCTCTCAGAAGGTTGTTTTGAAGAGCTCTGTTCTTTGAGGTCCTTATGAGGCAAAGGATCTCAGAAAAAGGTCTACTTAGGTAGTAGTGGCATAGCATTAAGGGAGTCAGTTTGATCCAGCACAGACATTGGGGCTTGGGGAAAGCATGTTCAATAGTTTGCTACCCATTTCTGAAGACAACTTTCTAATCCAGACCAGATAGACAACCTTGAAAAGACAAAATACATTGTTCTGTATAATTAATGTATTGTATGTATTTTCTTTCATCAAGAGGCAGTATTCTTGAAGTGATTCAATTTCAGGACAAGTATTCAACAAGTAGACAAAATTCCACTTATTTTGCCACTTAAAGTGGACTTCTCCAGTACATATTTCATCTGCTTAATTTTGAGAAAGAAGCCCTGGTCTCTTTGTATCGGAAGCACATATATAAGGTGGGGTGGGGTGGTATAGGATATTCATTTTAGGAGAGAGGTGGGCAGTTCAGTATGAAGTTTTGTGAAGTCCTAGGTTGCCATTTTTACTTCCAGTCTTTAGGGAGTAATTTTTCTCCCCCCCCCCTCTCTTCCACTTTCATTTATTTTAATTTTTAGGTAAAATCTCACAAATCAGACTGTCCTAGAACTCCTTATATTGTTTAGGCTGTCCTAGCCTCTGGAGTATCAGGACTGCGTCTGTGTGCCATCAGTCCTGGCTGCTTCTCAGTGTCTTAACCAACTTAACCAATCTGAATCCCTCTGCCGTTCTTTCTCCCCACTGGATCTGCTTGTTGATTTGAATTATCCACCACTTTCAAAAACACATTGTTCTTACCGATCTCTGCCGTCTGGCTGCTGCCATTTCTGTTCTAATTACATTCCTTTCTACGGATAAAATTATCATTTATTCTGAACAGTCTGTGTTCTGGTGACCTCCAACCATCGATCAGCTCTTTATTCATTCACCAACTGTTTTTCATTTCATTCTTCCTTCCTACCTGGTGAAGCTGAGAATATGAATTTCTGTTTATAGATAAAACCAACTGTACAGCATATGCACCTGTACGACTGTGGCCATATCTGTGCATCACACACAGAGGATGTCACTGCACAGCGGATTTCGCATGAAGTTCAGGTCATGCTGCAGTTCAGCCCTAGGAGTCCAGAGCTAATTCGGGAGATGTTAGAAGAAAGAAGCAAAGCTGTGAAATTCTAGCGTTCTGGATGAAAATGAGTATTTTCTCCCGTTGGTAGAAAGATGCTCACTTTTTTTTTTTTAATTTTTATTTTGCAATATAATTCAATTCTACATATCAGCTACGGATTCCCTTGTTCTCCCCCCTCCCGCCCCCCTCACCTTCCCCCCCCAGCCTGCCCCCCATTCCAATCTCCTCCAGGGCAAAGCCTTCCCCACAGACTGAGATCAACCTGGTAGACTCAGTCCAGGTAGGTCCAGTCCCCTCCTCCCAGGCCGAGCCAAGCGACCCTGCATAAGCCCCAGGTTTCAAACAGCCGACTCATGCAATGAGCACAGGACCCGGTCCCACTGCCTGGATGCCTCCCAAACAGATCAGGCCAATCAACTGTATCACCCACTCAGAGGGCCTGATCCAGTTGGTGACCCCTCAGCCATTGGTTCATATTTCATATGTTTCCGTTCGTTTGGCTATTTGTCCCTGTGCTTTATCCAACCATGGTCTCAACAATTCTCGCTCATATAAACCCTCCTCATTCTCGCTAATTGGACTCCCAGAGATCCACCTGGGGCCTAGTCATGGATCTCTGCATCCAGATCCCTCAGTAGTTGGATGAGGTTTCTAGCACGACAATTAGGGTGTTTGGCCATCCCATCACCAGAGTAGGTCAGTTCGGGCTGTCTCTCGACCATTGCCAGCAGTCTGTTGTGGGGGTATCTTTGTGGATTTCTGTGGGCCTCTCTAGCACTTTGCTTCTTCCTATTCTCATCACTTTTAATACAAATAACAGAGATAGAATTGCCCACAGCAACTTCCTCTCCTCTCACACGTTCAGCATTCAAACATCCTGTGTTAACATAATGGATGACAGCCCTGTTTCTCAGCGCCGGCAAAGTGAAGACAGACCTCCGCAAGGCTACAATGTACATGTGTGCGTTTTTCTCTACAAAGCTGTTTCCCAATGTCTTAAAGTTGTTAAAGATGCTCACTCTTTATGCTGCTCTTAGCTAGTGCTCATCCTGAAAATGTAAGTCAAAAGTCGACAAAAAAACTCAAAAATGCCTGAGATTGCTTTCCTACATAGCAGGGGCCAGCATGCTGTCTGAGTTTGGGCTGCAATATGGTGAAATCTGCTTGCTTTCAATTATTCAAACCCGCTTATATTTTTCATGCCAAGTTGGGTAGGTTTATAGTTCCATCTTTTTTCCAATCCTAAAATGAGATGCTTTGCATAAATTATACCATCCCTGTGCTACTGTGAGGAAGAGTACCTTCTAGAGCCTTTTAAGAAATTCCTACACTCCAAAGCCAGGGATTTCTTCCTGTTACTGACTAGGTAAAACTCCTGCCTTTTGCCTCCTGATGTTCAGTGGCTTGTGCCTAGTGTTCTTGACTGGCCATGCCATATGTAGTAAATTTCCTTTCAGCAAGAACAATATTACTTAGAGAGGTCCCTTGATCAAGCAGTAATTTCATGGGTCACAATCCGTTAACTGATAAAACATAAAGAAAACAATCAGGAATTGATTAGCTGATTTCAACCTCAGCAGGCTGATTCTGCCTCTGCTGCTGTTATCTGTGCTCACAGCCCTAGCTGCTGTGTGTGCTAGTCCGTGTGCTTATTTATTTATTTTTACCCTCAAGCACTAGCTCTGATTGCAGTGATTGAAGGACTTGGTTGTCAGGCTAATCTGAGAAATAGCAAAGTCCACATCTGGTTGATCATATGGCAAATACCCGACATTACCCACCAGCCCCTTCCTGTGGCCATGTCAATAGAGCTATCCAGGAATGTTTTTTTCCCTCTCATTGACTTTTTAAAAAAATCCCTATGACACTGGGATTGAGACCCAGCAGGTTAGGAAGCATGCCAGCATCCTGTTGAGTGAGAAGAAAAGGCTGAGAATAGGAAGTATATTGACCCAATTCATTGTACAATGAGCATAGAGGTGCCAGGACAAGTGGTGGAGGTAAAAGCTCTGTGAAGGCTTTTGAGAGCAGGAGATGTAGGACAATGGGGGACACATGGAGCTGGGGTTAGGGGCTGAGGAAGACTCCGTCAGGCACTGCGCTAGAATACGCTGTGGCAGGCGCCCCTTCCATTGTTTCTTTCTGCTGAGCTGATTAAATAGCAGCATTCTGTGTTAATTTCTTTTTTTTTCTTTTTTCTTTTCTTTTTTTTTTTTTTTTGGTTCCTTTAATTGCTAATGCCTATTTGAAGTAGTGGGACTTCCAGCTGCTGGCTTAGAATGAAACAACTTCAGGAAACAAAATTAATTGGTTCGTCCTTTGTTTGTGTACATAAAAATTAAATAAAAGGTCTTAGACTATGTTATTATTCATGCAAAATATGCCCAAATTCCTAGAAATAATCCAACATAGACGATTTAAGATGCCTTTGACCCTCCTTTGTAGATAAAATGAGCTTTGTAAGTAAACATATTTTGTATTAGTTACTTTTTGTTGCTGTGATAAACTATCATGACCAAAGGCAGTTTATGGATGAAAGAGTTTGTTTTGGCTCACAGAGGGAGAGCCTGGGGCACATGCAGGGGGCAGAGTGCTTCAGGATGATATTCCCGACTCCAGATATTCTTCCTGGACAAATATTTGGGGCCTCACAACAGTGGGAAAGAAGGATCCTATCACTCTCAATACTATTGGGAAAGACCCTCACAAGTGCTACTGCTACAGAGACAATCCTGCTTGGGACCCAACAGGTCCAACATAGCTAGTTGTCCAACCAAACTGAGGACAACCTCAGTCTAGTTCAGTAGAATACAATTACCCCGTGGAACCAGACAGACCTCCCTGGCAGCCATGCTTTTACAATATCATAGAGGGCTAGACCTACTCAGGCCTGGAAAGGGTGACATACGGGTCTTCTTGAGAGAAGAGTTTTGTTTCTATGAAAACCAATCAGGGATCCTGAGAGAAAAATGCTAGACACTTGTTAGGACAAATAAATGCTAGAGACAAGACCAAAGGATCTTACTGGATTGAGACCTGGACCTCTTCAAACCCATGGCTGCTCCCCTCCCCCCACAGGACCTTTAATTATGATTCTCCTGACCTATTGTTTGGTCCAGGCTTATGAAGCTTCTAACTCATGTCATTAGAAATATGGCAGAAGCTGTTAGCCTGCAGGTCATCTGCTAGTATCAGAGGATTCCATTAGAAAGGTCAGAAGGTGTCGTGACAATGAAGAGGAGGGGATGTGGCCGAAATCCTCCAAACTGCCACTTGTTGAGGACAATAGAAATTCCTTCCTGCTCATCTGCCCTCCTTTGGGAAAGCCCTGCTCAGCCATTTTGGTTTGCTGCCACCTACCAGCTTTCATATTTCTACTTCCAGTTTGCTGATGGTTGCTCTTCTGCACATAAAAGAATGATGAAGCAAAGTTTAATCAACTTTTTCACCCCAACTGAAAGTGGCTCGGTGACTCAGTTTCCCAGAAATTCTCACAAAAGCTGC
Organism: Peromyscus eremicus; assembly: GCF_949786415.1. Classification (NCBI taxonomy): domain Eukaryota; kingdom Metazoa; phylum Chordata; class Mammalia; order Rodentia; family Cricetidae; genus Peromyscus; species Peromyscus eremicus. The sequence continues at coordinate 7,514,515 of NC_081435.1, forward strand.
ACAACCAGCAGTTACTATATTTTTTACTTATCTGTGTTTTTGAATGGCATATTTGAGGTAGGAAGGCATGAAAGATGGATCTTAGATAATTAAGAATACTAAGCCCAATTCTTGACCATCTTGTGGCTTGACTAGTTATTACTGGTTTTGTGACCTCAAGCAAGTGAATAAAACACTATCAGACTATTCCCTTAAAAACTGGAGGGAGGGGCTGGAAAAGAGGTTCATGGTTAAGAGTACTTGCTGCTCTATAAATGGATTTGGCTTTGAAACAGGAGTCTCACAACTGCCTGTAACTCTCTTTTGGCCTCCTTGGGCAACTCTGTACATAAGGTATACATGCACATACATGCACACACACACACACACAAAGAAATCTGCAGGAAAAATGGATGTCAACATTCATAGCAAGTCCTTATTGTTGCCTGACAATTCTACAATATAAAGTCTGGAGAAGTGTTTGTAGTCTCTACAGTTCCGTAGACATTTATATGGCTTAACCATTCAGCAGATAGCCATTCAGCCCCTTGTATAAATTCAGTTGACTGAAGAGTGTTGGAAAACCCCTAAGAGAGGGCGCAGATGCTGCTTCCTGGTTATTCTCCCAAGGCTGTCTTAGGTAGCATTACCCAGATTTGATTTCCTACTTTTCTATTGTTAGCCTATTTATAGGGAATCCTTTTCTCCAATAAAAGATTCACATTATCAAAGCTCCAAGGACAAATTTACAAAATCAGAATGTCAATTCATTACAGCAAGAAGAAACAACTGCTGTGCCAGCTGAAATACACATGCAGCCATGCTTTTCTGTTTCCTCCTTTCTCTCATAGACAGAAATACCCAGAGACCCAAGCTGCTGCTCACATCTTCACAAAGGAGTAGGCACGACAACACCAGAAAAGGATTTTCTCTGGCTGCTTCTTCCGGGATGTGTTCTCGAGTGTACGTATGCTTCAGCAATTCCCTTTTTCTGATATGGACAATAAGTCCTTGCCTCTGAAGGACGTTGAACAAGCAAGATAATGGAAAGCAAAAGACAATTCTCTCTCCTCCAGTTGTACCTTACTGAAGAGCCAAAGGCAGACTGTTCTTGATCTCACCCCCCTTTGCGGGGAAAATCACTTAGAGGTGAGGTCAGCAGGGGCCACAGAGATGCTAGAGAGGAGAGGGCAAGGTAGTGCTTGGTGTGCAAGAACTCTGCCACTCACCTGCCCAGGAGCCTGTGGGCCATCAGTGAGTTTTACATAAACATTTGGTGCCTAAAATGGGGTGCTTTGTATCTTCCCAGGGGAACAAAGTCTTCGGACTCTGCCATGGTGCGTTGTCAATGCACTGACTATCAAGATCTGTGGTCTTGGCACAATTGGTAAAATCACTTCTGATTCAGGCTTGGGATGGAAAGAGGGAGTGAAGAAGATGATCTTTAGATTCAGACAATGTGAACATTGCTCTAAGCTGCCAGGAGAGCATGGTTTATCCTAATCCTAAAGTCTGCATACAGTTAAGGGGACTGTTAGCAAACACGTAAGATAGATAGGGCCTTTCCCCACAGAAAATTAGGGAGCTAATGTGCAGCTAACCAGATACTCGCAGAGAGGCTCAGAGTTGATTGATTGGATTTTGCAAACTAAAATTCGTACTCATGTCTATTTTACGATGCTTTTCAATCTTTGTCTAAGACTGCAACATTTATCTCATTTCCTAATTCTTAGGAGAAATTTTCCTATTGAATTGCCCTCCTGTCTAGGAAAGATATTCAAGTAGGCCTACCATCAAACATTCTGATGCCATTGTTAAAAAGTCTAATGTGGATGGGGCTGGGGAAGTCCAGGAGGCATCAACCTATACCAAGAATTACAGTCAACTAAGAAATGCTGAGAGTGGGAGAAATACATTTTCCCAGGGATGTACATACCAATTAGTTATCCAATAGCACATGGATACATAGCCCTGAAAACATATATACAAGTAACACACAAACTGAGTAGGTAGTACTTAAGTATTTTGGGGATATATTTAATAAATTTGATAAATTTGTACTATATAGTATGTGTATTAACAATTAATTCAAAGATATCATGAATTTAAAAAGACCAATAAGGGGTATGTGAAAGGGTTGAAAGGGAGGGAAGGAAGGGGGAAGGAGGTAGGAAATAGGAAATGTGTGTGTGTGTGTGTGTGTGTGTGTGTGTGTGTGTGTGTGTATTACAATCTCAAAAAATAAAAGAAATAATTAATAATCATTTAAAATTTCATTTTAAAAAGTAAAATCAGGGTAAACAGGGGTGGTTTTTATTCTAGAATTACTAAGAAGAAGGAGTGGTAAAATAGAAAAAGAGGTCCCGAGCCTACAAGAAGCAAGGGGTATACCCTGAACATGTCCTGAAGGAAGCTACATCTCTTTCTCACTTCCCTCCCTCCCTTCCTCCTTTCCTTCCTTTCTCGCCACTTCTCTCTTACGTATGTGGTTGTGCATATGTGGGGAGCATACATCTTTACATGTGTTTGTATGTGTACATATTGTGGAATATTATTTTAAGGTGTGTTACATTTGATAATGTTGAGGAACATTTGTTTAATGATGCAAAGATATGCTGCATTCTTTTATGTTGCATTTGTTTAAATGTGAAGCTGTGTTACTTTGCCTGTCTAAAACACCAGATTGGTCTAATAAAGAGCTGAATGGCAAGGCAGGAGAAAAGATAGATGGGGCTGGCAGGCAGAGAGAATAAATAGGAGAAATCTGGGAGAAAGGGAGATTGGGGAACAAGAGAAGAAGGAGGAGGATGCTGGGGACCAGCCACCCAGCCACACAGCCAGACACAGAGTAAGAAGCAAAGAAAAGATATACAGAAATAGAAGAAGGTAAAAGTTGAGAGGCAAAAGGTAGATGGGATAATGTAAGTTAAGAAAAGCTGGCTAGAAACAAGCCAAGCTAAGGCTAGGCATTTATGAGAAAGAATTAAGTATTCATGTGTATTCATTTGGGAACTGGGCAGTGGGCTTCCCAAAGAGTAAAGGGTAAAAAATAACCAACAACATGTACATGGGTATATATGCATGTGGAGACCATAAGTCAATATCAAATATCTTATTCTGCCTATTGGTTTTTTGAGACAGGGTCTCAGAACTAGTCAATTGGCTGGACTGGCCAGCCAGCATGCCCCACCCCAGAGACTTTTCTATTTCTTCCTCCCTATTGCTAGGATTACAGGTGTATACTGCCATACTTGGTTTTTTTATGTGTGATAAGTGCTGAAAATCTGAACTCAAGTCCTCAGGATTGAGAGGCAAGGGCTTTACCAACTGAGCCATCTCTCCAGTCTCCACTTGACTTTCATTGAAGAATATATAGGAGCTTGTATTGCAAAGAAGATGAAATGAAATGACTTGCTAGGGAAAATAATCTGACATAAGAAATATTGTGGGAGTAAGACATTGCAAACAGTTTGGAAGTATCTATTGAAGTAAATAAAGTCTCCACCAATAGATATAAAATGTGCTATCTATCATGGAAGCTGTTTCTTTAATACATTCCCCCACCTGTGGATTCATCCATTATTCTCTTGCTCAAGCACCAAGCTGAATACATATGGACAAAGGTTAGAAGGTTGGCCTGAGTTACAGATGTTGCTTCTTCAAGAAACTGTCATTTGAACTGAGCGGCTGGAAGATGTCTCTATAAGTAACTGTTTTCTCTCAGGAGAGACTTGGATATCTGAGCTAATCAAACTTAAGCATATTCAATGGATAATTTACTTACTTTTGAGGTTTTAGTGAAGTGAATTATTTTATATATGTTACTTTATCTCTACTTAATGTTCTAGTTGTTGAAGAGCTTAAGTAGTCAAGGTATACAGAATTGGAAGGGAATGAGGACTGAAAAATCACATTTAGAGGTGCTGGGGTTCTTGTGGTACACTTTTTTCCTTTTTGATAGTATGTTTTCAGGTTGTTTTATTTTATTTTATTTCTATTACACTCTTGATATTTCAACTTCTGTATCTCTGGTAAACCAAGGACTTACACAAAACTTTTAAGGAGTAAGGGATTAGGCAGCACCTCAGCTGGTAAAGTTCTTGTTGCACAAGAACATAGACCTGTGTTTGGGTGTCCTGGCACTCACGTGGTAGTCAGGCGTGGAAGCTTGTACCTGTAAATCCAGTATTAGGAAGGTTGAGCGAAGAGAATCTCTGGTATTTACTGGCCCACCAATCTAGCCAAACTTAGCACATTTTCAAAAAATAAGGTGGGCAGTGATGGAGAAAGATGTCCCAAATCACCTATGGCCTCCACAATCATAAAAAAATTGACAAGTCGACATAAAATATTACAGAAGTTAGTATAGATTGAATAGTCCACTCAGAGATAGTCAGGGAAGGATGTGATCCCAAAAGATGAGAAGAGAAGGCAGGGTACAGTGTTTGACGAGGACTTTTGCTGCTCTGTGTGCTCTTAGATGATCAGGTATTTTTAAATTTTGTGTTTAAAGGCTAGCAGGAACATCAGCAGGAGAAAGATAAAAGTATGACATATATCTGTGATTTACTCAAACATTAGAAGGTGCATAGCACAGCTAAGAAATGCCTTAGCAAAATTCTAAAATAAAATTTTAAAAGAGTGTAGGTGTATTTAAGGTTTATTTAGAACATGAAAAGGGTCCAAGGTTGGGCTCAACTTGAAGCAAGCAGTTTTGATGTTGGTAATTACATAAGCGAGAACTCACTGCCTACCAAGTAGGCCAAGAAGGTGAAGAAGGTCAAGTAGGTCAAGACGGGTGTGCTCATTGATCTTCCATGACTGTGACAGAAAGCGTCTGACAGAAACAATGGGAGGGAGAAAAAGGTTGTTTTGGCTCAGAGTATCAGAGGAATTGCAGCTCATCATGGTGAGGAAGATATGGTGAACTTCCTGGTGGCAGAGGTATCTTCCATCTTGACAGACCAGGAAGTAGAGATGGTCAGAGCCAAGGGCCAGGCTCTCATGTTCATAAGGTTAATCCTAGTGACCTAATCTGAGAGCTTGGGCCCCAGCTTCTGAAGACTGTATGGAGTTCAGAATGGATCTGTAATGGAGATATGGCATCCAAAACATGACCTTGTAGAGGACAGTTCATATTCAAACCATAGTGAGACTCATTGATTTGACATCTCTGGATGCAAGTCAGCCCCTACAGTAAATACTTAACCCAAACTCACATTCCCTGTGACTCATTTCTCTTCTACTGGCATTGGTGATGTTATGAAAAATGTACTTCAGACAGACTTCATATAGCACTGAAGCTACTGAAGATTCATAGCAGATACTGAAGGGGAGGATTCCTTTAAGTAGATTGACAAATAGGTTAACTCTGTAATGACATCCAAGTAACTCTGACACAACATGATGGTTATAATCAGGAGAATCAAAGATGAAGAAAATTGCCACCCTCAGGCATTCTTGGCCAAAACTACTTCCAGCTGACCATGAAGAAGGAAATATCCACATAGTCATATGCAAATATGTGAGGGTTGATAGTTTCTTTGTATCATATAATGCATTTTCGTAAGAATATTCTTGCTTATTTGAAGCTAATTCAGATGAAATAATATTTGTATTGTGGTAGTGTGTGCTCTATCAAGGCTAATCATTCTACATTTCCCTCAGGATTTTCAATAGTTATATGAATTTGGAAGTTTTGAACTAAAAAATCTGCATGGATGTGTTTGTGAGTCTGTTTGTCTCAGTACTTAAGTACCTTCTTTAAAGTATTTTCCAAATGGATTTCAAAAAAATGTTTGGACAAAATACTTCATATGACTAGTGTGGAATGTAACTCCATTGGGATCTATAAGAGCACAAAATACAAGGTTATTAGATTATTACCTTAATATATAAATATATAAACAATAAAACAATTAAAAATACATGAGATTTAATTTAATTACTTAGCAGACTCAATATATTGTGTTAAAAGAAAATCAAAATGTAAAATGCTTCCTATAGGAAGAAAATATGGCTTCCCCTCCAACCAGGAGAGAATGAGATTTGTTTATTGAGGTAAGGAGAGTGTTTGTAGGAAATGTGATCTCTTTTATTATAAAAGGGAGTCTGAATCACACAGAGAAATGGGTACTCTTATTTGTTTTGAAATTCACATTTTAATCTTGTCACATCATCTGGACAGTTGAAGTCTGTGACAGATGAAGCTCCAAGTGCCTTTTTGGTCTAGAGAATTCTGAGAAAACAGTCTGCAACACTGTCCCTAGTGTGATATTTTACCAAAACCTCTCTATAGAATTAGATAGTGTGAATACATGGCAAATAAAGTGGCACACACCAACATATTCTTGTTTGCAAACATACAGCTTTAAATTGGCTGAATAAATTATATCCTATGCAGAATGGGAACATGAGCTGTCATCTAACTTGTGTTTTTGTCTTTATGACATCTTAGCTAAAGAGATCTCTTGGAACAGTTTGGGAAAGACCAAACTGACTTTCTTGGTCAGCATTTCAACTACCAGAATAAGGAGTCACCACATACCATTGCTTCTGAAGTGGGTTCTCTTCCACTTTGGCTGTGCAAAATGCAAAGGCAGTCTCAATTAAAGTATTCCTAACATGTCTATACAGTATTGACAAAAAAGATGTATGAAATGACTTAATGTGTTTTCCATCTCTTTCCCCCATTGGTGTTATCATTGTGGAATCTGAAAGAAATCTCTCTCTGACTTTTAAGAAAATTCTTGGTTATTTGTTGGGCATTGATCATCCTTCCTGTCTCTTAAAGCAGAAATTCAGATTCTGCCTTGGTTTGTAGAGTGTATGTTTGCAGTATGAAGCACATAAGATAATGTCAGATATAATGCCATTTATATTATATAATATCATTTATAGTCGTGGGAAGTGTGTGTGTGTGTGTGTGTGTGTGTGTGTGTGTGTGTGGTGTGTTTTAATGAATTTTGATCTCTTCCATACATAACTGATAATAATAACAGAACACAGGTATTTTCTCAAAGATATGACATTTTAAAATAAAATTTTTGACAGCTGAGTATATCTTTTCCAAACAGATATGAGGTAGTCTCATCAAGGCAGTTTTAGCTTTATTCAAAATCCATTTCTAAAGTAATTAGTAATGCTCTTTCAAAATGAGAAACAAAGAATATACTCTTTAATATGACTCCTTGCCTTCTAAAGAGGTGATAGGAATATAGCATTGTTCTTTATTTTTGTGCTATTTCATAACCATAATTTATACATACAAATCCCACAAGCATATGCCAGTAACAGGTGGCATTTATTAAAAATCCACATGCTGTCTTTGGTTGTGTCTTTCTGCTTAAAGGCAAGAAAATGGATTTGATAACCTTTCAAGATCATTTCACTTAGAGTCTTCAAAATTAGAATCTGGAATGTTCCCATTGCTTAATGTTTGTTTATTTTTACTTTACTATTAGTTTATTTTTTCTTTTGGGACTGGTGATATTTTTCTCATCCAAGTTACTTTTATTTTTGCAATATTTAAAAGTTAAAGTATAAATCATTGTGGCATTTCCTCCCTCTCTCTTCTTTCTCCAGCCCTTCCCACTGCCCTGTCAAATTCATGATTTTTTTTCTTTAATTATTATTGTTACATACACACACAAATATATACATATGTGCAATTTACTGAGTTCATTTAGTATTGCTTGTGTGTATATGATTTCAGGGCTGACTACTTAGGTAACTAGTTAGGGGTCACCTTCTTGGGGAAGTCAAATTCTCTCTCTCTCAGCAGTTGGTAGATGCCTGTAGTTCTTTGAGGATGTGTCCCATGTGAGTTCCCCCTTTCATGTTAGCATGTCCATTGGTATTGTCATGGTTCAGGTATAACAGCAACCATATTGTTGAGATAGTTGTTTATTGTTTATTTTGCAGGTATACCTATTTCAAGTAACAGAAATCTAACTTGAGTCAAAGTAATAATAACATATGGGCTCTATGTGAAAGGGTGGGGTCAATATTGACTTAAACAGTTGTAAAGTCCTTTGTTTTCAGTGGGTAGGTTAATTATCTTTCTAATAAGACCACATTGAAGGGCGTTCCCAGCCCAGAGCTCCCCAGAAGATAGGCTGTGGCATTATCCTGGACTATGTCCATTTTCAGTGCAGCTGTTGATTCACATTCACCATTCAGTTCCTGTCTCTATTCAGTTCCATTTTCTGCAGTCTTCCTCAAGTTTGGAGCCCAAGGACACTTTGAAATTCACTTCCTGGAGGCACAGGGCATCTGGTCTACAAATATGTGTATCTGGAGTGATCTCAGGAGTTTATATCTAGCATAGGATTCAGAAATGGATCATCACAGCTACAGTGTACCAGTGAGGTGCAATGAAGACCCCACTGATATTGGTAGGTAGCCCATAGGAAGTTCATGACCCACTGTGGAACATTTATAAAATACATACATTTATTATAAACTGGAATGAAAATCTTCAGCAGTGGCATATCATAAGTTCTTTAACAGTTTCAGGAATAGTCTCAAGGAAAGTGCAATTGTACATCATGGATGGGAATAATGGGGATAAAGAAAATGAGTAGTTCTTGTACCCAGAGGGCTTCATTGAAAAACACATAAATTAACCCAACATCATGAAGCCAGAGAGAAGGAAAAAACAAGAACCAGGCTTTAAACTTCATTTGTAGAACAAGACATTTCCCAAGAAAGTTGAATGCTCATCCCTGACAAGTTGTGATGCCATGGTTAGCATGACTTTGGGCAGAGACATCTGGATTGATGTCTTTGAAAGTATTACATTCTCAGAAATTGTGAATAATATGTGAATTCACATGTGTGAACTATAAGAAAAGTTTAAGGGAGTCTGACAGAGAGCAACAGAAAAACATTATTAACTTGGAGATACATGAAGAAATTAAGCTCCCTAAAAAGCTAAGTATTTGGACAAGTATGAAAGTTTTTGTTCTCTACATGACTCATGAGATTAACAAATTAATTACTAGTTTTGTTTACTAATATTTTTGTGAATTTCTTTTTAAATTATGAAGTTTGATTTCTGTGTAATATTTGAGACTAATGAATTTAAAATAATTATTACTTATAATTTGAGGCACAGAATGTTTAGAAATTCTTTCATTGACTCTCACAGAGCTGTACTCCACTAATCTCTAGGAGCCCCTTAATCCAAGAAAGCTGGCAATCAAAATATTAAAACCAAAAATAGTGAAGCAGAAAATGAGGGAACCAATGTCTTATGTCACGTAGAAAACAAAGAGTGCAGTGAAACAAATGAATAATTCCTTCTCTGTCATTGCTTTAAATGTGAATGGAATAATCTCCCCAGTCAAAAGACAGAGGCTGGCAGTGCTGATAAAGCACCTTATGGCTCTTTTCTACAGACTTGAGATGGATTTTATAACCAAAGGCAGAAGTGGATGGAAAGTGAAGGAATTGAAAAGGTGTTACTGGCAAGCGGTCGTCAAAGATGGGCAGCCTCCCTAACGTAACTAAACAAGGGGGCAGTTTCAAAACAACAGCTGAAGAATTCCATACCTAACTTACAATAATGGACACAACAACTGGGCAGAGGAGAAGCACAGAATACAACATTTGATTAACACAAGAGAAGAGTACACATGAAGTCTAGAGATGAAACACTTTTATTAGCGGCTTCACACACAGACACCTAGGACATTTTCCAGGAAGGACAGTATGTGAAGTTTCTGCTAAAAGGAGGGATATTCACCAAGTATCTTCCTAGTCACAGTATGATGAACTTAATGCAAATATAACTGGAAGGTAGGAAACAAGAAAACAAGACTTGTGGTGATTGAATTAAATACCTGAACCATCACTAGATCTAAGAAAAAAATCACAAGAGAAATTAGAGAAAAAAAAAAGAATAGATGAGCCTTAATGAAATACACCATACAATGCCTGAGACACCACTAACATAGGGATAAGGGGCAAACGTGAAGGTATAAATGTGTGTATTGAAAAGCAATGAGCCACGCTTGGGCCCGCCCCCGGGACGAGGTCCATCTACTTTGGCTGTGGTGACTGTGTGTCTGTTGTGTCATGCTGTGGGCATGGCTGACGAAGATGGAAACCAGGAGTTCACGTCCAAGGATTTTACCTGACACCCCTGAGACTAGTGAGAATCTGCCATCACCAAACAAATAGTTCAGGAAAGCAATCTATGCGTGGGACCCTTAAAGACAGAAAACACGATCTCCATCTCATTCTTCTCATTCTGTGGTGAAGCGACTTAAAGTGGAGAGCGAAGAGAACCATCAGACCTTTTCAGAACCAGGAGCGTCTTCCTAAGAAGAAAGCTCTTCAGAGTTCCAAGAGAGTTTGAAACACACACGGAGACAATGAATCTGAAATAGGTAGCTCGGAGAGTATCAGTACACGTGAATCTACGTCACTTGATACTGGATCACCCAGCGCCTTCCAAAATAGTTCTGTGAATGAGAATACTAAAGAAAGATTAAAGGAAAAAAAAAAGCAGAATTGACAAAGCAGGTTCAAGAAGAGGAAGACCTTCTTCGGAGGTTAAAACTTGTTGAAATGTATAGACTAGAGACTAACCTGAGTTAGAACTGTTGATGAAGAAGTGGAGGAATCCAGCCAGTGGCTGCTGTGTGAGCGGCAGTCATGTCTGAGGAGGGTGAGAGTTGACAAGTCGCTGCGCTGTAGTGTGAGTGAGGAAGAGGTTACAGGGGTTTGAGAAGCTTTCGTTTATTTTTTTTCTCCAGGCTTCCCCCTCCCCTCTTTTTTGGGTGATAGAATCATACCCAGGGCCTCAAAAATGCTCTGTTCCTGAGCTATACCCCTGTCCCTCTGCTACCTTTGAGAATTACAGTATGGAAAGACAAATGTGTTAAAGGAAAGAAAGACGTAAAGCTGTTGTGGCTTAGAGAAAGGTATCTTGAACAGTTTAGGATATTCTGATACATAAAAAAATATATATAAAAGGAAGCTTAGTATTTTGGCTATGTTTGCTAAAGAAAATATCTAAATATTAAAAAGTTAAATCATGAGCCGGGGCGGTGGTGGCACAAGCCTTTAATCCCAGCACTCAGAAGGTGAAGGCAGGTGGATTTCTGTGAATTTGAGACTGGCCTGGTCTACAGAACGAGTTCTCCAAAGCTCCACAGAGAGACGCTGTCTCGGAAAATCAAATAAATAAATAAATAAATAATCATGTTTAAAAGGAAGTTTGGATAATTCTGGAAACCAGGTAAATACATTTGTGGCAAAAGGTTTTATATTCAGTGTTAAATGTAGTCTGAATATCTAAACCTCACCTGGCCTAAACGTAACCTGCCCCTCCTGAGTTTATGAACCTTGCCTTCATCGGCTCAATATATCTTTCCATCTGCTAATCTATCGAGTAATTAAATGTATATGACCAAATTTTTTCTAAAACAAAAACAAAAACAAAACAAAAGCAATGAGTCAGGTAGTGGTGGCACACATGTCTTTAGCCCTAAATTTTGGCTCTGTGAGTTCGAGGCCAGCCTGGCCAGAGCTAGTTACAGGACAGCCAAGGCCACACAAAGAAATCCTGTCTCAAAAAAACAAACGAAAACCAAAACAAAAGGGAAATGAAAAGCATGTCGAGATGCACCCGAAATTATAGAAGTTTGGTTTCATAAGCAGGAGAATTACACGTTCAAGGCTAGTCTGGATTATAAAGTGAGATCTTGTATATGTGAGTAACCAAAAGAGCTTGAACTGGCAATACATTCTTAAAATTTAAGGAGTGCAAAAAATGAGAAACTAAGTCAAAGGCCAGAAGGATGAAAACGATAGCTCTTATAGCATTGATAAATAAAAAATAGAAAATACTGGAACATACAGTGGTTGACAAAGTTGGTTTTCTGAAAGATTAATGGAAGATAGATGAAATATAAGAAAAGATAATCTGGCCAGGCGGTGGTGGCACATACCTTTAATCCCAGCAGGCAGATCTCTGTGAGTTCGAGGCCAGCCTGGGCTACAGAGTGAGTTCCAGGAAAGGCATCAAAGCTACATAGAGAAACCCTGTCTCGGGAAATAAGAAAGAAAGAAAAGAAAAGAAAAGAAAAGATAATCTGATGAAAGTTCCTTGTAGTTCATTATATACATGTATGGAAATAATAAAAAGAAATTGTTACCAGGCTCTGGTTGCCTAAATCAGCCAGGCTCAGTCACGTGTCCTCAGTTAGTCAACTAGAAGAGCTACATTAAGAGCAAAAGCAAGGGAAGGTGAGGTTTTCTAGTGTGTCCACACTTGAGAGAAGACCACAGAGATACAAGGCCCATTTCAGCTGATTTCTGAGATCTTAGTGGGTGTAAGGGTTTAAGTAGAAGGCAGGAGACAGTTGACATAAGCCATTCTGATGCAGCTGTGGCCGTGCTCATCATCGACCACCACTCCTTGGGCTCTGCTTTCCAATGAAGTGGTCAGACATGTTGAAAATATCTTTCTGGAAGAGTAGTTTCCCCTCTGGCTGGCCCAGGCTTTAGCAGCTTTTCACTTCCTAAGCCAAGATTCCTGGGGGAAGGTTCTAATTTCTTGAGGTCTGTTATTTCTAAAGTTTGATAGTCAAAGGAGGGAGACAGGAATTTCTCTAGTATTTCCTTATACTTGCCAGGCAAGCCAGTTACAATCCCTCTTACTTTACATAATTAAAATATCCACAGGAATCCCTGTAATTTGCTTAAAATAAATAAAAACGTATGCTAATGATAAACATGCAAGGGAGTAGAAATGATAAAGCTTCCTGCTGGAAGTCTTTCTGGAGATAAACCAGTCCACTTCCTTCATTTTCTAGATAAGAAAATTGAAGCTTGAGTAAAACAAATAGTTTGCCACAGCTCTCGATTTCTGCTGCTGCCAGAACCAAGAACAATGTTCAAAATTTCTGCTCCCGGAACACTGCTTATTCACCTATCCCATATTTTGATGAAATTAGTATATTCTTTAATTTTTCCCACTGACTCGAGATGTCAATTTCCCAAAATACAACTTTAGAAATGTTTGCTTTCAATAAGCTACTCATGATACTTTAATGGACAAAGTATTCTTCTCCTTCTCTAAATAAGTGTTTCAAACAATAAAAACTAAGAAAAATTTTATAACAAGAGAGAAGACTCAAATTAGTAAAAATCAGAAATGATGTTGGGGAAAGTAAATAGTGATTCTACAGAAATGAAAAAGGAGCTGGTTTTCCATGTTTTAAATGCCTAGGACTACTGCAGTCCATTGTGGCTATGAGGACGCAGGGCCTGATGTGTGGAGTCTGGGGATAACTATGCAGACTCTAAGAAAACTACAGACTGCTATCCCTATGAGCAGTGTTTAAACATTTTCAGCAAAATCCTGTGAACTGAGTCCAGCAGCATACTAGAAGAATTATGCAGTGTGACCAAATGGGGTTTATTCCTGGACTTCATGGATGGTCAACAAATTTCTAGGTCTAACCCTGATGCCTCTGCTTTTTTTGTTTGTCCTGAGCAAAAAACACCCGGTGCCTTGAATCTTTTGAGACCCAGTTAACTGCATGTTTTGTTCTTCAGATTTGAGGCCAAGCTGGGATCTTGATCATGCCAAAAATGCTGAAGAGACTGTTTAGTTTGATGCAGGAAAACATAGGTTGACTATGTTAGTAATCAGATAGAAACTAGTCTTGGTCAAGAGCCAAGTCTCCTAAACCTCATGTAAATTTCATAGCCATATCCTTTCTTTGTGAACACAAGGAGGCAGAGCATTCCTTTCCTCATGATCTTTTCATGCAGAAAACTGAAGCACTTTCTATGTACACATTGGAATGATCATCCTGGCACTTACACTTTTCTTTGGAATCTTAATCATCTCAGGTCCATTTGGGACCATACCCTGTAGTCTCTCCTACCATCATTTATGGGATATCTCTTCCTATGGGTTTGGCTAGACAAAGTAACTATAGATCACATTCATAGAATAAATTGGAAAAGATTCTGACATCCTCATCTCAAGTGACACACAAAGTCGTCATTTGGCAATGTTCCAACATCCTTAGCTCATACAAATTCTTAGCAAATTAGCAACAGTTGAAAGCTATCTCCGCACAGCAAGTGCCATGCGTGAAGGAAAACTTCCTGCATGAAGTGAAAACTAGCCCACTCATTAGTGAGAATGAGCGCTTTCCCTCTAGGATCAATAAGACTTTTAATAATTCTGTCACCAAAATCCTAGACATTGTAGCAAGAAAAATTAGAGAAGATGAAGGCACGAAATCTGTCAGATTTGGAAAAGTAAATGCCAAGTATGTCTGTGTGATGTGATTTAGATCCGGAAAACTTCTCCAGAGGCGGTATACAGTCTGTCAGTATTCACTAAATTCAGGGAAGACAGAATGATGAACTCAACATAAAGTTAGTTGCATCTCTTCTCTCTAGCCATGAAAAATCCCAAAAAGAAGTTATCAAAGAAATGTTATTTGCAATAAATAATAAAACAGGCAGAAGTTAACTGGGAGAGTGAAGAATTTACATAATGAAATTGACAAACATTAAAAATAAGATATACACAAACACCTTCCATGTTTCTCAACTGAAAGAGCTAATAATATTAAGATATCAATATTACCAGAGGAAGACTATAGATTTGGTGAAAAAATTTAGATTTTATTTTACAGAAATCAAAACACACACACACACACACACACACACACACACACACACACACACACACCAAAAACAAACAAACAAACAAAAAAACAGAATAAAACAAAAACTAAAACCTCATCCTAAATTTTTTGTGGAATTTGACACCAATTAGTCAAGACAACTTGAGGAAGAAGGAAAAAGAGATGACCTCATTGTAACTGATAATACTACAAAGTTATAAAATGAGAACAGTGTGTTTCTGTCCTGAAGACTGACCCAGAAGCGGGAATAGAATTAAAAAGCCCAAAGTAAACAATGGCCTATATGGAGAAATGATTTCTGAAAAGTTCCAAGCCCATTCAGGAGAAATAATAGCATTTGCAACATTTGGTGCTTGGGAAACTGGATATATACAAGTGGTAATATGAACTTTGGCCCTCAATCTGCAAAACACAAAATCCATGTGAAAACAGATTGATGATGTAAAAATAAGACCTGCCACCATGACTCTCACAGAAATAAGCAAAGTCAAACATTCATGGCATCAAATTTCACAATGATGTCTTGAAATGATGGCCAAAGCAAAGAGAGCTGTGGGAAACAAAACAAAACAAAACAAAATCCCAACCAACCAACCAACCAAAACAAACCCGGAAAAATAGCTTTTTGCCAGGATGGCTCCAAAAGCAAAGAATGAAGCTCCTGCCCCTCCTTCCCAAAGCTGAAGCCAAAGCAAAAGGCTTGAAAGCAAAAAGGCAGAGCTGAAAGGTGTCACACCACAAAAAGATCTGTGCCCACCTTCCTGAGGCCCAATGCCCTGAGGCTCTGAAGGTTGTCCAAATATCCTTTTAAGAGTGGATCCAGGAGAAACAAGGTTGGCCACTATGCCATCATCAAATTCCCCCTAACCACTGAGTCAGCCATGAAGGTATGAGACAACAATACACTTGTGTTCATTGTGGATATCAAGGACAACAAGCCCCAGATCAAACAGGCCATGGAGAAACTCTATGACATTGATGTGGTCAATACCCTGGTAAGGTCTGGCAGAGAGAAGAAGGCGTATATTCAGCTGGCTTTTGATTAATTGAGATCCTAAACTGAGTCCTGCTGGCTAATTCTAATACACATTTATTTCAACTGACAAAACAAAAAATAAAGGAAAAAACAAAACAAAACAAACAAACAAAAACACAGAAAAAGCCAGAAGGATCAAATGAAACATTTGCTGTTGGCAGTCTCCCCATCCAGCATTGTTTCATGTGACTAAGTCTAAACCACCTGCACTCTTTTTTTTTTGTGAGTATAAATAGTAATCATTTCCCTTGTGATCCAGTATTTCTTAAAATAGAACTTGCTCAGATCAATTATTTCCATCAAGACCTGTATTGTCCAAAAGAGCCTAGGAAACAAGTAACTGATTGTAGAGACAGTTAACAGAATGGGAGAAAATCTTTGCTAACTACTTACTTGCTAGAGACTTAGTATCTAGAATACACAAAGAAGTAAAAAACAAAACAAAACAAAACAAAACACCAAAACAACAAAATAGCAATGAATCAAACAATCTAATCATTAAATGGGATAAAGAGATGAACAAACATTTCTCAAAAAATGAAGAGCAGTTTTCCAACCAGCATGAAAAATGGTCAACCTAATCAATCCTCAGATAAATACAAATAAATCAGCTTTGAGATTCATTTTACTCCAGGCAGAATGACAGTCTTTAAGAGAATGTGTCATAACATATGCTGGTGAGGGTATGGAGAAGGGGAGTTTTTATAAATTTCTTCTGGGAAGTAAGATTTTTCCAGTTATTATGGAAATCAGTATGAATGCATTCCAAAACTCAAAATGGATCTAACCTATGACTCTCTTCTGGATGTTTATGTTCAGGACTCCAAGTCAATATACCACAGATGTTGCACTTCAATACATATTATTGTACTAGTTACAATAGCAAGATGTGGAACCGATCTCGGTTTCTGTCAACAGAGGTGTGAAAAAGGAAACATGGTATGTCTATGTATTAAAATTCAGCTATAAAAAGACTAAGATTGGGCTGGAGAGATGGTTCAGAGGTTAAGAGCACCAACTGCTCTTCCAGAGGTCCTGAGTTCAATTCCCAGCACCCATATGGTGGCTCATAACCATCTGTAACAAGATCTGGCACCCTCTTCTGTATACACAATAAATAAATCTTTTTAAAAAAAAAGAAGACTAAGATTATATAATTTTCAGGATATTGGAGATTATCAAATTAAATGAGTTAAGTCAGTTTCAGAAAGACAAATGTCATGTTTTCTCTCATTTGCGGGTCCCAGCTTTTCTATAGAAACCTATGGTAAAGTATGTGTATATCACATGGAAGTAGAATCAACATTTTAGGGGAAAGAATGGGAGCTACAAGGGTGTGGGTAAGAAACAGGAAGAAAGAAGGTTGCCAGGAAAGATGTGCTCAAAGTACATCATGTACTTGTATGAAAATGTCTTTATGGAATCATGTATAATGAATAATGCCAATTAAAAATAAAGATAAAAATATCTAGGGGTCATTTTGATAGATTAGATAACACTTTTAAAAGAATGATGGTGAGTTGCATAGAGAGATGGTTCCGTATTAAAGAGTGTTTATTGACCCAGAAGAGAGCCAGAGCTTTCCTGTTACCACATGGCAGTCCACAGCTGTCTGCCATTCCAATTACTGGGGTTCCAGGGCCCTTTTCTGGCCTCTGTGGGCACTTGTACATGAATGATGCACATAGACTCATGCCGGTCACATAATACAAATATATATATGGTAAGGAAATCTTTGAAAAAATGATGGGATTTCTATCAAGATAGTGATTTTTAGAATGCAATAATCATTTTGTTTTAAAATTTTTTTTTATTTATTTATTTATTTATTTATTTATTTATTTATTTATTTGTGTGTGTGTGTGTGTGTGTATGTGTTTGTATGTGTGTGTGTACTTTTGTGTGCTGGGCTTCCATGGAAGTCAGAAGACAGCATCAGATCTCCCCGAACTGGAGTTACAGATGATTGTGAGCCACCCAATGTGGGTGCTTGGAGTGAACTTGACTTTTCTACAGAAGCAGCAAGCACTCTAAATTACTGAGCTGTCTCATCAGCATATTAGGTTGCTTTTAAAAACCTAATGCCACATCTAAGTTTTGGATATGAAAATTAATTCTACCCACCATGACATGGGTTCTGAGTTCACATTGTACTGATTCTCATTTACACATGTCATGTGATTGAGTAGATTTTGCTATGGTCCCTGCCTTGTAAAAAAATTCACCTTAAACCTTACAGAATAAAACATTTTACAGGATATCCCTACAGAGAATAAATTAATAGTATCTAAAAGCAATTGCAGCCAGAAGCAATTGGAAAAAATAGAATAAGCCAAGTAGGTGTTATCAATACAATATTGGTATTATGAGATCAGGAGGTTTTATTCAGTGTTTGTTGAGAAAACTTGCTTGTGATATTCAATGCCTCTACATTCCTCTTCATAGAAGTTTTTAGTATCAGGACTTTGATTTTATGGGGCTTATTTTGACAATATACTTGGCTGTTTGGCTTTGGATACTTTCATTAGAATTGTAAATTTATACATTTTAAGCACTGCCAATGTAAGAGGAAATAGTGGATTTGATGAGACCACTCAGCATGTCCATAGCTTTTGGAGTCAGAATAATAACACTTGTCCAAAGGCCAGTAGTATAATCTGAACTCTGTCCCCAGCTACATCTCCCCATTAACGGAAGGTGAAGCAATCGAGAGTTATTCAAAGGTCTTTGTCTTGCTATGTGTTTTGACTCATGCTTGCCTTTCATAATAAACCCCCTTTCTTCACATATTTAGTCAATGGCTCCAAGATATGACAGCTTCCTATCTTTCATCAAACAAACCTGTCACCTAAGGAGAGACTAAAGTTCTTCAGAACCAGTCTCAACATTTCCCACTAAGTACTCATATAGGACTGTCAAGGGTCAAGTGCATACCTGCAGATTATTGAATTGTGACCAGCACATGCAATCATACAGTGTGCACACTCCCCTCAGAATCCCAAAGTATATGTGCATGTGTTGTGGGAATGCTGAGAACCAAATTACCAGAGGTCCCTGGGAAGAAAAAAAACAAAAAGCAACAACTGTTATCTCCTGAATCTTGTCAGTTGACTGTATCCTTTAGATAAAGATGAGTTACCTCATTTTATTCTATTTAAGAAAAGGAATAGCAGCTCCAGCCAGGGATATGACATCTAAAGAGCATAATAGTCTCCCATGGGAATACATTTTCATTTCCTACTCTAAGTTTAAAATCATTTTTTTTGTTCAAAGGAAGATAGTCTAATTTCACTAAATAAAGTGACTAACAATGAAGATCAAAAGCAGCAAAAAACCACAGTTAAATCACCAAGAAGGAGACACACATTCATTCCCCTGCTTCCAAATGACATCATTCTTGACGTTGGTGGTACATAGGTGGCACACAGGTTTCTGTTTAAAGTAACTGGACCCCAGAGGAGAAGACTAATGTTTATAAGCACAAAGAATTGTCTAGGTGGTTTAAGACTTAGCCACATGTCAGTACAGATACTACTTAGTGAAAAAGGAACATTTAGTCTGGTCATTATATTGCACCTTGTGCAAGCAGGTAAAACTGTGTAAAGTTCTCAAACGAGCATAAGTTAAACTTTTCCTGAGACTTTATTTCACAATATGCCCAACATCACAATTTTTTTTTTCAAGACAGGGTTTCTCTGTGTAGCTTTGCGCCTTTCCTGGAACTCACTTGGTACCCCAGGTTGGCCTTGAACTCACAAAGATCCGCCTGCCTCTGCCTCCCGAGTGCTGGGATTAAAGGCGTGCATCACCACCGCCCAGCTCAACATCACAATTTTAATATCCCATGGTAAAGACCATGAATATTGATACCTAAACTAATTAAATCAGGTCAACTATGAAGTCCAACATTCTCTGACTTTATACAAATCTAGAATGAATATTACTTTTCAGGCCTGTGTTTGATGTACACAAGCATTTAGATTAAACTAAGATTTTGACAAGTTTCCTGAATGTTGTAGAGATTATGCAGGAGAAATTTGCACGTGGAAGAATGATTTCAGTGGGTGTTAGGCAGAATGCTTGTTTTCCAGGGTAAAGAGTAATGACCTCACTTAAAAGAGGAATCTGGGACATAGGCATGTGAGAAGGGTTTTCTTTACCTCTGCACTGTGACTTTGCTAGAACTGAATACTATGGAAAAGTTACTTGATTATACTAAAATTATGATTACAAATTGGCTATATTTCAGGTTATGTATTTCTTCTGAGTGTGGTCATTTGGCAAAGGAGACATGAACATCGAGGCACACATTCCATACAATATTTCAACATCAATGCTTAACAATGTATCTTGAGTTGTATAAAACTTATATTTGAGTGAAAACCAGTTATATTTCTATGTAAGTCTAGTGGTTCACATGCCTAACTTATACTCATAAATGTTTAAATAATGGCATCCAGTAAATGTTCTTTGGGTTTTCCTAAATCCCATTCACTTTTTGTTTGTTCACTTGCAGTTTATATGGAGAAAATCATTTGTCAGTATGCTGAGTTCTAAATAACAGGGGTTACTTACATAACAAAAACAACAGCAGACTGACTAACATCATCATCAAGGAGAGGCCACCATATTAGATGTTTTGTTCATAACCCATCAAAAGGCAAGTATAGCGTAACAAAATTAATCACATGAATTCAAGGAGGGTACTTGTGGCCAAATTTAGGACCTTATATATTTTAAACGCATGCTCTACCACTGGCCTATGCCCTAATTCTTTAATCACTTTAATTTTTATCTTGTTTTTCCATCATCCTATATGTATGTCAATTCTCCTAGAGTTGTAGGCTTGTCTTTATTGTCAGAGCAAAGGCTGAGTAAATGATTTTGTTCTGTATTTTGACCTTCATAACTCTGGGTCAAATTCAAAAGAATTATGGTTAAAAATGTTACTTTGCTAAGATGTGAATTCTTTTCCATCTCCAACTATTTCCTCCTTCTATGTTAGATGGAAAATTCTCCTTATAGACACCTGGGATCAAACTGTGGGTCCATTTTGACAGCTAGTCACATAGTTTTTTTTTTTTTTTCTTTACTTCTCATTATTAGAGAACACTGGTTAGTTTTCGTCAACTTGATACAAGCCAGAGTTACCTGTGAAGAGACAACTTCAGCTGAGGACTTGCCTCTAGCAGATTGACCTGTTGCCCAAGTATCCGGGGGTAGTTTCTTGATTATTTATTTATTTATTATTTATTTCAGATCACTATGGGCAGTGTCACCGCTTGACAGGCAGTCTTGCATGAGAAAGCCATGGAGAAGCAAACCAACAAATAGCATTCCCTCATGGTATATGCTTAAATTCTAGCCCCTAGACTCTTGCTAAGTACCTGTTCTGACCTCTCTTCGTGATAGACTGTAAAGTATAAGATGATATAAATCCTTTCCTCCTCAAGTTGATTTTGACCAGTTTTTATCACCCCAACAGAAAGCAAGCTGGGATGAGGTGGGTGATGCCTTGAAGAGGTTATTCTGTCACATCTATTATTCCTGTTCCTTGCCTCTCATGCTCAAAAACCTCCAGAAAGCCCCCCCTTCCTTCCCATCTCTGTGTGATCCGTGACATTACTGATGCGTTTCCACTGTGTTGTCTGTTAGGCCAACAGAACACAGCGACTGGAATTCTCAGATGCATTTCACTGGTGTTTTTACAAAGACAATCCATGTTTCCATAAAATTTCCTTGCAAAGGTACCAGCTTTCAACCTGGAAATTTCTCTTTTCTTCCTCAGGGAGTTTTCTGTAGCTATCTAATACATGTATGTGGTAATGCTCTTGTTTTTTATTGCACATCAACATTTAGCACATCAACATTTATACAAGCTAAATTATAGAGCCAGAATAAGTGTCTAACAATAGAGGAATAGACAGTGAAAATGTGACACCTATACATAAGAGAACTTTTGTCATCCATAAAGAACCAAGTCATATTTTCAGGGAAATATTGTATAAAGTGGAGGAAATTACATTAAGTGAGTTAAGCCAGCACCAGAGAGAGAGAAACAACACGTTTTTTCTCATTTTTGTTTCTTAGATTTTATATAGATACATATATTCATGAGAATATATGTGTATGTATAATGTGTGTGTGTGTGTATAAGAAAAACTCTATAGGTTCAATACTGCTTGCATAAAGAACTACCTCAGCTTAAATAATTTAGATCAGAGAATATGATTGTCTTAAAGATATAGAGAGTCTGTAGAGATTCTACCTATTGCCTAGAACAACAGTACTATTACAAAGTCCCACTCCCTGATAACTTTATAAATTGAAGCATTAAATACTTTGACTATCATGTTCTTCCAGGCTTTTCCATTTAAAGTGGAATGTCTTTTCTTTCAGAGTTGCCACTTTGGCAGGATTCTGAATTAGAAGTGGTGTTCTGTGTGGATAGATAGATTATAGTTCATGTGAAAATATGTTTGTTATGAACTTTTTGACTTGAATCAATGTTACATTCAATAGAAATTTAATCTTAGAGAAGTAGCCTAAATGATTGTGACAGCAGCTGAATATTGCCAAACATATGGTAACAAAGAGATAGTCTCTCAAATAGTAATGATTTTCAGTTCTTGCCTATCAGGAGCAGAACGATACATGCTTTTAGGAACGATCTGTTATGAGTTACTCTATGTTTGGAACCATTCTCCAGAGTTAAATCAGCATGGGAGTGGCACAAAGTTTTTAGAACATCCCATAGGCTTTCAGGGCTGTTTTGGTTATGTGGAAGATACCTGAAGGGAAATTATTAATTTTAGAAGTATCCATTTAAAACTATTTAAATTTACTTTTAGACTCCATGGACATTCCTGTCCTTGTCCTAAGTAGATAAAAATTTCCATCTGGCAAGAGTTTTCCACAAGTGTTCCGTCTGTGGGCAAGAGCTATCTCATGGTGAGCTAAGTATGGACAAGTCACTGCTAAAAGTCTTTTGATATTAGTGAATCCACACTAAATAGAAGTGAAACCTCATTTCTATCATTGTCCTTCAGCAGTTATTAGAACATTCCTACTTTGCCGGGGAATATGGGAAACTATGCTATTGATGGCATTTTCTTTCTGTAAAAAAAAATATATTACATTCTTATCTCTCAACATGATAAAAGAGTTCCATTGGTCTTTGTCTCTGTATATTTCAACTGATATAGACATCCGGGAGGCAGCTGCTCTCAGGGACTCTGCTGAAAGGACTCCAGCACCAGATAGGACACTCTCTAGCTTATCCTCAAAACTCAGTATCACATTAATTAACTGAGGCCCCAAGGTTGTCAATATCAAACACATCCAATGCATCCTTTAAATCTGCAGCCTGAAACCAAAGCCAGAATTTTAAGCCACAGAGCTATAACTGATAGCACATGGAAATTTTCAGAGCTGTGCAGGGGATTTAAGGAGACTTGCTTCCATTAATCTTGCTGGAAGTCTCACATCTAAATCCCTGTGCATTGCTTTAAAAATTTGCTCAAAAATGAGTCAGCCTACAAAGTATGGACAAGTTATTCATTATGGCTTTTACTTTACAACATTCTGAAACTGTTTCTAAGTAATTTAGCACCAAGTTTCCTCTTCTATAAAAGATCAGAAAATACTTTCTACCTAAATGAAAGATTTGCTTTATGATAACATGATCCTTTACAAAGAGAGAAAACTAGATTTCACTCAGACCTTGGCTGGAAAGGAAAATAGCAATAAAGTTCAATAAATGATAGCTTGGCTATGATCTCTGTTTCTTTTTTACTTAAAAAAGGATCCAAGTTTGGAAATTTTATTGCCTAGAACTGAATATATGTATATATATGTATATATATATATACATATTCATATGCATATATATGACATTGTTCATATGTATCTATGAAACATAGATAGACATTCAAGGTCTAGATGATAAAATACAAGCATACAGTCATTAGACAAATGTAATCCAGAAAATAAGGTTTGGGACAGGAAAGGTCTGAGTTCACATTAATCTGCCTATATAGTAGAGATTGCTGGGTAGGTTAGGTTTACCTAAAACTTTATAAAATTTTGGCTTTATATTGGGGCTTTGTATATAATTTTTAAAGATTATCTAATCAAATCAAGTTTTGAGAGTGATGATTTGATAATCGTCTGATGGGCCAGTTTGTGTGAGTGGAAAAGGAAGACAGGCAAGCTAACCAGGGGGATATTTAAGAGAGCAACTTAGTAGACGATACAAAACTAAGGAAATTCATTTGTAATTACAATGCAGAGAAGTGAGGTCTCAGACTCTGTGTGGTGATGAGAGGTCTCTGCCTGAGTGTGCTGTTGAGGGAAATCTGGTGGTGGGGTGGAGAAAACTCCGACTTAGGTGCTGAGAAAGAAGGGATAACATGATTCCAGCGCAGTGTGTTGATTGGACAGGAACAGAAGTGGAAGGAGATAAACTAGAGAAAGAAGATAATGATTTCTTATTTACTTATGAGAGCTTAGAGTTCTCTGAGATCTGTTAGTAATTACTGACATGAGTTTGGGGACTATGGGTTAAGATTTCAAGAGGCTGTAAGGTTTAAGATTTAAGACCCCAAGGCTAACAAGCTCATCTGAGAAAAGAAAAGAGTATAAATGGCAATACGATTGACCACACAATCTTGGTGGTTTCTGAGGTTAGAAGAGGAGCCAAGAAAGGACATGAAAAATGGTCATTGGGATGAGAAGAGGCCAAGAAAAGAGCAGCAAAATTAAAGCTACAGAAAAATGCCATCAAGGGTCCCATTGGGGGCACAATGTTTAAGTCAGACAAAGTCATTACATTTGGTAACTATGAAACTATTGATGTCCCTATTTACAACATGATATATGTGCATGTACATGTGTGTGCTCCTTTGTGTACAGATGCAAAAGTGTGTACAGGTGTGTGTGTGTGTGTGTGTGTGTGTGTGTGTGTGTGTGTGTGTGTGAATGCCAGAAGTCAGCTTCAAGTTTCATTATTCAGGAGACATCTATCTTATTTAAGACATATACCTTAGTGGGACCTAGGACTTACTGATTAGTCTAAGCTTGTCTGAAAACAAGACACAGTCCTCCGCTTGTCTCCCTAGCCCTGGGATTACAAGGGCATGCTACCACACCTGCTTCTTTATACGGTGTTGGAGAACAAACTTAGGTCATAATAGTTATACAGCAAGTGCTTTAACCATTGATCAATTTCTTTGCCCTACACAAAGCATGTTTAAATAGAGTCATGTGGATAAGACTAACTAGAGATTTAGGAATGACCAAGAATACAGATGAAAAACAATAATGGTATTTAGTGAGTTATGGGTATTTGTAGACAGCATAAAACAGATACTTGGGGGTAGTGGCATAGAAAGGTAAAGATTGAGCCATAAAGGCATTCTGGAAAGGAAGAGTGACTTGAACATATTTAGGGATATATGAAAGACTCAAGTGAAAATAGAAGAGCCCTTGAGCAAAGAACATTGATATTGCAATTGGTACAAGCTTTAAGAAATTGATTCATATTCCCCTATGATATAAAGTCAAGCACAAGTGGATGCTCAGAGCACTGTCTGTATCAGTCATGGGTCTGATTTACTTCAAAAAATAACCTCATTTCCTCAAAACAACACTGCACTGAAGAGTGTTTCTTGTCTACACCATGTTTGGCATGAGGACAGCTGGAGGCACTTATCACAGGCACTTGGGGATCTGCAATAAATGAGCACTGTCTTAGAAGCATTTCTCAGGCATCACTGTGGAAGAAAGATGGCGGTGATAACCCCACATTACTTCTCATACTTTTCTAACAGAAGTGACAAGTCCACCTTTTCTCACTACTCACTGGCCATAGTCATCTGACTCTAAGTGATCATGGAAAAGCAACACTACCAGCTATCTGGAAAGAGAACTGAAAATATTGAAAACATTTATAAAATACCAACATTACCTTAAAAGCTTGAATAAAATTAGAGAATTCAGAGGATGGATGAGGTAGCAAAATGGGCTGCATTAATTACATTGTACAGTGCTATTATGCTTCTTGAGATGCATATGACATTGACATTGAAATCCTCTCCCAGGAACACCTGTGAAGGGAAGTCCATAACTGTTTCTGAATGCATCAAATAAAATGAGACAATGAGCCTCCTCTGCTGTGTTAGTGATGATCAGTTTCTTTTTCATGTGACAGGAATAAAGAATATGCTAGTGGCCAAAATAAGACACAATTTATTTTTCTCTCCTCTCAAAGTCTAGCTATAAGGTTTAGAACCTCTATGATTACTGTGCATCAGGGTTCTTCTACCTACTTTTCCAATCATCTTCCATACTTGAATTCTCTTTTGTGATCACAGGTGTGTTTGCCCTCTGTACTGCTCACATGTGTCCAAGGCAGCAAGAAATTTTCTGCAAGTTATGCTATCACTTCTGGGTATGTTACAATGGCCAGAGCAAAGTCACTAAAAAAGGTCTATCTGGCTTTTATTCTGGGTGTTTATAAGTTTAACTAACATTCAGAAATCCCATTTCAAATTAAGCCATAGAGAACTGGTACCATATGGCTGCTCTCTTCTTTTTTCAGCTGAAGTCCCCTCTTATTTTGTGAATTCTTCATTTAGATATGAATCAGGGACTCCATGCCCAATATAAAGAATATATTGACATATTGACTTGCTTGGGGACATCTGGATTTGGGGTACTGGAATTAGAAGCTAATTAGTTTGTGTGTGAGAGAAGGAACCTCAGCATTATTTTTGGTGCAAAGATAAAATACGTTTTCATCTTCCATTTTATGGCTACTGGCTATCTTTCCCTCATTCACAGCTCTGGTATGGATGATAGTAAGCTTGAATGTTTCATCAATGTTTTCAGTTGGCTATGAGTTTAGCCAACTCTCCTATAAAGAATTGTGCTCCATTCATGTGGAGTTCCTGCTATGATCTCAAAAGATGTAGTGAGGTTTGGAGGACGGTGATGATCCTTCATTTTTGTTTTACTCCCATTGTGGGAGCTGTAAGACGCAATGGAGTTCACTGCCAAGAGAAGCAGAGACAAAATGCTGGGGAGCTTCAAAAACATGAGCAGTTGGCAGCTGTGTTTGACCTAGCCTTAGAGCTGGCAGACACTTCAGGAAACAGTAGCTGTCTTCTACTTTATACTGTTGATTTTCATTTGCTCTTTGATAGAGTCTTTCAGTTTCACACACCAGATGTTGGACTTTTATTATTATTGTGTTGGTAGTAGTAACACAATTTTGAGTCTTAAGAGAATGTATTATTCAACTTGCAGATGAAGGTATGCCTTGCCAAACACACATGAATTAAACATCTAGCAGTCCAGGGCTTGACAAAGCTGAGCTTCGTGGACAACAAGAATGTGGTTAGGAAACTGATAATAGAGACAGCTGAGAAAATAGGTTCCCCCTTTGTTGTTCTTGTTCTTTAAGGTTCAGAATATGAAGGGGAGGCAGGTGTCTGGGTGGACAATGCACCTGCTGTATGAGTGCAAGGACTAGTGTTCCAATCCCCAGAACTTGTGTAAAACTGAGATGTGATGGTGAGCATCTGTAACCTCAGCACACCTCAGGCAAAATAGGAAGTGTAGAGACCCTAGAATCTCCAGGGCCAGCTAGCTTGTTGTATGCAATGGCAAACAACAAGACACTGTCTAAAAACATTTAAGGCAAGGACTGACACCCAAGGTTTTTCTCTTCCCTCCACATACATTTTACTGCACATGTTCTAATACATGCTCACACATGAACACTGACACATGCGTATACCCACACACACTGTGGTGGTTTTAATGAGATAGATCATTCTTGGGCATTTGAATACTTGGTTCCCTGTTGGTGATGCTATTTAGGGAGGCTTAAGAGATGGGGTTTTACTAGAGTAAGGACAACACTGGAGAGGGATTTGAGGTTTAAAAGCCTCTTGCTGTCTCATGTTTTCTCTCTGCTTCCTATTTGTGGTTCAGTATGTTAAGCCCTCAGCTCCTAGTTTCCCACTACAGTGGCCATGTCTGTTGTCCTTCCTCCCAGCATAATGGTGATGGACGTTTACGCCTCTGGGACTGTAAGTCCCAAATAAACTCTTCCTATTATAAGTTGCCTTGGTATGATGTTTTATCCCTACAATAGGAGAGTATCACACACACACACACACACTCACACACATACACACAGATAGACACACACACACACACACACCCCACTATGATAATGGAGCTGAGGAAATTGCACCAAGTCGGTAAAGTACTTTACATTGGTTCTTATAGTACTTGTAGCATAAGAATGAGTAGCTGAATTTGATATACCAGAACCCGTGTAAAAAAAAGCTGGGCATGGCCCTATGTACCCATGATCCTAGCCCTGAGAAAGCAGACAGAAGTATCCCAGGGGTCCAGCTGGCCTGCCAATCTAGATTAATTTGAGAGCTCCGGATTTGGTGAGAGATTTATTTCAAAACACAGGTGGAGAGCGATTAGGAGCAGTCTACATTAGTGATTAGTGCTCAGTCTACATCTGCTTTCCATGTGCATGTTAACATGGATGTACACATCCGCATGAACACGTACACACATATCACCCCCAAGGAAAAAATTGTATAATGACATTAAAACAAAAGAAGAACATTTAAAACAGAGGTGTTTTCCATCTAATGACCTGTGGTTTTTAAAAACCACAAAACAGTAAAAGATATAAGTAAATCACTTTTGAGAATAGGAAACTGTGGGAGCCCGTTCTCGGGTTCCTCGTGGCTTTACCCAGCAGGTCCTCATAGAGGATGATTAGACCACGGGCCTGAGTGCAGGTGTCTGAGATGGTCTGCACTTGGCTGTGCTGGGCGAGGAGGTCTTTTGCTCCACCCCTTGGCGTCTCTATAAAAACCCTGGGGCAGAGACAGTCGGGGCCCGTTGGAATAGGTTCCAGGCCCTCTCGAGGCTATCCTTTATTTTCTATCTGTTTCTCTCCGCGATATTCTCCGCAATAAATCCTTCTATCTAATATTTCCTGCTGCTCGCACTCAAGAAAACTCTGGGGAACTGTGGGGGTGGTTGGGTAAACGCCCCACAGAATGGCGCCATGAACAGGGACTAAAGAAAAAAGAAAAAAGGGACTAAAGAAAAAAAGGGGGGACTAAAAAAAAGGGGGGACTAAAGACAAATGAACAGGGACTAAAGACAAAGTAATAGGGACTAAAGATAAAGGAAAATAATAGTTTTATTACAGAGTTTTTGGCGAAAGTGCTGAGTTCAGCCCTGCCAGTGGATGAGGCATGCCGGTGTTATGGAAAATATATATTTTATATATATATATTTTTGAGAGGCAGGGGTTTTATCCTCGAGAGAAAAGGAAAGCGGACTGGAAGGATGTCCGATGCTGCAGCAAAATTCTCTTCTGTCAAAATTTTCTATCTTCTATCCCTTTCTCAATTTCTATCTGTGAAAAATAAGGCATAGGGTAGTAATATAGTGTAGGAAAAACTTAGAAGTGTAAGATTGTGTAGGAAAAAATAAGTAAGGCAACTAGACAGAAAAACTCTTCAATTTTCTAACTTGGGGGCTCTGAATGCAAACTGGGGGAAAAAATCTTTCTTTGGGCTATTTGGGTAGTAAAAAAGCTCTTCCTCGGGCTTATGGGGAAGAAAGAGTTTCCTATGGAAGCTTTTGTCCTGGGGACAGCTGAAATGCTAAGTCCAAGTGGCAGGAGAAAGTAACTTCTCCCTGAGGCAAAAATGGGGGTGTAAGAAGTCAAAGTTTAAAGTTGGGAAGTTTTGGGAAAAGTTGGTCTTTCTCCTGGGGAAAAATCTTTCTCTTAAACTAAAAGCTTTTCTTGGAAAACTTGGGAACTCTCTAAAAAGCCTTAATCTTTCTCAAAAGCTCTCTTAAACTTAAAAAAGCTTTTAACTTGCTCTCTCAAGGGCAAAAATTAGAATCACCTGAAGATATTAGTATGGGGATCGCCTGTGATTAGCTCTAAGGGAAAACAACAAACCTCTGAAGACAGCAAAACCTAAGTTCTTTCAAGCTTTAAAAATCCTCCCTGCAATGCAGGAGGCAGGGACAAGTTCCTAAAAACCTCTAAGCTCTGTCTCTTCAAGCTAGTAAAAGACAGTGGGTCAGAGTACCCTGAGGGAAACGCTTGGGAGAGTGTGGGTAAAGAGCTACAGAGAGCCCAAAAGGGCCAGAAACTTTACCTGAGAAAAGCAAAAAAGCCAAGCTTTTCAGTTACAACCGAGCTGAGGCATCAAGGGTTTTGTTTCTGAGTGAGCGTTTCAGAATGAAAAGGTGCTCCTAATCGTCCTAACGCAAAGATCCCCTGAAGCATTGTATCCTCGATTCTGACCAAAAACCCAGAGGTGACTGGCCAGCGTCTCTGAGTTGGGGTGCATTTCGGGGATACTAGGGTTCCTGCAGTGGTAAACTTCCTGGAGCACAGAGCTGAGGCAGGAAGGTGCAGGACCCAGGGGAAGATTGCCAATGAACAAAACTAAAGCCAGTGGGAACAGCACAGTTGTCTGCTTTCCTACAAGTCCCGGGTTGGTAGGTCCACTGCTGCAAAAAGACATCTGAAAAAAGCTTTCCTATCAGTAAGGACCTTTCTGGGAAAACAGTAAAGCTGAACTGTGTCTGAAGCAGTTGTGCTGCTGAGTCAGAACGCTGTCTGGGGAAAGAGCCCAGCCAGGGCAGAACAGAACTAGTAAAGCTTTCTTTTCTGTCAGAGAAAGCATCTCTTTGAGAAAAGCTTTGTTTCAACTAACTCCCAATCAGATGTGGGAGTGTAGCCCTAAGGGGTGATTGCCTCTGGCATAAGCTCTGTCCTTGAGCACTCAGACAGACAAACACAACCCACTGGGGGACTGGGCCAGGTGAAGGCCTAATGAAACAAAATGCCTGTCCTAATGGGAGTTTAGAAATGGCAAAAACCTCCCTTGTTAGATTTTCAGTCTGTACGCAAACCACACAGACCCAGAAAACAAACGGACAAAAAGCCCCTACCTTCAGTAGCAGGGAAAGCCGCCACTGTAGTGTCGGAAACTGTTTCTGGGGTAGAGGGGATAAACTGAGACCAAACTGGGAACTGTCTGGGAGAAAGACTCTAAAGAAACAGAAGGGACCGATTCCTCCCCAGAAAAATATGACCTGAAAAAGCTGCTAGAATTTGAGGCAGATTCGGGGGGGGAGAAAAAAAAGCCCCTACTTCCAAGGGCAGCTAGCAGAGGTACAGAGCCGCAGATACTTGAAGCTCTGCATCTGGGGAAGGAAGGAACAAGCAAAATGAGATCAGTGGGAGAAAAGCTTTCTGAAAGAGCTATGAAAAAACTGTTGTGAATGTTTTTCACTGACTGGCTAAGACAAACACAAGCCCCGAGGAAAGTTGCTATCAGAAATAGCGCGCATTGAGGTGGGCAAACGAGGCAGGTGCAGTTCTGATTTGGGGGCCAGTGTCAATTAAAGGAGAGACACCTGTTAAAGCCAGCTGAGGAGAGACCAGAAACCTCCCAATGTCCCATAATTGAAAATGTAAAATGCTTGTTCAAATCTCCCGTTGTAAAAGCAAAAAACTTTGTTCAAACCTCCCGGGCAAGAATTTGTAAGCAAGTCTGGTAAAGAACTTAAAAGTTGACTCTCAGACCCAAAAAGAACTATGGGAAATGACTGATATAAGGGAAATGATATAAAGGACTAATTTAAGGGACTGATACTATTATGGACTGATATAAGGGAAATGCATTCTGGGAAAGGTAGTTTTTCTGCTAAAGATGGCGACATTGCCCTGAAACACTTTTGTCAGCTCGAAAATACATTTATGGTAAACTTTAAAATACAGCTTTTAAAAGAATAAGGAGGAAAATCATCTAAGAGTTTTAAGTGTCAGTTCCAATGAAACATTGAAAGGATATGGAACTAGGCACTTCGCGGTTTGGGGGTTGGTAAAATGACTTATTTACCCTAATAGCTGTGCAAAGTTTTAACGGTAGTTGGATGACAGAAAGCTACCTATAAGATCAAACAAGCCACTTTAAAATCCTTAAAGCAAGAGAGCAGTTTATACACTGAACGTTGTCTTAGATATGAAGGAAACTTATGCTATCTACAAAAGAAAGCTACCATGCTTTGTGGGCCATATTAGAGTTCACTCCAATCTTCCTGGTCCTTTAGCTGAGGGTAATGCGAAATGGAAAGATCCCTGCTCGGGATTGTGGAAGGGTCCCGATCCTGTGTTAATATGGGGTCGAGGACATGTTTGTGTTTTTTCACAAGAGGAGAATGAAGCTCGGTGATTACCGGAGCGTTTCGTAAGGAGCTTGGAACTAAGAAAGGTCAGCTCCAATGATGATCCTACAATGGAACCAGAATGAAAGTGGCTCAATTAGTGTTTCTGAGGTTTTGTCACTGGTTAATGCAAACAGTGAGGAAATAGAGTTCGGAGCTGTGCCGCTTTTGGCTTTACTAGCTCCTTTGGAAAAATACTTTATATCACCTAATAACTGTGCGATATTTGGCAAAGAGCTTACAGCAGCTAAATACGGTAATTTCACCGTCAGCGTGAAGGGAAGTTTTTCGGTAGAACAAACCAAGAGTACTGCTGTAATAGAAACATTTGTCTGAATTGAAGCACTTAGGGGAACTATTATGAATTTGGGTGAAGGGACAGCCTCTAGTTAAACACCGTCTACCGCTGACAGTGCATCTCTGCTGGGTCCGGAACGGCTGAGAGAACTGGCAACTTTGGAGTGTGGCATCATCCTGGGAAGGTTACAGTCCCCTAGCAACAACTATCACAATTCTATAACAACACTCACTAAATCCCAGTGTTTTATAACAAAGCTGACTATAAACTCTAAACTTTAGAAATGATGTATGTACTTCTTGTCTAGTTAAGAATCTTTCTAATAGAGATAGTGATAATAATTAAGAGTAAGAAACAGAAAAAGATGAAAATAAGATATGTAAGTTTATAAAAATTCTCTTGTTAGATCTGTGTTAAAAAAATCGTTAGGTGTTTGCTAAGTTAAATATATGCTAATGGTAGCCCTATATAAGTTTGTAAAATAGATCTATAGATCCTTTAAGAATATAAGCTTGCAAGAAGTATCTAAGGTAGTCTTAAGACATGTAGTGATAAGCTTGTAAGAAGTAAAGATGTTAGCTGTAAATGTAAGTTTAAATAAGAATAAGATGGAATGAATATAAGAAATATATAAGTAATAAGAAATATATTTGCTAAAGTAGTTCTATAGTTTCCTTAAGGAGTATAAATAAGTAGATGTTAATACGTTATATGTGAGTTTGTAAAATGTAGATGTTGAATGTGAGTCTAAATGCTTTGCAAGGCAAAAGGTTATATGTGAGTTTGTAAAGTGTAAATGTTAAGTGTGAATCTATTCTTAATGTATATGGTGAAAGAACCTGAGACATACAGAAGTTAGTGTCCTAGCAGACTGCAAAGCAGGCAGTCTGAGCGGTTTTTCAAAAGCTCCAGAAGCCGCTAAGAAGCTAAGAATGGCGGACGCCAGAACTAGCACAAGGCATCCGCAGCTGAGATTCATGGAAAATCAACGCAACACAGAAAAACCTGAGCTAACATCAAAAACGGTG
This sequence comes from Peromyscus eremicus, assembly GCF_949786415.1. Lineage (NCBI taxonomy): Eukaryota > Metazoa > Chordata > Mammalia > Rodentia > Cricetidae > Peromyscus > Peromyscus eremicus. The sequence continues at coordinate 7,547,839 of NC_081435.1, forward strand.
CGGTTTAGAATACTACTGTACCTAAAAAGGTCTGTCTGTGAGAACAAAAGTTGCAGAGACGCTTGTTTGAAGTAAAATTGTTAACGGCAAAAAGTTTTGGTTGAAAACCATCTCTTCATATTTGGAAGTGAAAGCCTGATACCAGAATTTATTTCTTGTTTGAACTTTTTGAACTTAAAATGAGATAAAATTACAAAAAGACTTTGGTTATAGATTTCTTCATATTTGGAAGGCTCGTACCAGAATTTATCATTTGAATTTTGGGACTTAAGAAATGAAATGAATAGTAGAGATTTCATTGCAATGGGACAATTTTGAGTTTACTTATAGTAATGACCTAGGAACTGTTTTCTGGAATTGGGTTAAAAATGGAACTGTTTAAATGAAGAAATTTATTATTTCTACCTAGAGTCAAGATGTGTATGCATATATGCTTTATTAATTGGTGATTCATGTATTCTGTGTTAAAAATGCAATTGTTTTGTGGAACTGTTTATGTAAAAATGAAATTACTTACAGAACTGGTTTTGTGTTACAAATGGAACTGTTTAAATGGAAAAGTTTGGGTTTTCTAACTAGGCTTGAGATTTTGCTTAAATCATAAAGAAAACGGGGAGAGTTAATAATCCTTAGTCTAATTTCAAAAGTTGTTTGAGTGAATTAATGTCATGTTTTTGTTAGTAAGAAATGCAAATGGGGTATATTAAGAGACTACTTCTAAAGTGTAAAGAGTTTTATTAAGAAACTGCTTTTGGATGTTTTGCTAAGTTTTCAAAGTGTTCATGGTTAGACTGAGAAGATTGCTTTTCAATATGGGTTTATAGGAATTGTATAAGTTTGGGTTCCTCTAACTAGGTTTGAGATTTTGTTTAAAAAATTATAAAGAGAAGGAGGAGTTATGAGATTGAATTATGTTTGCAGAAACCTATTGATATTAATGCACCTGGTTTTGTGGAGTTAAGGAAATATTTAAGTTTGTGAATACATCGAAGTTTTTCCTATGTTCTGTTAACAAGAAAATTCAAATGATTGAGTTAAAGTTGTAAGACGGAGAAAATTGTTAACTATATATAGCACCATATATGCTAATTCAAATGGTTCTGTTAAGAGTTTGCTTTGAGTTGTAAGACAGAGAATTGTGGCTATGTATAGCAATGTTTATGTTAACCTGTTATGGTAATGATGAAGCTAAGGGATTCTTTAAGTTTGTAGTCGCCTTAAGAGTTTTTGGCTTAGAAAGGGCTTGAGGCAGCTAAGACTGCTGTAGTCACCTTGGACCTAATTCAAAAGAGAAATGCCATCTATATCATCCTCTACTCCCATACTGGGAGGTGTAACAGCTATGGAGATTGCTGTAAGCCATTATTAGTTATTTTTTATATATATTAAGAAAGGGGGACCTGTGGGAGCCCGTTCTCGGGTTCCTCGTGGCTTTACCCAGCAGGTCCTCATAGAGGATGATTAGACCACGGGCCTGAGTGCAGGTGTCTGAGATGGTCTGCACTTGGCTGTGCTGGGGGAGGAGGTCTTTTGCTCCACCCCTTGGCGTCTCTATAAAAACCCTGGGGCAGAGACAGTCGGGGCCGTTGGAATAGGTTCCAGGCCCTCTCGAGGCTATCCTTTATTTTCTATCTGTTTATCTCCGCGATATTCTCCGCAATAAATCCTTCTATCTAATATTTCCTGCTGCTCGCACTCAAGAAAACTCTGGGGAACTGTGGGGGTGGTTGGGTAAACGCCCCACAGGAAACAAACTCCAAACATTCATAATTTTAAAATTAACATTGCATTCATTCATGGCCATTATGTTTGAATATCATGTAATAACTATGACTCTTATCTTCTAGAGAAAGATCACTTTCCTCTAATGTCCTAAATGAGTTATGTGATAGAATTCACTGTTGATTACATTCTTCTTTGTATTTTGACAAACTCAGATTCTTCTTACAATTTCATAGCTTTTCCATATGAAGAAATTTATCTAGATGTTAGCCTTTCTTTCTGACAAACAAACATAAATCAAAAAAATTCTTAAAACTTGACCTTGAACTTGACATACCCCCACTTATTTCAGTCATTTTTAAAATTTATGTGATGCTGCCCATGTCACAATGAAGCATTTGAAAATAAGATTTTATTATAGGATGCCAAACCATCTTTTAAAGTTCAAATAAAAATATAGACTCCTCACACTTATTTATCCATTGTTTATGTTGATTTTAGTCTAAGGGGTATGCATTAATAAAAGATAACAACTTTTTATACCATGTCATATCTTTCTGCTTTATATACGAGAGAGATGATGCAATCTGTTGTTTTGGATAACCATGACTGCAGGGAAAACAGATCAGTCAAATCATAATATCAGTTTGTAAGCAGTCTCTTGACAAGACATACTGCACTAGTGTTGATAGTACATTGTGCAGTAGATTATAATCTCTATGAGAGGAAGTGTCGGAATATCAAGCAACCTCAGTTGAAGTTGCATTAAAGAATAATAAAAAGTTTCCTATGCTAGATTCATGTTGTCAGAATGTCACACTGAACAACTGATTTGACTCTAGGTCCCTGCCCATCCCACAGAAAGTTGCCCTAATAAATCTGGATGCAAATATTAATGAATGGGTATGGGAATGAGACATTTTTTAAAGTATGAGAAAAAGATTTGATACTCCCTTAATAAAATTGTATTTATTCTAGATTTTTGAGTTTGTGCCTTTGGATTTAAGTGTGATTGGCATTTCTTCATAGAGTCGAAAGGCACTAATGTTTCATGAAGATACCGAACTATAAGGTAAAGTTATTTGGTGTCAAAGTATCCATGAGTTTTAATGAGCAGGAAAGATCACTGGCTCTTACTCTGCCCTTTTCTCTCCTTAGTGTTTACAGGTCTTTATTCACTAAAATCACAGTGCCAACTGTAAAGAATGAAAGAGCTTGGCGTGTATCATGTTTTTGCCATTGTATTAACTGAACTATAAATGGGATTTTTGGTCAATAACATAAAACACACTGCCCAGAGCACACAAAGAGAAACCCAGAGTGATCCAGATATTTAGTGGTGTGAAGAATGGGCCACACTAAAAGCCCCTTCCGGAAGTCAATTCGAATAAAGTGCATTGTGTTGTCTCATTGATCTACTTGCTTGTGTCGTTTAAAAATCTCAGGCAAACCAGAAATTCAGTTTCAAGAACTTTGTGCACTTTTCTTCCTCCAAGCATAGTTGTTACTCCCCAATACTATTCTTATCATTGTACTACATATTTTCAATATCCCTGCTGATTAAACTTTAGTGCCTTGACCTGCAATTTATTGACAGTTTGTCTTTATGATGTTGTCCAGTATTTTCCTTCTTCCTGTCACTCAAATGCACATATCCTAGATCTTGTCACTTCCCATAATCACGACTCCTCCATGATTTCAATGACTCCATTTACTCTCATGCTAACAGTTCCTATTTTCCCAGTTCACCTCTACCACTGTCTTTTTAAAAATATGTATATATAAAACTTTCCTTTTCTGTCATTGGGACTTTTGCCATTTTCTTTAAAATTTAAATTTATTTTTTATGTTTGTACACATGTATGTGTGTCCACATACACATGATGTCAAAGGATGTGTGGATGTCAAAGGACATCTTTCAGGACTCAGGTTCTCTTACATTTTATGGGTATCAGGGGTTCAACTCAGGTTGAGAAGCTTGGTGGCAGGTGCCTTTGCATTCTGATCTATCTGATCTACTTTCCATCATTGGGACTTAATGGATACACCTTCTTATTGTTACTTAAAACCCACTGATTTTCAATTTCTTTCATGCTCACTGTGTCCTCAATCCTCTCTTCTAACTGCCATTTCCATGTTTAATCATCATTGCTCCTTCACATGCAAGATTGTATTTTGTGGCCTCATTCAGTTGGAAATATCCCCTCAATCCCAGGTGATTGCACTCCTTGCTTATTCTGTGGCATCATCTGCCATAGATCAGTGTGTCTAAGAAGTAGACCTTGATGAACTAATCTTATGTGAAGGTCTTGATTGAGACATGGATGGAATTGTGGAATGAAGAATTCTGCTGTGCAAATAACTGGGAAAACCAGAACTAGGAACATCTTGTTCTTCCCCCTATAATGACATTTTGGATTTTACGTTCACTTGTCACATCTATTCTCTGTATCCTCCAGTCTTGATTAGGGCTTCAGTTACTGTGAAGAGACACGATGGCCACAGTAACTTTTATAAAGGAAAACATTTAATTGGGGTGGCTTACAGTATCAGAGGTTTAGTCCATTACCATCTTGGTAGGACATGATGGAGTGCAAGCAGATGTGGTGCTGTAGCTGTAGCTGAGATTTTTACATCTTGAACCACCAGCAATAGGAAGAAGGGAACTGTCTACCACACTGAGCACAGCTTGAGCAAAGGACACCTCAAACCTCACCCTCCCAGTGACATACTTTCTCCAACAAGGCCACACCTACTCCAAAAAAAAAAAAAGCCATACCTCCTAATAGTGCCACTCCTTTTGGAGGGGTATTTTCTTTCAAACTACCATACCTCCTTTGTAATTTTTGTTTTTTCTACCTCTTATTGTTGGGGTATAAAGAAAAAAAACTTGAAGATTTTCAAAATTTTCTCCTGGGCTCCATTAGTTCTCATTAAAAGATTCTCTTTGGCCCCAGCTCCCATCTTGCCCCGGACTTCCCTTCTGAAGCACAGGTGAGTGCCCTAGCTTGCCCCCGACCCCATCCCTGGGCACCAGCCACTCCGGGGAAGACCTGCCCAACTTGGCCCCAGGTTCTGGTCACCGGGCAGGTTCCCTTCTAGCCCCACCGGGAAGGATCCCCTTCTCCAAGACCCCTGGCAGACCCTGCAGTCTCCACGCCCTGCCCCCACGCCCATCCGCCCAAGCCCCAAGCCTCTTCTTGAGACTTAGAGGCTGGCCCCCAGCTCCCATCTTGCCCCGGACTTCCTGTCTGGAGGAGAGAGAGAGAGAGAGAGAGAGAGAGAGAGAGAGAGAGAGAGAAGAGCTCCCATCCTCCCCCGGACTTCCCTTCTGAACAAGAGCTCCCATCCTGCCCCGGACTTCCAATTTGGACAAGAGAGCTCCCATCTGGACAAGAGAGAGAGACTTCCTGAATCTGTCAGCTCTGTCTGAACCAAGTGTGCAGATAAGGCCAAGAACGAACCACAAGGAGATGGGCAGACGTCAAGGCAGAAACACATACAACAAAATGAATAGCAATACACCATCACCAGGCCCTAGCCCTCCTCCAACACCTAGACCTGAACATCAGAAATTGGAAGAAGCAGAAGAAAATAGCCTTATGAATGTCATCATGAAGAAGCTAGAGGTTCGTGTAGAGGAAAAGACAAAAAAATGTGAAGAACGCTGTAAACAACTAGAGGAAAGGGCAAACAAATTAGAAGAAATCAAACAAGTCCTGGAAGAGAACAATAAAATACTGAAAGAAAATCAAGAAAAATCAATGAAACAAATGAAGGAAACAGTCCAAGACCTGAAAAGGGAAATAGAAAAAATGAAGAAGACACAAACAGAGGGAATGCTGGAAATAGAAAATCTGAGAAAACGATTGGGAACTTCAGATGCAAGTATAATCAACAGAATGCAAGAGATGGAAGAGAGAATCTCTAGCGTTGAAGATACAATAGAAGAAATAGATTCATCAGTCAAAGAAAACACTAAAGCCAACAAAGTCATGAACCAAAATGTCCAAGAAATTTGGGACACCATGAAAAGACCAAACCTACAAATAATAGGGGTAGAAGAAGGAGAAGAATACCAACTCAAGGGCACAGAAAATATATTCAACAAGATCATAGAAGAAAACTTTCCCAACTTAAAGAAGGAAATGCCTATGAAGATACAGGAAGCCTATAGAACACCAAACAGACTAGACCCCCAAAAAAAGTCCCCTCGCCACATAATAATTAAACAATTAAATGTACAGAATAAAGAAAGAATATTAAGAGCAGCAAAGGAAAAAGGCCAAGTGACATATAAAGGCAAACCTATCAGAATAACACCTGATTTCTCAATGGAGACTTTGAAAGCCAGAAGGACCTGGACAGATGTAATGCAGATACTAAGAGACCATGGATGTCAGCCTAGACTAATATACCCAGCAAAACTTTCAATCATCATAGATGGAGTGAACAAGACATTCCATGACAAAGCCAGATTTAAACAATATTTATCCACAAACCCAGCCCTACAGAAAGCACTAGAAAGAAAATTCCAACCTAAGGAAGTCAGATACACCCTCGAAAACACAGGCAATAGATAAAGCCACAGCAGTAAACCCCAACGAAGAAAAGTACACACACATCACCACCAAAAAATAACAGGAATGAACAATCACTGGACATTAATATCCCTCAATATCAATGGACTTAATTCACCTATAAAAAGACATAGGCTTACAGAATGGATACGAAAGCAGGACCCATCTTTCTGCTGCATACAAAAGATTCTCTTTGGAAGAATTTTCTCTCCTTTGCATGAGTTCAGTACTACCTATACACTTAATAAGTTAGTAAACACCTTTACTTTGTATATAAGAACCATTAATTTAAGGATGGTGGGGCACTGGGGAATCAGTCCCCAACATAGCAAGGTTATTACTTGGGTAGACAATTCAAAATAACAAAGTAGACTAAAATTTACTCCGCTTTTTTTATTAAAAACCATTTGCTGAAAACATTTAGCAATACCAGATAATACAGTCTCTTCTGAAAAAAATTTTGGGTTAAATTCTAAGGAATTGCTATGGCTACTATTGAGTCTTGGTAGTATATAAATTTTTTATTGTGTATGTATGTGAGAGAGAGGGAACAAAAGAGAAGGAGAGACAGAGACAGAGAGAGAGAGAGAGAGAGAGAGAGAGAGAGAGAGAGAGAGAGAGAGAGAGAGAGAGAGAACCAGTGCAGAAGTGTATCATAGAAACCAGGTACTAACACTGAGTTATCTCTGTCTGTTCGTCTACACATCATTTTTTTTTTTTAAAGACTGGGTCATTCACTGAACCTGGAGCTCACTGTTTTAATTACCATTTCTAGCCAGGGAGGCCATGCAATTCATGTCTCTGCTTCTAGTGCCGGGTTACAGATATATGCCACCACTCTTGGCTTTTTATACGGAAGATAGGCATCTGAATTCAGGTGTTTACAGTTGTACAACAAGCGCTTCACCCATGAGCCATTGTCTCATCCCCTAAATTAATCTATTCTAATTTAATGTTTAGAATTCAGATTTGCTATAGAAAATAGCTTGTGTACTATGGAGGCTAAGAGAAACTGTGTACTGCCCACTTAGAAGCTTAAGACCCAGAGAAGCCAAAGATCTAGTCAACCCAAAGGTCGGAGTGGGATTGGACATGATAGAAGAGATAGAAGTCCCAGCTTAAACTGGAAGCAAAATTACTCACTAGTTCAGCTCTGTTCTCCATTTATTCATTCTGTTCAGATCCTTCACAGACTGGGTGGTGAGGAGAGATCTCTGTTTTACACATTTCAGTGCTAATCTGTTCTATGCACTCCCCCTTTCCATACCCAGAAATGATAATTTGTGAGGGCTATTTATTAGCCTGTGGCAGTGGTTCTTAACCTGTGGATCATGAACTCTTTGGGGTCACCTATTACAATTCATAACAATAGCAAAATTACAGTTATGAAGTAGCAATGAAATATTTTTTTTTTTTTTTTGGTTTTTCGAGACAGGGTTTCTCTGTGTAGCTTTGCGCCTTTCCTGGAACTCACTTGGTAGTCCAGGCTGGCCTCGAACTCACAGAGATCCGCCTGGCTCTGCCTCCCGAGTGCTGGGATTAAAGGCGTGTGCCACCACCGCCCGGCGCAATGAAATAATTTTATGGTTGAGTGTAGGGGTGGTTGTCTATGCTTTACCCCTGAAGCAATGCCCCTAGTAGGCAGCAGGTAACTGCTAGGTATCTGCCTGCCCCGCCCCTTGGGGCATGGTCGAGGGGGGACCCCTTAAGAAAGATCTGGAATGCATATGTATCCACTCTCTTGGCTACCTCGTGGTCTTGGATGCTGGTACTGTGGACCATGGCAGAGCTCTCCAGAGAAGCGTGTTGTGCCACGCCTCACCTCTCCTGAACCTTGTGACCAACTCCCTTTTGCTTGTTGTAAGTTACCCCAAAATAAACCCTTTTGACTATCATGACAGACTCCATGGAATTGCCTCATTAGTTGGGGGTCACCATAACATGAAGAACTGTATTAAAGGGTTAAACTGAATAAAAATGTATCACAGTGTTAGGAAGATTGAGAACCACTGGCTGAGAGTTTACCACAGAACTAGTATTTCACTTAATAAACTATGTTCTGTGAAACCAGAGAGTCTCTTATCACACAATAAACCCTGGATTCATCTATATGTGTTGGCCTTAAGGAGAATTTCATAAAATTTAAAAATTGTTTGAGCATGCTGCATGAAAAACTGTAAATCTAATGGTACTTTCATTTTGCTGTGGAATGTTTTTTGTCAGACTGTTGGAAATTAGATTCGAATATAGGTAAGTTGTAGATTATGGCTGGATATCTAAATATCACTATGTAAGTTAATTCAAAACATGAAATGATGAAAGTTCATCATTAAAAACAAGAGTAACAAAAGTAAAGTGGAGACTCTCTTGTTCATTTAAGAAGATATCTTTATAGAAAATGCCACAGCTTTGCTATGTGACAATTCCAGTTGTAAGGTATAATGAAAAAAGTACCTACATTTAGGAATGTCTAGTTGTGCTAGACAGCCATTTCGTTATATGATAAAAATACCAGGTGGCAGCAACTTAGAGCAGGGAGGACTTACCTTATTCTTGCTTTTAGAGATTTTATTTTTTTAGTAACAGGAAGTGATGATGGGGCAGAGCTTTACCATCACCAGGAAACAAAGTCAAGATAGGAAGTAGCCAGGGGAAGGCATCTGAGGGGAAGACATACTTCTAGTGACCTACTTTCTCTCCTGCTTGTTCAGAGTATCCACCCATCACTGAATTACACGAGAGTCTTCATGATTTAACTAACTCTACAAGCATCCTCATAGACTCACCCAGATTTGTGCTTTATTAATGACTTGGCACCAATTCAATCAAGTTGACCATCAATATTACCTATTCCAGTAAGTGTAAATCTAGAGAAAATTATGCAGTTCTACATATAAGCTTACAAACCCAACTAAAAGATATGACAGGATAGATTGAGTGCTTCCCAGATCTCTTTAAATTAACCTTTTAGTTCAAAACAATACCGTTTCAACTACAAACAGATATTCAATTTCTAACAAAATGGTTCTAAAATCCATAGGCTATATAAGCTGTGATTAGAAAAACCCATTACATATTTGAAAGAGTGCTTATGAGGTCTACGAACATACCAGGTATCAGCTTATACTAGAAAGCTACTGCAGAAACCTGGGTTGATTGATTTAGGAAGAACAGTGATCAGTGCTTTCAGAACAAAGTCTCTGGAAGGACACATCTATGGAAAATCTATTGTTTGGATGAATGAGCCCTTCATACCAATTGGAGAAAGGAAGGTGTGTTTGACAGTGTGCTTCTTTACTCAGATCCTCTGTTGAGTCCACCCTGGCACAAGTCCTTCAAGGCACTGACCACCTTGCTACTAGGTTTTTCTAAGAAGTGTGTGATCTCACCCCATGGGACCTCTAGTAACTTGCAAAAGACCACCTGACTGATGCATGCAGCTGGAAGAGGGAATGAGAGCTGATAGGTGAATGTTTCTCCTTTGAGACATGAATGAGTATTTCTGATCCCTGTTTCTTAATTATACTGAGTATTTAGTCAAGTGTAGTTATACTAGAGGAGGCTTAAATTTTACCTCTTCTCTATTATTATCTAGACTTAATTCATGCTCCATGAGAATGTATATTTGAACAAGACACAAGCTTTGTTCTGGCTTCTGTTCCTTTAAGTTACTCATGTTACATCAGATGGAACATGAAATAAAGGTTATGGAGAACTTTGCTGTGTGACGAGTAAAGGGATCAAAATACCTCTTCACACAAACAAATGACAAAAGTCAGAAAATTAAAGGTAGAAATGATGAAAGTATTTGAAATTCTGCCCAAGTAGAGGCTCCCTTCTTCTATTCAACTTCCTTGAATGATGTTTCTCAGGCTGTCTGATTTGCTTTGCCAATGTAGTTTCATAGTTTCTTTTGTTCTTAGTTGTAATTACATGTTTGTGAGAGGCTGCACACATTTTCAGTGTTGCTATAAACTCACTCATCTCTGTACCCCCTTATATTTTATTTGGATTCCAAGTGGACAATAGACATAAATGTGTTATTTCAGTATGCCGTCTTGACCTGTAGTATCTGTAGTTTGGTGTTAGGTATATCTCTTACCAACACTAAGGGCCTGTGCTAAGACTTCTACCTAGATTGTCTAACAAGGACGCTTCTGTCAAACTATGAAGACGGACTTGCTAAGTTATTATCAATTGTCCCATTGAGCCAAAATGTCACTTGATGTTACATGGTCTTTATCAAAACATTTATGAGCTAGGAATCATTTAGTTTATATATTTCTGATATATGGCTTGCTGACCAAATTAGCTCATGCATTGTTGCTTGGTCTCCCTTGAGAATTTCCTCTGTAAAAAGCTGTGGAAATTAACATTTATTTGCTGAAAGCCTGGCACCTCCTATTTATCTTTATAGATAATTTAAAATTATCTACTGTTAGATTGAATTAAATATTAAGGAACATTATTGTTATATGGCTTAATTTAACTTAACGGAATTCTATGAAGAATTGATATGACATAGGCATACAAGAACATGCATTTGACTAAATTTAATTGTATGTAATATGTCTGTTGTAAGTATACAGTATAAGTTCATTATTGTGAACCTAATGTGCTTTCAATTCAGATACATATTAAGTTATTCACTTTTGACTATTTTTATGTTATTAGTAATCAAGCTACTAGTTAAAATATATCGATCTTGTGCATATGAGAGCAAAATACTGAGTCTGAATCTCACTTATCTGTTATAACGACCTCATTTTCTAATTAGTGTAAAAAGAGAGCAGCTACCCTTCTGCATTATTTATCTATATACAGAATTTTATTATCAATATTAAGCAATGTTTGTTAAATGAAGGCACAGAATAGTTTAGGCTTCATGATTTGTAATCCTTTTATTTCAAAATAATAGATGTTTAGAATTGTAATATCCACTTGGTGGGAGTTTTTCCTTTAATACATATGTGTTGTACTTCCTTCTCTTCTGATTAATTTTTGCTTGAACTCTATTTTATCAGATAGTATAATGCTATATCTGCTTGCTTCTTGGGCTTTTTTACATTCTTTTACATCAGGGTACTGTTTATTTTTGACTGTGAGGTATATTTCTTGGATGCAGCAGAGAAATGGATTCTGTTTTCTAGTCCAGTACATTAGTCTATGTATTTATTAGGGATTTGAGACCATTAATATTGAGAGTTATTAATAAGCAGAGTTCATTAATTCCTCTCATTTTGTTGTTGTGGTGTGGGTTCCCCTTGCTCTTTAGATTTTCTGTTCTGGGATTATTTATTCCTTGTGTCCTCTTGATGTAGTTAACTTTCTTATCAGACTGAAGTTTCCCCAATAGTGCCATCTATAGAGCTGAATTGGTGGACATATATTGCTTAAATTCATTTTAATTGTCAAATATTTTCATACATAGACGCAGTTGATAATTTTACTCTATATAGTCATCTGGGCTGGCATATTTGATCTTTCATTGCTTGTAGATCATCAATCCTGGACCTTTTGACTTTCATGGTCTCCATTAAAAGTCAGATGTTGTTTTCAAGAGTCTGCTTGTATATGTGACATGGTTTTTTCCAAATGAAAGCACAACATACCCAAATGTGTGGGATACAATGAAGGCAGTTGTAAGAGGCAAGTTCACAGCACTAAGTGTCTACATTGAAAACTGCATTTCTCATATTAATAACAACATACTTGAAAACTCTTTTACAACAAGGAGAAATAATACCCTCCAAAAATGAGTAGATGTGAAGAAATAATTAAATCCAAGGCTGAAATCAACAAAATAGAAACAAAAACATACAAATAATCAATGATATGAAGAGTTGGTTCTTTGAGAAAAAAATGACAAATGTCTTGCCTAATTATTAAAAAGACAGACATAAAAGATCCAAATTAATAAAATTAGTGATAAAAAGCAAAACATTACAATAGACACTGAAGAAATTCAGAGACTCACATGGACAAACTTTAAAAATCTACCAGACTAGAAAACAAAAGATATGAATGAATTTCTTGAAAGTTTTTCTCTGGGTCCTGCCAAGCCCCCACAGTCCCATAGCCCATGTATAAAATAATCACTCAGAAGCTTATATTAATTACAATTGGTCAGCCATTAGCTCAGGCCTACCATTGACTACCTCCTACATTTTAACTAACCCATAATTCTTATTTATGTTTAGCCATGTAGCTTGGTACCTTTTTTCAGTTCTGCCTTCACATTTTGCTTTCTCTGTGTCTGTCTGGTGACTCCTGACTCAGCCTTCTTGTTCCCAGAATTCTCCTCTCTCTTTTTCCCCGCCTATACTTCCTGCCTGGCTAATTGCTAATCAGCACTTTATTTATTAACCAATCAGAGCAACACATTCACAGCATACAGAGCAATAACCACAGCAAATTAATAAAATACCAATAAAATTGGTAGGATATATATATATATATATATATATATATATATATATATATATATATATATAATATATAATATATATATTCTACTAATTTTAAACCAAGAATAAATAAACAGTTTAAACAGATAAATAAGCCTTAGTGAAATAAAAGCAATGATTAAAAATATCTCCCACTCCACCCCACCAAAAAAAACAAACCCAGGGCCAGATGGATTCAACACAGAATTACATTAGACCTATACATGAGAACTAGTGCCTATACTCCTCAGATTTTATTCCAGAAAATATAAACTGAAGGAACATTGCCTAATCCTTTTCATGAAGCCACTTCTACTCTGGTATCAAAAATCACACACGACCTAACAACAAAAGAAAATTTTAGATCATCCCTTATGATCCTAGAGGTAAATGTTCTCAATAAAATATTTGCAAACCAAATTTAAGAACCAATGGAAAACATCATTTACCAAGACCAAGTCAGCTTTCTCCCAGAGATGCAGGGATGGCTCAACCTATGTGAATCAATAAGCTTAATCCACCACAGAAACAGCTTAAAAAATAAAAAAAAAAAATCATCTCATTAGATGCAGGAAAAACCTTTGCCAAAATCACCACCCCTTCATGTTAAAAGTCCTGGAGAGACTAGGAATACAAGGGACATACCTCAATTATAATAAAGACAATTTACAGTAAGCTCACAGCCAGCATCATCCTAAATGTATTTCTACTAAAATTATGAACAAGACAAAAGTATTCACTCCCTCCGTACCTGTTCAATATAATTCCTGAAGTCTTAGCTACAGCAAGAAGACAACTGAATGGTTCAAATACAGAAGGAAGATGTAAAAGTATCTTCATGCAGAATATCTGATTTTATACATAAAAAGACCCTTAGGACTATTCTAGGAAATTTCTGCAGTTGATAAATACTTTTAGCAAAGTAGCAGGCACAATATGAATGCACAAAAATCAGTAGCCTCCCTAAATATAAATAATAAACACACTTAGAAGGAAATCTGGAAACAGTATGTTTCACAAATAGCCTCAAAGATATCTTGAGGTAACCCTAACCAAGGTTATAACCCTCAATCTGATACATAATTGGTAAAGATGAGGCCTCATAAAGCTAAAACAAAGAAACAAAAAAACTTTTGTACAGCCAAGGACACCATCCTTTGAGCAAACCAGCAGTCTAAAGAGTGGGAAAAAAATCTTTACCAAATGCAGATCTGATAGAGAGTTAGTGTCTAGAATATATTTAAAAAACAAAAAGAAAAAAACCTTGAACATCAAGAAAACAAATAACTCAATTAAACATTAGAGTATAGAACCAAACAGAGGTCTCAAAAGATGAAACACAAATGGATGACAAACACTTTAAAAATGTCCAACATCCTTAGCTACCAGAGAAATTAAAATTAAAATTACTTTGAGATTTCATTCAGTCAGTATGACCAAGATCAATAAAACAAATGACAGCACGTACTAGCAATGATGCAGGGAATGTGGAACATTTATTAACTGTTGGTTGGAGTGAAAACTAATAAGCCACTATTGAAATCACTGTGCAGTTTCTCAAAAATTTGAAAATCGATCTACTACAAGATTCAGCTATACTATTCTTAGGCATATATCCAAAGAGCTCATATCTTGTTGAAGACTAGTACGACATGGTTGAAACCAATAAAAATTTTTATTAGCCAGTCAGCAGCTACAGTGGATATTCAGAATCCCAACATATCCTGAGCCTTTCTTGGGGTGAGCTTTTAAGCACAAAAATGTATCATGGGTTGACATACTTCACTTAACAAGGACAGTTAGCCAGAAGCAAAACACAGAAGCCAAAAACTAAGGTCAGTACATTTAAAGATGTTCTCAGAACTATGGACTATGATGTATTAGGCCTTTGTTTTCATTTTGGTGGGTAATGCTGTCTATGTGCTGAATTTTATGGACTGAATGATACTTCCAGCATGGAGTCTGATGTGGTATGGTCTGGGGGCCTGTTACATTACTACAAAGATACTTATTCATCCATTTTCATTTCTGCTCATTTTATAACAGCCAGAAATTGGAAACAACCTAGCTGTTCATCAGATGTTGAATGGATAACGAAAATGTCATTATTCTGCTATGAGGAAAAAATGAAATTTGCAGGTAAATGAATGGAGTTAGAAATGTTCATCTTGAGCGAGGTAACACAGATACCAAAAGACAAATACTGCATGTTTTGTTTTACACATGAATATTATCTCTTATGCTTTATGTGTGTATATTTTACTCAGAATATCCTCTGAGTTTAGCTAGGTAGTAAATGACCAAGGGAAAAGAGTGGATCTTCCAAGGAAGGGGCAATAGAGTGTAATCTTATACAGAGATAAAGGAGAAATTATAATTGAACTAAATGGGTGTGTGTGTATGTGAGGAAAGGGTAATAGAAGAGCGGCAACACTGAACACTGAAGGCCTTTGGAGAAGCCATATGGAAGTCAACTATCATAGAAGCGTCCTAAAATATATACACATATGAAAGTAATTTAAATGGAGTCATCATATAATGGGAGAGACAATGCCCCAACTAAACATCTTATTCCACCAAGTAATAATTTCAGAACCAAAAATAGGTTATAGCCAGTTGAGTCTTTTTTAAACACCTTCCCTCATGGTTCAGGGATCTATGGGAAAGAGAGGAGCAAGAATTGTAAGAGCCAGAAGTGACGGTGACTCCAGGGACATAACAGGACTGATAAACATATGAACTCACAGAGACTGTCACAGCACACACAAGTCATACACAGTTTCAAATCAGACAAAATCACAGTGCTAAGAAGTAGAAATGGGTACAAATTCCCACTAATGAAGATGCTACTTCACATGGGAAAAGGAAAACCAATTTTTTCTACTTGACTGTCTGTGGTATATCAGCCACATTCCAGGGAAAGTCTCATGCCTAGGAGTAGTTGACCAACACAAAACTCAATAGTTTCTGTTTGTGTGCGTGTGTGTGTTAGTTTGAGTATTTTTGTATTATTGTTCATTTAATTTTTGTTTGTTTTGACTTTATTTTGATAGGGAGAGAATGAACATGAAGTTGGGTGGTGAGAGAGGCGGAGGATGTTCTGGGAGGAGTTGTTGGAGAAATAACAACAAAATATATTGTATCATTTTATAAATAAAAACAATTTAAAAACAATGAATTTCACATATTTTGAACATCATTGATTCCTACACACATATTTTAGGGTTGCTATATTTTCTCTGTGTGCTGGCATTTAAAAATACTCTATAATATCTCTCTTCTTGGAAGATTTATTTTTTCCCTTTGGCATTGACTGTATCTTATATTTATACAGCTATCCTTGGCTTTCCTCATGTTTCTTTTGACTCACAGTTGTATGCTACAGTTTAATACTTTTTTCTCAATCGAACTAGATTTTGAATATATTTGAAGTAAATTTCTAGTAGATAAAATGTATATAGATCATTTAAAAACCCTACTATTCTAATAACTTTCTTGTGTATTTTGTTTAGATCAATTATTTGCAAATATTCATATTGATAATTTGAAGTTTATGTTTATCATTTTATGGTGTTTTCTATTTTTCTCCCTCAAAGATTCTTTTTCTTTCTTTCCTGAGGTAAGTTTAAACAATACTTTTACTTTGATATTTCTGTATATTATTGGGCATTTTAAGTCTCTTTGTACCTTCTGTAGGCATTACTATCTATCCAGAACTTAAGCACAGTCTACTGGATTGTCACTTGTTCAAGTGAAGTTTAGAAGCCTAATCTCACTATAAATTTCTTATATTTCTTCTTGTATAGTACACATTTTCCTGCTACTTTTCAGACAGAGATAGGGGAAGTCAACTGAATAACTGTCTCATTCATACTGGCCTGTGGGGGCGTTTTCTTATTTGCTAATTGCGAAGGGACTGGCCCACACCTAGACATGGCCCTGCGCTATGTAAGAGAAGTAACTGAGCAAATTAGGGGAAGCAAGCCAGTAAGTAGCATCCTTTTATGATCTCTTCTTCTAGGTTCCTGCCTCTAGGTTCCTGCCTTGGCTTCCCTCAATGATGGTTTACAAGCTCAATCTAAGATGAAATAAACCCTTTACTCCCACAGGATACTTTTGGTCATGGTATTTATCACAGCAATAGAAAGCAACATGGAATATTTCCTGGTGTTCCAAGTCTTTTTCTTTTATTATTTATTGGTTATTAGAGGACTTCTTAAGCTGTTCTAGGGAAAGACTACCAGAGAATTCTTTTTTCCTTTTCTGATAACAATGTTTATTTTTATTCCATTTTATGTATTGTTTTGCTGGCAATAAAATTCAGGGGTGATGGATTATTGATTGATTCAATTCTTGAAAATATTTTTTATTCTTTTCTACTCTTTTTATTTTCTAGCAAGAAATGTGTGGGCATTTTTGATTTTTGTCTTGCTTTTGTCATTGTGGATTTTTTCTTCCCAATTTTTCTAGATACTCTAACAGTATTTCTTTTGCCTTTTGCAGTCTGGTATGGAGTACTGTGGTTTGTATTTCTTGGTTTGTATTTCTTGGTTTATCTTGTTGGGGATAAACTCAGATCCTTAAATTTGCAATTTTACTCTTTTTTTTTTTTGCCAAATTCAGGAAAGTTTAGTCACTATTTACTTGATTTTTTAAAAACATATCTTCTTCTTCCTTTCCTGAGAGTCAAATAGTACAAATATCAGATTATTTGATAGATTGCAAAATGTAAGGTTTAAATTTTCCCTGAATAAGTTTTATTTGTTGCTGAGTTTAGATCAGTCCTTCTCTTTTACCTTCCAGTTCACAAATTCTTTCCTGGCCCTCTCATTTTATTATTGAATCTATCAATTACCTGCTCTGATACTGTCCTTTGGAGATCTAAAGTTTCCAGTTGTTTCCTCCTAATGTTTTTATATGCTTTTTAAGACATTCCATTTGCCCGTTTATGAGAATGATAGTGTAAAATGATCATTGAAGCATTTTTATTGTAACTGCCAAAACAGCAAAAACAAACAAACAAACAAAAAATACAACTCTTCTTGGGTAATTAATTCACAAGCTTGTGGATCTCTGCTGACTGCCTCATTCAGATTGTGGTTTTCTTGTGGGTTCTGTTTTGTTTTTGTTTTTGGAATGGAGTTCCCTTCTTGTGTTTTCAGATTGTTCTGTGATTGGCTCTGATCTGGCAGACTGTTCCAGCTATCTACAACAGGGAAAGACTGGGCTGTGATTGGCTCTGATCTGGCAGACTGTTCCAGGTATCTACAACAGGGAAAGACTGTTACTTGGGGACTTTGCTGCATGAGGATAGATGTCCAGGTTCCCCACTTGGTCTACAATAACAGTAAGGGAGGGATGACTGTTGTCATTGCTGGGAACAGAAGGAATGATCAGGTTCTCCTTAGGTCTTTCCTGATGTCACAGCGATTGCAAGAAGCATGAGCTGCTGGATTTTTGCTGACTATGCAGTTTGCCGAGGCACTGATGAGACTGTAGAACTGTGGTAAAAGTCAGTACTCCACCATCTTCTTTTCCATCCCAGCGTGAAGGGAGAAGTGTTTCCTTATTACTTGTCAGTCAATGGTTGACGACAGGGTTGGCACTTCGTTCTTGCTCAGCTGGGAAGAATGACACCATCTCCTTCCTCTGCCTCTCTGCTGTACGGACTCTTTGCAAGTGAAGTGATGTCAGTGGCACTCTGGCCTTTCACTTGTCCCTTTGGGTCATGATTTGGACACATGGAATTTTCTCTGCGGTATTCAGTTGGAATAAAATTGTCTTAATCCTAGTTCCCCATGCACTTCATTGCCTTTTCATGGTTCCTTTAATAGAATTTCCCTTAATCTTAGCACAGTCTGGGACTGATGGCATTTTCTGAGTTCTGTTTTTCCAGCCCCTGTCTTCTGCTAAATGAGGTAGAAAGGAAACTAAGAAAATTTGCTTTCATGACTCCTTCAGTCTGGAGGCCCTTAGCTGGTCTCACTCTTTTCATTTTCCATTCTTCATATGCTTGTTTATTCACATTTTCAAGGATTTTCAATAGACATTTCCCCACATTAGTAACAATACAGAAGATTGTAGAAAAAATGTGATCCATGCTTACCAATTAGAATATTTTAGATTCTTAATATTGTTCATAATTAGGCAGGAAAGGGAGAAATTCAATAAGAAGCCAAAATGTAATATCCAACAAGAGTTTTTTTTTTTGTTGTTGTTGTTAAAACTAATAATGGCATGTGATAGGCCAACACAAAAATCTCAACTCTCTCTCATTAGTTAATATAGATGCTCACCTTTGAGCTTTTCCTGGAGCTCAGAGCAATATATGACATTGTTATGGCTAATGAGACATGAGTGAGAACTGATGCCATCTTCTGAGAAGAATTTTGCTTTTCTGAAATATAAGGCACAGATATAATTGTTTCAACCCATTTCCCCTACTTCATTACTCTCCATGATGGTATGCAATAGGCTTAACTGCCATCTTATAAATTCTGGGCAAAGGTGAAGAGTTCTCAGAGACCTTGAGATGGTTAATTTTAATTCCCAACTTGATATAACCTAGAAGAATCTGCAAAGAGAGTCTCAGTGAAGTAATGTGTAGACTGGTTGGCCTGTGGACATGTCTTGGGGTGCACTGTCTTCATTAGGCTAGATGTGGTGGGAAGATGGACCATTGTGGGCAGCACCATTACCTGCATTTGAATCCTGAAGTATGTAAGAGTAAAGAGTGAGCATAGAGTAGAAGCATGCAAACATCCATTCTCTGAGCTCTTACCTGGTGGATTTTCTGTGACCAGCTCTCAAATTTCTGCCACTATTGTGATGTATGTTAACTTGGAATTGTGGGCTAAAATAAACCCTTCTTCCCCTAACTTTTCTTGAGGCCATTTATCAGAACAATGGGAACAGAAACTAGGTCAGACTTCATACAGTGCATTTGCCCTTGGCTTTTTCTCTTGTATTGACCTAGATAATAAGTGTGTTTGGTTTTGTGGGATGTGTCATTTCTGTCATAAATACTCCATCTGAACCTCCTAGAGTGAAAAAGCACACATACACACACAAAATCATTGGATGAATGGGTGTGGCTATTTTCTAATAAAACTTGGCAAAATGCATCACAAGATAGATTTGGTTATTGCAAAATAGTCTTTAAACCCCTGCTCTGAGTGATTCAGTATCTGAGCAAGTTTCAACACCTATATAGATCTAGAATTCTTGTTACAAGAGAAACATTGACTGTCTTTATTCAAGCTATGACAGTTTCATACATGTAATTGAATACGTTGCTGATCAAAAGCTTTTATGCAATATTCCCTGTAGAGAACTCAAGAAGATAAGAAAATGTTGACATTCACAGCACAGAAAATAGAAATAACTCTTTCAAAGATTGTTTTAATCAAATTATTGCCCAGTCATGCATTCCCACCTCATAAATTAGCACCATCACCTCCCAGGAGGATGTAATGATATTTAGACTATTTCTCATGTCTCAGATAATTCAAGTAATTTATAACACTAGACAACTATACTTACAGCAAGGATTTTTTTTGTCAAATTTTGTTTTCTGTCTATACTTTCTCCAGTCTCAAAATATATAGCCACATGACTTCTTTATTTAGTTCAAAACTCGTAACAGAGACAAGTAAAGTGATGCTGAAGGTTTTTTGAGGAAGGCACACTGCTTCTTCCATTCTATGGAAGGGACCTAGGAATTATCTAGACCCCCTCATAAAAATAACATTACCAAAATCTTGAAGAAGACTGTTATATACACCATATTATTATAGTTTCTCATGATCCACTTTGTATCATTAAAATTTCTTGCAGAAGCAAGGGTGACAGGGTTATTTACTTGACCTAGGGCAATTAACAATGGGTATACAGTTAAGGACCATTATTTCCCATCTTCATCAACCATTAACTGCAATAAGCCCTTTAGGGGGGTATAGGCCCTCACAAGCCCCTCCCTCATCCATGATGAATGTTGACAAGCCCCACAATGAGAAAGTTTAGAACACGGGACCATCACAGCTGTGAATGTGTGGGTACAACAGCTATGCCATATCTAAAAGAAGGCATTTCATAATACTTCTTTGCAGATTTGTTCTTATAGGCTGTCTTTTCTCCTCTTTTGCAATTTCCCCTGACCTTTAAAAGGCTAATAGAGATGTCCCATTTAGGGCTGAATACAATAGCTACTTATTGTCATCATTTTTGTCTGTAATGCATTTTTGCCTTAACCACCACTCACTGCAAAAAGAAGCTTCTCTGACCAAAACTATGAGCAACATTAGTCAATTTGTTTAACTAAGGAGGCAGAGTGCTATATATCTGTTTACAGCAAAACATCAGTAGTAGATTTCTACTTAAGGCCTATTGTCCTCCCAAGAAAGGGCTCTTGACTGGCTTCATAGTACTTAGCATAATTTGGCTTCAGTGAAGTGGGCCTCAAATCCAATCAGAATGTAGTTGGTTGCCCTTATTACAGCTGTGCCACTCTTACACCAGTAGGCACATCTTGTCTGATCGCTGAGTAAGACCAATGACGACTGTTTCCCCACAACAGCCTACATAGCTCTCCTTAGCAATAGAAAAGCTAGTCAGCAGGAAGGGAGCATCTAGTTCAGGTCCAGCTTACAGCCTTAGTATTCTACCACTGAATTGTACCATACATACTTTAGAATCTAGCGATACCCATTACAACACATTGATATTGTCACATCACCCCCAGAAGTGTAAATTGGCCTCAATTATCTTTTAAAAATAATTAGGTAATATATGTTGAAATATTGAAGACATATGTAAGCATTAATTCATTTATTATGCTTTTAGGCAACTTTATTATTGAAATATTTATGTTGTAAACAAAGTTATAAGTATGAAGAATTTATTATGATATTAATTTCAAAGTAAATAATGAGAAACATCCTGTTGTTAGAAATAATCAATGAGTGACAATTAAATGTTATGTATATAAACCGACTATCTTGAAACTACTGAAGAAATTTTCATTGCAAAATAGGATATTTGAAGATTTATACTAAATGGAAAAAGCATAGCATAGTTTTGTGATAGGAAAATAGTTTAATTTTCCATTAATTTTTTTGTGATTTTGTGTTTTAATTTTTGTACCAGAGTAATCACATTCTCAGTATCTATATCTTTTTCAAAACTATTTTTCTATGTAGTTTTTTGTACCTATTCATGTATCTATTTTCTTAGATAAAAGACAATAAGGACTCACATCTGCATGTTATAGTATCTGTTATTGGAGTATGGGATTGTATATAATTATCATTTCTTTATATATAGTTATTTGTTTATTAATTTATTTTATTTGAGTAGGCATCAAAAATTAACTTTAATTCTAGTGAGTGTAATGATTTCAAATGAATTCCTATACAATAGTAGAAGTCATTAGCCATTTACACATCTCTAGCTTCTTTAAATATCCTGAAGAAATAATCATTTTTATTCATAGAAGATTTGACTTAGTGCTTTGCTTCTTTAGAATTTTTCAAAACATCTCTATCCTCTTAGTGTAAGCTCAGGGGGAAGGAAGTGAGAAAAGCTTCCCCTTGAACATTCTTTCCATCAAGTCCTAAAAATATCCCAACAAGGTCCATAATAGAAGAAGTACCTTTTAAAATCATACACAGACATGCTCCTTCACAAGTTTGTCTATCGATTTATCCCAAGTAAGTCCATAGTAAAACTTTCTGTGTTTCAAAGAAGATAATCTAAAAATGTTAAGTAACATTTCTTTAGAAAAATACATTGACACATTCATTTTTTCTATTAGTTTAAAATGTTTTGACTATATATTTTTTTATATAGTATAAAGAAAGACAGAAAGACAGAACAAACATGTTCCGTTCTTACATAGCTGCAATTTAGAAGTAGAAGAAAGATATTTAAGAGTGCTCAGGATACAATTAGACAGCGAAATACACAATAAAAAAGTAGAAGATGAGGAAAATAAAATTACAAGCTGTGGTACTCAGTTTTATGTCCCTGGGACAAAAACCTAAAAAACAACTCAAGAGAGGAAGAATTTGTTTAGGCCCACAGTTTCAGAGTGTCCAGCCCATGACTGGCTGGTTCTGTAGTTTCTGTGCATATGATGAGGCCAAAGCGTCATGGCTGAAGGCCATGGTGGAGACAAGCTCATTGTCTCATGGTATCCACGAAACACAGATAAAGACAAAATATAGGTCCCAAGGTGTTAACTTCACAGTGACCTACTTCTTCCAGCCAAACCCTTTGAAAGTTTCCATCACCTCCCATAATGCTATGTGATCATATATCCACCCTGGGATTAATTCACTCATAAGCTCAGTGATCAGATTTGTCAGCAGATAGCCAGCCTTTCGAAACACAAGACTTCTTAACACAAGCTTTTAGACAAACCATCCAACCCAACTTAATAAAAATATAGCACTCATGAAAAATTTAGGAATCTTCTTAGGCCAATTTTTTTTCAATAACATATAATAAATTATAGTACCTCATCAAAAGCTAACAAAAAGTATATTATCATGTCTCAGAGAGACGTTTACTAAATAATCAAGGGTTTCTGCTCACCTTTTCTCACATACAATAATATCCAACACCACTCACCCCTTTTATGGCAACAAAGTAAACTACTACCCAAGGTATAATAGGACAGAGTCATCATATTTTAAATAAATAACATGAAATGCGCAGAAAGATAAAAGCAGAATCAGGAAAAGACTGAGAGGAGTGGAAAGGGAAGGGGCTAATTTGAGGTTACTGATTTGGGGTTGTTTTAACCCATACATTTGCAGTCCCAAATGGTGTTTTCTAATGGATTTATCTTTTTAAATTAAAAATTATCTGGGTGGGTGAGTATGGGTTCAGATAAAGAAATTTTGGTGTAGGATCCCCTGGAACTGGAGTTATAGATGGTTGTGAACTTTCTCACAAAGGTGCTGGGAATTGAATTTAGGTCTTCTGTAAAAACAACTGCTCATAAACCCTGATCTGTCTTCCTAGCCTTATTAATGGATCATTTTAGAATGAAAAAGACAGCTGCAATTTGTTCAAATAATAATATGTGTGCTTTTTAAAATCTCTAAACAGGTTGAAATATTCAATTTTCATTTCAAAGACAAACACACTAAAATTTACCTAGATAATATAAAGTACTCAAGTTTATCCAGCTGTTCATCAGTGCATTGAAAACTTGAACCCAGCTCTTTCAGATGAGCTCTGCTAATCCTGTGCTACAGTGGGCTTCAGACTGGGACCACGAACTTTCTCTGGATGATGGTACTCAATTCTCTGCAAACCACTTGGTGTGGATTTTGTGGGAGAGTGTGTATGAGTGTTTTAATAGATTTTTTGATGACTAAAATAAGAAAGAATTTTATAGGTACAGAGAGGCTTCCTCCTGCAGCTGATGGAAGCAGATGTAGAGCCTCATAGCCAGGAGATCTCCATTGGTTCTTTCCCCTTTGATCTCGGGAACCACTCAGAAGTGGGGGAAGAAGGATTGTAGGAGCATGAGTCTGAGCTAGGTCTTTTGCATATATGTTATGGTTGTTAGCTTGGTTTTTTTTTGTAGGACTTCTAATGGTGGGAGTGGACGTGTCTGACTTTTTGCCTGTTTTTAGGACCCTTTTCCTCCTATGGTGTTGCCTCACCCAGCCCTGATAAGGGTTTATGCCTAGTTTTATTGTGTCTTGTTATGCTGTACTTGGTTGATATCCCTGGGAGGTCTGCTCTTTTTTGAAGGAAAATGGAGGAGGAGTGGATCTGGGGTAGAGGGGTGGAATGTGGGTACAGGAGCATGGCTGTGGGATGCCAGAAGGAGTGGAGGGATGGGAAACTGTGGTCAGCATGAAAAAAGAATTACAAAAGGTGCAGCACTAGATGATATATTTAACTATAAAGTGCTTTCAATGAACAGGATATATTTTTTAAGTTCTGCCTGTGTGTAACAGGCTCTACAGTCATGATAATGAGCAATGCTTCCTCTTTGCTTTAAGAAGAGGGAACAGGCACCATTTACTTTTATCTAAACATTTATGCTAACTCTTAAGTTCCACAGCCAATTATGATTGTTCAAATGTCCTTGATCAGTAACCAGTAAAGCAACTTGGTACTTCAGTGAACACGGACATTTTCTTATGCCACAGAGCATTTATCACATGGGTTTATAATTCTGTTGATTATATTATTTTCTTCTTAGGATTTAAGTCCTTTTGCGTTAAATCTAATCTTTCATATCAGAAAACAGATGACCTCATTTTTATTTAAGGGATGCTTTTGTCTTCCCATTTTTATAAACTGTGTAATTAGACTTAGTTAATTGGAATAAGTATGCAGAATACGTTTTTCACACTATGTAGAAGTCCATATGGCAAGTCAGAGAGAATAGAGAAAATGGCTGAAGAGCTGAATCACTCTCATAACCTTGCTAGGAAATGCTGACTGTGTATGCTTTCCATGTTACAGCCCAGGGTTTCTACACTTGAGCACTGCTGTCCTGTTGGGCTAGTTTGTCCTTATTTATAGTGGCTTTCCTATGCATTAAGGATATTTAAGAATGTCAGTGTCCTCCATTGCAGAAGCATCCCAAGCCAAATATGACTACAGAAATATTTGAAAGATGTGATTCTTCTAAAACCTTACATGGTAGGCAGCTCAGAGAAACACAGTGCAAATATAAATGCCTTGTAATATTAAGCCAATTGTCTTTGGCTCCGACAACCAGTGAAAAGACAATTTTCCATAGTTCCGTCCATGTTCTTCATGACTATGACAACATACTGGACAACAACCATTTACAGGAGGAAAGAGTTTGTATTTATTTAGTATCAGACAAAGTGGCATTTTGTTTTCCTCGTTTTTATTAGTGCTTTAGTATTTCTAACAATATATTTCAATGTGTTGATCCCTCCTTGCACTCCTTTTAGATCCATTCTCCTTTCTCTACCCACTCAAATTTATTTCTTCTTCATTTTCTTATAATGCATAAGTACAGTTTTACTACCCATACATTTATGGATGTGTGGCCTTCACTGGAGAGGGATTAACCTGTGGCAAACTGGCTCTGTCTCTCCCAGCAGCTATCAACTGTCAAGAGCTGCTTAGCTAAGCGCAGGACTTCATGCCCAGGAATTCTCTTCTCCATGCTGGAATTTTGTCTGTTCTGAGCCTGTGGAGGTCTTGTGTATAATGCACCAACTGCTGTGAATTCCTATGTGCAAATGCTGGTTCCCTGTAGTTATCTGCCATCTATGGCTCTTAGAATCTCCCCAGGCCCCAGGGCCCCATGATTACTGAGACTTGGGAGCAGAGTTGTGATATAGATGTCCCACTTAGGGCTGAGCATTGTAGTCTGGTTTTCTCTGCAGCTTGAGCAGTTAAGTTGATACACTGAGAATATGTCCACACCAGAGGCGACTGTTGGAAGTTCACTGGGTACAAATAACATTGTAACAATTCACTAAAAGTGTGTATATGAACTTTGAAATCACTGTCAACTAGTAGGTGTGGTGCCTGAATTATTTATCATACCTACAATATAAGTGTTCGAAGAAGTATTTGAATTAATGTAACTTATTTTCTATACATACCTATCCCAAAGTCAGATCAAGCCCTTTACCTTGAAGACTACGCCCTACTCTACTATACAAGTAATAACCCTACAAAAACCAGGTGAAATGTATTTCCTAGCCCCAGTGAAGATGTCCGTGTATAAGTATATGCATATATAAGTATATGAAGCATGCATATGTATTGATGTATTAACATAATAGTTTAAACAAGTTTTCCAAAATGAGTATTAAAGTTACAGTCTGTGTATTTAAGCATGAAGGAAAAAAAAGATGAGGGGCAGGCCTATTAAAATGTCTTCGTGAACACTTGAATCTCTTGTCATAGGTGCTTTTCTAAAGCGGAAGCAGGGTGGGAATTTAAAAGTTCTATAAGTAGAGATAACACATGTGAACCACGAGGTAAAAAGAGATGTCAAACTTCAACAACTAATTTGGAAAACTCTTGCCTAACTATCTGAGGCTCCAGAGAACATAGGAGGATTTCATGTCTTCACTGGGTCACCAGCATAAAGTAGATTAGCTTGGAAAGGGAGGGACATTCTTTACAGTGGGTGTTGTCAGAGGAGGTGGACCTAGAGGACGTCTCAGCTCAGGGCTGCCTGCTGCTCTCTGTTCTGTCAGCTGAACAAGAAGTCCTTTCTTCAATGAGATCGAAGGTGGTGTCATTACTCTGTCTAACACACCTGTCATTCAGAGGGTTTCAACCCTGGTTCGGAGCATTAGAAAAATACCCACACCCAGGTGCTATCTTGGGCTAATTAAATCTAAATTTTTAAAGTGAGATATATAAAATCAGAATGTCAACACTGTGGTCCTCAGTCCAGGGTTGACAGCAGTTGCAGGAAAACAGGTAACTCTTTAGAACTTTCAGAAATAAAATAAAATATTTGTGTTATTTCAAAAGCTTTGTAGGTTGTTAAATTGTGATACCATGTCTGTATACATTTGAATTGGTACTTCTACAGCTAGTTTTTATATTCAAAAGACTAGAAGGAAATTCACACAAAAACACATAATTTCATGTAATTTTTATTTAAGTGTTTCAGACTCCTTCAGGCTTGCTGGCATGGCTTTCAATCAAGAGAGTTCTCTCTCTCTCTCTTTTTTTTTCTTTTTCCTTTTTTTCTTTTTGGTCTTTAAATAGCTCCTTCTGAAAAATTTAGTTCTGCAGCACCATGGAAGCTCAGATGGATGAATTTCCAATTATCTATTTATAAATGAAATTCTGACCTCACTGCTGGAAAGGTCATGCCTAGTGTGATCTCTCAGCCATATGGCTGAGAAAATGAAGTGGTAAGTATATTCTTCTGAGATATATGTTGATGCCTTCACTAATTAGTCCTTCCCAAATTTATGTCACTGCTATTAGAAGACACAGGCAGAGAAAATCTGTAATATTTAGTTAATAATATAACAACTTACTTTGAAATGAAGCCAGATAAATGTTCTGGTTATCTTAATTAGGAGACATGTGAGCAAAATCTTGTAACGTTGAATTACACAGATTAATCTGCGCTGTTTACACTAGAAGAATACTTTTGTAGCTAATATGACATGGGTATTTGATTTTAAGTCAACATTATTTAAATACAAATTCCTAACTATTTTATAGACATGCTTATCTTTGCCTCAACTCCCCTATTTCTCATGGTCAAATCCATCTTTATCTTTGGTATGTACTTATCTAGATTTTGCTCTAATTTTAAGACTTTAAAACTGATACTGGTTCAAGGTCAAGTTAACTGTGAAACATCAGGAGTCAGTAAATTTCTGCTTTAACATGATTGTCATGCTGATCTCCTTAAATAAAACACTTCTTTCCCTGGAACCCTTTACTTTGTCTCCATCCTCAGTACCAGGGTTCTGAGATGCAGGCTTCTCTAGGTCTACTGTGATGCCCTGACACTTAAGCTTCTGTAGTTACCAGTCCGTTCCTTGTTTGGAGTACATTCTTGGCTCTTAGTCCAGCACTGATTCAGGCAAATAGATTTCTCTTCTTTCATTCTGTTCCAGAAAATGGATATTTGAGGTTTGGTGATGTAATCTCCTGTTCCTTAACACCCAATCATGTCTTTGATCTCATTTTCTGACACTCAACCTCTGAGGGCCTCGTAGACCACTTGTCAATATTATCTTTTTCCACAAGTATTGTCCATTCTACAAGTACTGTTAATTGTTACAACTAATTAATTTTAAAAAATCCAAGTTTAAAAAAATCCAAATACACATGTCACCCTTTCTTGGCTTGAATTTTACAATATCTTCTGAATAGCAGCAGGTTTAGATATTGAATTTAGTATTCCAAAAGATATTAAAGCAACTGGAAAAGCTAATTTATAATCTGAATGATAGACAATTAAAAAATGCTCACTAAAGAACTCAAGGTCATTTTGTTTCAATGTCCAATGTAAGTGGTTGACAGTTTGCTATTGGTACATCATCAGGTATTCTTTAGAAGTAAAACCAATGGCCTGCCATAGTCAAACATCTTTCCAAATTCTGGGTTTTCTCTGGTATTACTAAATAGAAGAGATTTGTGATTACATTTCTCTTTCATATTGAGATACAAATAGGTTTTCTGCCATATAAAAATACCACCTACAACATATCTTCTATAAAATACTGACACATATCTTTTTGACTAAAAGCAAAAGACCATAATATAATAGGAACATTTTGTAGTCTGAATGTTGAAATAGCTTATGGAAAAAATAATACTTAAAATAGAAATGGAAATACACACAGGATTATTGTCAAAGAATACGAAGTTGGCATGAATAATTTTTATAAACCATCAACTTTTCTAACATTTGGTTTTACACCTTATTTTGGGCTGTTACCTGCTTATTCTTTCTTGAATTAAGTATTTCACCTTATCATTCATTTGAAGATGCCAAAGGTCTATAAGTTCTTGCCCTTTATTATTTTTGGTTTTGCCAGAAACTCTGTATGAAATCATGTATACATAGGTAAGTGTGTGTATATACATATTCGTTTATACCTTAAATAGCCATCTACTATTCATGAAATACATATTTAATGCTCACTCATCAATGAAACTAGGAACAGATTGTTAAACAAAATTGTGATCATTGGTGTTTCGCTGTAAGAGAAACCAGAGTGTGGGAAACTGGCAAAGAAGGATTCACATATGAATAGTTCTGTGTTCATACTTTGAGGAGAGTTTACTAGGGCTTGAGTTGTTTTATTTTGGAGAAATGTGGACATTTCTATAATCTGTCATAATAAATTGAATATGTAATATTCATGGAAGAAAATGAGAAACCAAACTAGTTGGTATGGAAATGGAAATTGATGTGAGCTCCGAGTGCCATGTTGTGTCTATTCTAAGACATGATCACAAAGTCTTCTTTCTTTAGCCTCTTGTGGTAGTGATGTTTGTAGTATTGTGTATGCTCCGTAGGAAAAGCCATGGGATAGTTTTAATCACTTTCCAGGTGAAGCTGATGTAAATTCTTTCCCATTCATCTATGCACATGTGCCATAATGTCACACATTGCATTAATACAATAGCATCAAATATTGACATTGGTGCATTGGTGCAGAAGGGTAGAAGCACTGATATTTTTCAATGTATATGTTAATACATAAGGGGGAAACACTTAAGGATCTATGATTTAACTTCTTATATCTTGAGCAGTGATTCCACTGTACATGTGCTCAAGGTAACACACTCAATAGTGGTGCCAATCCCCTTCTTCTGGGTTCACCATCTGTTATTAAGATAAAATTACTAAAATAACAAATTTATGTCTATTAAGATATAAAATTAACCTTCAAATGCCAAAGGTGACAGGTTAGAAGCATTCTGTTTGCACACTGCCCACCCTGGTGGTTGATTTTGAAAGTGGATGAATAGAAAATCTCATTCAGTTTTATGGCTTGAACATTACCAGTGTTTTACAGTTTCCTGAAAATTAAAGTACTTAATGTTTCTACACTTTTCCTACTTGACTATTTTAGAAAAATAATTATCCCATTCAATTAAAATGGCTGCACAGAGATGATTCTACTAAGTAGATTTGATATCCTACAAATGCTTAACCACACAACTAGAGTCATTATTAGTCCTTATCATCTCATAGATGCCTTCTCTTTGATATAAATTTATGGAACTGTGTGTTTCTAGTGGAAATTTCTATGTGGAAATCTTGTTTATTCATAGTAAAAAAATTCAGAAAACTTAAAACTTTAATATTGAAAGCAAACATATTACCATAGAAAACTTGAAGTATTATTACCCCCTCTTAAAAAAAGATAGTGTCAAAAGTATGGTATTATATTAAATAAATTATTAAGTTACAAGAATATTCCATGAAAGACAATAAGGATCTTATTTCTATATGTAACTGTGGCCCAATTTTGTTTATTTAGAACATAATTTGTTTTCATATTGTGTTCAATAAATTACCTATGACTCAAGTTCATCAAAGGAATCTTAATTGGCATATAATAGAGAATCTAGCCAGAACACTTAAGAATCCCAAATTCTGAGTAAATGAAGTTCATTGATTTTCCATTTTGTCAAATAAAGTCACTTGAGAGAAAAGCAAAAATAATTTTAGGAAGTTTAAATCCTGGGGACACCCAGTATCAGGCTCATGGACACATACCTGGGGACACCCCAGTGACAGGCTCATGGACACATACCTGGGGACACCCCAGTGACAGGCTCATGGACACATACCTGGGGACACCCCAGTGACAGGCTCATGGACACATACCTGGGGACACCCCAGTGACAGGCTCATGAGCACACAAGGAAAAAAAGAGTTCAGGGATTATCTAAGGGACAACATATAGGAGCTATTTCTCCAACAAAACCAAGCCAATCCCAATTTATACACTGATGCTGCTGGTAGAATTCGAGTCTTGATCGCCATTGAAAGGCATTGAGTGTGGTCTCTGGAAAGCATTGACAGCATTGGCCACCAGCTTTCAGTTGTCACAGAAACCCAAAAGTTGGCTTTTCTCTATTCTTTCCATCATTACTTTGTGTCAGTATTGGGAGGTCTCCTGAGTATTCAGACAAACATTCCTTTTATTTTTTATTAATTTGTTTTTACACTTATTTATTTGTGAATGTGTGTAGGGGGAGCTGTTAGCATGTCATGGTGTGGGTAGGGAGTTCAGAGAACAACTTCTGAGAGTCTGTTCTGTTCTTCTATGATCTGGGTACTTAGGATTGAACTCAGATTCCAAAATTTGGTGGCAGGTGAGTTTGCCAGATGAGCTGTCTCTCCAACCCCCAAGTTTTTCATTATTTAAGTAGTTCTTAGTAAACTTTATGGTCAAGAAAAATGAGACTCAGCAAAATCGTTTGCCCAATGTTAGGTAGTTAATTATCTTAACTATGAACTAAAACTTATCCCCTTGATATCCTGGAGACTTATATGTTTTCTAATTTACACAAAATAAAATCTCATTTTAGCAGAGTAGTGTTTAAATTGAACAAGCAATTTCAGTTTAGGGTAAGAAACTGGATGTTTATTACTCCTAATCCACATTTAGAATGCACTGAAATAAAAACGCAGAGATGTAGTCAGCTAAACACACAACACAAGAATACCAAGAGGCCCTGTTAGAAAGTGGGCTTTTCAATGGCTTCTGGTGGTTAAAAAGAGGTCAGGGGAGTGTTAGGGGGATAATAGAGTATATTTCAGAATATTCTAGAGAAAACTCTAGTAGCAGTAGGAGTGAATCTGTTGTTAGAAGCAAATGTAATCCTGAAGAAGCATTTATGATAAAGATAGTTGAAAATAAAGCAAGTTATTGAAGCTCTTGACTCCTCTTTTCTCAAAATATCTATTCCATAACATCCCACAAAGAAGCAATGGCTTTCATCTAAAAATTCTTTGGAAAGATAGAGAGATGTCTCAGTGATCAAGAGCACTTCCTGTTCTTGCAGAGGACCTTGGTTTGGTTCCTGTTACCTACATGGTGGCTCACAGGCATTCATAGTAAGTCTGAGAGTACTAGGTGTAGCTGAAGTTTTCCTGGTCCTGCCTGGCTCCTGCGGCCCTGCAGCCACTTGGACTCAAGTAAACACACAGAGGCTTATATTAATTAAAACTGCTCAGCCATTAGCTCAGGCTAACTATTGACTAGCTCTTACACTTGAATTAACCCATAATTCTTACTTATGCTTAGCCACATGGCTTGGTACCTTTTCTCAGTTCTGCCTTCATATTTTGCTTCCTTTCTGTCTATCTGGCGACTCCTCACTCTTCCCAGAATTCTCTTCTCTGCTTCTCTGGCCTATACTTCCTGCCTGGCACACATACATATAGGTAAAACACTTGTGTACATAAAATAAAATGAATCTAAAACAAATCAAAGAAAATTTTAAAAAGTTCTTTGGTGGAGAGATAAACATCTACAATGGCACTTAAGCTCCAAGGAAAGCACACTTTCATCTGGCATCTGAGGATTAGATATACGTGTGGTTCAAGAAACTACTCTGACACTGCAAGTTTTCCTCTGATCTCAGCAGTACTCCATAGCACACATGTGTACACACACACACACACACACGTGCAAACCTACATATACACACACACACATATACACAAACACTCATATGCACACACACACACACACACACACACACACACACACACACACACACATACACCTAAACACACAGACGAATGTAATGCATTTTCAGATGTTGAGTCACCAAGTGTATTATCCCTGTGTGTGTAGCATCCCCCTGTATCCACTGTACTAGTTTGTGTTGTGGCTTTGGGCTGAAGTCTGTCAGTGAAATGCCACACAGCCCCCCTCACCTTTCCAAACACACCCAGGAGGATAGATCCCCATCATATAGATGATTAGAGAAGTACATGACCTGATCTGTAGTAGCAGACAAAACTTGTGGTGCCATTTTAAATTCTTAAATATGTAAGGGCTAACAGTCATACTTAGAGGTTGGGTTTCTCATGAAGATGGCTGAAATAGAGCATCCTGGTAGAATATTGAAGAGGGGGCTCTTGAGTACTGAAGGTTAAGAAAATATTAGCTGGACTCTGTAAAGTACTAAGAGAGTCTGGGATACAGGAAGGAAACAGCTTACCCTGTAGGGATCTCTGACACTAAGATGATCTATCAAAGCACTTGGAATGAGGAGGGCTTTAGGGCTTATGTTCCCATGTCGCCTAGACAGTGGATATGAGCTGCTTCAGGAACTCTGGTAACAATCTGACACACAGATTCAACCAGCACGACGAATCTAATGGGATGCTGCATGCATTGGGAAACATGCTTGGTAACTAACATCTACAAAATATATTACTTCTCTGTGTGTGTGTGTGTGTGTGTGTGTGTGTGTGTGTGTGTGTGTACATTCACATGTACTATGGACATGTGCAAAGGTCAGAAAAAATTTTTCAGGAATCTTTTCTTCTATCATGTGGGTCCTGAGGATTGAACCCAGATTCTCAAGGTTGTCAAGCTTGACAGCACCTGCCTTTAACACCTGGGCCATCTCATCTGTCCTTCAACATCTTTTAGAGCAGGTATTAAGCTAGAATGTTTCCTGCCTTTGAGGAAGAAGCTGCCTTTGGGAAAGCTGCCTGAAAATAGAACCTTGGTAAAGAACAGCCAGTGCTATGCTCCACTGTACAGCCAATAGGTGAGCTGTGAGGAACCTGTGGTGCCCAACAGGAAGTAAAGGTACCAATGGCAGGCAAACAAAAATAGAAACACAAGCCTATCAGCTACTGCTGCAAATGTAACTGATAGACTGAGGAAAGGGAATAAGCAACTCTGAAGCTCTTATATAACAATCTCTATTCTTTCATGATTCCTAACTAATAAAATTAAAGAATCTGAGAACGGAAATGAAAGGTCATTACCCAGAGAAGTGGAGATATCCATCTTGAAAACTAAGAACATTTAGGAAGGTGATGCCACGATAAATGAAAAGCTTGTAAGCTAAATGCCTGGATATGTATTTTTTCCTCAAATGTTAGAACTGATTCACTTTAAAAGTGATCTGGGGAAATCATGCTCTGAATAGCATCTGCAGTAAATCACAGGATAGCAGCATGGAGAGACAGTAGAATGAGTCTGCATGCTAAGGAGAGTGGTGTACTCGGAGTTAAACCTGGCTTTGGAAAAGCGGGAGAGAGTTCCTGAAGAGATGTCACCAGCAGGGTACAGGGTGTGGATTGGAAGGTAGTTATGCTAATCTCTATACCACCAAACCCAGCTTGTGGATTTGGGCCCGGAAGAGTATTTCTCACCAAATGCACACCCCCTGCAGCCTGTGAGCATCCCTCAGTAATGGATGCACATGTTACAGAGACACAACAAATGAAAGAGCCAGGCCTGGTGGGTAATTCCAGCTACCCAGGAGGCCTAGACAGAAGTACCAAAAGTTCAAGGATTTTCTGGGCTGTAGAGACTGGTGCACCCATGGACTCACAGAGGCTATTGTTGCATAAGCAAGATCAAACACATCAATATTCCATTACTGAGGCGGGAGGGTCTCCTGGGCCCACATCCATAGCTGAAGAGCTGTTGGCTGCTGGTGGCTTTTGTGGGGAGGGAGAGAGTCAAACCTGGCACCCAACGTGTTGGTGAGAGTTTCCACCTAAAACTTGACTAAAAAGATTCTAAAACGGAGCTAAAAACAGTTCCTAGTTGTCTCTCTCAAGTTAGTGGCAGCCTGCGTGTTTGAGCTACTGTGGCGGGTTCCTGGTGTACATGTTTGACCTGCTGTATGGTGGGAATGAGGACTCTGCAAGTGGCACATTAAACTGCATGGTGGATTTAGCCTTTGCTAGTACAAAACAAAAAGAGGTTTCTGAGCTACATGCTGCTTAGATAAAAGCATAGACCCAAGATGGCTCCCAGAGCTGGTGGTAAATGTACCACCGCCATGTTGGGAAGCTGAGGTGGGCAGAGCCAGCAGCCATAGCACCATTTCAGTCTTACAAATGCTGCAGTTTAAAGCAATAGATTCACAATAAGACAGATTCACATGTAATACTTTACAATGTGTGTAAAATATACATAAGCTTGAAAGAGACAAAAAAGGTGATATATACAGTTATGTAAACAAATACATAGTTTTAAAAAATAAAGTCTTTAAAGAGACAGTAAAATTAATACAAAAAAAAAAGCCATGTAAAGATGAATATTACACAGAGAATCTGGATTGTGTTGTCTTTGGGATTTTTAACTGCAGAAAAACATTTGATGGTAAAAGATGTTGAGTTAAACCAATATGTATATTTTAAAGGTACCTTGACTTCAAAATTTGGATGTAAGGATATGTTTCTTTGGAAAGGAGGCTCTGCTTTTGTTTCCACAGAGAGCCAAAGGCTATGAATTTGTTCCAGATTGAGATACATCAGGTTTGACCAGCCAAGACCCCCTGAATGGTCTCCGATGACACCAAGGCCCAGATGATCCAACGTCCAGAACCGTTTCAAGGCAACTGGCTCAGACGATACACCCTCACAGACTACTCCATAATCCTAAAATTTTCTTTGTGTTCCCATAAGATACAACGCCCCCCTCCAGCAGAAAGTAGTAAGGGAAGCTATACCCAAATTCCCAAATATACCAAGCCGACTTTGGAGATGTGTAAAAGTTAAAACCTTCCTTTTTAAGAAAAGAAAAGGGTAAGTGCTGTGGGATGGTCTGTATGGCAAATGTGTTGCTGATTGGTCAACAAATAAATCACGGATTGGCCAGTGGCCAGGCAGGAAGTATAGGCGGGACTAACAGAGAGGAGAATTGAGCTAACAGGAAGGTGGAGGGAGATACTGCCAGCCACTGCCATAACAAGCAGCATGTGAAGATGCCGGTAAGCCACGAGCCACGTGGCAAGGTACAGATTTATAGAAATGGATTAATTTAAGATATAAGAACAGTTAGCAAGAAGCCTGGCACGGCCATACAGTTTGTAAGCAATATAAGTCTCTGTGTTTACTTGGTTGGGTCTGAGCGGCTGTGGGACTGGCAGGTGACAGAGATTTGTCCTGACTGTGGGCCAGGCAGGAAAACTCTAGCTACAAAAATCCTCTTAGAGCTTGGTCACTGGTAGATCAAGGATGCTGCAGTGCACGGCCCACACTTGGGAGCTGATAACAGCCAACATGGAATCAACGGGCCCCCAAAAGAAAGAAAAGCAAAAAGGTCCTGAAATTGGGAGAGGAGAAGTTGGAAAGGGGATTGTATATACCTGTGGAATTTCCAGAATAGTAATAAGAGGATATTACAAAATTAGTGCTTGCCACTTTTGTGGTGGATCCAAGTTTGGTTCCCAGAACTCATGTCAGCCAGCCCAAATCTACCTCTAACTACAGACCCAGGGGATCTGATGCTTCTGGCTTCTTCAGGCATCTGTATTCATGTGCACATACCCATAATAAAAATAACAAACACTAAACCTTGAAAAAAATAAATTGGAGGCGAGAACTAGACAAGCCAATACTGAGCTCAGAACATTCAGGAAGTTAAAATTAACAAACTAAAATAGTATTTAGCAAAGAGAGGCAAATTTTATAGTCAGTCACCTGAGACTCTCTACTTCTTTGTGAATTATGAGACAATTAAAAAAATTAATTTAGCAAGTGTTTCTCGAGTGTTTATGTTCCAGGCTGTGTTCTTGCTGACAGGAATGCAAGATGTATTGTTCCCCAGTGGAACTGCAGGCTTCATGGAGAAAAGAAGGCACTCAGACCAGTAACCATAAGAGATCATCACAGTTTCAATAGCTAATTTTCAACTTTCCCACTTCCTGATAATACATTTGTTTATTCATTTAATCTTTTTTATGATTTAAACGTGCACCTTCCAATCACCTTTTTTTCTTTACTTGTGGAAGAGGCTTAAAATTATTCTCTAAATATAGCTTCATAAAGGTTATTAGGAAACCATTTACAATACTACTTAGGAAAAAAATTTAAAAATCTGCTCATTTGCATTTTATTTTTTTTTAACTCTAATTGTTTTCTTTCATTCTGAATAAACAGAAAGATCAGTTCTTAGAGACCCCGAAGGCTCTGTGGGGCTGCACACTGTGTGAGGCTGGCAGGCTTGTTCATTATTGTACCACTTCTCTTCTAGAATAGTCTCTCCTCCCTGATAGTTTGTCTCCAGTATGTGCTCTTTGTCGTCTCAATAATTTCATAAAATTTTATCATGCATTAAATTAAGAGTATATCTAAGATTTAAAAATGTTTATTTGCATAAAAATAGATATGAATGCTATGAAATAAACATCACCATATTTAATGAATTTTTCGACACCTGAAACTAAGGACACTTTTGAAGGAGTAACAGTTTGAGAAAATTATATTAATACATAATTAGGGAACTGGCTATTTGATTACACACTCAAATGAAGTCACGCATTTCTACATTACTGTTGGACATCACAAATTGAGTTATTAATGTAGTAGCTAGTGAGATAGTTTGGTGGTCAATTTTTTTCCCATTGGTTCATACTTTAAATTAGTTCAAGGATTCTGTTAATATGACCAAACCAAGCTTTTCCATTACTATATGATTTCTTCAGCTAGTATAAGAACTAGTAAAAATAAAAAAAAGTTTTAAAGTAAGGATGTAAAACTACTGTAACCATGTAAACAATATATTGGTACATGTGAATAATGTATTTGTGAATGTGAACAATACCTTTGAGTTCATAAGAATAAAAACTTACATTTACTTTTATTTTTTTATTAAGAAACTTTCTACTCACTCCACATACCATACACAGATCCCCTCTCCTCCATCCCCCACTCTCCAGCCTTCTTTCCCAAACCACCCTGCATCCCCACATCCCCCAAATCGAGGACTCCCATGGGGAGTCAGCAGAGCCCAGCACACTGAGCCTAGGCAGGTCCAGGCTCCTTCCCACTAAACCAAGGCTATGCAAAGTGTCACACCACAGGCACTGGATTCCCAGAAGCCTGCCCATAGACCA
The DNA here is from genome assembly GCF_949786415.1 of Peromyscus eremicus. Classification (NCBI taxonomy): domain Eukaryota; kingdom Metazoa; phylum Chordata; class Mammalia; order Rodentia; family Cricetidae; genus Peromyscus; species Peromyscus eremicus. The sequence goes on from NC_081435.1 coordinate 7,586,147, forward strand.
GGCATAGATCCCAATCCCCCTGCCTGGGTGCCCCCCAAACAGTTCAAGCCAAACAACTGTCTTCCATATCCATAGGGCCTAGTCTAGTCCCATGGGGGCTCCACAGCCACCAGTCTACAGTTCATGGGCTTCCACTAGTGTGGTTGGTCATCTCTGTACATCCTCCCATCATGATCTTGACGTCCCTTGCCTGCAGTATCTCTCCTCTCTCTCTCATCAATTGGATTCCCAGAGCTCAACCTGGCGCCTGGCCGTGGATCTCTGCACCTGCCTCCATCAGTCACTGGACAAAGGCTCTATGATTACAGCTAGGTTATTCACTATCGGTCACCAGAGTAGACCAGTCTAGGCACCCTCTGGACCACTGCCAGCAGACCAAGGTGGGGTCATCCTTGTGGATTCTACTATAGAGCTCTAGTAATAAAAACAGCTTGGTACAGGCATAAAAACTGACACGTGGACCAATGGAATCGAATTGAAGACCCTGACATTAATCCACACACCTATGAACACATGATTTTCTACAAAGAAGCCAAAACTGTACCATGGGAAAAAGAAAGTATCTTCAACAAATGGTGCTGGCATAACTGGATGTCAATATGCCAAAGATTGCAAATAGATTCATATCTGTCGCCATGCACAAAACTCAAGTCCAAGTGGATCAAAGACCTCAACATAAATACAGTTACATTGAACTTGATAGAAAAGAAAGTAGGAAGTAGTCTGGAACTCATTGGCACAGGAGACTACTTCCTAAATATAACACCAATAGCACAGACACTGAGAGCAACAATTAATAAATGGGACCTCCTGAAACTGAGATGCTTTTGTAGAGCAAAGAACATGGTCAATAAGACAAAACGACAGCCTACAGAATGGGGAAAGATCTTCACTAACCCCACATCTGACAGAGGGCTAATCTCCAAAATATATATAGAACTCAAAACGCTAGACTTCAAAATACTGAACAATCCAATTAAAAAATGGGCTACAGAGCTTAACAGAGAATTCTCAACAGAAGAATCTCAAATGGCTGAAAGGCATTTAAGGAATTGCTCAACATCCTTAGTCATCAGGGAAATGCAAATCAAAACATCTCTGAGATACCACCTTACACCTGTCAGAATGGCTAAGATCAAACAAAAACACTGAAGACAGCTTATGCTGGAGAGGATGTGGAGCAAGGGGAACACTCCTCCACTGTTGATGGGAATGCAAGCTTGTATAGTCACTCTGTAAATCAGTATGGTGGTTTCTCAGAAAATTGGGAATAAATTTTCCTCAAGACCCAGTTATACCACTCTTGGGCATGTATCCAAGGAATGCTCAATCTTACCACAAGGACACATGCTCATCTATGTTCATATCAGCATCATTTGTAATAGCCAGAACCTGGAAACAACCTAGATGCCCCTCAACTGAAGAACGGATAAAGAAAATGTGGCACATTTACACAATGGAGTACTACTCAGCAGGAAAAAACAATGATATCATGAAATTTGCAAGCGAATGGATGGAACTAGAAAATATCATCTTGAGTGAGGTAACCCAGACTCATAAGGACAAACATAGTATGTACTCACTCATAAGTGGATACTAGATGTGAGGGAAGGAACGGCCAGACTGCAACCCATAACTCCAGAGAGGCTAGTTAACAGGGAAAGACCCTAGGAGGGACACATAAATGACCCTGTGGAGAAGTGGATGAGATCTACATGAGTGGACTGGGTGTGTGGGGGGGTGGCAGAGGGCAAGGAGTGGGGGATGAAAACATAGGGAAATGGGAGGGTCAAGCTGGAACAGGGACAGAGTGGGAGGTCAGGGAGGAAGATACCATGATAGATGAGAACATCATGGGAATAGGAAGAGGCAGGGTGCTGGGGAGGCTCTCAGGAATCCACAAAAAACTTATATTGTATACCATTGTGAGTGGTAACTTCTTTTGTGAATTTTAATGTTACCTTATTTTTCTAAATACAATTTAAGTTTGAAAATATGCAATATATTTTTAGAGAAAATTTACATATATCATTATCTTACTAGTAATGGCGTTTATTAGGAAATACATTTCTTCTAACCCTGGATAAGTGTGTTTGCTGTAAGGATTTCTTATTTGTTGACAATTCTTTATTTTCTTGGTTAAAAACAAATTTAAATTGTGGGCTATATCAAATGGTTGATAAAGTTAAGCAGTTCTTTCTTCCAAGGATTCTCTCTGAATGTATTTATGCCTTTGTGTAGTCTTTTTCAAACTAGATCTCTCGGTGATCTGTAGAACACAGTAAATGTAACACTGAATCCTGAAGCTTACACTGGATCTCTCAATGATCGGTAACAACAAGTGTAACACTGTGTGAACTCTGAAACTCACAGCAGATCTCTCTGTGATTAATAGGACACAGTAAATGTAACACTGTGTGAATCCTGAAGCTAGATTATAGAAGTCCTTTTCTTTTGGGCCTTATCTCCTGAACCACAGATCCTGAGGAGAGAAGCCAGAAGATATACAACAGAGATTCCAAAAACCCCACAGGGGAGAGGCCAGTGGACAGTACCTGAAGTTCCCAAGAATAGCCAGAATCCTCTGGTTGACCATGGTTCTGCCACCTTGGAGAAACTCTGTAGCGTCATTCATGAGTGTGGCCTAACAAGTCTCTGCCCACAGCCTCTCAGAATGCATTGAGCCAGTGTTCCCAGAAGAATGTCTCATCCCCAAGAACTGAGGTAACTCATGATTACTATTACTGCTGCTGTCAGCCAGTGTAGTTTATGTAAGTTCACTCTGCAGCAAATAATAATAATAATAGTAATAATAATAATAATAATAATAATACCTACAACAGAATGATGATCTGTGATACTTTGATACTGTGATAAGGAAGTTGTGAAGAGTGGAGCTGTCTTTTAGATGCTCCTGAGCATGGTCACTACAGATGTAACCAATAACTGACTTTTGAACTGATAATAAATATTGTATTCCCGGGAACCTTTTCTTTGTCCATTGTGGTGATATTTCCATCACTGAGCAGCTCATATTCTCTCTCTCTCTCTCTCTCTCTCTCTCTCTCTCTCTCTCTCTCTCTTTGGTTTTTTGAGACAAGGTTTCTCTGTGTAGCTTTGGAGCCTGTCCTGGAACTCACTCTGTAGCCCAGGCTGGCCTTGAACTCACAGAGATCTGCCTGCCTCTGCCTCCCTAGTGCTGGGATTAAAGGCATGCGCCACCACCGCCAGGCTCTTGTTCTCTCTCTCTTTTTTTTAAAAAAAAAATTTATTTTTATTTTTATTTTGCAATACAATTCAGTTTTACATATCCGCCAAAGATTCTCTTGTTCTCCCCACTCTGGCCCCCCTCACCTTCTCCCCAGCCCACCCCCCATTCCCACCTCCTCCAGGGCAAAGCCTCCCCCGAGGACTGAGATCAGCCTGGTAGACTCAGTCCAGGTAGGTCCAGTCCCCTCCTCTCAGGCCGAGCCAAGTGATCCTACATAGGCCCCAGGTTTCAAACAGCCAACTCATGCAATGAGCACAGGACCTGATCCCATTGCCTGGATGCCTCCCAAACAGATCAAGCCAATCAACTGTCTCACCCATTCAGAGGGCCTGATCCATTGGTGACCCCTCAGCCACTGGTTCATAGTTCATGTGTTTCCATTCGTTTGGCTATTTGTCCCTGTGCTTTATCCAACCTTGGTCTCAACAATTCTCACTCATATAAACCCTCCTCATTCTTGCTAATTGGACTCCCAGAGATCCACCTGGGGCCTAGCCATGGATCTTTGCATCCAGATCCCTCAGTCGTTGGATGGGGTTTCTAGCATGACAATTAGGGTGTTTGGCCATCCCATCACCAGAGTAGGTCAGTTCGGGCTGTCTCTCGACCATTGCCAGCAGTCTGTTGTGGGGGTATCTTTGTGGATTTCTGTGAGCCTCTCTAGCACTTTGCTTCTTCCTATTCTCATGTGGTCTTCATTTACCATGGTCTCCTATTCCTTGTTCTCCCTCTCTGTTGTTGATCCAGCTGGGATCTCCCGCTCCCCCAAGCTCTCTTTCCCTCGACTTTTGCCCTTCATTACCCCCACTCATGTCTAGGCTGTTCATGTAGATCTCTTCCATTTCTCTGTCAAATAAGGAATTGCTCAACATCCCTAATCATCAGGGAAATGCAAATCAAAACAACTCTGAGATATCACCTTACGCCTGTCAGAATGGCTAAGATCAAAAACACTGAAGACACCTTGTGCTGGAGAGGATGTGGAGCTAGGGGAATTCTCCTCCACTGCTGGTGGAAATGCAAGCTTGTCCAACCACTTTGGAAATCAATATGGTGCTTCCTTAGAAAATTGGGAATCCATCTTCCCCAAGATCCAGCTATACCACTCTTGGGCATATACCCAAGGAATGCTCAACCACACCACAATAGCACTTGTTCAGCTATGTTCATATCAGCATTGTTTGTAATAGCCAGAACATGGAAACAACCTAGATGCCCTTCAACTGAAGAATGGATAAACAAAATGTGGTACATATACACAATGGAATACTACTCAGCAGAGAAAAACAATGATATCACGAGGTTTGCAGGCAAATGGATGGATCTAGAAAAAATCATCCTGAGTGAGGTAACCCAGACTCAGAAAGACAAACATGGTATGTACTCACTCATAGGAGGATACTAGATGTGGAACAAGGATGACTGGACTGCTACTCACATCACCAGGGAGGCTACCTGGAAAACAGGACCTCAAGAAAGACACAGGGATCGCCCAATGACGGAGAAATGGAAGAGCTCTTGTTCTCTCTTATCCATCCTCCCAGGAAGCAAATCTGATGAGTCATTATCATCGAAGGTGACACAACAGTACAATCACTGAATGATTTGAAATGCCTTATAAATAAATAAATAAAACACATCTGCATAGTTGTACAAACTCAAACATTTAGATATTTTTCAGAATAAATTTTGAAAAATATAGTCTTTTCATTGAACAGTCTGCTGCTTCCTACCTATGGAGCATTGTATGAATGGACATCAGTTCTCATTTTGACCACCTACAAATCACATTTATTTGCTCAATGAAGTCACTTACATGACAAAGGAAAGATGATTAAATTATATCAAGTAAACATAATTTTTAAATTTCATCTTAAAAATTAATACTTATTCAATAGTCAATGATAAAAATAAGCTTGGTAGCTTATGAAAATGATGAGAGTCAAATGTTTTTTAAATTTTTTGGAAGATAACTATCTTAAAATTATGGTTACAGGGCATCCTTTGATAAAGCAGATTTCAAATCTTGAGTATTACTCTCAATCCTGGTAACTTGCTAAAAAATAAATTTACAAAACTGCTGATTTAAACATGGTGATTTTAGCTCCATAAGCCAAGAAACTAACAGTGAGAAAATAGACACATTTTGTTTATGCAAAATGAAGGCTTCTTGAGAAAGCAAGCATTTCCTTAAAGCCCAATCATAGAAGCTGTTTCTCTGATGGGTGGGAAGCCCTTCTTATTACTGACAGTCTGTCTGAGAACTTCCCACGAAAGATCAAACTGGTCTTCATTTAAAAGTATTTTCTGCATTGTCATGATTTCTACCAAAAATCTCCACTTCTTGTCAGCCTTATGTGCTAAAGTGTGCCCTGCAGCATTCATCAGGAGTGATCCTTATACCAAACCAGAAGAGAAACAATGGGCAAGCACAGGACACTCAGGTACATTTTTGGAAACTAAGCAAATAGTCATTTCCTCTTTTGCAGTTCATTCCACTTTAGAGATCTACTTTGTATCTCAGCTGTACCCTGATGAAGTTGGGTTGACTGGTGAGTCTAGAGTTGTGGCATGTACTTCTGAAAAAAGTGGCTAATCTTGCAATATCTGAATTTCTTGAACACAGTGAGTACAGACCATTTTGTGGAAAGCTAGCATTGGTCTGAGCCAACATCCAAGGCACCACAATCTACATAAGACTCAATTTCCATATTACCAGCCAGAAGAACAAGATAAACATTGATATTATATATAAAGTCTCTGTGTGCATGTGCATACACACACTTGCATATACACACACACACACACAAACACATGCACGTATGCACATGTATACGATTCAGTTAGAATGAGATCAATAGAAACAAGCAATCATGATATATGTTTGAGTTACATATAAATCATTTTTAAAAATAGAAACTAGTTTTATTTTGCTGTGTGATTATGGTGATGTCTTCATTCCCCAAGAAGCTCTGCTTCTAAAGAGATACTGATTTTTTTTAACTGTATATACTTAAAGCATAGAACTTGATGATTTCATAAACATATTTATTGTAAACTAATCACCCAAATCAGGAAAATTTACATATTCATCAGCTTGCACAGTTACTTTATTTATTCCTTGGTTGACCAGCTTAGCAAATTTCAGTTTTGCAGTATGTTAAGCATTGGTGCCAGTCCCTGCAAGGAAAACCAGCCATCAGTTGCCAGATGTACAGGAGGATGGTAAACACTGTGGCAGTTTCTGTGGAGAGCACTAGATTTGCTAGGACAGTGGTTTCAACCTTCCAAATTCTGAGACCCTTTAATACAGCTCCTCATGTTGTGGTGACTCCCAACCATAAAATTATTTTATTGATACTTCATAACTGTAATTTTGCCACTCTTTTGATCTATAGTGTAAATATCTGATATGTGACCCCAAAGTCGTCACAACCCGCAGGTTGAGAACCTCTGTGCTAGGAGGTTTGGTTCAATCTCAGCTGTTAGTGTAGGTGTCCAATGATGTGAGCCACTTATACAGGTGAAACAACTTTATTACTCACGGAGAGGCAGAAAGAACTGAGTTCTAATGAACCAAATCTCTGAAGCTCAAAGAAACTACAGAAGGTGGATGAAGTCCCATCCCTACCATGTACCACACTGCACATCAGTGGAGGGATTACAAGGTACCTGCTTCTCAGCTTCATACTCTGATTGTTCTTAGAGATTGCCAAACTCAAACACAGAGGCTATCCATTCTAGGGGGAATGGAGACAAAGTCGGGATGTTTCTGATGGTTCTTTCTTATTTCACACTATGTTACTCTTAGTATATTCTGATTGGGAACTTCAGGGAAGACGAGGGGAGAACTAATTGCTTAGACTCACTCAGGGACTTTCACTCTTATGTAGTTCAATATGCTTCCCTGTGGTCACCGTGCTACTTTCTGTCTCCAGAGCTTACTCATCTTGCATAAATTTTTATGTTCAGAAAGAAATCAGTGATAATGTCTTTTATGTGTCAACTTGTCAGAACTAAAGGATACCCATGCACGCACTACAAAATATCACTTTGGGGTATATCTCTGAAGACGTCTTCAGAAGAAACTAGCATTTGAACAGTAAACTAAATGAAGAAGATCTTTGTAGCCAGTGTAGGTAGGCATCATCCAATCCAGTGAGTGCTTGAGTAGAGAGCAAGGCAGAGGAAAGACAAGTTTGGTCCTTGCCCTGAGCTGAGACACCTACCTATCCTCATCCTTGGTTATTAACAATCTGGGTTCTCAGGTTCGTTGTTCAGATCAGGATGTCTACCATCATTGCCCACTCCTGCAACTATACTTCAGTCCTTCAGATAGTGTCAATTTGGCTTTCCCGAGTCTCTGATTAGCACATCACTACTATTAAATCTTATCGAGTGCAACAAAAGACAGCGTATTACATGCATTTGTTGCTGATATGGATTTGAATCCGAAGTTCATTTGTTGAATTTTGAAGCTCTTCTGCTCCTATAGAGTAAGTTGTAAGGACACATGAATGTTTACAGAAAATGAGGTTATTTATTAAATGAGAGATAGATGAAAATGTAACTGTGCCAGACCTGGCCCAAAGCCTTACTGTAAGAGAGGAAAGTAGGAGTGGGGGCTCCTCCTGACCTTTCATGAGCATAGTCCCCACCTCTCCCATATTTGCATGTCCTGAGCTTTCTTAAGTGCATGCTCTGCTGCTGAAGCCCAGGTGAGGAAGGTCTCCCAGTCTTCTGCTGCTTTTCGCACCTTGCGTGTTAATTTCTTTGTTCTATTTCTCCACCCCCTTCCTTAATCTCTACCTCAGGATCTCAAGGTAAGAAAAAAGAAGTGGGAGTGGAAAATATATTGAAAGAAATGGGATCAAAATCCCCCAAGTTTGCCAAAATATATAAACATAAAGAATTATAAGGCTGAATGAGCTACAGACACAATGAATCCAAAGACATTCAAACTGTGACACACTGTGGTAAACTTTTGCAAACTAATCATGAAGAAAAAGTGTCTTCTGAGCAGTAAGAGAGAAACAATACTTTCTCAGCCCAGAAAGAATGAAGCAACATTTATCAGTGTTGAAAGCAAAGACCTAGCTACTGAGAACAACATGTAACATGAAAATGTTATTTAGAAATGCAGCGGAAAAATCAAGATCTTCAGATGAAGTAAAACAAAGATTGTTTATTGTTTAGCAGCAGACTTATTCTGGCAGAATGAATAAAAACATTCTATGAGCAAAGAAATTATAAAAGCTCAGCATATCATAAAGAGTACGATAAGCAAAAAATACATAGCAGATATTTCTTCTCTTCATATTTAATACATGGTTCATGGTTCAGTAAAAATTGTTTCACTGTTAGATACGGCTCTAATTGAGTGTAGAAGTAATAGTTAAGATAATTTCAATAGAAGAGTAAATGAATGTGAAGATAGATACAATAGCATTTGGCTGACAAAATGATGAAATCGATAGATAATGATGAATTATTACATATGCATAGTAATACACTCAACCAATCAATGGAAATCTGCATAAAGAGATAAAATTAAAAATACAATCTGAAAGCAGAATTCTAAAAATGATCAAATGGCTCATAGGAATGAAGAATAAGAAAAGAAGTAAGAACAAACTAAACAAACTGGCACACTTTAACCCTATTATACCAATAATTGCATTATCTTTCATGCTTTAAAATTCAATAATTATTATACTGAATGAAAGGCTAAATTTAAAATTTGATGCAACACTGTGATATACCTAAAAATGAACTTGAAAGTTCAATGACAGAATAAAAGAAAATGAATACATTATACTAACAATAACCAAAAGAAATCAGGGAATGTTATATATATCTCAGGTAAAGTAGCAAAGAATTTTGATATAGGTAGAGAAAAACACTGCCAATTGATAAAATGATCAACCAGTTATTAAAACAATGTATAACAAAAGGGATCAATCAGTAAGAAGACCTAGCAGTACACTAGACAGGAGACCTCCATGTGTTTAAAACTGATTAATTTTAAAATGTATAAATCTACTACAATATCTAGATGATTCCACTAATGACTTCTAATGTCCATGTAAAAGAAATCAACACCAGCTTTATGTAATTTAGAAGAAGAAACAACACTTTCCAAGTTTTTTAAAGAAGCTAGTATTACCCAATGCCTATGATAGCGATAGCTATATGAACATAATGAAAGAAAAAGTCAAAGAAAAAGAGCAATAAAAAGAGAGATCTATAGAACCAATAAACTAATGAGCAAAGATATATTGATTATTGGCAAATAAAATAGAATTAAATACAACTTAATCCTATATAAAATATATACAAGGTTGTAAAGTACAGTTTAAGATATATGAAGGTCTTTTGGGATAAGAAAAGTCAATCAAGTTACCTCTTTCAATAACTAGAAATGAAGAGAACATGTATTGATGTTGATAGATGTAAAGAAAATCTATAACAATGTTTCCCATGAATTAGAAAAAAGAAGGAAACTTTTAATTTGATAATATCTATAGAAAGGAAACAGGAAACATTGCTGAGAATAATAATGAACTTGAGGTGGCTCCTCCTCATTGCTGGAACTCAACATAATGAATACTTAGCCAGTGAATGAGCCGGTGTTCATAATTTGAAGACTTCCTGTTACTATAGTAATAAAGACCCTGTGAGATTGGTTGAGGAGCTGATTCAGAAGAACAAAATCAGAAATAGGTCTACAAAAATTATCCTACAGTTCTTTTGACAAAGATTAAAAACAAGTTTATGGTGAAATGATTCTTTCCCCAAGATTGTGTTGCAGCAATTTGGCATTTGATGGTTACCCATAGTTTAAAAATAGAAAACAAACAAAAATTGCTCTAAATCATACAACTTATGTAAAAGTTAACTCAAAACAGATTACAGAATTAATAAAAGTGAAAGGGTATGAAATGTTTAGATGAAAAAGAAATAGGAAAATTGTTAGAACTTAAAACTAGGAAAAAAGCTTGAAACTTGAAAAGTAGATTCATAGGATATATTCTTGGGGGTATTCCTCTCTTTAAACTCTTCCCAGTTCTGTGACGTTTTCTCATTGTCTCTTAATAAACCTATGTTCTCACTGCTTAAATAAAAAGAAAGGAGGAAAACTCTCATACATTGAATCTCTTTGAAAACTTCAACAGGAAGAGAAAATTGACAGTGCAACTGGAAAATGTATCAGAAGCATAATGATACTTTCTGTGGAAGAAAATCTTTGGATTGCCATTAAGTTATGAAAATATGTTTAATGTCAATGGCCAAGAGAAAATGTAAAATAAGAACATACTTAGATGCAACTATAATTTACGATAATATCTAATTACAGAAATGGAAACAGTAATGTTACTAAAAATGTAAAGAAACTAGAACACCCATGTGCTACAGGTGGCCCCGTCAGCTGCTCCAGCCATTTTGAAAACAGTTGGCAGTCATAAGAGAAAGCCCAAGTGCTAACCCTGCAACTGCAGCTCAGTCTAGTAGTTATATTTGTAAGAACGGATTCCAATAAATGAAACCTTAGCTTTGCTCCCAGATCTTCCCATCAGCATTTATAGCAGATTTGCTTGTAATGGCCCTAGATAAACAACTCAGATGTCAATCTTGGAAGAGCACATACTGTGATTTGAATATTGAAATAATTTATATATATGCCGGGCGGTGGTGGCACACGCCTTTAATCCCAGCACTCGGGGGCAGAGGCAGGCGGATCTCTGTGAGTTCGAGGCCAGCCTGGTCTACAGAGCGAGATCCAGGAAAGGCACAAAGCTACACAGAGAAACCCTGTCTCGAAAAACCAAAAAAAAAAAAAAAAAATTATAGAACTTTCTAGAACAAAAAGTCTAAAATAAAGAGCAGACCATAGGTTGCAAAGTGCTAAGGGGTGGGTGGGATCTCCTAGTGGATCACTATACTCCTCCATAATAAATGGTAGCTAATAAATTGATTATGAAACTAGAGGAGAAAGTTGCAAGAGTTAGCCACTGAGGAAAGTCAAGTGAGCTGCATATAGATTCTCACTGCGTAGTTCTCACAGTTGCATGTAAATCACAATTACTTTGGATAAACAATGTAATACAAATGGCTTTCTTTTTATGTGGTTTATATATAATAACAACTCTATACACAGACTATTAATGTTATGTGTTGCAGGCTTCCTTGGACTGTCAGCCCCCAAATCATGACACGGAGACTTATTTCTGACTAGCTTTTTTTTTTTTTTTAAATCTTTTTTTTTTTTTTTTTTTTTTTTTTTTTTTTTTCGAGACAGGGTTTCTCTGTGTAGCTTTGCGCCTTTCCTGGAACTCGCTTTGGAGACCAGGCTGGCCTCGAACTCACAAAGATCTGCCTGCCTCTGCCTCCCGAGTGCTGGGATTAAAGGCGTGCGCCACCACCGCCCGGCCTTTTTTTTTAAATATTAATGAACCTGTTTCTCTTCATTTATGTTTTGCCTCAGAGCTTTTTAATCTTTCTTTCATTCTGCACGTGCCTCTTTTTTTTTTTTTTTTCTTCCTCTGTGTCTGGCTGGCTGGCAGCTGCCTGGCTAACTGGCCCCGGGCAACTTCTTTTCTTTGTCTTTCGTTCTCCCGCCTCTTGAGCCTAGGTTCCTCCTCCTACTTATTCTGTCTGCCCACCAGCCCTATCTATCCTTCTACTACCTACCTATTGGCCATTCAGCTTTTTATTAGACCAAGCATGTACCTTAGGCAGGCAAAGCAGCACATCTTTACATCATTAAACAAATGCAGCATAAACAAATGTAACACATCTTTGCACAGTTAAACAAATGCAGCATGCACAAATGTAACACATTTTTACATAGTTAAACAAATGCAGCATGAACAAATGTAACACATCTTTACATAGTTAAAGTAATATTCCACAAGTTATATATAACTTTATTAACATAATTACCCTTTAACTTCTTCTATTTTTGTAGAACAATGAGTGTGGAGAGTAGTTACATTAGAAAAAGTTAAGAATTTCTGATTCAGGTCCCCATTCAAATCCCAATGAAATACTATTATCTTTTCCTCCTGAGGATTTCAAACACAGCTGAAGGCAGACACACAGTTCTTTCTCATCAGAACAGGTTACACATTTCAGCTAACTCGTTTTACATCTTCGAAGAAGACTGAGATCCACTGTAAGACACGGCATGCATATTCCAATTTCACAGGTAACAGGGGCCTCTCAATTCTATTATCTCTTTATCTTCAGCAGAACTCTAAGTAGTTGGTAGGGTGTATATTACTATCTTCTGGCTTTATTTTTACCCCAAGAAATAAAACAGGACATGAAGATGTTTAAATGAACTCACCTAAGTGTCCTTGGTTAACAATTATTACAAGTTCTGGAATTTCACCTTCCAGGAAGTTCTGATTCATGGTGCTTCAAAGTGCTAACTGCCTTTTGTTCTTATCGTCTCATATATAATAGTAACTTTGTCAAACTGCAAGAAGTGTGAATCTGTTCTTTTGTGAAAGGTGCCACTTTTAATATAAGAGCTTTGTTCCTTCTTTAAGCACAAGGTCAGCTGTGTCCATAAATTTCCTTCATCTTAGTTCCTGAGATATAAAACTTGGCTAGTTCTGTATGTCAAGGGCATTTAAAAAAAATCCAGTAATTTTCATTTGGAAAAAAAAAATCCAAGCTATCCAAGTCATTTTTAAAATTCCATTTAGCATAAAGTTTGGACAGCAGTAAGTACTTCTAAGAATCAGAGCAGATTTTGTGTTGCCCTGAAGCTGATCACATTGAAGGAAGCACAGAAGTGGCCGTTCATTAACAGGAAGATCAATTTGTTCAACATTTTGAACTGAAATCATTTTCCCCATCAGGGAAAGGCAATTTGGACCCGTCGTCTATTTCTCTGCTCCAGCTTTGCCCTTTTGCCTCTGCAGTTGGACTCAAGTGACATTCTGAACTACAGTTTCTTCCCTGATAGCTCCTTAGATTCATTATCTCATCAATACAAAGACTCTATTGATTTCCCAGCTTCGGAGTCTTAAGAATCTTTGAAATGCCTTGTGTGTTTCACTCTTTGATGTCATTCTATAATCTACACTCATACCAGAGAGAGAGAGAGAGAGAGAGAGAGAGAGAGAGAGAGAGAGAGAGAGAGAGAGAGTGTTATGGTGTTACACAAGACCTGAGAGTTAATATTAGTAATGAGGATTGAAATAAAAGAATATATGTACACATTGGCAGGATTACTGAGGAAAGTGGAAAGATCTGACACACTGACGCCATTAAAACTTCCATATTTTGTGGACTTATTGTCATTTCTTATTATTTAATAATTTGTTCAGTAACTCTGATGTTGTAGAGAGACAGAAACATGTTGATCTTTATTTTACATAGTGAAACACAAAGCTCATTTGCTCGCTGTTATTCTTCAGTTCCTTGATGGTGCTTTCCAGCCAAACCCAGGTGAGAGCTAGATGCTCACATGCTAAGATGGGCTGCTTAGAGCTGAAGTGGCAACCTTCACTGCAGGGCACAGAGCAGACCATAGAAGGGTAAGCGTGGTCATTGAACAAACAGAGGAGTATTAATAGAGCAATAGCACTTTTTCTTTCTTGTAATATGATGATGTCATGATATTGTTCTTTGGATTTTTTGGAACTGCTTTGTAATCACTGCTGGTTATAGATGGAATGTCTGTAAACCTTTCAAATATCAACATAGAATTTTCAGTGAACACCTAAGTTGAGACTGATTTATGACCTCTGTATTGCTGTGACAGATTCCTGAGAACAAGCAAACAAAGGGGTAAAATACTTATTCTGGCTGAGAACTTCAGAGGACTCTTCATCAGTCTGGGGAGGGTGTGGTGTCAGCTTGCAGCTTAGTAAACAGGAAGCAGAGAGAGAGAATGTTTATCCTCGCTGCCCCCCCCCCCCGCCCCATTTTTTTATTCCATCTCTGTGTTCAGTCTGTGAGATGGTGCCATCCACATTCAAGGAAGGTCTCCTTTCAGTTAGTGATGTCTGGAAACACTCTCTAGACCCACAGAAGTGTACTTTACTCATCTCCCAGGAACTTCTCAGTCTAATTAATTTGACAATCAAAAACTATCACATCCTCTCACTGATATTCTGTGCTCACCAAATGGACTCTGCATGAGAAATTACTTCCTTGTTTCTTTTTGCAGCAGAAATGGAAGCTCAGATTTACTGAGTTGCTGAGTCAGTTTGTAATTATGTAAATGTGTCATAAATACTGAAGTGACCAAGATTCATACTGGCATCATCATGAAGGCATATTTCTAACTAGATTTTGTAACTTTAAACATCGTTATCTCGACTCCAACTACTGGAAATTTTTCTAATTTCAAAGCCCTTCTTAATTATACCTATTTTTTTCTGTGATATACCTTAATTTTAAAAGAATACTTATTAAGAATATGAAAACATTACTAAATTCATTTACTTAGTATTTATTTATGAAGTAACTACCATGTTCTAAGTATTGATTGAATATGGATAGAGTTTTGGATAAAATATAACATGCACTGTTATATTTGAATTTCAAATAAGCAATGCCTTTTTTCCTTCCATCCTTTCTTCTGCTATTTCCCTTTCCTCCCTCCCTCCCTCCCTCCCTCCCTCCCTCCCTCCTTTCCTTCCTTTTTCCCTACTTTTCTTTTTCCTTCCTTCCTTATTCCCTTTCTTTCTTCCTTCTCTTTTTTTTTCCCTTCTTGCCTGAACAGTATGTCATTTGGAGGGATTTCAAAACATTTTCCTATGTTATCATTTTTAAAATGTGATGGTTTTCTACCCTGTGCTAAGAGAATTTGCAAGCTTTGATAAGCAAAACCATCATATGTCTCTTATGTTTATAGCAACCCGACGCATAATTTTGCAGTGATAAGCCCTATATGCATCTTTCCTAACCTCAAAAAAAAAAAAAAAAAAAAAAAAAAAAAAAAAAAAAAAAGCAGTCGATTCAAGATGGTGGCAGCCTCAGGCCGGTAGGATGGCTAAGCAGCTCGGAGCAGTCTGTGGTAGCTGTTGATGCTCAGATGCTTGCCCTGTTGTGGGGAGGAGAGCTCAGGGACTGTGCACTGGGGAGAGGCTTCAACCACAATGGTCTTTCCTCAGAGCCCGCAGGGCAGACAGCACCAGGGCAGGGAGGTGTACAGTTGCCTGGGGCTCTCCCAGATCCTGACCCGGACACCCTGGCTAGCAGCAAGATCACACCGAGTCTGGGCACCAGCAGGATATCCCAGACGAGTCTGAGGGATGGTGGTGTGTACGGTACCTTAGAAACCAGAAAGCTTGCACTAGGCCAATGACTCTTTGTAATGAGTATTTGTGTGTAAAGCTGTTGGTCAAAAATATATACTGTGTGATACTTAGCAGTTTGCAATGCTACTTCAATGACTAAATGTTCAGTGGAGAGGTGGGAAAGATAGAGGCACAGAGGAGCAACTGTGGTGTACCGGGAACAGTCCTTAGCATACTACGGCTGACAGGGTCGGGTGCAGCAGCATGGAGCTTGCTCTGGCGCTGTCCCCAAATGTGCAGCCCAGCCGCCTGATTGCCCTGGCTCTGAGCGATGGCCGGATGCCCGAAATGAAGAAAGGCTCGTTTTCTGGATTGGGCCTCCTTAAAAGACCTCCATGGTCCTTCCTGCTGGAAAAGACCATGTTAATGTACTTGGTCCTTGCTGCCACGTGGGAATTTGTTGAGGTCTGTGTTCTGTGTTGCCGCTGGGGGCAGTCTGGTTATCTGCGGATCTGTGCTGCAGCTGGAAACCATGTGGAAGTCCAAGATTATGCTGCTGATTCCTGTTATGGTCAAGGAAGTTTCTTCTGCAGTGATATTGATAACTGTAGACTCATAATTGAGATTGCAGCCTCATAATTGAGAATGAGAAACATTGAAAGGTCTCTGTGACACAAACTCCCGCCCCCCCAAAAAAAGAAAAAAACAGTTTAGACAAGAAGTCAGTGTAGAGAGTCCTTAAAAACTGTGATAAAGACGCTCAAGTGTAGCTCTTCACAGTTGATGGCTCTTGGCAGGAGGGTGGGGAAGGACTCAGTTGTCTTTAGTGGGCTGGCCTCTGGGAATTTGACCATGCTTTAATGAGTATATCGGAACACAAATTGGACTTGGTATGTTTTCTTTCTTTTTCTTTACTTGAGGAGGGTACCAGGGTGGGAGGAGACTTGGGAGGAATGTGAAGCGATTGTGATCTGGGTGCACTGTATGAAATTCCCAAATAATCAATTAAAATATTACATTGGAGAAAAAAAGATTGCAGTCAATAGATATGATTTTTGATAAATAACTATTTAATGAAATATAGAGTTACCAACTGTGGAAATAAGCATTATGTACTTGAGATCATCTTAAAGTAGGAAACTTGTCTGAAAAAAAGCTATGTGTTTAAAAGTTTTATAGCAGGGTGGGTATTGCTGTATTTGGAGAAGGAGAAAAGACCATCTAAGGTTTACAGAGTTGAAGGTCAAAGGGTAGACCAAATAGGAGGTGAAGCTAGAGGTATTCATGGGTCACAAAAGGTACTCAGCTGTAGAGTTTGGGGAACTCATTCATGGAAAACTCTGCACCACACAGACCATATAGGGTAGGAGAAAATACTTTTTCCATATACAAGATCCCAGAAATTTGGACTGAAGAGAACACTGGATGTGGAGGAAGATTGGTAGACAGAATAAGAACATGAGAAGTAAAAAAGACATGCGAGTAGATCACGAAAGACATAGGACAAAAAGAACTAAGAAAGACTCCCACTCTCTGGTTGTAATAAGAAAAGGCAGATGGTGGTGGGGAGGCTGCCAGCTATGGCTTTGGTCACTAAGCCTTGTGTTCCCTCACAGCCACACACATAGAGAAAGTAGCTACTAACGTAGACTCATGAGCGTGGCTTAGAATAAAAGAATGGGAACTGAGAATTTAAACACACAATTTTCCAACCTTGATTTGTCTATTGTGGAATAATTTCTGAAGATGGTATGCTAACCACATCATCAATTATTTACATGTGTAAAATTTTAATTTAATGGTTATGCATTTATTTTTAAGAAAGATAACTACCATGTCAAATCCATAATTCCTTGAAAAATTCCACTGTGGGTGAGAGTATTTCCTGCTAATAAACCAGAGGACTTAGAGATTCATCTCACACTTTCCCTGCTATCATAGGATGGCATCTTCAGTAGCCATGAAAGTGTGGGGGACCTACATGATCTGCACCCTGCTGGCAATTCTTATGGACTGGGTGTCATGTGCTGAGTTCTTTCAAGTGTATAATGAATAGATGTGTCCTCCGTATTATGACTCCTATGAATTATGCCCCTTAATTAAATTTTCATTGGAAGTCAAATTTATTCTCTGTGGTGTAACCAAGGAAACTCATATCACTTGTAATATGCAAGAATGATTAAAAGAAGAATTAATAGAGGTGTAAAACCAATTGTGTAAGAAAAAAAAAAAAACAAAGGCATTAACCTGCCCCAGACATAAACCCATTTTTTATCTTGTGAAGAATTTGGGAACTGATAAAACACTTTTTTTGTTTGTTTGTCTCAGGGATAATGGATGCTCATTGATGTCATCTTGGAAATCTCTGAAACTGTTTATTTCTCTGTTTTAGAATCTATAAGATAATCCAGGAAAGCTTTTGTCAAGTTTTCATTTCAAGCAATGGCCCAAAATAGGAGGAGCCAAGGTCTCCACACCTTGTTCAGGTGAGCTGGGTATTTTGCTTGTTTTAATAGAAGAGCTCATCCAAGGGACAAATAATAAATAAAACTGAATCTACTCTGGATTAAAGTAATAGAGAATTGAAATATAAAAGAGGAAGTCCTTGTAACTATTTCCCTATGATCAACCATCATACCTGTTTCTTACAAGTCTAATCACTCTTTGGATTTAATCAAATGTCTTGACTCACTTATAGTAAGAATTGTGAGAATTTTCAGTGTTGCTGGAAGTGGTGGTGCATGCCTTTAATCCCAGAATTTGTGAGGCAGATGCAGCCATTTCTCTGAATTCCAGAACAGCCTGCTGTATGTATTGAGTACTGGGATAACTGGGGCTATGTGGAGAGACTCTGACTCAAAAACCCCAAATAAATAAATGAATCAATCAATCAATAAATAAATAGTTACTGTTTAAAAATGACTTTCAGTGTTTTGTGGTATAAAATTTATTATGAAATTTGTGAAGGTTATGGAGAAAAAATAGCTGAATCTTAGTGATAAAAATGATGGAAAAATTCTAAGTGCAATATGTTTAAGCACAGTCTAAAAGTGCATCAAAACACTGTACCCAAGTGGGGTTTGTGTTAGAAATTAATTATAAAAAATATTCATATTATTTTCAGTAAAAATATTAAAAATGAAAGTTATATAACCATGACAAACATAAATTAAGAGTGCTTAATAAAAACATAATAAAATATATGAAAATTATATTTCTAAAATAGGAAATATACTATTCATTAAAATTCACTTAGTAAATATCTTAAAAAAATTAAAATCAGAGAAATAACATGAATATCATTCTTAATGTTATTTAACATTGCTTTAGACCCTAAAAACTATAGAAACAAAGACATGTTCAATTTCTCTCTTTCCCTTCTCCCTCCTCTCTTCTTCCAATTTTCCTCCCTCTGATGGATGATGTTGCTTTGTATGCTGTGAATGTGTTGCTCTGATTAGTTGATAAAATGCTGACTGGCCAGTAGCTAGGCAGGAAGTATAGGTGGAATAAGCAGAGAAGGAGAATTCTGAAGGCTGAGTCAGGAGACGCCAGCCCGCCGACCAGGGAGCAACATGTAATGGGATGCAGGTAAAGCCACAGAACATGTGGCAACATATAGATTAACAGAAATGGGCTGAGTTTAAATGTAAGAGCTAGTCAGTAGGAAGCCTGAGCTAATGGCCAAGCAGTTTTAACTAGTATAAGCCTCTGTGTGTTTACTTGGGTCTGAGTGGCAGCAGACTGGGCAGGACACAGGAAAACTTTCAGCTACATCCCCCCCCTACCCATTTTTCAAGTAATATCACAGAAAAAGTCTATACAGCTTAGCAAAAAATATCTGAAGAATTATAGAAAACAGAAGCATGTCAAATAAATATATAGGACAAATCATTTCTCTATTAGTAATAATTACAGAGGAGTAATACTTATTTACATCTAATGAACAGTAAAATATTTATGAATAAATTTGTGTTTGGTATTCCATGGCAGGCACCATGCTCAGGATTAGTCATAAATTCAACTCCATGATTTTTTTAAGTGTATGAGAGAACAAGAAGCTAGGTTACTAGGGAGGTGGGGGAAGAGTCATAGAGAAATGGGTGAGTGAGTGAACATGATCACAATTTACTGTCTGAAACTCTCAAAGAGTAGTTTAAAACATTAATATTAAAAGTCTGTGGTACAAATATGAAAAAGGCTGTTGAATATCTTTGTTGTATAGGAAACAAAGTAATAAGATGAATTCTTACACTGTGGTTACCATTGGCCAGCCATTACAATGATTTAGTTCTCTTCAACTACCATGGATGAGGTAGATACAGTTATTGTTCCTAACTTAAAAAAAATATAAAACAGGGCTGGGGATGTAGCTCAGTTGGTACGGTGCCTACTGTTCATATCTTACATGGCGTTTTAATAAAAAACCTGGAACCAGATATTAGGGTGAAAGCTGAAAGATCAGAGAAGCAGAGTAGTCGGCCACTAGTTCTTATCTCTACAAAATCCTCAGCCTAAAGAGAATGAGTTCCTGTTTTCTCACACCTTATATACTTTTCTCTTCCGTGCCAAATTACTTCCTGGGATTAAAGGCATATGTGCTTCCCAAGAAAAGGCATGAGACCTCAAGTGCTGGGATTAAAGGTGTGTGCCACTACTGCCTGACCTCTATGTCTAATCTAGTGGCTGGCTCTGTCCTCTGATCCTCAGGCAAGTTCATTAGGATACACAATGTATCATTACAGCCTACCTAGCATGCATGATGTTCTGGGTTCCATTTCCATCACTTCATAAACAAGGAAGGGCATGTACCCTTACAATCCCTGCACTGGGGAAGGGGAGACAAGAGGGTCAGAAGCTCAAGAACATCCTTGGCTATACAGCAAGTTTGAGATACGTAAGAGCCTGATTTAAAATAGATAACTAAACACAGGAAACAAAAGTGCATAAAGACAGCATATAATTCCTAGAACCACATCTTTTTTAGGCACAAGGCTGTGTATTGAATCTAGATGGTTTGTTCCAAGGTTCATAACCTTAATCATTAACATACACTGCCTCTCTCTGACCTACCGTGAGTTCATGTATCTAAACTGTCATGAATTCTATGATAGAATTACTTCTTAGTATTCCTGCACGAATACAGTACATCTTGAATTAAATGACTTGGTGACAATGATAATACCAGCTCTAATAATTTATATAGATATTTTCCTTACATAATATATCCTAATTACAGTTTTCCTTCCCTGTACTCCTCCCAGTACCTCCTGACATCCCCTCCCATCCAGACCAACTCTCTTTCTTCCTCTCATTAGAAAAAAAAGGCTTCTATAACATAATAAAATAAAATAAAAGGATCAAACAAAAAATAGCACTTCAGAATAGGACAAAACAAACAGAAGGAAAGGAGCTCACAAGAAGGCTCAAGAAACAGAGATCTATTAGTTTGTACACTTAGGAATTTCATGAGAACACTAAACTGGAAGCCATAACATATACACAGTGATTCTATTGGGTAAAATAGAGAAGAAAAAATATATGAATAAAATAAAATTAAAATTAAAAATAAGATTTAAAAAATGAAATGCCCTGTCATGATACTGTGAGACAAAACACCCCCAAAACTGCTGTTGAGTTCATTTTCTGTTGGCTATCTACTGCTGACGTGCAGCTTACCTTTAACAGTAGTTTATTTCCCCAGTGAGACTACTTTGGAGAAAACGAAATTCCCATTCACAAATGCTTATCAATAGAGATTGCTTCTGGGTTACAGATAGGGGTTTGTGTTTATCTCTCCTTCCAGCTCTGGGGCTCCATCTGGTGCAGATCCATGCATGTCCCGTGCATGCTGCCTTGATATATGTGAGTTCATATGTGTATCAATCATGCTGACTTAGAGGGCCTTGTTTTCTTGGTGTCCTCCATCCACTCTGGCTCTTAGACTCTTTCTGCCTCCTCTTTCACAGGGTGTCCTAAGTCCCGAGGGGAGGAATTTGATGGAGAGAGCACCTTCTTTCTCTTACTCTCTCATAATATCTGGCTGTGGGTCTCCATTTGTTCACATCTGCTGCAGAAGAAAGCTTCCCTGAGGGTGACTGAGAGGCACTAATCAATGAGTATAGCAGAATACCATTAGGAGCCATTTTATTAATTTTTAAAAAATTAGAACAGTAGCATTTTGTTTACTTCTCGGTCCCTGGTCTATCTAATCTCAGGTTCCTGGTCATCCAAGCAGTATTGGGTATGGGATCCATCTCAATGAGTGAACCTTCACCAAATCAGATACTGGTTAGTTCTCCAACAGGCATTGTGCCACCATTGTACTAGCACATCTTGAGGCAGAACACCACTGTAGATTAAAGGGTTTGTGGCTGGCTTGATGTTTACATGTCTCCTTTGATAATGTGCAGTGTTGCTCCAAGACACTAACATGTAGGGATAAAGGCTCTATGTAGGTACCAGCTTGATTGCTCCACGTTCAATGGGTTGTATATGTGCTGCCTTCAGAACTGGGCCTGGCATCAGCTTGTGGAGAGTAACCTACAGTCTTGGCAACAGCCTGAATTGTTTGGGGATTCCCATGGGAACCATTTGTCAAGCACTTAAATTAGATGTGACACAGTCCCGGCACTGAAAGCTTCATTTGGTGACAGAGATAGTCAAGTAGGGCTCTGTCTCCCCCATTATCTTATGATTTCATTCAGATTGCTTTCATATTGTAAACATTTTAGGAAGCTTCTACAGTGTTAGGTTTTCATACTATACCTCAAATGGCTCTTAATTTTAGCTGTCTCTTTCTGTATCCCCTCCCTCATCCTCATCTTCCCTTCTCCTCCCCACTGGATCCTTCTATTTCAGCACCCCATATCTATCCATAACTATCTATTCTATTTCCTTTCCCTAGGGAGGTCTATTTGGCCCCATCTAGTCCCTTACTCTTTACCTAATCTTTGTGGTTCTGGGGACTATAACTTGGTTATCATTGACTAATATCCACATATAAATGAATACATACTATATTTATTTTTCTGTGTCTGGGTTCCCTCACTTAAAATGATTTTTTCTAGTTACATCCATTTACCTGTAAATTTCATGATTTCCTTTTTAATGGCTGAGTAATACTTCATTGTGTAATAATTTGTGAATGTATGTAACATGTAAATATATATTTACATTTATAACTATGTTGAGTATCATTGTAGGTATATTTGATAAAGTGATTTTATTATTCACATGGAAGAAAAGTGAGTGAGATAAAGTGAAAAGTGTTCAGAAAACGGGTAATGAAGAGGCTGAGGGAGTAGACACTAGAACAGTGCCCGCAGCTATTCACCGAAGCTCCTGGAGGCACAGAGGCACTCCATCCACTGGCAAAATACAGACAGAATGGAACTGCCTGGTTTTAGGTGTAAGGCTGCGGGGCTTGTCACAATTTTATTCTCAGAGTAGATGTGTTATATTATACTTCTAGAACACAGTGTGTTCTGAAAGCCACATGCTGAGAAGAAATGTTTGAAATTTATGTCACTCACTAAAAGATCTCGTATGTATTTACTATAATTGGCATTGGCATATGAAATACTAATTATTATTAATGTAAAAAATAATGTAGTTGCCTTGATATTTCCAAACACACACACACACACACACACACACACACACACACACACACACACACGTCATTTACCTTTCTACTGTCCAGTCCTCTCCTTGTCCCCCTTCTCAGTATTCTACATGCCCTCCTTCAATTGCGCAATTTTCTTCTTTTTTCTTTAAGTTTCCACATATGAGAGAAAACACAATAGTCATTGTTCTATGTCTAGCTTACTTTTATTATCATGAAAAGCTCCAGTGTTTACTCATTTCTCCATAAATAGCAGGATATCATTCATCTTTATATCGAAGATATTCACTGTACGTGTATATATAACGTAGGTATAAAATGTTTATCCACCCATTCATTGACAGGTGCCCACACTTGTGCCTCATAGTATTTCTGTGTAATTATCAGTGTGTAGGTGTCTCCTTATACTCTTTGGCTGTACACCAGGAATGGGAAAGTCACATTAATTGGTTTTACTTGTATAGAAACATAAATAAGAAGACGTTCTCTAAATTGCCCTTTGTTTCTACAGCATGGACTCATAATTAGACTCTTTTAAATCCTTTTTCCTTTTTTCTTGTAGTGTGGATACCTAATTAAAACTTAAATATTAAGTAAAAGACTTAATATTTATTTAAATAATATGTATTTATATAATCATACCCACACTAAGGTATTAAAAAGTAAGTTTACACAATGAGAGATGGTTAATGTAAGAAATTATATACAATTAAAGAAATGACCAGTAACTTGACTATGTGTCTGTTTTAAAGTAATTTTTAATTTTATTTAATTTAATATATTAAATATTCATCTCTATATACTTGTAAAATCCTAATATAAGGAACAATTATAGTGTTATTTGCTATCCTGAGCTTTCTAATACTATAATAAAGTACCTTAGGCAATCAACAAAGAAAAAATACATTGGAAGTTTCAGTCTATGGCCACTTAATCCTGTTTGTCTGGGTCTTTCATATTGTAGCAAGAGCATATGCCAGAGGAGATCTAATTCACCTTGGGGTTGCTAAGGAACAAAATGTGAGCAAAGAAGGGCACAGGATCTGAGGACTCCCTT
Organism: Peromyscus eremicus; assembly: GCF_949786415.1. NCBI lineage: Eukaryota > Metazoa > Chordata > Mammalia > Rodentia > Cricetidae > Peromyscus > Peromyscus eremicus. Next base: position 7,610,362 of record NC_081435.1, read on the forward strand.
TAAGAGAACAGTCCCAATGATCAACATTTCTCCAATTAGGCCCATATCTATGGGTTAAACCAGCTCCAAACAGCACCACACCCTGGAGTCACACCTTCAAGACATGAGCTATGGTATATTCTAGATCCAAGCACTAGCAGGTGTAGATGCCTGGTACATGATATCTTAAATATCACTGCAAACAATGAGATAGTTAAATTTTGTTTGTGTACTTAGTCCTTTTGATTAGCTCACCTGCCTCCAAAGTGTGCACTTATTGCCCTGTTTTCTAGGCCACATTGTCAGAGGTTGGATTTGCAAGGATACATACTCAGAGACTAGCATAAGGGACATTTAGTGAAGGACACTCTCAAAGTCTATACCTACAGAAGAGCTACAGTAATCAGAATCTGTTGGTGGGTGAAGTGGGGCTCTGCATAGTCCAGTCCCATGGAGGGTGCTATGGAAACGGAGACAAACAAGGGTTGCCTTGAGTTGGTGCTAAGTAACTTATGATTGGCTGGGGAGTGTGCCTGAAAATAGATGTGACTTCCATCTAAGCTTTTATCTTCAGCTGGACCAGTCCCTAGGGAGGACTGGCATCTGATGAGGCCTCATGGAAGCATCCTTAATAGCTAGTGGAATCTGAGTGGTACAGAGTCCATACATGGCGTTGTAGGAGTTGCTAATACTGGGCTGGGTACCAATTCTATTCTACTTATTTCTGCTTAGTCTTCCTCCAGTCAGATTTTAAATTAGATGCTCAATATGAGATCTCAAACCTGAGATTTCAAAAGTTAAAAATGAGTTTCTGCCTGATGTGCGTTCCTGTCATTTCTGAAAACTCACTTGGAAGCCTGCATGAACTGGCCTAGGAATTCCTTCTTGGCAAGTTCAGGCAAGTTCTTTGACAAAAGATCCATTCCTTTTCCAATGTAACCTGACCTAGATCTCTGTTGAATTTAATTCTGTTCTGACTCAATGCCTGAAAGCTAGTATTTTCAACCTACTTTCCTTCTTTCATTTTTTCTTCCTTCTTCTCTTATCTCTCCTCCCTCCTTTTTTCTTCCTCCCTTCCTTTAATCTTTCCTTCTTTCTATTCATCCATGAAAGCCAGGTGCCTTGATGTAACACCTCATTTCTTTGTGTCTGGAGTCTTGGAAGCTTACCACCCACTTTCTCCTACAAAGTGACTTCAAGAGATTGCTTGGAGGTTCTAGTAGGGTTGGGCAACTCCTTATATACCCTCAACCAAAGAATGTTGGGGAAGGTCATCCTCTTCCACAGAGTTTGCAAATTGCAGAGGAACACACAGGGGGCAAAGAGTAAGGAGAAAGGAAGGGACCATGTAGTCACCCAGCCTGTAGTTTAGTCCAGCCTGGTGACATGCGAGTGGCAAGTGTTGATGCCAGATGTCCCTCACATCTGCTTTTCAATGTATTTTTAGGAAGAATGGGTTCTGTTCCACTATTTTCAGTGACTTTGCTGTTAAAACATTTAAACATCACTACTTATAAGATCATTATCAATTAGAATATAAATTTGAATATGAAAAATTTTATTTGTATTCTTATATGTTGGCCAATAGAAATGAGGAAAATAATTCTTTGCAGTTGCCAAGTCTTATGACGTCATTGGTCAGTAAATAAATCACTTTATCAAATGACTTCCCTATCAAATTCTTATAAGACTTGATATCAAGGCCAATTATTTAATCCACAATTCATGTATGTTCAGGTTAAGGGCTAAAGTTGAAGAAGACTCATAACTGGTATGGCCCGATATAATGATGGGTATTCAGTTAAATCTGAACTTCCGGTAATCCATAGTTTTCTAGTATAAGTATGCTCCACACAATATTTGGGGCATATCAGTAGTATAATAACAGTGGTAATAGTAATAATAATTACTTATCTGATAGTCAAATTTTATTGTGCTTCTTGTATTTCTATTTGCAAGCTCTGATGAAGATACAGATATATCAAGCAATTCTTTGAGTTGATTTTGTCTTTTACCTGCAATGCTTTCTTAACTGAACTTATACTGTACTTACAAATCACAGTGAAATTACATCTCTAGTTGTCTTTTAAGAGCTCTCAGAAACAACTTAGTTCTGGTGATCCACAGTTGGCTTCATTCGGTTATCCTTTCTCTCCATGTCTGATTTTAACCTCAGTTCTCCTCTCTTTATTCTGTGTATTCTCTGTATTTTTTGTGCCCAAACCTTCACTTACTACTGAATTTTGTGTCAAGAATTTGTGTTAAGACGTGAGTTGTTTCCAAAACTACAATGACATATTTTACATTCTTACCAGGAACTTGAGCTTAAGCTTCCAGCATAAATCTCAAACTCAGCGTATCTGAAAAATACATCATTCTGTCTCCAGTACAGCTAGAGCTTTTTCTGCTCTTGATGTTAGTTAAAGGCAAACATTCCTTGGCTCACTAGTGATTGAAGGGCAGATATACTTAAGCATTAACTATTGTTTTTTTCTTTCTCTATTCTTCTCTCATACAATACATCCCCACCACTGCCTTCCCTTCCTCCCCTCCTCCCAGAACACCCCCATCTTTCCTGGATCCACCACTCTTCTGTTTCCCTTCAAAAAATGTGGTCCTCCCAGTGATATCAACTGAACACTTCATCATAAGATGCAATAAGACTGGGCACAAACCTCCATATCAGACTGGACAAGGCAACCCAGTAGGAAGAAAAGGATCTCATGAGCAGGCAAAAGTGTCACAAACACCCTCACTACCACTGTAGGGAGTCCAACAAAAACCCCAAGCTAAATAACCATGGCATTTATGCAGAGGACCTAGGAAAGACCCATGCAAGCTTGATAATTGCCTCTTCAGTGTCTGAGAACCCTGTGAGCCTTGCTTAGTTGATTCTGTGGGCCATTTTTTCCTTGTGTTCTCAACTCCTCTGATTTCTACAATCCTTCCTAACTCCTCTCCTGGGGGATTTCCAGAGCTCCTTCTAATCTTTGGCTATGGGTCTCTGTAGCTGATCCTAACAGCTCCTTAAGGATTGGCTATGAGTACAACAGAATATTGTTAGAAATAATTTCATTGACTTTTTTTTTTTTTTTAGTCCTGTGGCTCTACCTTAGGTCTCTGAATCATCCAGTTCCAGGTCCTGGTCATCCAGGCAGTGTTGGGAATGGTCTCACTCTCGAGGCTTGGGCCTCAAGTTGAACCAGTCTTTGGTTGGCCACTCCCACAAGCTCTGAGCCACCACTGCCCAGTGCAGCTTGCAGGCAGGACAGGTTCTGGGTTGTAGCTTTTGTGGTTGGATTGGTGTCCCAGTCCTACAACTGGGAGTCTAGTTTAGCTACAGAAGATGGCCGGTTCAGTTCCATACCACCATTATTAGGAGTTCTCCCCAAGGTCACCATCATGAATTCAAGAAGTTTCACTTCACTAGGTTTCCACATTACCCTCTCAAGTAATCTCTCTCTCCATCCCTCCTCCCCAACCTGGTCCCTCTTGTTCCAATCCCTACCTGCTCCTAGTCAACTTACAAAATCTAGTCTATGTCCCCTTCTCAGGAACATCCATGTGAACCCTCCAGACAAGCCCTCTTTATCTAATTTCTCTGGGTCTGTAGATTGTAGCATGGTTATCCTTTACTTATCACCTAATATCCACTTATAAGTGAGTACACACCCTGTTTATCATTCTCAGTCTGGGTTTTGTCACTCAGATGATTTTTTTCTATTTCCATCCATTTGCCTGCAATTGTCATAGTGTCATTTTTTTTCTAACAGCTGAGTAATACTCCATTGCATAAATATATCACATATTCTTTATCCATTCTTAAGTTGAGGGGCATGTAGGTTGTTTCCCATTTCTGGCTGTTATAAAGAAAGCCACAATGAACAAAGCTGAGTAAGTATCCTTGTGGCAGGACGAGAATCTTTTAGGTATGTGCCCAAGAGTGGTACAGCTGGAACTTGATGTAGCTCAGTTCCCAATTTTCTGAGGAAATGCCCCATATTGATTTCCAGAGTGACTGTATGAATTTGCACTCCCACCATCAACAGAGGACTGTTCTGCTTGCTCCACATCCTCTCCAACATGAACTGTCATTTGTGTTATTGATCTTAATCATTCTGACTGGTGTAAGACGGAATCTCAAAGTAGTTTTGATTTGCATATTACTGATGGCTAAGAATGTTGAACATTTATTTGTTTCTTAGCCTTTGAGTTTTCTCCATTGAGAATTCTGTTTAGATATTTACTCCATTGTTTAATTGGATTGTTTGGTTTGTTGATGTCTACTCTCTCCCGTTCTTTATATACTTTGGATATCAGCCATCTGTCAGATGTGGAGTTGATGAAAATCTTTTGCCATTCTGTAGACTGCTGCTTTGTTCTAATGATGGTGTTCTTTGCCTTATAGAAGATTTTCAGTTTCATAAGGTCTATTTCTTAATTGGTGATCTTAGTGCCTGTACCATTGGTATTCTGTTCAGGAAGTTGTCTCCTGTCCTAATACATTCAAGGCCACTTCCTAATTTATCTTCTATCAAGTTCAATGTATTTGGTTTTATTGTAGGGTCTTTGACCCACTTAGACTTGCGTTTTGTGTAGGGTGATAGATATGGATCTATTTGCATTGTTCTCCATGTTGACATCCAGTTAGTCCAACACCATTTGTTGAAGATACTTTGTTTTTTCCATTGTTTATTTCTGGCTTCTTTATAAAAAATCAGATGTCCATAGGTTTGTGGATTTATTTCTGGGTCTTTGGTTTGATTACATTGATCAATATATCTATTTTTATGCCAAATCCATGTGGTTTTCATTACTATAGGTGTGTAGTACAGCTTAGAATCAGGGATGGTGATACCTCCAGCAGTTCTTTATTGTTCAAAATTGTTTTAGCTATTGTGGATTTTTTTTTAATTTTTCCATATGAAATAGAGTGTTGTCTTTTCAAGATCTTTAAAGAATTGTTTTGGAATTTTGGTGGTGATTGCATTGAATATCTAGATTGATTTTGGTAGGATGGCCATTTTTACTATGTTAATCCTATTGATCCATGAGCACGGGAGATCTTTCCATGTTCTGATATCTTCTCTAATTTCTTTCTTTAAACATTTGAAATTTTGTCATACAAATCTTTTACTTGCTTTTTTAAATAAACCCAAGAAATTTTATATTGTGTGTGGCTATTGGGGAGGATGTTGTTTCCCTGATTTCTTTATTAGACCATTTGTCATTTGTATGTAGGAGGGCTTCTGAGTTGTTTTTTTGTTTTTGTTTCTGGTTTTTTTTTTTTTATTCAGCCACTTTGCTGAAGGTGTTTATCAGCTACAGGGCTTTTCTGGTAGATTTTTGGGATCACTTATGTATGGTATCATATCATCTTCAAATAGAATTAATTTCACTTCTTCTTTTCCAATTTGTATCCCCTTGATATTCTTTAGTTTTCTTAGTGCTCTAGCTACAACTTCAAGTACTATATTGAATAGATATGGAGAGAGTGGACAGCCTTGAATTTTAGTGGAATTGCTTTGAGTTTCCATTAAATTTGATGTTGGCTATAGGTTTGCTATAAATTACCTTTATTATGCTTATGTATGTCTCCACAAGACTTTTATCATGAAGGGGTGTTGGATTTTGTCAATGGCTTTTTCACCATCTAATGGGTTGATCATGCAATTTTTATTTTTGTTTGTTTCTATGTTGTATTACATTGACTGATTTTCAGGTTTTTAAACCATCCCTGCATCTCTGGTAAGAAGCTTACTTGATTGTGTTGGATGATCTTTTTTATTGTTCTTAGATTTGATTTGCAAGTATTTTGTTGAGTAATTTTTGCAGCTATGTTAGGGAAAATTGGCCTGTAATTTACATTCTTTGTTGAACTATTGTGTGGTTTGGATATCAGACTGACTGTGGCCTCAAAAAGGAATTGGGCAATGTTACTTCTTTTTCTGTTTTGTGAAATAATTTAAAGAGTATTGATATGAGCTCTTTTTTGAAAGTCTGATAGAATTCTGAACCTAAATTGTCTGGCCCTTGGCTTTTCTTGCTTTTGTTTGGGAGGCTTTTAATGACTGCTTCCATTTCCTTAGGGGTTATAGGTCTATTTAAGTTGTTTATCTGATATCAATTTAACTTTGGTAAGTGGTATCTATCAAGAAAATTATTTATTTCTTTTAGATTTTCTAATTTTGTTTGTATAGGTTTTTAAAGTATGACCTAATGATATGCTGGATTTCCTTGGTGTCTGTTGTTATGTCCCCTTCTCATTTTTGATTTCATTATTTGGAGGATATTCTCTCTCTGTCTTCTAGTTAATTAAGATAGATATTTGTCTATCTTTTATATTTTCTCTAAGAACCAACTCTTTGTTTTATTGGTTCTTTGTATTGTTCTTTTTGTTCCTATTTTATTGTTTACAGTCAGTTTTATTATTTCCTGCTGTCTACTCTCCTTGGTTGTGCTTACTTCTTTCTGTTCTAGAGCTTTCAGTTATGCTATTAAGTTGCTAATATGAGATTTCCTCAAGTTCTTTATACAGGTCTTCAGTGCTATGAACTTTCCTCTTAGCACTGCTTTCATTGTGTCCCCTAAGTTTGGTTGTATTGTACATTCTTTTTCATTGAATTCTAGGAAATCTTTAATTTCTTTCTTTACTTCTGTCTTGACACAGTGCTCATTCAGTGGGGAGTTGTTCAGTTTCCATGAGTTTGTAGGCTTTCTGTTGTTTCTGTTATTGTTGATGTCCAGCTTTAATCTGTGGTGATGTGTGAGTCACCAGCCAGACACAGAAGAAGCAAGATGAGAATGTTGCACCAAGAAAAGATACCAAGCCACACAGCTAAACATATATAAGAATTATGGATTAATATAAGTGCAAGAGATGGTTAGTAATAGGCCTGAGCTACCAGCTGATCATTTACAAGTAATATTAAGCCTCTGAGTCAATTATTTGAGAAGCATCTGATGCATATTTAGGAGTTGCTGGTGGGACAGAAACCTGCCTACAGTGATGGTGGGCTCGGAGAGGACTATTTCAGGGGGTTGTTTCAATTTTCTTGTATCTGTTAAACTTGATTTGTGACTGAGTGTGTGGTCAATTTGGGAGAAAGTTCTGTGAGGTGCTGAGAAGAAGGTATGATCTTTTGTGTTAGGGTGAAATGTTCTGTAGATATCTGTTAGGTCTATTTGGTTCATAACATCTGTTAGATCTATTATTTCTTTGTTTAGTTTTTGTCTGGATACCCCATCCATTGGTGAGAGTGAAGTATTGAAGTCTCCCATTATTAATGTATGAAGTTTGATGTGTGACTTAAGCTTTAATAATGTTTCTTTTTCAAATGTGGGTGCCCTTGTGTTTGGGGCATAAATATTAAGAATTGAGACATCATCTTATTGGATATTCCCTTTGATAATTTTGAAGTGTCCTTATCCATCTATTTTGATTAATTTTAGTTGTACATCTATTTTGTTAGATATTAGAAAACTACAACAATTTGCTTGTTGAATCCATTTTCCTTGAAAATCTTTTTCCAACCCTTTACTCTCAGGGTATGTTATGTTTCATGTTGTAGTTTATTTCTTGAATACAACAGAAGGTTGGATCTTTTCACATTCATTCTGTCAGTCTGTGAGGTTTTTGTGGGAAATTGAGTCCATTGATATTAAGAGATATCAATGTTCAATGATTGTTAATGACTTTTATTTTGTTTTAGTTTTTGGTGGTGGTGGTGGTGGTGGTGAGATTATTTATATCCTGTGTTTTCATGGGTATACTTAACCTCCTCAGGATGGTGATTTCTTTCTCATGTCTTCTCTGGGTCTGGTTTTGTAGATAGACATTGTTTAAATTTGACTTTATCATGGGATATCTTGTTTTCTCCATCTATGGTGATTGACAGATTTGTTGTGTACAGCAGCCTGAGCTGGCATCTGTAGTCTCTTAGAGGCTGCAAGACATCTGCCCAGGCACTTGTGGCTTTTGGAGTCTCAACTGAGAGGTATGGTGTAATTCTAATAGGTCTACCTTTATACGTACTTGCTCATTTTCCCTTGCAGCTTTTAATATTCTTTCTTTGTTCTGTATGTTTAGTGTTTTGGTTATTATGTGGCAAGTGGACTTTCCTTTCTGATCCAATCTATTTGGTGTTCTGCATGCTTCTAGTATCGTTAGAGGCATCTCCTTCTTTAGGTTAGAAATTTATTCTTCTAAATTTTGATGAAAATATTTCTTAGCCTTTGGGCTGGGAATTCTTCTCCATCTTCTATTCCTATTTTTTCTAAGGTTTGGTCCTTGCATTGTGTCCCAGATTTCTTGGAGGTTTTGTGTCAAGAATTTTTTAGATTTAACATTTTCTTTGACCAATATATCTATTTCTTCTATCGTATGTTCAATGCCTGAGGTTGTCTCTTCCATCTCTTTTATTCTGTTGGTGATGTTTCTATCTGTAGTTCCTGTTTACTTCCCTAGATTTTCCATTTCCGGAACTCCCTCAGTTTCTTTTCTCTATTGCTTCTATTTCCATCTTTAGGTCTTGAACTATTTTGTTTCCTTCAACTACTTGTCTTTTTCTTTCTTGGCTTTCTTTAAGTGGTTTACTCATACCCTCCAATTGTTTGTCATTTTCTCAATTTCTTTAAGGGATTTACTAACTTCTTTATGGGCTTCTATCATCTATATAAAGTTTGTCTTAAGGTCTTTTCTTTTGTTGGAATAGTGGTTTTTTGTTGTTGTTTTTTTACTTTGTTGTGTTGAACTGTTCAGGGCTTGCTATAATAGGATAGTTGGGCTCTGGTGTTTACATAATGCCCTGGCTGTTTTTAATTGTGTTCTTATGGTGGTGTTTTGGCGCCTTAGTTTATGATGATTATAGGTCTAGGTATTCATCCCTGGTTAGTCTTTGTTGGATGGATGTTTTTTCCTTGATTTTTTCCTCTGGTCTTCTGGTCTATGTGGTCTGTGGTTGGACAGAGAATCTCCACCTAAGTTGGGGGCTGGATTTCTGGTAGCCAGCATGGTCTCTTTTTGAGCAGAGTGTCTCCACCAAAGTGGAGGCCCATGATACAGTGACAGGGAGGGGAGGAGGCATCGGGAATGTGTTGGGTGACCTATCTGGTCTTCTAACAGGTGTGGCCTGTAGTTACGTAGTGTCTGCCTGTAGGAGTGAAGGGGAGGGGTCCATGGTCAGCTGGCCTACCTGGTCTATCAACTGTTTTTCATCTTAGAATATGGATTCTAAAATCCCTGCCTTGATGGTGAATCTAGAATGGTTCAAAGAATCAAATTTTAATTTTGTTTTATTTTATTTTTCATGAGTTTTATTCCCAGTACCTAAATCACACAGCTCACAACATTCTGTAACTCAGCTTCAGTGCATCTTTCACCATCTTCTAGCTTCCCGAGGCACCTTACACATGTGGCACACATATATACACACACTAACACACACACACACACAGTAAATAAAAAGAAATAAAAATAAATCTTAAAAGTGTTGACTTCCATTATTTGGTTATGTAGATCATGCATATTAATAATGGGATCTAGGCATTTTTGATACTTTACAAAGGAGAGCTTTGCAATTAACCCTTTGATTGGAAAGCAGTTGTAAAATTGCCTGAAATGTGAATTAGTCATCAAATCACACTAAAAAATTCTCTTACATAAATAGTGAGAAAATTTCTACACTGTGAAAATATTTCTACACTGCAAGTTAATTGGAGTATAAAATAAAAGGGAGATGTTTGTAAATATTTTCAAATGAAATATGCATTTGCAAATGTTAACTTGATGATCAAAATATCTTGCAAAGTTTCATAGACACTTTAAAATCATTCAAATACAGAAAAAGGACATATTTGTATATATGTAAGTATTTACTTTTAATTATAGCTCTCCATTCATTTATCATCTATCCCTTCATCATTTACTCATCTGATCTGTATATTTAATACTTTTTGCTCAGGGGGAAAAGGCTGAAAAGAAAAGAACCAAGAACTATTCTTCTGGAATAACAGGAAATTTTTATTTTCTTCCCTATGATGGGACAAATTTCTGACTCTGTTCTAGACTATGCCAAATTTATTTGTCTAATTATGACAATACAGTCAAGATTCACTTTACCAGATTAAGAAAGGATTTAAATTGTTATTAATAGAACTTTGTATTTTACATCATATTATTATACTATTGTTGAATGTTACGAAAATGTTAGCTTAGTCATTGTCTTTGTCTTTCCACTCCACCAGTCATTGAAGAGTTCTTTACTGTGAGCTACATAGTAGGCATAATACTAAGTATAGTAATGAAAAGATGACTACGATGAATCCCACTACCAAATACTTTAAATCCAGGGAGAATAGGCATGCAAAAGAATAAGTTATCATTTAAATATCACAAATGAGGTGTCAACATTTAAGAAGAGTTAGAGCAATACAGAAAAGGGATCGACCAAGTCCATATGAAGGAGTTCTATCCTGCCATGGAGAAGAGAGAAAGAAGACCTCTTGACACCCCCCCCCCGCCCCAAGTCATCTTCTTTTGGGATACTGGCATTTTAGAAAAAGAAATTTTATCCTTGATCAGGCAATTAAGCAGATTCCTGTAATTATTACAAGCATGGTCAATATTCTTATAGTTACCTCTTTTTGTGCAGTTATGTCTAATTCTAGGTGAAAGGGAGATATTGAAGTAAAATGGTAAAATTGATTTTTTTCTAATCATTTTTTTTAGGTTTAGACAGAATTTACTGTTACAGTTCACAGGGTTATACCAAATGACATTTTCCTATAAAGAATAAAAGCATAAAATTCAAATATAGGAAAAAATAACATAATCTAAAAGAAATTAATAAGATGGAAATTTACAACAGGTGAAAAAAATTAAATGTGAAAAAAGCAAGCAAAAATGTTGAAATGCCAAATTAAAAATCAAATTCCTATTTCTAACCAAAAATAATATAGAGGGAAAACATGTATGTATTCCTGAAGAGTTTGGTTTGGTGTAGACTTGTTATTTGTAATGATCTTTCTCCTATACATTTGTTGTTGTCTTGAGACTTTGTCACTTTGTGGCCCTGGTGGTCTAGAACTGCTGAATGCTGAGATTACAGGCTTCTATAAACTGTCTTTTAATTATGTTTTGTAATTTTAAAATTCTTTAAAGCTTTAACTCAGTTCACAAGTGGTTGGGGTCTAAAACATTTTTGTTGAAGGACTCATGATACCATATGCTTGGTAATTGTGCAGTTCTACACTTTACTCTCATTGTCCACCTCTGCTGTGATTTCATATTTATGAAGTTCCAGTTCTTATGATTGCATGGTCTGACGTGCTCAGGGAACAGAACAAGGAATGAGAGTGTTATCATGATGAGCAATGACCATAGACAGAGCTGAGTCTGAATGCAAGACAAGCCAAAGTATGTGGCTTTGGATAAGATAGCTAAACTCTCTGCTGAAATTGCATAGAATTTTAGTACCCACCACCTTGATTTTCTATGAAAAATGCACTAGAAAATGTATGATAAGCCCAAGCATAGAGCTTCACAGAGTTCTCATGCTCAGTAAATGCTAGCAGCTACTCCTTCCTAGGTTTCCCTAATTCATCTAGGATCTCCACTTTCCTTGCATCCCTTCTAGTTACTATAATTTACATATCTATGTCTGTTATTGTATCTCAGTTTCTTGAGAGGAAGACTCACATTTCCCGCTCCTTGAGATCCTAAATTCACTTTCCTTAAAGGAATAATTTTCTTCCTGATTTATAGCTATATTATGTGAATTTTCTTATTTATACTGATTTTGACCTTAACAATACGTCAAGTGGGATATCTTAGAAAATACTCTTCATCATATTGTGACTCAATTTTATACACATATTTAATTTTTATAAAGCAAAACCTGTACCTTTAAATTGGGTATCTTCATAAAATAATAACAAACCACAATGAAAAATGTCTTCTCAGAGGGAGTCCTTGGAGCTTCTAGAAAAGATAAAAGGTTTTTACCCTGCCCACACATGCAGTCAGGCTAGTTCTACACTGCATATTAAAAAAATGCTCTGTTATGTTGTTGTGTTTTATGAAGAAATAAAGCACTCTACTTTGCTGAAGATAAATCCTTTTTAATTCTGCACTTCAAGGTGTGAAATTTTGTAAACTAAGGGAGTGATTATGCAGCTGTCTATGGGGCAATGATCACTAAGATGATGGTAAAGAGCTGGCCTTCCATAATCAAGTTTGGAAAAGGGGGTACATTGAACAGAAACCTTTTCGGGATTGAGTGGACCAGAGGCAGTTTATAACTGAGCAAAATCTCAGGCTGAGCAATATGAAACTTTAACACTCTGGGGAGAATTAGTAGCATCTTAATCCTACTGATACTCTGAGCTCTTTTGTGTGTCTGTGAAATAGTTCCAGTGTTCTTAATCATGTTTCCCAAGAAGACATCTTTTCAATGTTGCATCTTAGTATTTCTAAATCTCTCCTGGTTTCATTCATTTTATTTGAAAAATATCTTTAAAATAAAAAAACAAAACAAATAGAACTTGGCAAAAGCATAATTACACTGAATAAGAATTATTAGAGTAAGTTCACTGGGTTTATAAGTTGTCATTTAAATGATTTCTGTAATCATTTTTAAGAATAAGACCAAGGCTAGTGGTTTTAGGGTCAGTAGCAGCATGTAATTTTGGGACTGATGAATCACACGGAAGTAGAGGACAGGTGGTACCAAACCTTTGTATATTTTTTTCTGACAACACCTGCAGTTCCGGGTTGTAGTCATCACAATCACAACATCAGTATTGATGGCTATCTTAAAGTTTTCTTTAGGAAATCATCAGTTTTATTCATGGACTTTTTCTTCTTTCAAACCTGTGAGCTCCATGCATGCAGAGACAACGTTTGACTTTCCTATAATGTTTTCCCCCAGGTTTCTGGAATGTAGAAAATGTCAATAAAGGTTCATTGACTAATGGGAATGGGATGAAACAACAGAGGTTATTTATCACTCTTCTCTCATTGTTGATAATTTTTCCACAATTACCTAAATGTGTGAATGAGCTCATTCATTGCCCACCAGCAGTTTTCATTGTTCCTGAACCATATCACCATGAGCCCAGGAAACATCCACTGTGACTGGATAGTTTTTCAATTTCCACCCTCATTCAGGCTTCTCACCTATTGTGCTTTCCACTCAGGTTTCCACTAGCAGGTTTCTTAGTTGGCTCCTTCTTCCTGTTTAAGAAATTCAAATCAGATAATTTTTTTCTCCATATTAAAAGAGATATTTACTATTCAGATCCTCAAAATAATGTAAACATGACTTAATGTAGTACTCAGCAAATTCTACACTTGGTGTTGCATATTTGCTCGCAAATGTATTCTTTCCTACAGTTACATTGAGACCTGGATGTTGTACACATTGTTAATCTATGATGCCCACTTTGGTCTTGGGTTTTAACTTGTTCTTTGAAATTTAGCTAAATTTATTATTGGTATTATTATTTGGAGTCTGTGTTATGTCTATTTTAGAAAAAAGCCAGTCAGCTATCTTGAAAGTTACCACAGGAAATTAAAACTTCTATCATCCAAATACAGAAGAAGGATAGAGGAGGGTAAAATCACAGTAATGATGCCTGAAAAAGTCATACTGATATTACCTACCTGAAATACCTGCGATACATGTAAATGTGTGTATAAATATACATATTAGTTGGAATGGAGTTTTCCCATATGGGCTGCTGCTGTTGCTTCCAAGAGCCAAAGGCCATATGACAAATCCCCATGCCTTCTTTTGAGTTCTGGGTCAAGGTTGTCCAAGATACTTCCAAAATATTGCAGACTCTTGTCCCCAAAAAGTAAGACCTTGTTGAATATGACAACAGGAACTTCAGACATAGGGTTCAGAGGCCCCTGAGCTAGAACTGAATTGAAAGCCTCCTTCCTGAGGACTAGCTTAACTGGTCCTGATGCACCATGCAAGCTTCTAAAGGAGAGAAATTTCCAGAGTTCTACTCAAATGTGATGCCTGTGAACTACAACATGGCTGAAGAGAACAGGATAACCCTTAGAGTGCAGTCATGGAACACATTCCTTGCCAATACCCAGCAGCTCTCTAATTGGAATTAAGCCCCTTTCATTAAGAGGGAAAATACAACTGGTATTGGAAACCTAGTCAACTACCCAGGACTTGCAAAGCTTTGGATCTTGGAGAAGAACCTAGAACTACCACTTCACTAACCAGCAGAATCCCTATCTTATAAATATGGGTCCTTATACTTATCACTCATCAAGGAAACTTTTCTTTGCAACATTTGTAGAGCATCACAGAAAGAAACCACAACAAAGCAGAATACATCCATGTGGAGCCCAGTTCCAAGAGCTATTTCTGCAATACAACTCTCCCATCTAAGGCTCAAAGAACTTTGATGAAGAGAGAACAGAAATATTCTAAGAGCCAGAGGATCAGGGAGTTTGCTATCAGATGCTTTTTCTCATAGTAATGTCAAAATCTACATCCACAAATCCTTATCAGTATGACTGCCTAAGCTTTAGCTGAGTGTGGACATCAACATTAGACATGCCATGGTAGGTGGAGGAAAGCCCATGAAGCATCAACCCCACACAAATAATTATAGGCAGAAAAGGAAAACTGAGAGTGGGAGAAATAGTCTTCACCAGGGAAGATCACACCAATTGGTTATCCAATACCAAATGTTAGCCTTGAAGATATATGTACAAGTAACATTAGATAGACTGAGCAGATTGTATTTGTATTTGTGCATCTAGGATTAAATATGTACATACATACACATACATGCATGTAAAAATGATTAATAAAAAGAGGCAATGAGCAAGGAGGGATATACTGGAGGGTTTGGCAAAGGGGTAGGGAAGGAAGAAATTATATTAATTATATTATATTATAGTAATTATATTAATCTCAAGAGAAAAAGAATGGTAGGTATCGAACTGATGTGTTGTCAAAGTAACCACTCATCTCATGAACTGTGGACCAATAGCTTTGAAGCCTCCATGGGACTGGACTAGGCCCTCTGCCTAGGCAAGACAGTTATATAGTTTGATCTGCTTAATGGCCCTCCTGGCAGTGGGATCAGGATCCATCCCTAGGACCTGAACGGGCTTTTTGGAGCCCATTGTTTATGGTGGGACAACTTACACAGTCTTGGTGCAGGGGGAGGGTCTTGGACCTGCCTCAACTGAGTGTATCAGGCTCTACTGACTCCCCATTGGAGGTCTTGCCTTGGAGGAGGTAGGAATGGGGGTTGGGATGGGGGAGAGCCTGGGAGGTATGAGGAGGGAGAGGAGAGAATCTGTAGTTGGTATGTAAAATGAATAGAAAATTTCTTAATAAAAAATATTTAAAAAAATAAACACCCTAATTGTCGTGCTAGAAACCCCATCCAATGACTGAGGGAACTGGATGCAGAGATCCACGGCCAGGCCCCGGGTGGAGCTCCAGGAGTCCAATTGGCGAGAAAGAGGAGGGTTTATATGAGAGAATTGTTGAGACCAAGGTTGGATAAAGCACAGGGACAAATAGCCAAATGAATGGAAACCTATGAACTATGAACCAATGGCTGAGGGGCCCCCAACTGGATCAGGCCCTCTGAATAGGTGAGACAGTTGATTGGCTTGATCTGTTTGGGAGGCATCCAGGCAGTGGGACTAGGTCCTGTGCTCAGTGCATGAGTTGGCTGTTTGAAACCTGGGGCCTATGCAGGGATGCTTGGTTCAGCCTGGGAGAAGGGGACTGGACCTGCTTGGACTGAGTCTACCAGGTTGATTTCAAACCCCGGGGGAGTCTTTGCCCTGGAGAAGATGGGAATGGGGGGTGGGCTGGAGGGGAGGGGAGTGGGGGGGAGAGGGGAGAACAAGGGAATCCATGGTTGATATGTAGAATTAAATTATATTGTAAAATAAAATAAAATAATAAAATAAAAAAAAATAAACATACCCACTGTCCTTCAAAAAAAAGATAAAAAAATAATTTTTAAAAGATTTCCATCATGAAAACAAAGACCTTTAAGTAAGTATAAATGAAAGAATTTAGAGATTAGGCTATTTAACGTTGAATTGCAAATATTAGTGCAGGTAACGCTATGTTTTCTTTATTTAAGCATGTATTTTCTAACTTAGTGGAGAGATCAGAAGCAATGGTAACTTTGTAGCAGGTAAACATGTTTCAACAATGGAAACGAAGTCCTAGTAGAGAAGGATTGCACTTGGCTGAGGTGGTGTATACCTGCAATTGCAAAGACACTCATGGTTCCGGGCTCCTTATCCACATGAAACCCAACTGAATTCTGGGGAAGAGCCCTAGCTCTTTGCTCACATGGTGATACTTTTCTTCCTGCAAACTAATGTAGTTTTCACAAAAATTAATTTCAGTTTTGGATTTTCTTCGGCATATCCTCTTTGGTTGGCTTTTGATTAGCTATAGGCATTTTGGAGGTTATTCTAGGGGAAATCTGAGGATATATTATTTGGAATAGATTTCACTTCTTTACCACTCCTTGTGAGTATAACTCCTCTCATCTAGAATTCATCCCACATGGCTAGTCAATGCCAATGCCATGAGAAGTTTCAAGACCAAGGTTATGAAAATCCTTTTCTCATCATGACAACATGAAAACAGCAAGAGAAACAAAATTTGATATATACATCCATGCATATATACATACATAAACATATATATATATATATATATATATATATATATATATATATACCCACTAAGGTGACTTAAAATTATTCTAAATAGGAGTGTAATTATGAGAGAAATTTGATGATTTTCAACAAATTGATAAAATTCCTTAATGAGAATATACACACTTTCATCTACCCATTTTTGAGGAAAAATGAAATTACTTTCATATACTCCATTTAGAAGATACTATAAAATTTTCATGTAAAGAGAATTCAGACAAAATGTGAGGAAAACAACTGCAAATGTATTCATAAAGCTAATTAATAGAGATGCTCTGCCTTTTTTTCTACATTTTGTGATATTTATAGAATGCTTACTTTAACAACACTGTGGTTTGTTATGATTTATTTTGTCATTCTATCTAAATATTCTAAATAAATGTTTTATTTTGCATTCTATATTAAGTATAAACATTGTATCACATTTTAATTTTTTTTTTTTTGTTTGTTTTTGTTTTTTGAGACAGGGTTTCTCTGTGTAGCTTTGCGCCTTTCCTGGAACTCACTTGGTAGTCCAGGCTGGCCTCGAACTCACAGAGATCCGCCTGGCTCTGCCTCCCTAGTGCTGGGATTAAAGGCGTGCGCCACCACCGCCCGGCTTTTTTTTTTTTTTTTTTTTTTGGTTACATTTTAATTTTTAACTTACATTCTTTGTCTTAAAGAGGACTGTTGCATTTTGTAAAATGCTTCTGCAAAATCAGGACCAAGACACTCCCAGGTGTTTAATTGGAAACACAGGACCCCATTTTTGAGCAGGTTGTAAAAATGAGCATCATAATGCATCTTATTCTAAGAAAACACTAGTGCCCACTTGAAGCCTCACTATCCTTTGAACATCGAGTTGAAAAACTGGTTAGAACATACAACATACCAAAATCAACATGAGAAGAACACTAGAGTGATGCACAATAGGCAACATTCTAAAGGTTCTTTGGAGATGCATCAACTCACTTCTTGAAAAGTAAGAGAATCATGAGATAGAGAGAAACCAGATGCCAGGGAAGTTCCCAGGAATCCTCAACGATGACCCCAGCTTGGACTACTAGAAATAGTGGAGAATGAAAGTGTGCTTGAACTGAACTGGCTTACCCCAGTGACCAGATCAGTGAGTATCCTATTATTACAGAGCTTGTCTCTAGTGACTGGTGGAGGCAGATGCAGAGCTCCACAGCCAAATACCAGGCAGAGATAAAGGAGTCCAGTTGAGGAGAGAGAAGAGGGATTCCATGAGCAA
Organism: Peromyscus eremicus; assembly: GCF_949786415.1. Lineage (NCBI taxonomy): Eukaryota > Metazoa > Chordata > Mammalia > Rodentia > Cricetidae > Peromyscus > Peromyscus eremicus. The sequence goes on from NC_081435.1 coordinate 7,628,304, forward strand.
GTGCATCAAGATCATGATGGGGAAACCTGCAGAGACAACCAAACCAAATTAGTAGGAACTCATGAAAGTTGGACCAGTAGCTGTAGAGCCTGCACAGGACTGGGCTAGGCCCTCTGCATGGAAAGACAATTATGTAGCCTGATCTGCTTGGGTGGGCCCTGGTGGTGGGATCAGAATCCATCCCTGGTATATGAGGGGGCTTTTTGGAGCCCACTACCTGTGATGGGACACTTCATGCAGCCTTGAGGCAGGGGGAGGGGCTTAGACTTGCCTCTACTGGATGTGCCTCCCCATAGGAGGCCTTGCCTTCTTGTGGAGGGGAGTGGGGGTGGGTTGGGAGGGGGAGGCTGGGGGGCAGAAGGAGGGAAGAGGGGGATCTTTGGTGTATAAAATGAATGGAAAAATAAAATAATAAAAAAAAGAAAATTCCTGTTCTATAACTATGCTTTCCAAAATGGTAGCCATTAGGGACATTACAAATGAACGTTCCTATCTGAGTTCATATCTGTTCCAAATATAAAGCAAGCCTCACATCTAGAAGACTCCACATACAAAGAAACTCACAACAAATTTTAGTTGACTAGATTTTGAAGCATTCTTCTGAGCATAGAGTAAAATAAAATACATCATTAAATAAAAAAAAAAAAAGAAAAGTAAGAGAAGATGAAATTCTGCTTTTCTTGTGTGAATATTAAATCAGGGCAAATTATAGCCTCCATAGAAGACGAAAAACTCAGTGTAGAAAACTTTAGACTGGCTGCTCAGGTACAGGCCACACCAGTCAGAAGAAAAGGTGAGTGACCCACCTGTCAGCTAAACTGCCTCATTCCTTAGGTTCTGTTCCAGACACCCACTTCACAGCCCACACCCTGTCAGCTCATTTCCAGCCCCACTTTGGGGTCCTGCTGTCAACACCAGTGGACTTTCTTCAGCTGCTCATGCACAGGTCACACCAGTCAGAAGAACAGAGACCCCTTGCTGCACCAAAGGCCAACCTAGCCACTAGAAAGCCAACCCCCAACTTAGACAGAGACTTCCTGCTGGGTCAGAGGTCACTCAGGCCACCAGAAATTTGGACCACAAACACCAGAAGACCAAAGAGGAAACAGAAGCTGAGGAGCAAGATACCCATCCAACAAAGACAAACTCAGAAATCATCAAATAGTCCTATAATCATCCCAAACCCACATGCTTGAACTCCAGTTTAAGAATACAATCAACAACAGTCAGGGCAATAAGGAAATACCAGAGTAGAGCTATTTACTATAGCAAGACCTGAATATTCCAATGCACTTGAAGCACAAGGAAACAACCATAGAAACAATTTTATGAAGATTGTGGAGGTCATTAAAGATGAAATGAAAAATCCCTTAAAGAAATCAAGGAAAAGATAAACAAATAATTGGATGAACTCAGTAAATACCTTAAGAAATGACAAGAAAGCCAAGGAAAACCAAACAGGTGAAGGAAACTATTTAAGACCTGAAAATTGAAACAGATGCAATAGAAAACACAAACTGAAGGAATGCTGGAAATGGGATATCTGGGTAAGCCAAAAGGAACTACAGACTCAGGCATCACCAACATAATACAAGAGATAGAAGAAAGAATCTCAGACATTGAAGATATGGTAGAAGAAATAGATTCATTAGTTAAATAAAATCTTAAATCTAAAAAACTTCTAACACAAAACTTCCAGGAAATCTGGGACACTATGAAAACACTACACCTAAGAATAATAGGAATAGACGGAGAAAAATCCCAGATCAAAAACCCAGAAAATATATTTAACAAAATCATAGAAGAAAATTTCACTAACCTAAAAAAGGACATGTCTATAAAGTACAAGAAACTTACACAACACCTAATAAATTGGATCAGGAAAAAAAACCCACTTGACACATAATAATCAAAACACTAAACATAGAGAACAAAGAAATAATATTAAAAGCACCAAGGGAAAAAGGCCAACTAACATATAAAGAATTACAAGACTTATAAATTATTATAATTACTAATAATATAATTATGAGAATTACACCTAATTTCTCAGTGAATACTCTAAAAACCAGAAGGGCCTGGACAGATGTCTTGCAGCCTCTAAAAGACCACTGATACCAGCCCAGACTACTATACTCAGCAAAACATTTTAGTCACCATAGATGGATAAAACAAGATATTTCACAACAAATTCAAATTTAAGCAATATCCAGCCCTACAGAAGGTACTAGAAAGAAAACTTTAAACCAAGGAAGTTAACTACACCCATGAATACACAGGCAATAAATAATCTCACACCAGCAAAACTCAAAGAATGGAAACACACACACACACACACACACACACACACACACACACACACACATATATATATATATATATATATATATATATATATATATATATACAGAGAGAGAGAGAGAGAGAGAGAGAGAGAGAGAGACTATCACCATCACCAACAAAAAAAACACCAGGAATTAATAATCATTGTCATTAATATCTCTCAGTATCAATTAGCTCAATTCTCCAATACACATATAATGGATAAAAATAAAATCCAGAATCCATCCTTGTGCTGCATACAAGAAACACATCTCATTATCAAAGATAGGCAATACCCAAGAAGCAAGCTGATGTAACTATTCTAGTATCTAACAAAATAAACTTCAAAGAAAAATAAATCAAAAGAGACAGGGACAAACACTTCATACTCATCAAAGGAAAAAATGCAACATGATGACTTTTCAATTCTTAACATCTATGCCCTGAATGCAAGGGCACACACATCTGTAAAAGAAACATACTAAAGCTTAAAACACACATTGACCCTCACACATTAATAGTGGGAGACTTGAATAGCCTACTCTCACCAAAAGACAGATAATCAAGGAAAACATTATACAGAGAAATAATGGAGCTAACTGGTGTCTTGAATCAAATGGACCAAACAGGTATCTACAGAACATTTCACCCAAACACAAAAGTGTATACCTTCTTTTCAGCATCTCACAAAACTTTCTCCAAAATTGAACACATGCAGTCACAGAGTGAGTCTCACCAGATACAAGAAAATTGAAATAACTCCCTATGTCCTATCAGACCATCAAGGATTAAAGCCAGATTTCAGTAACAACAAAAACAACAGAAAGCCTACAAACTGATGGAAACTGAACAACTCCCTACTGAATGACTACTGTGTCAAGACAGAAGTAAAGAAAGGAATTAAAAACTTCCTATAATTCAATGAAAATAAATGCACAAAATATGCAAACTTATGAAACCCAATCAAAGCGGTGCTAAGAGGAAATTTCATAGCATTAATTGCCTTCCTAACGAAATTGGAGAGATCTCATGCTAGCAACTTAACATAACACCTAAAAGCTCTAGAACAAAAACAAAAAAACACACTCAAGAAGAGTAGAAGGCAGGAAATAATCAAATTGAAGGCTGAAATCAATAAAATGGAAACAAAGAGAACAATACAAAGAATCAAGGAAACAAAGAGTTTGTTCTTTGAGAAAATCAATGAGATAGACAAACCCTTATTCAAACTAGCTAAAAAGTAGAGAGAGAATATCCAAATTAACAAAATCAGAAATGAAAAGAGAATATAACAACAGACCCTGAGGAAATCCAAAGAATCATTAGGTCATACTTCAAGAACATGTACTACACAAACTTGAAAAATCTAAGAGAAAGAGAAAACTTCCTTGATAGATATTCATTACCAAAGTTAAATCAAGAACAGATAAACAATTTAAATAGACCTATAACCCCTAAGGAAATAGAACAGAATTGTACCAGACGTTCAAAGTAGAGTTAATGTCAAAACTCCTTAAATTATTCCACAAAATAGAAGCAGAAAAACATTGTCTAATTCGTGTTATGAGGCCATAGTCACCCTGATATCCAAACCACACAAAGATTCCAAAAAGGAAGAGAATTACAGACCAATTTCACTCATAAACATTGTTGCAAAAATATTAAATAAAATACTCGAAAATTGAATCCAAGAGCACATCAAAAATATCATCCAACACAATCAAATAGGCTTCATCCCAGAGATTCGGAGATGGTTCAGTATGTGAAAGTCTGTTAATGTAATCCCCTATATAAGCAAACTGAAAGAAGAAAATCATATGATAATTTCATTAGAGGCTGAAAAAGCCTGTGGCATAATCCAACACCCGTTCATAATAAAAAGTCTTGGAGAAATCAGGGATATGAAGGACATACATAAATATAATGAAGGCAGTTACAGAAGGCCTATAGCCAATATCGAATTAAATGAAAATAAACTAAAAGCAATCCCACTAAAATCAGGAACAAGACAAGGATGTCCAGTGTTTCCATACTTACTCAGTACATTACCTGAAGTTCTAGGTAGAGCAATAAGACAACTAAAGGAATCAAGGGGATAAAAATTGGAAAAGAAGAAGTCAAATTACTGCTATTTGCAGATGATATGATAGTATATATAAGCAACCCACAAATTCTACCAGAGAACTCCTACAGTGGCTAAACACCTTCAGTTAAGTGGCTGAATACAAGGTTAACTCAGAAAAAAAAATCAGTAGCCCTCCTATATACATATGACAAACAAGCTGAGAAAGAAATCAGGGAAATGTCCTTCCCAGTAGCCACAAATCATATAAAATATCTTGGGGTAACACTAACCAATGAAGGGAAAGACATGTATGACAAAACCTTCAAGTCTTTGAAGAAGAAAATGGAAGAAGACAATCAGAAGATAGAATGGTCTCCCATGTTCATGGATCAGTAGGATTAGCATACTAAAAATAGCCACCCTACCAATTTAATTCAATCCCCATCAAAATTCCAAAACAATTTTTTATGGATCTTGAAAAAAATACTCAATTTCATGTGGAAAAGTAAAAATCCTGGATAGCTAAAACAATCCTGAACAATAAAGAAATGCTGGAGGTATCACCATCCTTGATTTCAAGCCAAACTACAGAGCTGTAGTAATAAAAACAATATGGTATTAGCAAAAATCAGACATGTTGATCAATGGAATTGAATCGAAGGCCCAGACATAGATGTATACACTCATGAACACTTCAGATAAAGAAGCCAGAAATAAACAATGAAAAAGAGAAAGCATTTTCAACAAATCGTGCCAGACTAACTGGATGCCAGCATGTAGAAGAATACAAATATATCCATATCTATCACCCTGCACAAAACTCAAGTCTAAGTGGGTCAATGACCTCAACATAAAACAAGATACACTGAACCTGATAGAAGAGAAAGCTTCTACCACAAGCACACTTGCTCAATGCTGTTCATAGCAGCTTTATTCATTATAGACTGACTGGAAACAACCTAGTTGTCCCTCAAATGAAGAATGGATTAAGAAAATATGGTACATTTACATGGTGAAGTACTTCAGCTGTTAAACAAAATGAAAACATGAAATTTGCAGGCAAATGGATGGAGCTTGGAAAAAAACCATCCTGCATGAGGTAACCCAGACCCAGAAAGACAAGTATGGTATGTACTCACTTGTAAGTGGATATTAGCTGTAAAGATAATCATACTATGCTCCACAGATCCAGAGAGGCTAAGTGCTTAAGGGGGAGACAGAAGGATCTCTCTTGGCAGGATAACTAAAATCAATTTTGCCAGTGTACTGGAGTTAGGAACCGGATGGATCAAATGTGGGAGTAGGGAGAAAATACTAGGAGAAGTGATTGGAATTGGGAGGCATTTCAGGAACAAGGTGGAAACAGTGCAATGGAAACGCATGGAATCTACAAGAGTAACCCCAGCGAAGACTCCCAGTAATAGAAGACAAGGAGTCCAAACTGACCATCTTCTGTAACCAGGCAAGGTCTCCAGTGGAGGGATGGGGACACCAATTCAGCCACAAAACCCTCAACCTGCAGTTTGTCCTGCCTGCAGAGTGTTCTGGGATTAAAGCCTACCATAAGTGTCATCAAAGAGACCAGAGAGACTTCATCCAGTAACTAAAGGGTTGAGTCCCACAGCCAATCATTAGACAGAGTGTGGTGATATTTTATTTGTGCTGAAATGTGATTTTATTTGTATGTTAATAAATAAAGTTGCCTGGAGATCAGAGGTAAAGTGAGCCATTAAGCAAAGTCTGGGGTGGTAGCACACGACCTTAATCTGATCACATGGCAGGCAGAGTCTCTGTGTGGTCAAGGACACAGCCAAGTGTGGTAACATAAACCTTTAATCCCAGTACCAACCATAGAGACCTGGAGGTCTGTATAGACAGGCAGTGACAAGGAAGTCATATGGTTGGGTTTAGAGCCAATGAGAAGGCAGAACAGAAAGGCAATAAAAAGACAAGTCACACAGGGAGAAGCTCTCTCTCAGGGGAAGTGACGGCAGTGAGTGGTAAGCTAAAGGTAGTCTTGGCTCTTCGCTAGTGCTCTGATCTCTTAGGCTTTTAACTCTGTATTTGGTTCTGTGTTTCTTATTTAATAAGACTGTTTAGAAATTCATCTACAACAGAGCTCAGGAAGTCCTGTGGAAAAAGTGAAGGAAGGATCAGAGGAAACGGAGGAGTCAAGGACACTAAGTGAACATAGCCCAGAGAATCAATTGACCAGGACTTATGGGGGGCTCACAGAAATCAGAGAGCCTATAGGGGTCTGCATATCTGTTATGGCTGAATAGCTTGATGTTCTTGTGGGATTCCTAACAGTGAAAGTGAGAGCTGTTGCTGACTCTTTCGCCTACTTGTGGGACCCATTTCTTCCTACTAGGTTGACTTGTCCAGCCTTGATGTGACGGTATGTACCTGGTCTTACTGTAGCATATTATGTCATGTTTGGCTGATGTCCCTAGGAGACCCACTCTTTCCTGAGGGGAGAAGGAGAGGGCATGGATCTGGGGGCGTTGGGGAGGTGGTTGGGAAGAGACTGGATGGAGGAGAGGGAGGAGTAACTGCTGTCAGGATGTAATATGTGACAGAATAATTAATAATAATAATTATAGAATGGGAAAAAAAAGAGAAAAAAGCTCCAGACAAAAGGTAGGGTAGTATGAGATCCACCAGTTTGCCAACGTAATGTTGTAATTCATCCAGCCATCCTCTCTTAAAAGTAAATCAAACTGGTGAAAGCTGATGAGCAGCTGTTCAGGTGTTCAGCAGCTTTTGTGCTGGAGTATCCTGGCTGTGCCACATTACCACGTGCTTTTCTTAAAAGAAAGTGTTTGAACAGACCTAATAGTTTCTTCAGTATGTTTTTATCGTATCTCATTTAAACGGACAAATACCTTCTTTAATTCACTGGGTCCATAAAATTTTCTTATTTTGGATTCTTTTTTGGACATTTTTACTGGCAGGGATGTGATGAAAGCAGAAGTTTTGATGCATGTTTTAGTAAAAACAACATTACCTGGGGATTAATTTCCACTGAAAACCTCCTTCAGTTTACACCAAATGTTGGCATTGCTCAGCGATAATGGAGAAGCTGCCTTAGATACCATGCTTTAATTCTGAATTGCATATATCACCATAATATCCTTTTGCTTTTTATTTATATTTCGAAATAACTTTCCGTGAGTCATTTATGATTCATAACCTGTCATTCAAAATAAGAAAACTGCATTATGCTTGATATCTTTTTACTTGAAACATTTTTAAAAAGAAAACCATAGGGAACTTGCCTATTTTTTTTTCAGACTAAAATTGTTCTAAATGCTATTTATTTCTAATCCACATGCCATACAATGGGCAAAGTCACCATTAGCATGTCCAATTATGCATTAATAACTGGTTTGAATATGTGATAAAATTTCGTTGGAAGTCTTTCTGAGAATAGAAACCTCTAGAGCATCATTTAAGAATAGACAATCCTATTTTTACCCCAAGATCCTTCTTACGTAGTCTAGCCACTGAGTGTTACTAGGATCAACTTCCTTTTCTCCCAAAGGACAGTTAGTCGCTCCATTAGTTTTGAATTCAGGCTTTAGAGACAATTACAGCCTTAGGCAAATGGAAGGCTTTGACAAGTTTCTGGGATATCTGGGTGATCTGATCCTTGACAGAGTAAATGAATCTTTTCTTAGGCAATAACTCAGCATAAAGCCAACGAGGTCAAACAAGATATGGGTTGTGATTTGGGAATGATCTTTTCCCTCATTTAAGTGAATAGGTCTAAAGTTACCTATTTTATTTTCAATAAAAACTGGAATCTTACTGGTCTTTGGCAGAAGAGAGAAAGAAACAAACAAAAACAACAACCCTGTAAACACTTTAAAATCTGCATTTACCTACCTTCAAAATAAATAAATACCAACATATGCTCTTGTGGAAGAGAGTATACACTCAGGCAGCTGGTCAACTCAATCTCAAGACCTTTTTCTACCACTAATAACTTTAAACAGTCAGGGAAGTTGTATTGATTCCTGAAGATCATGCATCCTCATTGTTTTACACATGATGGTGACTCTATTCTACACACATGACAGTTAGAAACAGTGAGGGTATTCATGCCATGTTTACTAGTCAATAGAAAACAAACCAAAACTGCATTTTTATTTGCATGTTCATAGGAAAGCTAACAAATTTCTGATAAAATTGTATTATTTTTATGTTTTTGATGTTTTACCTATTTGTTTGATCATGTGACTATTTGAGATGCATATAAAGTGCAGATTTTTGCCCATACACTAGACTTCCTGTTTTTGACTATTTAAGTGATCTGGAGTATGTGCAGTATATATGAAATGATCATCTGGGATGGTTCTGTTGGTCTAATGGCTTGGGAAAGTATGACAATGAATATAAAACTTTCAGCATTAAAATGAAATATCCATGTGATTCTACAAGTGCCACTTTATAGTCATAGGCAGCCATGACCACCATCAAACATTTTTACTTTTGCACGTTTTGTCTGTATATGTGTGTGGTGTGCAAGTATGTGTGTGTGTGCACATGTATGTGGGTGGGCATGTGAATGTGCATGTGCAACTGTATGTGTTTTCATGTATGGTCCTAAGGGTGGTATTAGATGTTTTCTTCAATTGCTTTTGACCTATATATTGAGGCAGAATTGCTCAGCTGAACCTCGGACTCATCTATTTAGCAAGTCTAACCAGCCAGCCTGCTCTAGGGATTTCCTGTCTGAGCCTGCTATGGTCTGGGATTATAAATTGGCTCTGGTGCCCAGTCAGCAGTTAACGGGTTGCTGGGGATATGAACTCTCATCTCCATGCTTGCATGGTAAGCAGTTTACACCTTGAGTCATGTCCCAACCCTACCTTCTGTATTTCCTGGAAATTTGTGTTTCTTAGTTTGAAATGGGGTATAATGGAGAGGAGAGGGTAAGAAAAGACTATCAGAAATCAGGGAACGTAAACCTGGACTGGTAGGAAGGTAGACAGGATCTGGGAGGAGTTGGCAGGAGGGAAAGACTATGATCAAAATATATTGTATGAAAACATGTTTAAATAAAAAATAAATTAGTAAAGAGAAACCAAGTGATGAAGAAAGTAATTGATATTTATCACATAAAATATGATAATTCTTTATTTTCTTGTCCAATTCAAATCTCATTACATCTCACACAGTGGGTTTAATTTGTATTTATGCTATGCATTTTCACAGAACGTACATTGTTTTATTTGTAATGTTGCTCAGTTTTCATAAACAGTGTTATAATGTATCCTTTTAGCGCATATGAAACTTTGTGTTCTTAAGATTCATCTGAGTACCATATGTGTATCTATTTTTCTGCTAATTGCAGCATGGAACAATCTACATTTTACTCATCTACTTATAGTTTGGTACATCTAGGATATTCTAGATCCCTATCAGCACTAAGAGTTCTGGGTAAACATCTGAGAGTTTTGTTTTGTAAATTTTGGAAAGGAAATACTAATAAATTCTGGGTCATGGGATCCATCAGACCATGTGATAGAATGTCCATCACAAGAGACAAGTTGCATCTGACTCTACAAACTTCCATTCACAGCAGAGTAGCCATTCCATTTCCTAACATTTTTTTAGTACTATTTTTACAAGGCAATTATGTCTTAACATGCATTTTGTTGGTATTATAGTTTTGGATTTTCGTTATGTGACAATTAGTTGGGAAGAGTTTCCTTTCTGAGAAGTGACCCTGAAGCCTGTGCTTAAGCTAATGCTTTTCAAAGCAGCCACACTGGACATTTTTAAGGCAGTTTTCTCAACTTGCAGAGCTTCTCCTCTCTGTCAACATTTACAGCTGAGATATTCTTATCTAACCTAGTTTGTGAAAGTTCTTTCTCAGAGAGAAAGTTGAAAGGAGAGGTTGTATGAGCGCAGAAAGTGCTTCAGGCATATCTTCTCCTGTAAAAAAAATAACGAAGAATGAAAGAGAATATGTAACTGAGGGTCCCATTAGGGGTGATAAAAGCTAGGAGAGAATAAAAGTACTTTAACTATGTGGGGTCACCCCAAGGATGCCTAGCAGCATGAATCACATGTGGTGTCATAGAAACAGACAGCATTAAGTATGAAAGTCCATGGAAAAATAAGTGCTTGTTCCTCTCTACCTAATCTTTCTGCCTTGGAAAGTTTGTTTGAACTCTAACATTAAGTGGAAAATGATTTTTAAAATAGTTGAAAAGGGCTTCCAAATGCCCTGTGAGGATTATAAATAACTAAACTTGATTTCAGCATCCTAGATGAAGGTGGAAAAATAAAGGCGTCTTCCAGGACAGTTGCACACTTTGCTGACCAAGAAAGAATGTTTACCACTACCTCTTCACCTTTTTTCTTCTCCAACCACCAGTCTTACATAAATTATATCTGAATATCCATTATCATAAATGCCAATTTTACTTATCTAGCTACTTTGGAATTTGACTTCTCATTTTTGTATCAATACTGGTCCACTTCAGGATGTTGCATCCATGCTCTGATCTAGTTCTTGTCTAGTCTTCCAGAACCCTTTACCCTATTTCCATAAAATACACACGCTATTATTATATGGTCACTGGAAAGGATCTAACATAATATATGCTCCTCTTCCCTTAAGATTTGCTAGTGTTTGTTTGTGACATGGCTTCTATTGGAAAGATACATGGAAACATCTATTTAACCCAGATAGTTCTCTTTTCAATGAAAGAATCCTGACATAGTCTGTATTAATCAGGGTTCTCTATAGTAACAGAACTTATAGAATGAATCCCTCTCTGTATATTGAAAGGGGATTTATTAGAAGGATTTACAGGCTGTAGTCCAGCCAATCCAAAAATGACTGTCTATGAACAGAAGGTTCGAAGATCCAGAAGTTGTTCAGTCCGTGAGGCTGGATGTCTCAACTGCTTTTGGATATACCCTAGGATGCTGAATAAGTAGGCTCTAACATCTGCAAAAGAATGGACTTCCTAGCAAGTCAAGAGCAAGTAGACAAAAAGCAAAAGTCTCCTTCTCTATGTCCATATATAGGCTTCCCCCAGGTGTGGTCCAGATTAGAAGCTCAAAAGATTTGGGTTAAAGGTATATCTCCCCTGCTTTAAAATATGGATTAGAAGAAGATATTTCTACTTCAAATTAAGCAAAAATTCCCCATAGGTGCTGTTGGGGGTTTTTGTTCTTTTGAAGAGGGCCCATCACCCAGCTCTCAAATAAATCACTCACACACAGAGACTTCTTCTTACTTATAATGCCTGTTCTTAGCTTGGCCTGTTTCTAGCCAGCTTTCTTTATCTTAAATTATCCCACCTACTTTTTGCCACAGGGCTTTTTCTATTCTCTTACTTCTGTAAATCTTACTCTTGCTTGGTGGCTTGCTGGGTAGTTGGGTGGCTGGCCCCTGGCATACTCCTCCTTCTCCTGCTACTTCCTCCTCACTCCTCTATCTCTTTTCCTTTCCCTCCTTCCAGATTTCTCCTTCTATATATTCTCTCTGCCTGCCAGCCCTGCCTATCTCTCTCTCCTGCCTTTCCATTGGCCGTTCAGTTCTATATTAGACCATCAGGTGTTTTAGACAGGCAAAGAAGCACAGGTTCACAGAGTTAAACAAATGCAACATAAACAAAAGTAACATGCCTTAAAATAATATTCTACAAAACATAGGTGTGCTCTTCATTTTGGGGTTCTAATTAATTGCAGATATAGTCAAGTTGACAACCAAGATTAGCTATCACATAGTTCAACCTACAAACTAATGAGGTTATTAGGGTTACTAACAGGAGCATGAGCCAATCAAACTCATCCTCACTACCAAGAAGTCTAGCACCAGCATGTGCATTTATCAAGAGCTGAAACAGTGAACAATCTTACCCCCAGTCAATTAATTGTTTACCTCTTATATAATATTATGGTTGGAAAGGCCTTTCTGAAAGATCCCATGAAGGCGTTGTGAGTCCTGTGAGTTTCATAAGCCTCCTTTACACGGAAATGTTGATGAGCTTAGTCTTCAGGGCCACCTGGTAATGATCACAGTTGCTTTGCTTCAAAATGGTTATGGTCATTCCCAACCAGGAGCAGACAGATATGCTACAATGCTCTTTCACATTGAAAGTCACAGACTCTACCAGATGACGGTGAAGCTCTTATATTACCATGCCTCCTTTTTCCTCTCTACCATATTTCCCTACTCTGGCATGACTTTTATCTACTTACTTTCTCCACCTGACTGACTTTTTTGCCTACTCTTTGCCTCTCTGGATAATCCCATTTCTTCCATAAAATTTCAGTCTGAGATGATCACTGACTGTTCTTTCATCTAGATTAAGCTGAACTATATGTTTTTCCATAATACTTCTAAAACACAGACAGAAATTCAGTTATTGTATTTATAGAATTATATGTAAACTTACATATATATATATATTGAATAGTATGATATTAATGTTCTACACTAAGGAAAATATGATATATTTACCTTTGTTTAGACTGTGAAAATATAGTTTAAAACAAGCAGAATTCCACTGCATGAAATGGTTTGAGATTAATAAAACAATGTGAGGATTGATGGAATTTTAAGAAGATCATCTAATCAATTTTATATCTTGTTTGTACTGCCCAAGAAAATAATGTTGCTTTTGTTTTATGAGAGCTTCAGTGAAGTGAGTATGCACAGTCACTGAGGTGATAAACTGTGGAATAAATTCCCTAGAGGTTGTTCAGTATTGGAAAATTGAAGTACCCAAGGGTGATTACATACAGAGACAACAGCAAGGACTCAATGGAAGCAGAAAGTAAGTGACCTGGAGGAGAACATGTTTTTAAAGAATTTACAGAAACAGATTCTAGAGAGGTGGCATAGTGGGTAAGAATGCTTCACGTTCAAGCATGAGGATCAGAATGGAATCCAAGCACTCACTTAAAAAGCTGGGCATGTCCTAGCATGAGCTTATAACCCTAGCTCTGTGGCAGAGACTTGACGATTTCTTGGGCTTGGCTGCTTAGCTCCAGGTTCTGTGAGAGACCCCATCTCAAGGGAGAAGAGTGGAGAATGATAAAGCAAGACCGCTATTCAGTTTGGCCTCTTCATGTGTTGACAGGTACAAACCTATCTCTATACACTTGCATATCAATGCATATGCACACAAATAAATAAAGGTTTCCACAAATATACTGAATATCTGTAAAATTTATACTATAAAATTTTTGTTGTTTGTGCCAATTTTAGCTTTAAAAAATGAATTATAAATTGAGGGGCTGGAAAAACTGTATTCAACAATATAAGAAAACAAATGCCAATCAACAATGACAAGAAGAAAATATCATAAGTAGGGGTTGTCTTTAGTATTAAAATGGACTGTAGCAAAAATTTAATACTGGTTGTTTCTCCTTTTTATTTTTTGTGTTTTTCTATAGATGACATATTTAATGGAATGACTTCTGCTTTCTATCTCTTAAGAACTTTTATGTAAAATTTTCAAAAAATATGCTACTGTTGATAGTTTGACATCAAACAGTTCACATATCAAAGGCTTGCTGTTAGTGTTTGCCTTCACTAGTTTTCCCATCACAGCAAGAAACATATTTTTAGGTAACCTAAATTCTACTAGACAAAGTTGAGAAGGTGTTGGGTCTTTCTTCTTGTTTTTCGGCTGATATTGAAATCTGACTTGGCCTAAACTATGAGAAGATAGTCAGCTTTAATACCATTCTCAGATTGTTTTCTCTGTCTCTGTCTTTCTGTCTGTCTGTCTCTGTCTGTCTGTCTCTGTCTCTGTCTGTGTGTGTGTGTGTGTGTGTGTGTGTGTGTGTGTGTTTCTTCTACTTCCCTCACTAGGTGTCTCATCATATAATTCATATAATTAGGATCTCAGTACCCTAAGGACACATTCTATAAACAAGGTAATCTGGGCAGCAGTCCATGTTAACTTGTTGCTCTTTCTTAAATCATTTAAGATGGACTTCTCCTGCACCCCTCTGTTTCCACACTAACCATTCGGTTGTTCTTGAAAAGTTTCTGCACCCTGATTTAAGCCTCTCTGCTGATATGGTAAATCAGATCAGACCAAATTAATAAATCCAGTTTTAATCTGAGCAGAGCATTCCTGGGTGGTCCCAGGGGAGAGGAGAAGCCACAAGTAGAACCATGAGGGGAAGTCCATTGGCCAGACCTTACATATTCTCCAGGGGTGAAGCCACAGCTTGATGGGCTTTCACGGGAGCGGGGCTCTGGAGAGGGCAGCTGACGGTGGGGTTTGGAGAGGGAAGATCTAAGGGAGATCCCTAACAGTTCTGGTTCGACTATGACATCTTTCATATCTGTGGCCATTCTTCTGCCTATAAACCTAGTGTCTGTTTCATTTTTCTTGTCCAAAAATTATCTTGTTTTTCTTGTTTTCAAATGTAGTTTTGCTGTTTATTGTATTCAAACAGGGCATATAATTATTTTTGTGCAATATAGATTGGGTTACATCATCTTTATTTGAAAAACAAGAATATTCCAAATCCCTTAGCATATCACATACAAGTGAGAGTATTTAGTTTTATTGCAGTTCTCCAGCATTAATTCCTGCCCCTCTCTCTTACCTCTTTATTACCCACAGGCATTTTGTCTTCACCAAACCACAGTCAATGCTTTCCATGTCCTCTTCCTCCTTCTGGAATCCCCCATCAATTCATCCACCGGAACAATTCCTATTCATTGTACAACTTTCAGGCGAGTTAGTGTATTCTGTATGATCAGTTCTCTGTCTCAAACATAACCCCTTCTCCTATATGTGGAAAGGTGTAATATATTCATTTCTAATGTTTCAGATGATCTATGCCCTGTCATTTCTGTAATTACAGGACCAACATATAGTAGCAGTTTCTAAATAAATGATCAGGAGACTGTATAATGTGAAAGTTGAATTTAAGTAAAGAATTGTGCCAGGCAGTGGTGGTGCACGCCTTTAATCCCAGCACTCGGGAGGCAGAGCCAGGTGGATCTTTGTGAGTTTGAAGCCAGCCTGGTCTACAGAGCGAGATCCAGGAAAGGTGCAAAGCTACACAGAGAAACCCTGTATCAAAAAAAAAAGAATTGTTTCTGAAGTCCTTCTCTGAATAATCTAAATGGTGTCATTTCTATAAACCCATTACTTAGGCAGTAGAGAGAATTGGCCAGTAGGTGTGTGAGCCATCCTCTTGAGAGGCTTGACTACGCTTGTAACATGTTCAGTTCTCATTCTCTGGTATACTCTTTTCTCTGGAGTTTGTCTAGAACATTAGTAAACATTCTCTGTAAAGTTCCAAATGATAATTACCTTAAAGTTCACAAACTTATCCCATCACTCTTCTTTATGTAAGTAGCCACAGACAACTTACGAGTGAGTGTAACTTGTCTCAGAATACTACTCACAAAACAGGACAAACTGGGATCTAGTCTGTAATTTTTCAGTCCTTGGTCTAGTCTTATGATTTAGGTGAATATATCTAGGTTCCTAGTACAGATTGTGGATTGAGAAAACCCCCAAAATGTGAGGGGTTCTGGGCTTTGAAATTCCAAGCTTTTGGGTGACTAATGCATGGGCATTGCTCATATATGATAGAACTGCTCAGGAGGACAGTTCTCTGTCTCTAACATAACCCCTTCCTGTGATTTTTCTTGCTGAAATCCCGATGATAAACCATCTCTATTAAGTTTCTGTGGTGCTCACAAATCAGAAGTGGTTCCATAAAAACTTCTCCAGAAATATAGTAGATATCCAGGTTACTTCAAAACAGCCACAGGACACGTAAAAAGTTTGAAAGTGTGGCATCTGCACTTCACTAAACCAAATACCATTTTGCCTCCTTCTGAGCTACTTCATTCCTCTAGCTAGAAATGACCTGTTGGGTACTACACTTTGTAAAACCCTCCAGGTGATCACAGGAGTGAATATACTGTGGTTGATATATTGTGTACCCCAATAAACTTATCTGGGGGTCAGAGAACAGAACAGCTGCTAGACAGACATAGAGGCCAGAAAATGGTGGCACACACACATCCATCCAGATCTCTGTGAGTTCAAAGCCAGGCATGGTGACACACCTTTAATCCCAGGAAGTGATGACAGGAAGCAGAAAGGTATATAAGGTATGAAAACCAGGAACTAGAGTCCTGTTAAGCTTTTATGCTTTTGAGCAGCAGTTCAGCTGAGATCCATTTGGATGAGGACACAGAGGCTTCCAGTTTGAGGAAAAGAGATCAACTGAGGAAGCAGCGAGGTGAGGTTAGCTGTGGCTAGTTCTGTTACTCTAATCTTCCAGCGTTCACCCCAATACCTGGCTCCAGGTTTGTTTTTATTAATAAGACCTTTTAAGATTCGTGCTACAGTATACAGCAACTTCCTCCACACTTCCCAAATCAATGGTAAAGAAGGGAGTTATTGCTATCCTTCTCCCTAGACAGCATTCCCACAACACCTAGGCAGTGTTGCTGAACCCTCTAGATGTGATTCTAGTATTCCTTCTCTAACTCCAGTATCTGTAAGCATCAGTTTGCAGAATCTTTAAAGATAATCTGGAAAAATATATAAAGAAGAATTACTTTTGAAAATATTAGATTATATAATAAGTCCTTCAAACACAGGAAATAAATCCATATCCGTATTATATTTATAACTGGTATTTTGTTTGGTGAAGTACAGAGTCCACACTTTGGAAGTCTTTGAGTTACATTTCCAATGGCTGCATGGAAGTCATTTCCAATGGATATCTACTGTAGTTAACTAGAAAGTAATATTGACTGTCTTGAGTGTCTTAAAGAATTAACCTTCAAGAATTGGATCCGGTAAAAAGAAGAATGTATATCCTATTATGAGTATGAGAAGGAAACACTGTATCATGGGATTCTCAAAATCAAATGCAGTTTCAGATATATGGAAATCTTAGCTGCATTTGGTTTACTGATTTTTGTGTGGAGGTAAAGTAGTAGTTGTAAAATCCAACACAAAATTGATTCACGTTTTCAATTTTGAGTCGTTATTTCTTTGCTCCTCCTGTTTATTTGCATACAGTTTTTCTTGCTTTTCTCTGTATCTGAGGAAAGGAGTGACTTGTGCTGTGAGCTGTCCTTGGATGTGATCACCCTCATTGTCATCCTACTTCAGGTCCATGCTCCCGCCATGGTGACTGAGCACTTTCTAACACAGCACCTGCCAAGAAACAACTGTTTTTGGAGATCTCAATTTGACATCCTAGAAAACAAATGAGCTGAAGAAAGACTGTCATTTTACCTTGGAGGACAAACTCAAGGTAGGTCATAAAATTTTGTGAGAGATAGGCAAAAGTGAATTAGGAATTCTTCAATTTTGAACTCCCCTTCTTTCACTATATTGCCAGTCTTGGACATCTTTTCTACTAAAACATATATGTTTTAAGTTTATCCAAACATCTACAATATGCCCCTGTCATCATCAGCATGCTAATAATCTACATGAGACTCTTCTAGAGTCATCTTAATATGACCAGAAGTTTACAGTCATGTTAATCTCCTTAAAGAAATACATGGAATTTAAGGAGGACAAAGCCTAAACAATGTAGTCAGGTAATTTGGTATAGGGATATCCTATACTAGGCAAGATCAACACAGGCTAATAGCAACTTAAAAAATAAAATGATTATGTGCTGGAAATTTTCTATATTTGTGTTTCTATTTTCATGCTCTATCTAAGAAAGCCATTTTACTTTAATTAGAAATCTAGTGCTTTTAAATGATAAAGAGCAATGTTTTTCATTTTCAAAAGAATTTCTGATATATTGTCTTTAACTTAAAAACTGGGCACAGTTTTACTGTATATTTTATGAGTTTTCTAAGCATAGGAGATGTGTAATATGTTGCCAAATTAATAATTAATCAGCAGAGGTTTACTGAGTATGAATAGCATGAGTATGAAGCTACTCCAAGTTTCACAGTGAGCTCCTGTCTCAAAATAAATAAACAAACAAATAAACAAACAAACAAATAAATAAATCAACAACAACAGCAATAGGAAAACAATCAATCTTGGAAAAATGGTGTCAATAGAATAAATTTAATGTCTTTTTTTTTTTTTTTTTTTTTGGTTTTTTGAGACAGGGTTTCTCTGTGTAGCTTTGCGCCTTTCCTGGAACTCACTTGGTAGTCCAGGTTAGCCTCGAACTCACAGAGATCCGCCTGGCTCTGCCTCCCGAGTGCTGGGATTAAAGGCGTGCGCCACCACCGCCCGGCTAATTTAATGTCTTCTTAATTCTTCACCTTATTAACAGGATTTTACATTTTATCTGTATGTGTCATTTGTATGATTATACAATAGAATGTTTATATTACATTTTAAAATAAATTAAAATTTAATTTTCTTAAGTGTCCATGAGAAGAGAATGGACTAAGACACTATGACCAGTTTGTAAATGAGAAAACTGGTGTAAGAAAGTTCTAGTAACTCACAGAAGTCCCATGGATCACTGTATGTCTCAGGACCAGGAACTAGCGCCAGTGGCTACTGACCCTTTGTCTACCATCTCATTCTTAGGTAGGAATGTGGGTCTGGGAGTGGAGGAGGCTGGGACAGCTTGTGAGTGAAAGACAGAAGCCTTGCAATCATGTCTCACTTCCTTCAAAAGAGAAAGAGGAGTGGGGTGTTCTTTTCATGAGAATGAGAAAGTGTGTTTGTGGCTGTGCAATGCTGGGTACCAGGATGAACATGTGTTTATTCTGGGAGCTTTATTCAGCAAAGAATGAAGAAGCTAAGTCTCCCAGGAGACAGAGTCCTTTTTTCCATCCACACCATTCATTCCAGAAGCAGCAGGCATATCCTAATGTTCTGAAACCAAGGTTGTAGGAGGTCAGCAACCAAGAAAAATTCTCCTGAGAAAAATGGGAATAATCCTTTTTCTGACATGTTCATTCTAATTATATGGATTCAAAACTATTGTTTACTCAGTTGTTTCAAAACAGTGAATGAGAAGAGAGTGAGTGGTGTACATACAGACACACAGAACAGTAGAAAGAAAAAGCAGGCAGAGCCCACACAAGATTTGTTACTTTGTGTGGAAAGCTATGATGATGTATTTCCTTTCCATATAATCTTTAACCAGCTGAACAGTATAGCTTATTATCAAAATTATATTAGTAGAAAATAAAAGCAGAGTAATAATTTCCATCTAATCATAAGAGTAAGTTGACCTAAAATTTCAGCTTGTGTAAACAGTCATCAGTGAATCTGTGAAGCAACCCTGCAGGACTTCACACTGACTCTCACAAAAGGCAAGCTTTGTCTCCTGAAATGTTAATGAAGCATGCTAACTGGGCTTACACACCCAATAAAGCAATAAAACACAGAGACTGTCTTGGCCTGGAAATGTTCTTTTAATGAGTGTGTGCGTGCATGCATATGTGTGTGTGTGCATGTGCGTGTGTGCGTGAGCGTGTGCGTGTGTGTGTGTGTGTGTGTGTGTGTGTGTGTGTGTGTGTGTTTGGGGGAGGTGCTCAGCCCTGGAAGCTGGTTACAGAGGAGCAGATGGCATCGAGCACTAGCCTGTCTTCTAAGTAAAGAAAAAGTGAGGATCATTCAGATTTGGTTTTAGGAGTTTAGTCCCAGATGAAGGCATGAGATTCTATGATGGGTTCCCCCGAAAGGTAAAGAAGCCTTTGGAATGGAAGTCTGGGGCCTTCCATATTTAAATACTCTTTCTGAGGGATGCTCACCAAGTACTGTGTATGTGTCTTTGCAACCAAGTTCACAGCCATTAACAAAGTTAGGAGACTTAAGGTCATTGTATTGGGAAGACTGAAAACCCAGTTTCTATATCTACTTTTGTGTGTTTGAAATTTTCTGTGTATGTATGTATGAAGTTCATGAGGGTGTATGTTCATTTTAAAACCAGAGGACAGCCTCTGGTAGCCTCTCTTAGGTACTGTGCATCTTGCTTATTTGATACAGGATCTCTCATTAGCTTGAAGCTTGCCACTTGGACTGGGTAGCTGCCTAGCCAGCCCCAAGAATTTGCCCCCTTTAGTCTTGTTGAAGCTGGAATTACATGGACATTCCATCATGACTGTCTTTTTAATGTGAATTCTAAATCAAACATGCTTGCAGAGTAAGCACTTTACCACTGGGCTGTGTCCACAGCTTTTCACATGTCCACTCACTCAGGAAATTTGCTTTCTTTTTCTTCCAAATAGTACAGTGAAAACACCACTGTAGAGGATAACTGATGTAAAAAGCTGATTCATATCTGTAAAGCTAACCCAATTGCCCTTCCTGGAGACCTGAGGATTAACTGAGTCACAGATACACACAGACACACTGACACAGACACACAGACACACACACAGATACACACACACACACACACACACACACACACACACACACACACACACACACTGCTGCAGCCAAGCCTCTTCCAGTGTGACTGGAAATCTCTGACACTGGCGGTCAACAGTGCAACTGACTGCACTTGAAAACTCTGCATAGTTAACTACTTCTGCTCTTGGGAGAAGAGCAGTTCAGGGTGGAGACTCCTATCTTTTCTAGCCACTTCACTGCACAGGATGCACTTGGACCACTTCTGAGGTCTCCAGTCCTTTGGGCCTTTTGTTGAAGAAAAGATTCTGCTTGTTGCCAGTTCAAAGAGCTGCAGATGCCCTTGGATCTACTTGAGATAAGCAGGAATCATATCTAAAGATCTTTTTTTTTTTTTGAAGTTTTATCATTAGTCCACTCAAAGCAAAAATTTTAGAAAGGCAATTTCCATATGAAATTGGGTTTCCCTTTACAAACATGTTACTCTGTAAGTCTTGAATCTAGCAATTTCCCAGCTGTCAATCTTTGTGAGTGACTCCAAAAGAAGAGCTTGGGAGTTGTAACACAAAAATGGGTGTAATATGTGGATTTCACCCTACATAATGAAAGCCCATTGTATGAGTACCTTTCAGAGCATAATTGAAAAGCCTTTTAAAGCCCATACCTTTGCCACTAATGGCTAAGCATAGTTTTATCATCAGAGCCCCATGCTGCTGTTTAAAAGGTTTATAAGTGATGGTGTGAAGAAATAAGGCCCTGTCAACCAAAAGCTTTTTAAAATGTGTTCTTCTTCCATGTCCTGGTAGCAGCAATCAAGGTTTTGCTCATAGTGAGATTGTAGATGGATGGCCATAGTCTGCAGCTATGGAAGGGACAGTAAGAAAGCACTGGGCGGAAAGGCAGCCATTGCAACATTCATTAGATCACAACTTCTGGGCATTGCACTGAGACCAGCATCTACAATGGGTAGCTTTTTCCTGTTCCAAGCAGTTGGGAAACAGAAAGCGGTAATAATTCATGAGGAGAACTGCAGTAAAAATCTTCATTTAGAAAATGGCAGTAACTTGGAAAACGAAATCCTTTGACATTATTTGAATAATAAAAAATTGTAGATTTTGTAAAAATCTGTTTATGTTGTTTAGGTTTTAAAACAAAATGTTAGTGTTCAAATATAGATACACAATGGGAGAACATGGCTAATTTTCAGTCATTTAAGTCATCTAAATATTTTCATTGTTATTTATGTCATGACTGTTTCCATTCAAAAATAAACTTGTCCGTTTAAAAACCTTATTTCCCATTTTGGGCAAATCATGTTTCTTTGGCCTCTTCACGATCTCTTTTTCTTTGATCTGAACCAACCCACTATCACAGGGCAAGAAGTTAATAAGGTTTCGAAAATGTCTTACTCTAACTCTGATGTGAGCACTCAGGAATGTGAAGTTCAGCATGGCACAGATTATTTAATTTGCCCTGTTAGCCCACACTTTCCAGATTTTAACTTATATATACTGTTAACTAATAAGTAATAACTGATAGTTTTTTCTTTTAGTGGCTATAACATAAGAAGACATTTCCTGTATGTAATACCTGTTTCTAAACTATCTTTAAAGTGACATAATAGAAAAAAATGTAACAGCATGAAGCCAGGCAGAGTGGCGCACACCTGCTCTGAATACTTTAGAGATGCAGGCAGGACAATCAATATTTCCACGCCAACCTTAGACAGTTTAGAGCCAACCTGGACTCCATGACACTGTCAAGAACCAAATCCCAAGCAAAACCCACCAAATTATAAAAAGAAATAAAATATAATGATATGATACAAACACAGTTTTCTACAACTCCAGTTCTAGGAACCCCAATGCCCTCTTCTGACCTCACTGGACACAAGGAACACAGAGCACACAGACATGCATGCAGGCAAACCAAGTACAAACACAAACTAAAAAGAAATCATTAAAAACAATAAAAGTAAATACAACTTTTGCTCAACAGTCCGTAACTACTAGAAACAGATGTGATGTGGATATTCTCATCTAATTATGGGAAAGGACAATGTAAGGCTTTTGTTGGAAGGGAGAGTCCGTGCAGGTACTTATAATATGCGAGTGACAGTGTGTCTGCACTCCTGCCTTAAGATTGGAGACCAGAACCAATTACAAAGAAGGTATTTTAATTTACACAGAAATTGTAGATGAGAAATGTGACTTTCTCTTAACACCTGATAGGTGACGGATCACAGATTTAGAGACCAGCTAAGTTAGGAATTATGTTCTGGGAATGTAATATTTTGGGTTACTCTTTTTAAACAACAACATAGCTAATCAAAGTGAAACAAACCAATCAAAAATAAATAACTACCTGTGTCTAGTGACTATTATACACTTTAGGAATAGCTACAGATTCCAATCTTATTTCCAGTTTAGTAAACATACCAGTTTATTAAAATACATTATCGAACACTTAGATACTGGGAACTCTGACCTTGCTAACTTTTCGAGAGTGAGTTTTAGTCTGAAATGTAGACCAATTCTGTCTGGTTAGTTTAAGTAATAGAATATTTCATATCAATTTAGAGATGTGCAGGGTACAGTTGTGGAGCATCTGTTACAATATGTTACATTCATCCAAATAGTGCAGAGCTGGCTATGAAAAGTCCATTACCCATTACTCAGAAAAGGGTGTATGTCCTTGAGTAGTGAAACTCACATCGGTATTAGTGGGGGTCAGAGACCAACTGTGCCTATTTGGGGGTGTAGTTTAGAATAGAAGAAGCATATCTGCTTCAAGCCTTACAGAAATAATTTTCTAATCAGAAGATTCATGTTAACTTTTGTTGAAGTGATGAAATGTTTCAAGACCCCAAAGAGACTGTTACACTGACCCGGTTGCTGACCTTCTTTCAGAAAAATCAAAAGACAGACACATCTACTTCTGTTTCTTGTTATAATCTGTCTATTCTCACTTTCTGAGATCATCAAGTCCAGGATTAAAGGAGAAAATTAGAGGCCTCTATGGCCAACAATGAATATGGGTAGATTAAGGAAATTATAATCAACTTAGTTCAAGCAGTCTGCATTTTCTCATTGACCTACTCAGACACCATCTTATGTGTTGATTAAATTCCTTAGCCACTTCTGGTCAAGTGAGAAATACATTTGTATTTCCTTCTGTCTATTGTAGATAATAGTATAGCTAGAACTGACTTTTCCTATCTACCTGCATCATGTCTTTATTAGTTCCTTTATGTTGCTATGGTAGACATCATGGCCAAAATAACCTATAGAAGAAAAGGTTTGTTTGACTTATGGTTCCAGGCAGAGAGTCTATAATTCAGGGGAGGCATGGCAATACGTAGCCTGAGCAGAAGCTGGCTAATGGCATCTTTGTCCGTTACAGGAAACAGAGAAAGCTAACTAGAAGTGTAGTGAGGCTATAAACTCTCAAAAACCTTCCCCCGGGATGCACTTCCTTCAGCAAGGCTCCAAATTTTAAACATCTCCTAACATCCTCAAACAGCACTATTAGCAGGGAACCAACTGTTCACATACATAAGCCTCTGGGGGACATTTCTTCCTCAAACCACCACACTGTCTAATTGTATTTCACTACTGTACATTGAGGAAGCTAAATTTAAAGATGATGTCCTTTGCACTGTTACTACCATTAGAGGTGAAGTTCAAAATACCTGTCTGTAAGAAAAAAATCAAAATGAAATCCAACACACATCTTGTAAACAATATCTAGACACAGAACTCTTGGCTGAGTGGAATAAAACATTCCTTGTCACATCATTATTCACTTGCACTAGCATGTCCTTCAGATCAACATGGGGCAGATCAATAAATGGGACTTAGACAAGGGGGATTCTGATAATTCCTAGCCAGGTGGTTGTGTGGAATGCACTTCATCTCCTTGATCACACATCTAAACTAGGGGTAGGTACCTATATGCTACAGTTTTGCTGTGTTAAGTAAGATTAACCAAGCCAATATCTAATATTCCTAGTAGTTCTTCAAAATGTAACTTAGTACCTCCCTGCTCTTTCATAGCTCTGCATAAAATTCATGCAAAAGACATGATATTAAGACAGTCAATTCTCCTTCCAATATCATGCTTCTTTTGATATCTTGAAGAAAACAGTAGCACACTGAAAAATAGTGATTTTTTTAGAAGCAATGGATGATGTGCTTGTTGGGACGAGGACACTTTCTTTGGCTCATGTTCTAATTTTATATACTGACAATGTACGTCAGCATCATTTGTATATAAGTGCATACAATAAGGTAAGTGCAATTACTAAATATATCTATCAAATAAATGTAACACCAAATTAATCAAAATAGTATAATGGTCTTGATCTCCTTTATATTTATATTTGTTAAAAATACAGCTCAAACCCATGTCCATATGATTATTTGATGAGTGATTTTGCTTAACGTGGTACAAATTTCCACTGCCCCATAACTATTGGCTGGGGACCTGTTTTTCCTTCCTATTTACCTACTACAAAAGGTATAGGTACAAAACGACAAAAATGTTTCTACTTATATACAAAAGGTATATAAGTAGAAACATTTAATTTTGGAGCTGTGTTACAAACAACCACTTGCTTACTGGTGATCCAACTTGCACATTTTTTAACTTTATGATAGGGAGAAATTGACTAGTGAGATGGGGCAGGAAGAGTGGGCCGTAGCTCTCAGCTAGCCACACAAGGACAAGAGAACACTCTTTTTTTCTTTCTTTTTCTGTTTTTTCCATGTGGTATGCTTTGGTATTTACTTCTTTTTTGTGGAGCATATAATTTTTTTATTCATTTTACATACCAATCACAGATCCCCCTCTTCCCTCTTCCAACCCCTCCAACCTTTCCCCCCCCCCAACCCAGCCCCTATTCCCTCCTACAAGAAGGTAAGGCCTCCCATGGGGAGTCAGCAGAGCCTGTTACATTCAGTAGAGGCAGGTCCAAGCCCCTCCCCCTGCCTCAAGACTCTGCAAGGTGTCCCACCATAGGTAGTGGGTTCCAAAAAGCCAGCTCATACACCAGGGATGAATCCTGATCCTACTGCCAAGGGGCCCCTTAGGCAGATCAAGCTACACAACTGTCTCACTTATGCAGAGGGCCTAGTCCAGTCCCTTGGATGCTCCACAGGTGTTGGTCTAAATTTCATGAGTTCCCACTAGTGTGGTTTGGTTGTCTCTGTAGGTTTCCCCATCATGATCTTGTAATCAAATTGGTGAATATCCTAATTGTCATCATAGAGCTTTTCTCCAGTAACTGATGGAAGCAGATGCAGAGATCCAAAGCCAACACCAGGCAGAGCTCCAGGAGTCTAGTCAAAGAGATAGAAGAGGGATTCTATGAGCAAGGGCATCAAGATCCTGATGGGGAACACTGACTCTTTACAGTGGCCTGGCTTGTTTGACTCTGGGGTTTGTTGGTTAGAAACAGTAAATACATTTTGACTTACAACCATTTCAATTTATAATGGTTGCATCAGGAATTAAGCCCCTCCTTAGTTGGAGAACATTTAAACTGCTCAGTTTCAATGACATTTTGGTTAAAATGTTGTTTTGATCTTGACTAAATATTTTATAAAAACTAAGTCAAAGTAATGACCACGTATATAAAATACTAACTTTTATGTTGTTGGGTTTTATTTATATTTAATGGTCAAGTGTAGCAAAATGCACTTCACTTTTAACATGTTCAGCTCAGTATTAGTTGTTATAGTCTGGACATTCTGCAGCCATCGCCACTATCTGGTACTGAAATCTCTTCCTCATTCCAAGCAGGAACTCTGACCCCATTAAACAAGAACTCCAAATTACCATCACCTCAGTTCCCTGAGGTGTCTATGAATTTGTACATTTAAAATATTTCACGTGCAAAGAATCATATCATTTTATTTATAATATGTACAGCATATTTTAAACAAACTAGTGATTGAAGGTTCATTTTATTTCGACATGTACCAGATTCTATTCTTTTCATGACTGAATACTCTTCAATTATTTATGCATATAGCACACTTCAGTTATCAACTCTACCAATAAATACTTAACATTGTTTCCATCTTTTTCCTGCTGTGGATAACAATGGTAATAATAATAATGTGCAATGAATATCAGCATGCAATTATTTTGTTGGAGTATCTACTTCCAATCTTTTAGCTAAATTCTAAGTAACACAATGACTGAGTTGGGTATTATTTTTATTTTAGCTTTTTTAATAAATACCAAACCCTTCTCCATCACATTGAGTTACAGTGTATGTTAATTATTCCAATCTTCTAGATTCTCCACAATATCATCATACTTGTAATTTCTTGATATTTTGGCATAAATTGTTCTCATGGTGTGGATGATATCTCTTTGAGACTTTTATTTGCATGCCCCATATATAATAATCTTAAGTAACTTTCATAGGAATGGCCATTTTCATATTTGTTTTAAATAAACATTTGCCAGATTGTGAAGTGTATTTTATCTTTTTGTTGAATTATGGTTAGATATTAAATATAATAGATGATAATAGGGACAATAGACCCTCATGATATTTGATTTGCAGATTCATTTTCCACATTCTGAAACAATCTTTACACTTTCAAACATATCCTTTGACATACAGAAATTCTAACTTTTAAAAATTTAATAAAATTACACTAGCCATTTTGTCCTTATTTTTTTAAGAAGATATGGGTGAATTAACTCCCACAGGCTTTTAACTTTGGTAATGTCTTAATCTGCCCTCGTTTCTGAATGGGTTCTGTTGTGCCATAGGCTTCCTGGTTGATGGCTTTCTTTTTTCCAGCATTTATAAAGTGAACTGTGTCATCTCTCTGTCTTCTAGTCTCCATTAATTCTGATGAAAATTGAAGTCTCCCTTTGGACAAGCTATTTTTTTTTTATTATACAATAATGTGCCTCAAATGTGTGTCCTTTTCAGTTTATCCTTCCTAAAGCTGAGTGAGATTTTTTGGAATCAATTCTTGGATATTTTAATGCTAATGTGTGTGTGTGTGTGTGTGTGTGTGTGTGTGTGTGTGTGTACATGTGCATGTGCATGTGCATGTGTATGTGTGTGTTCCTGTGTGTGTGTGTGTTTATGAAATGTAGGAAGTATTCAGCCATTATTTTTTTTTCAAATATCCCTTCCTGCACCTTTCTTTCTCTCTTCTGCACCTGGGACACCCACAGTGCGTACATAGGTACACTTGATGGCATGTTACGTGTTCTCCAGAAAACATTAAACTGCTTTCTTCATTTTTTCTTATAGATCAGACTCAAAATATTAATTTTTGTTCCAACTGCTGAATATTTTCCCTGTTTGTTCAAGTCTTAGTTTTGAGTTTTGTTGATTATTTTCTGACTGTAATTGTACTTCTTAGTGTTCCAGTTGTGACCTGATTCTTCATTTAAACTTTCTTCTCTCTTCATGTTAAGCCTATACCATTTTGTTTGCTTCCTTTTCTCTCTTTATTGTATTTTCTTGTTTATTTCAGAAAGGTCTCAGTGTCTAGCCAAGGCTGGCCTCAAATGTGTGGTGATCAGCTTGTCTCGGCTTCATAAATCTTAGGGTTACAGCCTGGACCACCACACCCAGCATTTGCTTCTCTGTTTGTATTTTCTTGGGATATTTAACACTGTGCTTTTGAAGTCTTTGCCTTCTGAGGCTGATGTCTAGACTTTCTCATGAATAGTTCCTGCAAATTAATTTTGTTCTTTTAAAAAACTGTACTTTTCCTATCTCTGTGTGCCTTTTCATGATACTAAGGGAAATAAGCTTCACAAAAAGAGCACATATCTCATTCTTTTTATATAAATTTCTTTAGAAGCAAACTGGCTACATAAAGCAGATTAGTGGTTATCTAGAATTGGATAAAAATTGTTATATACACACTTTGCAGGATAATGGAAATTCTTATTTTCTTTCTGGCAATGATTTTATGATCTATCTCCACATCAATATTGACAAAATTGCATATTTTAAAAATGTTGAGCTTATTGCACATTGATTATATCTCATCTCAATGAAGTTGCAAAAGATAAAATTTACAGGAAACTCCATTTTTAAGAAATGTATAAATCTAAATTTAAACCTGCTTAAAAACTGGATATTATATCAAAATTATGTGTATGTGCATATATAAGTATGTACATATATGTGTGTTTGCATGCATATAATATATTTGTGCATGTGTATGTATGTATGTATATGTTTACATGTATAATATCCCTTCCCCTCTCATTAAGAAACATCATTGCCTCCAATAAAGTTTGGTAATATTGATATCTCTGGCACTAGTGAGATTTATCCACAACTGAAATTATTCTGAAAAGTGAATAAGATTGAGATTAAAGTTTCTCTGGCCATTTAAAGTGAAAATTGTATTGAAGGAGGCTTTTTTTGTACCTTATCTACAACACCACAGAAGGTATGGCAGTGGAAGTAAGTGTGGGATTCTGTACCAGCCTCACCCCAAGTAGGACTTGACTGTATTTACATTGTGTCCCAAATAAAATACAATTTCTTCATTCCACTCTTTGTCTCATTTCCTCAGATTTCTACTTTATTTTCCTTTTCTTCTTTTCTTGTGTTGTAAAACAAAGAAGAATGGGAACTTAGAGAAGAGCAAACCCATTTTCATTGACTGTTTGCGGAGCCAGCATATATTTATGCTTCAGTTCCTTCTGTTATTTCCTAGACTACTGACCCCAACCTCAGCTCCAAATATTGTTTGCCAAGTACTTGGAGTGAAGTGTGACTTTTGGGGGTAAAGTAGTATACCATGTTTAACAAAGTAGGCCTTCTTATATTCCAATTCTTCACAAATTTGCGAGTCATCTTTGCTCAGGGGCCATGCTAATCTTGTCATTCTCATTCTAATTTTAGTACATGTGCTGCCAAAATGAGCATATAATTCCATTTTTCTTATAATGCATTTCCATCCATTCATTAAAATTATGTAGAAGCAAATCATGATCAGAGGTGATGAGTGTGCAAGACAGATGGATTTCTTATCATTCATGGAACTCAATAATATCCTACTGTAGGGGGAAAAATCCAGGGGATATAAACACATGTATATTTAAAGTAGAGAAAGAGTTGGGGAGGAATAATGTTTTAAATATCAGGGCTAGAGAAGTTCTGTGGAGAGCTATTTGAGCAGAACCAACCTCTCTGGCCACATTACTGACCCTGAGACCTACTGATCTTGCATTGTGCATTAGTTAGGGTTCTCTCGAGTAACAGAATATACAGAATGAATATACAGAATATACAGAATGAATATATATATATATATATATATATATATATATATATATATGAAGAAAAATGCCCCAAAGGAAGTGGTACTATTAGGAAGTATGGCCTTTTTGGAGTAGGTGTGACTTTGTTGGAGGAAGTGCATCACTGTGGAGGTGGGCTTTGAGGTCTCTTATGATTGAACTATGCCCAGTGTCACAGTTCACTTCCTGTTACCTGAAGATCAAGATTTAGAACTCTCAGCTCCTTCTCCAGCACCATGTCTGCCTGCATGCCACTATGTCCTGCCATGACAATAATGGACTAAACTTCTGAAGCTGTAAGCCAGCCCCAATTAAATGTTTTCCCTTGTTGTGATCATGGTGTCTCTTCACAGCAATTGAAACTGTAACATACACATATACACATACATATACATCCACACACATCCACACATACGCATACACACACACATCTATGTATAAAGTGGTTTATTAGAATGATTTACAGCCTGATGGACCAGCTAATCCAATAATGGCTGACTAATCCAAGAATCCAAAAGTTGCTCAGTCCATGAGGCTGGTCTTCAGTAGATGCTGGAATTCTAAAGAAGTAGGCTCTAATGCCAGTCAAAGAATGGACTTGCTAGCAAGGCAAGAACAATCAGGAAAAAAAAAAAAAGCTTTCTTCTTCTATGTCCTTACATAGGCTTCCAGCAGAAGGTGCAGCCCAGATTAAAGTTGTGTTTCACTGCCTCAATATAAAGATTAAAGGTGTGTTTTTTTTCCCCAGATCAAAAGATCTGAGTTAAATTTTTGTCTTCCTACCTCCAGGATCCTAAGTGGAAGTGGATCATCCCACTTCACATTAAGCAACCATCCCCCACAGTTGTGCCCTCCATTTGGGAGTTTTAGTTAATTCCACATACAGTCAAGTCGATAGCTATCACACATTGCACAGCCAATTGCCCATACTGTTTGGCTTGGAAAAAAAGAGGGGGCAGTTTCTGAAATCAGGTTATATTAGGTGTGGTCATCCACACTGACATAGTTCCAGGTACAGAAGAAAGTCTTAGAGTTGTGGTAAACAGGTCAATGATGCTGGGATTCATTGCATTTTTTTCTGTTCTTTGAGAATTTTATATATGTATACAATATATCTTGATTATATTAACCCCTATTCTTTCTGCTCCAACTCTCTCTGCTCCCCAACACCTCTCTTTCCAAATTTCAGACACTTTTTAAAATATATGAATAGGTTCCTGAGTCCAATTGTTGCTGCCTATGTAAGCATGCATGTGGAGTTATCCAATGGGGCATGGACAGCCTACTCATGGAATACACCAGGTGAAACATAACTCCCACCATAGTAGACATCAAGTGTCAATAGCTCCTCAGCCAGGGTTAGGGCCTTGAGAGCGCCTTCCCCTTCCATCTTAGAATTTTTAACTGACTTGATCTTGTATAGGTTCTATGAGGATAACCACATGTGCTATGAGTTTATGTATTCAGCATCCACAACATATCTGTAGTCCAGCACTTCACAACACCCCTTTCTTTTGGGACTTACATCCTTCCTGCTCTCCTTTACTTGACCCTTGCTGGGAGTGGGTGCTGATGTGAATGTACAGCTGAGAACTCATAGTTGCTTATTCTTAGTACTTGGACCAGTTTGGAGCCTCTGCATCAACTATTACCCACTTCAATAAGAAGTTTCTATGATTTGACTTCTGGGAGGAACATCATCATTTGAGATTATATTTTCTTTTTTATGCTAAAATTTGTGACCACCTCTTCTTAAGAAATAATTTGTGTCCTAAAAATCCTATTCTATCAAAGCCACACAATTATATGTCCATTCAGTCATACAACTATCATCTGTTTGTCCATCTGTGCACATATGTATCCATTCATCCAGCTGTGACTCAGAGGGTATGGTAGTAGAAGACCAAGAGCATCTCAAATCTATAGTCTAAACAAAAATGTTTAGAAGGCAGTTTGCCAGTGTGACCAATAACAAACCAACGTTAATAGGTTCTCCTAAGACTCCCATAGCTATCGTGGCTCTTACTTGACTATTTAATACTTGATCAAAATAGGTGCAGGACCAATTTGGTGTCTGCCTTCTTGGGCCCTACGTCTAAGAGGCAATCTTGAGAAAGCCAGTTGGATAAAAGCACATTGCAACTACAGTTTGTGTGAGAGCCAAAGGCCAAACCAGGAACATGGCACAAGCTTGCCTATGAGAATGGAATATTGGCTCCAACAGTGTTAAAGATGCTATTCTCAGAAGGTTATTATGTTATTATCTGTGAAGCCACTGCTCAGTGTATCTCCTCATTAATTGTTGTATTTTGCAAATAGTATATTCCTGCACTAAGAAGCTTTATGTCACCTCAAGAAAAATGTTTCCTTTGACTATTCTCCATGAATTCATAAATCATATTGAATAAACTAAAATGAACATCTCTAGCTTAGAGAAACTACACAGGATTTTTAAATGAAAACTGTGTTTGATTTACTTCTTTTAATTAAACAGAAAACTCTCATGTTTCACATCATTAAAGCAGTAACACAGATTGTGTTGCCTTCTAAATGACTTCATCAACTTGGGCTGCTGTAACATATTACTGAAGGCAGGGTGGTTAAACAATAGACTTCTATTTATCAGAGTTGTTGAGGTTGGAAGTCTGAGATCAGCATATTAGCATGGTCAGATTATTGGGGAAAACCGTTATCTGGGTTCAGACTGCTTACTTCTCACTGTTTCCTTACCTGACTAAAAGGCCTCTCTGGCTCTTATTCTCCATCTAAGCACACTCCCGCCTTCATGAGAATACAACCCTCATGACCTCATCTAAGCCTGATTACAGAATCCATGCCTCTACATACCTTCTCATAGGGAATTAGACAGGTTGAATCTGGAAAGAACATGTGTAGTCTTTAGTCATGCTTTCCACCCAGCACAGTCTGAGTAATACCTGTGTAGAGCTAAATCATCTTAACAACTTTGTACGCGTGGCGAAGGACATTCACATTGTCTCATTTTGTATAATTGGTTGAATTCAGACAAATGAATTTCTTGTCATTCTCTCAAATCTGATTCACTTTGTTCATGGCTTAAGTGGCATCTGTGAACATTAGGCCTCTTTAAAAAATGACAGAAGATAATAAATGCTTCCAGAATTTGTTTTGCTGAAGTGAACTAATGACAGAGGACCATATGGTAAACTATATTTTTAATTACTTTTCAACAATGTTGAATGTTTTCTCTCCTTATTTTCATATTTAATGCTCTTGATCACATTTACCAAGAGTCTTCTTCAGGAGAACACAGCTTTTACATAACAACACATGAGTAACTTTATAGGCAATATCTATTATTGTGCATAAGCAGCACGCTTGTTCTCAGTACCTTCCAAGGAGAAATGCTCTCCTTTGCTCCCTAGGTTAAAATGACTACCATGTACATTTCCATCGCATTGAGGGCTTTTGTTTTACTTTTCTGATTTTCAAATTTATTATCTATGTTTTAAAATAAATTTTCAAGAGGGAGGGGGAACAGGGGTTGGTATGTAAAAGGAAAGAAAAACTTTTAATATAAAAACAATTATAAAATAAAATAAAATCCAAGGGGTGAAATTTCAAAATAAAATAAAATAAATTTTCTTGAGATTATAATTACCTCACTTCTTCCTTTTCTTACTGACCTCCGAGCCCTTTCATGTGTCACATCCTTTTGTTCTCTTGTGATTTTATGGACTCTTTTTCTTTAATTTTGCTTCTCTCTCTCTCTCTCTCTCTCTCTCTCTCTCTCCTAGATATATAAAGGCAACTTTCTTAGTCTGTATAATGTTACTTATATGTATATGTTTTTAATTGTTTTATTAACATGAATTTGGTGGCTCTATTTCAGTTTAAGAGCAGCTTAAGCAGTAAATGGTTATTAAATACCCAATTTTAAACCTAAGTTTTGAAACAATATATTTGATTTGAAGATATATATATATATATATATATATATATATATATATATATATATATATATATCATGTGTTTGTAGACTGAGGAACTAGTACTTTATTTGCAGTGAGTTGAAGTGAAATCTTTACTCAGATCCCTAGGTCAAAATATCCTAGAGCTCTGATTGTTCCTCCATGAGTAGGCAGAAATTACTCAAGGTAAAGGTGAGATAACAGTTAAAGTTACCTGTTAATGCTTTTAAATATTCATAGTCATAAGGAATTAAGATTAAGCGGCCATCTTTACTCTTTTGCAGACCAGCTATCATGCACCCTCCATTCCTGTCTTTGTCCCTACCTTTATGAAATGAAGCAGCATGGGGTTTTTGTTTGTTTGTTTGTTTGTTTTAGTCCCCTTTTTTGCTGCATGGTACAATTCCTTTGTGGGTACTCACTTATTACCTGTATAACAGTTATGGGGTTAAAGACTCAGGTATAACTGTGATCTCAGGAAGATTGCTATCTCTTTTTCTAGTGTGTGTGTGTGTGTGTGTGTGTGTGTGTACATATGTATGAGGCCAGAAGACAACCTCTCATGTCATTCTCAGAAATGCTGCATACTTCCTTTGAGTTAAGATCTCTTAATGGCCTGAGCTCATCAATGGGGTTAGACTGGCTGGCCAAAAATTCCTGCTGCATCCTGCCTATTCAGTGCTAAGATTACAAACAAAAGCCACCAAGACAGACATTTTTACATGGGGATCCTGCAAGTACTTTACAGACTGTGTGCACTATTTCCTTAGTCCCTTGACATCACTCTTAATGAAAAAGAAGTCTGCACAAATACAGAAAGTTCAAAGCAATATGTCTCTAGATTTCAAACCACAAAACGCTGATGATATTTCTGCATCTGAGTGTCCCAACTATTTTGATTATGAGTAAAATTTATTAGGGAGGACTTCTGACACACAATTCAAAGATTCTCCAAGCTTCCAAATCAACTGTAGCCTGGTCCATTACAAAAAAAGAAAAGCTATTAGAAATACATAAATATATTCACACATATATGTAATTGTGTGTTTGTGTGTAAAATATTTTCTTCTCTCATCTGCTCTACAAAGTCTACTTTGGTTATCTTCTCTTGACTAAGGTAATGTATTTTGATTGGTTTATTTTATCTCTACCTGTCTGGTTGGCTCAGGCATTTCCATCTAGGGTTACTCACCAGTCTGTGAATATAACCTTATTTAGAAATTAAGTGTTTGTATCCCAGTGAAGTTAAAATGAAAGTTCTGAGTTAGGCAAGACCTTTAACCTTATCTTTAAGTAAGGCAGGGTGGGATTTGGAAGGGAGGCACAGACAGACAGAGGGAAGGAGCCAGTTGAAGATAGACACAGAGGCAGCTACAAGCCCAGGTATGAAGGGGTTCCCTGGAATCACTCAAAATTGGAATAAGTGAGAGGAATTGGCCCCCCAAACTTTCCCAGCAGGGACACTGGTCAGCTGACACTTTGACTTAGAACTTCCTTGGTTTACACTGCAGAACAGTGAGTGGCACCAGATTAAATAGAAATGGGCCTTAACCACACTGCTGTAACAAGTGCCATGGGCTCCTAATGCAATATTGGCATCTGGGCATGAGAACACACACGTTCATTGCTATACTCTGGTGAAGAAGTCGTGTGCACGAGTCCTTTCCTCTGGTAGGAACAGGTGCAGACAACCATTCAGAGGCCA
Source organism: Peromyscus eremicus (assembly GCF_949786415.1). NCBI lineage: Eukaryota > Metazoa > Chordata > Mammalia > Rodentia > Cricetidae > Peromyscus > Peromyscus eremicus. The sequence continues at coordinate 7,663,962 of NC_081435.1, forward strand.
ATCCTTGAGATGCCTGAAGCAGGGCATTCAACCATCTAACTCCATGAGATCTCGAGCTCCTCATGCTAGTACGGACTCTGCTGGGAACATTAGGTTGTTTGAAGGGCTTACCTTTGGCGGCAGTTGGTGTTCTGGCTGAGCTATCACTGTGATGATCGCTGCCTCATTGACACAGCTGCAAACAGGTACAGTCAGGGCAGCAGAAAGCTAAAAAAGCAGTGCACACTTGCGAAATGGTGAGGCCAAATTTTTAGGAAAAGAATAAAGAAAGAAATAATATCAAAAAGTCAGCCAGATTTGTATTAAAATATGCAATCTCCGTGTGCAGTGTTGTGCCTTTGTACATTTATGTCTTTGTATGCATCTGTCTGGGTGTTTTCTAACCCATCGCTCTACAAGCATGCTAGCAACAGGCCGAGGCCCACAGATGCATTGAGATTCCCTGCCAACTCAAAGACTGCAAAACAGAGGTGACACTTCATCCCCATTTCCTGCATGCATATGGTTGTGTGATGTGAGCATTTACCAACCTTTTTACTGAGGTTCTAGACTCCCTGATGCTTCCCTACCGTCCAGGCAGCCAGCTTCTCTTCTGCTGGAGAGAGACAATAAAGTTCTCCACAACAATCAGAACACATTCACTTAAAAGGGCTTAGAGATCCTGGCAGTGGAGGAAACCAAACCATCAAACATCTTCCCTTCAAATTTCTTCTCTTCCCTTATGGTCTCTTTGCACAGAATTCTTGGAAGGGAAGATTTCATGGTTGCCACAGCCTGTTAGTCCTGCATTCCTCTTAAGGCTCAAAGCTCAACTTTGCCTTTTCTATTAAGGCACCTTCTCAAAAGACTCATTCTCAGAAGCTCTTCCATGTTCTCCAGCTGTTGTGCCCCGCTTTTCTCGGCTCTTTCTTTCTCTAATCATCTCTGGCACGGCTTGCCTCCTGCTTCATGTTGCTACCAGAAATAGCCCACTCAGCAGCTGGTCTCTGAAGAAAAAGGTTGCTGCTAATCTTGCCATGTGACATTGCTCCTGCAGGTAGGAGGGATCACTTTGGCAAGGGAGTTTTGGTGGCAAAGGAGTGGGTTAGGTGAAACTGTGAGCTTGTACTTGGTCCAAAGCCTAAACAACTTTACCTTGGCCCTCACAACAACCCTCCAAAGAGTATTTTCTGAACTTTCCTTGGCTCCAAGAAGTGCACATGGGAAGCAACCATAACTGAGCTATAAAAATTGCTAGGGAGAGCAGGGCAGGTATTTCAGTCCATAAAGTGTTTCCCAGAGCAATCATGAAGTCCTGAGTTTGATTCCCAGAAACCAAGCAATAAAGTGGGGAATGGGTACAAATCTATAGTACTGGGAGGCAGAGATATACCAATCCATGGAACTCACTGGCAACCAGCCCGACCTAACAGAAATGTTCCGTGTCAGTGAAGAAGCCTTGTCTTCAAAACAAGGTGGATGGCACATGAGGAATGCCACTTAGGGTTGAACTCTCCACATACACATACACAGACACACATCTGTGCTACCCAGTATGAACACACACACACACACACACACACACACACACACACACACACATACACACACACACACGCACACACAGAGGCTCCAGCAAAGATGATATCAGGTTGACCAGTTGAATTCTTTGCTTATCTACGGCGAGTAACAAAGTACTTTGAAAGTGGTGGATTCTGCTGTTAAACAGAGCAGAGTTGAGATTTTTGTGTTTAAATCTTTGAATCTCCATTATTTTGTAATATTGATTACATATTGATCTACTTTCCAAGTAGGAAAGTGAAGAACAGTCAATACATTTAAAAGGTGACAAGCCAAAGGCTTTTTGATACTCCAGGTAAGAAATTCTATTGAATATGCGGTCTTCAGATGCACTGTCTATATGGCACCAGGTCTAAAAGCTACTTTGCAAGATATTATGCAGCTACCATGTGAAGTGACTAAAGGAAACATTTTAAAATGCATTTCCTTACAAAGACAGAGCTATGAAATCCCTTGTTTTTTTGTATTCTGGCCATGTATTAAAATATAGCAGCTCTCTTTAATTCTCCACAGAAGAATATGATTTCAGCTAGTATCATCACTATCATCTCCATTGTTACATTCCAACACCATCTCAAACATTATCTAAGATCCTGTGCCGAAGTCATCCTTGGCCTCTACATGGCGTCTGACAGAAGTTTGGCTTTTCACTGGGGCTTTGGCACTAATCAAATGAATTGCTAATCAAATGAATTGCTAAGGATTACCTTCTTCTATAATCTGTTTGGAAACAGTGGCCTAAGCTCGTTTCAGATTTCCTTCCAGTTGGGAAGGTGAAGATGTCTCATTGCTCTGGTGTGCTGCAGTCTCTGGTGTAAAAACCGTTTCCAGCAGTGGGAAATGGGCAGTAGAGAATGTGAATTTTAAATACCATTACTCACAGGGATACCCAGAGGACTGTGCCAGGCCCCAGCAGGGGTCTGTTTGGCACTAAGAGTTAGAGAACCAAATAGCACATGGTGACCACTGAACCCAGGCCAGTTTAGAGGCCACTGCCACAGGCCCTGGTTCTTTTTAAATTTTGTAATTTGCAGTAAGAGAAATTCTAGTGTTTCCTGGCTCAGTTTAGCTTCCAAATTGAGGTGGGAAATACAAATGAGGAAACTTATTAGGAGTGAAGTACCTTTTCAGAGTGCTACTGGTAGCAGGTTGAGGTCTGCTATCTTCCTATAGCAATGTAAATCTGTCATCTTCAGGATAGAATATGGCCAGAAAGACAAACACATGGAAATCCCAGGAGGAATAAAGCCCCGAGCACAAAAACTGTGAAATAAGGAGCAGCTGACCAGACTGTCAAAGGCTACCACTGTGGGAATTCTCTAGTCTCTGTGGGATATCAGCAAAGTGTGCATCAGGCAATATGGGAAGGTATTTGTTCCCTCTTTATTTATGGTGTCTTACAAGTGTTTCCTGTGTGTGGCTGAACCATGAAAACACTCTAAACTATATGAACAAGTCCTAGCAATGGGGAAATACAGCTTTAAAACTCACATATTAATTATGCTGTATATATATGACAACCAAAGTAAACGATCATTTCATTGGCAATCTGTGTACAATCTGTTTCATAGCATATGTAGTAAAAATATGAAATATATGAAAAAAATAGCTAGTTCTGTATCATTCTGATACAGTTCTGAAGGAAATTTAACATTCTCTGGCACAGATTTCTAGTGTCCTTCATTTTGATTTTGATGGAAATTTATGATGGTGAGAAAAAAATCATTATCTTTGTCAAGAAAGTGGTTGCCAGGTGTTGACTTAATGATAGGGAGGAGTGGGTGAAAATGGCCCAGGGAGTGGTTTTAATAAGTGTGAGTACAGTTCATGAAAATTTGCAGGCTGAACAAAATTTCTGAATGCTTAATGATTTTGGAAAGCTTTTTGCAAGGTTGACATAGACAGCTGCAATTATCTGTCCCTTCCTACATGCTTGCCTGAAAGTGAATGCTCTTTCTTAATTGGGTGAGCAGTTTGTATTCAGAGATTTTTTAAAGGACTGACTTCACTTTTCTTATTTAATTCACAAGACCAGAGTGTCCTCTGCGATCCATTATTATATGAGTTGCAAAATCAAGTAATATCTATTTCAAGGACCCAGGAAGCTGCCTATGCTTTGTGCTCCCTGGTTTTGCTTGTCACCATTCCAAGTAGATGTTTCAAAAGCCAAATAATAATAATAATAATAATAATAATAATAATAAAAAATAATAATAATAAAATGAAATGAACATCTTAAATACAGAATGCGGAAAGAATCCCTTCCCTGTTCCTCAAATGCTTCTCTTAATCTAGAAATTGATTGCAACACTCAACCTCATTTAGTTGTGTGCATTTGGAGACCAAGGTTTAATGTTAGTTATCTTCCTCAATTGCTTTCTATCCCACATATTTTATCTATCTATCTATCTATCTATCTATCTATCTATCTATCTATCTATGATCTATCTATCTATCTATCTATCTATCTATCTATCTATCTATCTATCTATCTACCATCTATGTTTCTATATCTATTTATTGTTGTACATTGTGACTTTATGTGTCATATATACATTCTCATGTGTAGATGTGTGTGTGAAGGTGCAGATATACTTATGTGCATGTGAGGGTCAAGGCCAGAGGTCAATGTTGGGTTCCTTTCTCAATCTCTTATCCACCATAATATGCAGAAAGTGTCTCTCCTGAATGTCTTTACCTGAATGTTGCCTAAATGGCCTGTTTATCTGGATTTTGAGCTCCATGAAGCTGCCTGTTTCTGACACCTTGATGCCAGTATTACAGGAAAATGATATATAGCCCAGATTTTTACATGGGTGCTGGAGTTCCTAAATTAGGTATGCGTACTGGCGTAACTACTCTACTGACTGAGCCCTTTCCCCAGGTTACCTCCACCTTACTGAAGTTAGAGTTCATGAATTTGGCTGGACTTCTAAGCCAGCACTCCCTTCTAGGCCAGGAATCCTCCTGCCTCCATTTCTCCAGTTCTGGGATTACTGTCACCTGCTACTATACCCAGGTTTTATGTGAGTGCTGAGGATTAAGTCCCAGGTTCTTATTATTGCACAGCAACCTCTTTACCTGCTGAGCTATCTTCTGTTCTCAAGTCAACTACATTTTAAAAGTTAATACCTAATTTATAGTGTCCTTTTTTATAGGTGGATAAATGCCTGGTCAGAGTAAGACAGAGGATAAAGGTACAAAGAAGAGATGTGTATTAATTAGACATATCTGGAATATATCAGTTATTAATAGAATGAGCATTCTAATGAAAATATAGACCTATTAGAAATAATCTGTTGGGAAATCAAATAATAGATGTTTAAGGACAAGATTTTAGACTTCGTTGAAAGATGTATTACATCTAGCTATTGAAACAACTTGATTAACCATAAAAGAACATTTCCTTTCCAATGCCATCCTCTCACAAAGCTTTTCTCAGAAGACTAATTTCACATCGTTCTGTAACTGCGCGGTCTTGAAGAACTATTTCCTGCAAGAATTCTTCTGCAATATATTTTTTTCCAAATGCCAAAGCACAGGTGGAATAAGTACGATGGCTTACTAAAATTTGAGATGAGCCAATAATAGACATTTTCTTGAAAAACATCTAATTTGAAACTTACAGGTATAAACATCAAAGCTGTTCTAATAGTACTGAAAAATGGGGAAAATGAAGAGAATAAGGTGAAAAAAATATGGTAAACTTTAAAAGTTTCATAGTGTTTTTTACCTGCAGCTAGTTCTCTAGGGAATAATCACAATCATCATAAAATACATATGAATGTGTCTAACCTACAATTGACTGTGTTCTTCTTTAGGATCATTTTTGATGTATAAATCTGATGGATATATTGCATTTTTTTTAAAGATTTTTTTTATTTATTATGTATACAGTGTTCTGCCTGCATGTATGCCTACAGGCCAGAAGAGGGTACCAGATCTCATTACAGATGGTTGTGAGCCACCATGTGGTTGCTGGGAATTGAACTCAGGTCTTCTGGAAAAGCAGTCAGTGCTCTTAACCTCTGAGCCATCTCTCCAGCCCTATACTGCATTTTTTAAGTCTCTATTTTTGAATATAAAGTTACTCCCAACAAGTCATAATTATGATTACTACTGTGAAAATTCTGCCAATGGCACTGCCAGAACCTACAAGCCCTTAGCTCTATTTTTATGGACATATAACAGTAAGTGACCTTAGCCTTCCCAGTTACTTTGTTTGCCAAATAATAACACTGATAGCTTTAACAGGATAATAGGGAATAGCAAATTTGCAACTGTGGATGAATTCTTTAAAAATCAGTAATTAATGAAAACAAACATGTTTATCTGTAAGAAAACAATTAAGGATTGTCCATGTAGCCTAAGACTTATATGTGGAATTAAGTCTCTATGGCCACATACATTTAAGCTTGATGAATTTTAGGGAGTTTCTCCTTACTAAAAATTACAATCAATTCAAACTAATAATGGACTGTTTCAACTCAGTGGAAGCTAAAAACAGTTGTATACACTTACTGGTCATTATTTTACCATAGAACTTATAAGACAATCTCATATTTTCCTGTCTGTTGGCTGTTTACATGCACTTGCACATACATGACTAACTATTTCCGCCTACTTCTACAGAAAGCTGTGAACACTATGCTTACTTCAGAGAAAGCACAGGTAGGGCTCACTCACAAGCATGGATCTAAAAGTCTATCTATGCTTACAAATTGAAAAATGTTAGAGATACAGGTTAAATTCCGTAACTTTACATGATCCTGGTGGAATCTTATGATGTATGATAACAAAACAAACCTTGAAGTTTTCTTCCCCCTCTCACTCCTTCCTTTCTTTCCTTTGCCCTCCATTTCTCCCCATCTATCTTTTATTACTCTGTGCTCTATGGTCCCTCTAGACTCCCCAGTACAATTCACATGTAATTTTTTAGCATAGGTTAATTTCCATGGAAAAACTTGCAAATATTTGTTAGAATCATTTCTATCAATGAGAGATTTTAATGAACTTTCTGGTTTATTGATGGAAATTTATATCTAGTGACAGAAGACAATCACAATCTCCAAAATTTTTTAAAATACATTTGTTAAATTATTTTTTAATGTTTTTTTTTTCTCTCGGTCTGAGAATGAACTTGAGAAGGATCTGGGAGTGTCTACTCCATGAAAAGTTCAGGTGAAAAGAAAGGGCAAGATTATTTTCTCTATAAAAGTCTAATTGGGATGAATCATTGTCATTACCTGTTTTTTTTTTTTTCCATTTACCTCCTCCAATAGCTTTATAAATATCTAGGTATTTTAAAAATGGAATGAGATATCACTATCTGAGGAACAGTGGAAATCATGCATCATTAAAGAGGTAGACATGCTTGATTGGAATGGCAAAGGAGGCAATTAGAGTGGTCTCAGGCAGAGGGAGAAGGCTCACACTTGTAATCCCACCATCCAGGAAGCTGACACCCAAGGATCCTGGCTAGTATAAGCTGAAGAGTAATACACTGTCTTAAAACAACTTCTAGAACAAAATAAACCTTTCAAATGTAACACCTAGTATTTGAAGATTTGTCCAATTTTAGGCAAACCACTTAGTGAAGATCTTTTTTCTTTTTCCTTCCCCTTACTTCCCTTCCCTTCTTTTTTTTTCTGTTGTGTCTTGGTTTTGTTGTTGTTATTTTAAAATACAGCTCTCAACTCAAAGGGATTAAGATTGTATTTTGTTGCCCAGGTGGGGTGCAGAGCCCACTCTCTTGTGTGCTGTAGCTGGTGAGGGTCAGGGCTAACACTAGAGGTAACCCTCTTTTGGGGGTTTCATATAAGACAGCCCTGTGGGCCTGAGAGCAGGAGAGCTGATCTCTCCCCCATCGTATGCCCCCTCCAGCCATCGGGAGAGAGGAACCTGGACCTCATCTGAGCAAAACAGTAGAGCTGGCCCTGGTGATGTGAGTGTGGCTGATCCAGATCTGAGGACCTGAGAGTGGGAGAATTGGCCCTGTTCCTTGCTGCAGGCTCCATTGGATGAGCTAACCTAGGTAGGCAGTGCTGGAGAGTCTGCCTGGGTAGTGATGATGAAGGAAAGCTGGTAGGCTGACCAACCCAGCTACCACCCAGGCCCAGAACCAGGGCTAAGAATTGGCCACCCCAACATCATCTACAAACTGTTGGAGCATGTGAAGGGAATAAACCTATAGATTCAATACAGCAGGATCACCATGTCACAGGACAACAGGATATCCAAGAGGAGCCCCAGTGAGAACCTGTAGCTAGAGTTTTCCTGCCTAGCCCACAGTCAGGACAAATCTCTCTCACCCGCCAGTCCCACAGCGGTTCAGACCCAGCCAAATAAACACAGAGACTTATATTGGTTACAAACTGTATGGCTGTGGCAGGCTTCTTGCTAACTGTTCTTATAGCTTAAATTAATCCATTTCTATAAATCTATACCTTGCCACGTGGCTCGTGGCTTACCGGCATCTTCACATGTGTTTGTCATCATGGCGGCTGGCAGTGTCTCTGACTCAGCCTTCCACTTCCCAGCTTTATTCTCCTCCTTGTCCCGCCTATACTTCCTGCCTGGCCACTGGCCAATCAGTGATTTATTTATTGACCAATCAGCAACACACTTGACATACAGACCATCTCACAGCAAGAACCCATTGTCAATGGTGTAGCAGAAACTAGAGACCTCCAGTCAGACCAATGACTTATGGCAATGAACACATGCAAGTAAAAATGAATGGACTAAAGGGTAACCTGTGTGACTCAATGGACCACACCACAATGGCAGAGGGCAGATTCAAGAAGATGGGGAGATAAGTGAAATTGGAATGCATGATGTGAAATCCATGAAGAATCCAAAGTTTTTAAAAAATTAGTTTATTCTGAGTCAAATGAGTGACCATGGCCCAGGCACATAGATTCTAGTTTTCCCACATAACATGCTCCAAAGGGGAAATGGTTTCTTAAAAATTTTATAGTTACAGAACAAAATAAATGCATACCTCCAGGTATTTTCCCAAATATATTAATGAGAAAATATGGTATGAGGATTTACTGCAAAACAGAGATAACTCTGTTAGAGATTTAAAGTATTGTTGGACGGCATTCTTAAACCTTTGGGTTGGTGGATCCCAGTGAAGTTAATAGAGTTCAAAGCTTTTACTTGATACTCAGTAGGTTTTTATGTCACAGACATGGGCAATAAATGACCATTAAAGAGACCATATAGAGATGAAGATAATTTGGCTCAGGGAACACCAAAGAAGAGAGTGTAGAAGGACTGTAATAGAAGCATAATAATGAAGAGCATGTGAAATGCCGTCCTTTAGATATAACGTGGCCATTGCAACTATCAATACACAGCATCTGTGAATGCCTGCATAAGAATCACACTAAAAATACATGAAAATAGAACTGCTTAAGAAGAAGTGGTCAGCAGGAATTAAAGGGAGGGTGATGAGAAAGGATAACAGAGGTGAACCTGAGCACAATGCCTTGTATGAATGCAAGAGATTATCAAAATATTAAAATAGGGAAAAGATGAGAAATGATCAAAGTGAACATTGTACTTAAGATGAAATTCATACTGCACTGCAAAATTGTTAAAAAGAGCTTCCTTTGTACTTAGTACAGGGCTGAGCAGTATATAAACACTTTAAAGCAGTCATCTGAGGAATCTGTATTTGTCATGTTTTTGGAAGAAGAAGAGACACTTGTTGTGCTTTGGAGCCAGCGACCTTGATGCTGTTCTCCACAGCTCAGCTTTAACAGTGCACAGGATTGAGGGCATGTTCTGTGCCAGACATACTTGTAAAGCTAATGAAGACCCTGGATTCTCTCAAAATTGCCAAACTTAAAGGTCAACATTAGATAGAAAATTTCTCCCCTTTCCACACACAAGGATCCTCCTCATCCTCCTTTTTCACCTCCTTTACATCATCTTCCCACTCTTCCTATCTTTCCTCCTTTTCCTCCTCCTCCCCACTCTCCCCCTCTGTTATTCCCTCATCTTTTAATCTCAGAGTGAAACTCAAAGGCTTTTCCAAGAGTCATGTGCACAGCTACCCCATCTGAGTCCTCCTTGGGCTTGCTCTTACTCTCACCCTATTATTGTGTTATCTGTTACTCTGTGTCTACAGCTATGATGTATTTTGGGACACTTTATTTGGGGGCATGCTGTGATATGCTTAATTTAAGCAGTTCTAGTTTTATAAGAAAATTGGTGGTTCCAAAACCATAGAACAAATTTGTAAATTATGGAATAGAGGTTGGTATAACTAGAGTTACTGAGGCTTATTCTAGCATTTCTGATTACGTTTCAAATCCTAGTGTTGCTAATAACATGGGATTTAAAATTGGTTTGTTTTCTAATGGGGGGGTGGACAATGGATTTGGATGTGAAGAGAGGTGGGGAGGATTGGGGAGGAGTTGGAGAGGGAAAAATATAATCAGAATATATTGTTTGAAAAAAATCTAATTTCAATAAAAGAAAGATAGAAAAAAAAATAAAATTGTCAAGCTTTCAAATAAAGCACAGCCCCTTTGCTTTCTCTACTGATATGATTTTGAAGAAATATTGCATAGTGACAATGATATTCATCATGATTCTTGAAAACACATGTCCTACCCTTGGGTCTTTTTTTGTTTTGTTTTGTTTTGTTTTGTTTTGTATTTTTGAGACAAGGTTTCTCTGTGTAACTTTGGTGCCTGTCCTGGATCTTGCTCTGTAGACCAGGCTGGCCTCGAACTCACAGAGATCTGCCTTGGTCTGCCTCCTGAGTGCTGGGATTAAAGGTGTGTGCCACCACTGCCTGGCTACACTTGGTTCTTATAAAGGTTGAAAGAAAATATAAAGCAATACCTTAGGTGAGTAGTCTCAGTCAATGAGACCAAGTAGACCATACTTTTTCCTAAAATGAGTCTCCAATCTTGGGTTTGTTTCACTGAATTCTCTGCCATTCATTTTCTTTTTAAGAAAGTTTCATTTATTCTAAAGAGATTGTATTCACAAACCTAACATTGAGAAAATATTCTCCAAGACACCAAAGACTCCATTCAATATTCTCTAATGTACTGCACTTCAGCAACAACTGCAGTGTGAGTGCATGCTTGGAGTGATGTATCACAGATAGAGATGTTAATCATTCAAGGGGGAGAGTCTACACCTATGTAGGAAGAACAGTTGTATTTGACAAAGATCAACTAACTCTGTCACATTTTTGTCTGAGCCCACCCCGCCCCCAAGAAGTAACTTAACACACACAACATGTACACACACACACACACACACACACACACACACACACACACACTAAAATAAAACTTGAACATCTTATAGATGGATATCTAATCATTTATAGGGAATAACTTATAGATTCATCAAATGTTATGGCAATAATGATTGAGTGACTAAAATATTTTAGTTATGATGATCTGGTTTTTCTTCAGCTAAGTATGTGCTATGACTTTGATATGTAAACATCCTTTGCATTGAATGAAACAATATGACGCCTCCATCTAGGCTCCTCCATAAAGAAAATTATTTCTCTATTGCTGCTGCAGCATCCAGGAGATGTCAGTTTCCAGTCCCATGTATTGTGAAGATGCAAAAACAAAACTTTGTGAATTATTTAAAAGGTATAGAATACAAAATTTTAAAAAGCGTGTAAATATTCAATGACCAACAAATCATCAAACATTCAATAAACAGAAGAAATGTATGCTGTGGAATGCTGCTCTGTATGCTGTGAATGTGTGTTGCTCTGATTGGTTGATAAATAAAATGCTGATTGGCCAGTACTCAGGCAGGAAGTATAGACGAGATAAGCAGACATGGAGAATTCTGGGAAGAGGAAGGCTAAGTCAGGAGTCACCAGCCAGACACAGAGGAAGCAAGATGTCAAAGCAGAACTGAGAAAAGGTATCAAACTACGTGGCTAAACATAGATAAGAATTATGGATTAAATTGAGTGTAAGAGCTAGTCAGTAATAAGCCTGAGCTAATGGCCAACCAGTTATAAATACTATTAAGCCTTAGTATGATTATTTTATAAGCAGCTGAGGGACCGCGGGCTTGGTGAGACCAGAGAAAAACTACAGTATAATTAACATTAATTAAAACTTGTCCTCTCTCCTGGGGATACAGTTCAGTATGTGACTGGCTGGCATGCACACGTTCCTGGGTTTTATCTCTAGCACTGCACATGATTTGTGTGTTTTCTTCTGTATACATATACATATACATATATATATATACATATACATATACATATACATACAAGCATAGGAATAAGGACTAAATATTTTCTTTTTTATAACATCGTTTTTATAAAATTCATCCTATTGCTTTATTATATCTCTTTCCCTTTTCTCTTTATGCTTATTTGATTATATATGCTTTATGTATTCATAGCCATTTAGAAAAGTTTACTTACTGTTCACAAAATCTGTTGTCTCTGAATCTCCATTATTTGACTTTCTTACCTATTTAGCAGATTTTATTGCTCTTTTATGTTTTATATTAATGGTCTTTTATATTGTAAGAAATTACCCCAAAATTTAAAATGTAAAGCAATGAATAGTTATCATCGCAAATACTGAAACATTATCTGGGCATCAGGGGTATGGCTGTGGCTTAGTTGGGGACTGGGGCTCAGGGTGGTCCTTGAGGAAACAGATGGACTGTCAAACAGAGCTATGGTCATTTATGAGTCTGAACAGCTACTTTTAAGCCCATTCACTCGGCTGTTAGCAGGAGGCTTCAGTGACTGATTATTTCACATGTGCCTCTTTCTAGCCACTAACACAATGGCATAGCTGCTGATTCCCATAATATCTGCAGATGAGAAAGACAGGAAACAGTAGGGAGGGAGGGAGAAGTAAGAGGAGGGAAGGGAGGAGAGAAGGCAAATGGAGAAAGAGAGAAAGAGAGAGAGAGAGAGAGAGAGAGAGAGAGAGAGAATTTCTATGATCTAAAATTCATTATGTATTTCTGATTTATTTTGCACTAATGATCCTGCTTCCTCAGCCTCTGTAATTCTGGGGAAACAAGCATGCAGCACACATCCAGCTGATAATTTGAATAGCTTCCTGTCTATTAACTTTCTGTTTACAAAAAGTCCTCCTAATACATGGAGAATGCTGATGTAGGTGGATACATGGATACCAGCCACCAGAGATCACTGGCGGTTAAATCCTACATGCATGAAATGGTTTGTCCTCATATGCTCACATTGTAATTTCCCATTGTTTATCTATCACTTACTACTTTTAAACACTATTGAGAGTTGTTTGTGATACAATTACATTTCTGTTGGTACAGTCTTATGGGGCTTTTGGTAATACATTTTATTTTTAATCATTTAATTTCATATCAATTTCTTGATTAACATACACAGAAGGATTTCATTATGTTATTTTCACATTGTCCATCACTGATCTCCTGTCTGCTTCCATGGTACATGTGTTCTATTACCATTGATTTCACCCTTCCTATGCATTTAGACATCTTGATCCCTCTCCCAGATACTTTTCTCTTTTTATTTCTTATATGCACTTAAATGGACACATATAGATATATAATGTTGCGGTGATCGTCTCATATCCAAATGTCTTAAAGCCTTTATTAAAGAGGGCATCAATATTGCCAGTATTACCCTTTCCTAAGGGGAGTATTATGATCAGTTGTTAAATTGTTGACTTCAGAGGGTTTCATCACCTTTGGTATACAGCAGAGCCTCTTGTCATTTGCTTAACAGGTCCTTCACACCACTGAAAAATGCCAGATTACATATGCATAATATAAATGTACATACACTTCTTAGGCATAAGTACATGGGCTAATTGGTACTTCACCCTGAATTCTAAAGTAGAGAATATACCATTGATGCATGTGTTATGAAAACCATCTTAAACCATTCTCTTTACATTATACTTTAAAACAAAAAAAAAATGTAGTGTATGTGAAAACAAAGTTGGAATTCAGATATCAGATGTTTGGTAAATGAGGCAACTATTAGTTAAATTTTTGATTAAGAAGTAGAGAATTGCCGGGCGGTGGTGGCGCACGCCTTTAATCCCAGCACTCGGGAGGCAGAGCCAGGCAGATCTCTGTGAGTTCGAGGCCAGCCTGGGCTACCAAGTGAGTCCCAGGAAAGGTGCAAAGCTACACAGAGAAACCCTGTCTTGAAAAACCAAAAAAAAAAAAAAAAAAAGAAGTAGAGAATTGAGAAAAATTGTAGCATTATTTAAGTGGATGAAAATAATTTGGATATTAATTTTTTTAATTGTTGCTTTTTGTTGCAGTAACAGAATGAACTAGGTTTCTATATAAATTCAGTGTTTTTGTGATATGATGTACCATGCAGTTTTACATAAATGAACACAAATAGAAGATAGCCCATCTCCAATGAAAAAAAAGGAGGTTTGTTTGAAGTACATTTTACACTCTATTTCAATCATATTCCATTTTATTACGGTCCTTGTATCTTTTAGGCACACACTCATTTCCCCCTCAGCACTAGTATAGTAAAATACTTTCAAAAAATAAAATTCACAAACTTTTGCATACACAGACTGTGGTGTCATCTCATATTTTCAACTATGTCTAAGGACTTTGCCATTAATATCAGGTTAATGAATTCACTGGTATTCCATAGCATGTTGCTTCAGTATATTGTGGATAGACAATCCAAGATTCTATCTTATATGAATGCAGAGTTATATTTGTAATTGTTCAGGATAATTTAAAACTAAGTAGCACATTTCTCTCTAAATGCATATTCTTACATAACAGTTTCCATAAATATGCCAAAGCAAAATAGAGAGTTCTGCATTGTGACAAATTTTATTTATTTAATTGTTCTAAGACAAAGTTAACATTTGTGGAGCAAGAAGACTTATTATTCTAAACACAGAGCCAAAGGAGTGTTCGTGGAGAGTGCTGGAAATGTTAGATAAGCCTGTAGTGATGGGCAGCACAACACTGGCTGTACTCAAGCTATCTCGTGTGAGTCTTTGTTATTTTGCTTTATTGCTAAAGGGAAATTTATTAAGTGAGAAGAAAATTCAGACTAAAGAATCAATTGCTTCCCTTCATATTCAGCATGATAAGCTCCCCATGTTTTTTGTTTAGCATGATGATACAGGCTGCAGGATAAATCATTTGAGCATTCAAAGATGCTTTACTTAAACAAAATTAGATATTGGTGGCTATAGTTACAACTACAAGAAATAAAGGACACATGGCGACTCTCTCACTGAACACATTCTTCTCCCTGCTCCTGCTGGGCTAGTCCTGAGCTCACCAGAGACTGGCTCAGGAGCTGGGTTTTTTTTATACCAATTAGCAAGGTGACCTTTTCGAATAACCAGTGGCTTTGCTTTTTTTAAAAAATGCAGAAATTGTAAGGCAGCATATGTGGAACATGGAGATTGAACAAGGGAGTAGGATAAATGCAATTTTGGACTACAAGTCTGCCGTTTTACAACAGATTTGCACTTCCGTTTGTAAAGCTGGATTCAGTAGAGGCACACACTGTGGCTTTTCTATGATGTGGTGGAGTCAGGACTATTCTTTCACTAATAAAGTCCCAATTATGTGAGAAATACAAAAAAAAAAAATAATCAACGACTTTTACACACACATCATCACAGATCCAAAAGACATTTGTTCATCCAAAAATATGGAACTTCTCTAGTATTATGTATTTTTAAAAATTATTTTCCAGGTATTAATTAGTGGATCAGTCAAGATTCTCAAATTTTGAATTCATAACAATTTGGAAATCCTTAAACAAGTCCTCCAAGGAAATATCACTAAGAAATCCATAAGCATGAAAACAAAGAGACCAAAACATGACAGGTCAGCATAACTGTTTAGAAATAAATTAGTGAGGTGGATTAAAAGATATATGGGACCTTCCTTATGTTACTTAATTCCCTTCTTTCCTGCCTTACCCTTTGAAAAGAAAGCTAATGATGTCAGTCTCATAGAGCTATTATGAGGAGTGACATAAAATAAGTTATGCAAAATACAGTTTTACTAGCATATAACAATTGTTCAAAAATATTTGCTGAATAGATGCACGGATGAATCTTCCTGCCAGGCTTCACCATTAAATCATCTTTCTTTACAAGGATTAAAGAAAATGACATTTTCTCCCTGTAGGTTGCCATTATTCATTTACTATACTTCCTTACTGACTGAAATGATTTTTTTAGTCAATCATCAACTTTATTGAATATACTTAGCATTCTAAATTATAGCTATATATGTACAATTCCAGACTGTAAATTCAAATACAAAACATAAGAGACAGGACTGTTTGCATATTGACATATCTTTGAGACTAGCCTTGTATACTGTTCAAAATGTTTACCATTAAAGGAGGACTCAAGAATCTGTTCCTAACTCTTTTTCTATCATCTATCTATCTATCTATCTATCTATCTATCTATCTATCTATCTATCTATCTATATCTATCCATCTATCTATCTAATCTATCATCTATCATTGTTACCTATCTATCTATCTATCCATCTATCATCATCTATTTCTTCACTCATTCAACTATCATCTATCCACCAACCCATGTCTCCATCCATCAGTTATTCACCTATCGTTTATTTAACCATATATCAATTTGTCTATCATTTACACCTATCATCTATCTATCTATCTATCTATCTATCTATCTATCTATCTATCTATCTATCTACTATCTGTTACCTGTTTGTCTATCATATGTTTATCTGTCATCCACTCTGATTTGTCTATTGTCTATTTACCATCTAATAATCATATAAAATTAGTGAGAAAATATCTGCATTGAGAGTTAAACTCTAGCAGAGGGAAAATGAAAGAAATTTTATGAAGAATGGGTTTAGAATTCAAAATCCTGAATTTTCATTTCAATGTAATTTCCTTAGTCTGTGGTATTATGACTTGACTATGATTAAAGCATGTCTTCCAAGGATCAATATGTTGAAATGTAGTATTTTTATGTGGTATACAAATAATAAAAAATGTAATCTATGATATTTAGAAATGGCTCCTTTAATAGGTAAATAGGATCAGATAACATTATTAGGGCAGAGTTTCCATGATTGAATGCTAGTGTTGTTCTACCATGAGGTAAAGAACCTGAAGGAGACACATATATACATTTGCATAGTTCTTGTTTCTCTCCACATGATGGCCTTTGCTATTTCAGACTCTGACATCAAGACAGCTGCTATTGGAAAAATGAATGGAACAAGAAAAATCATCTTGAGTGAGGTAACACAGACCCAGAAAGGTAAACATGGTATCCATTTGCTTCTATGTGGTTATTATCCATTAAATAAATGATAACAAAGCAACAATCTGAGGTTAGGTATACAGCAAGGAACTGGGTGGGGGAACGCATAGATGTCTCTAGGAGGGGTAAAAGAATAGGTTTTGTAGGTGGACTGGGACAAGGGGACTGGAATGGGAAGATCAGATCGGGAGAGGGAGAGTAGTTGGGGTTGAGGGAGAGAATTCAAGGAGAAATAGCTAGAAGTGATGGGCATTTGAGGGGTGGTATGGAAACCTAGTGCAGTGAAGACTTCCTAAAATACATGAAGGCAATCCTATGAAGTCTCCAATAATGAGGAAGATGGAATCCCCATAGACCATCTCTTGTCACCAAGTGAAGCTTTCAGTACCTGGACTGGGTTACATCTAATTGAGTTGTTGGCCAAGGAAGGGGTCTCTTTGAAGTCCCCAAACAGATCAAGCCTTTGCTGAGAGAATAAATTGCTTTCCACAAACTGACGACAACAAGATCTCATTGCTGAGGAAAATGCCCACACAACACATTGAACCTGGAGAGGTCAAACTGGTGTCTTTCATATGGGAAGGTACTCTGCAGACTACCATAAAAGAAATGTAAACACCAACCCCACAAAACATTTTATCTTCAATCTGTCCTGTCTGCAAAATATGCTATGGCAATAGCAGCACAAATCTTGTGGGCGTGACCAACCAATGTCTGATTTAAGGCCCACTCTATGAGATGGAACCCACACTTAACACTGCTTGAGTGACCAAGACACAGAGACTAATATCCCAGAGACCTTGAGTAAAACCAAATACTACTGGTCTAAAAAAAAAAAAAAAAGTAACAATAAAATGACTCCTAATGATATCCTGCTATATTCATAGATCAGTGCCATGTTCAGTCATTATCAGGAACCTTCCTCTTGTAGCAGATGGGACCAAATACAGAGACCTATAGCCAGACATCACACACACACACACAGAGAGAGAGAGAGAGAGAGAGAGAGAGAGAGAGAGAGAGAGAGAGAGAGAGAGACCTTGGGACCCACAGCTATAAATGGGGTGTCTCCAACAAATCCCACCTCTCTGAGCAGGTGTAAAGAGTGTAAGAGCCAGAGGAGACGGAGCACTCCAGGAGAGCAAGGCCCTCTAAATCAACTGAGCAAAACCCGTATGAACTCACAGAGACTGGAGCAACAAGCGCAGGTCCTACATGGGTCTGCACCAGGTCCTCTGTGTAGATATTGTAGCTTTCAGTTCGGTATTTTTATGGGGCTCCTCAGTGTGTGAAAGAAGGGGTCTCTGACTCTTGTGCCCTTGCTTAGGGTTCTTTTCCTTCGGTTGGTTCATTTTGTTCAACTTTGATGTGATGGTTTTTGTTTTATCTTATATTTTATTTTGTTATGTTTGATTGTTATCTCCTAGAAGACTGTTCTTTTCTAATGGGAGACAGAAAGAAAGTGGATCCAGATGGGAGGGCAGGTGGGCAGGAACTGGGAGGAGTAGAGAAGAGGAAAACTGTAATCAGGATATATTGAATGAGAAAAGAATCAATTTTTAATAAAAGAGGAAAATTTTCAAAAACAAAAGAAATCTTTCAGTACATATGTAGCCTTACAACTATATACTGTGAGTTAAGTGTATCTTCTCCCTTAGTAAAGTTTCCCCAAACTCAGGTGTTTTGCTGTACTAGGTATAAAACAGACCTATGTAGATGACTTTAAACAACTTCAACATGTTGAGGTCCCTCCCCTTGTTAACTGAAAACACAGAAGATGAACAGAAAAATGTCTTAAATTTGTTTGGAGAACCATATAAAACCCTCATTCACGGTCGTTATAATGGGGCGGTCATCTCCCAATGCTATGAAGGCATGCAGCCAGGCCCATTCTGATATCCAGACAGGAGTGTGGGACTGTCCTGCCCTTCCCTTCCCTTCATCCCTTTTACACACATGGCCCCCAAAACTGCACCCAGGGGCTTGGCATAGTGGGCATTTGTATATTCTTGAAGTCAAGAACATTCCAATTGAATCTGCTTATTTTTTCTTTAAATTTCTGACCATGATTCTTAGTAGGAATCATAATGTTAAACTTTCCTTAAGGTGAGTCTGTCATTTTCCCCACATTTTTATGTCTGTATATTGGCAATTTCACAAATTTAGTTACATTTAATATTAAGCTAGAAGCTGGTACTCTTTTCTAAGGGAAGCTGATGTGAGCTTGTTAGTCACAGCGCAGAAGGTGTTCAGGAAAGGCCTCCAAGAAAACCTATTGCTTTGTCTCCACCCTCATATCATTCATTTTATAGCTACCAAATAATCCTCTGGGTTTTCTGAACATATATTTGTATTTTATAAAATATAAATTCTGTAACAGCAAAACTATGTTTCTTTTTAAAAAAAATTCAATTGATCATGGCATTTATAAGACTAAATAAAATTAACAAGATTAAAATAAATACTACAGAATTGAAATGAAAGGGTAAAAAGGAAAACAGTATTAAATTACTTAATTTTTCTAAATAAATGTATTTTTATTTAAGGAATACGAGAAGCATATATAAAAGTCGAGGTAAAATTATGAACTTCATAATACTGACATCAAGATCAAAATCACTAATAACCATGAAATAGCCTTTTGGATCCGTCCTGCCTGACAGCATTTAACTTTTGCTAAAGATGAAGAAAATAGCTGCAGACATGTGAGTTTAGGCAATAAACTAGAGCAACGTCAAGGGAAAAACATATATATGCTTTTAGTTTTATTGCATGATGTATAACCTAGAAATCTCTCACATGATGTATTCAAAAAGGCAGATGAGAGGATGTTTACATTTAAAATTGTTTGCCAGAGAACAAAATAAAGCACAGCCATATGCTCAGTTGGAAAGAGAGTGAAAAATAGAGACAACACTGTATGGTAGGGATATGAATTACAAATATAAAAGTATAGATACAAGTCACAAACACTTAAAGTGAAAGATTACAAAAGCTTTACCTTGCCATGTTGTGTGTATGTGTGTGCATGCGCTCCTGTGTGTGTGCACTCATATGTGTGTGTGCATGTGAGTGTGCATGTGTGTGTACTCTCATGTGTGTGCTCGTGTGTGTATGTGCACTCATGTGTGTGTCTGCTCATATGTGTGTGTGTGTGTGTGTGTGTGTGTGTGTGTGTGTGTACCTCTTTATGTCCTGAAAACTTGTATGCATAGTAAAAGCTTAGATACATACTTCAGGAGGAAAGCCATAATATCCATGATGTGCTCCTTGGGAATGAGGGAATGAGCATATAGAGTGGGAAAGAAAATTGGATCATGGAGGGAAAGGAACGGCATTTCAAAATTACTTATAAAATTATAATAAAAATAAAACAGCATGCTGATAGATTCTCCACAGTGCCTCTCCAAGCAGTCCTTTAGGTCTCCCATACATGATTTAAGAAACATGAAATAGTGACTGTTATTTATTCAGACCTCAGTGTGTGCTGCTTTATTTTACCTGGGCTGCATAAAACTAGAAAAACTTCTCAATGACAGTTGATTACTATGACCTCTAGAATGTATTAGAAACATTTGTTTGACACCTGCTTCACAATACACAATCTTTAGATTCTGTACTCATAGGAGAAATAGCCTCTCCCTTTAAAAGGACTAATGGAATAGGGATTAACACATTGAATGTTGAATTCTGGCTATAACATTTCCCAAAGTTGTTACCAACAAATGGTGTTCTCTGAATCCTTTCCAAATGCTTTTTCATATTTGCATGTTTAAAAAGCCTTGTATATCCCACAAAAGGAATAGACTAAGAATGTACCGACCATGTATATTAGGAAGTACACATATAATCATTCAATATTACACTCTTGAGATAAGGACTCAGGATGGCTGGCAGTGCAATTTATATTTTTTAATAACATCTTTCCCCCTTTTCTTGGCTATGCTATTTCAGTCTTTCTGATATAAGTGAAATAAATGCGTGCATAGGAGATGATCCATATACCTTCTCCTTATTCACAAAACAGTGAATCAGTTTCTGCCAGATCTTGGTTGTTTACTGAGGTTTCTGAAGTTAAACGAGAATGAGGTATGTCTCCTATGGTGCGTTTTTCTCCTGGAAAATTACAGTCCATGTAATGCAGTTTCTGATTATAATAAGCTCTAGAGGAAAGCTATAGATTATGACTGGAAGTATTCAGGTAGAGTTTACAACCAAGAGCAGAGGAAAAAGAAGCAGAAAAGAACAATTTCACTACTTTTTATGATAGCCAAGGGATGTTTATAGAAGCAAATTTATATTACTATTTTTAGAAAATATGGTTTGTATAAAGCACACAAATGTCAATTTCTTAAACATTGAAACTGATCAGTTGGTTGATTTTTCACTTAGCTAAAAACATACCAGAAGGTGTGTGCAAGTAGAATGGAGGTGGTGGTAGCCTGCTGTTCATGCTAGTGTTTTAATTGTAAATGAGAGATAAAGAATTTTAGAATGAGACATGATTGGTCTGGTAATAAGAAAAAGCCTTAAGACACATTTTTCAAATTTGGACTCATGTTTAAGGCTCTTTTAGATGCTGAAAATGAGAAACAACATGAGCAAGCAGATATTGAAAGTAATTTGTAAGGGGTAACAATGCAGCCAGGCAAGCTCTGTGCTCTTGCTGAGTATTACAGGGATAGAGCTGGCAGAGACAAGAAGCGAACTGAGAAAATTGGTTGATTCCACCTGCTCCGTTTAAGAGATAAGCTTTCATGAAACACTTGGTACTCAGCAGTAGAACCTTGTGTGCCTCTGCAGGAAGCAGAGCACAGGATGGTATCAGTCTTGGGAATTCATGCCAAACCAGAGATGATCATTCTTGTTTTCTTCTGAGGTAGAGGAAAGCATGCCAAAAACTGAGGTAATGTCTGTTATTAGTTGTTTAAGGGTACTGGATTTTGTCACAGTTTTTATATGCTTTAGAGTTAGATATCCAACACATATAGTTTAAGAATACATATGATTAAAAATATATAGTCACACATATGAAATTTGCCTGTTTTAGTGAGAACAAAACCTGGATTAGTGCAAACATCTGGAACTAATTTTACACTTGATGTATTCAAATCAGCAATTAAGGTCTAGAGGGAGATAGTCTCACTATAGGCCTAGAGAAAATAAGACATAGAAATGACTATGGACGGCAATCATAGTCTCTCTAAAATAAGTGCCCTAAGCACTAGAATTGTCTAATTGATAATGTGTGGTTGAGAATATAAATTTAAGTGTAAGAGACAGATATTACCTGCACTAGTATATTTTATTTTTAGTTATTTTTCATATAATATATTTTGATTGGGTTAAAACCCTCCCCAAGTCATCCCTGATCCTCCCTACATCCCTCCCCACCAAATTTCTTGCTCTTTCTGTCTCTCTCTAAAACAAACAAGGAAAAAAACCCCAAAATCAAATAAAAATAAAATACCAATAAGACAAAAATTGACAAAGCAAAACACTTCCACCCCACTAAATTAAAAACAACAACCAACCCATGGCTTTTGTTTTCTCTTGGCCAACTGCTCCTGGGCATGAAGCATGCCCTTGATTGAATCTGGTCCTGTGTGATGCCATTTTATGTGAGTTCATCTGAGCATCAGTTCTGTTGTATCTGGAAGACGTTGTTACCTCAGAGTCATCCACTGCCTCTGGCTCTTCAAATCTTTCCAAAGTCTAGCTGGTGTCCCACCCTAAGCTGGTGCTTCTTCACCTCTACTGCCTAACATTCATGGTACTAGAAGGTACTCTGTATGTTCCTGGAAGGGAAAAGTCATCATCAGTATCACTCAGCTATAAAATCTGTGACCTACAATGACCTGCCTGAAGGATATACTGGTGTAATAGTGGAACAAATGTCATGGGAGTGACCAACCAGTCTTTAAAAATATTGGATTTAAGGCCCATTCCAAGAGGGAGACTCTTTTCTTGACTAAAGTAGGCTGAAGTGGTCAAGAACCCGACACTATGTTGGTCACAGGCCTAGCGGGAAATCTACTGCTTTTATTCAGCTAAAGGAACATTGCAATAAAATGGCTCCTAATGACATATTGCTCTACACATCAATAAGTGTCTCAGTAAACCCTCATAAGAGAAGTTTTTTGCATTAGATGAAAATTATCACATAGACCTACAACTGGACAATATGTACAGAGTGAAAGATTTTGTGACATTCAGTCCTAAATGGGATGTCTTCATCAAATCTCTCCCCTCAAGGCTCAGCGATCTGTATGGGTGAGAAGACAGGAAGATTGTAAAAGCCTACATAAGTTTTGATTTCTGGGTCATAGTCTAAACATCCTGAATTTGTAATACTCCTTTATAGATATAGAGGTTATATTTGATATTTATAAAATCCTTTCTGTCCTATATGGTACATAACGTCTGTCTAATGAATGCCATTATAATTTTATTATGGAATAATCTATTTGAAAATTGGTTGCACTATAAAATTACTCTAACATAAGGGACTCATTTGGATTTGGAGTCTGGATTTTTCATCTGTCCACCTATAGTGTGCTTATTTATTTATAGTCAATGTACATGCAAATGTTTATTTGATAATGTTGGTAATTCTTCAAAACCTTTATGTGCTTCTATCTGAACCCAGAGTCCCCTATCATCCTCGGTGGCAATAATAATCTGGAATTATTTCATATACAATTTTATGCTTTTCATTTTTAAACACTTATGTTTTTACATAGTGCATAATTTACTTTTCATGTCTTATAGTTAACATAACTGGAAGCATTCTGCATGAATTCTTCTGTTACTTTAGTCAATATTCTTTGAGATCCTAAAGCTTTGGCTTCCTCATTTGTTACCAAATTTATATACCACACAAATGTTTCAAGACTGATTTTTTGTTGTGGAAGTTTGTGTTGTCTGTAGTGTATTTTAACAACAAACAGCGCTTCTAGAAACATTGTTATCACATCTCAGTTGATACATATTTGTATTCATATACACAATATGCATACCTCACACAGATTTTCCTAGGATGCATTTCTGTAAATAGAGCTTCTGGATTTTATAATAAGTCTATCTTCAAGTTTACTACATAATACCTCATTAGTTTTCAATGGGACTATACCAATCTACACTCATACAGAACAATGATAATTAAATGACTTTCATGTTGTTTTGGTATATACAAATCCATGAATTGAATAGAAAATTCCAAAAACTAATTTTTAATAATGTGGGGCTTGATTTATGAAGTGATATATGGCAGATCAAAAAGAGTTGCCAGGTAACTGTTGATCCACATAGAGAAATGTAGTGGGTAGCCATTCCAGTTTTGATCTGGAAGTTCCAACCCCCATTGAGGCTTCAGTAACTGTCACGCCTACAAGGCAGGGCCAAGAGAGGACCCTGAAGACCCTAGATCCAGATGGGCCGGCTCTCTTGGTTCCTGGACCCTGGATGCTGGAGGTAGACCAAGCAGAGTTCTCCAGAGAACACTGCTGGACTGCGCTATGCCTTTTCCAGACTCTGTAAACTATCCATTCGCTTGTAAGTTACCCCACAAAATAAATCTCCCTTTTAACTACGTGGAGTAGCCTTAACCATTTCATCAATATCTGGTGCCCAACTGGAATCTAGGTCTCAGATTCTACTTTATATGAGACCATATGTTACTTCCAGGAGTATTAAGGGTTTTCACGCCAAAAGCAATAGCATAATATTTTAAAAAATTATAGAACAAACTAATTTCATAACTTCAGCAAAAAACCACTTTTTGGTGGAAACAAGTACTAAGTGCAAAGTTAGTTGAACTTACATAGTCTAATATAGACTGTTCATTAAGGAACACATAAAGGGCAAAAAGAGCAAAGAGGTATTAGGATTTTTTCTATCTAGCTATCTACTTATCTATCTATCATCTATCAATCTATCTACAACTATCTATCTATCTATCTATCTATCTATCTATCTATCTATCTATCTATCTATATGCATATGTACGAGTAAAGCCTAAATATTGCAAATATTTAAATTCCATTAAGAAACAAATGGATGTATCAGGATGGAACCAAGCAGTTATTTCCTAGCAGGAGCCACTGATTATTTTCTTATGCATGTCCACATAGTAAACACGAACTACTTTGTGTTCCATATATGATCTATCAAATATATATATATATATATATATATATATATATATGTGTGTGTGTGTGTGTGTGTGTGTGTGTATGTTAATGACACAATTATATGAATAAAATCTTTAAAATATTCTATATATGTAGATACACAATCATGATTTAGAAAAGGTAGACATTCACAGACTATTTCTGTCCCATAAATTATGTTATTTTCTTCATTAAATTTTGTATTTTATTTTATGTGTTCAGGGATTTTGCTTGCATGCATATCTCTGCACCACTTACATTCCTCGTGCCAGAGGAGGCCGGGTGAGGGTATCTGATCTGGAGCTGAAGTTACAGACAGTTGTGAGCCAACACACAGGTGCTGGGTACTGAACTCCAAACTGGTTCCTCTGAAAGAGCAACCATTGCTCTTAACCTCTGAGTCATCTCTTTAGCTCCTCATTTCTTTAAAACAAAGCTATATGCTTTCAGTCCTCACATAGAATTTCACATATCACTGTACAGGAGCTTCGCAATGGGGGACCCCGGCACAGTTTTGCCAGTATGTACAAAGGTATGAGACAGGAAAAGAATTTCACCTTTTTTTTTTTTTTTTTCATTCTTTAAAACTCCATTGGCCTGTCCAGGTGCTCATTTCCCCATCAGGTTCCTGGGAAGCTTCCAGGTTGTAGGACTGAGGGCCAAATCTCTCAGAACAATCAAAACATGTTTTCAAATCTTCTTTATCCACCTTGCCCCCATCCCCTTCTTCTCTTGAAACTTCCTTGAGTACATCTACAAATTAATGGAGATAAGAAGAGGACACCAGTGACTACTGGGGTCAGTTCCTCTCCTCACTAGGTTTCACACTTCCATACCACATATCATAGCTCACATCTACCTTGAAAGTATGCTCCCTGCATTTTCTTTGGTCGGTATGACAGAATTCCCTACACCTTCTGAGTGTGCTACACGTCCTCACCCTCAGCCCTGTTGCTTAGTCCTGGGAAGGACGCAAGGCAGAAACAGAACTGCACCCCTTGCTCTCTGATCCCACTTGACTTCTGGGTTGGGAACACTGACTGTGCATATATACACATATATTTAAGGTTAAATCAGAAATTTTCAGATGATAGACCTTTTAGGGAGAAAGCCAACGTTGAGGTCTGATTCCTACCGTTCACTGGGAAATATGTGAGGTACACTTGTCCTCCTCTGGATTTGGGCATTGTCAGAGTCAAATATCACGTAGCAGGCCCCTGGTCTTTATAGTCAGTACTGCAAAACCAATATCTTACCACAATTAATAGCTAATCTGTTGGCGCCAGTCAACTACTTGATCTCTGGTTGGTTCATAATATGTCACCCAACTTATAGAACACAGAAAAGTTGTCAAACTTCTTAGTTCCCAGCTAAGTGCTAAGGATGCTCTGCCATTTTCCTATACTTATCTGACTAGAACACTGGTTTATGCCCAGCTGGAAAACTATGCTGGAAGATACCCATGAGTGGCAGGTTATGGACTTATAGTTATTCTTCCTCATGCTCTAGGCTATCATGCCTGACTGGCTAGCATGTGTCCTGGTGGTCATCTAGGGCCACCCATTTCAGGGTTGGGTTATTGAAATAATGCTTGTCTTTCTGAGTGCTAGATACCAGAGTCCTTAGTGCCCTGCAGCACATCTGAATTTGCCTTCTCTGCCTAGACGACAAGAAGCATCTGCCTCTGTCATATTTCTCTTCTCTCAAATACATGCTTAGCCTTGGAAATGCCTGCAGATTTCGTGCTTCACCTGGCAATGGTGAGGTGGTAGAGAGTTTCTCGTCAATACAAGTATTGCACAAGCACTTGATCTTGGGAACAGAGCCAAGGTGCAGCTTGTTATGCAGCTGAATGTACAGACAATCCTATCCTTTTGATCCTTCTTGAAGCCAGAGCCTGTGAGTTTCTTTATCCAGGTGCAGAGGTCAGCATCAATCTGAGGTCATATTTTGGCAGGAACCAGGTCTTGAACTAGAGTACCTTGTTGACCTGTCTGTAACTTATGATTAGGAGAAGGAACTATGTGGGCTGAAGATCTGATAGATGGATCAGAACTGTACTCTACTGATGAGAGCATTAAAGTCCATAAGTAGTTAGAGCTGATGACCAATTGAAGGTAAGGTAGATTCTCTAATCATCCCACCAGTCAGTATAATAACTCCCTTTGATATTATCAAAGGCCTTGATCTGATCCAGCATTAACAGCTTATGGTGCTGGCAGTATGACATCATGATTAATAGGATAAGATCTTACATCTTTATACAGAAGACACATTTTTAAATTTATCATTTTTTGCTTATTTTCTAGAATGAAGGAAAGAATAGCTCATGATAGGCACAATAACGTTCTTTTTATCAAACCTATATTTCAAAATGCCATAAACAAACAACTTTATCAAAAGCTAGTTCCCAAATTTTAGAAGACAACAGGAACCAGTATGGTGGCTCAGTTATTCTGGAAATTTCTTTGAGAGGTGAAGCCCTATCAGCACCTTCCTTCTAAATTAAAGCCAGAGACTGTGGGGGAAATTGCTGGTTTCCTGTATGTTCTTGTCCTCCTTATATAAAAGCCTCCTGGAAATCTGATACCAAGTTCCTTGACTTCCTAGAAACTTTGAGATACAGGGAAAACCAGTATTGGAGAACTTTTATTTATTTCTAATAGGTATGAAGAAGGTTAGTTGGGTATTATTGACCTGAGTGTAATAATGTCCCTCAAGGCTAACCTTTAAATCTTTATATGCTCAGTAATTCAAGCTATGCAGAGCATCTTGCTCTGTCTTTAGGAATATTATAAAGTTCCATAAAGCTATAATAAAAAGAGTGGCAGAAAAGGGCAAATGGAAATTACCTTTTTTTTCTGTAACAGCTCTGTGGGGCATTAAACATGCTTAGTTTACTCAAATAACGTCCTTTGTCAGTCTGCAGAGACTTTCCTAAAAGAAATACTGCAGAAGGAATCTCTTTATCAATCCAAGGAATCACATTTCCCCTTTCATTAATAAAACATAAATCAGCATTTTAGTTTGACTGAGATTAGTACACCTATACTGCCAAAACTGTTTATAAGAGCCTAAAGAGTGATTCTGTAAAAACAGCTTTGTAGCGTGGTGTTTTCATTAGTTTTTTATGAACTCAATTATTATATTCTATGCTGTTTATATAATGAATTATAGTTATTAAATCTTGCTTTTTACTCCTCCTAACTTTTGGTGAACGAAATGCATAAACTTTTGACTTAGTAGATTAAATCTTAAGCCACCATTCCTTGAGCACTTTCTGTTTTAGAAAAGGATTTTCTGGAAAGGAAATATATCATAAATGGCCCTGGCACTATCGAAAACAAAAACCAAAACCAAAACAAAACTAACTAATAAACAAAAAACAAAATTGCGTTATTAACACTGAGGCCCAGACTAGCTCACCTTAGTTTATTAAGCATTTAGATCATTTAAGAACTTGTTATCACTCTCTGGAGCTGGCAGGAGGACTCAGTGGGAAAGGGTGAATGTCTGCTCCTAAGGCAGCTGACCAGGATCTGATCCACATGTTGGAAGGAGAAAACCAACTCCCATGGTTTGTTTTATGACTTCCACACTTGTGCCCATGCAAACAAAATAATACATAAATATAGACTAAAATAAATTCTATCTCTTTTGTAGGTATACATGCTTATATATGAGCATAATTACAATTATGCCAAAGCTGCCATCACTATGGAATATATCAGAATAGATGTCACAGTTCCCTTAATATTAGATTGTTTAGTGTACATTGTTACAACAGAACTTTTAAAAAATTAGTTGTGCTTAGAAAATTAGAAAAATATTCTTTCATAGTCTGACAAAGTGTATGTAGTTTTCAAGAAATATTGGAAACCAGCAAACTTACAGAATAATGTACAAGGGATCAAATTCAGCAAAAAAGCCAAGGTTGTCTCTGGTAATAGTTTAATTCTACATTATTCTACAGATTTCAGTAATGAAAGCCAGATAAGACAAATGGATGGTACCTTATGAAGCCAGAAGGAAAAGAGAAATTATCTTTGTATACAGATGATGAGTGACAGGTGAGAATTAACAGAACATTAGTACATACTCAACAGAGTCACCAAATAATCCAAAGATTATTCCCAGGGTTAACTTTAGCAACAGATATGCAAACTTCTCACAATAAGATTACAAAATATTTCTCTAACTCCTGAAAACATCAAGGAAGACTTAATTAAAATGTGATTTTTAAAAAAGGGTTCATGGAAAATGTCTCATTTTTAAGTAAGGGTAAATCTCAACCAATGTTATAATTGTTTATTTTACAAATTGGAGAATCTAGCTAAATTGGGCTGAGGGTGTAGTTCAGTGATAGAGTAGACGCAAGGCCAGAGGTTTAATCCTCAGCACCTTTTATTAGTGAAAAAAAGCAACTCTAATTAAGACTATGTAGTTTTAATACTGAGACACAAAGAGACTATCCAATTGAAGGGAGAGCCAAGAAAATGACAACTGGTGTATCCACTTCTATGCAAAGTTGACATGTAAGAGGAAGAAATAAAATCATTGCAGAAATGAAGCAATTATACATCACAGTGGGCCACACAAGCAAATCTAAGATGTTAATGATCCTTAAGTAAAATTCCAAAAGTTAATATTTAAAACACTCTTCTAGCAAGCCCCAAGTATAGGAATACATATTTAACAAGCCACAGAAACCAAACAGAGATAATTTGCTAGACTGATTAAATAAATATTGTTTCTCTTCAACAGAAAGAATTATCAACTAATAATGTTAAGCTAGGATAATATATACCTCATGTATATTATCACATGGGATTCTATTAAAACTCTGATTTAATCAACATTTATAAAGTTACAAAATCAATAAGTAAAACAGATGAAATAATTGCAGTACATCCAGAGAATATGGCAAACTAGTCACAAAGGCTATTGAGAAGTAGAGTTTGAAAGAGAATCATTCATTTTATGTATAATCTATGCTCATCTTTTCTAGCAATGGGAAAAATGAAAGTAAAAATAAATAGCATTTTATATTCATCATTTTATATTCATTGGCACATTTTCCCAATTCTCAAAAAATTTACTGAGGAATGCTTAGAGGGACTCCTTTGTAGTATAAATTGTTTCATTTACTTTAAGGAATACATTCACAGTACCTATTAGACTTCAGGATCTGGTGTCAGGTATATATATATTTCTATATCATGTGTATATGGGGATAAATATAAAAGGTTGTTATTTTGATATTGATTATAACACGTTTTTTGCAAATGACTTGATCATAAACAGATTATAAACTTCTGTATATTCAAAGCATCATATAATACAGCCACTCAGACAAATGAATTAGTATTGTTATTGGCAAGCATTGATCTCAGAAACACCACACTATATAGCATGGATGGCATGAAATATGTGTCCAATACATTAACATCAAAAACATTACAACACTACATTTTTACAGGTAACCAAGTTTTCATTGCTTCCTATGCTAAGCAAAATTCTGTAAGTAGGCCATAAATGTTTTCAAGTAATGTTTTAAACAGTGAGAGTGAAATTAACACAAGGGATTACTTTCCTAAAATTTTAGGAGAATTG
Organism: Peromyscus eremicus; assembly: GCF_949786415.1. NCBI lineage: Eukaryota > Metazoa > Chordata > Mammalia > Rodentia > Cricetidae > Peromyscus > Peromyscus eremicus. The sequence continues at coordinate 7,694,608 of NC_081435.1, forward strand.
TTGTCCTGGGCAAGGAGGAAATAACATAAAATCTGAAACAACTATCCAGGGACTCTAATTACACATCTAGTATTCAATGACTTAAAATGTGAAGCAAATTTAATAAAATATTGACTTAGAGATGCTAAACAATTCTATTCAGTTACATTTGTTTTTTGCATTCTCTCAACTTGCTTGAATATTTTTTAATTAAAATAATATGTAAATATTTAGAATTAATTAGAAAATATATTTAGATTATCTAAATATTTTAAATTTACACTGCTTCATGTTTTGGCCCCTACTTGTTGGAAATTTTATGGTTTCTCATTTTATTTTATATTGTCATTATATACATAGAATTTGAAAATTAGAAGATATTCCTAAAATTGCAAAATATCTGCTCATAATTTTATAATAAATTTGGAAAAACAAAAAGGCAACTTTAAAATATTTGGTAGATTTTTTCTGTACCCAAACTATCTTCTTGATTTAAGTAAGAAGTTTATAGTTTTTTTCCATACCTTAAACCTCTATTATTTCAAGTTGACCACTAGGAAATTAATTAAAGGAAGAGAGCCCAGAAATAATAAATGATTACAAAAATCTGAAATAATCTTACCTCTATCAGTGGTGTCAGATATAAGAAATTTCTGTTCAGTGCATAGCAACTGCATGCTTAGTTGTACTTTGCAGGTCTTTTTAGGGTTCAAAGACTCACTTCTCATCAGGGAGGCGCTATATTAAGAGCATATTCATAGAAGGAGGAAGAGGACGAGGAGGAGGAGGAGAACTAGGAGGAGGAAGAGGACAATCCTCTAGAAAAATGTGGTCATGTTATACACAGAGTTTAGACTTATGAGCACTGTTTAAAAAACCCTATGCTTTCTGTCAAAAGGACATAGGCATGCTGCACTATTTCACTAAAGTACAACTTACAAGTTTACAGAATATGTGTGCAAGTGTCCTAGTTTCTCTCTCTATTGCTGTGATAAAATGCTATGACGAAAGCATTATGGGAGAAAGGGTTTATTCTAGTTCAAAGTTTGAAGTACAGTCCACTAGGGCAGGCAAGACAGGGCAGCCTAAGCTTCAAGCAGCTGCTCACAATACCTCTACAGCCAGAAGAGAGTGACGGATGTATGCACGCACGTTCTCAGCTTGCTTTCTTCATTTTATACAGGCCAGGATCTCCTGCCCAGGTAAAGATCTCACCAAAATGACAATGGCTTTTCTCACAACAAATAATGAGACTATGATAATTCTGTACATGCATAATAAGAGGCTCACTCTCAAGAGATTTCAGATTCTGTTATGTTGACCCAGTAACCACTGCAGGACGTAAGAGATACAAAGATGTACAATTAGTGTTTTCATTGTGGACCTTAATTATGTTTTATGCTTAACAAATCATTCTAAGCAGTGAGTTGCTGCAACCCTTCAAAAATACAAGAGCAACATTGGTGTTTATCTTAGAAGGATGGGTTATTCTTAAAGCCTACAATTCCCTTAGGAGAGTCACTTTATCTTACACTACAAGGCCATTGATAATCTAAATAATGTGATCTAACCCCCTTGCATCCCACATGCAGACACACAAGGTATTGTCCCTATTTAGTTTATCATTAGCTACAACAGGAAACTGGAAAAAGCACAAATTTAGTGCTAACTTTTTAGCTGAGGAAAACGGGTCCCAACATTTGGTCAGAATAACTAGAAATGCAGACTGTTAGTTTGGGGATATTTTTTTCCCATGGATTTTTCTCTATAATATGTTTTATCTATTTATAAAGGTCACTTTTTACAAATAAATAATTTTTCAAAATTGATTCATGCTAACTCAAGTAAATAATTCTTCCTAGCATGGTTGGAATAAGATTTTCATGTCTCCTAGGGTAGGACTTGTTCATTTTTTTCTCTGCTTTATCTTGTTCATTTATTATTTTATTTTAAACAAAAAATGATCACTGACTTTTTCCATTCTGGTTTAGCTGCATGTGGACTACATGAGATTAGTTTAATGTATCAGGTCCCCAGAACATTTTTTTTTCATCTCAGATACTTGGTGTGTTTTGCATGTGTTAGGCACTGCTGGTAAAAATAGTCTATAAGCTGAACACACTCTGCACTATCACCACCCTGTTCTGTGGAAGCCCAGCACTGGTGGTCTTCTGGCATTCCCCCTTTAGGGGTACATAGTCTTGTTCTCTCTTAGAGGTAACGAGATGTTCTAAAGTATAACCTTAATTTTCCTGATGCCGCACAGGCAGAATTTGAAGAAATATACTGTAAATACCCTGGGAGCATATTACTTCCAATTTTTCAACCCTTCTAGACATCACATTTCCATACATATTTGTTCTGTATGAGACCGCCCCCAAACACCATGAAGTGGTGACTCTGGGGTAATAGAAGAGTCCTCCAGGCATTTTACTTGACAGGAGGGCTAACAAAGTGGGTTTCTGAGTCATTTTAATTGGCTTTTCTGCCAATCCTAGCAAGTTCTTTCTTTGTAACCAAAGCATTTTCAGTTATATGCATTGATTCCTGTAAAACTGATTTGGAGAGGGATCAAGAGACCATCTGTGAAAAGAATCTTGGATTTTCACCTGGGAAACCTAGAAGGAATTCTTTCTAATCTAGGTGTATCTATGGGTTATTCTGACCTTAGCCAGGAAATCTGACTCTGGGTACAAACCGTAAAGGAAAGTTGTTAGCCAGGTGTGATGGCACATGCCACTGTTCCTAACCACTCAGATAGTCAAGGTAGGAATATTGGAAATTTGAGGTCTCTCTGTGTTGGATGATAAGTTCAAGGCCAGCCTAGGGATGCTGGAGGCAGATACTGATTCAAAATAAAAGCATAACAAGGTGGGAGTCTAGGTCAGTAGGAGAACCATAATCTAGAGTTTGCAAGGCCCTGTATTCCATCCTTATTACTACTTTTTTAGTGTTGGTGTAGGAAGGAATATGAAAAGCAGCATGTTTTGGAACTACAAGAAATTATGCCAAAATTTAGAGACATAAAGTAGCACCGGAGATGCTGAGCCAGAAGAGTGCTGGGTAACATGCAGGAATTTCCGGATTTGCAAACCTTAGAAAGGCAGAGGAGAGGAATTTGGATTAAAGGGAGGCTTACAGGAGGCGGAGACAAAGCGATCTATTCCCTCTGGATCTGGTTTCATTTCAACTGAACTTGCCTTGGTAACTAGCCAAGGTGACTGTATACTGAAAATGAGTGTCTAAACTCAAAGCTGCAGACTAGGAGTGAAAAATAAAAGGATCTTTTAAGATACAGTTCTGAGCTTGCATATTTTTCAGATCCTCATAGAAAACAAAGATGTACTGTAAGAGCGATGTGTTTTCTTCTGTGTTCTATGGTGACCTGTGATGTAGCAGCAAACAAAGAGGCTGAAGACAAGGAGCAGTTCAGAAGAGCTTTTTCTAATTGTCCTTGTGGATACAGGGGTGGGGGTGGGGGACACAGCCTGGTGACAGGATGGAATGAAAGACAGACATGAAAAAGATGATATTTAAAAACAAAAATGGGTCTGCCTCTAGGGAAGAGCAATTGAGCATAACTGTTTAAGTGACACGATGGAATTATGTTGATCATTTCCCCCTGCTGCACATATGAATTATTCAGGGGATACTGGATTGGTTGCTTCATTGTAGTGAAACTGCATTTTTGCTTCCAGGCCTGGAAGAGGTGAGAGCAGTGCTGAGAACCAGAGAACCAGGGGCAAGGCACTTCAATAGTCTGAATGACAGAGGGTCTGGAGGACTGCAGCCTGAGAGACAGCTCCAGGTAAGAGTGATGTATGTTTCCTGTAACCCGGGAATTGAGCTACAACGTTGCAGGTATAATAAACTAAATTAACAGTATCAGCTAATAGCTTGGTCAACAGCATCATTAGTTCTATGTTGACTTTCCTCCTACAGAAATGAAAACCCTAACTTATGTCATTTATTTTATTTCTTTAGAAAGATTTGCTAGCAGCACAACAGAAAGGCAGTATACTGTACAACATAGCAAATAAATGTCTTCCTGACTTACGTAGTCTCTTGATTGTGTCTTTGACATATATTTTTCATGTTATAGAATGATAAATGCAACCTCTTCTTGGGACATCATTTGAGAAAACACGACAGATGGGGAATGCAAAATGCCCAGGAAATACGTCTGAGGTTACTGCTAAATTCTGCATTTTTTACAAGACATGTTTTGTTCACTTAGCATAGTAACTTTCACTTAATGGAAGGAAAGATGAGCATTGACTATTGAGGTCATCAGCTACATTAGACATTTCTCAGAAAAGAACACTATTTTCTTAAGAGGGTATTTCTTTGAAAATATTTATTAACCCAGCATAAACAATATTGTGTTAGCTCTATCCAACTAATAGGGATCACAGACATGAAACACTTTCTCAGGAGTCAGACCTGTGGTGCAGAGTCTCATATCCTTTCTAGAAACTGAGAAAACATGTGTCCTTTTATTTCTAGCTTCCAGAGGCCACCCATATTACATGGTTCATGGATCCTTTCTCAAAAGAACCTATTATTGGTTGAATATCTCCCATAAAGAATCTCTCCAACTTCCCCTTCCCATTTCCTTTTCCACATTTATAACCTTATGCTAAAGAATCACTCCCAATATTACAACGCTGACTTTCAGACTTAATTTCATCAGCTTCTTTAATTACTTCTTGCCATGTAATGTGACATATTCATAGCTTCCAACAATCAGGCCACGGGCATTCTGCATCCACTGTATTTCAATGAAGATTAAAGGAAGCAGTAGGTGAAGTGCTTTAAAGAGCTACTGGTATAGAATAATGCCAGAAGTGTCATAATACTGAAAGATGAAAGATGGAGGGTCAGTGTGAACACAGCAACTACCCGATTCAGCATGTTACAATATCTACAGTGTCAGTGAAGGGAGACACTATATATAGAATGGAGATGTGTGTGTGTGAGTGTTAGTGTGTGTGTGTCCATATATATATTGGCCAATCCACTACGAAAGGAGGTATTTACACCTAGAAGTGAATCTGAACAAGACTGACAAGGAAGTTCAATTCAAAGCTGACAGAGATCGATGCAGTATGTAGAGAAGTTTGAGCATGCCTGATGTCATGGGCATGTGATCTGTGCAATTACACAGATGGCTTTTATAGGTCCTCGTGGGTAAATTTATGTGATTTCATGGTTAATATGAAAGTTCAGATGCTTTTCTCTTTATTGAAGTATGGTAGGACACCAGGGTATGTGATGTGTGTTGAACTGGAAGACGTACACAATGTATGTGATATGATGTTCTTTTTCACCATTCACTCATGAAGCATTCATAAAATGTCATGAATATAATGTGTGAAAGTTCAGCGAAACCCAAAGTGCATTGAAAGGCAAGCATGCCATCCTGGGAACTACTCCATGATGACTACAGATGGTAAGAATATATTGTACATTTGTAAAGTGTAAGAGAGAATGCTTAAGAAAGGTTTTCATTACAAATAAAATGATACATTTTAGAGGAGGTGGTGAGATGGCTTAGCTAATAACAGTGCTTGCTGAGCAAGCCTGGTGGCTGAGTTCAGTGCTTGGAACCCATGTAAAGGTGCAAGCAGAGAGGCAGCTCCACTGACAGGTCCTCTGATCTCTCCATAGCATGCTATGGCGTGTGCGCCCTGCCTGCCCATCATACCTACACTGGCATCAACACAATAAACAGTAAAATGTTTAAAAATTAAGTCATGATACACTTTGAGGAGGTAAAATATATTCAATCCACAATAAAATTATGCAATATAAATGTTTGAATGTTACACGCACCCCACAACTTTTTATTTACTTACTTTTTTTTTTTTTATTTTGCAATACAATTCAGTTCTACATATCAGCCAAGGATTCCCTTGTTCTCCCCCCTCCCAACCCCCTCACCTTCCCCCCAGCACACCCCCCATTCCCACCTCCTCCAGGACAAAGCCTCCCCTGAGGACTGAGGTCAACCTGGTAGACTCAGTCCAGGCAGGTCCAGTCCCCTCCTCCCAGGCCGAGCCAAGCGTCCCTCCATAAGCCCCAGGTTTCAAACAGCCGACTCATGCAATGAGCATAGGACCCACCCGGTCCCACTGCCTGGATTCCTCCCAAACAGATCAAGCCAATCAACTGTCTCACCCATTCAGAGGGCCTGATCCAGTTGGGGACCCCCTCAGCCATTGGTTCATAGTTCATGTGTTTCCATGAGTGGGGGTAATGAAGGGCGAGGATCGAGGGAAAGACACCCCACAACTTTTATATTTTCTACATGTCAGTCAGAACCAGGAACCAGAGGCTGGATAGCCCAGAGACCTGGGATAGAACCAAACATGACTGGCCAAAAACAAAACAAACATCAATAAAATGATTCCTAGTGATATCCTGCTGTACTCATAGATTGGTGCCTAGCCCAGTTGTCATCAGAGAGGCTTCATCCACCAACTGATGGAAACAGATGCAGAGACCAAACATTAGGTGGAACTTGGAGAATCCTGTCTAAGGGGGGGAAAGAAGGATTGTAGGTGTCAGTGGTCAAGGATACCACAAGAAAACACACAAAATCAACTAACCTGGGCTCATAGGGCCTCCCTCACAAAGACTGAAGCGACCATCAGGAACCTTGCATGGATCTGACCTAGGCCCTCTGCATATGTGATATGTGTTATGGTTGTATAGCTTGTTGTTCTTACGGGACTCCTAACACTGGGAGCAGGGGCTGTCCGACTCTTTTGTTGGCTTTTGGAACCTTTTTTTTTTTTTTTCTCGTACTGGGTTGCTTCATCAAGCTTTACTATGAGGGCAGGTGTTTAGTCTTATTGAAACTTGATATGCCATGATTGGTTGATATCCCTGGGAGGCCTGCTCTTTTTTTGAAAGGAAACAGAGGAGGAGTATGACCAGGGGAAGAGGGAAGGTGGGGGAAAAGAGACTGGGAGGAGAAGAGGGAGCAGAAACTGAGGTTGGGTTGTGGTACATGAGAGAATAAATAAAAAAATATATTTTAAAATAAAAAAGGATATGTTTGTTCCTTGTTTTTGCAAGTGACATTCAAGGGAGACCACACTGTCCATTTGAGTTAGAACTTTCTTCAAACATGAAAAAAGTCAAGGCCCGCTGCACAGACCCTGCCAGTGATATGGAAGGCCAGAGGGAAAAGCCAGCACGTGCTTTCTTGTTTTCTTTTGGTCCTTTCTTCCTAATAAGTTAAAGGGGAGTGTCAGCCTAATATACATACTCTACAGTATTTCTCTATCAAGAAGAGAAATAAATTCAACTGGGCTAGCTTTGTGAACTACTTTCACTGTTCTGGAAAGAGAGAAACAAGTCCCAGGCCAGCTAAGGAATACAAATTACATGATTTTATTTCACTGATTCTGTGCTTTAGTTAAATGCTCTCCATTTACCCTTTACACTGTCGCTGTACTATATAAATACGACGAGCAACTGGTGCAATACTCGCTTGAATACAGTAACTCAATTTCACAAGTACATTATCAGGTTTTGTGGGGGGGAGGTTCTGTTTTTTGTTTTGTTTTATTTTTTTTTTAATTTTGGGTGAGTATCCTTGAATTTTAATTTTGCTTAAGTCAAAATCATGTAGCCAGCCAAGCATGCATGTGATAACCAGAGTCATATCACTTTTGGGGATTTCAGATCCCCTCCAACTAGTTACATAAACTTGGGTTGGTTATTTGACGATCACTTTTTACTTTTGCTTTCCTCAGGTGGGAATGAGGCTGGGTTGGGGGCTTCCGTAGGGAGGAATCTGGTGATCTACACATTGATTGCACTAGAAAGTGTGTTCCTCATGTGTATCATCTTCATCTGTTCTACCCATGTATCCAAAACCATGTCAGATGCACATTCAATCAAGCGATGATCTTCAAATAACAAATGTTCAGACTCATGTATGTCACAGCAGTATATGAATCAGAAGACTACAAACCTGGTAAAGGAGTGCTATTGGATGCATGCTTGTGATGTTTCATTAGTCATATGGTTTGTTAAAAGTATTGCATTGCCACTTTCTTTTAAAAAATAAGATGTATTTTTAATTATGTGTCTATGTTTGTAGCGGCGCTTGTATCTACGCACATGCATGCAGGCACCAGCAGAAGAGAGAAGCGGGCATCAGATTCCCTGGAGCTGGAGTTACAGGCAGCTGTGACCCAGCAGACAAGGGTATATGAATTGCTGAACACAGGTGCACTGCAAGAGTGACATTCTTACTGAGTCATCTCTGTAGACCTTGACTGTCACTTTCAACAAAATCTTGCTTTAACTACCAAAAATGTTGATGGAAGAGAAACGATAGGTAAGCAGATGGGGGGTGGGGTGGAGGTGGGGGTGGCTTAATTTTGCCAAAATATTGAGATTTAGAATATGTGTATTATAAAAGCAGGCTAAAAGGTAGATGTATGATTTAAAAGATATTGGGGAAAATACAAGTTTATCTGACTTTTTTGTTTTACATTAAGAACATTTATCTTTTGCATTCTACAAGCAGATTTTTTATAACTTTATACAGACATTATTGTTGCTATCTTAAGTGTATTAAGGAGACTTTTCTTTGTTATCATGTAAGTGTTAATTGTCCAAATGTCTGCTTGCCTATATGACATCTACAGAACAGATCATCAACAAATAATGTCACAGGGAATCATGGGATTAAGCTCCCAAACCTCCATTGAAACTCTGGTTTACTCAAGGTGTCATTCCCATCAGGAGTATTAGTTGAGATGTGAAGAAATCATTTGGAAGTCTTCCCAGCCATTGTAGAACAAAAGAGATACAAGGCTCTGGGCACTGCCAAGGAAGCCCTGTTGATGCCTTGCTGAACATCCAAGAAAGGAAAGGAGCTGCAGACCAACTATTTTCTTCCCACAGCTGAGCTTGAGCTGAGTCTTGATACAGATTTACCACTATAAATTTGACCATTAGTGTTTTGCTCTTGGGCACAGCCCTAATAGATTTATTTATACTCTACATCTATGAGATACTCCTGTTTTTCTGATCACTTCCAGACATACTTGAGATGGCTCACATACAACAGCAGAAAAGAACATAAATGGCACAGTACTGCTTCCCAAGTGTATATGCACTTGTATTGGCAGAGATAAGAGTGGTCCAAGGGACTGCTTTTCCTTTGAACAAATGTCACTATTACTTAAATAGACCATGACCAGCACAGTACAATCAGGCAGACAGAGTTTCCCAATGACTGAGCCTTGTAATAAGGAGCAAGGTCCCTGAAGTGTTGTCCAAATTAACTAAACAAAGAAAGATTTCATCGACACTGTCTAATACAAGACCAAATAGACTTCCTGTTGCCCGAAGGGAGGACTCTTACATGCACAGCATTGGCAGAAGCAAGTGTCTTCCAATTGGATACAAGGGACCTCAGACCAAATAATGATCTACGAATGCACTGAAGACCAAAATGAACACTGTCTAGTGAATTCAGAGAGTTTACATTTCACTTTCTCTGCTTCCATCCTGTCCAACAACCTACCTAACAATTGCATTTGTGTGTTGTCGCCTGAAGAGGAATGGGCCTGGAAATATGTACTAAATAAGCTTGTCCATTTTCTGCCATGCTGAACTTAGATAAACCACAGGATGTTTTAGTGTTTCATCTTTTTTAGTAAAAGTATTCGTATTAAAGATCTTATCCTGATGAGATTTGAGACTTGAGTAGTAATCAAATGATATTCTTCACATGAAAATCTGGAAAGGACATAAACTATTAGAAAATACAAGGTCAGTCCTAGTAATCAAATGATATTCTTCACATGAAAATCTGGAAAGGACATAAACTATTAGAAAATACAAGGTCAGTCCTCTGATGTTAAAGAATATGCTTGTAAGTTTTAGGTTTAATTACCATTATCTCTGATCTTCAGAAACGGAAAGTATATGGTCAGCAATAGGCTAACAACATTCTCACAGACATTTTGCAGAATGATATTCTTGAAGTGTTTGTGGTTAACTGTTCTGCTCTTTCATTCAGAACTATTGAAGAGTTTCCCATGGCTCAAAGTCAACTTGCCTGATCTGAGGCCTGTGTTATTTCATTTTGGTATGTGTTATGTGATAATTTGTTTCTGACAACTAAATCTTGATTGTGTTCTGACAACTAAATCTTGCTTGGAGTCAGAGGGTGGAACTAGCTACTAGCTGGCCAAAATTAACCATAGAGGTTTGGAGGAAAATAGAAAGAGAGGAGATAGGAAGTAGAAAAGCAGGCAGAGAGAGGATCTCAATCCCTTTGAATGGAGAAAAGGAAGAGGTAGGAGGCAACTGGTGGTTGCTTCCTGCTTCTCTGATCTTTCAGGTTCTTACCCTGATATCTGACTCCTGATATTTATTGATAAAGATTAATTAGATTAATACTTCATCTGGCATCCTACTGTTGGGGCATGAATTCAGGAAATAGCAGCTTGCCACGGCTTTGCAGTCAGCACCACCTGCAGGAGCTGCATGTGGGAGCTGTACCCACTGGAGTCCTGGCACTGCCAGCTGGCTTTTCCTTTTCTTTCCCAAGCCCTCTGAGAGAGTCTAGGATTTTCCTGTTGCAGTCTCTTTACAGCAGTCTCCACAAGCCCCAAGCACCACAGGTGCCTGGGCTCCTAACACTGCTGGAGTTAGTTCCTCAGCACCAGTAAGCTCTGCCTTCAGGCAGCTCTGTGCTCTCACTTCCCACCCACCTCATGTGCTGCTTTGGCATGTTCCCCTGTGTCCACCCTTCAGATGGCTGTTTCTGTAGCTCCTTTTCCCTGTGGGTTTTGGACTTCCCATGGACCCCCTCCTAGGCTGCTGCCACATACTCAACACCCACTTGGGTAACTGCCACAGACTCTCAGCTCAGGACTATGCATGGTCAGTGGCAGCTGCCCCCAGCCATGCTGTGTACTGCCTGAGTTCTCTGCCCAGATGTGCTACCCAGTGACCACCAGCCTTCCTCTTTCTTCACTGTCACCATCAGCAGATTGGTGAGAAAACTTGGAATTCTTAAAGGGAGGAAATTAGTTCGTTTGTTTGTTTTAAAGAGAGTTTTTTTCCCCACATTAAAAAATGGGAAACAGCTGAGTGATGGTGGTGCATGCCTTTGATCTCAGCACTTGGGAGGCAGAGGCAGGTGGATCTCTTTGAGTTCTACACCAGCCTAGGCTACAGAGTGTGTTCCAAGGGAGGCTCCAAAGCTACACAGAGAAACCCTGTCTCAAAAAAATAAAATAAAATAAAAATAAAAAAGAATTGGAAATAATATCAGGTCTCTGTATGATTCTGCAATGGATGGTTTGAAAATGGAACAATTAAATGAAGGGATAATTAACTTAGCTGGGATTTATGTAATGTCAATTATAATCATTATTGGTTTGGTAATTCTTGTTTTATCTCTAAAAAGATTGGTTAATATCAGTGCCAAATATGAGAAATTGACTGAGAAGATAAAGGCCTTACAAAAAGTTATGAGTGATAAATTACAAGCCTTGGAAAAACTTATTAAAATGAATAATAGAGATATTCAGAAACAGAAGAATTTAAAGCAGAACCAACCTCAACATTATATTATGAAATTATAGAGGAACAGTCCAAGATTATAAAAAAACAAAAAACAAACAAACAAACAAAAAACCCCACAGCCTTAATTTATCCAGTCACCATACAGGAACAACTGCCAAATGACAGATATCCCCAAGACTATGCAAAAGATGACTAGATTACTGTGGAAATATTACATTTGAGGAGATTTAAGGAAGCAATAGTCTGATATAGTATGCATTCACCTTTTGTGAGGCAGATGTTAAATTTATGGTCAACTAATAACAGATATCCCACAAGCCTGGGAAGATTTGGTTATAGCAGTATTGGAATCTGGTCCTCAATTACAGTGGGAGACCTGGTGGAAAGATGAGGATAGGACCATTAAACAATGAAGTGGTGCAAGAGGTACTGGAATTTTCCAAGACCAACTACTGAGAGAGGGTGATTTTGCTGATATACAAAGACAGTCTATTTATGATGAGCACACTTTGGCTGTATGCTGTACAGCAACTTTGAATGCTTTGGACAGAGTTGAAAAAGTCACAAAGAGAACTGAGTCATTTAGTAAAGTTATATAGGGCCCAAAAGAAATTGTCATTGATTTTTTACAAAGATTGACTTCAGCTGTAAGTAGAATGATAGCAAATTCAAAAGCTAGACAAACACTAATTGAACCTTTGGCTTTCAAAAATGCTAATTCATAATACAAAAGAGTGATAAGGCCTTTAAAGGCAAGATCAGCACCCATAAATAAATGGATCCAAGATACAGTCAACATTGAATCTCATAACCATGATACTTGGATAAGAGAGGTGATTTCCAAAGGCTTGAAGAAAAATCAAAATACTAGATGTTTTAATTGTGGTAAACAGGTCATCCAAAAGGGGATTGTAAGAAGGGTGTTCTTAGAAACATTTTTTTCCCTAGGAGTAATCCAAACAGAAGACCCTTGCTTTCTGGAGTATGCAGAAGGTGCGACAAAGGTCAACATTAGAACAATGAATGCAGATGAACAAGGGACAGACAAGGTAACCCTTTGCCATTAGGAAACACCTTGGGGGGACTCTCATAGACTCACATGTCAAATTTGGTTCAATCATTCTCTTTCACTGTGGGGAAATTGCTCCACAGAGCAATTAAAGGACATAATGCCTATTGCAAAAATCCATACTGCTCTTGATGATAGAACAGCTTTAGAAAATAAAACAAAAATTTGAGGAGAAACCATAAAGCAAATATTTTGGTAAACTTATATAAATGCTCAAAGACCAAAGTTAAAAATATAAGTAAATGACATTGTAATTGAGGGTTTGGTAGACATAGGGGCAGATGTAACAATAATTCCACCAGAATCTTGGCATCCAAATTGACCTCTTCAAGATGTAAATGATCAGCTTTTAGGAACTGGAATTTTATGTCAGGTAAAACAAAGTTAAAATGATTGAATGTATAGAGCCACAAGGACAGAGAAGAAAACTAAAAGCATATGTGGCTAACTTAGCAATGAATTTATTGGCACATGATTTGCAGTGGAATACCTAGATTAACATTCCCCCAATCTCTGAAACAAAACCATAAACTAACATATGTTTCTTTGGAAAATAAAAGGTATTATAAAGAACAGTCACCAACCATTTAAGTTATACATAAATAGGGCACAACAGTTGCTGATCTTTCAAAGTTACCTTTAAAATGGTTAACTGATAAACCTGTCTGGGTGGAACAAAGGCCTTTGACATCAGAGAAATTACAGGCCTTAGAACAGCTAGTGCAGGTGCAGCTAAATGCTCAACATATTGAAGAATCAACTAGTCCTTGGAATTCTCCTATATTTGTCATTAAAAAAGAGATTTGGATAATTGACAATGTTAACAGATTTGAGAGCCATAAATAAAGTCATTCAGGTTATGGGATCTCTACAGTCTGGAATTCTCCTGCCTTCTCTACTACCTAAAAGATGGTCTATTATAGTGATTGATTTAAAAGACTGTTTCTTCACTATACCTTTACAAGAACAGGATAGAGAAAAATTTGCCTTCACAGCACCTACTTAAAATTCTCATCCTATTAAGAGACATCAGTGAAAAATTCTTCCAAAAGGGATGTTAAACAACCCCACCCAGTGCCAATATTTTGTACGACAACCTTTGGAAATGATTCGTAAACAGTTCCCTTAACCTGTAGTTTACCATTATATGGATTATATCTTACTAGCTGATTCAAATGTAGATACCTTAGAGAAAATGTTTGAAGGAGTAAAGAAAATTTTGCCTTGTTGAGAATTATGAATTACTCCTGAAAAAATACAAAGATGAGACTCTTAATTACCTGGGATATAAAATAGGTTTACAAAACATTCAGCCTCAAAAGGGTACAAATCAGGAAAGATCAATTGAGGACTCTTTATGACTTTCAAAAATTGCTGGGAGACACTAACTGGCTATGGCCCACAATTAGATTTACAACTCAAAAATTGAGTAATTTGTTTCAAACCTTATAGGATGCACATGTGGATAGTTTGGATCCAGAGACTGATTGTATTCTGGTTATTTTACCTTCTATGCATTCTCCCACAGAATTTCTAATGCACAGGGAGGATCACATCTTAGAATAGATATTTTTACCACACAAACAGAACATAAAATTTAAGATCTGTGTACAAAAGGTTTCTGAGTTAGTTCTAAAAGGAAAATTGAGACTTTGTCAATTAGCAGGAATGGAACCAACAGAAATTGTAGTACCTTTTACCAATGCTAAAATTTCTTCTTTGTAGCCAGAAAATGAACATTGGCAAAAAGCTTGCAGTATTTTTTGGGGTGAGTGATTAACAAAAAATATTCCTAAAGCAAGAGAATTTAATTTATAAAGAGAACTAACTAGATCATTTCCCACATTGTATAGGAAATACCAATTTCTAGAGCCCCTACATTCTATACTGATGCAAACAAATCACAAAAGGAAGGTTATAAATCAGGAAATTTAACTAAAGTGGCTAATAGCCTTTAGGATTCTGTTCAAAAGTTAGAATTGTATGCTATTCTCATGGTATTATTAGATTTTCCAGAATGTATTAATACAGTTACTGACTCTCAATATGCAGAAAGAGTTATTTTACATATTGAAACTGCTGAATTTATTTCAGATGATTGGCTTTGTTGTTTTTTCATTTACAAGAAATAATCAGAAATAGAAATCATCCCTTATATATAAAACATATATCAGATCCAATATGGGTCTACCAGGACCTCTAGCATAAGATATTGATGAAATTGATCAACTATTGGTAGGAAATGTGCTAGAAGACTCAGACTTTCATAAGAAACACCATGTTAATAGTAAGTGTTTGAAAGAGATTTTTTTCATTACTTGGCAACAAGCCAAGGAAAATATAAGGAAGTGTCCTTCTTGTTCATTGTATAAACAAACTCCACTCCCTGCAGGAAGTAACTCAAAGGGTACCAAAGGAATGAAATTTGGCAAATGGATGTGTTTCGTTTTGCAGAGTTTGGAAAATTAAAATACGTACACCATACCATGGATACATATTCAGGATTTCAATGGGCAACTGCTTTGAGTTCTGAAAAGGCTTTTTCTATAATTACACATTAGTGAGAAGCTATGACCATCGTGAAGAAACCTGTACAAATTAAGATTGACATTGTTCCAGCATATGTCTCTAGTAAAATGAAACAGTATTTTGCATATTACAACATGAAGAATATTAACACACACACACACAAACACATATCAATCTTAAAGGGCAAGCAGTTTTAGAAAGATCTAATTGAACTCTAAAAGATATGCTTAAAAACAAAAAGGGGTAATAAAGACCCCTAGAGATAGATTATACAATGTTTATTTACTTTAAATTTTCTAAATGCTAATGAGAAAAGAATGACAGTTGTGGAGAGACATTGAATAATAGAAAAAACTGCTAAATTAAATCAGCCTGTATACTTTAAATAGGTGTTGAGTTCAGAATGGAAACCAGGATATATGTTTATATTGGGGAAGAGATTTTACTTTTGTTTCCACAGGAGAAGAAAAGTTATAGATACCACCAAAATTGATAAACATTAGATTTGAACAAGAGAGACCACTTGATTACAAGAGGTAATAGTTCATCAAACAGTATTACCGTTTAATCTATACTAACTTATAAGACCAAAAAGTACTTTTCATTTGATCAGATATAACTTGCCAAAAGGGAAACTCCCCAAAGTTAGGGTTGGGGCAGAGTTTTGTTTTTGTCTTTCCAAGAGAATGAAGGCATCCAGCTAAGGAATCTGAAGAACATTGGAAAAATGAGACATCTGAAGAAAAAGGACAAATCATCCAGAGGAAATGACCCAAGAAAAAGTGTAAATTGGCCTATTGGTATATAACACTTCCAACAGGATAAAATCTGTGTAAATCTTTCCAAATGATTGTTTCTACTGTTATCTACAGACATATAATGCCAATGGTCTTTTTGTAGTCCCAGTTCAATTAAAAGTTAATGCTGGCTTTGGAGTTGGAGCATGGCTCCTTCCTTTTCTAAACTCAAGCATTCTTGTTAAAAGAAAATAAAAAATCTCTGTCCCATGTCAGAAGATCCACCTGATATGGGTCAAAAGAAAAATCAAAATTTAGGGACTATTCTATTGCCATTAATCTCATAATTCTCTGGCTTTATTTTGACTTTTTAAAACTTTCCTTAAGTTTTATATATATATTTAAAACTTTTAAATTTATATATATATTTAAAACTTTTGTCATGGAATTAAGGGTCATATATAGTACTAACTAATTCTAGAAAAAGGCTTCATCTAGCTTCTTGTACATGGTTTTGTACTTGAGTCTCTATCAGGTAACTAGTAATTACATTTTTGTATGTACATAACAAATTATAGTTCTTTAACCTCTTTGAGATCTGCTGCATATGGCATTTAAAATGTTTAAGTTTTCTGCAGTGAACCATTACCATGCCTAACAGTGACCTCTGAAGTCTCCGAAAGGAGGATGGGGCCCCACAACAATTCCACCTGGATCGTGGTAACTCCAGTAAGATGACAAACCCACCCAAAGATTGCCTTTAGACTACAGGCTGCTCAGGGCAATTTCAAGGTGGTTAGTTGAAATGGTCCATCCTCAGGGACTACTCTAGCCAGGACCTGAGATGAGCCATGCTCTTTTTTATTATACAGAGACTGGACAACAAATGATATAGATAGCTCTCCCAGGACTTGACAATTATTCCAATTTTTTTCAAGTTTCCTTAAGGATGCCATCACCCCCAGACAACAGGAAGTAATTTTAAGAACATAATGTCCACATTCCCAAGAGGTGGAGTGAGTGGGAGGTTTTGGTTGTTTAGTGAGTCATGGATATTTGCCATCATTTAGGGGAGTTGGTTACAAGTTATTGTTGGTAATGGCCAGGAAAAAGGCTGAACAAAGGAGATTAGATTCAGGGAACTTGTTCTGAAAAGAAAAAGGGGGATATAGAAATGATAGGACAGAAGGACAGATTATTGAATCTACTTTTAAACCAAAAAAGCAACTACTAGTCTTAAATATTTAATATGGATTTTTGTATATTGATACAAACTTGAGGTTACTTTTGTTATACTATATATATGTTTTTACTCTTCTTTAAGATATTTTTGTATATTGATACAAATGTAAGGTTATTTTTGTTAGAATCTGCTGTACATACATTTCTACTCTTGTTCAAGGTATTGTACCTATAAAGCTCATTTAATAATGTAACATAAATTTCTAGTCCTTGAAAGTTATTATTACAAACTATTTATGATAATAAAGAAATGCAGGTTAATAGTAAGTCACCTATTAAAATCAATCCTGTAGTCATGTTAAATATGTTTTTAAGGTCAAACATATATATTTTAGATAGACAGGTGGCCTTCAAACACTTTAGAGATCTATAGAATATGGCATTTAAGATGCTTTAATAACACATGGGGTTTTTTTTATTATAATGAAACATGTTTGCTCCTGGCAGCACCAATCTACTTCAGAAAAGATGATAGACATTGAAAAAATTCCATATGAAGTTTGTTTTCTTTACGGCAAAACTAGCCATGTGAGAAAAAAAAAATGCCCTTGCTTCAGTTGCTGACAGTTACTTTGCAAATTGGACAATCAGGACACAGAAGAAAGCAACTGCTTAATTTTGCCAAGACAGAGTGGGACAGTCCTTCAAAAATCCTACTTCACAGAAAAGTCTGTCAGATATTCTACTCCTGCGGGCTGAAGATGGATGCTGCAATATTACAAAAGAACCTTGGGTGACTGTCCAGGCAGCCAGCTGTTTCTGTCATTTCTTAGTTTTGGAAGCTGTTTGCTCTGCACTTACTGTTTACTCCGGTAATATATCCTTCTCATGGAGTTGAAGACTAGGTAGCTATATAGTTTTCCTTGTTACCAAATTCAGAAAAGTAACACACAAAAGAAGTGTAACGTGTATAAGGTTGAGAGACATAAAAAGTGAGTTTTGGGCTGATAATACAAGTTAGGATAGAAGTAAATTAAATAGAACATTTTGGACTCACCAAGATAGAATAGATAATGGAGTATGTTCTCTGAATTTGTCAAAAGCAAATGGGCATTGTTAATGTAATTCTTGCTTGTATATATTTGTATTTAGTTATTGTACTTATTGTATATAGTTTTACTATGCTATTTAAAACCTTTTATTTTTTATTTAGATAAAAAGGGGGAAATGTGTGATACTTTGATTGTGGTTTGAAAAATGAAGGTTGCTTGGAGTCAGAGGGTGGAGCTAGCTAATAGCTGACCAAAATTAACCATAGAGGTTTGGGGAACTGTAGACAGAGAACAGACAGGAAGTAGTAAGGAGAGGCAGAGAGAGGATCTCAGCCCTTTTGCATAGAGAAAAAGAAGAGGTAGGAGGTGACTGGTGACTGTTCTCTGCTTCTCTGATCTTTCAGGTTCTTTCCCTGATATCTGACTCCCATTTTTTTTGATAAACATTAATTAGATTAATGCATGCTCTAACTACCAATAGAAGCACAAATGTTTGTAAGAATGATTTTTATGAGTTTAGCAAGACCTGCCTATGATTTTGATTTAAAAAAAAATAGATTTGCATTAAGCAGCAAGAATTTGACACAAAAAAATCAAGTGGTCCTCATCATGAATTGAAGTGCTAGGTTAAGCTGCAGGAATTGGAGATAAGAAATCAATTAAAGGTCAGGGGGCTATGACAGTAGTTTTGTTATAACTAAATTTGGAAACTTTTTCTTTTACAGGAGTGTATGAGGTGGCAGTTCTTAGCTTTGTTAAACTTGGTTGCTTAGAAACCACTGACTGATTAGAAGATAGTTGCTATCTACGTCCATAATTATTGTGATTACTATTACAGCCTCAGCCCTTGATGGGAGCCTGAAAATGGTATTACGGTGAAGTATTCCACAAACACATATCCATAAAAACTTATTATGTATCCCAGTATAAAAGATTTATAATGTCCCTTCCCTGCCTTTACAATGGGCTCATTTAAAGAATAATGCAGTTATTCTCTTTCAGCTTACATTGTGGCATTCTTTCAAACCCATTATGAAATAGAATCAGAGGTTATTAACAAAGATGAGAAGAAGAAAACAAAAGCCTTCTGAGTAAAGAATAGCAGAAATTGATCCTCCTCGGGTCTCTAGCTCATCACTGAGTAAGTAGCAACTTTCAAAATCTCAATGTGACAAATGCCAAGGCTTTTTATGTCACTTGTGATTGTATTAGTAAGTAATAAATGGCATGAAAATAGATTACGTTTTTATTTATTTATGCTGAAGCTTAGGGCAAATTCACAGAAATTGACTCTGTGAGGATACAATCTAGGTTGGTTTGAAGCAGGAGTTTAATCATTTCTATTTTGTCCCTTTAAACAAATGAAATCACAGCAAACAAAGACAGCACACCTGCATCGTTTCGTTGCATGCACACTTGTGTGCAGATAATCCTTGTAACTAGCAGCCACAGACACTAGTGCAGTAATTACAGTGGGACAGAAATCCATATTTGCTGTGGAGAAAATGGAATACGAAGCAGGTGTCTCCCTTCCCAGTTACTGTAGCACATGTTGATAGCAGGGTGCCCCTTTATTCCACTTCAGGCATGTGCCTGGGTTTCTGTAACATTTCTAGCTGAGGAGTTAGAGTAGTTTTTATCTGACATTGATAAATCTGTGGGTATAAACACTCTAGCCTAATTCTAGCCCCCTTTAAAAAGTTATCTGTGTATTCTCTCTCTCTCTCTCTCTCTCTCTCTCTCTCTCTCTCTCTCTCTCTCTCTCTCTCTCTGTATGTGTGTGTGTGTGTGTATGTGTGTCTGTGTGTGTGTTCATGTTCATCTGTGCTTGCACATATATACACCAGGAGTTGATTTCAGGTTTATTCCTCAATGGCTTTCCACCTTTTGAGAATACTGACTTGAAGCTCCCTGACTGGCCAGCAAACTCCAGGAATGCACCTCTGTCTGCCTCTGCAGTGCTGGAAATACATCATGCACCACTTTGTCCAACTTTTTCTTTTAACATGGATTGCAGGGGAATTAATTGGAATCTTCAGGTTTGCATGACAAATTCCTCATTGGCCTAGTCACCCCCTCAGTCCTACCTGTTTTCTCCAGTCCTAGTCTACAACATGTAGCAGATTCTCTGGAAATTACAAAGGCCCTGTGTAGAGCTTAGGGAAGGAACTGTTTTGTTTAATAGGTGTCCACTGGCTGATTAAGCAATGTTTCATTTTTTTTATAGTCACACCTGATGGTAATTACATTTTATCTATGCAATGGGAATGTAGGAAAAATCAATTAAAATATTTTGATGGACTCTGGAATTCTCCATAATTAAATGCTGTGTTTATTGTGCTAGCATAAAAACCATTACTAAAAGTATCTTAGACAACCCTAGGGATGGAGCTGGATTGGTGGGACTATTTTCTGCCCAATTCTGCGCCTGTGGATGGGGGCTGCTCTCTCCAGGTACAATGTCAGCTAGTAACTTGTCATATTTTATGACTACATATTAGATTTCTCTGACTGCTGACAGATCCCAGGTCCTTTCTTCCCATCTCTCTCAAAACATCTCACCCTGATCATATAAAAGGGAATCTTTATTCTACTTTTTGAGGCTCACTTGAGTTTTTTCTTAGTTATGAACTGTAGCTGTTCTCTGAAAACCTGCCAAAAAACTGAAGATTCTCAAATATCTTCCCCTACCCTGGATTATGAAAATACTATTCCAGCTATCTATAGCCAATTTCCAGATAAAGGTAGTAGAGCTCTAGTTTTGGCCATTCCTTTTTGTGGTTAATTGGAAGCAACAGGAAGGATGCTGGCTAGCATGTCCTATAATGAAACTCTGAGGAGATAATGAGGACAATCTGAATAAGAGCACACACAAAATAATTGTAACTAAAATGTAACATGAAATGTGCATGGACAGAGGAGCACTGCTCAGGATCCCAACGTGGTCTCTGCTATCTGTGTAACAAGGTCTCTAAGGAGACATTTTCTTCTCCTCTCCCCCTGAAACCATAATACCAAAGGTGGGTACATGGAAACAAATGGCAAATCTCAAAAGTATTTTAAGATTTCCTTTGTAAGAAAAGAATTATTTATGTGTATTTATGTATGCTTGTTTTTCCTCTGTGTACATATGCACTTGTGTTTTCTAATAACTGACAGGCTAGAAGAGGGGGTGTCCTGGAGGAGGCTTCCCATCACAGGTTCTGAGAACTGAACCTGAATCTTCTCAGAGAAGAACAAGCAAACAGTCTTAACTGCTAAACTACTTTTAAATATTTCTGCGAATAAATTTTATTTTATTTTATTTATATGCTAAGATAATATATGACCATTATAAAAGAATGTTACTTATCAAAAATAAGTAAAGAACATAGAATAATCCATAATACTAATGCAAAGATGATAATCAGTGATCATTTTTGGGTCATTCTTGGACTTTTTATTTATTTATTCAAATATCTGGATAGATTTTTGAAGCAAGATTTCTTAAGCTAGTAGAAGTAAATTGATAATTAGGAGTGCCTTGTCGTACCAAATTCATATTCTTAAAATATCACTAATTTTCTCCTTTTTAAATATGCCTCCCAATTTTTGATTGATTTGAGTTCTCAGGCTGTAGTTTGTAAACTGTGTTGATTATTTCAATACTAAATTATTTGCATGAATTAATTGGAGTCCTAATTGCCAGAAAGGTGAACAATGTATTAATCACAAATTCCAGAGGTGACTTTAATTTGATATTGCCAATGATACCAACATGACAATGCCCTTTTATATTAGGTATTGTTTGTCTGTATAATTTCCTCTTCCCTAAGGGCTTTCAGATCATGATCTGTACTGGAAGTATTAATAGGTCTCTGAATAGCAGAATTTATGATTTTATTATATGTTGGACCTGTGAATATTCATAGTCACTTCTGTTGCATGGAGCTTATTTTTCTAAGTGTTGGAATGTCTTTATTTGTATGCCCTTATTTAATGAGCCTCTTTATTATGCAAAAATGTTTTATAGTCATCAGAAAATACATCCTTAACGTACAAGTTCTATATTTTCACTTAAAAATATCAAGTAAGTTTAATCTACTAATTAAAGTTGTTCTAAGTACCTGAACTGGAAATTGCTAATGAATGGGATGCTTGCAAAACTATTTTAAATACCTATTTTGTGATTTAATTACAATGTAACTCATTAAGAGAAAGAATATAAGTAATAAAAATAATAAAACTGAAAAATATTGTAATTGTGTAAAGTAGTTAATTTTTGGACATTTATTTCTTATTGTAGATATAAATTTAGCATTAGGAAAACCGTTTTTACCATCTATTTGCTAAATGTGGCATTGGACATCTTTCTCCTTAGATACCTTTGCTGGATTTGGAAGCTGCACTGTACTTTTTCACCTAGATTTTATTTTCAATTTTGGGTATTTCTGGATAGTTGCAGGAAACAAAAATTACAACCCAATCACTTTGTTTTTATATTAAAATGCCACATATTTTTATACTTAAGACATTAGATCATTCTGCTAACTAAAATGTAAAAACTGCCATGTTAGTTACTTATCATTGAACAATTTAGTTTTATTTTTACATTTTATTCATTCACTACTTTTGCTTTAGGAGGATGGGAGTGCATCTCAAAGTATGGACCCAAATATAATCTGCCAAGTTTTTTGTGAGCATTTGCTCTTGAACCATGAAAATTTAAAGCAATATATTTCTTACCTTTTTAGCATCAGTTTGATGATGCAGTAATGATTCAAAGAGTAGCATAATGACCACTATTATATATTCTTTTAAACTTATATAGTGTAAAATAAAATGATCACCCACAGGTTGACCTTGTTTATGTATTGGAAAGCATTGAGGCAAAGGTTTGAATTCACCTATTCACTGCATTTCATTAATTGAATGTTTTTCATTTCTCCTGTTCTTAGCATCAAGAGAGTCAGTGGGATTATCAAGGTGAGAGTCATTATTAATGGAAGAAGCAGCTGCCACATGAACACAGGTGAGCATCAAGTCCTTCACGGAGGACCAAGAATAGGCTGAGAGTGGAGGTAAGCATCACAGTGGGGGCTCACTGGGTTAGTGGCAGTCATCCAGCTTAATGAGGACAATGCAGGGAAGGTGTGGCATGTCTGCAGTTCTTACACTTGGGAATACAAGTTCCACCTCAGATACACACCAAATTTGGGCCAGCATTAGCTGTGGGATGCTCTGTCTCCTAAATCAAACCAAACCAACTAATCAAACAAAATATCCAGAGTAGTGAAGCAGTAGTTTTTGCTAAGTGAAGGAAGAATTCTTCAACAAATATCTTAAGGCTGGAAAGCCTTGTAATCCCTTGAAGGATCAGTGTTTTTTAAAAGGTGAATATAATGTACTCTACATTGGTAGTCTAAAGAGAATGGGTTCTGATGTAAGCAAAGGATTGTGGATTCAGGAACAGCAACAATAACACAGACACATTCATCAGCAAGAAATAAAGGTGTGCGTGCAAAAGCAGCACTCCTTTTCTTTGGACTACTTTATATTTGGGCTGATTCTGGACATTGTCATCTATGCTAGGGG
The DNA here is from genome assembly GCF_949786415.1 of Peromyscus eremicus. Lineage (NCBI taxonomy): Eukaryota > Metazoa > Chordata > Mammalia > Rodentia > Cricetidae > Peromyscus > Peromyscus eremicus. The sequence goes on from NC_081435.1 coordinate 7,718,298, forward strand.
AGAATGTTCTTTCCTAGGGTGATGGCTGCTGTTAAAGGCCCTTCCAGATCTACTCAGAATGATACATATTAGTTGATTCCAGAGCCAATCAAGATAAAGTTCCACTTGTACTTTCAATCTAAGTCCCTCCCCCAGGTCCTGCTGCAATCCAATGCACAATGGAGGCTAAATCTCAGCGATTCTGATATGCAATTTCTTGTTGACAGTATGAGCTCCTGCCACAAAGTGCCTGTGAAAACAGAACAGCGAAAAACTGTATGCACAGCAATACATTGGTAATATTATCAGAAAAAAGAAGCAACACCATGCTTGCTTTAATTTTAGTTTATGAAGGAAAGAATTTTTCTCCTGCCTTTGCACAGTATAGGCATTTTCCTGATGTATGGATTAAAATGTAATGCTAATTAATATTATTGGGTCACAGGATTAAGTTGTGCTTCATGCTACCAGGTATTATACCTGTAGAGAGCAATGAGATTAACTTCATATTTATAAAAAAATGTCATTGAGATGAAGAATATAGATTGCACATTAAAGTTTGGGAAACCTCAAAGAAGTGATGATCTCTTAAAACAATGTGCTATTACGGTTCAGACAACAGGGGCATTGCTCCTTCAGTGGTGATGTGGAAAGTACAAGCAGCCACAAGCCTTTGGAAGTTTAGATTGGTCAAAAAAGAATTCAGATAAAGATGGCTGCCAGAGATTGAAATTGACCCTAAGCAATAGCCTTGTCTCTCAGGGTAACAACCATCGAGACTGAAAGAGTTTCTTGGGCGTTACTGATAGTTGGGCTCTGCTGTTAATTAAAAATGTCATTCTGTTTCAAGATGTGTTTCCAAGATGTGAAAAATCTCTGTTTTCCTCCTTGATGGTTCACAATAATAATTAATGCATAATGAGGAAACTTAGCAGAGTTTGACAACATGTTCTTGGGGAGGAACTTGAAAAGGACTTCAAAATAATTATCTGAAGCATATTGCAGTAAAATTATGAGCAGAAAATAGATCAAGAATATTAGAAAGGAAAATACGCCAATGGTGTGGGGTTTATTAATGAAAAGACATATTTTCCCTTAAAATTTGTTATCAATTTTGAAGTTAGCAGAATGAGTTTCATTACAGTATTTTCACGTACACCTGCCACTCCAATTTGTCTCCCTCCCTGACTTCCCACTGCTCTGCCTTTGCCTCCTGCGGGCTGGCTTCCCTTCTCTTCCCACTCCTGTTTTCACGTTCTTCCATTACTCTTTGCTGGCTCTTCAGACCTCTTCTTCCCTTCTCATGATCCTCCCATCAAGTTTTGTGACTTTCTTATGCACACCCACACCCCTGTAAACACACATACTAATAATTTTAAATCTAGGTTCCATAGATGAGAGAAAACATTGACTATTTATCTTTCTTAATCCAGCTTTCTCAGCTTAAAATATCAATTTCCAGTACTATCAATTTTTGACAAATATCATTATCTCATTTTTCTTTATGACCAAATGTAATTCCATAATGTTTATATAAACTTTATTTATCCATTCAGTACTTGATGGACACATATCTTGGTTCCATTTCTAGGCTATGGCAAATACTGCAAGTCATAAATGTGAATATGCAAGTCTCTATGATGCATCGAATTATAGTTTGGGGGACTATATCCAGGAATGGCATAGCTGGGTCATGTAGTAGTTCTTGTTTTAGTTTGTTAAGAAATCTCTGAACTTAAATTCTAGTTTACATTTCCACTCTCAGTGTGGTAAGGTGTGGGAGCCCACAGAAGCTACCTATTAAGGCCTTACTCAAGGTCAGAAAATCTGAGCTTGCTTGACCCAGCAGGGCTGCATAAGGAGAAGATTTTGCTACAAGCGTGTTTACCAGGTGTTTAGAAGGGTCTACACTTGGCTATGAGGTGTGCTTTGATCTTGCAAGGGGGAGGTCTTTTGCCTCTCCCCTTGGTATATTATAAAAAGCCCCTTTGAATAAACCTATGGGCTGTCAGGTATTGACCCAGACCCTCCTGAAGCTATTCTATGTCTCTGTCTTTCTCCTCATTTTCTAAGTATATCTTTCTACCTAATATTCTTCTAATTCCTCTCTCCTCCACCCAAGAACCCTTCAATAGGTGGGAGCAGGTCAGAGCTGGATGCCCACAGACTACCACAGTAAGGGTTTTATTTGTTTCTACTTTCTCCCCAGAATTTGTATCACTGGTTTCCTTCTGAAGAACCATTCTTTTAAGTTAAAGAGAATCTTGAAGCAGCTTTCAATTTACATTTTCCTAATGGCCAATGATGTTGAACACGTTTCAGGTATTTACTGGCCATATATATTTCTTCTTGGTAGAACTGTCTATTTAGTGCTTTAGTCCACTTATTGATTGGATGCTTTTTCAGGTATTTAATACCTGCAGTTCTTTAAATATTCTAGAGATTCTCATTTTAATAAAAGGTCAACCTAACTGAATATATTTTATTGTAAGTAATATATATCATGTTATATGAGGAAAGTATCAAGCACAAATATTAATATAAGTACAAGGAAAAGTTAAGGTAAAATATTCACAGAGTTGCAGTCATATTATTAATTGTTATAGCTCACAGAAGACTTGTCCATAATTAATCATTATTTACAAAACAACGAAGCACAAAAATATATAAGGTGAAGACTAGCTATAAAAATAAAATGTTGTAGTAGTACATTCAAGGACGCTTGGGACCCATCTCTCAGAATCTGTCAGGTCCAATAGACTGCAAAAGACTAATGTTAGACAGAGTAAAACATAGAGCGGTTTCTTATAAATACAGAGGAGTCAGAGACCACTAAGTCTGGAAGGTGGGCAAAAGAGTAAGTTCTCATAAAGCCATTATACTACATGCAGACAAATCCAACCACTCTCAAGAACACAGGTAACCATGAAATGTTCTAAAATAATTCAAATTGGTACTTTTAAATAATCAAATAATCATTAATTTCCTTTTAATATTATTTAATTAATTAGAACTTGTTATAATTTGCTTTGAACAGTGGATCTAAACAGTAGGCTAGAAAACTACTGAAGGTTGAGCAGTTAGTTATTCAGAAGGAACTGGCTTAGGAAACCAGCTTTCCTTGTGATTCTCACTGTGAGACGCCACTGCTGGGAAGAAACCCATTGGGAGCACCAGAATGCAGCTAATTCCAACTATTTCCCATTCTCCAAAGGATCAAAGAATTTATGTCTCCTAAGTGAGACTTTCATGAGATCAAAGCAAACAGCATTAAAGCTTGTCATTTAGTGTAATTAATATTAGCATAGCAGAGCTTCCGGTGTTCTCCATCCACCTATCTGAGAATTAGCACTGCTGCGTGGAGGCTGTAACTACAGGACATGCATAGATGCATTTTGCAAATGCTATTAGACAACTTCACTTGCTGTTCTGGGTGCCTCCTTGTGAATTTTTAACATTCAAACATTGTGAGATATCGGAAAGCTATCTTTCATCATTTCTAGAACATTTTTTTGTTCTGAAACTTTGATTAGACATGTCAGACTGCTCATCCCATTCACTCCTGATATTCCTTAACATGTTCATATTTTATAGCTCTTTTGAAATTAGTTTAATATTTGTAAACATTACTATCTCTTGTACTCACAGTACACAGAGGCAAAAGAAAATCATATGATCAAACCATCCAGAAACTCGTTCAACCACAGGACATGCTCTATACTAAATTTGAATGTATACAAGCATTTAACAGAATCTATAGTAATGTGTATTAAGGACTTTAGATTAATAATGGATATAATCTTAACATTTCATACACATAGGCACATGGGGAGGAGATGTGACATTTTCCTGCTAAAGAATGAGGATGTCCACCATTTCTATTAATATTGAATTTGAAAATGCTGATCTAGAAAAAGAAGACAAGGACATTCAGAGTGTCCATATTGTATCTCATAAGATTATTTATCTGGATTCTTTGCTCCTCCCTAAAGTAAATCCATGGCAAAGCAACTATAAAAGAGCCTACCATGTGGACTGAATCTTGGGGGATTCCTGCCAAGTTATGTTACAGTTTATTGCCATCTTCTTTGCATAAATTATGTGTTATTAATCATATCCAAAACTTTCATACTTATAAATTGTGAAGTTACGTATTTTCTAAAGTGTCCTAACTCCTTTGAGACATCAACCATGATCCCTTGTGTAATTCTTGTTGAATTTGATTGACTGACACTTAGTTTTAAATTATGTGTCTTTGATTACATGAAGTTGTGTTATACCTTCTCATTCCTTCTTCTTGATGGTTTAGCATTGTTATGATGCTTAAATGTGTCTCAATTTGAGTGCTATTGACTATTTTGCTGAGTAAGTCTTGACCTTGGGAAGTATGTCTTACATTGAAGACTTTTTTCAAGGTTCCCCCCCACACACAACTTCTTGCCTGGATTGTACTCACTATACACAATTTGCACATCCCTTAACACACAAAGTTATGATAGCTAAAAATATCTCAGAGAAACCAAAGGATCCTAAAGAACACATATGCCTAGTTGAGAATAACTGCACTTAAAAGGATGATGAGAAACGTACAGTAAGGTCATCCTTCTAGATGTACAGTCTTTAAAATTATCAAGAAAATGAAAGATAATCAAATACCATAAAAGTGTGGTACATCAGAGGAAACTAATGGATTATGATCCAAGAACAACAATAACAACAATAAACACATTTTTTAAAAGTTGTTGAAACAGAAATGGGATCCATCAGATCCCTGAGCTGGATTTTAAATAACCGTTGTTGCTTTTCTGACTGGAGGTCTTTGAAGGTTCTGAAGAGTACCTTTGTCTCTGGAAGGTAAGCATCATTATTCTGGCTTGTTACAAGATGGGACCTGTCATATGGCTGTGGACAGGGTTCCTGCTACTAAGCCTGATGATCTGAGTTCAATACCTGGATCCCACATGGTAGAAGGAGAAAACTAACTCTTGTAAGTTGTCTTTTCATGTCCATATTGCTGCCATGGTATGTGCACTATACACATGCACATATGTGTGTGTTCACATACATAACAACACAAATAGATGATAGATAGATAGATAGATAGATAGATAGATAGATAGATAGATAGATGGATAGGTGGTGGGTGGATGGGTGGATGTATGGATGGATGGATGGATGGTGGGTGGGTGGGTGGGTGGGTGGGTGGATGGATGGATGGATGAATGGATGGATAGACGGATGGATGCAACAACCAAAACAGAGTGGGATAAGAAAAGAAAGAAAACTACAGGGGCATTTTCACAGTGCAGGAACCTAGCTGCTGTTGATCAGAGAGTTCTGCGTGTTGTTTTTAACTTTTCTGTCAGTTGAATTGTTTCTAGTAATTCATTTTCTCATGATGACACTTCATATTTTATAATCAAGAAGAGCATAGGAAGGCTCAGCAGCTTGCATTAAGATGTGAAGAAATGTGATAGAGGTATATGACATAATAGCCTAGCAAATAGTAGCAGAAACTACATTTTAAAGATGCACGTCTTTAATTTCAGCACTCAGGAGGCAGAGGCGGGCGGATCTTTGTGAGTTTGAGCCCAGCCTGGTCTACAGAGCGAGATCCAGGAAAGGCGCAAAGCTACCCAGAGAAACCCTGTCTCGAAAAAAAAAAAAAAAAAAGAAAGAAAGAAAAAAGAAAAAGAAAAACTTTAAAGAAGTGTATTTGTTGGCATTAGGCAACACTTCTTTAATCATTTTAAAGTGATGTTTAATCCATCTCACTTTGTAATGTGATTAGCTACTCCTAAGACTTTTGAAAATATGTGTTAACATCTAGTGGAAAAAAATTCATAGGTGGGAAGGGGAAACGATGCAGGAGGCTCTGGGCAGAAAGCCACACTCAAGCTGAAGGAACAGTTGTATAAAGAAATAAATATTTAGCTTCCAAACTTTACAAAGACAACATTCCTGCTCACGAGGTATGTTTAATGTCAGAACAAAATAAAAATGGGAAAGAGTGAGCTCCCTCAGCTTTGCTGTGGATGCTCTCAAATTACAGGAAGACACTGAGTGGGAATGAAAAATTTTCAATCCCCAAACAAATGATGGAAACAGCATTGAAAAAAAAATGTGCTCCTTTAGAGTCCTTTTCCTGTGTCTCAGATTCCAACAACTGAAATGGTTTTTTCATGATATTTAATCTTTTATACTTTTGGAGTAATTTTTTGCTTAACTAGAAAAACATGTATTTTCATCATGAAACAAAATGCTGGGCTTAGTAATTCTTTGTGGAAGCAGATTTCCTTTCTTTAAAGAAGGATACTCTTAAGTAAATCCAAACCATGAACATATGCTTTAGACATGAAATACCATGTGTATATTCACCTGGAAAATTTTAAGTTAATTCCTAGATATCAAATGGCAGTTAACAAAAGCTCTAAGAATCTTGATTCTATCACAAGTGTTCAGTGGCTTCAGTCTTACAGCCAAACTATTTGGCCCTCTGGCAAGCAAATCTCCAATGCAAGATTTCTTTTTTAGGTGGTAAATTGTAGGTAACAATCATAATGGATAAACACTCTGCCCTAACACCCCAAAGTTTGGGGTACAGTTTTGACATGGTTGGCTGACAGTTTTGGATGAGTTGCATTCTCTCTCTTGGTCTCCATTTATCTAGCTCTAGATAAAATATAGAACTTACTTCAAAGGATTAAAGACTGAATAAGAGTTTGTAAAACAGATTCTTAGCCTAAGACACATTCAAATTTAATATAAATTTCATAAATATTGGCTATTGATGGAAGTTTTATATTAAGGAAGTGGTGGTTTTAGTCTCCAAATCTGAAAACTAATACTTTGAGTCCATTCATTTTAGTGAGTGAATTAATGATTTTATATTTTTAACAAGTAATGTCTGTTGTTCGACATGTGATTTCCAGCCTCCTAGAAGCAGAGAAGGGAGAAATGTGGTCACTTGTCATTGTGGATGGGATTTTTCTAGTGTAGCCAATTGTCAGCCAAATACAGAAATTCTCACATCTCTTCAGACTTTTCAAACTTTGTAAATTCCATTGCGTCACCATGCCCATTTTCAACTAGGCTCAAGTTCTCCCCACACTGTGCAAGCATCCTGTTTCTGTACACTCACATGGCTACTTGGAGAAATTTTCTCCTCTCCATTGTCATCTTGCTGGGAATCCCTCCCCTTCCCACGGTGTGGGATGTGTGTCCACTTTGTCAGATGACATTCTTTATCTCACCAGTTAGAATCAACTTGGTTCTTTTGATATGCTTTGACAGCACACTTGATCCACCAAGAAGGATTCCTGTTAGGAATCATGAACAAAAAGCTCAGCAGAATGCATATTTAAATGCTGATGTGCCGAACACTTCTGCTGTGTGAAAGGGAAAAATCATAGCATGAGTCCTTAAAAGTGGCTGCATTATAGGTCAGAGTAAAATTATATGTTTCATGTCTTAGAACATGGACATTATTCATGCAACTACCTGGAAGCAGCATAGGGGGAAGGAAGAAGTCCATAGGACGGCTTCATGAACTAAGTGGGTGAAGATTCAGTTAAGGAGCTTCCGTCTCATTCAACTTTGTATTTATCATTAATGCTGGCTTAAAACCACTCCATTGTTCATTTTACATCAGCATTTCCTATATATCTTTGCCCTGCTCCTTAGAAAGTATTTATAGATAATAGCTACAAAATCATACACTAGACAGATAACTGAATCTTTTATATGGATCAGAACTTTGGCATGAACATTATGCCCATTGTATACACACACACACACACACACACACACACACACACACACACACGTTAGTAGTCCTCATGGAAGACATATTGCCCATAGTGTTACCAACTACTTTTCTTAGGAGGATCTGCATCTGAGAAAGATTAAGTATTGAGCAAGGTCACATTATGTAGTAATAATTGGAAACTATGATTTTTTCTTGTTTTAAAAACCCAATATTACCTTCCCAGTCCTTTGATTTATTTGTAAGCTTGAACAAAATTATATTAATAGCATGAAAATAATACTCTGAGAAACTTTATTTTACTGCTTCATCATGGGCATTTGAAAAATAGAAGTGTTAGTGATTAATACCTTTGTAGATGTTGAATGGGTAAATTACAACATTTTCATTGTTACAGTTTTTTGGACCATGCTTACTTTATGTCCAAAGCTGTGAGCTCTAACTGTGAATTGCCCACATTTTATAAAAATATTTAAATTAAACATTTTATTTATTCAATCCCTCCATAAATCGAAACAAGATTTGAAAAATCTACACTTGTCAATAAGTAAGACATTTCATTTTGTCACTCAAGCATGTAGAACATGCTATAGTTATATGATGTGTAGCTTTAAATATGTAAGGCCACCACACATAACATTCTCAGTGATATGGCAAATACATTAAGAAATAAGCTTTAAAAAAATATTTTTCTACTTCTCATTATTCTAAAGGCAACTCAAAAAAATTAGAATAATTACAAATGGAGAAGTGCCCAGAGGTTTAGCTTTATCACACAATACTGTGACTTTCTCAGATTTTTTTTCTGGGCCTTGAATATTAGCAAACTTCTTTTGACTAAATTATTGCTACATATGTATTTATAGTAGTTCTTAAAATAATCCAACCAGCACATACAATCTTGATTAATGTCATTAGAATCTATTTTGTAAAACTGTGATTACAAAACTTAAAAATAGTATATGGTATTCAGCTCATGGGGCACCATTAAACAATTATATGCTAATAACGTATAAATGTATGACTCTGAAATTTCTGTAACACTTCATAATTTATTTTATTGTCTATTAAAAGTTATAATGAACCACTCAATCAATTGGACATACAGAGTTTTGCTGAAAAAGAAAATATTATGGCATTCATTTGGAGAAATTCTAGTTCACCACATTAGATTCAATTTTTGTAATAAATTTCTAGGTGAATTACTTTGAAGCTATTTACATGTTGAACTAGTTCCACTCAACTGCACTAAGCATTTCGGTAAGAGAGCTTGCTGATTCTTTTTATGCTGAGCCCAGATTAGAAGGTGGTTCATCTAATAACTAATGGGATAATTTTAATGACAACATCTACAACATAATATGTCTGAAATGACAATGTTCTGCATCTTCAGTGACAATGACTAGTTCATTTTCAGTCTTCCATGCATATATCTCTCTTCATGGTAGTTTGCAGATTCATCACAAATATAATTTGATTTCAATATGGAATACAAAGAATTAAAATCAAAATAAAATGAGGACTTTGAAAGTTTTTGAGAATTAGAAGTTTCAAAGGGATTTGTCATTTCCAAACTAACTATAAAATCCTACTTTCTCAATAGTTCATCTTCTTTTCCAACAATGGACAGCATTTACCAACTAGATTCATCCTCATGAGAAGCAATGGTTTCACACTAAGGACAAGGAATAGAACTTAAAATAGCTCATAATCCCACCATTCTCTTCCCTCTCTGATCTCCCCAAACCCATCTAAGGAGACATGAACAGTTAGGACTTGAATATATTCCTAGGAAGGAGCTGCTTGTGTAGATAAAGAGGGGTCTGGATAGAAGGATACATATCACTTGCCATTAGACATATGTTGACTACTCAAAGATCAGATTAAGAAAATTCTAATGAGTTGTAATAAATATGGAAATATGTATTTCAGTACTATGATACTAGTATATAATTTCATACACATCTTGAGTCATTACCATCAATGAAGAGGTTGCTGTTACTGAGTATTCAGTAAGTTAATATTTTAAATAAGACTTTTGTTCTTTGGAGGGTAGAAAGAATACTCATTTAACTCTAAGTTTCATTAAACCAAGCAACATCATTTATGAAAATTTAGGTGAAACAATTACATTTCTGCAAAGCTTATATGCCTTTATCAATCTACTCCAACTCATATTTGTCTCTTCAATCAAAACAAAGTTACCATAGAACGTAAGAGTAGTGTAGTTAGAGTTTTCCTGCCTGGTCCACAGTTAGGACAAATCTCTAACAACCGCCAGTCCCACAGCTGCTCAGACCCAACCAAGTAAACACAGAGACTTATATTGCTTACAAACTGTATGGCCGTGGCAAGCTTCTTGCTAACTGTTCTTATAGCTTAAATTAACCCATTTCTATAAATCTATACCTTGCCACGTGGCTCATGGCTTACTGGCATCTTCACATGCTGCTTGTCATGGCAGTGGCTGGCAGTGTCTCTCCCACTCAGCCTTCACTTCCCAGAATTCTCCTCTCTCCTTGTCCCGCCTATACTTCCTGCCTGGCCACTGGCCAATCAGTGTTTTATTTATACAGTATGATATCCACAGCAGAGAAGTCATCACCTTGCAAAATAGCAATCTGTCCAGATAACTAATTTACAGTGAAACATATCATGAAACATAATAACCAAAGCATTTTGAAAATGTTTTTAAGAATTAAAAGTGGAGGTTATTTTAGTTGCTGAAGTGCCAATGCTTCCAACTTAATTCATAACATAGCCTAGAGTTGGAAAATGACAGCTGAAATAGATTTCAGAAAAACAAACAGCTTGTTGGTAGAGGAGGAGTGTAACTGGAGTTGAGGCTCCTTTCTAAGAGCTGCATTCCTATCCACAATGACATGGTGCAAACCTTTGCTGCATCTCCTTTTCACAATGTGATTCCTGAGGAAACATCAGCATCTATCCATCTGTGCCTTACAAAAGGAGAAGGGACCTTTTCTTTCCAAGTATGACTTCACATGGTTGTGCTGGTCACAGTTTCTGTCATGGTGTCTCCCTAAGACATCCTTGCTGGCTAGTCATCTAGGTATGCCTATCATTTGAATCTTCCTAGCATTCGTTTCATAGGAGTTGCTGTTGCAATTCTATCATACATTCTTCATTTAGTATTCTGAAATGAATATGAATTATGATTTGCTTTATAAGTTAGAGCAATTTTGTTAACCTAAAATATTATTGACATTAGACAATCAAAATAGTTGATTAAATCAATTTTGTTATAAATATTTAGATTAATAAGTCTGTGCCACTAATTATCTATCCCAAAGCTGTTTCCTTCCTTCCTTTTTTTCCCTCTTGACACTTGTCTTGCATTTCTAACATGCCTGTTTCAGTTGTGGATGAATTCCCAGCTTTACAAAAATGCATTTGGTGTGTTTTACTGAATTTAAATCATCATTTTCTTCGGAGTGCTAGATCTCTATATTTATGCTGATGCCAGCCCCTTATGCTTACTCTCCTACCAGTGAGCTTTCCACATCGATCTTTAATAATCAATATTTGGCGTGATAAAAAGCAAGATAAACACAACTTGAAAAGACAGAGCAAATATCCCACAGGGTAGGTAGTTTGGAATAATCAGATGGGGAATTGAAAACAAGTATGTTTGACATGCTAAAAGGTCCAATAGAAATAACGGAAAACATGCAAGGACTGCTGGTAGTTGTGTTAGCTGGCTTTCTGTCATGTGAAAATATGCCTGAAATACTCTAACAGAAAGAGGAAAGGTATTGACTCAGAGTTTCAAAGGCCCCAGTTCATGGGCCTGATGCTTTGAGGACTTCCATGAGGCCATGCACAGTGGCCCATTTATGTGGTAGAGGAGGTTGCTCGTGCTTTTTGTAGTTGAGAAGGAGAAAGAAGCAGAGAGAAAGATGGGGGAAAGAGCAGGAAAAAGAGAAAGAAAGAAGCAAGAGGTTAAAATACTCCACCCATAGAAGAACATATACAAGAGCTGTTCAGATTGCTGTTTATTTTTATGTAGTGTGTATGTGTGTATATAATTATGGGGTGTGTGTGTGTGTGTGTGTGTGTGTGTGTGTGTGTATGATAGAGGTGGGGAGATATATTCATTTGTGTATGAGGGCACAAAAGTGTAAGGGTGCATCCATGGAGGTCAGAAGATATCTGGCTTAAAGCTGAATCTCTTCTTCATATACCATGGCAGCTGGTGTGCGAGCATCTGACAGATTCTGGTGTCCCAGCTTTCTTCTCTCGGCATGCTGTCATGACAGTCAAGTGTCACTGCATCAGGTTTTCACACAGGCTCCTGGATCAATCGGAGCTCAGGTGGGCAGGCTTGCACAGCAATCGCTTTGACTCACCCTCTCACTGCCCCTTTTCAGGGTTCTATGAAAGCAGAAGAAATAAGACTCAAGATCTCAAAGTGAGGAAGGATGAAATCCCCCAACCTAGAATGTTGTTGTCACGGAAATCACACTTTAACAAAAACTGCTGGAATTTGCTTCTGGTTGCATAGACTTGAAAGAAAAATAATAGCAGTAAAAGAAAAATGGTCTGATTTTAATAGGGATCTAAGGGAGCACATGAGGGGGCGATTAAAGGAAAGAAATGAAAGAGTGTAAATGAGGCATGTTTTAATAAAAATGTAAATAAAATAAAAAAGGTCAGAAAGAAGGAAAGTGACCAAAAAATCAGAAAATGGGGTCATAAAGAAGTAGAGAGTCTCCAAGAAGAAATAAATGAAAGTAAAATCAACTTCTTATTTTTCCTATTTAACCAACTGACTGTTAGTCCAAAATAATACTAGCAAAAACTGCATTGGGTAATGACAGTGCACGGATGAGCTGAATGACTGACGGCCTGGACGTGAGAAATGGCATGGAGGGTTAGAACACTGTTTCCAGCCCTTGCATTGTCTGTGATGTCATGTCAAAGAAAACACGAGTGAAGGAAAACACATTATGTGATCCAGGAAAGAGAAATGTGTTAAATGTGCTCAGAGGAGAGAAATGGAATCATATACAATGTTCAGTTTCAATGAGCAGAGGCAGAAAAGGGAACAAAGAGGTACCATGCTGACACTTAATCTAAGAAGCTGGAGTAGCCATATGGGTTTCAGGCAAAACCAACTTCATAGCAAGGAAAATTATCAGAAATAATGAGGGGAATTTACTGAAATTAAAAAGGACTCTATTCTCTAAGAAGATGCAACAAACCTTAACTTGCAACAACAGAATGTCAAGATACATGAAGCAAAAACGGCCAAAGCTAGAAGGAAGGATGAGTGAGTCCTCTTCTGTACTTGGAGACTTCAGTACCCATGTCTCAGGGATTGACAGACCAGCAGACAGGAAACCACGTAGACGTTATTGCTGTGCAGTATTTTCAGAATCGTTCAGGCCCTAAGATCTCAGATAATGAAAGGGCAAGAGTCACTCCATTTTGTTTGGATCCATCTTCTGTGGAGAAAAGTAGAGGAAAAACACTAAGAAGGGCTGCCTGTGTAGGCAGGAGTCACAGCAGTGCATGCCTAATGATGTGCATCCAGTGCTGGAAACTGGAAAAGCAGCTTGGAAAATGTGTTGCAACTCAGTTTTCTTCAGCTTGTCCTCTATTCAGAGCACAATCACCAAAGCAAAATGAATTTGAATATGAGTTTGGATACAGAACCTTAGTTTCAAGTTAATGTTTTTTTTGTTGTTGTTATTGTTTTATTTTTTGAAAATAAAATTGTAATGGAAACAAACTGGCTAAATAAACAGAAAAAGTCTGTAAGCAAGTTAGTTAGGGTCTCTATTGCTGTGGAGACACCATGAACACACTCTTATAAAGGAAACAATCAACTTGGGGCTGGCTTACAGTTCAGAGGTTTAGTCCATTATCATCATGAGAGGAAGCAGGCAGTGTGCAGTCAAACATGGCTGTGGAGAAGCAGCTGAGAGTTCTACATCTGGATCTAAGACAGCAGAAGAAGACTGTTTGTCAACACTGGGTATAGCTTGAGCATATATGATACCTCAAAACCCACATCCACAGTGACACACTTCTTCCAAAAAGGCCACACCTCCTAATACCGCCATTCTCTATGGGCTAAACATTCAAATACATGAGTTCATGGGGGCCATACCTATTCAAACTTCCATAACAAGCTTGAACAATGTGTATGTATCTCAGCTTTGTAGTCAGTGTGAGACTAGGCAAATTCAATTCACTACTAAATCCTGTGGGCTTTTTTTTTTTTAACCACAGGTAGGTTTTTATTCTGTTTTAAAAGTATTTTATTTCAAATATCTACCACACATGAACCAGTAAATCAGAAAAACCTAAATAGTCCCCCGTGCTGAACCCCTTGGCCCACCCAATCTTTATCATACATCCAGAATTAGTCCTTCATCTCAAAGAATTAGTAAGTGACTAGTGAAGCCAAGTAGTATCAATTGCTTTATTTAGTTATTTAAGTTGTATGTCTTAAGAATTTATTGTGAAAACAGGCCTTATGAAAGTTGACTGCCAAAACTCAAAAATAAAAGCAGGCATGCATTTTTCATGTTTGAGTCAATTAGATTTTCAGTTGTATGCTATGAAAAATGAAAGAATTAGAGATCGTGTAAGCATGCATCATTTATGATTGTGAAGGGTCCAGGAATATAGAAATATAAAATTATAAACTTAAGGAATGGAAACTGACAGCCATCAGCTTGGCTAGCAAAAGAGGATTAACCTTTAACTGGGCCCCTCCATGTTTTACGATGGGCAGCTCTGTCAACAACCGAAATGTTAGGGTGGTTTTTTGTTTTGTTTTTGTTTTTTTGTTTTAGTTTTTAACTAAAGATTGCCCTTTGCAGCCCTGGGGTTAGCTGTTCTTTGATAACCCCCTACCACTCACTAACAAAACCAAAGTTAACTTTTAATAGTTGTTTCTATATGACTTCTAGCATGCATCCCATGCCTGATACTATAAAAGGGGGCCAGTACCCGCCTCCATTGCTACAGCCTAAGAAGTCCAACATTGGCTGTGGTCCCGGCAAGCTGATAAGCTTTTGTGCCCTGAGGTGTTTTATTTTTTTATTTTTCTGGAATAAAGTTTCCTTCTGGTTTAATAGACTTTGGTGGTCTGTCCCCCATTATTGAGAGACCCCGGACCCAACAATTGTATGAACTTAGGAAACACCACACACACACACACACACACACAGACACACACACACACACACACACACACACACACACACACACACACCTACCTAAGCAGAGAGACCACATAACTGGTGATAACTTTTTAAATGCATGCATGTAATGAGTGAATTGGAATTATGACTTGTGTTATTGAAGGGATAAATTGTCTTAGGTCATTTAAAAATATGGTGATACAGCCAGTTGTTGAATGTTACTGTGTGATTCTGGGGGACAGAGCTATGTCTGCTCTGTGTTTTCTTCATCCATCTCATTAACACTTTCATGTTATTTTCTGCTCAATATTCTGTATGACATTGACACTAAACATTTTCACTAATGCCTGACCATCATCATGAATATTTGATATGGAAGAAACAGTTTAATATTTTTGAACTGTTCTGAAGTATATTTATGACTGCAGTAATAAGCCATGGGTGGGGTTATAAGCAGAAAGAATGAAAGTTTTCAGTGTTTTTTCCTAATCCGTTCAACTCACTAAGATCAGAATGATTACAAAGTGTAAGAAGAACTGCTTAGAGTCAGCATTGGAGAAAGGAAGATTGCCGAGCACACAGGCCTGGAAGTGAATGATGCCTTTTACCTGGAATGCCAGTGTTAGAGGTAAAACAACCTCGTGATCCTTTGCTATTCTATTAGAAACCAGCCTCTACCCAAATCCCCACCCCCCAGTATCCTGAGCATTGTTGAAGCCTTGAGCTTTGTCTCTCAGTGAATAGAACACATTCCTATGAAAGAGGCTCCCAGTGCTTTGCAGCCTCCACCAAGAGAATCTGTTCTCATGCTTATCACAGATCCTTCCTCTTGGCCTTAGCCCTGAGGTCTGTTTATCAGCCAATAAAAGTCATTCTTAGCATAAAGGTCACAGGGGCTTTGCTACTTTTATAGAGAATGTCTATGTAGCTATGCCTAAAGCTTTCTGGGGATAATTGTCAAGCGGAAACCCCTTTCCTAAGTTTTACTATGAATCATTGTGTAAGAAGAGTAATCCACTAGGTGAGTTTCTGGAAGATTTTGACCCAGGGCCTTCAAAGGTGGCACTGACTTGAGTTCAACCTTCAGTTGTCTCCCCACTAGTTGTGAGGCTTAAGTGGGCCAAACAACAAAGGATTTTGGTGTACTACCCATGGGATTTAAAATAACCAATGTAGCCACAATAATCATGGGGTGGAGAGAAGGTTCAGCAACTAAGAATATAATTGTTCTTGCAGAGGACCCCGCATACAGCATGGTGACTTCCAACCATCTATCACTCCAATTCTATGGAATACAGAACCCTTTTCTAGCTGCTGCAGGTACTAGGCACACACATAGTGCATGTGTATATATATAAAATATGTATATGCAGGTTCTAGACGCTGCAGGTACAAGGCACACACATAGTGCATGTGTATATATATAAAATATGTATATGCAGGCAAACACTCATGCACATAAAGGAAAAGTAAATAAATCTTCAAAAATAAATCTGTGCCTTCAGTTAAAGTTCCCAGGTCAGAGTTGGCCTGCTTCTCTTATTGACAACTCCTTAACCTTAAAGAATCTTAAACTTTTTGTTAAAAATTATAAAAAAAAAACCAGTATGGCTCATAGATGGTTTAGAGATCAGGGCGCTCACTTTGGAGTAGATTCCTTACTAAATGGATTTATATTTTGAACTGGGCATCCACTTTCTAGACCAGGGTGCCAGTCTGTTCCTTAGAACTGAGGCTGAGCCCTGGGTAGGTCATAGGACCTGGAAAGAAATGCCAATAAAGCACGTTAGATACTTGCTGGTAAGTGCTTACCACACAGATGGAGGGCCTTCCCTACACTCAAAGAAGTGCTGTCAAGCACTACACAAATGAACAATGACCTCTACTTCCCCAGATCGCCTCTGCAGGGAGCAGTGGCTATAACTGAGCTAGCTGAGCTAAAAGCATGGGAAATGTTTTCCACAGCATATTGAATAAAGAAGTGCTCAGGTAGTGGGTGAGAAAAGAAGATTTACTGCCTGAGGAAAAATAGAAGTTGATTGTGTGAAGTCCTAAGAAGAGTGAAATAAACACCTCTTCCTATATTTCCTTCAATAATATCATTTCATATGTACTTTTAAATGCTTTGCTGAGAGACCAAAATAAAACCTGTTTAAGAAGATCTACAGATTTACATTGAAACCCAAAATGTACCTCCTGAATTCTGCTCCAAATTCTTATATTTTATTCAGGATTTTGATTCTGAATATTTTCTATTCTTGTCCACTGGTATAATATGAATTATAAAATTGTGGATAAATTTTAGTAACAGATGATGGTATTAAGCAGATATATGACCCATGAGATACCAAACAGTAACTTTAAAGTTTCAAATGGCAATAATTTTCTCTCTTCCTTTCCCTAATGGTCACTATCTTTCTGCTGTGTTTAAAATATCACACATTGAAGTCAGAAAAATCTTTAATTAAATACAAACATCTTATCCAGTGACTTTGAGAAAATTACTTCTACTCTCTAAATCTCAGACTTTCCATTAGTATAACTTAAATGTAACAGTTTCTACCTCAAAGGATGTGAATT
The DNA here is from genome assembly GCF_949786415.1 of Peromyscus eremicus. NCBI lineage: Eukaryota > Metazoa > Chordata > Mammalia > Rodentia > Cricetidae > Peromyscus > Peromyscus eremicus. Next base: position 7,735,797 of record NC_081435.1, read on the forward strand.
AGAAATAAGATAATTCAGACCAAGCTAGAAACATGTTGTGGATTCTAAAAGTGAAGATGCTTAACAAAATTCATCAAGAATGTTTGAAACAGGCTTGTGGGGAAAAAGTGTGTATAAAAATACTATTCATTGTCAACATTCAAATAAAATCTTGCATTTATTTAAATAAGTTGAGTGAAGGATGTAGCTCAGTTCATAGAGAAATTACCTGGAATGCAGGACACCCTGGGTTTGACTACCCATGGACAGCATGGTGTTGTCTGTAATATTAGCACTCAAGAGATGAGAGCAGGACATTTAGGAGTTCAAAATCACTTATTACAAAGTAAGTTTGGGGTGAATCTAGGGCTATGTGAGCTTCTTTCTCTTCCCTATAATATGTAATGCTCAAAAGGAAAATTTAAATCAAAACAATAAAATGAACTATCTGTGTGGTGATTTGAATGAAAATGGTCCCCATAGATTCATAGACGTAGCATTCCTGGACATACAGCCTTGTTGGAGTAGATGTGGTCGTGTTGAAGGTAATATGTCACAGGGATAGGCTTTGAAGTTTCAGACACACGAGACAGGTCCAATATCACTCTCTCTTCCTGTTGCCTTTGGATCCAGGTGCAGAACTCTCAGCTACCTCTCCAGCATCGCATCTGCCTACATGCCACCATGCTTTCTACAATGACGATAATGGACTAAACTTCTGAATTGTAAGCCAGCCCCAATTAAATGTTTCCCTTTATAAGAGTTGTCATGATCATAGCGTCTGTTCACATTGAGAAAACCCTAAGACAATCTGTCAGCCCAGAGGACATCTTATGAAATAAGATACTGTCCACATCAGAGAAGCCTGCTTTTACTTTACCAGACTCAACATCTTGTCTTCCCCTGGGATCTCTGCCCTCCAGGGAGAGGGACTGTCCATTCCATTACATTCATGATGTCTTTCTGTCATGCACAACTGCCTGAAAATAAACATTTAAATTTTCTGTTTGAGGTCTCAATAATGAAATCACAAGTTATGAACTTGGCTTTCCCACTAGGTGTTACACTCCAGGGTATATTCATATAAGTATTCATTGTTCCAGATCACAGCTTGTGAAGACTTCTGTAAAGTAGCACATAGTAAACAATCTCAACTTCCTGGGGGATCTAGTCTCTGTCACAAATAATTTTCTCAGTGATAGTATAGCAGAAAAAAAGATGTAAGTAATATTCATGTGGATACACATTTTTAAATAAATATTCACAAAACAGGTGGTGGGCCATTTCTGATATACACACTGTTGGCCTGTGTTCTGTTTATCCAATCTTCATTGATCTCACTACTCTATTATATAAATATAAAGCTTTTTTTGTTTTTTTTGTTTATTTGTTTTAGAGGTTATGGATATATGATTGTATTTTTACTGTAATTGAATTAAGCATCAATTTTTGAAGTAGTTAATGACAAAAGAGATGATAAAAATCCTAATATTTATATTACTAAGAACTTTTTAAGAAATATAAAGAACCTAAGATATAGTCAAGTACTTAGATAAGACACCCAATTTAGTTAAGGAATTTGTGTGAAATAGATTGAGTCCAAGAAATTCTACTACCTCTTATTTATTTATTTGAGATTTTAAAATGTTAAATAAGTCAAAAGACATTATCTGAGGGTGTAAAGTGGAGCATTCCCTACTAAATATTAGAACACCAAGCCATGATGGAAGAACTAATCATAAGGATTAATTATAATTAATTAATCATAATTCAGTTGCCTTTTTCTGTTGGGGACCGATTCCGGACAGCAGTGTCCTTACTTTATCAAACCTTATAAAGGCAGGAAGTTCCTGGCCTAACCTCAGGCTGTACAACTTCCTGGAGTACCTGCTAATCAGCCAGCTGCAGGGGCCTGGGACCAAAGCGACCTCACCCTCCCTTAGGAATTTTCCATCCTTCTCTCCGTGCTTCCCCTGTTCCCCCTCCCTGCCTGAAGCCCTGTTTATAAGCCTCAACACCCAGTCAATAAACGGAGACCTCGACGCAACTCAGAATGTCTCTGTCTTCCTTTACGCGCCTGGTCTCCTTTCTCTCTCGCCCCCATTGATCTTTCAGGAGGTGCCTCCTCGGGTCTCATCAAATAACCTGGCCCGCGGGACCGGGCAAGTGGCGCCCGAACGTGGGGCTCGAGGAACGGTGACCTGCCGGACGACGGACAACGGAAGGGGCCCCGGAGAGGATCAGGGTAGAGACGCCCGGACCGCATCACTCGTGCAACGCGGGAGAGTCTTGAGGTAAGTATGTCGTCCCATCGATCATGGGCAAAAATTTATCTAAAGAGGCTGTTTTTCTAAAGGAGATGAAAAGGTAATCTTAGGGAGAGAGGAATAAGAGTTAAGAAAAAGGATTTGATAAAATTTTTCCAATATGCAGAGGAGAAATGTCCCTGGTTAGTGATTAATGGACCAGGAAATCACCCTTTGACTTGGAACAAGGTTGGAAAAGATATTAACAAATTATTCAGAGATGGGGAAAATGTCCCCGACGCCTTTTTTAGTTTTTATGGTGTGATTAGAGATGTTCTAAAGGAAGCAGAGGGAGATGGGCATGTTTCACATTTACTAGCCCTTGCAGAGGATTTTCTCTCAAACTCCCCCTGCCTGACACCCAAGGGTCCAGAGGTTTATTGACATCTACCAGTAAGAGCGCTCTCTGTCCTGTCTGTGTCTCTGTCATGTTACTTTTGTTTTGTACCGGTCGATCGATTTGTACTTTGCAGGCTCTCACTGGGGCAGATGTGTCCGGACAGTGAACCTGGCGGCGAAGGGAGACGTCCCAGAGCCCTAAGGCCACCTCAGAGGTGACGATTTGGTTTAGGAGCATCTTTGGGTATCTTCCCCCACGATGGGAGGAAGTGCCACTTTGTATTTTGTCCCGGGAAATTGTCAGAGCCATTTTATGGGGTTTTTTTGTATGTTTTGTTGTGATCATTGTTACTTTACTCTCTCCTTCTCTTCCAAGAAAAAAAATTTTTTAACTAAACGAAAAAAGGGGAACTGCTGCAGGCCGCAGGAATATATCATAAGAACTCAGCTGGTTATGGCAAAGTCACTACCTGGAGGAATCAGGGAATTCCTCCAGAGGAAGCCAAATCCTAAGGAGTTTTTGGTGTTACTTGGCTTGTTATATATCAGTTGTATTCTGTTATAAAAATCATGTGTGCCTTCATAGTTTTCCCAATTGATTTTTCCCTAAGAAGGGCTAACAATGTGCACTGATCACTCTCTAGACATACACATTCCAGGCATTTGGAGAACAGCCCCAGGAAAAGCTTTCTCTGGAATCAGATATCTCCCCTAGCCATTTTCAAGGACTAAAGGAGACACCACCCAGGTGGTCACCCAATTTCCGAGGACTAACAGTGATAACCACCCACATACAAGTCTCCTGACTTAAGGTAAATTCCACAAGGAGACACCGCCTAGGAGAGGTGGATGTTAAGTAATAGCTTTACACAGTTTAGCTCGGACCCTCCCTTTTATATATCGGGACTTCCAGGGCACAGAAAGGAAAAGAGAAAAGAGAATGGAAGAACTAGATGGGTAAGAACTTGAGAGGAACAAACTGAGATGGGGAAGAACTAGATTGAAAGGCTAGAAGAGAGGACTAGAGGAACGAGATGGAAGATGAGAAAAGAGCCAGATGGGGAAGAACAAGATGAGAAAGAGCCAGATGAGAGAGAAGGAGATGGGAGAGGAGCTGATAGGGGAAAGAACTAGATAGATGAGAACCTAGAAGGGTCAGAACTATATGAAGGAATTAAGATAGAACCTAGAGGTAGATAAATATAGAGAAATCAGTCAAGAAAGGAGCTAGACATGAGAGCAGAATAGAAGCTGTGTAGAGAGAGAACTATCACAGAATAATAAAGTGTATGAACAAAACAAAACAAAACAAAAAAGGTGCATGTCTGACTGACAGGGATGTGGAAGCCCCTGATGTCTGTTTGATCAAGGACAGAGATCCTCGAGTCTGGATTGTTTTTGATGTGATTGAGCCTGGAGGGTTACCCCCCCTAGAGCACGTCAGGCTGTCATTGTTCTTGGAGCTTTGTTGGTTGTCTTGTTGGGGCAAAGTTTTTTCGTGTGCCCTTGGTCTTGTGTGTAATGTATTAATTGTTCTCATTGTTGACTTGACTGTGACGGACCCTATGGGACAGTTCCCTTCTTCTCTACTAGACCTTTGCCTAGCCCACTGGAAGGATGTGTGAGCCACAAAGGAGGGAACTGAGTTCCCCACCCCCACTCCCTGATTGAACTGAGATAAACAGGTAGCTCCTGCCAGGTGGGGCTTGCATACTGCAAGAGGGGCTTGCTGGCTGTGAATGAGGCCGTCGTCTCAGTGCTGATGTTCCGGTTCTTGGATTGTCTGTGTAGATGTTATTTGTTTCTGTCTACTAACCTCCCTTATTTTCCTAGAGGAAGAGGAGGAAAGAGAGGCATAACAAAGGCCATCTCCGTCCCTCCCTAGCTCTCATGCTATCAGGACTACAGCCAGCCGGCTGCTCTCAGGAGGGTGGGGTGTGTGCTCTCCATACAGGCGGGCAAAGACGGGAGCTTTGGACAGGGCAATGGGAACTGCCTGCAATTGACAAAAACTGTGTGAACACTAAAGAGAGAATCTGACCCTCCCTTCCTTTACTGTGATAACTTCAAGGTCTCTTCTGCCGGCCAGCAGCTTCTCTTGTTAACCCTTCTCTGTCCTGATATTGCTTAAAAAGAAATGTTAAATTACCAGTTCAAGATACTGGGAAAATTATGCTTTTGTTTCCACAGGAAAAATAAAAATTTACATGGTGTGAAACCTCAATAACCCCCCCTTCCTCTATCCCCTACAGACAAAGAGGAGCCTAAACCAGGATTCCTAAGTGTAGATAAGAAGTTAGACCCCTTTTTCCCAGGTGGCTTTATCAGCTACAGAAACTTAGAAAAACACAGAGTCAGAATATATGACCATCTGGCAGAGGCTAAGTGGTCATAAAACATCCCAAACTTCTCGAACCCCAGAGACAGCTCATAAAACTCCTAGACACGGTTGTTTAACAAACAAGAAATAAAGATAATATGAAAAATTACTGATGTGAACCAGAAGGAAGGCGGGCTGTGAAAGATGAATTATGTAGTCTGTGTCTTTAAGAACTAGCCTCACAAAGAAAGGGTGTGCTCCTTCCAATCTCCCTGCTGTGTGTGAGAGATTTGGAACGAGCCCCCTGCCGTGGCTTGTAAACTTACTTCATCTGAATAAACCTTGCTTTTTGCATTCTGTACCTAAGTCTCCCAATGGCTTCTTTGGAGGCTATCTGGGCATAACAATGGGTTTTGGTCATTTGAGTTCAATGGGTTACAAATACTTGCCATCATTTAAGAGAATTGGTTTCAAATTATTGTTAGTTAAGATAAAATATAATGTTTTTATAAAAAATGACTTGAAATATATATAAAAAAATGAAACATGTTTCATATTTCTTTGTCTTGCTATTCTGCTGTTACATTGAGACTCCAAAGGGTCATAGTTGTAAAAATGTCTGTCTACAGGTATGAATGAAAAATGTGGCCACATGTATGTTTGGTTTTGAATGTCTGAGTTTGCATGTCCTTTGTGTTAAGAAATACAAGTTAATACTAGTCATCTGGCTATTCAGATACTAGTTTAAAGCATAAACTGTTCTATTTTCAAAAAACAAAAAAACAAAAAACTAAGAGGTATATTTGACTAATATATCTATAGGAGAACAAATTGGCCTGGTTATTGTTACCAAACTTAGAGATATTTTCAAGATTAGGCCTAGATTTGTTTGGCTCAGATACATTTAATAGATAATAGTCCTCAAACCTGTCAAGGATCTGATAAATATGGCATTTACATTATTTGATAAAAAGCTTACTATAGCAAACAGAGACTCCGAGCTCCCCAGCTCCTAGCAATGACTCCCAAGGTCTCCAAAGAAGATATGAAACAACGACAAGAAGATGCCACCTGAATTGTGGACAATGCTGTCCTGACAGCTGTCCTGCCAACACTATGAAGACTATAGGAGCCTGGGATGATGACAGTCTGGGTAATGAATAGTCTATGTTGTTTTTTAAATAGACTTAAAAGTCTGCACTCAGGTAAAGTTTATCCTTCTCAGATCTTTGATGACATTTATGACTGGACTAGCTATAGCTTTCTCAGCTTAGTAATTGATTGATCAATGGATTAATTAATTAAAGCTAATAAGTCTCTTTAAAAAAGATAAACAGGTTGTAAATATAGACTTACAGATGCTTTTCATTGGGCCAAGGAAATTTCAGTCCAATCTATATTTGGTTCTCTAGATAGAAAAGACACTATGGATTTCAGGGCAAATTGATAATACTACAAATTACTAAGACTATGGGTCTAAAAGTTCCAAAAATTCATAAGTTTTAACTCCTGTTCCTAGTTTATATCTGTCTCAACAGGTTTCCACTTGGCTGACAGATACATCCAAGCATCATTTGCTGGTGACAACCTACTGCAAATGACTATGAGCCCTGAACTTGCTGAAAGCTGATATGGACCAATTCAGCCGATATGTATACCATCTCTTCAGCTGGTCAATAAAACGTTCCCTCTTGTCTTTGACTAACATTCTGGCTTTCCAGGGCCTTGACAACAACGTCCCAATGTCAGCAGGAAGTAATTACAGAAGAGAGAAAACATCGCCCCTGTTTCTCCCCCACCCCAGAATGTTAGATCGAAAGGGAATTTCTTGTCATAGGGAACCTGAGATAAAGTTCCAAGTTCCTTGAGAATAAGGAACTCTGTCAGCCATCATAAGGCTTTTGGCCCTTGTGCTTCTGCTAATTACTGTTGGCTCTTATATCACTGATGTCTTAACTAAATGATGATTCATGTCTGGGTACCACTAAACTGAGGATGCTAGAATTCCAATATCCACCTCTGAACCCATGACACACTTGCAGATGGCAAAAACTAAATAAGGGGAAGCTCGCTTTGCCATTGATAATGGGAAAACTCTTATGTTCTGGTCCAATCAGTCTCCGATATGGAATTCTTTGAGCGGAGAGGCAGATACACTCGAGAACCTGTGTCTATGACTATTGCCCTCTTGTTAGGTATTGGGGCATCACTGCAGGAATTGGTACAGGAACTACTGCTCTCGTGCAGAGCAACCACCTTATGCAGTCACAAATGGCTATGAGACTACTGACCTAGAGGCCATAGAAAGATCCATTTCTGCTCTGGAGAAATCTTTAACCTCGCTCATAAGAGGTCTGGATTTACTATTTTTAAAGGAGGGGGGATTAAGTGCAGCCTTGTAGGGAGAATGCTGCTTTTATGCCGACCATACTGGTATTGTCAGGGAATCGATGGAAAAATTAAGGGAAAGGCTGGCTCAAAGAAAAAGGGAGTTTGAAAATCAGCACGGGTGGTTTGACCTTTGGTCCCTGGGCCTTTCAGCGGTTGACTCGGTTTATCAAAAATCAGATTGATTCGGCCTTACCACGACACGTCTCGATTCATTATCACAGAGTAGATTCCGAGGAGGCCGGCCAGGAGCCCCATCAAGGACTCAGATTCAGTGTCCTAAGGCCCTAACGTCCCCACGGTCCTGCTAGAGGGTACTCAATGACGGGAATAGTACAGGGCCCACGCCGGAGACAACAGCATACAGAGGTCGCCCGAGACCGGCTCAACACGGCATGCTGCCGAGCGTGGGAAGCCCCCTGTGTAGCCTAAGACAGGGACTCTCTCGGACCTTAGCCACCCCGATCACATGGACTTGATCCATTTTTGAGAAAAGAGGGGGAACTGTTGGGGACCGATTCCGGACAGCAGTGTCCTTACTTTATCAAACCTTATAAAGGCAGGAAGTTCCTGGCCTAACCTCAGGCTGTACAACTTCCTGGAGTACCTGCTAATCAGCCAGCTGCAGGGGCCTGGGACCAAAGCGACCTCACCCTCCCTTAGGAATTTTCCATCCTTCTCTCCGTGCTTCCCCTGTTCCCCCTCCCTGCCTGAAGCCCTGTTTATAAGCCTCAACACCCAGTCAATAAACGGAGACCTCGACGCAACTCAGAATGTCTCTGTCTTCCTTTACGCGCCTGGTCTCCTTTCTCTCTCGCCCCCATTGATCTTTCAGGAGGTGCCTCCTCGGGTCTCATCAAATAAACTGGCCCGCGGGACCGGGCATTTTTCCTAGTGTCTTTTGATAGTCAGAAATTTAGAATTCTGTTAAGTTTGAGTTTATCTACTTCTAATTTTGCCAGGTTTCCTTTATCACCACTGAACAATCTTCTGTGTATTACCTAGCAGCCTTAAACTCGTTCTTTTGAACGTTGGTCCAGTTTCATCCCAGATAAGACATTATATCCTGGGGTGGGAGTACAGTCTTCAGCATACACATAACCTAGCATTCATGAGTGGCCTTCCAGCTTCCCCCAAATGCCCTGGAGTTTTTAAAAGTAGAGATAGGCTATCTTTGTCAAAGTACATGTGAATCAAAACACTTTATTAAGAGAACTAAGCACTATTCATGCCATTTACTTAGGCCAAGCAATGACGTGGAGACTTGTCATAGCTCTGATGATTTCGCTTTCAGGCTCTTTGATACCCTTTAAATGTGATAGTGTCCAAATTGATAACTATGCTCTTTCTTTTATGCAACATACCTCCTCCATATGCACGTGACTTTAGTAAGTTCTCTGTGGATTTTCTTCCTTCCTTTAGGTTCGCACATCCTCTAACTTAAGGAAAATTTGCTGCTTTGGGTTAACATTCACTGACTATTCCCTAGGAACTATGAACCAAAGATTATGGGAATGAATGGTCTGTGACTATGGACTGGTCATCTCAGATATTACTTATATATGAGGATGACAAGTTGTTTAAATAAATGCAATATCAGCATTAAAAAAGTCTCTATGGCAATTTGGTTATTTCCTTTCTTTAATTTACTCATTAATTAATTAATTTAGTAGCAAATCTGTCCATCTGTTAAAAAATTAGGAATTTTCAGAGAAATTTGTTTTATATTGCCATACATGTCAGAATAGAATTAGGTGGATGCTTTTGTTCTAACTGGTTTTTATTGTCCTTTTTATTTCAATGATATCCTGATGTTGCCCAAACCATTTCATGTTATACACAGCACGATTCTCTCTCACGTTCTTTCTATAAATTGGTAATTTTAATAAGTAACTATTAAAATTATACAGTAAAACTCTATATGCTATATTTAAAAATAAAAATTAATGATGTTATGTTAGCATTTTCCTTATTCTTAATTAAAATGATAGACTCTTTTTTAGTGTAGACATATACTTTTGAGCATCATAGCCATGCATTTTGATTGTCATAGCAATGATCTTAAGTACTCTAAACACATTTTGTCACTCTTTATGGGGAACTAGTGTCTAGAGTTTTCCCATGTAGCAAAAGATTTTTATAGTAGTCATGGACTTCTTGTTGTCTTTCTTTCACCCTATGCCCTTCAATTCTGGCAACAAACACATGATAGTTAATCTATTTTTAGAGTTTCCAATATTTTCTCTCTTAACAAACAATTCAGGCACTTCATCTCTTTGTCTTAACAAACAATTCAGGCACTTCATCTCTTTGTCTTGGTTGATTTCAAGAGAAAACAATATTTTTAGAATTTCTCTTTGAAATCCTTCTGATAATGGGGAAAGTTGAAATCACATAACCAGTGAGCCTATTCCTTAAATTTGCCCTGTTGCGTAACACTTATATACAGTCGAGCATACAATAACCAGACTTTCATATCTCCTCCAATACTTTGAGATGGCTGAACTCAGTTGAGGGAATCTTTCACTTTGAGCCCTCTGGCCATCAGCTGAAATTAAAATGTTAAAGATCATTCCTCACATAAGCGGGTTGACAATTGGTGATGAATCCTCAGTAGGAAGAGTCCGTAGAGCATGTTTGTTCTCTTCCTTAAGGAATTCCCATGACAGGCTTGGGACTATTAAAAGTGAGGCAGAAAATGGCAACTTGTCTTTTTTTAAGTACTGGTTCAACAGTTCTCCCGAATCACTTCCATCACATTCTACTTGTCAGAGCAACTTTTCAGACCGAGCCAATGGCAAGAACCAGGAAATTGAGCTGTACCACTTGGGCTCAGGAAAATGTGTGTCACAGGATGGGGAAAATTGGTGCTGGTAAGTTCATAGTCTCTATTGATTGAGCAGAAGGAGTGTGTGAACAGAAAGAATGAATTACACAAGGAACAAATTGCAAAGTGTCTATTTTAGAATCCAGTGGGCTTTATCAGGAAGCAAATAATCAGCATAGAATATTGAAAGAAATAAAGTCTATGTGGAAGAAAGTGGTGCCCTTGCCATGCTCTCCGGATTTATTAATTTATAAATCTCCAGAGAGATTTACTTAACTTTTGGATGTAATTCTGTTCCTTATTTAAGTAGGCAAACTTGATACTATACCCAAATTTTTAGTTTATTTCTCCAAATCTATTAAGGAAGCCAGAGGTCCAGGATAAGCAAGACTAGTATTTGGGTAAGGTATAGAATAAATAGTCAATATAATAATAATTATTTTTAATTACTCATTGATGAGTATTTTCAAGACAGAAGAGATAGTCTACTTAGAAGGTGTATAACATTTTTATCCTGCATCACAGTTAGGAAAGACAATATTTGCTTTTCTAAATGAAGCAGCATAAATAGACTCAGTTTGAGAGATTTGATTTTCTCTGAATTCCATCTAAACTTCCAGAAGGCTGGCGATGGGAATGTGTTTCAGTAGGTAAAGTGTTGCATTGCCCTGAAGACCTGGCTTTTAATCTCAGAATCTACGGAAGAGCCAGGGACAGTTGCACATTGCAATTCCCGTGTCCCTGTCTTTTGTGTGATAGGAGGTTAGAGACAGGAGAATGCCTGGGAGTTTGTGAGTCAGTTAGGCTAGATTAGACAACAGTGAAAGAAAGGGTCCTGACTCCACACAGGGTGAAAGATGAAGACCAGGGTTGTCCTCTGACCTCTATATTCACCCAACAGCAAGCATGTGCCCAAATTCTTATATCACACATAGGAATGTAAGGACACATATACATGCACTCACATAACACACACACACACACACACAGAGAGAGAGAGAGAGAGAGAGAGAGAGAGAGAGAGAGAGAGAGAGAGAGAGAGAGAGAGAGAGACTGGAGAGAGAAAGAGAATTAACAAGAGAAATACAATATAAATAAATAATACAAATAATAGACATCATAATGAAAATAGGTGAAATAGAAAAAAGCAAAAAAAATTGTTGAAGCAAAATGTACTTATTTTATAAGATTAAAACTGAAAGTTTTCCAAGCAGACTTAGCAGGAGGAGGAAGACAAACACTTACAGCATCAGGAAAGAAAGAGTGAGCACTGCTGCAGATAACATAGTTGTTAAACTTAAGTGTGAGCTTCTGGTTGGACATGTTAGGAATCTGAAATTGTCATACTGTTCTGACAGCAAATAAAAACCCCAACAAACAGGAAAGTCAGGAACTCTGCTTAGATGGCACATTGAAGAAAAATCACTGCGGAGACCACTGCCTCCCCAAACTGGTAAGACAGTGGACAAATAGTACCAGCTTGCCAAAGTAGAAACCCTAGATTAGAGAGCTTTGTAGGTTCCAATACAGAGGTAGAAAAATATGAAATGATGACAAACTTCTGTAGGTTCTGTACATGTGTTGAAACTCTGAGGTGACCTAGTCATCGGGAGGCTCCCGGGTCCTGTGAAACCTGTGTCTTCAAGAGCAGGAGCAGACCCTCACAGTAGATTTTGGAAGCAATCTTCTTTTAACTTGTGTGTGTGTGTGTGTGTGTGTGTGTGTGTGTGTGTGTGTGTGTGTGTGTGTGTGTGATGGCATCTGAGAAAGACAAACTACAATTGAATACTCAGTGTCAACAAAGAATGGAAACTGATCATATCAAAGTCTGTAAATATTTCTTTCCTCCATGCAACTGTCTTATACTATTAGCAAAATAAAGCTCCATCCACGGCATGACTTCTCAAACATCTGCACGCTGTGGGGAGCAACAAAAAAGAAGAGAAGACACTTTCTGATTTTAATTTTATAAAATATCTAGAAAATACAGATTAATCTGTGACAATGAAAAGCAGATCAATATTTTCTCGGAGACAGGGGCAGGTGGAATTGGTGAACTAGGAGAAATTATGAAGATTAGCAGAGAAAGTTTCAGAGGTAACGTACATGTTTACAACATTACAATATTATATAGGTATGTTAAAACTTACCATGTTGTATATTTTAAATATTTGTGGTTTGTTATACATGAATTGTATTTCCACAGGCCTATTATTAAAATAAATATAAGCATTATACATCAGAATTATTCCAAATAATTAATGAGTCTTTTTCATCAGCATATTGACTTCTACAGAATTAATTTTGTTCTGTTGGACTTTGAGTCAATATATACGTTCATGAAGCTTCTATGGACTACAAAAAAGCCTGATGTCTTTAATAATTCTACCAGTTTGATCTCGAAGTTATCTAAATATTAGCCAAAAATATTTTAAGCACTATAATTCACATTACTTGTTATAGTCAGTTTCACAAGAATTAACATGTATTTCTAGCCCACAGCTTTTTGTAGATTTCTCCAGACAAGCATCAAGAGGAAGTGGAATACTTTATAATGACAACAAAATCTTGATTAACAACCAATAATATTGTGATTAAGGAAAGTGAAATTTTCTTATTTTCTAAGAATGCAATCAGTGTTTACTAAGAGGTTTAAGGACACATCCTGGATGACTGGGCATTTGTAAATCCCTAAGCATTCCTGCAGCAGATGAAAATGGTACTCGGGGAGTGTGAGTGTGCTCTTCACTTGGAGGTCTCCCCATGACATCCAACCAATAATACCATGAAGCTATTAAGAAGTATGGAGGAAGAATCCTAGTCAAATTTCTATTACATTTTTACAAATAACAAATCATTACAGAAGTTTGTGATGACTTGTTACAGCTTTTACAAGCCTTTTAAAGCACTGAGGAAATCCTACATGTTCATTTCTCCTCCATCTAATCTTAGAATGGCAAAGCCACAGTTGTCAGAGTTGACTACTTGGTCACTTGATCAGATTGAGTTTATGAATGATAGAGCAGCAGGACTGTAGCTAGCAACCAATGAATGTGCACTAAATACTAAAATTAAAAACAGAGGGAAACGCGGTTGTGAACAATTAGTGCTTACTTGAATAAGGAAATATTTAATTTTAATTAACTAAGTGCCTTATAAAGCCAGTGAAGTCCAATGTAGATTATTCTGGAGAAATATGTACCTTCAACTCTCTGAGTTGATTACATAAAAGGTTAAAAAATAACCTTTTACCATCTCTCATTAGGAACTCTAAATCCAATTTATTCTTTTAACAAAGAAAAAGTCAAGTTTTAGTTCTGTGTGGCTTTATTATTTGCCATTGCAGGTTTATGAGTTTCCATTTGAAAATTATCTTGTAAGTGGAGCTGTAATATGGAGAGAATTTGCTGAGTTTTTTAATTATCTCTTATTGCCTCTTTTTAGAGTCAGCAAATAAAAGCTGAAGTATGTGGGATTCCCTCGACTCAGATCTGTCAACTTGCTCAAATTCCTAGCTCTTCTAACAATTCTTAGATTTTCCTCTTCTAGAAGATTCAGTAATATTCGGAAATAAACTGTGACAGTATAATAATATAAGAATAGATGGTTTTTGTCCAACAGAAATGAGAGACTTGAGAGGGACCTCCATTTCCACTGGGTGCTGGGCATATGTTAAACAAAAATCTGTTAAAAATAATTGTTAGAGTAAATGATAAATTCTTTAAATTCTTATTGCAAGTCTCCTTTTTGGTGTTTGTACTCCTATACATATTCAAAGGCATTGGAAAGTGGAGAAATTTGAGCCCCTAATAGGCAACTGATGGATTCTCTCTTACTGGCCTGGCTGCCCTGAACAACAAGACTGTCAAACAGTTGCTTATATGGCCCTTATGCCAAACTGGTGCACACTCTGATAAAACCGCACAACCATCACAGTTGGTCACTCAGGTTCCTGCATATATAGCTTTGGACAGTGGTTGTTTCAAACAGTTTACTGCAAACTCTTTTGCTATCAAAATTTTCAGTGAACGGCTAATGATCCTGCAATCATTTCCACCTAGGCCATAGGGACAGCACTCCACTTGGCGACATATGCAGAATGTCTACTGTAATAGATACTAGGGATAATGCTATAATTGGTGGAAAACAAAATTTCATTGACGTGTAATGTGTATATTGATTGATGAAAACATCTCTTCTCTTTATACATAAGGAGTGTGCATTACTCATCTGATAAAGGGCTTCTCTTTATTGTCTATAGCTAGCAGTGCGGGCTAAGTTAGAAACAGAAAGAAAGAAACACCAGAGGCTGCAGAGTGACATGAACTGTGAACACTGAGCAATGACCCGTGAAGAGAACAAGTCAGCAGCTGCTGTTAGCGGAAGAAGAGAACTGAACAGCATCCAAGAGAGTCCAGAACAGGGACATGGGGGTGTAAGACATAGAGCAGGTGAGGCTGATAAAGGATAGAAGTCAAACATTCTTTGGGGAGTAGTTTGAATGAAGAATGTCCCACATAAGCTAATGTAGTTGAACACCTGGTCCCCAGTTGGTAGCACTATTTAGAGAGGCTACTGAACCTTTAGATGGTGGAGGAGTACATCTCTCTGGTTGGACATTGAAGATGTACTACCTTGCGCTAGTTCTCAATCTCTCTGCATCCTATGAGTGGAAGACAAATGTAACCATCCAGCTTCTGGCTCCTGTCATGCCATGCCACACCAGACACACTAGTACATGACTCTTCTTGAATTTACCCTTCCCAAAATACTATTCACTTCAATAAATTCATTCTATGGTAGGATTGAACCATCAGACAAAGAGCCAGCAGATCTCCACAGGAAAATGAGCCACAACCTTTACAATCATCACCTTCTCTAGGTTGGGATTATTTTTCTGTGTAATATCAGTATTTATAGGCTGACATGAAACATCTCAAAATCAGAATTTTAAATTTAGAAAGAATTTAAGTTAATATATTTTCCTAGATACTGGTTGGGTGGTCTTCCCAGGTGATGCTGAAAAGTGTGCTATATACATGTTTTTGCTTCTTTTTTTTTTAAACTCAATCTTGGCTATTATAGCACCTCAGTAAACGAAAGTAATTTACAAACTGATATACTAGTTATTTGTGTCCTTGATGAGACATTAAGTCAATAGCATATAAGGGCTTTAAGTTAATGGAAAAGGGTAACCCCAATATGGCACTGAAAAATAGGTAAAGAATGCTTACATACATTTGAAGGAAGCAAAACACTTTTGACAAGTAATGGGAAAGAATGTTCTAGTTTACCTGAAGTTAGAGACATGCCAATCAGACTGTAAGTTGATACACTTTACATTTATATTATTTAAAGCAATTAATTATTCTTTCATTATAAAACCATGAAATGTGGCTGAAAAAATATATAAACTGATGTATATAAACATCCTGTAAAATAATTTAACATTACCTTGTAAGATGAGCAGTCACATGTTGTATGACTATAGAACTGAGTTCCTTGGAGATGCACAGTGGAAAATACTGCATACAGACACTAGCATGCTGGGTTCTCTGGATATGCACAGAGGATAATACTGTGTACAGACAGTAGCAGTAATGAGTTCCTTGGATATACACAAGAAAATATACCATAAAGACACCAGCAGTAATGTACAAGGGTATTTATTACAGATTCAGAGATGACTTTAATACAAAACAAAGAAAAATGCAACAGTTAATAAAATGTCTTCTACAATCAAAAATTACTCAATGGTGAAATGAATGAATTATATTTCATTGGTGAAATATGATTTGACACTTACAGGTTCATGGAAACTCAGTCTCTAAGGTAACTGGTTTTGAAAGATCAGGGGCGTCAAGTTATATACAATCTGATTATAGGGGCAACACTTATGAATGGATCATGTCTTCCTGGAGAGAGTAGGTTTGTTCTCTTGGGAGTAAGTTAGGTCTTGAGGAACTAAATTAGTTTCTGTGATAACAGGTTATCTGCAGACAGACCTATTCTGTCCCACCAGCCAGCTCCCAAATAACCACATGGAAATATTATTAATTAGGAAAGCTTGGCTGATAGCTTAGGCTTGTTTCTAACTAGCTCTTACAACTTAAATTAACCCATATCTTTTAATCTATGTTCTTTTATGTGACTCGGTTACCTTTACTCTTTACTTCCCATGCTGTTTCCTCTTTATCTCGCTGGAGACCCCATCTTTCTTCTTCCCAGAGTTCTCTCTGTTCCCAGAAGTCCTGCCTAACCTCTTTTCCTGCCTAGCTATTGGCCATTCAGCTCTTATGAAACCAATTTGAGTGACAAATCTTCACAGTGTACAAAAAATTTATTCCTCAACAGTTACTGCAAGGCAAGTAAGCAACCTCTTGTCTCTTTCCTTTCATTCTGATGGTTTCTGTCTCTACCCCTGACCTCTTGGGTCAAGTCTTTTTGCTTTCAAGACTGTTTCATTATATTACAAGTTCTACAGAGTCTGTTAGATGTGACATCAGTTTCCTCTCTCATTGCTGTGACAGAAACAATGAAAGGACAGAAGTATATATTTTGTCTTACAATTCTAGGTGCAGTTCATCATGGCAGGGAAATCATGACAATAGGGCCTTGAGGAGGCTGACCACATTGCATCCATAGTTATGCAGCAGAGACCAATGGATGCTGGTGCTCAGCTGGCTTTCTCTTTTTGATTCATTCCAGGACCCCAACCAGTGGGGTGATGTCACCCACATTCAGGATTGGCCTTCCCACCTCATTTAACCTACTCTAAAAGAACTCCTTCACAGGTGTTCCTAAACATTTGTCTTTGCTGGATGGTTCTAGATCATGCCAACTTGACAATATTAGTCATCCAAGATACCAGCTTATTCAATATTTTCTGTCATACAGGTTCCTCAGAACTTGTCCTCTAGTGCCCCACCCAGAGGACATGTTGTGGAGAGATGAGACAGTTGTGCAGTGTTACCATTATATGCTTATATGAAAGCAGGCTAAATATCAGCATCAACTATAGGACATCTAAAGAGGCAGATCAAAATGCAAAGGAGCCCGTAGGGCACACAGGAAAGAAGAGAGAAGAAGATTACAGCAAGTGGAAGAAGGCAAACTAAACTTCTCTGCAGAGAGATCGAAGACTGTCATTCATAATTTAATGTGCCAGGAAGATTCTAGTCAGTCAATAAGAACTGGCCTTAGAAGTTAACACTAGAAGTCAATGAAGCAGAAAATGAAGCTACAGTACCCTAAAGAAATCAAGTTCAAGGGATCTAGAGAGGGAGATGATATCAGGTCATTCTAGTCCTTGTCAGACCAGGATGAACCCTTGGAGGGAGAGCAGTAAAAACTGAAGGTAGATACAAAGCAGGACTTTCTTCAGACTGATCAAGTCTGATGGAGTTCAGTTTTTCTGGGAGAACTTCAGGCTGGGCTCTCTGCAGTGACATCAGTGGGTCTTTGTGTTAACTAATTTTAAAAATAAAAGTGCATATTATTCTATTTTACTAGAAATAATTCAGATAGTGTTAATGCAGAAAGGAAATGAATAGCACCCAAGTAATCATCATTAATATAAGAATAATGTTCAGATGTCTATCGTATAAATATAATATTTATGCAGGTAGAAAATAATAGAGATTTGAAAAAGGTAGTTGATATGGAGGTAAAATGTTACAGAATAGGATTGTTCTGTGAGTAGTAATTTGTGAGATTGTTCAACTTAGTCTGATATTATTATAAAACCAAGAATATAAAGAAACTAAATGTTTTGACAAATACTACCTCTCTAGCTTTATGAACAATATGTATGAAAAATACTAAAAGCTTGAAATCACCACGTATTTCCTTCTATTTTTCAGAACATCAATTTCAATATTAAACAGGCTTGGAATTCCATTTAACATACTTATGTATTTTGTTTTTCACTCTCATACATTTCAGTTTTTAAAGTTACAGTGTATTTTTAACTGTCAAATTTTTTAATATTTTTATTCTGGCCCTTAGAAGTAATCCCTGATTCTTTCATTTTAATATTTTTATTGTTTCCATTTTCATGTTCAAAATGTGACTGTGCTTATTTAGTTGTTTTTAAAAGACTCACACCATATAAGGCAAATTCCTTAAAGGTTAGAGTGTTCAAAAATGTATGCTTTCTTACTTAACGGGAACCAGGAGTTGGCCTTAAATCATAAATCACAATTTCATCCCTTAATCCTTTGCAGATTTCAGTCCTTCTTCCACCAGTCAGTTCTTATTTTCTTCTTGGAAGCATGAGGCATCTTTTAAAAATAAAACAAAATTATACATGCATGTAATTTGAAAACTGAACATTTGTGCTATGAGCACACAAATTATTATATATAACCTAGAAGTTAATATTATTCTGTATTACTTTCCAACTTGTTGAGGCCATATTTTAAGCACCTTACATTGTTTCTTCTCCTGTTTGACTCCCTAGTTATAAATAATTTTATCTTGTTATTTGCTATAATTTTGAAAGGGAAAAACAAGAGAGAGCAAATTGGAAGATTGCTCAGATGTTTCAGGCACTATTTAGCAGCTTTCTATTACAGAGGTTAAGTATTTACCTCTTTTCAGAGTGCACGTTTCTGTGCTCTGTTCATCTTAAGTGTTGTTCACAGAGCACTACTTTTTGACTAATTGTCATCAGCTCAGGAAGGACAGCATATTTACAGCCACTAGAAGCAATGCAGCATCATTCCATTGCTTTTTCTTGTTCAGTATTTGATTTGTCCTCTTATCCATGTCTGGTTTGACTTCATTTCCTCCATTTTCTTTATAGGAAATCAAGCTCTTTACCATGACTAGTGCCTAGGAAGCCCAATGAAATGCGTCCACTAGTTTTGTTATAATTTTCCTCTGTGGCTCTCCCTCTGGAGCAATCATCTTGCTCTTCTCTGCATTGGCCTAAAACCGGCTGTTGATGATTTTCCTTCACATCCCTGCCTCCTTCTGTGCATCACTGAATTGAATCCTGTGCTTTCTGTAACATGGGTCTCTATCCTCCTCAACTACCTATAAATGCATGGATCTTCCAGTTGCTTGCACTTATACTACAACAGAAGAACGGAAGGTCCATACACAAAATGCCTTAATTCACTCGTGGTTGACAGACAGAAAATTTTGGCTCATTTTCCATCACAATTCTAAAAGCCTTACACTAATTAAAACTTATAGTCAGAGTGATTAAAAAAAAAAAGTGAACTGGCATCTTATGTCCTTATCTTTCCTTAATTCCTTCTTTTCTCCTTTTCCTTTTCTTACAACTATCAAAACCTTCCTTTTATTCAATGTCTCCTAATATATTTTAGCACCATATGGGGGTATATGGGAGACTTTAGAGGGAGGAAAGGGAAAGGGTAAAGGATGTAATTATATTATTGTCTTAGGGTTTTCATTGTTGCAAAAAGACACCATGGCCATGGCAACTCTTATAAAGAAAATATTTAACTGGGGTGACTTGCTTACAGTTTCAGAGGTCAAGTCCATTATCATGGCAGAGAGCATGGCAGCATGCAGGCAGATGTGGTGCTGGCTACATCTTGGCTTTCAGGGAACAGGAAGTCAACATGAGTCAATGAGTGATATCCTGAGCATAGGAAACCTCAAAGCTCCCCATCCCACCCCCCACCCTTGCTTCCCCACACTGGGACAAAATTCCTCCAACAAGGCCATACCCACTCCAACAAAGCCACACCTCCTGATAGTGCCACTCCCTATAAGATTATGGGGGTCAATTATATTCAAACTGCCACAATTATAATCTAAAAAAAAAAAATACAAGAAATAATTTTGAAAGGCAAAAACAAGAGAGAGCAAATTGGAAGATTGCTCATTTCCAAGTCTACATGAATGACCACAGGTATGCCTGCAGTAGGCCCAAGAAATGCAGCTGGAGAAGCAGGTCCTGGTGGACAGCTGTCAAATCATGTATCCACGTGGAACTTCGGATGTGGTCCACTCCAGGAGGGCATCCCTAGGGGGCAGTAGAAAGGCAGAGAGAAGAGCATGTCTCTTGACTGCCCTTACTTTGGACGGGACTCAAATGTTCACTGCTCCCGACTTTGCTCCTTTTTCAAGATTTCAGACATAGGGAGGGTAGTCTCTAGTGATAGAAACTTTTTCGTAGAAAATGGAAAAAAAAAACCCAAAATTTTCATGACAAAACAGACATGCAAGTCAAATTAAATGATTGATTTTTATTCCTTAAATTTGTCAAGAATGTCTGTATAACTGTAGAGTAGAAAGGTTAAGAGGATAGTATTTACAATCATATATTTGCTTTGGAATCACTAATCATGAGTAGCAAAGGTACAGGCCAGTGTAATAACTTCTTGGGGTTCTATATTAGAGAGCAATGGCTTGTCTATAGTGACACTAATAAAATAGTGTAATGTAGACAACATAATTAATATTAAAAACAAAATTTAGTATGTGCTTGAATATTAATGATTGGAGTCAATATTTTCTCTGCTTAGAATGTTAATATTTCAATTTATTTAAGTTGCACATTGGATAATTTTATTTTGCAAGTCATAATTTTTTTGGCTAACTTTGCTCATTCCTGTAAAAATTAATAATACATTCTAAATCTGATTATTACTCCCAAGCATGCACTTGTGTTTTAAGTTTCAGAGAGTTTAGTTTGGGAACTCTATGAAGATTAATTAATAAAGTCTTAGGAAACATTGAGTTTATGAAGAAAGAATTATCACTTGCATTGTTAACTACATGTTTTCAGTTTTAGACTTTGAAGTATTTCATTTTAGTGAAGGAGAAGTTTCTTGAAGACAGATGCTATGCTACTAAAGACTTCAAGAACTTCCAATGAAATTGTTTATAAACTCTATTGCCAAGTAAGTGCCCCCAACCCCGGCAAATACCTGTCTTTATGTTGGGGATAATTTTTCTATGTCAGGAATGATTTAAAAATTCACTGTAATGAAGTTCTTCTTGAGTTACATTAGAGTTGAAGGATAAATGCTTTGAGCACATAAGTATTCTTCATTTTAAAATTATTTCAATGCACTTAATTTTAAAGGTTTATCATTTCTGGGGATTTATCATTTTTAGGAGTTAATCATATTCATATTGATTATGAATCCAGTGCATATTCCATATCCTTTTACATTAAACGTATCTCCAAATTTTCTTTTGACATGTTCTGTTCTTAGGTATTTTCCTATCTTAGACAATGAATATTTCCTGTATCTCTAAATGCATCTGCTGTGGAACAATACTTTTGTTCACTGTGAAGATTTGTTGCTGAGAGTGGTTTAATAAAAAAGCAGACTGGCCAATAGCAGAACAGGATAAAGTTAGGTGGGAAAGCCAAATTGTGAATGCTAGAAAGGAGAAGGGGAAAGTCAGGAGTCACTAACCAGATACAGAGGGAGCAGGAGATTAAATGCTATGCTAATAAAGGTACCACCATGTCGCAGAGCATGAATAAGAAATATGGGTTAACTTAAAATGTAAGAGCTAGTCAGTAATAAGTCTGAGCTATTGGTCAAGCATTTATGATTGATAAAAGTCTCTGAGTGGTAATTTGGATGTGGCTCCTGGGATGGAAAAACTCTGCCTACATATGACATTTCAATGTGGGGCAACTATATCTACATAAAGCCTGTGAGAACTTGGAAAAAGATTGTAAACAAACAAAAACTGAATCAAACAAAGCTTCTTGGTAACTGCCTTTTCTCCAGTAGGCTCTCTTTGCTGGCAGTGAGCAGAGTCACGGCTTCTTCAAGAGACAGCTCCCTGGCTCAGTGCTAGTGGCAAAAACCATGGCTCTTTTTAGAGGCCCTGCTACCTAACACTTAAATGAAGTTTATGAGCAGTGGGCAGCATGCTGCTGTTTGATGGTGTGAATCCAGAAACTTCCCAGAGTTGGGGCAGTAAACATGGCTCCCAGAACTGGTAGAAAAGGTACCTCTGCTGTGAGACTAGGATCTCAGTAAACCAAGGAGTCAGGCAGAGGTGGCTGCCATTTTGGCCCTAGCCACATGGCTTAGCAGTTTAAAGGCTCATGGTGTCAGAAAAAGACAGAGATATGCAATAAAGACAAATTCAGATGAAAAAAAAACCTAAATGATTTACAGTGTGTTTTAAAATGTACAAAGGCTTGGGAGAGAGAAGAGAAAAGGTATATACAGTCTTAGATTAAAAATATATAGCCTTAAAATAATAAAGTTCTTAAAAAGGGAGTAAAGTAATATAAAAAATATAATAAGCCATGTAAAGATGGGAAATACACAAAAAGTCGGGGTCCTGTATGTTATTGTGTTGTCTTTGAAGCTTTTGGTAGAAGCCTCTGCTACAGTCTGTTCAGAATTCTCCCTCCAGAATGGCTTCAAGACTGCTGGCTGATACAATCCAGTATCATAGAATACTGCAGTCAGGACTTGACCATAATCCTAAATTTTTTCATGGTCCTCCAAAGATTACCAGTGCCCCAGTTAATGGGAAGTATTCTGAAGAACTATGTCCACATCCCCAAAAGACTGATTATGAATATTTGTCATTTTAAGAATTGTTGCAAGTTGTTATTGGCAATGGTCAGGGAAAAAAAAAAACAGAACAAAGGAGATTAGATTCAATGATTTCTTTCTGAAAGGAAAAAATGGGGTGGGGGAGTTATAGAAATGATAGGGTAAATGGGTAGATTATTGAATCTACTTTTAAACCAAAAAAGCAACTACTAGTCTTAGAGATTTTTCATTGGTATGGATTTTTGTATATTGATACAAATGTAAAGGTAATTTTGTTTTACTGTATGTATGCTTCTACTCTTGTTTGGGTTATTGACTTATGCAACTCACTTAAAAATGTAATGTATAATTAAAACTACATATTAATAGTCATCTATAATAGTCAAACATAGTCATGTTAGATGTGTTTTCAAGGTCATAAATATATTTAGATAGGTAGATGGTTTTCAAACACTTCTAAGAACTACAGAATATGGCATTTAATATGTGTAAAAACTTATAGCTTTCCATGATGGTGAGACATGTCCTTGTCATTGGGTAACATTTCACACTACTGAAGTCTTTGATAGAGTTGAAGACTAGATAGTTATAATTACAGTTTCCCTTAGTTATGATAAAAAAGTAAATTAGTGTAAAACTTTAGACTCACCAAGATAAGATAAATAATAGAGTATTTTCTCTAATTTTGCCAAATACAAATAGATTGAATATTGTAACTGTAATTCTTACTTAATAACTGTTTTGTTGTATATAATCTTATTATGTTAAAGTTAAAACCTTCCTTTTTATTTTGACAAAAAGTGGGAAATGCTGTAGAATAATCCCTTTGTACACTATGAAGATTTGTCACTGTGATTGGTTTAATAATGAAGCTGATTGGCCAATAGCTGAACAGGGTAAAGTTAGGCAGAAAAGCCAAATTGAGAATGTTGGGAAGGAGAAGGGCATAGTCAGGAGTTACTATTCAGATGCAGAGGGAGCATGAGATGAATGTGTCATGCTAATAAAGGTACTGCCATGCAGCAGAGTGTAACTTAGGAATATGGGTTAGCTTAAAATGTAAGAGCTAATTAGTAATAAGCCTGAGCTATCAGCCAAGCATTTACAATTGATATTTGTCTCTGTGTGGTAATTTGGAAGTGTCTCCCAGGATGGGAAAAGTCTGCCTACATATATCTTTTCAAATTATGAAAATTTTTATTTCAAATAAACTAAAAAAAAACTGTACAATAAGTGAAATATATTATAGAAAATCCAAAAAATTATTTGTGCATTAATGTAAGTGTTTGTTTTTCACAGTTAGGTCTAATTTATTATTTTGAATGCATTTAAATCATTTTATTCCACAAGTATGTATTAGAAAGCATTGTATAGGAGAAACTATAACATAAATCTATTTTGAAAATAACTCTGGTTGCAATTAAGAAAATGTGAAGGCATGATGACTTCCTGATTAGTTAAACCAATATATGAGTGTGTTCTCCTAAATGAGTATGAATTATTTAAAAATAATCCCTTTAACTGAAATGTTTAGAGAATTTAAGCATACAAAGTAAGATGTTTTATTTTGTTATCTAGTTCTGTTTATGCATTTAGAACACCGTTATTTATGGCACATAGCTACCTGTGTTTTCATTGTAACTTATTCATTTAGCAGAAGGGTTGAGGAAAGAAAGAGATATCACTAAGTACAAAAGAAGAATGATTCTTATGTACAGCATAAAATGCTGCAGTATTTTGGGTTATCTTTCCTGTTATAAATACTGCAGCTGAAATTATTTAGCAATAAGCTCTTCTCTAACCCAACTTATAAAGGAACAGATTATGTATAAAGATTTCTATTTAATCTCTTAAAGCTGCTGGGGGAAACATTTTGCCTAAACTAAGAGAATTATATTTGATAGAAAATGTTCCAATCCCCAAATGATTAATACTGAATCCCAGAATGAAACAAGTTAGCTAAATTCACTTCCAAATGAGGGTGTGGTGTTTGGAACTAGTTCATGACAGGTAATTATATTTTTGAGCATTTAAGCAACTTGGTGCTTTTTATTTTATTTTTGGTATATATTCTGTTTCAAGCCTTTTTTCAGAGAAAAGTATTTGGATGCACTTTATGATATGGAATTCTGGGAATTTCTATTTTTTTAAAGCACTGCTTCTTTTTTTTTCTGTCAGAATACTCTATATGTGAGTGCATTTGTCTATAATAGAAGTACGGTGCTGAAAGCTTCTCTGTATTGAAATTGTGTTTTAATGTGTGCTCCTTTCCGTACAGTATTTTACTGTTTTAAAGTATTTGCTCTATGACCTCATATTTAAAAGCTACTAGCTGTCTTAAGTTCTTTGTAAAAACTGGTGATAAATAAGATAGATGAATAAATATCTACCTAACACTTTTAAGACTACATGATTCCACATTCTATTGATCAGTTGTGTCAATCCATTTTAGCATTTACATTGTGCATTTGCCTTACCATGTCATCCCTTTGGCCACTAATGACCACTTTATCAATATGAAGCTCAACCAGGAAGCAACTCTCCTGAGTTCATTCTACTGAAGATACCCATTTTCAGGATGCTACTGTCCACTATAGGCTCTATAGCTTCAGTAGTTAGAGTAACAACAGCTTATTGCTCTTTCTCATAGTCATGTCCCATTATTGACTGAGTTGTTAAAGGAACACACTGATAATTCTTTTCCTTGGCACTTTTTCTCTTCTCCTTTCTCTCACATCCAGCAAGCATTCATTAGCTCTTGTGAAGATGCTTTATGCATTTACCAGCAGCAGAAATGTGAATCCAACAGTCTTTGTTCCTTGTATTCCATTCAATCTCTTCATTACCGATGGTCAGACACCTTGCTTACCCTTGATGTGGGGATGGGGGAGGGGAAGGCTTGGTCCTGCCTCAACTGAATGTACCAGGCTCTGCTGTCCCTCTATGAGAGGATATACCCTTTCAGAGAAGGGGATGCAGGGCGGGGGGGGGGGGGCGTCGGGGGAGAGGCTGGGGATGGAGCAAGAGGAGGGATGAGAGAGAGAAGGATCTGTGGTTGGTATGTAAAATGAATAAAACAATTAATAAAAAAAGGGTGTTTTGCCAGCTTACTGAAGGTGGCTTCCCTCTAATGAGTATTTCCTATCTTTTTTCTTACTATTCTCATTGCTCTTTTGAAACCCACCAGCAATATGAGAATTCTACAATGGAAACTTGACCAAATCTCTTCTCTATTGGAGTTCTTTCATGGTAGTTCTGGTCTGTTACTGAGAACATCCATGTACGTGCTGTCATTCTGTGCATATTTCTCTACTGTTCACATGCACTCAGCGGCCCTGATGTTCCCAGTCCTATCACTCCCTCTGTGGAAAGGAAAAGGAGAATTTGGACATGGAAGTGAATCATCTAGTTTGTGCATTTTTGTCCCATCTAATCTTTGCTCAATATCACTGAAGGAGGCATCATCATTTTCCTTGTCCTTTCAACTCAACTTTGTAAAATGACAGAAGCAGCTCAATGTTGTGAAAGAGTGAATGGATAGGGCTAGGATGAAATCCCCGTCTAAGGCCTGGAGTTTCCATCCCTTGTGCCTTTCAATCCTAAATTTCTGTCCTACATGTTTTTGTTCTTGTTTATTATCTATCCAGTAAAGTTCAGTTCTTCTTTTGATGTGTCTGTGCTTTGGTGAAGCTTTCCCAACAATCTTTCTGCTTTCCACCTTGGTAAACCATAAAATACCTGACAGGATCATTCAATTCCAGAACCTAAATTATGTCTCTCTATTCTGTCTGTTAGAATTATTTAGCCATATTTGTCCCTCTCATAAGATCTGTGAGATGTTGTACCTCCTTGTACATTTTAAATAGACGTTCCTATGGTGTCTGTGCCCACAAGTAGTCTGTTGTTAATTGACTCATGGTTGTTACATAATTTCACTAAAGTGAGTCCAAGAATATATATTCCAATATTTTTTGAGGAAGCATCTCATGTATCCTGGGATGGCCTTATATTCATTATGTAACTGAGGATGACTTTGAACTTCTGAGTCTCTTACCTCTATCTCTTAGTGGTAGGATTAAAGGGTCAATGGAATCAAACTGAAAACTCCTTGGAATGCTAGGCAACACTTGACCGACAGTAACATCCTTACCCCATTTCATTATATTCAATTTCTTTTCAAACTTCCAAAGACTCTGAAAATAAAAGTCATGTGATCTGTGTTCAGATGGAGTTGTTTCAAAAGTGTTTTTATTAGAGATGATATTTACTATACATTTTAATGGGTTTATTATGTCATTCCACACATGCGTATGATGCATTTCAAGTATATTCATCTCTTGTTACTCATTTTTATCACCTTCCCAATTCCACTGATTTCTTTGGTTTCTTCATTGGTCCTGTAAGATCTTTCTTCTTTCATTTATTTGATGATCCAATGAGGTTAGTTAGAGTTTCTCTTGGGAGCATGAGTGAAGGGTTGTTCACTGGAGAATGGCTTCCCAGTGGCAACACCACTATAAAAGTCTCTCTCCTTCTTCCAGAAACCTTTACAACCTTTGTTTATTTTTAATTCTATGAATTGCCATGGAGGCTTGGCACTTCATAATCCTTTCTTCTTTCAATGACAAGATGGTTATAGCCAATCCTGTGGAGATCTTGTGCAAGTAGTAACAGGCACCATGATTTCAAGAGTGAAATGCCCAGAGTTGTACTCTGCACCAAATAGTGCTTTCAGCTGTGGTGTTCAACCTCCTCAGTAGATTAGAACATTAGTAACTAGAAAGTGTTGCTTGGGGAATGCTGGTAAATCGAAAAGGTAAAGTCATATTTTTTTTAATTAAGAAAGGTCTATGATATGTTTGCTATGCAATATAATAAGATTTAATCTATTGACAGGGTCTTACTATATTGTCCACGTTGGCCCAGAACACACACCCATTCTCCTGTTTTAGAGCTCCAAGTGTTGGGACTATCTACACCATTACACTGTATTAAAGTTCTTACCATACATACATTATCTGAAAACACACCGAAGATGATCATAGTTATAAAAGCACACAAGACTATAAGAAATATGTGAATCAGGGCTGGGTACCTCATGATCACTTGTTCTCTGCGTTTTGACCAATTGTGGCTCTCTGTCATGGTCCCTGTTACAAATAGCAGTTTCTTTGATGAGGGTTGAGAGTTTTGCTTAGATGTATTTAGAATATAGCTAAGAATTATTTCGGTTTAGTGAAGTGGTGGGAGTGGATTCTCTTCTATGATCCATGACCACACTAGCCCTGGGTAGTTGTCTGCTGGAGCAGGCTTTCCTTTAAGCCACCAACCAGCTCCCAAATCATGACATAGAGACTTATTATTAGCTATGAATGCTCAGCCTCAGCAGCTTAGGCTCCTTTCTTGCTAGCTCTTATAACTTAATTTAACCTGTTTCTCTTCATCTACATCTTGTCTTGTGGCTTTTTTACCTTTCTTTCATTCTGTACATCCTAATCTGTGTCTAGCTAGCTGGCAGATGCATGGCTCTGGGCATCTCCCTTTCTTTCTCCCTCATTCTCTTCTCCTCTTTGGAGCCTAGATTTCTCCTCCTGCTTATTCTCTCTGCCCATCACCCCCAACTATCCCTCTACTGCCTAGCTGTTGGCTGTTCAGCTTTTGATTAGACCCATCATGTGCCTTAGGCAGGCAAGGTGAAACAGCAACACATTTTTACTTAATTAAACAAATCCAGCATAAACAAACGTAACATATCTTTGCATAGTTAAAGTAATATTCCACAACATAAACAAATGTAACACATATGTACACAGTTAAAGTAATATTCTACAACAGGCTACCAAGATTTTTATCCTGTGAACATGCCTAACCCCAGTTGATACAGCTATAAAATAACTCCAGCACCTTAGAATCAGGGGAATTTGTGGAATATTAGGCTGAAAGATGGTAAGAGTCACGTAACCAGGAAATCAGCTGCAATATTGTGCCTCCTAGAAGTGACAGGGAAGCTTCAACCATGATGTCTTAACTATATGGCTGTCTAAACAAGACCTGAAGTACAGCACCAATGACATGCTGACATGGAATGGGGAAATCTCACAGAGAGGAATGCTGAGAGCGGGATAAATAGTCTTACTCAAGGATGATAGCCCCAGCGGGTTATCCAATACCAAATGGTCAGCCCTTAAACCATATCCGTAAGAGCAATGCCCAAACGGCTAATTTATATTTATACGCATAAGCACACACACACACACACACACACACACACACACACACACACACACACACATATATGTAAAAACATACACGTAGAGAAAGGCCTTGATTTCAAGAGAGAGGAAGGGGGAGTACATGAGAGGGTAGGAGTGAGGAAGGGAAGGTAGAAAATGATATATTTTCTCTGAAAAATTCATTAAAATTTAAAAAATAAAGTACAATAGCAAAGTCCATTTTGTCTATACATTAAAGTACTAGGTAGGGTAGGATTAAAGTTACCAAATATGCCAGTGAGAAATGTCATCAACTTGATAAGGCATCTAGTCCTTTGAATCACATTAGTTTAAGAACATGTTTTGTCTATACGTGGAGGTGTGGACATTCTTGTTTGTCTGATTAGTGTGTTTATGTGTGCGGAGGTCAGAAGTCAAGCTCAGGTGCATTTTCTCAGGAATTAGCCACCTTATTTTTGGAGACTATGTCTCTCACTGGGACCTGGACTTTGCTGCTTAGGTGAGGCTGGCTGGCCAGCTCCAGGGATCCTGCCAGCTCCACCTCTTCAGGGCTGGAATTATAAGGGTGAGCTGCCATTGTCAACTTTTTTATTGAAATTTTTTAGACAATATATTCTGGTCACAGTTTCCCTTCCGGCAGCTCTTCCCAGATCATCCCTATCACCCAACCTCTGCATCTCCCCTCTCCCCAACAGCTCACACTTTCTTTCTCTCTCTTTAGAAACAAACGAAGAAACAACACACAGGCAAATAAAAAATCTAAAAATGAAAGAAAAAAGCACAAGAAATACAATATTAAAAAAACACAATATAAAAAAAAGAAACACAATATAAACAAAACCCATAAAGGCATGGAATCAGGGAAAGACCAGTGAGACAAAAACTGCCCAAAAAAAACGTAATGAGAAGAAAGCTCTACTTGAGCAATAGGAATTACAATGAGGTCCTCATGCTTGCACAGGAGGTGTTTGGCAACTGAGCCATCACTCCAGCCCTTCTAATAAAAGGAAATGCTTTGATCAGATGAAATAATTCCCCTTTGCCTTGACCTTACATAGTTATCATGGATTTGGAATCTACTAGTCAGTTATATGTCTACAGACACAAATTTTGACATAGCAGCTGAAAACATGTCTACTTGTTAGTAATTTCAGGGTGGGTACGTTGTCCCTGTACCTTCCTCCCAGTAGGAACTGGTGTATACAGATGGGATGAGAAAGATGCCTTGTGGACTCACTAATCACAAGCTTTGCCTTGGTCTCGGAAGGAAGGACTCCATGTCATTTGCAATACTGTTTTCCTGTGAGACTGGAAGGACCACAGAAATCCCAATTACACCTTCCCTTCCCTGCAGCGACCAGGACATGAGCTCATTATGTACTCTTTAGGGGTGACACCTTACGACTGTTTCCCGAGAAGATTAATAAATTAAAATTTATAAAAACACCTCCTAAATCTCAGAAAACTTTTTACTCTGCAAAGGGCACTCTCAGTTTTGGTTGAGATTCACTTTCATGACACTGGCTATTAAATTTCTTAGCACACTGCATTTTGTCTCTGGTTTAAATAGGTTCACTGTGAATATGATGAACCATGTGCTACGGACATATTAAAACTCTTTTAGGTAAAGCACCAATTCAATTCCTTTTCTGAATTGACTTTCACCACATCCTTTATTTTATTATTTTTGTTCTGATATATCTTGCCTTTCTAGAGCATATTTCACCACATTTATGTACTCTTTCCCAATATCACACATGGCATATTTGTGTTTGCTGTACTGTCTCCTGTGGCTTCATATTTATAGATAAGTACTTTATAATGCAGTTTATATGATGATGGCTTTTCATTTCTATCCAGTCTCTGAATTCTGATGTACTGATAGAGAAATGCTCTATACAAGTATTCAGGCCAATGTCAATGGTGAGCCGAAAGAATTTCCACCCTAGCAAATTATACTTTTAACTAATTAATGGCATGTATAACATGATAAATTATGAATTTAGGAAATCATTATTCGGTAAATGAATGCCTGTCAGTCCCACTGATACAGATTAATCTTCAAACATCAGATTCTTATAGCACCGGCCAGCAGAACCGTCTTCGTGGATATATACAGAAGCAGGCTGCTGAGTCTGCCCATCAAAGTGTACTGCTGGAGCAAAAATAGAATATACCCCCATTCTAAAGATAACATACAGCTTTGAAACTAGTGTAAATTAGTTAATTTACAAAGTGTGAGATTTCATTCCAGCATTCCCTCATGCACATATGGTGATTTTGTTTGATGTTCAAGTTCAAGCCTCTATTACTCTTTCTTATTCTTCCTTACTCATTTCATTCCTGCTCTTCCCTTTCACATCCCTGCTAATGCCCCATTTATTTTTATGTTATTTTTTATGATTACTAGATTTCACATATGAGGCAAACCTATCATTATGGTATCTGCATATATAGCTTATTTCTGTTAACATGATAATCTATGGTTTCATCCATTGTCTTGGAAATGACACAACCTCATCTTCTTATGTGTGATTATTACTCTCCAATCTATTGATGAACATCTATGCTGACTATATAAACTGGTACTGTGAACAGCATTGCAATTATCATGGTATGCAGGAATTTTTATGCTAACTTGATTTTGATTATTTTGGATATTTCCACAAATGGATATGGCTGGATAACCTGGAAGTTTTTTTCTTAATGATTATGTCAAATGAGAGGTTTCTGCAAAATAAATAATTTGCAGTGGAAAGAAAAACAGCCTACAGATGGGAGAAAATCTTTGCCAGATATTTATCTGATGGGGACTAATATCTGGAATATATAAAGAACTCAAAAAAAGCCCCACAAAATATCAAAGATCTAGTCAGGGAATAAATGAGCAGTGGAAATGAATGGCTATTTCTCAACTGAAGAACTAGTAGTAAATAAATGCATGAGGAGTTCTTTGTCATTAAGGAAGTGCAAGTCAAAATTATATTTTGATTCCATTTCAGGATGGCAATCATTAATAAACTAGACAAAACAAGTGTTGCTTATTGTGATTAGAGTGGTGATTGGATTAATTTCTCTCAGTGGGAATGGAAATTAGATAATTTATTATGAGATCAGTGTGGACATTCCTTAAAACACAAGAACCATACATCTTCAGAAGCCATTAAGTAAAAAGAGCACCAAATAATGATCTGTTTTGAAATGCTAGTTTCATAAAAGCTAAGAACCACACACAGCATCTGTGTAATTGGGGATATCTATTAGTTCTTCAATTATTTCCATGATATATAGTGCGTATAGAACATACTAAAAGTGGATACATTAGCTCTGGCCCCTCCCTGGAATGCTATTCTCAGGTGATGTTTGCTGGGGGATGGGAGTCACCATTCACGTTCTTGAGGACAGTTCCACACCCACAGTCATGAAGGCTACCCTAGTTAAAATCAGTTCATCACAAAGCAAAGGCAAAAAGAAAACAAAGGACATGATAGTGGGAGGGGGTTGTGGGAGGAGGGTCAATAGGGAAGGGAGATAAGAGAGAGAGTGGGTTGGTGAATGTGGCCAGAATGCATTATATTCTTATATGAGATTGTCAAATAACTTGGTATAACATAATTTTTAAAAGAAACCTCTTAAATATACACTTAGGTGTAAGGAAATAAATGACACATGTTCATCACCAAGACACGTTTGTTAGTGACTCTGTCATGAGCCATCCTCATTGGTTAACCACTGTGCCTCCCACAGATATTTCTGCCTGAATTGCCACCCACCGCTTCAGATAACAGCCTATTGTGACTGTGAGTAGGCCTGTTTTAATGCATTGAAACATGACTTGAAAATACCCTAGTATACTAATTCTGACCTCTAAAAGAGTAGTTAGTTTTTAAAATATAGACAGAACTTAAGTCTCTATTATTTAGATTGGAAAATTCACAATAGATATTCTGGGTGAATAGAGCTTCAGAGAACAGAAGACAGATGGTCAGTGAGGAAGAGACACTGAGGCCAACAGGTAGAAGAGCTGTTCTTAGATCTGCCCCTCAGTGTCTTTATGATTATACCATTTTTCTTCTTGTAATGTACGAGACTCTCTTATCTCTGGACAAAAAAGCATACAGAAGCCATCACAAATAACAAACACTGATGTAATTTGGGTAAACATGCTCATTGTCATCCTAGATTGGAAGGTAAATATCAGGTTACAGACACACCTGTCTGATCAATTCTGTCTATGTAGAAATGCTCCTCTTCTTCCAGTGTCTGTACATTTTTTGACATACATGTCCAGAGGATTCGTGAGGTGGAGGTTCTGGGTCAGGTCACCATGGTGCACAGACAGCCTGGTTTACATTTCTCAACCAGCCTTCTCTATGCAACGGAAGTCACACCATATCTTAGGAATGTTTTTGTGAGGATTAGAGAAGGCCTGAGAAAAACTACTGCACAGAAGCTGTAAGCACAAAAGAAGTAAAATTATTTATATGTGTAACTTGAAAGAAAAATTCGCATCTTAGGGGATAAGGAATAATATGTTTTGCGTATTTCAGAAAAAGTCACCTCTCATCAAATGCTTTTGGTTTAACTGCTACCTTTGAATAACAAACAGCCACAAAAATCTTAACAGAGTAAAAATAACTTACTTTTTATGTGCATGTCTTCCTCTTGGCTGCATGTAGTTCAACTGTTCAAGGCTGAGCTGGGCTTGAGGCTATGGAATAAGAGAAAAATAGCTCGAACCTCCCATTTCCTTATGTTCTCATCCCCTACTCTTTGCCATCCATTATCCTCCTCCCCTCACTCCCAGTTTGCTCATGGAGATCTCATCTATTTCTTCTTTTCTGGGCGATCTATGTGTCCCTCTTAGGGTCCTCCTTGTTAGCTAGCTTCTCTGGAGCTGTGGGCAGTCTGGTCACCCTTTGCTTTACATCTAGTATCCACTTATGTTTGTCCTTCTGAGTCTGGGTTACCTCACTCAGGATGATATTTTCTAGTTCCATCCATTTGCTTGCAGATTTCATGATATCATTGTTTTTTACTGCTGTGTAGTACTCCATTGTGTATATGTGCCAAGAGAGAGGAGGGATTCTATGAGCAAGGGACATCAAGATCATGATGGGAAAACGTACAGAGACAGCTAGCCAAATTAGTGGAAACACATGAACTGTGGACCAATAGCTGTGGAGCCCCCATGGGAATGGACTAGGCCCTCTGGATACATGAGACAGTTGTTTAGCTTGAACCGTTTGGGGGGCCTCAGCTGAATGTACCAGGCTCTGCTGACTCCCCATGGGAGACATTGATTTGAAGGAGGTGGGAATGTGGGATGGGTTGTGGAAGGGAAGGCTGGGGGGTGGGAAGAGGGAGGAGGGGGGATCGGTGGTTGGTATGTAAAATGAATAGAAAATTTCTTAATAATAATAAAAAAGAGAAAAAAATAGCACTGAACTCTTTTGGGCCAAGAAGATCCAAGAGCATGCTCTTCTCTTGAAGATGGCAAAGTACATGGTGATAACCTCAACCATGATGACTTATTTAAATCTTAACAATATTTCATAGTCTCATGCAAGCCATATGGCCCAACTGTGAGTAAGAGCTATGAAAACTGAGAGGGAGGATAGTGTGTGTGTGTGTGTGTGTGTGTGTGTGTGTGTGTGTGTGTGTGTAAGTGCATACTTCTTAATAGTGATCTAGGGTATATTTCTTTTTGGCATCAAACAGTATGTAGTAACTTAACCTGTTTCCATTACTTTATGCTAAAACATGCATTTAATCTATATGCCATACATAGTAATTGGTTAATAAAATGTGTTGCCCTCCAAATGCAAACATTAGTGAGGGTAACAGAGCAATGAAGACAGAAAAACTGATGAAAAGAAATTCCAGTATTTTTTATCAGACATACATCAAATTTTCATTGTGCTCAAAATTAAAATTATGCTATGACCATTACCCATCTTTGTAAGACTATGCATTGATTCCTAATTTCTTAAGGAAAGTCTATAGTTATATTGTTTGACTAAGGAATCTTAAATTTTGTCAATACTTTCCTTAGTTTTGAACTGTTATCCTAATATCACTCTAATAGACATAAGTTATAATTGTCATAATTATTGCATATTATAATATAATACGTATTTTTCTGCCTGAGTGATAAAATTAAAACAAAAAGGTTTTCCACTTTAATTTTGTGAATGCATGTGTTTGTGTGTACAGGGAGATATATACATATGAGTACAAAAGCCTTCATAGTCCAGAGGAAGCAGTAAGATCCCCTGGAAATTGAGTTACAGGAAGTTAGGAACTGGCTACCTTGGGTGCTTGTAATAATTTGGGTCCTATGGAATAGCAGTATGTGCTCCTAACTGCGAAGCCATCTTTCTAGCCCCAACAAAATACTTTAAATTAGGTATCACCCAAAAAGATGTAATGAGATTTAAGATGCCCTTTCAAGCTTCCAGCATTAATCATACACATTCCAATTAAAACTACATTTGAAAAGTAGTATTTGAGGGTATTTAAGGAAAAATATGTTGAGAATTGAAGCCATTTTATGATCTAAGACTTGAAAAATGTCTTCATTTAAATTATTTTTAATAATCTGTCTTTTTGTGGAAATATATTATTAGTCCTAGAATAGACAGAAATTAAAACAAGCAAAATAGAAAATGAAATGACTTATTTTCAGGATATATTTGAAATAAAAATAGTGAGCTTGGTTAAAAACAATAATTCTGGCACGATTTATTTACTTCAAATACCTTATTTCAAAACCCCAAAGAGATTCTTGTAGAAAAAAGAAAATAACAGATGAAGTTGTTTATATATTCAAATTCTGTATGTATTATTTTGGGAGACAAAGAGAAGTTGAAGGTGATAATATTAAGATTGGAGATAAATGGCAAAGAACTCTATATAATATCGTTCCATTGAAAAATCGTAGAGCCACTTTGAAATGTACTCAATTCTCTTATGGAAATGAATGCAATCTGTCTGAAACTGTGCAGTGTTTAGGTGAGAAGTGCTGCCTTTCTCTCTTCATATTGTTTTAAACAAATTCTCTGCAGCACCACTGTACAAGTGAGATCAGAATCCAAGCCTCTTCAAAAGTTTTCTCTATTCATTAAAATGAAAAACAATGGAAATGATCTAGCCTTAATCAGATGGGTCAAGAAACTGTAACTCCAATCGGGAAGACCATAAACACTTTATATTAATGGCCGTTTGACTAAAGCTTCACCAGTGATAAAAGGAAAAATAGCAATTCTAAAGCTAAACCATAAATCAATCACACAGAGAATATTATTTATTTCATGTTTCCTTTGTTGGAATTTATTTATCTCTTATAACTTAATGAAGTATAAAAAACATTGTGAATCTGACTTTTGAAAAAGTTCTCTCAGGAATTCATATACCCTGAGAGCAGGGCACTTGAAAATGAGTTATTTTTATGACACGTCTCTGGAAGAAGTAATTCACAAAGATAAGTTAAAGAGGCTAAGCAGCATTCCAAACAATTCTTTTATTACCCAATGTTGTTTATGTTCAGTATTAAATATTAATTTGTGCTCATATCAATGCATGCATATAATTTCAGCATGCATTATGATAACAAAATTATTAGGCTAAAACTATCTTTTTCAATGAAATGAATTACCTTAATACAGTACTTCAGTACTGTGTACACACACACACACACACACACACACACACACACACACACACACACTAAAGCAGGCATGGTGGCTTATGTCTGTTATTTCAGCACTTGGGAGGATGAAGGAGTAGGATTGCCATGATGCTCACTACACAATGAGCTCCAAGGAAGTTTATGCTATAGAGCGATTCCTATGTAAAAAAAACAAAATGAAAGAAAAGATATACATGAATAATATTAACAGAGAGGGCACAAAACACCTTTGTAGGAGATACATGCATTTGAGTATGGCCTCGTGATGCTGACTGCTTGATTGATGTATATTTATCCTAAACACAGAATTGTCTTCATTCAATGAGTACAGGATTTACATGCCAATTATTCCTCAATAAAGTATCATTTTCCTTAAAAAGAAAAATGATTATTATCAAAATTTATATTAGAAAATTTTACAGGCTTATTATATACAAAAGCATATCACATCATATGAATTATATAAGCTTATATAAGCATAGAATGTCTAAAACTTAATTTAATTTAAAGATGATGGTAGACACTAGTCCTGATAGCAAAAACAAAATGTATTTGGACAAATCATTGAAGTAATTTTAGCTTCATGCACACTTTTTTATCATCTTCTAATTTACAAGTAGCAAAAATTGGACCAAGGCCTTATGTAGCCCAGGCTCATCTTGAACACATAGTCGTTCCACCACAGCTTCATGACAGTTGGGATTACAAGGTACACCATCAAACCTGGTGATGAACACTCAACATGAATACATAGAACCACTCAGATTCAGTGTAGTGAATAAACTCAAAGATTCTCTTCCATACAGAACCCCTCTTAGTCCCGCCTCTTCATATTATCCTTCATAACACCCACATCAATGACTTTATAACACCCACATCAATGACATTTATTTCCTTGTTTGTTATTTTTCTTCTCTCACTGTATTCCTGATCACAATATGTGGTAAAAATTCAAAACCACCACTGCCAACAGACAGCACTCTAGGAAGGACTGAGACTGCTCAAAGAAAATCTTGTCAAATGTGTCATATACATGTCACATCCCTTTGGTGGAGTTCAGGAATTTTCCCCAGAAATCAGCACAGTAAGGGACTTTATACTTGGGCAGGACTTACTTTGTCACAGTCTCCAGAGACTCCAAAGCATCTTGACATCTTTACATAGTATTAATAGTTCAGACATGGATGGTGAAGACCAGTGTTTTTCTAGTTCATCCATTCTTTCTCCTTAAAGCATCACTTTCCTGTCTATTGAACTGTAATAAATGAATGGCTACCACTAAGGTATGTGGGTCATTACTGCACCATTAATGTTATCATGCCATGCTTTTTTTTGATGTGGTTCATAGGCATCGCAGCTAAGTAGGATTTTTTGTTGCCTCCCTTGTTTGGAACCTTGCATGGTGCCTTCTAGTACCATCAAAGCTGGTCCCCAGTGAAAGGACATTCAGGTCAGTTCCAGCTCAGGGATCCTTGGTCTCTTGTTTCAAAATTGCATGGTGTCTTCAACTGTAGGGATGGTCTTCAGCCTCTGGGGTTAACCCAGGACATAGCAGTAGACTCAATGATTTCAGAGTCTCTTGGACAGCCCTGGCCAACAACTCAAAACAGAGCTTCTCACGTTTGGTATTTTCTTAGGTGTTTTTAGCTCTCTAATTTTACTGAAGACATGCTCAACAAGAGGGAAATCATGCTTGGAACTAGTAACTTAACTACCTACTTAATGCTAGTGCAGTTGTGGCTGTTAGAGGATATCTACAATATTAATTTCTTAAAACAAACAAACAAAAAAAACCCTAACAACAATTTATAAACATTTGTTCTTATACCCACAGATAAGTGTACTATTTACTCCAAATTCAAGAAAACATCTCTTAGCAACAGACAGAGAACCACTATACAGAAAACCACAACCCATAAAAATTCAGAGTTGTGGAGGCCTGTCCCAATGGGTACATCTACAAAACATTCCCATAGCTAAGGTTCAGGGAACATTGCAGAAGAGGAGGCAGAAAGGTTGCGAGAGCCAGGGGATCATGGAGTTTGCTATAAGACTGTGTCTCCTAGTAGCATCAGAAGCTACATCCATATAGTTTCACCAACATGATATATAAGCTGAACAAGGTGATGTGCCAATGGACATGCCAAGCTGGAGTGGGAAAAGCTGATATGGCCTCAATTCTACAGAAAGAACTATAGGCAACCGAGGAAAGCTGTGAGTGAGAGAGGTGAGGTGGTCTTCCCCAGGGAAGACCGTACCAATTGGTTGTCCACTGCCAAACCATAGCTCTGAAAACATACATTCAAGTGACATTATACAGGCTGAACAGGTTATATTTAGGAATATATACATACATATGTACACACATAAAACATATGTATGTAGATGTATGTATTCATGTAGAGGCCATGAATCTGAAAGAGAGTAGGTAGGTGTATATTGGAGGGCTTAGAGGGGGGAAAGAGAAGGGAGACATATTATAATTGTATTATAATCTCGAAACTTTCTTTTAAATAGGAAAAAAAAAGAAATACAAGGCTTCCTTATAAAGACTAACTGAGCAACCAGATTCCCCTTCTCTCTTCACTATTTGTGATTTCCTTACTCATTCTCCTTGACTTTTCCATCTCTCCATCTTCTTTGAGTTTCTGCTTCTCACAAACATTTAGTGTTCCTTTCTCCCAACCTCAGTGAAAGGCCTTACTAATCCTGTGTTCTCATCAGGCTATCACCCACCCATCCTGTATTTCTCAATTTCTACCTTACCAGAAATTCCTTGTTCTTTCTCCCCCCCCCCTCATTGTGTTCACCACCCCATTTCTATACTTCCTGTCATTCTTGAACCTGTGAACACTTGGGTTTGTTTTCATCACTTTCTTAAAAGTGCCCTGTGAAGAGCATTTAAGTCTCAAGGTCTCTCTGCTTCATTTTCCTCAGTGTGGATTGATAAATGGCCTTTCAGGATTAGTTAAGCAAAGCTCACTACTGTATCAACAGGACTTTCTAATTTACTGAAGACCAAACACTGGAATCTGAATTCTCCTACTATAATGGACCCATGGGGAGTAACAGGGGATTTGACATGTTGAAGGTTGTTCTGCTGACTTCACAGTCATGCTACGGCTCAGGGTGAAAGCAATTCTGCCATCTTCAATATTTACTTTCTTCAACAAATGGTCAACACACCTTAAAGTTTCATTCGGCAGAACAAACATAGAGAACCGCAGGTGGCATTCTTCTGGTGCAGATTTGCTCACATTGGCTATCTAGAACTTAATTTATCTGGTTTGTTTAACTGGGGCCAAGTATATATTCAAACATTTGGTCCAAAAATAGAAAGAGAATCATGAAGTCTCTATTGTCTCTTGAAAAATCTGTTTTCTTAGCCCCTTGATATTCATGATACTTTTATGTCTTTCTTGATCTTGTTTGGTGTTTCTTTTTAGTCTCTCTCAGAAGGACACTAGATGTATGAGATATTTTATGTCAATTTGACACTAGGATCTTTCAATGATTATTTAATTCTATAGCTTCAAATAACATGAGCATGGTATAAAAACATATTTCCAACTACTGGCTACATATCCTTGCTATTAATAATTTCAGGCTCCTGAAATCTAATATGTACCCATCAGTGTTTTATTTTTCGTTCAAGCTTAAGTTACATGAATCATAGTGTTCTTTTTGTTTAGTTTTACTCAACGCTCTATTTGGTATGGTGTCTTCTGCTTCCAACAGAAAGGTGAATTATTATTGTTCAGTTGCACTTTTCTAAATATCTACCAGACGTGCTATTTTTCCTTCTGATTTGATTACTTTAAGCATTCCTTTGTGTGTTGCCCTTAAATAGTATGTGTTGGATTCTCTTTTCAATCAAATCTGAATTATTCACCATAAGATAAAGTATAAAGTCTTCAAGCTGCTAGTGTACTTCGCTATCTAGCTTTGACCATATAGATACACACACCACTTTGAGGTAAGAAAGTTGATTTAAGTGTCATAGATAAAGACAATATTGTTTTAACTATAAAATTAATACTGATCAAAATAAAGTACTTTTGATGCATCTGTGGAGGACTTCTGGTGTATCAGGCATTGAAGTGATGGCTTCACATAAAAATAGCTCCTGACCCCTCTACAGTTTTATTGCAGTCAAAGTTTTTCTTTTAGATACATAGTGTGATGATGTTAACCTGCCAACATTCATGCTGTTAGGAATGTCTAGTGCCATTTTTAAACAATAATTTTGCCTCTATGAAGGCAGAATGACCATGTAGAATATGCCCTTTATTTAGTTTGTAATGCTGGAAACTCAGCTACTAGTTACTATCCCATACTACCTTTTTGTATAACTCATGGCAGTGTGAGTAAAGAGAGGCACCTAGAATGTAGAGACACCACGGGTAAATATGTCATTTGCTCTGGTTTCATAGATGACTATATCAGATATCCGAAACCAATGAGGTAAATTGGAGGGATATTCCTTAGAGGACTCTTATGGGAACAGACATATCTTTTGGGAAAGTTAAGTGATCCTGGTGTGATAATTGGAATACAGGGGTGGAGAAAGGAGTAAGCATGGGAAGTTATTACAAAGCTAAGAGAATAACTAACTATAATTTCATACAGCATCAATTTATATGTGATCATGACATCAGGTTTCCTGAGAAATAACATTATTTGGTTTCCTGAGCTACTTTTAGGCTTTTGATAGGACCCTGTAACTCAGGTATGATATATTGTGGTCTATAAAGACAGACATCACCTTTATACCATCTACATAGTAAACCTCCTTATGAAAAGTGATATTTGTAGAAACTATTAGATATCCTTCATCAGCACACAGAGTCAAAACAAAACTAGACATATGAAAGTAATAACATGATGGTATCATCTTGGAAATTTCAGTCTGGTGATACGTTTATTCACTATCTTCATGGATTTTCTATCCAAGAAATTATGGATTAGTCATGTTATCTTTAATTCTGGATTCCTAAAATTTGCATGGACTGGTTTTCTTATCTCATGAGGGGAACTATACTGTGATTTGGTGATTTTTGCTTGTATTGTAATTACTTGCCATTGTTTCCCTAAGGTTGGACAAAAACATGATTTGAATGTGGTATTTAGAGTGGTACTTATGGTAGTGAGGTGAAGGGCAAGGGATGAGCATCTATTGTTCAGAAACAATGGTCTCCATTGAGAAAAGAAGATAATACAGAGGAAAATGGCAAATCTCACTCTCTACAGATAGCTCAATGGCAGAATCATTTCCAGATGGTCTCAGCTTATGTACCATGTTGAGGTCAGACATTTTGTGTCCTCTATTGTCAGGAAATTTCAGAGCTGTGCTAGCACATGGAAAGAAAGGCAGAGTGCTTTCAAGTCTGACATTGAACTCCAGATAACACCAATCTAAGTGTGGCTTGCACTGCTTCCCCTCTTTCTAAGGTTTCTCCACCTGCTGTTTCCTTTATTTCATGGGTCAGCACCCTCACCTCTTCATTGTCCTGCCATTACTCTATCTATGGACCTGATAAATGCAGTCATAACTCAGGTTTGTGAGCATTAGCTATAAGGTAGGTCCAATACTAAGCCCTTCAGCGGCATCATTTTATTGAATCCTGGCAACAATCTAGAAGGGCTGATACTGTTATCTCTGAGGAAACTGGAGTTCAACAAAGCCACCCTCCTTGTTCAATAAATCACAGACTTTAGGTGGAACTGGAATTCAAACGCTTTTGGTCTGGACCAGAAGTTGGAGCTATATTTAAAACTGAGTGAGGATTGCAAGATTACCCTGCAATCAAGGCAGAGCATGGCTGTCAGAAAGAAAAATAGGCCAAGATAGGGGATAGTGTGTGATCTTCCCTTAGAGGCGTATTCCACTGAACAGCACCGTGCTGGGGCCAACTGTGAAACAAGCCAAGTGTACTGTCAGCTATTGTCCTACCTCTTAGTGTCTAATCTACT
The DNA here is from genome assembly GCF_949786415.1 of Peromyscus eremicus. Taxonomy (NCBI): domain Eukaryota; kingdom Metazoa; phylum Chordata; class Mammalia; order Rodentia; family Cricetidae; genus Peromyscus; species Peromyscus eremicus. The sequence continues at coordinate 7,778,367 of NC_081435.1, forward strand.
TACACTTCTGTGACAGCTGACTGCCTCATGCTGCCTTGCTTCTGCTGTCTTGATGGACAATGTTCAATAAACTCATTTTTCCCCACAGCACAAGTGCTATCAAGGGTTTACCACTTTCAGAGAAGTTGGCACTTTCAGAGGAGATATTAAAAATCATAGATGTTAGTGGAAATAAATTAATCTTATTAGTCTCAAAGAGGGTTTTTCTTCCTAACTCTTTTCTTGTGATAGATAGGTAGAAATGCATTTGGGTCTGTGAAATTCTTTGTAAGCCGCAGACTCTCTGAGCTCTGTTCTAGACTGAAGTCTATGCTGAGGTTCTCTCACCGTTATGGAGAACACACATTTTCTTCTGCTGTATTTTTGTCTCTTATCATCATAATTATGATGTCATAATTGTTCTTTCTTTAAAGATTCACAGAGACACCCCTGGAAAGGATCCAAATAATGGAGACTTACACAATTCCATGTTCTTTAGAAAATATAAATCAACCGAAAATTTGTTTAAAAAAAAACCACAAATACACACTTGGCAGTACTTTAATTTATTTCATATCTATTTGCTACAGTAGCTGAAAGGTAGTTTTTATAAAACCAAAATATTATTTTCTATGTGTATTTGTTTCTAGCAATATGGGATCTAAAATACGTTTTCATTGTTGATATGTTGAGAAATTTCAATAATGATGGTGTACTGAGATGCATGTTAGATGTGTAAGAACTAGGTATCCACAGATTAATGGCAGCAGGAAGAAGCCCAGTGAAATATGTCTTGATTGATGTGGATTCATGTTTGTCATGATCATATTAAGTTGTATCAGCTTGTGAGAAGACAGAACTTCAAGAGAATCATTTGCTTTGTTTTAAATACACATACGACAATTATGATTGTACCTATATTTATCTGATTGAAAAAAACAGAATGTTTAATTCCTCAGTCAAAATCTTGAAAAAAGACAATGTTATTTAAAAATATTCTTTGACAGAATGGTGGAGAGGAGGTGTTAGAAGTGGACTATGTGAGGGGAGGCAGGGGGATGAAGAGAAGAAGGAGGAAGGTTAACAAACGTAAATGTATAAAAATACCATAGTGAAATCTAATACTTGTAGCATGAATCCTAATTGGTCTTATTAATGAAAACCCAGAGTCAGATATCAGGGTGAAAGCTGAAGTATCAGAAAATCAAAGCAGCCAGCCACTAGTTCTTACATCTACAAAATGCTTAGCCGAAGGGCCCTGAGCTCCTGTCTCCTCCTGCTTTATATTCCTGTTCTCTGCCCAGCCATATCACTTTCTGTCTCCATCTCCCTAGTGCTGGGGTTAAAGGCATGTGTGCCTCCCAAGTACTGGGAGCAAAGGCATGAGATCCCAAGTACTGACTGAGATTAAAGGTGTGTGCCACCACTGCCTGGCCTCTGTGGTTAACTAGTGGCTTAGCTCTGCACTCTGATCTTCAGACAAGCTTTTTTTGTTGGATCATAAACAAAATATCACCACAAATACTTTGTGTGCTAATTTAAAAACAAAACAAATGTCAGCTTGTAACACAGCCCATAAACTGTCTCTTCAGCTGTGTCTTCGTTATTAATGCATTCACAGTCACTTGTAATCAGAAGGAAGCAGAGAGCTCTAACCTGGGATTGGTTTCAGCCCTGTCCACTTATCAGCTCCCGGGAAGAGCTCCATGTCAGTCAGTCACTGCATGTTAGTGTGCTGTCAGTATCAGACAATGCAAGATGATCAGTGAGTCCGAGGCTGAGAAGAAGAATTGAGGTTTGCTTTTAAGATTCGTGGGGAGAAAAAGAGAGAGAGAAACATTTTTGGCAGCAAATGTTAGGCCCACTGGCAATGAATCTGATTCCTGCCTTGGTGAGAGACGATAATTGGTTCAGGAAAAATGTGATTAGATTTTGTCCCTCTAGAAATCACATAGGATTGAACTTCAGCAATTTGGCCTTTATAGGAGACATATACAAATCTGAGAGACCTCACAGCCCTAGGCATGCTAGTCTATTCATAGACATGGCTGGGAAAAAAAGCCGTCTGGATGGAGTTGGAGTTCACATTGCCTTGGAAGTAACTCCTGCAATTAACAGCGAGCCGACAGATCATGAAGAGCCAGAGAATGAATGAGGTGATGTGACTGGGCCAGGAAGACACAGAAAGATGAGGGAAAGGGAAGAACAGAAAGCTGGGGCAGAGGACTCAGTCTCATCAGGGCACTGCTCAGCAAGCAACAGGTAGACAAGTGAGCAGAAGACTGGTGACAGGCCTGTTCCGCCCTTCCGCTTAGGACAGGAAGTGAGCTTGTACTATTGAGTTTGTCAGAGATATTGTTCCAGAGCTATAACATTGGGAATTTTACAATGTGGGGCAGAAAAGGCATTAACTAATCTGCTTTTATTCCTTCAAAAATATAGCTTAGAGATGCACAACAGTTGAGTTTTATGTCAACTTTCTTATTGAACACGTGTACATTGTGATCCATTGCAAAGTTGTCTATCTTCCTGGAGTGTCCATTTTTCCTTGCTAGCAATATGAGAGCCAGAGAAAAAAGTAAATTTAACACAAGATCTAAAGGTGTTATCATAATGACCTTATTAATTCTAATGCTATGATGAGAAGACACTCCATCCTTCCTCACTCTGTCTCTAGTCACCCAGGTTGACATATTCTATCTTTCTATTCTTAAATACCCACAAACAACAAGATGAACAGAAGGCCACTATTTTAATATTGCTTTTCCCATGAGAACCCAGCCATATATACTTTGACTACCATATATACTTAGAGGAATCTCACGTCTTTTTCACCCTTAAAATGTGCTCCCTTTGCCATTTTAGTGACAGTGATTTATTAAAACCAAAGCCTAAGACAGAATCAGCTATGACTCCTGACAAAAATAAGAGACCTAGAATATAAGAGAAATCAAATCTACACTTTTCTCATAACAGTATTTTTATGTGTTAAGTGTGGTGTTTATGTGTCTGTGTGTAGTGTGTGTGTGTGTGTGTGTGAATGTATGTGCATTGAAAAGGTTCAATTCCAGTATTATTTTTCAGAACCTTCGCTTTGGTTTTTTGAGACAAAGTCTCTCTCTGGCCTGGAGCTCTGTAAGTAGGCTAGGCTGGGGATCTATAAGTCCTAAAGATGTGCCTGTCTCCATCTCTGCAGTATTGAGATTAGACTCATGTGCTACCACACCCAACTATTTTATGGGGATGCTGGATCTCAAACTCAGGTCATCATATTTTTGTCTGCCCTCAGCAGACAAAATGACTGAGCTATCTCTCCCGATACTCATAAGAATATTTGCATCTTTATTGGTGAATGACTTTTTCCAATCCCTTGGATTAAGTTGAAGATAGGCCACTGATCACTGTCAGGTCATAAATGGTCTTCCAAGCCTTTTTTGCCCTCAATCAATAGTTATTATGTCCAGTACAATGTAATCAATACTCACAAGCTCAATCAGGATTCTTCCATTTTATCAACATGAGACAGCTACAGGCAGCAAAAATCTTGTAGCAGCCAAGGCCAGATGAGTTCTTTCCTATCCTAAGATCTTGACTCTCAAGCTTGAAATTCTAAAACTTCTTGAAGAATCAAAGAGATGTAGGAAAGCCTAGGGAACCATAGCATCCCAACACACATGTCATGGGTTTATTTTTATTACCCTAAGCCTAGGTCACTCTCACTGATGGGAAGCTTTGTGAGATTCTTCACAGATACCGGTAACAACAGTTTCTTCACCTACTGCTTTGTGAACATGAGCTGCTTGGATCTCCATCATTACAAAGACTTTCTCAAGGGTCCCATTGCCACAGAAGGACATGTCTCTTTGAGAATACTTGGGGTAATTTATGTGTTTCCTCTCTCCACATCTATTCTTTGAAAAATAATGTATATTTGGTCTGTTAGTGGATATGGAATGACTTCCTATTTTTCAGCCAACAACCCTAATCCTAAACATTTCAGCAGTTTTCTTGTCTTCGTTTCCCAAGTAGGAATTACCCACTGCTCACTTCAGACATTGCATCAGTGTCTCCAAATGATATTTTTGAGTTTCCATTAATGGGTCTAAAAATAAAAATGTATAACACTATCCTTCACAGTGGGCAAGAAACATGAGTGAGTCCTATAAGAACACATTTACTTTTTAAAGATTTACTTACTTTTATTTTATGTGTATGAATATTTGCCTGCATGTGTGTATGTGGACCACATGCATGTCTGGCATCTGTGGAGGCCAGAAGAACAGAGGTTCCCCTGAAACTGTAGTTATAGGAGACTGCCAGATGTATGCCATTGGTGCTGGGAATTAAACTCTGGTCCTCTGAAAGGGTAGCAAGTGCTCTTCACTGATGTGCCATCGCCCTAGCCTTTAAAAACACACTTGAAAAGATATGCCTTTGATATCCAACTTTTTTCTTAGTTTCAAGATCTACTTTATTGGCTGGATCTCTTGTATGCAGGTAATATGTATGTCTCAGTCCATTCCTGTTGACATAACAAAGTATGTGAGACTGAGTAATTTATAAAGAACAGAAATTTAGTTTTTGTCGCCCTGTAAACTGCAAAACCTAAGATTAAAGTGTCAGTATGTTATATACCTCTACGGTTACTTCTCTGTTACCAACATGAGACCTTCTCACTGGACTTTCACATTGTGAAAAGATAACTGTGTTGCATGCTGCTCTCTAACACAACAGAGTAGATGAAAGGTTTGAGAGCAACCTGAGCATTTACTTCAGCACCATCTGTAAGGGCATTAATCTCATATAGAACACACAATGCTCATTATTGAAAGTCCTACCTCTTCATAAGATTCAAAATAGAACAAATGAGTTTTGGAAAGAGACACATTCAAATCACAGCAATGTGTAAAGTTGATTTGTTCTGCATCTGTCTGCATAGGTAGTCTGGCATCTCACTTTGAAAGTTGGTAAAAATTTATATAGGGGTTAATGCAATAAAATATTTGAAAATCAACACCAAGAAGATAGCAAAAAGACAAGACACATGTTCTAAGAAATGCTTGTAATTGACCTGGACCAGAAGGTCATTCTTCAGTCTTGCAAAAGAAGGACCAGAGGATCAAAGATAAAGGAGACAGAACAGGTAGAATATAGAAGTCTTGCATAAACTGTTTTGATGTTGGCAAGCTTGTTAAGTACTGCATCTGAAATACTATTTGTGGTAGAGAAATAGAGCAAAGTCATCAAAAAGCCATCATATAGTTGGAGAATGTCACCAGGAAGCTAATCAAGCCATGTGCACAAGGGGAACAAAAGATATCTCAAGGATGTTACAGACTGAGTGTCCAGTGGCTTGGGGACTGATAACCCCAGTCTCATCAGGGGGAAATCCAAGTTTCCTTCAACCAAAACCCTAACTCCTCGAGGCCCTGCGCCCAGTCCTAGACCATTCCTTGCCAAATCTGCCCTTAAACAAGGACATAGTACTAGGTCCCTTTTGTCCTTTCATCAGGACCTCTGAGAAAGTCTTGCATCAGCTTTGCTCTCAATATGCAATCTCTGGCTCACATGATTCCATAGTGGTTCTAAGTGGCAGGGCTTTTCTTTGAAGACCAGGTGAGCATCTCTGTCAGTGGCAAAGGGTGGCAGGGTGAAGCCAGTTTATCACAACTTACATCAGAGATATCATACGTCTCTCTCTCCTATTCAGTGACTGTCTTCACTGTCCATGGTTTAGACGTTCCAAATTCCCAGTTGTCTTCCTTCTAGCTGTCTCTTAGAAAATCTGTCACTCAGAGTATCAACTAGGTCACGATCTCTATAGTGTGTATTTATGTGTTGACACTGTACTCTCTCAGTGTTAAGTCAGGTCTAAAGACTGTAAACACTGTTAGATCATGGAAAATATGAAATCTCTCCTAAGATGCCATCTCTTTTTCTTTCCATAAAGAGCCTTTAAATGCAAGTATCTCTTTGTTGCTAGATTCTGTGATTTCTCCTGTTGGGAGGTTTTCTCTGTAGCTAAATGCCCAGATCCAAATGACTCAAAGTGATAACTATATATATTATATATAATGTATTAGCTACCTGCTCACCTCTACAGTTGATTCTGAGCTCATTTCACTGATTTGAGTACAGCATCTTTTTCTTCTATTTTTATTTCTCTTCTGAAGGTGAGATAGCAACTTCCTCATGTCCATTTCTTTCCACGTTTAGAGTGGATGCATCGTCTACTCTAATACCTTTTGTAGGTGTGAACAGTTTCAGTATAAAAGGACCAGAGTTGGGCAGAATCTAAGAGATGCTCCCCTCTATCCTGCAGCTTACAAGGGATCTACATGAGTTAGGACCACAAGTATCTTACTACTTTGGCCCTCGTGAGCTTGTGCCTAGGAATTCAGAGCTAGAACCATGGAGAAAGCATGAGAAAATAACCAGTCTGATTCTGAAAGGGGCCAAAAGGCCTGAGCATGCTCTGTTCCTTTAGTCTAGTTGAGAATGTAGAGAAATCACCCCTTCATTCCCCAAAGAAGTGAGGGTGGAGAGAAGGGGGAGAAAAACACACAACGTAGCTTTTCTTCCAGAGAGCTGGAAGAAAAATGCATTTTCTCCTGTAGGTGTCAACTATGCAGTACATTGTATCTGTAATGACCTACTGTGATTTGGATTTTGAACGTCCTTCAAAGGCTTAGACATTGGGACGTTAAATGCTTGTTTGCTTTTTGCTGGGTTATTATGACAAAGGGATTAGGAGGTGGAACCCAAATGAAACAGGTTAATGTACTCTGGGAGGGATATTGAGACCTGGACTCTTTCTGTGTTTCTCTTTGCTTTCTAGCAGCCAAGAGGTAAGCAGGCTCCAGCAACCATGGACTAACTGTGATGTACTTGTACTGCCAGAGGTCTACAGCAATGGGAATAAACAACCATGGGCGAACACCTATAGAACCATGGAACAAAACGAAAGTTTTGCTTTATTAAGTTGATTAGGAGCAAGTATTTGTCACAACAATGTGAAGCCAGCACATGACCACAGTGAACGTTTAAGTGTGGTTATTTCCCATTACATTTTTAATTGAAATTGTTTCTATTTCTGTTTTTTATGGGGGCGGTGTTTGGTTTTTTTTGAAATAGGCTCTGACAATGTAATCTTGGCTAGCCTGGACTCACTATGTAAACCAGGCTGGCTTTGAACTCATAGAGTTAAGCCTGTCTCTACCTCCTGGGTGCTGGAGTTAAAAGTATGCACCAATGCACCTTACTAGTTTATATTTTTAGCAGAAAATTGTTATGTGCAAAAATTAAGTAGAAAATATTTAGAACTCATTTAAGTGACAGAGTATTTGGTAAAATACATAAAAATAACAAAACATACTGTAAAAGAAATATAGAACTACAAAACAATAAAGACATAAACATGTAAAAACCATTATAGAGGTTTGAAAAATGATGGAAAGCTCATTTTTAGTTTCTCTGACATTATAAAACATGTATGTCACTTACATATAAAACAAGTACTTCTGTGCACCAGAGCTATGGAAGGCAATGGCTCCAAGGTTATTCATGCTTACTTACAGGCTACAGGTATAGGGCCCTAAAGTATTTTTATTCTTGTACAGAGAGGAGAAATTCCCAAAGTGAGACCTGAGAACTTATGGATTAGGAGAGACGAAGTCCTCTCCTTTTTACTGAAGAAAGAGGGAAGCAGACTCATGGAAAGGCTCGAGCTGGCAGTGAGATTGCACAGCGAGTCTTTTGTGCAGGGATTTTTTTACTCTGTCTTCCTAAATCTCATTTTGTTGCATTTTAGCAAATGTAGAGACGAAAAGCCAAGCAAGCCACCTGGCATGTGTTTACCCTCACTGGTATCTCTGTTCACTCTCAAAATTTAGAGTTATGTCTTGAAGCAGAAAGATTATTTTTGAGAATGCTTGAAAAGCCACAGTATACTCAGAACCAAGCTCCCAATGCATGATTGCAGCACTTATTGTACCCGTGTTTAGATGACAAAAAGCTGTACTCAAACATGTGTAAACTGGCTTGCATTGTGCAAACCCTTGTCTTAAAGCATTTCCTTTTAATTTGAGGCTTCATTAGAGGAGCTCTGCAGTGACTTTGTGGTGGAAAAGAGAAATTACCTCCCTCAGGCCAGAGTGTGAAATTTTATATCAATGCTTGCTTCATTGTCAAGAAATAAGGATCAGAGGGCTGGGGGGATGGTCTAATTAATAAAGTGTTTTCTGTGCATGAGTACCTGAGCAAAATGCTAGAAACAGTGGCCTGGGATGATTAGCAGGGACAAGCAGATCCCAGGGGCTCTGTAGCCAGCCAATGTAGCTGAAGTGCAAGCTCAATATTCAGTGAAAAAACTGCCTAAATATGTAAAGTGGAAAATTGCTTGAGGAAGATTTCACCTTTCAAACTCTGACCTGTACACATGCTCACATTGGCAAATATACCTCCTTCTACACTTGGGTACACACACCTATACACCACACACACAAGAGGCTGTGGAAGACAAGCATATCAGCAAATCTAACATAGAAGTGATACAATAGCAACTGAATAGGTATGACAGGCCAGGAGATGGTCCAAACACTTGGCCACGTGTAACTTGTCTTTCTTTGGACCGCCAGCTCCCAAATAATGACACAGAGACTTCTTATTAAGTATGAAAGCTTGGCTTTGGTTTAGGCTTGTTCCCAACTAGCTCTTAAACCTTAAATTAACCCATTTATATTAATCTAAGTTCTGCCATGTGGCCCCTTATCAGTCAGTCTGACTTTCTCTGAGTCTGGCTGGTGAATCTCCAGAGCCTCAGATTCTTTCCCAGAGTTCCTATCTCTGCCCAGAAGTCCTGCCTATCCTCTCCTGTCTAGCTATTGGCTGTTCAACTCTTTATTAGACCAATCAGAAGGTGTCTTAGGCAGGTGAGGAAGGACAAAGACACATCTTCAAACAGTGTAAAAAAAGATTATTCCAACAGCCATGATAAACTCATTTTGGTCTCGTAGCATATTGATAAAGATCATATGTCATACTCTGTTATAACTATGTCTCATTTCTTAATCTACAGAGGGTATTCTTCAGCTCAATATGATCCTTTCATTCAGCATGAGTGTGCACACTTATGTTCTTTTTTTTTCTTTGCTTTTTGATACAAGGTTTCATGTGACTCAGGCTATCCTCAAAGATTTTATATTGGTGAGGATGACCTTGAACTTTTGATCCTTCTGCCTCTACCTCCCTAGTTCTCTAGGATTACTGGAATGCTGACTCTTCCTGCATCTTAGACAAGATTCTACTAACTAAGCTACATCCCAGCTAGACAGTTCTTTATTAACAGAGGAGACCACCAGTCAAGTCTGTTATATCTATGTCCACCTGCTATTCTGCAACAATTCTTCCTGAATAAAAATGCTAAACCATGGGTGGTTCCAGGGATTTTTACCTGATGAATAGAAAGGTACCACTAAAGTTGTCTACACACACATCTCCTTGGAAAGTATTTCAGTAAGGAATATTCTTTTTATTACTCCTGGTCTTGTTTTGCCAAGTCTACAGTCACTACAGGAGGCAAGCTTTAGGTTTTTTCCCTACTAGGCAGGAAAATCAAAACAAAATGATTGGAAACAGTTTTTGCTATTTCTATAATTTCTCCCTAAGCTTGAGTCCTAAGTTAGTTTTCTTGCCACTGAACTGGGTGAAGAACTTGTAAGAATCTACTATACATTGTTTAGTGTTCAAACATGCTGTTTATTGTTATTTTTAAATTATGTATGCTGATTAATTTTTACTGTAAACTTAATTGTATAAAAAAGTACATAGTAGGTTAGAAAATCACCCCTCTGGTTTTTGTAAGAGTCTTTCCAGAGGATTAAGGAAGGGGCAAGGGAATCTCCCTGCATATCAGTATTGTCATCCCATAGTCTGGGCCCAGATAGAATAAAATAAGGAAGGAGAAAGCATTCAACAAAGGTGTAATTTCTTTCCTGCTGTGTTGGATAGGGACTCCTGAAACTTTGAACCCCAGTAATCTTCTCTACCTGTGGGATAGCCATGTCACAGTGATGATAATAATAACATGCTTTTCAAGTCTGCTATTTCCTAAACAAAATTGTTGGAGCTGTGCTTTTCTCCCAGTCAGATGGGACCTCCTAGATATCAGAGAGCATCAGAGATGTTCAAGTCCATGAGGGGGCTTTCTTCTAGCAACTCATTCCCATTATAGTCTGCAGAGGACACCAGATAGCTGATGGTACATTGAGAATGATATTAATTTACCTTGGCTTTTTCTACGGTCTCTTCCTGAGCTTTTGTGATTCAGAATTATTCTTCACTTTACTCGTAGCAACGTTGAGATGTAGCAGTTTGAGAAACTTGGCAAGGTCAAAATGGAAGTTACCATCTTCACTGTACTGTCTGCGGACACACGAAAACCACTGCTTCTTCCTCCTTTATTCAAGGAAATGACATTATTAGACTCAAACAAAATCCAGGAAGCCATATTGAATATTCCCTTTCCATCATATTCTTAGTGAGTAACATGAGCTATTGTTGAAGTAGCCCATTATTAATAACATTTACAGATAAAGGCTTTCAAAGTCTCTCCTCTTCTGATTATTCCACTAAGAAGCACACCATATCACAAATGCTGCTGGTAATAGCTGCTTTAGGACACTAGAACCCAGAGTCCTTCCTTTTTTTTTTTTTAAGAAATGAAAGTTAGATTTCTGACATCAAACAGGCTGGGTCAAATGTCGATAGTGTAGGGACTTTCTTAAGAAGCCTAGTTGCTACCAAGTGTGTCTTTGTGGATTTGGACTGCTGGATGAGGAAAACCCTTACCAATAAAAAGCTGCATTTGGTAAAGATTCCTAACTACTAAATGTGTGGTCATGGAGCCTTGAAGAAGGCAGAGCTAAGCCAGACTGAATTTCGATAGATAATTGACCAAACTCTTATTTGTTCCTTCAGCAGAGGACTTGGCAGGCATGATAAATCTTTTTGGCTCTACTGTAAAAATCTTATTCAATTAATTTCCATCTCGTCTCTTGACACCCTAGCCAATGCTACCATTATGTTTTGCCTTGGTAGTGATTGTTTTCCAACTGGTCTTTCTGCTTTTACCTGGAGTCTGTCTTTACAACATCAATTAATTATCCATTTACCTGCCCCACTTTAAGTTCATAATTCTCTCTCAATAACAGCAAATATAATTTGGAAATATGGATCAGTGCATATCACTCCCAGATGGCACAATGATGCTTTTCTCTTAGGCTTAGAGTAAAATACTGCCTAACCAACACAGCTTGGGTCCTCTCTGCCTGCCTGTCTGGCCACAGTTCAGTTGCTCTAGTCTCTATTGCCTTTCTGCCATTCCTTAAGCAAGCCAAGAATTTTGTTTTTGTTTTAAATAAATTCTTGTATTCGTTATCTTTCTACATGCTGTATTTAGCAACTATCTCTGATCATTTCAGCTTAAAGATTATTAACGTGACAAAGCTCTCCTTAATACAAGGAGGACCCATCCTCAACCATTCCAATGCCTCCTTGCTATAGCATTAGTTTTTCTCTAAAATTATCATGCTCATTATATTTCATTTGCATGATTACAATTCATGCTTTACCCCTGGTAAAATATAGTTTCCTTTAAATATGGAATATGACTATTTACTTACAGATGTAGTTTGTAGTGTAATACTTAAAAATATTCAAAGAACATTTATTAATTTTAGGACACAAGTATTTTAAATACATGTCATTAAAATTGTGTTGTGACTTATGGAGATTTTATTTATTTATTTATTTATTTATTTATTTATTTATTTATTTGGTTTTTCGAGACAGGGCTTCTCCTTGTAGTTTTGGTGCCTGTCCTGGATCTTACTCTGTTGATCAGGCTGGCCTCGAACTCACAGAGATCCACCTGACTCTGCCTCCTGAGTGCTGGGATTAAAGATGTGTGCCACCGCCACTTGGCTGACTTATAGAGATTTTAAAACATAACCTAATTTGTTGACATTCCTCCTTTTCAGAGGTGGACATATGAAAGTTTTTTTTACCTGGGCATAGCCAGGTGAGTCTGACTGATCATCCCCCCACAGCCCCTCCTTGATTGATCTCCCCCGCTCCTGACAGACCCTCCTTGACAGATCACCCCCTCCATGGACCCTCCTTGACTCATTATAGCCCCACACACCCTCCTTAAACCCCTGACCTACTTAGCCATGGTTCCACATCCAATGCCTCAGCCTGTTGTGGAATATTACTTTATCTAGCAAAGATGTGCTACACTTGTTTATGCTGTGGAATATTATTTAAATTGTATAAAGGTATGTTACATTTATTGATTCTGCATTCATTTAATTATGTAAAGATGTGTTGTTCTTTTACCTCGCCTGCCTAAGGCACCTGATTGGTCTAATAAAAAGCTGAACAACCAATAGTTAGGCAGAAGAGGGATAAGAGGGTTGGCAGGCAGAGAGAGTAAGTAGGAGGAAATATCTAGGAGTGAGAGAAGGAGAGAAGAGAACAAAGGGGAAAGAGAGGGTCATGCCTGGGGCCAGAAGCCAGGTAGCTACCTGCTAGACATGGAGACAACAGGCAAAAAGAAAGAAAGGTAAAAACCTCTGAGGCAAAACATAGATGAAGAGAAACAGATTAAGTTATAAGAGTTAGCAAGAAATGAGCATAAGAAAAGGCCAAGCATTCATAACTAATATTAAGTCTCCATGTCATGATTCGGGTACTGATTGGTGGCCCAAAAGAAAAAGCCTGCTACACTAGTCTAGTTTGCAGATCCCTGCCTGTGGTTCAACCAATATCTAGACTTCTCCCTGCCTTCCACCTATCTTCAGGACCCTCTCATGCCACCTACATCTTCACCACATAGCCAGATTCTACACATCCTTCTGAAGGGTATAGCCTGGTGAGTCTCCATATTCTTACCTTCTATATACCCATTCCCATTCCCAGATCTATTCCCCAAATCTAGGGTTGAACCAGCATGTGCATCCTGTACGACAGCCCAGTCCTCTCTGTCCATCTTACTTCATTCTGCCTAAGTACTTTCCAACTTGTAGGCCCAACTCACCCATATATTCTTTCTCCTGTCCAACCTTTTCTGTTCGTATCAGACACAGAACTAACAAGTGAAATCCACATACCAAGGTCTCATTGCAAAAAATACCAACAATATGAAAGACCAAGCCAGTATCCAAAATTAACCAAACATGTAGAAATGTTTGATGATGAGAATTTTCTAGATAAATCCTGGGACACAGAATTTAAAAGAATAATAATTTTTTTTCAAAGAACTCAAGAGTATAAGAAGACAAAAAGGAAAAATTCAATGAAATTAAAGAAGCAGAATTAGAATGTGGTGATATTGTGTTCCCCAAAATAATATGCATCCTAATAAACTTATCTGGGGTCAGAGAGCAGAACAGCCACTAGATACAGAGGCCAGAAAATGGTGGCACACACACCTTTAATCCTATCACTTGGGAGACGGAGATCCATTGGGATCTCTGTGAGTTCAAAGCCACACTGGAAACAGCCAGGCATGGTGACTCACGCCTTTAATCCCAGGAAGTGATGGCAGGAAGCTGAAAGGTATATAAGGTGTGAAAACCAGAAACTAGAGCTGGTTAAGCTTTTAGGCTTTTGAGCAGCAGTTCAGCTGAGATTCATTTAGATGAGGACACAGAGGCTTCCAGTCTGAAGAAACAGGATCAGCTCAGGAATTGGCAAGATGAGGCGGCTGTGGCTTGCTCTGCTTTTCTGATCTTCCAATGTTGACCCCAGTACCTGGCTCCAGGTTTGTTTTTATTAATAAGAACTTTTAAGATTCGTGCTGCAGTAGAATAACAGGACTAGAAGATAAAGTAGTGGATCTATATGAAATAAGCAAGGAATATGAAAAATTAAAAACAAAACACAGGAAAGAATCACACAGGAAATGCAAGACACCATGAAAACACAAAACTTTCAAATTATAGGCATAGATGAGGGAGGAGAATTGCAAGTCAGTGGCATATACCAGCTCTTCTAAAAGATCATAGAGGTAAACTTCCCCAAACTAAGGAAAGACACAATCAAACTAATACAAGCAGCACCTAATAGACAAGGCCAGAAAAGAAAAACCCTACAGCATATCATTGTCAAACCACTAAGTGTACAGAACAAGGAAAGTATATTGAAGACTGAAAGAGAAAAAGCATAAGACAAACATAAAGGAAAACCCATCAGAATAACAGCTAATTTTTTAACATAAATGTCAAAAGCAAAAGAGCCTGAAACAATGCATTCCAATTCTTAAAGGACCACGGCGACCAACCTTGACTAATATACCTAAGCAAAATTATCTGCCATAGTTGAAGGATTAAAAAAAATATTCCATGAAATAAACAGCCTAAAACAATAAATATCTAACAAAGCAAACATAAAGAAAATAGAAGAAGCAGTATTTCAGGCTGAAAGGAGAAATAAGTGTAGCCAAGAGACTGTGTAAAGAATTACAAAGCCATAATTACTAAAAGAAAAGTACGACTGAGAACATAAACAACAATACCAAATATCAACGATGTAATGATTTCATACAGTAACTTTGCAGTAACATGCATATTTCAGTAGTAAATGTAAATAACAATAGCCTCATTCTCTGGTCAAAAGACATGGGCTAACTGAATGGATCAAGAATCAAAATGCATCTATCTGTTGTCTACAATAAACACATAGCTTTAAAAATGGGTACCACCTTAGAGTAAAAAGATGGACAAAAGTGCCCCAATTAAATGCTATTAGAAAGCAAACAAGTATCACTGTGCTAATATATGATAAAATAGATTCAAAATAATATTAATGAAATAGATAAGAGAGATACTTCTTTCTAATCAAGACAACAAGTAAGACAGAGACTCCTAAATATATATGCACTAAACTCCAGGGTGCCTAATTATTTAAAAAAATCTACTACTGTATTTAAAGACACAAACTAATCAATACAGTAATAATAGCCAATTCCAATACCTTACTTTCTCCAATAGACAGTATGTTTGGACAAAAGTAAACAAAGAAACATTAGAATTAATTGATATCATACATCGAATGAACTTAGCATGTATTAACAGACCATTCTATCCAAAAGCCAAAAGAATACACATTTAACTAAGCAGCACTTGGATGCTTTTCTAAAAATAGACCACATCCTGGGACACAAAATAAATCTTTCCAAATTCAAAAAGACTAAAATTACTCCATGTATTTTTATGGTCACAAGACAGTAAACTTAAATTGACAAGTTAAAAAAATAAACTTGTGGAGAATCTTCAACTCATTACTAAGTGATGAATGAGTCGAAGAAGAAATCAAAACTAATTAAAAAAAAAACTTCCTGGAAGTAAATGAAAATGAAAACAATCAAAACCCAGGGACAGACTGAAGAGCATCCTTCAGAGGAAATTCAGATCTCGAAGTGCCTACATTAAACAAAACAAAACAAAACAAAACAAAACAAAACAAAACAAAAAAACAGAAAGAGCACAAATGAATGACTTAATGATGCAGCTCAAAAAGAAGTAAAACAGTAACAAACCATGCCCAAATCCAGTTGATGGAAAGAAATAATAAAAACTAGAGCAGAAAGAAATGACAGAAACAAAGAAAATAATACAAAGAACAAACCTAAAAGCTGGATCTTTGAGAAGATAAACAATATTGACAGACTGTTGGGTCAACTAATCAAAATAAATAGAGAATCCAAATTAACAAAATCAAAAATGAGCAGGGAAACATTACAGCAGACACCAAGAAATTCAGAACATTACAAATAAATTTTTTAGGAACCTGTGCTCCATTAAGCTGGAAATCCTACAATAAATAGATGAATTTCTAGATTCAGCCAAAACACCAAAATTAAACTAAGAAGAATTCAACAACCTAAACAGACCCATAAGCAATAAGATGATTGCTATAGTAATAAAAAGCCTTCCAGCTAAATTTAAATTAACAATTAAGTCCAGGGACAGATGGACTCACAACAGAATGCTACCAGGCATTCAAAGAACTATAGCCAATCTTTCACTAAATAATAAAAAAAAATGAAAGAAAAGAAAAGAAAGAAAGAGAAGAAAGAGATAGAGCACTCCAATACTCCTATGAATCCAGAATCACGCTAATACCAAAAGCCAGAAGAAACACAGCACCAAAAGAAAACTACAGGCCAATATCCCTGATGAACATAGACTCAAAATGCTCAATAAAAGACTTGCAAACAGAATACAGACATACATGAAAATGATTGTATGCCATGATGAGGTCAGCTTTATTTCTGAACTGCAGAGATGCTTCAACATACATAAGTCAATATATGTAATAAATTACATAAATGGACTTAATGACAAAAATTATGCCATCATCTCAATATATAGCAGAAAAAGTCTTTGAGAAAATCCACATTGCCTTCATGATAAAACTCCCAGAGAATGTAGGGCTAGAGTAAACATACCTCAATATAATAAAAGCTTTATTCAACATCACATTAAAATGGGAGAAAAGCTTGAAGCAATCCCAATGAAGTCAGGAATAAGACATGGATGTCTACTAGCCCCACTTGTTTTTAATACAATGCTTGAAGTACACACTGGAACAATAGGTAAGAAAAGGATATTAAAGGGGTGCAAATGAGAAAAGAAGTTAAACTATCCTTATTTGCAGATAACATGATACTATACACAAGAGATCCCTAAAACACTACCAGAAAACTTCCAGAAATGATTAAAATTCAGCAATGTGGCAGAACACAAAATCAACTTGCATAACTCAATTGCTTTTCTATACTAATAAACAATATACAGAGGAAATGATAATAGACACACTCCCATTCACAATAGCCTCAAAGAAAAAGTATCTACAGATAAACCTTACCAAGAAGTGAATGAACTCTTCAGTGAAAACTTTAAACCTCTAAAGAATGAGATAGAGATAGGCAGTAGAAAGTAGAAAGACATCCCATGCTCATCTGATGATAGAATTAATACTGTCAAAATGACTATTCTACCAAAAGCTATTTATAGATTCAATGCAGTCTCAATCAAAATCCCCATCTCATTCTTTAAATAAATACAAAAGAAAAAGTAAACTAACCTTAAATTCACATGGAACCATAGAAGACCCTAGATAGCCAGAACAATCTTGAGCATAAGAAAAATGTTGTAGGAATTACCATTTTCAGTATTAAGATATGGCACAGAGATACACTAATAAAAAACAATATGGTACTTGCACAAGCACAGACATGTAGACCAGTGGAACAAATTTGAAGATCTAAACATGAATACACACAACTTAAGCTTCTTATACTTACCAAAATGCCACTAACATGAGCTGAAGAAAGAAAACGTATTCAACAAATAGTTCTAGGAAACTGAACACCCAGATGCAGAAGAATGAAATTAGATCTGTATATATCTACCTTTACAAAACTAACTCCAAATGGCTCAGAGACCTAAATGAGAACCAGAAACACTAAACTTCCAGAAGAAGTCATAGGCAGTACTCTATATAATATAGACGTAGGATGGTCTTTCTAAATAGGATTGCATTTGCCTTAGAATTGAGGTCAACAGCTGACAAGTTAGACTTCATAAAACTAAAAATTTTCCACACAACTGAAGAAATAACTGGCTGAATAGGAAGCCCACATAATTGGATTTTTTTTGCCAGAAGTACATCTGGCAGATGATTATTAGACATAATATATAAAGACTTAATGGGCATGAGGGGGGAGGGAGGGAGAGAGAGAGAGAGAGAGAGAGAGAGAGAGAGAGAGAGAGAGAGAGAGAGAGAGAGAGATGAGAGAGAGAGAGAGAGAGAGAGAGAGAGAGAGAGAGAGAGAGAGAGAGAGAGAGAGAGAGCAATAGCCTATTTAAAACGTATGGGCATTAGACCTGAACAGTAAGTTCTCAAAAGAAGGGAGCGGGGAGTCTAAGAAATATTAAGAAAAGATTCATTGTACATAGCAATTAGGGAAATGGAAATCAAAACAACTTTGAGATTTCGTCCTTAGTGAGAATGGCAGTTTATAGAACAACCGAAAACAAGTGCTGGAAGGGATGCACACAAAAGGGAACCCCTTCGCTGGTGGTGAGATTGCAGACTAGTGCAGCCATGATGATTCTCAGTGTGGAGATTTCTCGGAAAGGTAAAGGAAAAGCTATTATATGACCTGGCTATGCCGTTTCCTGGCATATGCCCAAAGTACATGACCTCATATTCACCAGATACTTGCCTACTTGCCTAGCCACGTTCATTGCCATTCTATTCACAATACCTAAATGCTCTCCAATTGACAAATGGATAATGCACACACACACACACACACACACACACACACACACACACACACACACTATTAAGTTGTAAAAGAAAAATGAAATTTATAGGTAAATAGATAGAACCAAAAGAAATCATAGTGAGTGAGGTAACCCAAACTCAGAAAGACACATTTTGACTATTCTAGCTCCAAATCTTCAGATGTGAGTACATTTCCTGGAGTAATGCAGAATTCAACAATGCAAAAGTGAACCATTCCTTAGCCGAGGGTTGGGAAAGAAATCGAGACAGGAATAATAGGAAATGAGTGATCTAACTGAGAAAATGTTAAAAAAAAAATCTTATTAGAGAGGGTAGATGAAGCTAAATACAGAAGAAGGAGGGAGGCAAGAAAATTAACGTTAGGATGTCTGAAAACATTATAAGAAATCATATGATTAACTGTTTACCTAAAAATACCTATTAAAATAGGAGTAAGAAAGAGTGTCTGGAGTGTTGGAAATCCTTTATGGCATCCCTTAGGGTTGTTATGTCCAGTGATCAAGATTTTGGGAAATTACAATGATCCAATCCAGGCAAGGTGATAAATGACCCAAATGTTTTAGGACTAAAGGTACAGGGTCACTCTTTCAGGTAAAGAACCAAAATTTCCTGACATGCTTGCTGAGGAAATATAGAATATTTTCATAGTGAGTAGTTTATTACTGTGAAGAGACACCACGACCAGGGCAATTGGGGATTGCTTACAGTTTCTGAGGTTTCGTACACTATCAGCAAGGTGGGGAGCCCGGTGGTGTGCAGACAGACATGGTGCTGGGAAAGGAGTTGAAAGTTCTATATCTGGATCCAAAGGCAGCAGGAAGAAAGAGCCACTGGGACTGGCTTGGACTGTTGAGCCCTCAAAGCTCACTCCTAATCATTTCACCAAGTGCCATTCCCTGAGCATTCAAATATGACCTATGAGAGCATTCTTATTCAAACTACCACATTCTACTCCCTGGCGTTATAGGTTTGTAACCGTAACATAATGCAAAATGCATTCAATTCAACTTCCGAAGTCCCCATAGTCTACAACAGTTTCAACACTGCTTAAAAATCCAAAGTTCAAAGACTCTTCGGAGACTCATGACAACCTCTTAACTATAATCCCCTGTAAAATAAAAAAAAAATGCAGATCGCATTCTATCATAAAATGGCATGGAATATACAATACTATTTCAAAAGGGAAAAAGGAGAGGAAATACTGGACCAAAGCAATACCCAAAAACAGGTAGGCAAACTCCAAGCTCTGAATTCCCATGCCTGATGTCAAAATGCCCTTCAGATCTCTAACTCCTTTAGTTTTGCTGACTGTAGCACATTTCCCTCTTTTAGGCTGGTTCCACACCCTGTAAGCAGCTTCCCACAAATATGACATCTCTAACACCTTGGGGTTTCCAGTAAAATCCAGGCTTCACTTTCACAGCTTCACACAAGACCCTCTCTGGGTCTCCATGCAGGGATAACCCTGACATACCCCTAGCATTAGTGGCTTTTCTTAGTTGTAGAAGGAGATTCAATAACCCTTTTCTTGTACCCTTGATTCTAAATCCAGAACCACGTAGCCAAAATTGCCAACTTCTGCTGCTTGCCTAGGCTGGAACATGCCCTCCTTCAATCAATTACATCTGCATCAGCTTTCTAGGTTCCTTCACTGCTTAAGCTTTTCCTTAATTCCTTTTTACAAGCTGAAATCTTAGCTGAATGGTGCCTGTGTAGCATACAAAACCATCAGTAAACTAGGCCCCAGTCTTCTGTTCCTTCGTCAGGCATTCATAGGGAACACTCGTTATGGCTATAGTTGTACACTTGGCAGAGACAGCATTGTAACAGGAGTAGAAACCACAGGCATTTGGGCAACTTCTTCATGGAACTTGCTTGTGCTTTCAGGATCTGCTCAGGCCCAATCACTTAGATGCCATTTGAGTTTGGTAATAGATTGCTGTTGTGAATGCTGTACTTTATGACCTGGAAAGTCAGATAACACTCAGCTTGTGAAGGCAGCTCCAGTCTATGGTAACTTGGTTGTTCAATGTCAAACGTTCAGTTTCCACTAAGGCCAAGAGATGTCTTTCAGAGGGAGAACAGTTGTCTGCAGATGATGGTAGATCTTTGCTACAAAAGTATAAGCTTTGTAACTCTAGAGAACTCTGAATTACACAGATGCATAGCAGAAGAATGTCGTTATAAATAATCAGCTATGGCTATGTAATCAGTTACAGAAAGAAGGGTTGATATTGACATGGTTTCTTCTTATTTGTGAATATGAGATCGTATTAGAAGTTAAGTGCTATAAATCTAAATTATAATATTTAAGTTATGGACACTAAAAATCCCCCAAAGGATTTTGCTGTGAAAGCTCTTTGGAGCTGTTGAACTTCATTTCAGATGCTGGCCTTTGGAGCTGTGAAAGTTGTTGCTTTTCTTTTCTCTATTCACTTGGCTTTGGTGTCATTGTTATTTGTTGTGGCCTTGGGTTTTCTCTTTTCAACTAAGGTTGTTTGTTTGGCACCACAAAACGTTGAGTGTGTGTGGCTTCATTTTGATATTTATACGGGCCTATAATTAGATTTAAGACTTTTAAATATTGATAATTTTTAAAGATTTTGAAGGAACCTTGAAAGTAGATTATATTTATAGTTTGAAACAAACAAGAGTTGTAATAGGAATCTTAAATGGTCTTATTCATAAGAACAAACCTGAACCAGGTATTGGGGTGAACACCGGAAGATCAGAGAGACAGAACAAGCCACAGCTAACCTCACCTGGACAACTTCTCAGCTGGTCTTGTTTCCTCAGACTGTAAGCTTCTGTGTCCTCATCCCAATGGCTCTCAGCTGACCTGCTGCTCGAAAGCCTGAAGCTTAACTAGCTAAAAGCTTCTAGTTTCTGGTCTTCACACCTTTCTGCTTTCTACCACCACTCCCTGGGATTAAAGGCTCACTTTCTGGGATTAAAAGCTTGCTTTCTGGGATTAAAGCCATGAGTCACCATGCTTGGCTGTATCCTTGAACACATGGATTTCTGCCTCTGGAATGCTAGGATTAAAGGTGTGAGTGCCACCATTTTCTAGCCTTTGTATCTAGTGGCTGTTCTGTCTCTGACCCCAGATAAGTTTATTAGGGTGCACAATATTTTTGGGAACACAATACCCCCACAAAGAGTGTTTAGCTTTCTGTCATCATTATTCAATTATATTGTCCAGAAAGTAGCTATAAAACTATAATTAATACAAAAATCAAGTGGATAAAGACATGTTTCAATAAAGCTTTACTGCAGAAAGTAGGCAGTGGGCCAGATTTGGCGTACAGGTTCTAGTTTGTCAGCACGTGCATTAGACAGTTCTAACAATAGCAGTTAAGTTGCTGACAGCCTGTGTATTCTAGTTGATGATGCTTTGGAGAAAGCACTTGCTTCTCCACAACCCTTACCTATCTCCAGAGTTTTCAGATGCTTTGAGGATACATAGTTATGGGACACTAAGGCTGAGGTCATTTTGCTATTCATCAACAGGCAAATGGCACAACTTACAGAAGTCACTTACATATTCCATGTTAGATGAGAATTTATATTTGAAACATTTTCATACATTTATTTTATAAGGACTCCTCAGATGCTTTAAGCAACTTATGGAGCATCATCATATTTCATTAAAAAAATGATTTAAGTCAAATCTCACTTTCTAGTCCTGACTGGCCTGCAACTTATCCCACTCGTGGTCCCAACTTCTGTCTTGGTCACTGTACTGTTGCTGTGAAGTGGCACTATGACCAAGGTAACTATAATACGAGGGACATTTAATTGGGGTTGGCTTTCAGTTTCAGAGATTTAGTCCATTACCATCACGGCAGGAAACATGGCAGCATGCAGGCAGGGGCTGGAGTAGTAGCTGAAAACTATATCCTGAGCCACAGGCAGAGAGAAAGATTTGGGCTTTGCATAGGTTTGTGAAATCCAAGGCCCATGTCCAGTGACACATTTCCTCCAGTAAGTCCTCGCCTCCTAATCCTTTTAATCCTTCCAAATACTGCTACTCCCTAGTGACTAAGCATTCAAATATATGAGCCTATGGGGATCATTCTTATTCAAAACACTGCATTATGATCCTCATGCCTCAGCCTCTGAAGTTCTGGGATTACAGGTGTGGTTACCCTGACAGGTTTTAATTATTCTTTATATTATTATCACATATTTTATACATTAAGTGTGACTGCATACAAAATGTAAATGGTGGTAGTCTCAACTATTTACCTGCAAAATAAAACATTTCAAAGCATCTAAAGCATAGTAATAATGGATCAAATTTGGCTACTGTAAGTTGTATTGGTTTCCACAAAATCTATCTGTATAAATATCTTAGCCTTTGGGAAAATAGAAACAATATGCTCATTTATAGTTCAATACAGAAAAATTGAAATAGTTGTCTAGGAGTTTCATACCTCAGGCATATCTTTTAGATGAAATATGTATGTATTAAATACATATTTATATATACATATATATGTACAAAATACCTTTAGCATTTGTTAGGCTTGTGAATAGACTCATATTTTCACTCTATTACACATATAAAGAAATATAAAGTATTAATAGTTTTTTTGTGATTAGTTCAAAAGTGTAACTTTATTTTTTATAATATGGAAGTGGGGCATGGTGGCACACACCTGTAATGCCAACCCTGGATAGAGTGAGATAGCAGGATGTCTAAAGTTAGCCTTGGGCTATACAGCAAAACTCTGTCACAAAAACAAAATAGAAAAGTACGAAAGCAAACACACAAACAACAGCAACAATAAAAAAGAAAAACAGAACAAGAGTGATAGTGCATAGCAGATGGTCAGTGGCTGAAGAGATGGGTCAGTGGCTGAAGGGGGCTTGTTGCTCATGAAGAGGACTAGAGTTTGAATCACAGCACTCACGTTAGAGTGTTCACAGCTGCTGTGACTCCAGTTCCAGAGAGTGTGTCCTCCTCTGACCTCCTTAGAAACTGGTACACAGGCAGTAAATAGTAGATGAACACATGCATACAGGCGCACACAAACACACACACACACACACACACACACACACACACACACATATGAATAAAAATAATCTAAAAAAGAGATTATTAATACAGATACTTTAGTTTCTTCAATAAATTGGCATTACATAAGAAAGACTGACATCTGAATATTTGTCTATGGCACACAGTGTCTCAGTATTGAGATCATACTAGAAGTATGATCAACACTTGAACTTCAGCTGGTTATGATGTGAATTTCAAAGTTACAGGTCAGTTTTCAGTCTGTGAGGACACTTTAAATCATTACTGTAGCAATGTGTTCCATCATTCAGGTAGATTGTCTTCAGCCATTTGTGTCATGAACGGGGCAGACAGATTGGTGGAAATGTTACAGACACATTTTTCTTCTTCTAATGTTACATATTAATAGAAGTTGCTCATGACCTTCAAATCTTTTGTCTTGAGAGTTATTGGCATCTACTTTGTTTTTGTAAACTGAGAGTGAACAATCAGGGGAAAATGCTGAGCTGGAAGCACATGGGAAGAATCACAACTTTCAGTGAAAAAGAGAGGTGAACATAAAGGTGATAATATTAGAATATATGATAGATTCTTCTTTTCTGTGAAATTAACAGGAAACGTAACACAACATCAAATATAAAATTCTTTATTACAAACCCATCTATGCATATGAACACTGCAAAAACATCACCTCATCCTCAACAGGGGATGCCCGTTTCTCATTCCTTTCGGTGGAAATTCAAGCAAGGTGGGAAATCACATCAAGGTAACCGGTGTTCCCCTTTTAGTGCGGGTCAAACGTGTTAAGAAGGAGGTCAAACCAAACCACTTGAGATCTCACCTCTTCCAGTTTCTTCAAGTGTCACCTTCATGGCTGTCTGTTCCAATGCTTGAGATTTCTGTTTAGTAGGAAATGTGCTAACAGACTATCACAGCCTCCAAAAGGCTTTTCCCAACCTCCTTCTGCTGCGGCTGTTTTTGTTTCAGGAGCCTTGGTGACAGCTTTACTTCCATGACAGCTTAGGAAACCAGCTTGGTAAGCATGTTCATGTTCTTCCCTTAAGAAAAAGCTTGCTAATCTCAGTAGGTATGGCAAAGCTTAGATTGAAGTAAACATAAAAATTGCTAAGTGAGGAAAATCAAAATCAACAAAAACTATTCTTCCGGACTTCTGGGGAGTGTGGTATGTATCTGCTCCACAGTGAGATCAGATCTTTCCCCTCACTGCCTCCTGGGTGTGTGTGTTGGGGTGGGGGTGTGATGGTCTGGGATTCCTATTTAGTCTTCATCTGTTCTAGAATGCCTGTAGACAAAGGTTTAATTACTCAACTCTGTATTTTCTGATATGTGTATTCCATAAGGGTAGCTTATTCTTTCTTTTTCCTTACAGAAACTTACTCTTCCAAAGCTATCATCATACCAACAAGGCCTGGCCTCTTCTTGTTTGTCTATGTTGTATTTCAGTTTCATTTTCCTTTAAAGAGAACCTGATCATAGTCACTGAACCATTCAAATCATCATAGGAGGGCTGGGTGACAACTCAGTTGGTAGATTGCTTGACTTCTTTGCCTAAAGCCCTGGGTTTGATCACAAGCACAATGTGAAACAGGAGTGGTGGTGCTTACTGTAATCTCAAGAGTGGAGGCAGGGAGATCAGAAGTCCAAGGTCATTCAAGATTGCATAAGTAGTTTGAGGGATACATGAGGCCATGTCTCAAAAATAAAATGATAAAGTAGAACAAAACAATCTACCTGTCTTAGTTAGAGTTACTATTGCTGTGATGAAACACCATGATGAAAGGCAAGTTGGAGAGGAAAGGGTTTATTTTGCTTATACTTCCGTATTAGTGTTCATCATCTAAGGAAATCAAGGCAGGAACTCAACTAGGGCAGGAGCCTAGAGATGGAAACTGATGCAGAGGGCATGTTGGGGTGTTGCTTACTGGCTTATTCATCATGATTTGCTCAGTATGTTTTCTTATTGAAGCCAGGACCACCAGCCACCAGGGTGGCACCACCCACATCAATCACTGATTAAGAAATATCCTCTGGTCTTGTCTGCCTACAGCCTGATCTTATGAAGGCATTTTCTCAACTGAAGTCCCTTCCTCTCAAATGACTTTAGCTTGGGTCAAGTTGACATAAAATTAACCAGGACACTACCCTTGGGTTTTAATCATATTCTTTCCACAGTGAACACACCACTGAAACCCACATATGTGTGTGTGTGTGTGTGTGTGTGTGTGTGTGTGTGTGTGTGTGTGTAATCTGAGAACCAACAACAACGGCAAAATATTTGGGATCATTTAGAGTAGTCCAAGCCAAAAGGTAGATTAAAAGCAAAACAAAACATTATTCTCTTGCTTTGTTAATTAGATTTTTATTTGACAATTTCATACAACCATTCTGATTACTTTCATTCCTGCCTCTTATCTCCATACTATTCTTATAATCCATTCCTCCCTATAATTTTCTTCCCCATATTCAGGACTTTGGTTTTTATATTGTAGCCCAGAGTTCAACCAGAGTCATCTATCTATATGACCCTGGGCATTGATTTATCCAACAGTCTCTGTGAGCTCCTCAGTGTGGCACAATAATGTATTTAGAAGTCAGTATCTCAAGCCGTTGCATTTGGTAACAACTTGGTGTGCATCTACAACTAGCTAATATATAGTGTTTATCTCAGGCCTAGTAATTCATATTGAAACATAGCTACCTTGTGCAGCAGGCTAGAGAGCAGACTAGAATGCTCCATTATTCATTCTGTGTCCAGGCCTTTGGTATCTTCCTTTACAACTTGGAAAAGCATTGAGAGCTTGCTTTTCCACTCCCCCAACAGTCTTTTTTTTACTGTTCCCACTTATGGCCTGAACAAATCATGCTACTTTAACATAACTGATATATTAACCCAAATGATATACAGATGCAAATATGAGAGTGCATTGTTTGATGACTAATGAGAATAGCCCTCAGATAGTCCCAATATTTGAAAACAAGACTACTTCCCTGCAGTTGGAAGAGAAGATTGCAAAATTATTTATGGCTAACCTTAGGTATGATACAGACTTCTGAGTGGCTAAGGAAATCACATGGAACTGAAAGATGCCGACATGTGCCACATATGCTGGATATGAAGCTCCAGCATCTAGCGGTTGCCCTGCTAGGCTTCAGTCTTGCTTTGGTCCAATCTATGTTCTACTCCTACTCCTTCTAAAATGGGAATGTTCGCTCTGTGCCAATGCACAGTGGGGGTTTGTAACGTTGTTTTTCACTACAAAGGGCACGGGGAGTTAAATTTTTCTTGACTCTCAAGAAAGACTATGAATTTTGGTTGAGACTTTTGAAGACTATGGGGACTAATGAAGTTGTAATGAATAAATTTGCCTTATAACATGGCCACCAGTCTACAGAGCCTGTGACAAAGCCTTGTGATTTCGCTGTTAAATGTCCTCTACAGGATCTTATGTTTTAATACTGGTCCTTAGTGGGGGTGTCACTTTGGTAAAAGGTGAAAGATTTATATGATCTAAAGAGAAACCAGAGTATTTGGGGCTGCTTTTGGAGAGTGTGGTTTGCTTGGGAAATGTGGTCTAGCTAGTAAAAGTGGGTCTCTGGAAAGAGACCTTCGGAAAAACTTGTGGTTCTGGCCTGAGCTCTCTTCTTTCTACCTGGCCAACATCTGAGCACCCCAAACTCATGCCTCTGCCACTCCACCCATCATGCCTTCCTGTCATGATGGACTGTATCCTAGGAAACCATGAGCAGAAATGGAGCCATCCTCCCTTAAATTGTTCTTGTCAGGCATTCTCTCAGTGTGATAAGGAAAGTAAATGAAACCCAGTTAAGCTCGCCATTAATCCTGAAAGATGGAAGAACTGATGGCTAATAACAGGCAATAAAATGAACTAAGTTCACAGTCGAAAGTGCTGGTTGAGAAGGAATAAAGATTCTTAGCATGATAATAGTTCTTTCTCATCACCTTCCTCAGTATGTTCCAATTCTCTATTCTTTCTATCTCTGAGTGATGATTTTAATAACTACTTTAAGCCATGCTCTTTTTTTCCTACATAATCTCTTTGGTATTAGATTATATTTCCTCTTTGATTTGAGTAGCATCTTATAACTAGATTTTTGAATCCTGAAACACATGAATATTTTTTATTCCTACACAGCATTAACACTAATAGATAAATATGTACATGCCTATTAATATATTGATATTTATTATTTCTAATTTTCTTACAGTCATTTGCTTTTTCCATAACTGGAAATAAACTTCAAGTCATTATTTAAAATTTAATTCTCTCCAAATTTTGATGATATTCCAGCTAATTACTAGAATAATGGTCTAAATCACTTCCTGCTGCAGACAGAAGATTCTCTTTTGGGGGCATATAATTGGAATAATACACAAATAGCCTCTTTTGTAACTTAAAATTACCTGCTTAAATAAAATATATTTCTGAGTGATATTTTTCCAAATGAATATGACAAAGCCTTTTTGAATATGGCCAGAGTTGGAAGGAACATTTAAATTTTGGGTGTGCTGAGATAAGAGTCTGGAAGTCTTAGACCTGAAATGATTTGCGCACAGGCCAGAAACAAAGGCCAAATCAAAGCGTTTCGCCTTCCTTCATGCTGATGCTTTCCCTTCCTTCCTCATCTGTAATTACTTTCTGATTTTCCTCAGGTCCTCCTTTCTTGCCTTTGATTTTTGAAAACCGTCATCGACTTCATATACAACACTGAAAAGGAGATGCAATAAGAGTTGTGAATGTTTACAGACCTTTTCTGGTGAGCCTGCCCGTTTCTTTTCTAAGCTTTAAGTAAAAAACAACTTTCTCTTGATCCTCCTTCTATCGCCTTTCCAAATACTGGCCAAAACTCTAGGCATGCTTGACCTGACACTCTGGGTATTCTCAGTTTCTCTCTCTAAAGCCCTCCCAACCTCCCTGCCAAGCACAGCTGCTTTCCCATTTCCCTGCCATGCCTGCCTTCCATTCTGTCTCTTCTTTGGATCCAGCCTGGATTCACAAGCCTGCTTGCCCTGACAATCTGGTGGATCCTCATTCTCTCTGTGAAGGACTACCTCCTCCCATATTCTGTTTCCTCATTCATCGGCTTGCTGGCCCCTATTGCTACTTACTTAAACCCTAGGTTTTCTCTTTTCCTCGTATCCATCACCTTTCTCCTAATAGCTGCTAAAAGTACAGCTTTCCTGCCATGAAATGGTCTTGGAGCTTCACAGACACAAGACACACACACACACACACACACACACACACACACACACACACACAGAGAGAGAGAGAGAGAGAGAGAGAGAGAGAGAGAGAGAGAGAGAGAGAGAGAGAGATACATAAATCTCACATTACATCAACTTATTACATTATCTATTTCTGTTCAGGGCAGGACACAGAGATAATGGCAGGTAATTCTAGAATAAGAATGAGATGAAGGTAAGACAAGTGAGTGTAAAATTTCACAAAACAAAAATGTCATTCACTTTGCATTTTATCGTGGACTCCAAAGGGCTCATGTTCTTCCTTTATAAAAATTGTCTTACCATAACACTGTGTTTAGAAAAATACTTACGAAGGGGTTAAATACAGCCTTTTGCCGGTGAGTGATTCTTGGAATTTTAATAAGCTTTAGCTCCTGCAGTTCGGTAGATAACAGTCACCAGGATTGCTGTGTGTACAGAACTGCATAGTGTCATGTTTTTGTGGCTGCATAGTCCTTGTAGGAGCTGCTCATGGAATGACCCAGCTTTACAGATGACAAATCCAGGAGGTGTTGGGGGAACAAACACAATGTTAAAATTCTTGCTAGAGCCATAACCTTTAGAGTGGGAAGCCAATCGAGCTGAAGGCAGGCAGTAACGGAATGAAGGCTGCCATCAGTACCCGACCCATAGTCACCAGGGAAAAGAAACGTGCCAGCAACATGGCAGCTGAGCTGTCCTCTATCATGCCAGAGCAATGGCTCCATTCTGTGCTTCTGGTTGTATAGACAGGGGAATATGTGCTTCAACATATTCCATGGTGCAGTCACAATTAGGGTCATTCTGTTGCTCAGAGAAACAGTGCTAGAGTAATTAACTCCACATGCTGTGCCTGGCTGTGCCTCACTCAGTCAAGTGAAATGATGAGGTGTACAGCCCTAAAGGGTTTACTTACTCGAATTCTTTATGATCAACACAATGACAAAGTAACAGTTTTTGTGATATGGCATTCCTGAAACCCTATGCAGGAAATGAATTTTTTGTGCATTGGATCACTTATGAATTCTGTGTGATTTTTTTTTGTCCCAGGAGTGTAAGAAAACTGCTCTTTTTATATTACTAAGTGATGCAGTGTGTAGCCTAAACAGATGGAAACAGCTTGACTTTAGCATAAGTGTTAGAATATGCATTTTAAGAGTAGAAACCTACAAGGTGCAACTAACAGAAAATCTTTATCGTGAAATCATTAACTTTGTTTGGATTCATTCTTTTAAAATAAACTTTCCATAAAATTAATACATAATGTCAAATACCTACACTTCACTAAAATAAAACACAAATAACCTAATAAATGGTATGGAATACTTATTAAATATTAGTTAGCATAAATTGTTTTTATTTATGTGCCTGTGATTGTGTTTCTGTTGGAATGTATGGCAATGGGAGTAGTGGCCAACGGAGAAGCACGGATGGAGTCAGATACCATGGACTTGGAGTGATGGGCAGCTGTGAACTCATATGGTTGTCAGCCGCAGAGTTGGTCCTCTGGAGAAGCAGTATGCTTTGTAAATTGCTGAGCCACCTTTTCATCCCTAGGTCATGTTTTTACTGATATAAGGTTTTTTTCTTTTCATGCAAAAATCTCCCCAAAGTAACAATAACAAAACCAAGCAAGCCCTATTGGAAATGTGCTTTGCCAGTGGAAGTCAGAGACCTTTTAGTATAATATAACTTGATAAACCATCATTCTACAAAATATGATTCTTGTAAAAAGATGTAGAATAATCACTTTTAACATTTGAAATGTTGCCTTATTTAATGTTAATAATTTTCATATTTGCTTGCCATTCTCATCTTGTTAAGGAACATCCAGCAAAGGCCAGCTCATTGTCTGTTGCAGCTTCGGTATGCACTTATTGACAGCACACATGTTTTACAAATGAGCGACAACGAGGAGAGTGGGTCAGCGGCAACTGGAATGGGAGACACAGCTGTATGCCGCAGCTGGAAGCAGCCTGTGGAGTTGTTTCCTAGACCTCCACTCACGTGACACCAGGATTCTTGACGTGGTCACACGAAACCATCAGAATGAATCAATATGAAGCAGAGGAGGTCTTTATTAACACAATTTTCTTTTTACCATAGATTTAGTGTGGACATTAAAAGACAGGCAGAGGCCTGGGAGGCAGAAGAAAGGGATGGTACACACCCAAGAGAAAAGCGTGGGCTTCTCCAGAGAGAAACTGAATTGAAGAGTCTGAGCCACACCTCTACGTTATTTGATTTTGGTGTATCCTGAGGTTATGTTGTTAGGGTTCTAAGAACACTTTTACAGAACAGTTTTAGTAAATGAGATCAGAGATGATGTCTGATGATCACCGAACAGAATTGCGGACAGACAAAATAACAACAAGGGTCACAGGGAGAATCTTTAGCACAAAGTTACAAGGTTGCGAACATATTTTATTATAAAATGTTTCTCATATCATTTATAAGACTCTTAGAATGTTACAACGGTACAGCTTGGAAAGGAGTAAGGTTAAGTGCAAAAGCCATATAAATTACAACCTGTGGCCCATTACTATTTTAACTTGCTTACGTGATGTATTTCTAGGAAAGAGGGATCGTTTATAAGCGGACAGCCGTTATAGTCAATTCTGTTAGCTTTACTTAAATTCTTACTCTAAGTCGATGAGAGAGATATCAGTTTCTTTTTCTCTTGTGTCACTTTAAATTTTCTAAAAGTCTTTCTCTGTTGACTGCCGAAAGTTGAAAGTTTAGAGACTGAAGTTTGGGACCATTTCCTGGCCGTTCACTACCTCTTTATAATCGTTATTCATGCTCCTTTGTGTTATTTGTGTGTGTATCTTGGCTTATATCCTTACCAATCCTTTCCCCAATCCCTAACTCCTTATCATTGCTGAGTTTTTCCCAAAGATGGGAGATGTTAGATAAAATGAACAGATCTGGGATTATTAATTACTTATTACTAGGGTAATAAAATAGGATTTTCACCACTAAATATCATTGAAATAAGGAATGATTTCAACTGCAGTCTATATAAGACTCTTTCTTACCTTAGTGTCAAATAACTAATTTTAAAAACACATTTTATTTCTTACATTTTTATTAGACTATTATTTTAAATGCAATTAATAATTTGCAAAGGTCAAAAAAGGCTTGCTTTAGACATGTAACTGAAGAGAACTTTAATCAATGAATTTTAGTCTTCTTTGAGAAAACTATTGAAGTTGATTATGCTATTAGAAGTACTTTTGATATTATGTGAGTGTTTTGATTCATAAATTAACAGCATAGTATCGTAAAGGTGGGTAAATAATTGTCAATAGTCATAATTACTTTTTTAATTTATTTGGACATTTTATTTTATGTGAACAATTGTTAATTTGTTTTTAAAATACTAAAATTTCAGTGTAGTATGTTAAGAAAAATGGTAGTCTTCACTGAATTCCTTTCTATGATTATTAATGAATACTTCAAAGTGGAAGATAAGATGTATGGTGAGATATTGAATAAACTAGCTCTGGTTATTAGACTATTATCTTTAAACCTATAAAACAAGATCTCAGTGAGAAACAAATAGTTTTGTCTCTACTATTTGCACTCTGAACCAATAACTTGGCAGTGTAAAAACCACAGCAATATAATTATTATGTTCACCTGCCAATAATGATTATCAGTATTGGACCCAGCAGAATTTTCATTGAGTCCACTGTAACAACCAAATCTCCCCACCCCACTGGTGGGAAGACTGCTGGAATTAGGTAAGGTTGAACACAACTGATCATAGAGTGTTTGAGTTGTCTTCTGGGAGAAGTTTCCAGGTCCTTTCACTAGTGATACCTATGAGTTGGAACCTGTTGTACTAAATAGGTATGCTCAGAGAATGTCAGGTTGTCTGGCTGAAACCACAAGCTCAAAAATCACCCATAGAGAGCATAGCCCTCCCCCAATGACACATGCTTGCCATTCAACAAGCACCTTCTCCAATCTTTCTTCTTGGCTGATTTCAGCCTTATTTTCTGGATCTTTCAAAGGTTGACCATGCAAGAAAGCTATTTTTTTTTTTTTTTTTTTTTTTTTTTTTTTTTTTTTTTTTTTTTGCAAATTCATGGTGCCTTTCTTTTGGTACTTCTATGCATCAGAAGTGAGCTTGCTCACCAACTCTATTTAGATAAAGGATTTATATAAATTTTCTAATGTCACTGTACTTCTTGATAAGAAAGTAATAATCAGTCAGACAACAAATAGTCTGCATGCCTGAATATGATTTGTGATACTCAAAGTTAAGGACACTTGAGTGAGAAATAATAAAGACAAGGACAACATAAGGGCCAGTTGAGGCTGGGGTTCTGAGCAACCCAAGCATCTTTCTCATAAAATAAAGCCCCACACAAAGAAACATGAATCCATAATGTAGGTGGCCTCAGCGGAGCCTTAAAAGACAGGCAAGATACTGTTTTAACATACCTTTTTTATGTTATTAAAGTTTAATTATAAGTCAACAAAACAAGAGGAAATGGAAGTTGGAAATATGGAGCAGGAGAGGTGGCTCAGTGGATAAGATTGCTTGCTGCTCTTGCAGAGGACCTGAGTTCTGTTCCCAGTTCCTTCATTGGGCAGCTTCCAACTGCCTCTAGCTCCAGCTCCAGGGAACCTGCCACCTTCTTCTGGCATCCATGAGTACCTACACTCACATGCACATACCCACACAGACTCACACATATATACACATATAAACAAAACTAAAAACAAATCTTCGAAAAGAACAGTGTAGAAATCACACCAAAAAATTAAAGTTATACGTTTAAAATTAATTACTTATGCTTAGTCAAGAAAGTAAGAAATTAGCAGATGTAATAAACATATTCTTTCCAAATAAAAGCAATATATGAAGCCATGAAAATATGTAGTTGTGTTCACAAGTATTTTCACCCACATTTCTAGACCTTTTATTGGATGCAACTTATTTTTATTTGTATTTTTATGTAATTTCAAAATATTTTGCATGAGCATGAATTATTCAATAAAATTTGACACTGACTTAGGTAATTTGTAGACTTCAATTGTCTGAATTTTAAAAATGTTTTAACATACCTTTGGGCTGTTGCTTTAAAATGCATGACTGTTACATTTTTAGTTGACTGTGTTAAATAATTTTTACAGTCAAATGATAAATAGATCAGCAAGTGAGGTCTTAACAATTGTAATCTGTTTTAAATAAGTGTTCTTTCCTTCATTCCATAATTTTTGATCATGTGAGAATTTGAGAATTTCTTTCCGTAAATTGTGCTCATTAATTGAAAATGTATCAGTATCTAAAATGCTAACTAAATCTTTAGCAACACCAGTTTGAAACTGGTTTAAAAATACTTTTCATGTGAATTTTGTATCTTTTCATGTATCTATGCATTCATATACAGAATGGCATTTCCAAAAATAAAATAAAAACAAAACCATAAAATCTTCATTACCCATGGCATCTCTCACCCCATCAAACAAGGGTTAAGGTAGATGCTTGTATTACCTTGGCCGTATAGCTGGAAATGCCAACGTTTTAAAATTCAACAACCTAGTGGACTGAGTGCCTGTTACTTTTAACTTCCACTAACCTATTCCTGACAGTTCACAAAATAGTTTTTTATATAGCTATATATTTTGGTTACAAATTATATCAATTTCTTCTTTAGTGATTGCCACCAGCAAGATGCGGAATAGGCTACTATATCAACACATTCTAGGGCAGTTTCTTCTTTTAGGATATTCAAAAATGTGTTACCTAGACTCGCATATTGCTTCTCATCAGTCCATGTATTCTATGTTATGGACCTATATTTCATTTTACTGCTTTCCCTACAGAGTAAACCCAATCTTAAAAAGTTGTAGCATAATATAAAACTAATAGTATGATGTGGACTTTTTTTTTGCCAAATTCAGGAAAAGAAAATTGGATTACATCACTATATCACTCAGTATCTATCACATATGCCTTTAAGCAGACTTTTCTTATCTAGAATATTTTCTTAATAAATCATAATTATGAAGCTTCTGTTGTATGTTTGAAATACGTATTTTGTAATAAGCTACAGTACAAACAGCACAAATTAGTTTGTTCAAGAGATTACAATAGTCTGTGATCAGATTAAAAAGTAGTTTACCAGTATTGCATTGCCTGACTATTATCTAGTCAACTTTTTCTGAGTGTGAAGGTATTTTGATTTGAAAGGACCTAATATAATCTAAGAGAATTTGACTAAATATTGCAAAATTATGTTTAGGAAAATATTTCATTCATGAAAAGATAATCTTTAGATTAAATGAATAAGAGCTAAAGATCTTAAGTCTACCTATTCAGCCCTGATTGACAACAGTCTACCTTAAGTTTCCATTGTTCATTCAATCTACATCCAGCATAAGCTACTGTATTAACAGCTTCCCAGTCAATTTCTTCTGCATCAAAAATCAAAAGCTTTGGTTAGAGTGAACTTTTTCCTCATAAATACCCCTGGCTTGCTGTGGCATTTGTGTAGCAGCAGGGTACCACTATCCAGTGACACATCCTTTCCCACTGGCATTATCACTCAAAGACGGTCAATTTCATTTTCACAGAGGTCCCAGAGAGCACAAACAAGTTACAATCAATCACACAACCATAATTACCAGCCAAGCCACATTATTCTTATAAGGGAAAAGTAAAGAAAACATAAATGTACTAGTGCATATGTATAGTTCTGATTTCATTTTTAGGGAACTGAAGACTTACAGTGTATGTGCCCATTGAAAACAGCTTTTTGTGTAATCTACATCTGCTTTCCTCCTCATATCTGTAAACACCAAATGAACTGAAAATCTTTGTGGATGTAGAATACAGCCGTGACAGGTGACCTGGGGAAGAATGCAGAGATTATGTGTACATATCAGATAATACATGAATGGAAGGGAATGGGGAGATTTGAAATTAGTCAAGTAAAGTTAGAGACAAACTGGACTGGGTTGTATGTTGTGAGAAACGAAAACTTGAACAAGTGTCAGTCATCAAGGAGTAAATGAAATCACTGCCCAATTCACAGAAATCTGAGACCCAATAGAAGGTGAATGAATAAGCCAGGGCTACAGATCTGAGAGCTTCCTGAAGAAATCTAGCTTCCACCTCTCAGAGAGCACTTTCCCTGAAAACTGTGAGAATTTCTGTTGCAGGTGTAGGTCCCATTCAAAGGCTTTCTATCACCACCTCCCTATAGAAAGTGACAGAATCCTATAGTCAGTTCAAGTCTTTCAGATGCTTTGAGATTACCTTTCTTTTTCCTGATAGTTTCTGTATTGGAAGTTAGATGGTGTCCTCTGACCTGATGGGTGATTCTTCTAGGCTGTGGGTATCATGTGGTGGCAGACAGAACTGATGAGTCTCCTCTTAATCTTTTATGATTAAGGAAGAGGGTCAGAGGCTTATTCATTCCTCTAACACAGCTCCAGGTACCAGATTTCACTAGTAGGAAAGCCAAGGCTCAACAAAATAAAAATAGTAAGCCATGTTGGATTTCATTAATACATGAGCTGATCTCACTGGTCTGGAGGCTTATGTTCAACTGACTAATCTTTCTACCTTACCAAATGACCTTGTTATGCTACTGATATTATTCAACACTGAAAATAAGCCTGGCTAATATTAATGTACTTGTAAAAGATAGTTTTTAAGGGAATTAAATTACAAAAGTATTTTCTGGAATATTGTTATCTTTCCATTTGTAATATAAATAGAAGGCTATCAAGCTTGGTTAGCTGTATAAAGAAATTGAATTATCATGAAGTCTTCCCATAGTTAACCACATAATTATGAAGAGAGCTAAAAATACCCAACCATGTTGTTATACTCCGTATTACATATAAGGTTGAATGAGTTTTTTATGTCTATCAGGATGCCTACTCTTTTAATTCTTTCTGAAAAGCTCCAAGATCCCACTAACACTTTCTGGGACTGGTCATATCAGTTAAAAATAAGGACAATGGCAAGATTGAAAAAAAAATAAGAATGGTAAGATTTTAAAGTTCTTGGGAATTAACTTTTTGGAATTTCATTTCCTAACATATAAAATGGGGCACACTAGACAAAAATAGAATGCTAGTTAAAACAGAGACTGATTCTAGGTCTCCAAATTTAAGATAGGACAATCCTACTTCTTAGGCATGCATTGTTGGGTAACATTTCTGTGTGTAAAATGGGGCTAAAGATAGACTTTAGCTCAAAAAGATGTTACGAAAATAAAAGGTATTAACACATGATAATTTTTAAAAAAAAATACTGATTATCCCATGGAGGTACTTTGTTATATTTATGTGCCACTAATATAGTTAACACTAGTATGTATTCCTCTACCACAATTTGCTAATTTCATGAATATATCCTGCATGTTATTTTCCATGGAAACCTGAATTTTCTAAGTAGAAGCTATTAAAAGTAGAATAGCTATTATATTTATGAGTCTATAATTAGCAGTTTTTACATGTCAGTGCTACTGACCACAAATACATGTCACTTTAAATCAGTTTGTCCCCATAACCTGGCACAGATGAATATATGTGCTGAAAATTTGATTCTTTGTCCTGACTGAGGGTCAGGAGACAAACCATGTTTGTTTCTGTTGTCAGTGTGACTTGAAGAGAGGAGGAGGAAACCCCAGCTGAAGCATTGTCTCAACGGGACTGGCCAGTGGCTGGGCATGCATGTGAAGCGTTTTCTTTGTTGATAATTGATGCATGTTGTCCCAGTTCATCGCAGGTGGTACCATGTCTGGGAAAGTGGTGTTGGACTATATAGGAAATATATCTGAACTTGAGACTCAAAAAAACCAGGAAAACAGTATCCCCTGGGGTCTCTGCTTTAGTTTCTGCCTTCAGTTTTCTGTCTTGACGTCTTGCCCTCTCTTTCCTCAATGATGGACTATAACCTGTAAGGCTGGAATAAACTGTGTTTCTCCTCCAAGTTGCATTGGGTCGTGGTGTTTATCAGAGCACAGAAAATCAAACTCACACAGAAATTGGTGCTAGAGAGTTGACGTTTCTGTGATGGAGTTGACTGAGCGGACTTTATATCTTAGACTGTTTTGTGGGAGAAAGATCGAAGATTTTGGAACTTTGGGCTGGAAAAGACCCTGAGTGCTCAGAGCATAATGAGCTGCTACTGTGGGAGCCCAGAATATGATAAGTGAATCTCAGACACCAGACAGAAGTGCTTACACTGTATGATTGTGATTTTGCTTTCTTCTCACCACAGCTGTGCCATGGTTCTTCCCTCTTGGGACTAGTTTTGGGATTTGTCTGTCTGTCTGTCTGTTTACAGGAACACACAGTTAGGAAAGTTGGACTTTTAAAGAGAGCTTGGACTTACAAAGCATTGAAACTTTTAAAGACTGTGGAAGTTTTAAAATTCAGACTGTTTTATATTGTGATATTAATATTGACCTGAGTATTAACAATAAAATAAAGATTATGGCTTGAAGTGGTATGTTTGTATGTAAAAGTTGACGTGGAGTGATGTGTCTTGTTTAGTTTTGCCATTTTCCTCTCCACTGGACTGTGAGGCATTTTTTAACAGCCAATTGATGCAGGAGGGCACACCACGTGGGGTGTGATACAATCCCGGCTCATGAGCCTGAGCTGTGTAAGAAAGTTAGTTGAACATGAGCCTGGGTGCAAGCCAGTAAGTGACATTCCTCTATGGGTCCTGCTTCAGTTCCTGCTCCAGATTCCTACTCTGAGATCTTGCTCTGACTTCCTTTCAAGATGCTAAAAAGAAACTAGATTTTTCCTCAAGTTGCTTTGGCTCATGGTGTTTAACATAGCAACAACAAAGCAAACTGATGCACCGTGCTAGCTTTAAAACCAAATGAAGCATGCCAAATTTGCCAAATTTATCTCATGAATCTGTGAGTTTAATAATTAAAATAGTAAAACATTGTAAAATGAATTACTGCTCTCATTTTCACAAAACTTTTGGGAGAAAGTAGAGAAGTCGCTCATTTATTATAGAATAGTGGTGATTTATGTGACATCTAAACCTCATAGCTGACAGCATAATCTCTCACCAAACATGGACAATATATCTTGTAATAATACTCATTGATTTATTTTTAATTTTGTCACTCAGATACTTTGTTTGCCTAACAATCTATTCCAACACCTCAAGGCTTTTTCCCTACTTCTGTACTCTTTTTTAGAGAGCTGGTCAATATTAATCACTCAACAATTATTGTTTGGGGATGGGCACAAAGTTCAAATGTACACTAGCTTTAGGAATGCAATCACAAAATACATTGAATATCCTTGAACATACTATGATGTGGAAATTAACAAGCAATTGGTTTAAGTGATATGATAGTGGCATGCATTATAGGTTGCCTATTTCTGCAAACAGTGATAGATGAGTCAAAAATGGCATAAAAAATGTTGACATCTAGACTGCAGCCCATAAGCATGAGTAGAAGAAGCATATTCCAGACAGATGAAACAGTATTCCAAAGTAATTAAGCATGTGATGTAGTATTTGCTCTAACCATGACCTTGGGCTATACAGCCCAAAGGAGGCAGTGATTCCTGATGTGTAAGTGACCTCTTATAAGGAGTTGGAGAAAGGTCACATGTCCCTTCTTGCTCCTGCCTGTGAGGTGGATTCACTCCCAGTCAGATCAGAGGATGACTTCTGCTGTCTTCTCCATTCTGTATTAGTGAATGTATTTCCTCAATTTATATCTTAATAAATCCATTTAATAGATTCATGTGGATTGATCATGATAAATGGCATCCAAGGTGGGGCATGAACCCACAACCCTGAGATTAAGATTCTCATGCTCTACAAACTGAGCTAGCCACGCAGGACCAGAGAAACTTCCGGCTACAATGTAGAGGAAAGCCAGCAATTCGCATGACTGTAATAGAGACCATGGAGCTGGCAATTAAGAGGAAACAAGAGCCCAGACATGTAGTGGTTAAACTAACAGAGAGCTTGGAAGACATCCCAAACTCCGAGAGTCTTAATGGAGTGATTGACATAATCAGATCTGAATTTTATAGTATAAGTCATATTGCAGTGGTGATATTGAGGGATGAGGATATAGATAGAGACATCTATTGAAAACGAATTTTATTCATGACAGAAATGAGTAATTGATAGCTCCATCTAAAGTGATACTGATGGAAGTGGATGAATGAACACAAGGGAAATATTAAGAAAATAGAGTTCATGGGATTTAAGGAGCACAGACATCAGTTGGGATGCCAGCTCTCTGGAATTAAATCTGAACAGAAGTTGGGGTCATTACTAAGCAGGATTCCCAGGGAACAGTTGGATGTGACAGATGAATATACATATTTGTGTATGTTATGAGCAAAGATTATTCAAGCTCTAGAAGGAAAGATGTTCAATACAATTAAGTATCCAGGTGAAAAAGAGACAAGAAAGTTTGTGAGTGGGATGCAGATTTGGCAGCTCTCAGAAGAGAGATAGTAATTGAAGTGTGGGGGTGGATGAGGTCAGTCCTGGGAAATATAATATTTTAAAGATCGAGAGGAAACCCCAACACGTAGGAGGAACAACATCATAGGTCCAAAGAGGAAAGGTTGTTAAGGAAAACAGAGTGCCTTTCCCCTGCTCCTACACTACAATCCAGACAAATGATATTACCTCAAAATGTGTGAGGTTGACTTCGTACCAGTAAACAAGTCATTCTGCTTGGACACTGTCTATCTGAAAACCTAATTCAGTTCTGAAGCTGTCTATCTGGAAGCGGCCCCAAATCCTGAAGATTGATGCCTCAGTTCCAACACGGACCCCATTGACTCCACTTCAGTCACCTGTGGGGTGCACAGAACTGGCCAGCTGGCTACATACTGGAGTTCCTCTTACCCTTCTTCTCATTCAGTTAATGTACTTGAGTTTCACACAGAACTCAGGCAAACACATTTCCTGATTTATAATAAAGGAAATTTCAAAGGATGCAGTTATGGAGAAGCATAGGGCAAGGTATTAGAAAGGAGGCAGTGAGCTTCTGTGTCCTGTTCCCACATACTACGCTTCACAGAAATACTCATGGCCTATGGTTCAGCTACCGGGAAGTTTTCCAAATCCAGCTATTGGAATTTTTTTAAATAAAGACTCGATTACATAGATAGCTTTTTAATGGATTGATAGGATGTGTCCATTGAGAAACTTTTTAGCCTTGCTATGTAATAATCATTTGAAGGGGGTGCACCCACTTAAAGGGGAAAGTTTTAGGACTCGCTATTACACAAGATATGTCAATTTAAGGCAAATTGATCTTGGCAAAGATTATATTAGTGAAATGTTATTAAAAAGTTAGATTAAGAATTTACAGGATAAGGATGTAAAACATAATATACAAGAAGTTTAGCAACAAAGAAAAGAAAGAACATGAAAATGCACTAGGCTGAGTGAGACAGTAAAAGACACACAGAAGTTATTAAAGGTCGAAATCGCAAATGAAAAATAGAGATTTTGGTGATTATGAGACAAGAAGAAAAAGAAATACTAATTATGATAAGCTCCATACAGAGGAAGGAAACAGAGGGAAGAGGGAACTAGAATATTTAAAACTGAGTAATTCACATTTCATATGAAAACAATTATGACAAGAGTGATGACTGTCTGATAAACATACACAGAGGAAGATTTGGAGTTTATTTTCTACCTTATTTATCTTTAGCTCTGTGGGGTAAAAGTTTGTGCTACTGGCTGTATGTCAGAAGTCGACCAACATTCTTTCCGAAATAGTCAAGAAATCATAGCATTTAAACTTCCAGGATGATGAGTATGGTCAATAGAGTATAGAGTGGTGGAGAATCTACAAACAAGATCACTGTCAAGAGTCCAGTTAAAGCACTGGAGACCAAAATCCAGGTTCCTGGGCGAAATAATTGAAACAGTTGAGACTCACTTTTAAAGAGTACCAGCGACAAAATCAAGTTGCAGAAATTAAGGAGTATAAACATGCAGTCAGAGAATCTTTAAATTTATTGATGTATTTTTTATTCATGAATCCTGAGCTTAAAGCTGAATTAGTCCATGGGATGTTGCCATTAATATACCATGATTAGTCTATGGTATGAAACAGCACTACATTTTGCAAAGTTTCCAACATGACACTGGTACATACTTCTGTGAGAACTAAGCAAGAGACCACTACTTCACATGATTTCAAACTGGCAGGTGAGGAACTACCTGAGGCTGAGCAAATCCCTCTTATTCATCCTTCTAAAGTCATCAATGGTTTTCCTTTATCAGCATTTTCTCACTGAAAAGAAATGAAAAAAAAATGAAGTCCTAATTTTATTCCCCAGGGGATTTTTGAGAGTTCAGGTTTTCATAGTTCCTCTGTCCAAAGCAGGCACGCTGAAGAGTGAGGCCCCCCAGCAACCAGACAATCAGGTATTCAGTTCTAGGTTCAATGGAAAGATAGTAGGTACAACGGAAATATATCTATATAGCTTGTGAAATCTGGACAAAGGGAAACATTTATCAACAAAAAATAAAAAATAAAATAAATAAATGATGAAAAATAAAGATAAAACAGAAGTTCAAATATAAATATATTTCCATGTATGTTCTACATGTTAATAATACATACAAATGCGGACATTAGAACAATTTTAGAAAACTTGCTGCCAGCTATTTATCCTATTTAGAAATATTTTTTAATTGAAGATTTTTACTAATATATAGTCATTGTACAAAATCATTGGTTCCATTATGGTATTTTACATATGCCTTTTATGCATACATTCATATATCATGTACTTTGGTCATACTTATCTACACAATCTTCACTTGTCCCTTCTTCCCTCTTTCCATGAATCCTCTTGGGAATGGGGTTTCTTTTACTGTTTATTAATTATAAAACTCCAGGACTAATATAAGAACCTGAGACAGTTACCACGGCTGAGATGCACCCACCACACCACCTTCCTGCTCCAAAAAGACTGTGCAACCTTCTGACTGTGCCTGCTCTTCTAGGGGTCTCTCTCTCTCTCTCTCTCTCTCTCTCTCTCTCTCTCTCTCTCTCTCTCTCTCTCCCTCCCTCCCTCCCTGTCTTTCTGTCACTGTCTGTCTGTCTCTGTCTCTGTCTTTGTCTCTGTCTCTGTCTCTCTGTGTCTCTGTCTCTCTGTGTCTCTGTCTCTCTCTGTGTCTCTGTCTCTGTCTCTCATCCTAGGTCCTCCAAGGACTCATTGAACCATTCCAGTCAGCTGAATGTGATTTTTGCCTCTTGAACCAAATGTCCTATTTAATTGGACAAAGGACCACGACAATAACAGAATTCCTGTAACACTTTTGTTCTTCCCACATAATTTCCTTTCTTCTTTCATGTCTTGATTTTGTTAATATTGACTCCCTGTATGAGATAAAATATATGGTATTTGTCTTTCTGAGGTTGGACTACTTTACTTTACAGATCGATCTCCAGCTACAGAAATGACAGAAATGAACCATGTCAACTATTCATCTGACAGGGGGTTAATATCCAGTATATACAAAGATCTTAAAGAATTTTATTCCAAAATATTCCCCCAAATGATCCAGCCAGTAAGTAGGCAAACTGATGGAGCAGTTTTCTAAAGAAGAAATACAAATGGCCAATAACTATTTTTAAAAATGTTCAACATGCCGTTAAGTTTCTAATTAGCCCCACTCAGAAGAGCTGTTATCAAGAAAACAAACAGCAACAAACGCTGACTAGGATGCTGTGTTAGATGGTAGAGGGATAGGGAAGAGCCCACACACCATGTTAGTGAGAACGTAAATCCACGCAGATACTATGGAAATCAGTATGGAGGTAAGAAAAAGCAAAAGAAAACCCTGCATGTGGAACTATTATATAACCTGGCTAGTGTCCTCCTAGGCAGCATCTGAAGAGTCTAATTCAACACACAGCAGAGACATCCCTTTACTATGTTATTGTTGCACTACTCCCAAGAGTCAGGTAATGGAATCAGGCCATCAATCACAGATTGATGAAGAAAACATGATGTGTATAGACAGTAGAGTTTTATCCTTCAAAATGTAAAAAAGGCTAAAGATTGATAAACCAAAATAAATATTTCATTCATGTAATAGTACAATGATAACATAAAATTTATTTCTAATACACTATTTTTATTCATTTTACCCAATTTTTAAGAAAAAAATAAGAATCTGTTAGTTAAGGATAATAACTGCCTTAAATTCAGAGGAAATAAAGTGATATATATTAATGAAATATATATATGTATATATATTCAGAATGCAATATACTCTTCTTATACTATACCCAGTGATGAATGTAGATGGAGCAATTACTTAAAACTTTAGGATCAGCAGTGTAGCTCAGTGGTGGAGTGCCTGCTTACCCTCCAGGCCTCACATCTCTTAAAGGTTCCCTATTACCTCCTGACACTACTAGCTACAGTGAGGACCAAACTTCTAACGCATGAACACTTAGGACATCCAACCCATGTTTGACCTATAGCTCTTGACCTTCAGAGATTATCTGTGGGGCTGGCCTAAAGCTAAGAAGGGGTAGAAACATGCCTAAAACCCCAGGTTTTCTCATCCTGAGACCAGCAGGAGTTTGTCTGGTCCCCCACCCTGCTCAGGCACCAACAGACCCCAGCAGATAGAATTCCCCTGGCATGAATGTGCCTGGTACATGCAGCAACTGAAAAGCTAGTGTGTCTCTAAGGACTGGTTGCTATTTATCTGACCACTGAAACATCCCAGGCTGGACTTCCTTTCTTCTCTATGAC
Organism: Peromyscus eremicus; assembly: GCF_949786415.1. Lineage (NCBI taxonomy): Eukaryota > Metazoa > Chordata > Mammalia > Rodentia > Cricetidae > Peromyscus > Peromyscus eremicus. The sequence goes on from NC_081435.1 coordinate 7,822,784, forward strand.
CTTATAAGGCTCCTTTCCCTGGCCCCTGCTGCTTCTGAGTATGCAAATGAAAGGCCTTGCATGTTCTTGCCCCAACCAAGAGCATATCACCACATGGATCCAACCATTCTTCCTGGGGTATAACTATCCGCTGCCTCCTCCCGATAAACTAGCTGTCCACTGACACAGTCTCTTGGGTTGTTTCTGCCTGTGGTACTCACCACTGCTCAGAATCCTCCTTCTGCTTAGCCGTGCTTGGCCCAGCTTCCTCCACCCTGGGGTTTGACTAGTGAGCAACAGTTCCACCATACTGGACAAAGCAGGATTTGAGTCCGGCAGGATTTGATTCAGTTGAGCTCGTGTGTTCTGAAGTTTTGTAGAAATGATGGATCAAAAATACCTTTCTAAATCTAAGCATCAGTGGTTTTGCATATATTTTTATTTATATATTTACATATATTTTACTTTTTATTTGTATGTCTATCTATTACCTATTCATCTGACCATCAATCTATATCTATTTTGAACAATTCAGGGGAAATCACCTACCATGTTTTGGATAAAACTAAGTTTTATTAATTTAAATAGACTCCACAGCAATGGTGTTTTCCATAGCTCCTAAAGGGCAGAATGAACATAGCATGCTGTGACATTCCCTTGCAGTGTGCCTTGTTTCTGGAGAGTGAAAGGCTATCATTACTAACTGATTTCAAACTGTGTTTTCAGGTGCTAGTGTTCTAACTAATTTGTTTTCAGAAGAAAATAATATTCTAATCATTGTTATGGAGTTTATGTTTGCTGTAATTGCATTCTTTCCTTGATCAGGGAGAAAGATTAATTCAAAACTTGTTTTAACTGCATTTCATTAAACCATAACGGAATTTCATTGGGTTAAATTTGGTAATTTTCCAGTCTAAGTGTGTTTTAGTCTGATGCCAAGACTAATTCAATTGCTTCTCCTCTAGATTCATAGGTTTCATCAAAAGTTCATTTTATGTTAGCTTAGGGCTTTTCTGCCTCCTGAGGATTATAGCATTTGTCAAGGGTGCACAGATTTGTTATAAGAAAAAACAAAATGATTTGTAAATTTTACAATTGAAATGACTATATTTAGAACACTTAATAATGGCACTTAGGAGACAAGAGTGTTGCTACATTCTTATGCTAATTAGCCAATTTGCTGTTGCTTTCTCCTAATTGCGGAAGGTGGCTTTAATGCAGAGTTATGTAGCATGATTTATAGGACATTAAGACCTTTACTTGTGGGTGCTTTCCACATAAGCAGGACACTTTCTCCTGCACAAATGCTGTCACAGCACAGAAGGCACAACTGACCACATTTTTTTTTTAAATTTATTGGCGAGCAGTTTCGCACAACAGAGGAGAGGGGGAACCTTTTCCAATGTGTGCCCACTGTTGGCAAGGAAGCTTAACTGTACTGCTATCATCATTCTGATCACAGCGCCGAGAAAGCCCTGAATTTTAATAACTGCCCTACTCAGTGAATTATAGCCCTGTCATGTAGCAATTGTGATTAGCTAGTTTGGGCTACCCTGTCCCTTTGGTGTTCTAATAATGCTACTCCATGTAGGCCTGTGGGCAGCTTGGATGCTGTACAAAGAGGAGAGCGTAATGATGAAGTGCTGTATTTTATTTATAGCCTCAATTTGCTGAAGGAGCTTGTTTTGTGTTGGTTCTGAGTGAAGGAAAAGCTCAGGTAACTCTAAATGATTTCCATTTTTGTCCTCTGGGTATGGTGCTCAGTTCAGTACACCCTCTAATTTTAAAGATGGCTTTAGTTCTCAGATGAAAGCTATTGTGCCAGAACTTGGCATGAGGTAGCTGTAGAACTAACTGAGAAGCCAAAAAACTATTGCTGCTGCTGCTACTACTACTGCTACTTTTAATAATAATAATAACATTAATAATAATAGTAATAGTAATAATAATAGTGTGTGTTACTAAATGCTTTAATGATTCCAGAGAGTAACATTGGCCAAGTTACGGTCTATAATTTCATTAATAAATTCAACTTCCACTAAGACAACTGCTGTGTTTATTATTCTAAAAGAATTACTTACTTTTGTCGTTTTTGTTTTGTTTTGTTTTTGTTTGTTTGTTTGTTTGTTTTGAAGACAGGGTTTCTCTGTGTAGCTTTGGAGCCTGTCCTGGAGCTCACTCTGTAGACCAGGTTGGCCTTGAACTCACAGAGATCTGCCTGGCTCTGCCTCCCAAGTGCTGGGATTAAAGCCTTGTGCCACCAACACCCAGCTTACTTTTATCTTAAATAACACTCCAAGTGAGCTTTATAGAATGCCCATGTTAGCAGTAACATGATTCTCTTTTTCTAAGTGGAAATTTGAAGAACTGAAGAATGTAGTATTTTATTCCATTTATCATTCCATCCACCTACCCTTAAGTGCATTTATTTATCACAGTGTTTCTTAACTAACCAAAGTTAGCTGAATGTCAGTAAGAGGACAGGTGTCTAACTGTACAATCTGTAGTGTTTATTAGGCTATTGGATGCTTGATGATAGTAATATGAGATGAATAATAGGGATTTCCTATCTGAAGCTGTGGCTGACCCACCTTACTATGAGTCATTACAGAACAGTGGGTGAGTAGCATGATAGTGGCATAGATGTTTTGCCACGGACATATAGACAGAAGGAGGACATGTAGGTCAGCCAGAGTGGGAGAAATGCTCACTCCCTGTAAGGGACCAACCTTGTGTTGAGATTGAGGAATGATAGATACTATGGAAGAAACACAGAGGGAAACACAGCCTTCTCTTCCTCGAGAGTTCTGTGCTTACCCAACAGAAAGCATTGCTTACGAAGAGCCAGTTGCTATGATAGACACTACAGGTGCACGTGCTAAACATGACATGTGATGACAATAACTTGTCGGCAGTCTTCCAATTCAAGGAGTGTTTAAATGACTTAGTGAATTGACTCCATCCACATTTGAGAGCGTATAATGTTCCCTACTTGCGTAATACAGTGTCTACGTTGGCAATTGGGAATAAAGCTTAATCTTTTCCTTCTGTCTTCTGGATATTCTTCACTCCAGGATAAATGTGATTCCCTGTAATGTTTTCCACCTGAGAATCTCAAGGAAGAAAAGTAAGTTTGGTACTAGAATTAGTGGGTACATTGGTTAATTTTGATTGTCAAATTAATTAGATTAAGAAATGCAGAGGGTGTTTCTGAAGGATACTTTTGTGTGTTTTTGTGAGATGTTTACTGAAACAGCTAACTGAAGTGAAAAGATTTGACCTGACTGTGTGTGGCATCATCCCAGGGTCCAAGGCATCCTGGAATGAATGAAACAAGAAAATGGAAAAAGCAGATGAATTCCAGCATCCCTTCCTCACTGTTCCCTGATCCCTTGAGATGTGAGCAAGCAGTCTCTGAAACAGCATACTGAAGCTGACCTTCCTAACTGCCTGACCTGACATGATGAACTGTAATACCCTCAACCCAAGAGTTAAATAAACCCTTTGTCCCTTATATTGTTTATTGATATTTGATCACAGCATTAAGAACAGTAACCAATAGAGTAGACGAGTCAATAGCCTTCTCCACAATACTTTAGTTAATGGTTGATGTCAATCCACATGAGTCTATTGAATGAGTAACAGAATTTATTAAGATATAAATTGAGTAAATACACTCATGATTACAGAATGGAATAGACAGCTGAAGTTGTCCTCTGATCTGACTGGGAGTGAATCCACCACACAGGCAGGAGCAGGGAGAAAAGGGGCATGTGACCCTTCTCCAACTCCTTATCAGAGGTCATGTACAATGGCAGGAAGCACGGCCTGCTTTAGGCCATATAGCCAAAGGTCATGGGTGGAGCAAATACCACTACAGTTTACTTTTAGAATACAGCAATATATGTTTACTGAACTGCAGTGTGTTCTACCAGGATGTGAAGTCAATCTAAATATTTGTTTTTTGTTTCTGTTTTTGCTTTTGTTTTTGTCTTTGTTTTTTTTTTTGTCTTTGTTTTTTTTTTTTTGAGGATTGTATGCCTGACTAATACACTCTGGGGTTGGCCCTTATAAAAGCAAGACTACCAGTGCTTAAATGGTGCTGTAATTTAATAACCACTTATCTAAGAAATATTGGCATGTTCTTGCATGGTCCAAAAGGAACATTCTGGGTTTTGTTTGTTTGTTTTGTTTTGTTTTTGTAATCAGAGCTCCTTTAGGCATTTGAGCAGAGACTTATGGAGCATAGGCTTCTGAGGTGAGCCAAAGGAATTAGTCTACATGGAAAGCTCAAGTCTAAAATGAAATAATTTGCCTATGGTGATAGACCTGGTGCAAACCTATGATAACAGAGCAATTCAGATATAGGGTGACTTGAATACATTTCACAAGAACAAACCCTTAATGTGTATTATGACATCCTTATTAAAAATCAGGTTTTAAGATATAATATTAGATATTTATTTTTTTAAAAGCTTTACATTATTATCTGTAGTTAGGTAAAACGTGACTGTAAATATAAATTTTGTAAGTTAATGTCAGCTTCAGGGGACTCAGAGTTTAATGATAGTTTGGAAAGTTAAATCTGTAAGAAGCAGTTAAGGCAGAGTTGGTTAACACACACTAGGCAGGAACATGCAAAGTATACTCACTTGTACATAGACACACATTCCAAATGATAAACATTTGATTTTGTGTCAAGTATATTTTTAAGAATTAGTAATTAAAATTATATTACAAATTAAAATTATAAGGAAAATAAAATATCAGAATAGGAAAAGAACTCAAAATTTGAATATCTCATCATCTTATTATCATTTTTGTTATTACTATTATTTCTCTATGCCTCATTCAGTGGAATTAAATCTATCCCATTTAAATAAAAGGCTGAGAAACAATAAATATTATCTTAATATTAAGAGCCAAATGGGTCACTTGTATGACCATAATATACACAGACTATATAGGACATTCTAATCTCAGTGTTTTGCTCCCAAATGTACTTGGTAGGCTAATCCATTTTATAACCTCCCAAAGTTTCCTTAAAAAATACACTGTGGCTGTCATATCACAGATCCAGATTTACCAACTTAACCCCAGACACCAGAGTGCAAAATGAATAGAGCTTTCAAAGCGATTACAAGTGAATAAAGATTACAAAAGTTGATTGATAGACAGCATGGTCTGCTGGCCATTGTTATTGAAGCCCATCTGTTTGGATGGCATGATGCCTGCTAGTGAGGTCAGTGTGTGTGTGTGTGTGTGTGTGTGTGTGTGTGTGTGTGTGTGTGTGTAGAGGGTCTGTCTTTGGATAACAAACTAAACTTTGATTTTTTTTCTTTTTTTTTTTTTGTCCACAATCTGAGAGGTGGTAAAGGCCTCTTTATAAAAATGAATAAAATTAATACCAGTTGATAGATAGTCACATTTAAACTTTCTGTTTAATTCATTCTACTTGACTGTCAGTACAAGGATTTAGTAATGGGAAGAAAATGCATGCATTAGTAAGAAAAAGTCTATTGAGTAGCCCATAGGCAAAGGGACAAGAAAAACAGACAAATAATGATACTACTTTAGAAGATTCTATAGACATACATGCTAGTGCTGTGGCAATAAAAGTTCAGTATGATTACCACTTTCTGTGGAAATTAGATGGAATTCACAGAGGAAACAGACATTTAAGCAATCTTTAAATGGGAAGAGGAGTGTCTAGCAACCTTTCAGGGCTGGAGAAAGCACTTCCATTAAAAGCAGACCATGCAGATCAAAACTCATAATTCAAAATATGAGATAGTCAGGTGTTGTCAAGGTTTAAACAGTCAGAGCATTTCAGGTTCAGAGGCTGGATATCAGGGAGGGAGTTGTTGGTACTAATCAGAGAGGCAAGCTTAATACATGTTTAGAGAGACATCGGGCATTTCAGAAGGACAGGCACAGCTTTCGAGGAACTAAAGACAAAAATGGTCATCAAAATTTTGGAAAACAGCAACAACAGTCTGGTCTTAGTAGGAAAGAAGAATGTTCTAGAAGAAGACAGATCTAGAAAATAAGAATGTTCTGCAGTGATTGTAAAGTAGAGGTCACTTTCATATTAATCATTCTTCTGTATCCCAAGCAAACAAGACATCCAAGTATGCTTCTTACTGGTGGTAATGAAGTCCTATGAAAATGTAGGTTCAAGACATTTACCAAACTGAGCTCTAACTTTGCAAAGGTTTTCACACTAGTTTTTTTCTGTATAGTTCATTCTGAAATTGCCTAGAACAAAACAAAATAAATCAATTATGAAACCAGTGAGGTCCTCCAAAAATGTGATGAACACAAACAGTTATGGCTACCTACAAGACAGACAGAAAAGAAGACTCACTGAGTTGCATAGAACATGAAAACTTGAGTGGAAAACATGGAAAACATGCATGAAAAAAACTGTTGCAAGAACATGTTTAAGAAGCAACAAAATGTTGAGTGTTTTTGACATTTACATTCACCAGTTGAAAAAAACATGAATTAGTGGTCTTTACATGATAACATCTTCAGAAAATAATGTTCTTGTGTGATTATGTAGATTCTTTGATATCATTTCAAATTAGAGGTTGACATTTCTTGTAACCACCTTTATTATTAATGAAATGGACTATGCTTAACAATAATCCAAATTGAGCCTGGATTGGTTCAGCAGTTAAGAGCACTGGCTGTTCTTCCAGATGATCTCTGTTGGAATCCCAGAACCCACATCATGGCTTACAACCATTGGTAACTCTAGTTGCAGAGGGTCTGATGTGGGGGTCCCTGCAAGGGTCAGGGTTGGAAAGGAAAGGACCTGAGTGAGGTAAGAATGAAACTCGGGTTCAGCTCTACTTAATTATCTGGTGCTGGGCCGAAATTTCTGGAGTCTGACAGCAAGAGGTTCATTTTTCACACATTTAAACACAGTAAAGCTTTGGAGAAAAGTTCCATGTGACAGTTATCACAACAAAGCTTTAGGCATGATTATGTAGATACTCCTTTGCAAAGTACATCTCTTTAGCTAAGTACTTGTGACCTTTACCACAAGAATAGGTTCTATTGACTGAGAAATGGTGCTCAGGATAAGGGCCTAAGGAGGAAAGCTTGCAATGAGCATCATAGCAAACCCTTTTGCAAAGTACCTGTGACCTCTTTCATGGGGAGGGTTCTATTGACTGAGAAACAATGCTCAGGATTCTAGGTGATTAGGTGAGAGTTGGCCTGATTGAATAGTAGAGATTAACGTAATCACATGTCCATCCCCAGCCTTTGGGATGGACAACAGGTGCCAACAGCGTCCATTGAACATCAAAGCCTGCATATTTAACAACTCTGGTTCTCTAGTGCTATCTGCAAGCAGGGAACCTTGTGTTCTACAACTTCACATGGGTGCACAGACAATCAGGCTGAACACTCATATGACTAAAATACAAATAAATCAGTCTTTAAGAACAATCCACCAGACATTAAGTGCCAAGGACCCTATAGAATTCTTAGCACACCCAGTTGAGTGTGTCTGCTTTTACAGCAGCTTAGTTGGGTTTTTATTAAATGATATTATAATTGAGGTTTTATCTGGGACATCAAGAGTTCCAAGGAATGCCCAGAAAGAAAGGTAATGGCTCATGATATTGAAAATCCTGGCTTAAACTCTGACTTCCATGTACTTCTAGTGAGACTTAGACTATGCTCTGCTCTATAGCCCTTGTCTACAGCGATTGTAAAGATGACCAGTGAGACAAAAATGAATTGTTTCAGACACTTCCTACAAGCACTTGTATATTTTAATCATCTAAATACATGACTGCTTATATACCACTGAGGGAAGAGAGAGAGAGAGACCAGGTTGAAGGTCTCTATTGTGTCCCTCCTCATGGAACTATGTGAACCCCACAGAACAGGAGGAAGAGGAATTGTGGGGGCCAGAGGTGTCTAGGACACCAGGAAAGCATAGCCTGCAGAATCAACTAAGCAGGGCTCACTAGAGGCTCACAGAGACCAAAGTGGCAGTGGCGAAGCCTGCCCGGGTGTGAGCAAGGTCCTCTAAATATATGCTGCAGTTGTTGGCTTGGTGTTTTGGGGGGACTCCTGGCAGTGGGAGTGTGGTATTTCTGATTCTTTTGCCTTCTTTTAGAACCTCCTTTCTCCTACTGGGTTGCCTTGCCAAGCCTTGATGTGCGGGTTTGTGCCTGATCTTATTGAATCTTGTTGTGCTAGGTTCGGTTGATGTCCCTGGAAGGCCTACCCTTTTCTAGGGGGAGACAGGTAGAGGCGGGAGGATCTGGGGAAGAGAAAAAGTGGGGGAGGGGGTACTGAAAGGAGGAGAGGGAGGGGAAGCTGCAGTTGAGTTGGGATGTATTATATGCGAGAATAATAAAAAAAATTTAAAGCAATTTTTTGTTTGGTTAATGTGTGAAGAAACCCAAAATTGTAAAAAAAAAGAATCATCCACTCTCATGGCCAGTGCCTTTGCTCAGAGTCACTTTGGGAAGGTTTGCATCGACTCCTCAATTAAACACAGCCATTTCTCTACCCTCCCACAGAAACACTCGGCCATCAGTCTCCTTCCTCACACTTAGCACCATCTGGAATCACCTTACTTATTTGCTTGAAAACTCATTGTTTGTCCTGGATTTCATCTCCAAAGGGGCTTGCTCACAATCGTTCTCAGTAGGCAGGCTTCTATCTGAGACTGTTAACCAGAAAATATACATGAAGTAGATAAAGAAATGGAAAAATAATTTAGACACAAGAAGGAAGGAGACTCCTTAAGAGAGCTGCTCTGTGGATGGTGATTTAAGTGAGAGAAAAACATTTCATTTGTCTTCAGGTATCTTTTAAGTTTCCAGAGAAAAGAGAAGGAGACCTACTGGTTGCCTAGAGAGAAAGAAAATATGAGTTTTCCTTGTTAACACTAAATTAAAAGTTCTTGACAAAGAACTGCAGGAAATGCTGTATCAGAAGAGAGATAGTAGAAGTATTTTGTAAGTGAAATCGCTCTGTCACATGGAGAGCTCTGACAGATGGTGGCATAAATCATCCTTATAGCAGTCTTAGCTGGGAAATTTAATATAAACCTTTGTTGGAAATCAGTAAAATTCCAGACGCAAGGCCACAGTCTCCAGGGCACAATTAACAGTTGCACTGAAATTGTAGAAACTCTAGCATAACCAACCCGTAATCTTCACTCCCAAGGCCTGCTCAGGGAGGGAAATATCACCAACAGTACGCTCAATCATCAGAGTGTTTTCCTTGGACAATCCGAGAGCAGGGACTGCTGCAGTTTTTAAGGCTGATCAGACCTTTGGGTTTCCGGCCAATGTGCAGCCCCTCATCCCCTTGGGCCCTTGGAGAGAATTCACACGTTGACAATGAGACTGGCCAGTCAGCTCTGTCCCATCTCAACTTTCATTTCCTAGATGTAGCAAATCTCTTCATTCTTTCAATGCTGTCCCCTTGTCAAGGATTTGCATTCCATTGTGTTGATGTCTGCTTTTATTCTACTGACTGCTAGTCTGGAATACATTCCAGGTGCTCTATTTCTGAATCAGTCTCCTCCATCCAATTTCACTGTTACCCACTAGACACAGTAATCATTATTGCTTACACAACCTTCCAGGTCTTTAAACGATTATTTTTAACCTTTATTTTCTGTGTACAGGTATTTTGTCCACGTGTATGTCCTTGTTTAGCAAGCACACAGTGCCTGTGGAGGCCAGAAGAGGGATCAGATTTCCTGGGACTGGATTTATAGACAGTTGTAAATCACCATGTGGGTGTTCAGTATTGAACCTGGGTCCCTGAAAGAGCAGTCAGTGCTCTTGACCTATGAACCATTTCTCCAACCCCCTTTCAAGTCTTTTTTGTGTGGTCTTGGTACTCTCTCATCTTCAATGGTATGTATGTGTGTGTGTGCATGTGCATGCATGTGCACATCTGTGTGTGTGTCTATGTCTGTGTGTTCATGTGTATAGAAGCTAAAGAATTTCCCCAGATGCTGCCCACTACTCTTTTGTGACAGACAGGGTCTTTAACTGGCCTGGAACTAACCAAACAGACTAGAGTGACTTGCTAGCAATCCTGTGATCTACCTATCACTTCTACCCCAGCTAGGATTATAAACCACCGCTGAGCCTAGTTTTTGTCTTGGGTGTTCAGAGTACCAAACTTATGTTCTTATGCTTCCTGTTATAACTGTCTTCTCAGCACAATTCAGTCTCGCCCCATTAATACTCAACTGTGGAAATCCTACAGGTAGTGATGACGGGGGTATTTTGGATTACACGTTTCACAACATGATGTCTGCTTATTGAATATTAGATTTGATATTCATTTTCATCATACTCATAGGGATCCTCCATATTCAGTGGAAGAGCAAGAACAAACTCTTTCTGATCTTAGATATCTACACATATAATTCTGGACAGTTTTCAGTTGAAGACACTGAATTAGGTGTTTTTTTTTTTAAACTGTCAAAACCGCATGACAATGATTACATGGCTAGACAAACAGTACTTTGCATAATTATGGGAAACTATTTGTGACTTCCCTTGTCATTAACATCATAACAAACTTAACCATGGCATTTTTCTAAATTAGTTGTAAAGTGTGTATCTTTCACCTAAAACAAGTGCATTTGGCTGAACTTTCATAAAATCAGAGAATTTGGACGGTGAGAGGGCTCTCCTCCTAATTTCTCAGGTGAAGAAAAATGAGATTACCTCTCTTTATAAAGGCAGGACAGTTTTTGTCCGGTCAAATCTAAGTTCATTTCACTATAAGTTTTTGGGACTCAGTACATCTTGTACATGACTGATACTGTCTTTAAAAAGTGAGTATAAACCAATAATAGCAAACCCGGTATGATGGCATGTTTATCACGGCCAGGCGCCCCTACATCTGTCTACATCTGTCACAGAAGTGAACAGGAGCTAGAATCCTGTGCTTTCATTTTCCTCACGGCCTTCCTTCCATGGGGGTGCTGGCAGTGGTTTTAAGGTGTTTTTGCATGATCTGTTCATTCCCCAGCAGACATGACATCCACATAGTAAGACAGTGATGTAAGAAGTGGAGACAGAAAGATTAGTCAGTCTCCCCTTTCCTGCACTGGGAGATGTGGGCTATGTGGTCAGAAACACACTGATTGAGTATTGTTGAGAAAAACGTCTCTTGTTTAGACAGTTTGTTAAGTCTATCTATGTTCTTCTTTATGTTTTTCCCCAGACTGTCTTGTTGGCATTTATGGGACAACCTTGTACTAGGCGATGGAAAGAAAAAGCAATTAAAAAATATACACTGTCTACTCTAAAGGTGCTTGTAGTCAGAGAGCTGGGGGGTGGGGATGAGGAGGATTGATCGCATGAGTTACTGTATGCTTTTGGATGATAGGAAGCCTATGATGCAATGGGTTCAGACAGAGTGCCATCTAATCCACAGAACAAAGTCAGGGAGGTTTTCCTGGAGCAACACATCTGGACTATCTGTCAGGATTCTTCAGAATTATCTTTCTAAAGTTAAACAGAGAAGTACATTGGAGAGATGATCAAAGATCCAGGAACAATGCCTTGAAAGACATTGGATTATAGTAGCTTTGTGTAACAGAAACTTTGTATCTAAATTTATGGCTGTTCTCAAGAGAGCAACAGGTTATCAAATGAACTGATTAAACTGAACTATTCTGCAATGTAGATTCCCCATTCCCAGTGTTTGCTTCTTATTTCATTGTATTTTTTTGTTTGTTTGTTTGTTTGTTTGCTGTTTGAAATGGAACAGGGCTTCACTATGTAGCCTGGGCTGGCTTCAGACTCCATATGCTCCTGCCTTAGGTTTCTGAGAGCTAGGATTACAGGTGTGCATGCCCTGGCTCTTCTATTTCTGAAATACACCATGTGCAATCCAGGATGAATGAAGTTTCCCCATCTGTCACTGTATCATGGAAGGATATATACTTTCTCACTGGGAAGGAGGCAAACATTTTCCTGAGATACTTTTACATTATACAGCTAGAAGATATTTTTATCACCTTCCCCCATAGATCAGAGCACCATCTCCCATCTTGTTTCAAAATAAATACTTCTTCATTTCATTTTATTTTACACATATGAAATGCAATTATGAGTCCACTGTGTTATGGTGCCCAATGATAACTAAGGGGTAATGCTTTTCAGGACTGATAAACTGTGGCTAGCATACTTCCAGAAAAAAAAAATACTTTCACTCATTCAACTAACAAATAGCTATCTTTACTTGGAACATTCTAGAAAAATCACTTGTGTGACCAAGCCAAAAGCTTTCTCTTGGATTAGTGTCAAGTATCAGTTTTCCAGATGTCCCAATATAAAGATCAGGCAGCCAAACTCAACTTCTGGGTAATCTTGTCTACTCAATGAATGATGTATTTGCAAATTGTGAGTGGTAACACATGAGAAAAATAACTGAGTTCAACAATATACTTAAGATACTTATAATCTCCATGAAGATACTACAAGGGATATTAATGAATAACAGTGTCTCACAACTAGCTTACAACATAGAAAACATTAGAGGAAGAAGGAAGTTAGTCCTGAGGTATTTGAGAAGGTTCTAGATAAAAAAAAAATGATTGTCTAGCATTTTTGAATGTACAGTAAGCTTTTAATAGAACTGGAAAGAAAAACATAGCATGCTGGAAAGACAGGTCTAGTGTCCAACTTTGCACGTCCACATGTTCGTTGTGAAAGACTCGGTAGTTTTCTAAGGGTGGAATCATCAGGGCTGGGCGGATACTGACCAATGAGGAAGGGAATATTGTAAATCTTCATTGCACAGATGAAGAAGACAAAGCCATACCTTCAGTCTCTAGCCCGGTGCCCTCTGTGCTATAACTGTGTGCAGTGGCATGGCTGTTCAGAGGCAGTACAGCGATGCAAGCCTGGTTCTTTCTCCACAGTAGCTTCAGATATAATGTAGCAAACAGCATAGACAGGGCACAGATAACTTTTGTGAAAGATTTACTTCATTTATTTTGTGACTGTGTGTGTGTGTCTATCTGAACATGTGTGTTTGCATTAACTGTGTGATAGTGCCTGTGGAAGCCAAAAGTGGATATCAGATTCCATGGAACTAGAATTACATGCTGTTGACCACTTGATGTGGGTTCCAGGTCATTTGTATGAGCAGCAAGTGCTCATAACTGCTGAGTTGTCTCTCCAGGCCCCAATATAGCTAACAACTTCTTCTTCTTCTTCTTCTTCTTCTTCTTCTTCTTCTTCTTCTTCTTCTTCTTCTTCTTCTTCTTCTTCTTCTCCTTCTCCTTCTCCTTCTCCTCCTCCTCCTCCTCCTCCTCCTCCTCCTCCTCCTCCTTCTTCTTCTTCTTCTTCTTCTTCTTCTTCCTTCTCCTCCTTCTCCTTCATCTTCTCCTCCTTCCTCTCCTCCCCTCCTTCACAGTAATCACTCTTTTCCTAGGAAAAACCTATTTTAGGTCATCACAAAAAGACTCAGATTGCATAGGAGCAGCTTAGTTGGAAATGTTCCTCTCTGTTTTCTTCTGCACATGGAGGAGTTAACACTGTCTGCCTTGTAGATTGCTAATACCACAGAAACATATTAATTCAACTAAGGTGCTTCACATAGTGCTAGGCATGTGAAAATGTGAAATGAATGTGAGATATTATTGTTTTATTTTTTCTATTTCTATTGATATCTTCAGAGATGGGAGGGAAGCAATTCCACCAGAGCACGCTACACATTCTCAATCAGATACAAATAGAAATGTGTAAGTAAAGGAAATCTAAAGACATGACATATAATAGAGAATTTCTTCATGAGGTAGAGAACATTGCTTCAAAGTAATAGATGAGTCAGGATATTCAAAATGGATCCCTTGACATTAAGGAGTTTACTAGAAGGATTATTAATACCTTGGGCAGATACACACAAAGCCAAAAGCATAGCAGAGAGCTCCAAGGTGAGTTCAGGCCTCAGTACCAGAGAGAGATGATACAGTAGAGTCTCTGAAGACAGGAGTCAGATTCCATGTGGCAGAAATGGGGATCTGCTTATAACTTTCGGGTGATGGGGAAGGGTTCAGAGCAAGAACCAGCAGACAGGATCTTATTTCCAAGCAGGAGTCACTAAAGGGGCTGGAGAGCAGCATGCCTTATAGCAATAACCCATCTGATGTTAACTCCCTCCCCACATGATAAATATTGGTTTGAGGGTGTTTGTTCTCTGAGGACCCAAAGACAATGCCTCCATAATGTGCCTCCTAGTGTCTGTGAGAGAAGGCCTGCACAGAGGCTGGATTCTGACGGTACATTCTTAAACAAATGGCTCCGAATTTTAGTAATATTTTTAACCCTAATTAATTGTTAAGATTGCTGCATTTATTTTTAGTTGTAGCTATCAAACAAAAACTTGATTGTTGTACCTATTGATGGCATCAAATATAATGTTCAATGGATCTACACATTGTGTAATACTTAAATTCAGGATAGACATATTTCTTCAAACACTTATTTGTGGTAAAACTCTGATCAGTTTTGCTTTATTAATTTCCTTCTCTTATATTTCAGGTAAACATTGAAAAATAAATGAACCAGGATTTAGGAAATTATAATTTAAGGCATTTTCAGAAATTACAGCATAGTCCAAGGAGTAAAGGACATATTCAGAGTATAACATGCATTAGGGTGGGTGTTCACCAAATCCTCATTTTAGATATTCAAGACTAATGTTTCCCTGACTGACAGTTAAGAAGTTTTGTTTTCCTGTGACTTTTAAATAATTTTTTGTTTGATAATATAATTACATATTTTCCCCTTCCTTTTCTTCTTTAAAATCTTCCCATATAAACCACTTCATTGTCTTTAAAATTCATGGCCTCTTTTTACATTAATTGTTGGTATACACACACACACACACATACACACATACATATATATTCTAAAATACAGAATGCAATCTACTCCTAAGACTTTTGTATTTTGTGATTCCTTTAAACAAAACCATGTCCACGAGAATCTGTTCCTGTTCATGCTGTGTTGTGTTGGTGTGAAACAGTGGTGCCTGCTAGGCTCAGAAGGGACTATTGATTCCCAAGGAGTGCAGAGAAGTGCGTTAGAAGTTTCTTTGGTAGTTGAGACAGTAGTCATCTTTTAACTTGAGTTTTTTGTTTTTGTTTTTGTTTTTGTTTTTGTTTTTGTTTTGAGGGTGGGTTGATGGGAAGGGAAATGCAGTGGAAAACAGGACAAAGAAAATCTTCTGAAATGAAGTCCTCTTCCCTCCAAAATTATTCTGCTTCATCTTTCATAGATTCATGGAAAAAAAATCTAAGGGTGCTAATGCATGGCCAGTGACTGTTATGTTGATAAATGCTTTTAAATATTCCTTCAACACATACTTCTAGATCAGTGATCATGTGTTGAGAGCTATTGTCAGTGTGATAATCAAGGCTCAAAAGGTTCTCCTCAGAAAAGAAGAAATGGAGGCTCAGTGTCATGGGAAGGGTTAAAACATGAGAAGATATAGCAAGAATAAAATAGTTATAAGCTGCAATAATTGCATGGCATTTCCCAATAGGACTACTATAGCAGCACAGCAGCTGGCACAATTTAGATCAGCATGTTGATTGCTCCACTTGTCATCATGAGATCACCATTTCTGAAATACACAGGTTTGAAACAAGTTTTTAAGATATAACACACACACACACAGACATGCATATATGAAAGGTAAAACATTATGGGTGTATGTATATAGAAAGGCATGTGTATATATAAAGAAAGTCCATATATATATATATTACATATATATATATATAATATATATATGATGTAGCTGAATCATAACTCAATATGGGCTAAGGTTTTAAACACTCAAGGCTTTGACATACATGTTGCTTGGTCTTGGGTGTTCATTGTTGGATGAAAATATCTAATAATTTAGTTATAGTGACTTCATTTTGTTGCTAGTTGTGAATCTGTAGCTAATACTTACTCTGCCTTACTAATTAAGTAATTTAGCTTGATAAGGTAAACTGAAAAGTTGAGACAACAAGGAATTCAGTCCCAGATTGCTCTGATTCATACCAACAGTGTGAAACTTGGCAAGTGTCTGAATCTATGGGATAATTTGTTAGAAGAAGAATAAACGATTGATGACAGACATTTAAATAACCAGTTTTCTATTCAAACTGTTCTCTGTGCCATATTGCAGAGTTGCTGCATATTTAGATCTATTTTTAATGAGAGATGATAATTTATATATGACTTATTAAGTAGAGAACATACTGCTATCTGTAAAAGTTCTATTTAAAACAAAACAAAACAAAGACATGTCTAGGAGACTCCTGAAGCAAGCCCTTCCTTGGTTTAACATGTGTTATACAGTGGGGTTATAGAGAGGGAGGATAGAATCCATTTACCATTATGATAGAATACAGTAGGAACAGCTTCCTGGTGGAACAGTTATACAATGTTTTAAAACCTTAGTCCATATTTTCAGTTGAGATTCAACTATATCCAACATTGTACAATGTTAGTGTTGGAAGAGGCCTTAGGAAAATGAGTCTTCAAACTAGAAACATCACCAAATATGTTTATTCCTGATCTGTGTCCAAGTCAACGCCATCTGACCTAGACTACATTAGGTGGATTAGTGCTTATGTTTATCAAGTTATAAAACACCTAAATTTGTAAAGTTCTTTAAAATACAGTTGAGCCCCTGAGGTCCAATATTGAAAGGAGAATTTGACATTTGAAAAGTACATGGGAAAGTCAGTTATTCATTTTCATTTTTCTTCCTATTTTAAAATTTTATTTAATTAAGATTTCTTTAATTTATTTACATATGGACCACAGTTTCCCCTCCCTCCTCTCCTCCTATTCTCTCCCCCCTCATTCCTAACTACCCCCCTCCTCATCCACTCCTCCTTAGTCTTCATTCAGCAAGAGACAGGCCTCCCATGGGCTTGAACAAAGCATGGCACATCACATTGAAGTGGGACCAAGCTCCTCCCCCTGCATTAAGGCTGGGCGAGGCATTCTGAATGGGGAATAGGTTCCCAAAAGCCAGTTAAGTGCCAGGGACAGGTTGTGATCTCACTACTACAAAAAGACCAAGCTACACAACTGTTACACACATGCAGAGGGACTAGGCTGGATCCATGCAGGCTCCCTAACTGTTGGTCCAGAATTCATGTGTTCCTAGGAGCTCAGATCAGCTGTCTCTGTGGGTTCCCCCATCATGACCTTGACCCCCGGGCATATATCTCTTCTCCCTTTCTTCAGGAGGACTCCCAGAACTTGGCCCAGTGCTTGACTATGGATCTCGGCATCTGTTTCCATCAGTTACAGGATAAGTCTCTCTGATGACAATTAGGGTAGTCACCAACCTGATTACAGTGGATGACCAGTTCAGGCACCCCTCTCTACTGTTGTTCGGAGCCTTAGCTGGGCTCATCCTTGTGGATTCCTGGGAGCTTCCCTGGCACCAGGTTTCTCCCTAACCCCAAAATTTTCCCCACCAAGATTTCTCTTTAGTTACTCTCTTGCTCAACCTGCCCCTTCAAGTTCTCCTGCCCCTCATTCCTCCTACCCCTTCCCTCAATTTGCCCAGGAGATCTCTTCTATTTTTCCCTTCCCAGGGAAATCCATGCATCCCTCTTTGGGCACTCTTTGTTATCTAGCCTCTCTGGGGCTGTGGATTGTAGGTTGTTATTCTGTACTTTACTCCTAATATCCACTTATGAGCGAGGACATACCATGTTTGTCTTCCTGGGTCTGGGTTACCTCACTCAGAATGATTTTTTTCTAGTTCCATCCATTTGCTTGCAAATTTCATGAGGCCATTGTTTTTTTATATCTGAGTAATACTCCATTGTGTAAATGTACCACATTTTCCTTATCCATTCTTTGGTTGAGGGACATCTAGGTTGTTTTCAGGTTCTGGCTATTATGAATAATGCTGCTGATAAGAATTCCAACCACGTCCCCATGGTCATGCATGCCTGGTGGGACACTTGGTCATCTTTGCCTAGTCATTTCTGGGTCATATGTCCTATATAACCCATGCCCTGTGGCTGCGTGGTCACATAATCGCATGGATGTGACCATGTGATCTATGCACATGCATGGAATAGCCATGTGGGCCTTTGTGTGCAGGTGCATACTGGCCTTTATAAGATGGGCCCCATGTTCTCCCTCTTTCTCACATGTGTCCTTCCACAGACCTCATCACATCTATCCCTTTTTTGTCTTGATAAAACTCTTATTAGTGGATTTTGTTGTGTTTCGTGACTTTTCCTTGGGGGTAAGAGCGCTGCTATATGAACATAGTTGAGCAAGTGTCCTTGTGGTATGATTGAGCATCCTTTTTTTTATATGCCCAAGATTGGTATAGCTGAGTCTTGAGGTAGATTGATTCTCATTTTTCTGAGAAACCACCACACTGATTTCCAAAGTTGCTGTACAAGTTTGGACTCCCACCAGCAGTGCTGGAGTATTCCCCTTACTCCACACCCTCTCCAACATAAGCTGCCATCAGTGTTTTTGATCTTAGCCACTCTGGTAGGAATAAGATGGTTTCTCAGAGTCAAAGTTTTGATTTGCATTTCCCTGATGACTAAGGATGTTGAACAATTTGATAAGTGTATTTCAACCCTTTGAGATTCTTCTATTGAGAATTCTGTTTATATCTGTACTCCATTTTTTAATTGAGTTACTATAGTAGTCTGGGCTGGTATCTGTGGTCTCTTAGTGTCTGTAAAACATCTGTCTAGGATCTTCTGGCTTTTAGAGTCTCAATTGAGAAGTTGGGTCATTCTGATAGGTCTGCCTATATATGTTACTTGGCCTTTTTTCTTTGCAGCTCTTAATATTCTTTATGTTTAGTCTGTATGTTTACTGTTTTGATTATTATGTGGCAAGGGGAATTTAATTTTCTGGGCTAATCTATTTGGTGTTCTGCAAGCTTCTTGTACCTTCATAGGTATATCTTCATTTAAGTTGGGAAAGTTTCTTCTATAATTTTATTGGATATATTTTCTGTGCCTTTGAGCTAGAATTCTTCTCTTTCTTCTATTCCTATTATTCTTAGGTTTGGTCTTTTCATGGTGTCCCAGATTTCCTAGATGTTTTCTGTTAAGAATTTTTTGGATTTAACATTTTCTTTGACCAATGAATCTATTTCCTCTATCATATTTTCAACGATTGAGATTCTCTCTTCCCTCTCTTGTATTCTACTGGTTATGCTTGCATCTGTAGTTCCTGTTCACTTACCCAGTTTCCTTTTCCAGAATTCCCTTGGTTTGTGTTTTCTTTATTGCCTCAATTTCAATTTTCAAGACTTGAGCTGTTTTCTTCACCTGCTTGATTGTTTTTTCTTGACTTCTTGGCTTTCTTTAAGGGATTTATTGATTTCTTCTATTTTTTTATTTGTCTTTTTCTTGATTTATTTAAGGGAATTTTTTATTTTCTCTTTAAAGACCTCTATCATCTTCACAAAGCTATTTTTAAGGTCGTTTTCTTCTGCTTCATCTGCATTGGGTTTTCAAGTCTTGCTGTTGTAGGTCCCCTGGGTTCTGATGATGTCATGATGCCCTTTATGTTATTGAATGTATTCTTATGCTGGCATTTACACATTTGTTCTTCCAGTTGGTGTGGGGGATATTTTATGCCTATAGGGTCTGCTGATGTTGGTGGACAGGGCTGTCCAGGCAGAGGATGCTGGGGTAGGTGTGGCTGGGTTTCAGAGTAGGTCTTGTGGGAAAAAAGTCCAGTGGTGGCAGCTGTGGTGGTGCAGCCTACCCACAGGTCTCTTACCTGCTGGCTGGCATCTGGGGACTGCACCAGAGCAGTGGCGTTTTACCAGAGTTTGGGGCAGGACCCAGCTGTCTTTCTGGGGCTGAGATAGGAAGAGGAGGGGCACAGGATGTGCCCTGGGGTTTAGGGCCTAGAGAATGGGGCAGTTTATCTGGGATACCAGTCACTCTTCCGTTCTTCCAACTGGTGTAGGTGGTGCTTGTGCTTATAGGGGCTGCTGATGTTGCAGGGGTGTGGTGGTGGTTGGTAAAGGGGAGAATGATGGGATCAGTGGATTTGGACAGTGGAGTGGGTCTTGTGGGAATAGAGTCCAGTGGGTGGCAGCAATGGTGGTACAGCCTGCCTGCAGGTCAATCACCTGCTGGAGGCTGCTGGGGTCTGCACCAGAGCAGTGGAGTTCCACCAGAGTTATTGTTTCCATTTTTCAAGTGAGAGTCACTTTCCATTGTATGTTTTGTTAAGCTTGAGGCTGAGAACTTCTTGACAATTGGCAGCTGCTGGGAGAGTCTGGCCTCTGAGAAGCTACCCACACTCAGTGTGTGACCCTATACCTACTCATGTGCTGTCAGTACTAAGTAGACTCCTTGGTTTGAAAAGACAAACAAACAAACAAACTGAAATTGGGAGGAAATAGTGATGAGGAAAGATGGAGGAACTGGGACAGGAGGGAATGAGGAATACATTCGATCAAAGTCCATTACATGTACATATGAAATTAACAAACAATAAAAAATTAATAAAATAAAATAACAGAGTATAATCTATCATAAAACTTTAAGGGATTCCATTATTTGTTGATTCTAAGAGAAGGAACTTTAGAAAGATCAATAAAATTATATCTTTGAAGTTAAGTTACCAGCCTTGTTAGTGTTAAGATACTTTCTTGGAGACAGGAAACGACAAAGTTATCCAAGAGTTAATCTGTGTCTATTCACAGTAAATACTGGTAAACCTAGGCTCACTTTGTAAACATGTGCCAGGCAAGTCTGTTAGGTTTTAACCTAATTTTCAATTCAAAAACAGTTAAAAATTTATGACCTTTGACCTCAAGTAGGTGTTATTCTTGATAAGAGCAAAGGGCTATGATAATATGTAAACTGAAGCATATATTTTTCTTAGAGCATCTAAGAATAGATACAGTTCTTCTTTTATAATACAATGTGCTGCTGATATTAAAATTCCTACTCCATTTTTCTCTCTCTCTTTTTTTTTTTTTTTTTTGGTTTTTCGAGACAGGGTTTCTCTGTGTAGCTTTGCGCCTTTTCCTGGAACTCACTTGGTAGCCCAGGCTGGCCTTGAACTCACAGAGATCCGCCTGGCTCTGCCTCCCGAGTGCTGGGATTAAAGGCGTGCGCCACCACCGCCCGGCCTCTTTTTTTATCTTAAGCAGAAGTACAAAACATATGGTTAACTGATTTCTTCTTGGGAGTCATAAACACAGAAGAGTGTGCATTACCATTGATTAAGTTGTACACTATTGCGGGAACAATACAAAGTATTTTATACATGATCCTCACAGTAACCTCATGAAACAGAGGCTGCCACTCTTCTCACCTTACAGCTGTGTAACACGGCACACAAAGGGTAAACAGCATACCTAACTCATACAGCTCACAGGTACCGCCAGAAACTGAACTTCAGAGTTAGTATGCTTAATTGTTGGGTGATACAGACTCTGGAATGAAGAAAAGCAAAACCAACATTTTGGCATGTAGAAATTAATGACACATTGTTGCTACTAACGAACAGGACAGTCATATAGTGATATTGAGCGGAGGGAATTCACCAGAGATGGGTAAACATTCATTATAAATTCTTTGTTTCTACTTCTACAAAATGCTTACCAACATCCCCACCACAAAGTTACTGAATATATAGAAACAGTAGACTCTGTTGTCCCTGGGGAAAAAAATAAATCACTAAGGGATTGGAAAACAATCAATTTTTCACTGGACACTAATCAAGCAGATAGAAAGAGAGCCACAGTATGCAATTAAGTTAATTAAATCTTTGAGGGAGGAGAGTTAGTTCAGGAAGCTGTATACATTTCACATTGACAAGAACCAGCCGTGTCAACAGTATAAAATGTGCATCCCTCTAACAATGATGAATGCAAATGCAGAGGACTGTCTGTCTGTCCCTGGTAAACTCGACAGGCCTGTTTCGTGTCAGGAAAAAAAAAAAAAAAAAAAAAAAAAAACCAAGAGATTTCTATTTGGCAACTAGTCCTCAGTCCTGTACTTCTCATTAACTTATTTTCAGATGTTTGGTGATCCATGTCTTAGGCAGCTCTCCTGAGGCAGCTCTAGCAATGGAAAACACCAGGCAGTGCTTCCTGAGACGTATCTAGATGGGGCTTTTTATTAAGAAAAGAAAGGCTGGGGGTGTGGCTTCAGTTTACTGAATAGTTATCTAGCGTGCACAGAGCTCTGGGCTTGACCCCTGGCACTATATAGAATACACTTTAAGAAGGAAAAAAACCCCCAAAAAAACCCTTGAACTAAAGCTCCATTCCCTGTGATATAGAACTCCATGTGTCTTTATCTTTAGCACTAATATTTATGTAAATTATTTCTTCTGGTAGTTCTTGAGAGGACAATAAAGCAAGGGCAATAATAAAAACTCTGAAGCTAGATGGGGTGGTTCACATCTCAGCACTTAAGAGACCTAGGCAGTGGGATTGCTATAAGTTTGTAAGGAACACATGTAAGGCCTAGGGTGAACAACCCTGGTCAGGAGTGATAAGCAATAGAATGATGTAAGTAAACCACAAATGGAGTAGTGATAAGCTATAGACTATGTGTGAAAGTAGGGATAAGACTAGAAACCTAGCCAGGAAAGAATATAAAAGATGAAGCCTCAGACCCAACCAACAGAGCTCGTCAGGCCCTCGCGTGAGACGACTCTCCTCTGCCAGAGACGTGAAATCCTGTGCCCAGTGCAGACGTGGCTGACCTGAGGAAGGCTGACCCAACATCCAGAGGAAAAGACGTGGCGAGTCCGGACCTGTATATCCAGAGAGGTACTCCTGCTTCCATTTGGAAGACAGGATGAATATTGCTTGTAATCTTACTGTGTGAATAAATGAGTGTTATACCAAGTCTGAATCAAGAGTGATTATTCCTCCCCCGTAACTGGGGTATGTGCTCGCTACAAAGTTTAAGACCAGCATGGGTTATTTGGTGAGTTCCAGGTCATCTTGGCCTATGGAAGGAAACCTCATCTCGAAGAAGAATAAGGAGGAGAAGGAGGAGGAAGAGGAGGAGAAAAAGGAGGAGAAGGAGGAAGAGGAGGAGGAGGAGGAGGAGGAGGAGGAGGAGGAGGAGGAGGAGGAGAAAAAGGTTGCTGGTGGAATTGTAAGGGTCTGAGAACTGCTGAAGAAGACCCCAGACTCGACCAGTATGCAAGAACAAAGAGTGTTTAGTCTGCAGAAACCACCAGCACGCGGGGTGGACCACTTGGACAGACTGCCCAGCAGGAGAGGAGCACACAGGCTCCATTTAAGCACAGCTAGGGAAATTCCAGGAACAGGTAGATCATCTTAAACATGATTGGTTAAACAAGCAGCAGTTACATTAGTATATTTCTGATTGGCTGAGGTTTTAGGCCAATACTTGGGCAAGTCTGGACTTGTTTCAGGGAGGATTACAGGAACTGTCCTTTTTTGGTCATCTTCTGAGATGCTGTGGGGACTGACTCAGACACTGTACATGCTTTCTCTCTTGCCTTTGCTGTCAGAGGAGCTGTTGACTAACGGCCCTTTGTTGGGAAGGAAACTTGCTTATGCTTCTGGAACGGAAACCTAGTTCAGTTGTATGAAGCAGGGGAAGTTCCGATCCTTCAGAGTGCAATGAGTAACGACAGCACATTGGGCAAAGGCCCCTGAGGCCAAACCTGACCATCTGAGCTGGATCCTTCCGCCCCACATGGCAGAGGGAAAGAATCATCCCCCATGTTATCTTCTGATCTCCCCAACACACATAAACACACATACATGCACATACTCAAATGAATAATCAGATACAGTAATAAGAAAAATATAAAGAGTATACATACTCTGAGAATAAAGAGTAAAAATTAAAATTTCAAGTAAAAAAGAAGAAATTAACAAATTTGGAAAATATGTAAACTGTGTTCTATTTTTACATATGTAACCAGTCACTTAGAGTACCTACTTTGCATGTGTGAGGTGAGTAATTAGATGATGGGAGGTGATAGATATAGATAGATAGATAGATAGATAGATAGATAGATAGATAGATAGATGACAGATAAGAAAGATAGGTGACCAGGCACATAATACTAAGGACAGTGTATAGCAAAGAGTAAATGCTATGGGAGGGTTTGTAGCAGGAATCTTAAAAGGTCTTATTAATAAAAGCAAACCCAGGGCCAGTTATTGGGGTGAATGCTGGAAGATCAAAGAAGCAGAACAAGCCACAGCCACCTCACCTCACCAATTCCTCAGCTGATCCTGTTTCCTCAGACTGGAAGCCTCTGAGTCCTCATCCAGAATGAATCTCAGCTGAACTGTTGCTCAAAAGCCTAAAAGCTTAACTAGCCTAGTTCCTGGTTTTCATGCTTTATATACCTTTCTGCTTTCTGCCACTGCTCCCTGGGATTAAAGGCTCACTTCCTGGGATTAAAGGCGTGAGTCACCATGCCTGACTGTTTCCAGTGTGGCTTTAAACTCACAGAGATCCGTCCGGATGGATCTCTGCCTCCTAAGTGATAGGATTAAAGGCGTGTGTGCCACCATTTTCTGGCCTCTGTATCTAGTGGCTGTTCTGTTCTCTGACCCCAGATAAGTTTATTAGGGTACACAATATTTTGAGGAACACAATATTATCACAGGGTTTATGTGTTATTTTCACGATTATTTCTATTTTTAGCAAGTGCTTGCTCACATGTCCTTTTTTGTTTTGTATCAGTACATGAAATCTGGTATTCACCTTACTGTGTTCTTGATGCTTAGAATAAGTTTTCAAAAATATCTGTTGACTATACGAATGTCTTAGAATGCAAATATATGTAGTCATATGTTTCAGGCTTGAAAATGGGAAATGTACTATAATAAATCTGAAAATTGATTCATTTCTTTCTTTGAATGTTTTTGGATTGAGTGCTTGCTGAAGGTCTGACAGCACCATCAACCCAAAGCCGCCATCCTTTTACCCAGATGTTCATTAGTGTTGCATAAGAAGACGGAGTTACTGTAGAAGAACCAGAGACATTCAGAAAGAAAAAAAGTAATTCAAAGAATCTGCGCCTGTCTAGAGCTATTTCATTAATGGGCAATTTATATTTGCTTGTATAACTGTCTCAGTGAGAGACACATGAATTAAACTCTTATTATTTTATGTTAAAAATCATGTATTTTGAACTTTTGTAAGAGAAGAAGCCAGGTGAGTAATGAAATCTTTGGTAGATAGAGGACGACACTGGAGTAATCACATTGCAGCCTCTGTCTACTTTCCTTAGGCTGGTCTTCAGTGTTTGCTACAGTTACTTTCAGTGACATCACTACAATTTCTTAGCAAATGGATGACCCATAGGAAGAAAAGAACTATTGCACTTTAATTCAGAATTCAGAAGCTGAAAGTGCAGATGAATTTACAGCACAGAGTCTTTACTTTAATCACATACTATATGAGGCAGTATAGAATCCCCCAACTGCTTCATCACAGAAAGCCAAGAAGAATGTGACTAATGTAGCTATATACATTGGCTCTCAACTACACACAGTGTCCTAGACCAGGGCTTATGTGGAAGTGATCTGCAAATGTGTCATTTCTGTATCATCACTTCATTTATGTGTACACTTGCTGTTGTCTCCCTGGAGTTTTTTTTTTTTTTTTCTTAATCCCCAAGTTCTCTTAAACCAACTATAGCTTGAGAATCAATGGCAGTACTATACAGAGGGTATGGACCTCAACATGCTCCTGTCTCTCAGCCATAAGGATGACCAGCCACTTTTCAGAGAATCTGCCTTGGGCCAGAAACACAAATACATAGCACTCTTCTTTTAATTGAGTGCCTCTAGCAAGAAACTAGCTGATAAGTGGGCCCTACTTCATGGACTCTCCAAACTCACTGTCAGCCATTGCTCATTGTGTTTTTGCTTTTCATATAAACCTACAAAAGGTGCTACATGTATATGTTTGTTTAGCAGAGTGGGTTAGAACAATTGTTTCCAAATTATGTTCTACTTTTATGAAGGAATAAATAAATAAATAAATAAATAAATAAATAAATAAATAAATACTGTCCTTGTAAATAAGAATACTGAACTTAAATAAGGTATGTGTGAAAAACTGATAATGTAAAATTTGAATTTTGTTTCATGGAGACACTGTAAGGAGTTCAGATAGAAAGTATATTATTAATTACAGAAATATAAGTATTTAAAATAGTACACCATAATCTGCTGTGGAAGATTGATTGATAAATAAAATGCTTATTGGCCAGTAGCCAAGCAGGAAGTATAGGCAGGACAAGGAGAGAGGAGAATTCTGGGAAGCGGGAGGCTGAGGCAGAGATGCGGCCAGCCACCGTGAGGAGAAGCATGATGTAAGACACCAGTAAGCTACGAGCCATGTGGCAAAGTATAGATTTATGGAAATGAGTTAATTTAAGATATAAGAACAGATAGCAAGAAGCCTGCTATGGCCATACAGTTTATAAGTAATATAAGTCTCTGTGTGTTTACTTAGGGGATGCTATTTGGAGAGATTTGCCCTGACTGCCGGCAGCAGACCAGGACACAGGAAAACTTCAGCTACAATAACCATATTAGAAAACAATATGATAGGGTTGTTACCATTTTTTTATCATTAATTCATCTAATTAATATGTACAATCTATCATTTATCTGTCTGTTATGAATTTGACTTTTAAGCATTGAGGATACAAGTCAGACAAAACATGATTGTCTCAGAACTCTGGCTCATGTCTGCAGAGTGTAGGGAATGCAAGCATTAAAATATCACATGAAACATGAAAACAGGAGTGTGCCCATGAGAGAATGTTAAAAGTAAGTAGAATGACTTATTGAGCATCAAGCAATATTAATCTGTAACTTCTGATTATGCCTCTTTCCCTTTGGGTATATTTTAGTTCAAAAAAAAAAAAAACACCAAAAATCTACTTTTAATTGAGCAAAATAAACAAACACTGCACATTTACAGAAAAAGTAAATAGCTCTAATTCTCAGGAAGGTTGCATGCATTAAGTAGCAATATGGTGAATCATAGGAGCACCCAGGACAAGAGAGGACCCGAGTTGAATCAGAATAAAAAGTCCTGGAGAATTTCATAAGTAACATTGGCCACTTACTAAAAAGATCCCTCTGACTGAAACTAAATGTTCTACCCCTGAACTACATCCCAATGTCCTAGGTGGTGGCACACACCTTTAACTCCAGTACTTGGGAGACAGAGGCAAGCAGATCTTTGTGAGTTTGAGGCCAGTCTGGTCTACAGGACCAGAACAACCAGGGATATTACAGAAACTGTGTCACAAAAAAGTCACTCTGGCTACCAGGAATCACATAAAAGCAGAGAGGCTGGTGGTGGAGAGCAATGCCTAACCTTCAGGAACTAATGGGGGCAGCTCAGTTACTGGGGACAGTGTGACTGGTGGTGAAAATTGTAATCTCAATGTTATTTCAAAGTATAAAATTAGAGGCTAGTGATGGATTAGATAGCCAACAGACAAGGGGGAAGTTTTCTTTTGAGCAATGATAACTGTGTTGAGGGAATATTAGGATTTAACTAGAGGTAAAGTAAGGATGGACAGAGACTGTAGCCCAGCCATCTTCTACTTCTAGGGCATTGTCTAGGATGATGGAAGAAAGAGTCTTTTATTTATTTGGCTAACTAACTGAAGACATTAAAACCAGGGTACATGTGGTATAGCTATAAAATGCTTAAAGATTATATTATTTGGAAAATTTATATATGAAAACTGCAGAGGATTCCACATGAATCCTTAGTTTTAAAACTTAGCTATATAAGAATTAGACATAGTGGAACATAATAGATAGATTCTATATGTTTGCTTTTACAGAACACTGCCAATAAAGACTATGTGCTCCATCTTCCAGAGTCACATCACAGCGTTCACTGGAGAACAACAGTTACAAAGACAGAACGTTTTGTCTGTAGAGGAAGATCCCAAACCTTCTACTGAAATTAATTAGGGAGCTTAAGCCTGCTTATAAAAATTCAAAGAATGCGTTTAAGATGAGTATGAACTATGCTAAATCTGGTCACCTACCAATCTATGTAAATATGTATTGCATTGGCAAATATGCATTATATCCTCAAACATTTTCACTTGCAGATGAATATTTACATCTTTTAATAGTTTTATGTTTATTTTACTAACTGAATAATTATTCATCCCAATTTTTGTTTCTTACTCGTGGTATTTATTTAAAAGAAATCCTAGCAGTGGTGGTGCCTCCTCTGCTGTGTTTGAAATGTTCCAAATCAACACATTTTCACTCTGCTTCACTCCAGTTTTTACAGTTTGTATTTTCATGTTTTAAACAGCTTCTGTTAGCACCGAGTCTAAGAAGACTTATTAACAGAATTCAAAAAATTACGGTATTTAACTGCCCAAGCTGTGATGATAGGAGACATCAAAGGTTTTGCATTGCACTGGTTTTAAAACTAAAAACAGTCCATCCAGTTTGGCTTGATTTTCTGAGTAAGTCGGAAGGATCAGGACAGGATGCACAGAACCTCTACAGTGAAGCACTCCCAGCATGGAGCTGATGGAGTGAAGAGGACTCCGTCAGGAGCACATCTGGCTACAGGGACAGGCACTCCTTCTAGTGTGACATATCATGTCTCCTGGTTTAAAAATAGTGATAAATCACCGAGATCACATTCTCCAAATGTACTGAAATTTATATATGCTTTGGGGGATAAAACGTTTCTTTTGTGGAGTTTACAGAAGTGACTTCTGTGTTGACTCAATACAGACATTTTGGAAAAAAAATGTCATTTAATCATTTTAATTATTTATAAAATAAAATAAGTCGCGCCCCAAGCCTCTTCCTGAGACTTAGAGGCCGGCCCCCAGCTCCCATCTTGCCCAGGACTTCCCTTCTGAAGCACAGCCCCACCGGGAAGGATCCCCTTCTCCAAGACCCCTGGCAGACCCTGCAGTCTCCACGCCCTTCCCCCATCCCCATCCGCCTGAGCCCCAAGCCTCCTCCTGAGACTTAGAGGCTGGCCCCCAGCTCCCAGCTCCCATCTTGCCCCGGACTTCCCTTCTGAAGCACAGGTGAGTGCCCTAGCTTGCCCCCAACCCCATCCCTGGGCACCAGCCACTCCGGGGAAGACCTGTCCAACTTGGCCCCAGGTTCTGGTCCCCGGGCAGGTTCCCTTCTATCCCCACCGGGAAGGATCCCCTTCTCCAAGACCCCTGGCAGACCCTGCAGTCTCCACGCCCTGCCCCCACGCCCATCCGCCTGAGCCCCAAGGCTCTTCCTGAGACTTAGAGGCCGGCCCCCAGCTCCCATCTTGCCCCGGACTTCCCTTCTGAAGCACAGCACAGAGAGCTCCCATCTGGACAAGAGAGAGAGACTTCCTGAATCTGTCAGCTCTGTCTGAACCAAGTGTGCGGATAAGGCCAAGAACGAACCACAAGGAGATGGGCAGACGTCAAGGCAGAAACACATACAACAAAATGAATAGCAATACACCATCACCAGGCCCTAGCCCTCCTCCAACACCTAGACCTGAACATCAGAAATTGGAAGAAGCAGAAGAAAATAGCCTTATGAATGTCATCATGAAGAAGCTAGAGGCTCGTGTAGAGGAAAAGACAAAAAAATGTGAAGAACGCTGTAAACAACTAGAGGAAAGGGCAAACAAATTAGAAGAAATCAAAAAAGTCCTGGAAGAGAACAATAAAATACTGAAAGAAAATCAAGAAAAATCAATGAAACAAATGAAGGAAACAGTCCAAGACCTGAAAAGGGAAATAGAAAAAATGAAGAAGACACAAACAGAGGGAATGCTGGAAATAGAAAATCTGAGAAAACGATTGGGAACTTCAGATGCAAGTATAATCAACAGAATGCAAGAGATGGAAGAGAGAATCTCTAGCGTTGAAGATACAATAGAAGAAATAGATTCATCAGTCAAAGAAAACACTAAAGTCAACAAAGTCATGAACCAAAATGTCCAAGAAATTTGGGACACCATGAAAAGACCAAACCTACGAATAATAGGGGTAGAAGAAGGAGAAGAATACCAACTCAAGGGCACAGAAAATATATTCAACAAGATCATAGAAGAAAACTTTCCCAACTTAAAGAAGGAAATGCCTATGAAGATACAGGAAGCCTATAGAACACCAAACAGACTAGACCCCCCAAAAAGTCCCCTCGCCACATAATAATTAAACAATTAAACGTACAGAATAAAGAAAGAATATTAAGAGCAGCAAAGGAAAAAGGCCAAGTGACATATAAAGGCAAACCTATCAGAATAACACCCAATTTCTCAATGGAGACTTTGAAAGCCAGAAGGTCCTGGACAGATGTAATGCAGACACTAAGAGACCATGGATGTCAGCCTAGACTAATATACCCAGCAAAACTTTCAATCATCATAGATGGAGTGAACAAGACATTCCATGACAAAGCCAGATTTAAACAATATTTATCCACAAACCCAGCCCTACAGAAAGCACTAGAAGGAAAATTCCAACCTAAGGAAGTCAGATACACCCTCGAAAACGCAGGCAATAGATAAAGCCACAGCAGTAAACCCCAACGAAGAAAAGTACACACACATCACCACCAAAAAATAACAGGAATGAACAATCACTGGACATTAATATCCCTCAATATCAATGGACTTAATTCACCTATAAAAAGACATAGGCTTACAGAATGGATACAAAAGCAGGACCCATCTTTCTGCTGCATACAAGAAACACATCTCAAATTCAAAGATAGACACTACCTAAAAATAAAAGGCTGGGAAAAGACTTTCCAATCAAACGGTCTTAAGAAACAAGCGGGTGTAGCCATCCTGATATCCAGCAAAATAGACTTCAAACTAAAATCAATCAAAAGAGATCAAGAAGGGCATTACATACTCATCACAGGAAAGATCCACCAAGATGAAGTCTCAATTCTGAACATTTATGCCCCAAACACAAGGGCACCCACATATGTAAAAGAAACATTATTAAAGCTTAAATCACATATAAAACCCCACACATTAATAGTGGGAGACCTCAACACCCCACTTTCACCACTGGACAGATCCCCCAAATCGAAACTTAACAGAGAAATAAAGGACTTAATTGATGTCATGACTCAAATGGACTCAATCGACATCTACAGAACATTCCATCCTAACAAAAAAGAATATACCTTCTTCTTAGCACCCCATGGAACCTTCCCTAAAATCGACCACATACTTGGTCACAAAACAAATCTAAACAGATACAAAACAATTGGAATAACCTCCTGTGTTCTATCAGACCACCATGATCTAAAGTTGGATTTCAACAACAACAAAAATTACAGAAAACCTACAATCTCATGGAAACTGAACAATACCCACCTGAATCACCAATGGGTTAAGGAAGAAATAAAGAAAGAAATTAAAGACTTCCTAGAGATCAACGAAAATGAAGACACCACATATCCAAACCTATGGGACACTATGAAAGCAGTACTAAGAGGGAAATTCATAGCACTAAACGCCCACATAAATAAGCTGGAGAAATCTCACACTAGTGACTTAACAGCACACCTGAAAGTTCTAGAACAGGAAGAAGCAAAGTCTCCCAAGAAAAATAGATGCCAGGAAATTATCAAAGTGAGAGCTGAAATCAATAAAATAGAAACAAAGAGAACAATACAAAAAACTAATGAAACAAAGAGTTGGTTCTTTGAGAAAATCAACAAGATAGACAAGCCCTTATCCAAACTAACCAAAAGACAGAGAGAGAGCATCCAAATCAACAAAATCAGAAATGAAAAGGGGGACATAACAACAGACATTGAGGAAATCCAGAGAATCATCAGGTCATACTTCAAAAACCTCTATTCCACAAAACTGGAAAACCTAAAAGAAATGGATAATTTTCTGGATAGGTACCACATACCTAAATTAAATCAAGACCAGATAAACTATTTAAATAGTCCAATAACCCCTAATGAAATAGAAACAGTCATTAAAAGTCTCCCAACCAAAAAAAGCCCAGGACCAGATGGTTTCAGTGCAGAATTCTACCAGATCTTCAAAGAAGAATTAATACCAATACTCTCTAAATTGTTCCATACAATAGAAACAGCAGGAACACTACCAAACTCCTTCTATGAGGCTACAATTACCCTGATTCCCAAACCAAACAAGGATACAACAAAGAAAGAGAACTACAGACCGATCTCCCTCATGAACATTGATGCAAAAATACTCAATAAAATACTGGCAAACAGATTCCAAGAACACATCAAAACAATTATCCACCATGATCAAGTAGGATTCATTCCAGGGATGCAAGGATGGTTCAACATACGAAAGTCTGTCAATGTGATACACCATATAAACAAACTCAAAGAAAAAAACCACATGATCATCTCACTAGATGCTGAAAAGGCATTTGACAAAATCCAACACCCCTTCATGATAAAGGTCTTGGAGCGATAAGGAATACAGGGAACATACCTAAACATAATAAAGGCAATTTACAGCAAGCCAACAGCCAACATCAAATTAAATGGAGAGAAACTCAAAGCAATTCCACTAAAATCAGGAACAAGGCAAGGCTGTCCGCTCTCCCCATACTTATTCAATATAGTACTTGAAGTTCTAGCCAGAGCAATAAGACAACATAAGGAGATTAAGAGGATACAAATTGGAAAGGAAGAAGTCAAGCTTTCCCTATTTGCAGATGACATGATAGTATACTTGAGCAACCCCAAAGATTCCACCAAGGAACTGATACAACTTATAAACACCTTCAGCAACATAGCAGGATACAAGATCAACTCAAAAAAATCAGTAGCCCTCCTATATACAATGGACAAAAAAGCGGAGAAGGAAATCAGAGATACATCACCCTTTACTATAGCCACAAATGACATAAAATACCTTGGGGTAACACTAACCAAGCAAGTGAAGGACCTATATGACAAGAACTTTAAGTCCCTGAAAAAAGAAATTGAAGAAGATGTCAGAAAATGGAAAGATCTCCCATGCTCATGGATAGGCAGAACTAACATAGTAAAAATGGCAATCTTACCAAAAGCAATCTACAGATTCAATGCAATCCCCATCAAAATACCAACACAATTCTTCACAGACCTGGAAAGAATAATACTCAACTTCATATGGAAAAACAAAAAACCCAGGATAGCCAAAAGAATCCTGTACAATAAAACAACCTCTGGAGGCATCACGATCCCTGACTTCAAGCTGTACTATAGAGCTACAGTAATAAAAACAGCTTGGTACTGGCATAAAAACCGACATGTGGACCAATGGAATCGAATTGAAGACCCTGACATTAATCCGCACACCTATGAACAAATAATTTTTGACAAAGAAGCCAAAAGTGCACAATGGAAAAAAGAAAGCATCTTCAACAAATGGTGCTGGCAAAACTGGATATCAACATGTAGAAGGCTACAAATAGATCCATATCTATCACCGTGCACAAAACTTAAGTCCAAGTGGATCAAGGACCTCAACATAAACCCAGCTACTCTGAACCTGCTAGAAGAGAAAGTAGGAAGTAGTCTTGAACGCATTGGCATAGGAGACCACTTTCTAAATAGAACACCAGTAGCACAGACACTGAGAGAAACAATCAATCAATGGGACCTCTTGAAACTGAGAAGCTTTTGTAGGGCAAAGGATACGGTCAACAAAGCAAAGCGACAGCCTACAGAATGGGAAAAGATATTCACCAATCCCACATCTGACAGAGGACTGATATCCAGAATATATAAGGAACTCAAGAAATTAGATATCAAAATGCCCAACAGTCCAATTAAGAAATGGGCTATAGAACTAAACAGAGAATTCTCAACAGAGGAAACTCAAATGGCTGAAAGACATTTAAGGAATTGCTCAACATCCCTAATCATCAGGGAAATGCAAATCAAAACAACTCTGAGATACCACCTTACGCCTGTCAGAATGGCTAAGATCAAAAACACTGAAGACACCTTATGCTGGAGAGGATGTGGAGCTAGGGGAACTCTCCTCCACTGCTGGTGGGAATGCAAGCTTGTACAACCACTTTGGAAATCAATATGGCGCTTTCTTAGAAAATTGGGAATCCATCTCCCCCAAGATCCAGCTATACCACTCTCTTGGGCATATACCCAAGGAATGCTCAACCACACCACAAGTGCACTTGTTCATCTATGTTCATATCAGCATTGTTTGTAATAGCCAGAACATGGAAACAACCTAGATGCCCTTCAACTGAAGAATGGATAAACAAAATGTGGTACATATACACAATGGAATACTACTCAGCAGAGAAAAACAATGACATCATGAGGTTTGCAGACAAATGGATGGACCTAGAAAAAATCATCCTGAGTGAGGTATCCCAGACTCAGAAAGACAAACATGGTATGTACTCACTCATAACAGGATACTAGATGTGGAACAAGGATGACTGGACTGCTACTCACATCACCAGGTAGGCTACCTGGAAAACAGGACCCCAAGAAAGACACAGGGATCGCCCAATGACAGAGAAATGGAATGAGATCTACATGAACAGCCTGGACATGAGTGGGGGTAGTGAAGGGCGAGGGTCGAGGGAAAGAGAGCTTGGGTGAGTGGGAGATCCCAGCTGGATCAACAACAGACAGGGAGAACAAGGAATAGGTAGGAGACCATGGTAAATGAAGACCACATGAGAATAGGAAGAAACAAAGTGCTAGAGAGGCCCACAGAAATCCACAAAGATACCCCCACAACAGACTGCTGGCAATGGTCGAGAGACAGTCCGGACTGACCTACTCTGGTGATGGGATGGCCAAACACCCTAATTGTCGTGCTAGAAACCTCATCCAACTACTGAGGGATCTGGATGCAGAGATCCATGACTAGGCCCCAGGTGGATCTCTGGGAGTCCAATTAGCGAGAATGAGGAGGGTTTATATGAGAGAGAATTGTTGAGACCAAGGTCGGATAAAGCACAGAGACAAATAGCCAAACAAATGGAAACACATGAAATATGAACCAATGGCTGAGGGGTCACCAACTGGATCAGGCCCTCTGAGTGGGTGAGACAGTTGATTGGCCTGATCTGTTTGGGAGGCATTCAGGCAGTGGCACTGGGTCCTGTGCTCATTGCATGAGTTTGCTGTTTGAAACCTGGGGCCTATGCAGGGTCCCTTGGCTCGGCCTGGGAGGAGGGGACTGGACCTACCTGGACTGAGTCCACCAGGTTGATCTCAGTCTGTGGGGAAGGCTTTGCCCTGGAGGAGATTGGAATGGGGGGCGGGCTGGGGGGAAGGTGAGGGGGGCGGGAGGGGGGAGAACAAGGGAATCTGTGCCTGTATGTAGAACTTAATTGTATTGCAAAATAAAAATTTAAAAAAATAAAAAATAAAAAAAATAAAATAAGTCTGTCTATAGTGTTTAAAATTACATAAAAGAAACCTTCTTTAAGTATAATATTTTTTATTTGTCTAGCATTGATTAAATATGTGTGTGTATGTGTGTGTATGTGCATATGTATGTATGTGCAAATGTGTGTATGTGTGTGTGTATAAGTGTGTGTGTATGTGTGTGGGGGAGTGTGGTTGTGTCACATGAAGTAATTCTTTTGCTATTAAGTTAATGGCTACTATAGTAAGACTTAAAGTTTTCAGTCTTGAGGTTACTTTCTCATTTAAAAAATTTATATTGTATATTTTATTAAGTAGGTTGAAAGAGAGGTTAAATTAGATAGCATATTATATATATATATATATATATATATATATATATATATATATATATATAAATTATTAGAATTGGTGAGATATATGAGAAGCAAGTGTCAAACAGAAGTTTGCACAGAGTTCTTAGGGTCAAAAGAAAGCGAATTTTCTAGTTGTTTATTTATTTATGTCTAAATAATGTCTCTATATTTCACTTCTTAGGAGTCTTATGTCTCTTACATAGTTATCTTTTGTTACTATTTTTCTGTTTGGGTTTGTTTTCTTAAGGTAATTTTTTTGAGGGGATCACAGGCTAGGAAAAGAGGAGAGAAATTGCTGTTGCAATTGTCCCCTGTATTAGCCAACAAAGTTGTAGATCCAGACCAAATCTATCATAATGCTAACAAAATATTTTTAAAATGAAGTTCAAAGGAAGTAACACATCATGTCTAATTCCAATTTCATGTGTTTCTTTTCCGGTCTTAGGTTATTTGGTGTCAATGATGTCTCCATTTCTCCAGTTCACCCTATTTTCCTGATATCCCTTGAACCCTAGAGACACCAATGACAAGCTCTCTCTAAAGAAAGGTACTTTTAATAATCATCCAATGATCCCATAATCCTCCTGTTTTACATATTTTTAAAGAGTCACATACAATAATTCTCCAAAGAAGAAACACAATATGTTGTTGCTTTAAACTGAAGGTCACATGCAGAATCTTAGTCCTCAGTGTGATGTGTGAGTAGGTAGGAACTTTAGGAACTGAGTTAGGTGTCATTATGAAAGAGGCTGCTTAGATTAATCATGGTGGCACGTGCCTACAGCCACAGGACTGATGAGGCTGAGGCAGGAGGATGGTAACTTTGACAGTAGCCAGAAATATTCTTTCTGTCCCCCCCCACTGTTATGCATAAGTGCATGAGACTCTAGAGGGACAGCCAGCCCATTTTAGGATATAAACCCAGCAAAAATATAGCCTTCAATAACCCAGACAATGAGCCTTTACCAAAATAGACTTTCCTATGCTAGAAACTCAATGTGGTACTCCCCTACCTCCAGGAATTATAACAGAATGAAGTTTTTAATAGATATTCTTTTATGGCAGTCAGAACCAAATGTGACAATTATTCTGGTTTTACTGATGAGAAAATTGTAAATGTAAAGGTATTGAGCTTATACACTGAAGGTCTTTCAACTCATCTTTGAATATAAGAGACGACTTACCATAATACCAGTTATATCTATTATTATTATTACCACATTGCTGCTGGGGCTCTTCACTACAGCAGAGACTGCATACTTCTGCCAAACTGAAGTGTTCCCATATTGAAGTTCTCAGTGTAAACACTTTGTGTGTGTGTGTGTGTGTGTGTGTGTGTGTGTGTGTGTGTGTGTGTATACATGTTATTCTTTTCTGTCTACTTGAAACATGCTTGAGAAGTTCTCCAAGCCGAGTTTGCTAATGGCTTTTATAAAGGACCGTCAGCTTTTGCCTATCTTCCACATCGTTGAGTTTTGAAGTGGACTGTGGCAGCTGACTACATAACATGGTCTCAATAAACCTATCAATTGGACACTTGGCTCAGCAGAATTTCAAAAGTCTCATAGTGGCCCCAGGTGCATTTGACAAAACCATCCCTTCTCAGCAGGAACATGTGAAAATCTAAATGCAGTGTTGGCCTTGGTTAGAAGAAAGGCCCAGAAACATCAAGGGTGGCCGAATGTACAAGTCCAAAATCCTGCCTTTGAACCTGTTTTAACAACTCCTATTCAACACTGCCAGAAGTGAGAAGCACTCCATCAAGGGCAGTCTTTGCTGCTTGAATTTATGTTCTATGTAATGCTGGTGACCTTCATTCAAGAGCGAGGTCAGCTAAGGGCAACCCTTTAGAGGGAAGATAACTCACTTGTAATAGCAAATTTAGGACTGAAGAGTCAGAGCTATTAGCAAATAGACACATTTTAGGTACAGGCTGTTGTGCTAAAGAAAACTGTGAGCTTGACAGAGTGGAGTTAAAGTTCACCTTTGTATTCAAATTTCATATCACCAACTTTTCCCTCACCAAATCCTATCTACATTGATAGACTACTAATTTTTTTAAGGTATTAAATCTTTTAAAAACAGTGCTGGTCTGTTGGGGTGATGATATTTATATCTCTCAGTTCTTTGATTCTTCTGCTCGCATTGCACAGAAGAGCAGGAGATACACCTGGGAACAGAGAAGGTAATTGAATGTCGACTGATACAGGAAGGTTGTAAGGACCTACATTCTAGATGCCTATTTTATTGTCTGATATCTGCCTCTTAATTCCCTATGCTTGAAGGGGTCATTGTAAATGGATGCATGGATTTTTAATTAAGTATTAGCATTCACTACCATAGCATCAAGGAGTTCATCCCATGCTCTGCTTTCCCTAACAAGAAAAAGGAGTGGTATACTCAGGTCTCTGCTTTATGAACAAAAGAGTTGAAAGAACAAGAATGATTTGGAGAAAGAGAAAAATAAGCTCTCACAATAATCAAGAAAAGGTCATTGAAATTACGAGAGCCTTACTAGGGTGACAAAATAAAACAAACAGGGCGAACCAGAAGTTACGAGAAGGCTATTGTGCCTTCGATGTGGGCACAGGAGCAGTGGTTACTCCTAGAGAAATGTCACGTAAGGAGAATGTTGATGATTTTGTAGGGAAAGGAATGGTTATTGAAAAAAAACTGACTTCTTATACTCTGGCACTCTGGACTGACAAGGTAACAGTGATATCTTGGATTATTAAAGTTATATTCAACCCTCACAACAAAACAACATGAATATCATTGACACTTTAGAGATGAGACAGTAAAAGCAGAGAACTTAAGTATATTAGAACAAAGTAAATACATTTCTGCTACAATTTAAACTGCCCCTCCCTCAGTTGTGCCAACCCTGACACAAGCTCATGTTTTGAATGCTTTGTGCCTCGCTAACGACATCACTCTGGGAAGTTGTAGAACTTTTAGGAGCTTTGAACCATACTGGAGGAAGTAGGTCACAGATGATCATTTTTTGAGTGGATCTTATCTCTGGATTCTTCCAGCCACTGCCTCTGTTTTGTGTTTAGTCACTATGTGAGAAGCTATACCAATTGGCATGTCACCATCCCTTCCCTACTGTGATGGACTGGTCCCCTGAAACCATGGATCGAAACAAACCTGTTTCCTTCGTTGTTTCCAGCATTTGGTGACAGTTATCAGCAAACTAGCAGACAGTCCTAAATAAAGGAGAAGTCCAAACTCCAAGTTCAGTCCTCAGAAAAGTAGCTAATTGGACGACTACACTCATCCTTGCATTTCATAAATCCTACACAGTGAGACCCGGAATCTATCGGAAACGTTTTTACTGTTTCTGTCGTTTCTTATGTAAACATGAAGGTGATTTTTATTTTCTTTCACTGAGAGAAACAAAGGTAAACAAATAAAGAAAGCAGAAAACATAAAAGTTTGAATTGTTGAGATTTAAAATTATATGAGAGACATAAACTCCTTAGCTTCCTGCTCCCCGCAGAGAGCAGTCTCCCCAAGTCCCATGAAATTAACACCTGCTTCAACACCTTCTATTTCAGTAGTTAGCATAAATTTTCTCTTCTCATTTAATATTCAGTTTTCTTAGTTAATTTTACATTTTATTTTCTCTTCAAAACACCTTCTTTATGCAGACCGGACTGACATGTTTTATGTTCATTTTATAGGTAAGGAAGATGGCATTGTTTCTTATAGCTGATAAATAACAAAACTGGAATTTGAGCCAGAGTCTCTTAGAAACCTAAGGTTTCTTCCTAGAATCCCACATTGCCTAAGACAAATGGGATAAGAATCTGAAGATGAGTAGTTTCCATCACAAGAAAAAAGTTAATTTTTTAAACTGCCTTCCATCTCTAAGAGGTAGTCACAAGTTGGGAAGGCTTCATTTAGTCCATCTCTCTGACAATGAATAAGAAGCAGTTTGGGATTCCCCAGAGTTTAAGATGTCTGTTATACAGAGAGGGCTTCCCGTAATTAAAGCTTATATTACATTTGGATGGAAGCTGCAAACTCCCCTCTGAAGCATACAGCCATATGTAAGCTTTGATTTAATAAAAGAGAAATCAGACATCAGTTGGAGGTGAGATTTGCTAGGATTAAGGTGTCAAATAAAGCTGTGTTGGGGCAGAGTTGACAAAACCTTTCTCTTTGAGTTTTCACAAACGAAAGAAGAGGCTTCGCTGATCCAAGGAACCTTATTTTAGAAGTGGGTGGGGAAACGAGGGGTCTCTTGCTGAGAGATGGACACACACAGCTCTCACCAGGACATTCAGAAGATTCCGTGAACAGATGATTTTAAAAGCTCTAACCAGCTCAGCCTCCAGTACTAGCAATTTCAGACGGCGCAGGGGTCGGAGCACTAATGTGGCTTTCTGTCCTTCATCTGTTGTCCTCTTGGCTAGCCACTGATGGAGTACGACGTGCAATGTACTGGGAAGTCCCCAAGGCGAAAACACATCAGTCAGCCTCAGACTGGGAGCTTGCTTTTAGCTTTAAGTCATTTTTCAGTTTCTTCCCTGACTCTATCTTTTCCTAACCACATTAAGAAGCAAATAACACTTATGACCTCTCTCCCTTAAGGTTGGCTTTTTGGTTTGGGTTGCTAGCTGAATATATCACTTCTCTCACGTGCTCATGTCTTCGTGTGTTTATGTGGCATGAGTGGAGCTCTTTGCTAGAGATTTTCCATGTCACTGGAGAAGATGCCATCTTATGCTTGGATCCCTAGAACAGATTTAGAGATGATGAGTTCAGAAGACACAGTGGGAACTCCTTACTCCTTAAAGCCAGTCCTGGGGGCTGGGGGCTGGGGGCAGGGCAGGGACGGGAAGAAGCTGGATGCTATAGGGGAAATATGTTCCCCTTACCTCCTCTGCGACAAGAAACCCTCAAGAACAGATGCTAACTGTGAACCAGAAAACATCTAACCCTAGGGTTAAGGTTAGGGTTAGAGTTAAGGTTAGGGTTAGGCAGTCAACAATCAGTTCCTGCTTTGACTTTAGATTTTCTATCTTCTGAATAATAAGAAATATAGTTTCTATAGTTTGTTAGCTACCCATTTTCTGGTATTTTATTGCAGTATCTCATATTGTCTAAGAAAGCCGCAAAGATACAATTCCCAGTATCTTCCTCCTAATGATAGTCTCAGTGTCTCTTTCATGGGATGACTTCCTATAGGCAGGACAGAGTGCTTTTCTTTGTACGTCTTACCAGTGGTCATTACTGAGGAAAAGTCAGCCTCCACAAATGATGCTGTGTTCACTGAGCTAAGCTGAACAAATGTACTTCAAAGCTAGAAGAGGTGATCACAGAAGCAACCTAACCAAACCAAGGGGCTCCAGCTCTCCAGAGTGCCTCAAACACAATGTCCGATCCTGCTAACTGAATGTGTGCTGCCAGGACTCTTGACTTCTCAAGTCAGTGTGAAAAGCATTCATTCTCAAAAGAAATAGGGAGACCTGCATGGTTCCTGATTGTTACTCAGAGTCTATATAGGAAGATAGAAGTCATTCTTCTGTTTGTGTGTGTGTGGTTCTAGGGACTGACCTAGGGCTCCTGTGTGTAAGCAAGTCTGCCATTGACCTACACTCCCAGCTTTGATTTTACTTTGTACAAATCTGAGACAAGGTATCAGTGAGCTGTCCAGGCAGGCCTTGGACTTTCATCCCACTGGTTCATCCTCTTCAGTAGCTGGAGTTATAGGCTTGTGGCCCTGTGTCTGGCTTGGTAAAAAAAAATCTTAAAATTTGACTATGAGAAAATTACACTTAGTTGTCTTGGGATAGAAGTGAGTTTTCTAGGGTTTGTAATTAGACAGTGTATGTCTTAAGAAAGATGTGAAGAAGGAAGCAGAGCCCACTAAAGTGTTATGAATAGCGTGTTTGCAGTTTGCTTGTACAGCACACAAATACTAGCCTTTGAGATAAATTAATCATAGTCCTATGTAAGTTTTTTCCCAACAGTTTTTAAAATTACCTTTATTAATCAGTGTGTGTGTGTGTGTGTGTGTGTGTGTAGATCAGAGGACAACGGGGAAAGTTATTTCTATCCCTCTTCTTCTATGGTATATGTC
Organism: Peromyscus eremicus; assembly: GCF_949786415.1. NCBI lineage: Eukaryota > Metazoa > Chordata > Mammalia > Rodentia > Cricetidae > Peromyscus > Peromyscus eremicus. The sequence continues at coordinate 7,864,628 of NC_081435.1, forward strand.
CTGGGGATCCAAATCTAGCTACCATCCTTCATCACAGACTTCTTTACCAGCTGAGTCACCTCCCCAGCCCTAATCCTACTTCTCAACAGAATACTTCAAAACACCTTTCTATTTTTACCCAACCTTCCAGCACAGGCAAACTATCTTTTGAAACCCAGGTTGGACCATGGATGTGCACTCCTTAGCCCCAGCACTCTTGAGGCAGAGGCAGAGGCAGACAGATTCCTGGGAATTCAAGGCAGGACTGGAGAAGAAAGTAAATGTCAGGCTACATAGTAGGACCCTGTCTCCAAAGAAAAACAGAAGAAAAAACCTAGAATGACAAAAGAAAACAGAAAGCATCTGAAATGCCAAAATTTAATTGTGTCTCTTTTAAAAGCAAGTACATGGTGAGTTATTCTCTTTCCTCTGACTTTTTCGGAATGGATGGACTGTCTGGATCTGCTCTGCTTTTCTTCCTCAGTGATCTACTCTGCCAGCACTGGGTTGGAGAGTGTATTATCAAGGCAGTAGAATGGAATGACAGCGCAGTGTTTTCAATGAGCATCTCTTCTCGCTCTAGCTCGGCTATGCTCCATAGCACACATCCATTCATTCCAAAGCATGGCTGCAGGCAGGGCAATAATCAAGCGCTAAGGAGTGGGTAGAATAGAAAGTTTGCAATGCAGGTATTCAGGGAAAGTTCTTTTTTTAAAAAAAAAAAGTATTACCTGCTCAGACCATTCATCTCTATAGATAGATGAACTCCATTTCAGGGTGAGGAAAGATAATTGAGTGGTTCATACACACACAGATTATGGCAGGCTGGGGAACTGCCTGCAGAGCCTTTAAGAATGCACTTAAAACACAAAATAATCTCAAAGTAACCGTCATTGATATTAACAAACACATAATAATTACAATGGTAGGGTTGCCAAATCTTTATAGAAAGGCTAAAATTATGTAGTTTGAAATCTAGGACTATTAAAATGTGGAAAACAGATGGTTTCGGGGGGGGGGGCATAGCATCTGGGGTAAATGTGTTAGCTGTTGTTCTCTAGAACTGGGGAACGTGTTGTGTGTGCCTGTGGTGTGCCAGAATGTCTGCTGTCTGATGCCACCTCATCTTCCAGGCCTACTGTGCATGGCACCTTGTAAGAGTAAGTACAGAAATAAAACTTGCTTTCTGGATCTGATTAAACTGACCAGTGACAGGTGTGGAGAAGAGACTACAAGGTAGAGAAGAGTTAGACTGCTGTGTTTATTTCAACTCCTTCTGTTCTGCTTGGATGACAACTATAATTCTGTTGGTGATTGGATAATAAATGCTCTCTGACCCTGAAAGGCATATTGAATGTTTGTCTATTGATATGTTTTCATGCTATGTCCTAATGAAATATACCCAAGGAAGCGTTGTACATTTCTTGTTATCTCTGAGTTCTAAGCTCTCAATTTCTCTATTTGGCTTTGGGACCTGGTCTATAACAGGAAGGTAGAATTGCTTTGCCCAGTTCTAGCACCTAAGCTTTAGAAAGTATCAGTTATGATGAGCACCATAAAAATAACAATAATAAATTATTCAAAAATAAAAATAGCCACATACTTAAAGAATGAAAGTATATTTTGTATTAAGATTATGCATAACACATACACATAATGACATAATTTTGGAAATACATTTTCACAGAGTAGTACTGTTATACTGCTTATGACATATAGTGTCATTTTCAATATAGTCTATATGCTAGTCTCATAGAGAAATATTCTAATAACAACACCCTAAACCACATGTGCCCAATAGACATGTTATTGCCCCCAACAGATCAAAATGTGTATTTGGAAAAAAAGTAAACTCAGACAATACAATGACTTATGGCCCTCTAAAGCATCATGACATATTAAATAGGTGTGCTCTATGTCTCTGGTATTAAAATTTCATGATTGTGGGGATTAGGAAAAATATATGTGAAGAATCTCCTTATGGCACAACAGGGAAAAATGTTGGGGACCATGGCGAAACTAACCCGCAGTTTCCAAAATACTGTTTAAATATTCAAAAGGACAAAACAAATGTGCCTATTATTCATACCATTAGGAGGCAAATGAGACCAAAGAGAGGAGGGAGCAGAAGGCCTGGAATGGTAGTTTGTGTCTCAGAGTACACTGGCCCTGGTAGAACTTTCCTGTGAGGTTTAGGATGCAAGGTGCCTTTATGAATCTAATGACTTGCCCATCCTTTGTACTTCTGATTATGTATATTTATACAGTGCCCTCTGCACCAAGAAACAAGAGTTTCATATCTAGCTCTACTTAGAGAAGAGGAAAAATTATTAATAATCATTATTATTATTAGTAAGCAGTTTCAAATTAAAGTTTCAAACTAGACTAATCCTAATAACTAAAAGTGACCATAAAACAATGGAATTCACCCTGCCCCTGCCCATGTCACTTGAGAAGAAAAGGGTAGACAAACCTGAGTTCTTACACCACACTGAATTAAGACAACTTGATGAATCTGTCCCATTCGTCACCATCCTTCTCCACTTCTCTGTTATTCTCCCATCTGCTTCTTTTCCTGCATTCTCACCATTGAGCCATCCCAGCAGGGAGCTTCATAGGACAGGAACACAAGGACTATCATGAACACTTACAGATTAGAAACCAATCTACCTTAACGTTTTTCTCTCCTAACTTCAAGATCCAGTGACGTGGAGAAAGGTTTACATTCATCAAATATATTTGGGTCTACATACTGTTCATGGCAAGTAATGATGATGTTTGCAGCCATATCTCCCAATATCCACACATCACAGAACAGAGTCTCATTTAGCTCCCAGGAATCTACAACTGTAAGAGCAGGTGGGTCCTGAGCCATGGAGGGTAAGGCAGCAAGCAACCCAGTGTTCTGCTGATCCATATATTGTTAAGCTGTTTACAGCTTTACTCACAAAATGCAAATGCTCCAGGCACTTTAGCTACCAGGGGTGTGGTGAAGTCCCTATTCTATCATAAACTGGGAAGAAAGGAAGGATGTGAGGTCAAACTGAACCAGCCACCTGTTGTGTTCTAAGAATAACAATAAGCCTGAGGCAGAGATGACCAAAGGGACAAGTCACACAGCAGGGTGGGATACAAGTGCGACTCAAAGCCTCAAGGCTGTTTAGTCAGGCAAATGTATATTTTACAAGGAATGTTTATGAGGAAATACATTGTTGTCTTTTTCCTAAGACTGTGAGACACCTTGAGATGAAAGCCTATAATGAACAGACCATTTCCTGGGCAATGTGTTTCTCTGACTTTTGTTTAAGGTTTTAACACTTGACAGTCACAGACGGACATTTTGAAGTAGTCAAGTTAATTGACTCTACTCTAAAAGTAATATCTATTGCAACTTTAAGAGTAGCTTATGATATCCAGATCTAAGATGATAAAACATCTTGAATTTAATAATATAGGTAGAGACATTTCATTCAGTAAATCAGTTTATTTGGTAATAATACAATATGATTTATAAAGAAGTCTAGTGTGAAGATTTTTTTTTTCAGATTCCATGAAATTAATACTGGAAATGTCATTAAAATGGCAGTGCAAGGACACTCCTCTAAGCAAGGAAGCAAATGCAAACATTCCGTGAAGAATCTTCAAGGGGTTAGTTCTGTAATACTGGTGTTAATTTTCAGATAGAAATTCAAAATTCTTCATACCATCAATATGCATTTTTCTCTCCATGTTTTCTTTAATGCTTTGTGTTGTCTGAAATGTGTGACTCATTTTAACAAATCTAGGGCAGAGAGCATGTGTGAAGAGAAGGCAGGCCAGATAACTGAGTTTTCTTTGGGCTGGAAATCTCTTGTGAGATAGGATACCACTAATAGCAAAGCCCTGAGATGTATCATGATCTTTCCTTCAGGTGTCCTTGGCACCAATTACGAGCAAGTGGCTTGCTTTTAGTTTTTTGAATGAGTTTTTTTTTCTAGCCAGAAGAGTTCTCCTTTCCCATTTATAACCGAACAGATATTTCAGACATTAGAATGAACATCTTTGAGCTGTTTAAGATTTTCAAAAAGATACATCCACTCTTTTCAACTATTTTGTTTCACAAAATCAGCGAATGGTGATGAGTCCAATGGAATAACAGCATTTTCCAATAAACTGCTCTCCAGGATGTGTTCATAGTTGCTATCTATCAGTTAATTAGATGGGGGAAATTATCACTGTAGACTTATTTAAGCGATAGTATCAGACTTTAGATTACATACTAGCTTGAAGACTATATTCTATTCATTCTGTTTAAAATCTCAGGTTATCTCAGATTGAGAAATCATGAATAAAAGACATACTTGTAGTTTTATATTCATAAAACAATCTCATTTTCTGTCTAATTAAGGCTCTTCTTTTCTTGGATTAGTCTATTATTATTAGAATAATCTGTACTACATTGTGTCCTATTATTATATTGGCTTGTCTGGACAATACTGCAATAAATTGTGATGGCTGACAGAGCACTAAGTGAATTTCAATAAATTATGAGAGTCTTCATTCTCCCAGTTTTGAAAAAAAAATTCTCTTGACACTGCAGATAAAGGTAATATGGGAATTTAAAAAAATAACATCTAAAATCTTAATATTAATCCCATTTTCCCAATTTGGTATTATTTGTTACATATTGGGGAGCAAAGTATATAAACATTTTTCTAAACTCTTATTGCAAGGCCTATTGTTCTATATTCTTCCCAAATGAAGCTTAAAAGGTTGAACTAATTTTCCCTTGTAAAAAGATCTGACATTCATATAATGTTGGGAATTGCAAACAGTCTGTTATCGACCAAAAGCAGATATTTCGTCTCTGGCAAACAAAAGATGATGATATATTTAAGCTCACATTGAAGGGGTGCTTTATTGTTGGATGATTTTTCCACGGTTATTAGAGGTAAGTTTTGAGTGTGATAATCATGTAATTTATAATCCAACCCAGGAACTTTGAGAGGAAGATGGAATTTCTTTAGAGATGATGTATGGGTGACTGGTAAAAACCAACACATCTGAGAACAAAAGCAAGCCAGCTTGTGTTGTTCTCCTGTGCAAGGCAGATTATCATGTGAGCTTTTTAAAACTAGTGTATTTTGATAAATATGTCAATGTGAGTTTTATGTTAAGTAGTGTTTCAAGTCACTGTCTCTTTTAATTTCTTCTTCCAAACTGTTTTGCAAATCCGTTGGTTACTTAACCAAAGGAATATAACATTTTATACATATTTGTTGTTAGTTTAACAATTTTAATTCTAGTCTTTGATTTATTTTTCAATAGTAAGTTGCTTCACAATAATCTCTTTATTCCCATCACCTCTCAAGTTTCTCTGACTTTTTTCATCTTTCTTCTCAGATATGGTGGTGTGTCAGTGGGTAGCTCAAATGGAACAACAACAACAAAAATCTATCATCTTAAATTGCATGAGAAGATGGAAGGTGTGATCAGTGTGGATTCTGAATGAAGAGACTGATGTCTATTGGGGTAGCAGTGTCCTTGTTCTGTGGGGTGTGAGTGAGGATATAGAGAACCAATTTCTCTATCTATAAACATTCTAACATGTTCTTCCCCAAACAGTACACACACCCTGCTCCTACAGCTCCAGCTTCCTTCCTGCAGAGAACTGAACACGGAGGAATTTTGAGGAGGACTAGATCTGTCTATCACAAAAGGTACTTAAACTAAACTCTCTGACTTATTGTTGAATCACCAGTCATTTCTGAAGTAAGACATCTACTTCTGTCTGCTGGCCTAATTAGTGAGATATTCACTATTTACATTTCTTCGATTCCTTTAATTTCTACTATTTTAAAGTTTCAAAGACAGGTGTTGAGAAACTATGTATTTCCTTCCAATCTGTCTCATGATGTAGTTTTGAAGCTTAAGTATGATGGCATTTAATGTTCCCACAGGCTATAGCTCCATTCTCCTCTTGAGCTTTGTGTCCTTCATTCTCCCTGTGCTCAGAATGCACATGTTCACACACACATATTCACATTTTCTGCTTTGAATATGAGATTTGCTTCTGCCACAGTCCCCACTCTGGAACTGTTTCTTCATACTTTCTTCTAAATTCGTTGTGTTGTGCCCAGATCGCGACCCCCAGAGAGACCACCAAAGATGAGCATGCCGGAATGCAAAAGCAAGGTTTAATTCTGGATATCCAAAAGCAATACAAGCCTAGGCAGGGACTTTGTCCAACAGATCCAACGCAGTGGAGGCTAGAGGAAGTGCCTGCCTCTCTGCAAGCTCGGTTTTTTAAAGGCAAAAACCACAAGGTTACATCATTTATGGGTGCTATTACGGGTACAATTCTGATTAGCTCGCTTCTAGGGACTTTCTAGAAATCATGGCTTCATCTTATTTCTAAGGGGGTGGTTGCCTGTCACCATTTCTCATTGGCTACCCTCAGGTGGGGACATTTTTATGGTCAGTTACCTAGGGAACCAGGGAGAGGACATTCCATAGTCAGGCAGTCATTATTTTATGACTACCTTGTGACTCTGTACTTTTACATTTCCTGGTTTCTGGAATCTGGACTGACTGGTTTCAGTAACTCATGGCCTGTACCTAAAAGGAGAAATCTTAGGCCTTAGTTTTAGGGTAAAAGCATTTTGGTCTTATATCTAAGATGCCTCATTTTGGTCTCACAGTTGTTATGTGTTCTATTTTTGGGTTGGTCACAAAAGTAGAAAGTTGCTTTTTATTTTATACCTATTTGATAGCAAGCATGTGCTCTGCCTACAGAAGGATCTTTCTTATTACAGTTATCAAACTAATTCCAGTTTTAAAAAATCACTTAAATAATTATAGATTTATATGTAGTTGTAACGGAATAGTGTGAAGAGATCTCTATATTCTTAATCTATGTTAGCTCATGTTTTAGTTTATAAAAGTTATGTACAAAACCACAAGCAAGTTATTGAATGTAGTCAAGTCTACCTGGCTGCTTAATATTATCTAGTTTTACTTGTGCTCCTTTGTGTGTACATTTACTCCTGTGTAACTGTGTTATTTGTGTGGTTTTCTTAGTCAGCCACCATTGAGATACTATTTCTGTTGTCTTCAGTTTCCTCTGTTACAGAGCTATAACACAGTCACCCTTCCTACCCTTGATAACATAAAGCTCTCAACTTTTAAAAAAGATTTCTTTTACTTTGGAGATTACACATAATTATATTGTTTTCCACCTCCCTTTCCTCACTTCAGATCTTTTCTTCTCAAATTCATGCCTTCTTTTTTCACTAATTGCTGTTATATATATATATATATATATATATATATATATATATATATATATATATATATTCCTGCATACCTAAGTATGACCTGCTCAGTCTGTATAATGTCACTTGTTTTCAGGGCTGAGCACTTGTTACTGGGTAAGCAATTGATCATCTTTTCCTGGGGAAGTCTACTCCTCTCCCTCTCAGCATTTCTTAGGTGTCTGTAGTCCTTTGTACAAGGTTGAGGCCTCCTGAACTCTTCCTGGTCCACAATAACATGTTTATTGGTGTCATCTATGTTCAGCTGATGTTTAGGCAGTCACATTAGTGAGAACTTCTGACATTGCTCGGAGACACAATGCCACTGGCAACTCCCTAACTCTCTGGCTCTTACAATTTTAAAAAATTTGTCATTTCAAAAATGGTACACAAGTGTAACCACATATATTGTATGACCTTTGGAGACAGGCTATCCACTGAGCACCACTACATGGAGAGTCACTCAAAGTGTGACATGTATCAAATGGAATTGTGCCAATTTTTAATGAGCAGTACTTGTTGCTGAATAGTGTATATTCACCATGTTTATTTTCAGCATCCATCCATTTCAGCACACCTGTTCAGTTGCTATTTTTGCCTCTTACAAATAAAGCTGTTGTGAAGCTGGCTGTATAATTGTTTCAGTGATCATTTTCCACTCTTTTCTTATGGAAGAGTTATCTCTGCTATGGTTTCTCTGCATGTATCCAACCATTCAATGTTCTTTCTAGAGCTAAAATGTTACCTTTGTGTGAGCTTGATTCTTCAGTTATAGTTGCTACGTGGTTCCATAGGGCCAGGAATTGTGCTTGCTTTCGTCGTCCTTGGTTTTCTGGACTGGCTGCTGATTCTCCCAAACTTCCCCTGTAGAAACCTAATACCCAATGTGAAGATAGTTGGAGGTGGTAGCTGAAGGATGGTAATTAGGCTATGAGGATGGCCTCAATGATGGCATCTGTTGGAAGAGTGCATGTATAAAGAGGCACACAGGAAAATTTTCTTAGTTTATTTTTTTGCCATGGAAAGATGCAAAAAGAAAAGGGTCATGTCAAAACCAGGAAGAGGATTCTCACCTGAATCTCACCATGATGACATGCTCTTCTCAGATTCATTAACCCACAGAACTGTGGGAAAGATCTTCTGTAGTCTGTGATACCAAGCTAGCTATGGATATAGGATCTAGCACACTAGGTGATCTGGATATAGATGCCTGGCTCTAAGATACTGGTGACATGAATTATTGATTTAATAAGCTTCATCACAGTGATATATAATGTTTATGTACTATCTAGTCTTAACAACATCCTTGAATTTACTAATTCATATTCTTCTCCAGATGAAGAAAATGAATTCTCACAAACCCCTGAGTTCAAAAATAGAGCAAAGGAAATGCTAATGTATACTTACCTGACAAAAAACCTGTGTTCTATCCACTGAAAAACTTGGTCTTACAGTTACAAAATTGATGTTCCTTTTTCACAAAGGAGCAATTCACATGCAATCACGGGGAAGCCACTGCAAAAAATGCTATCTTTAACGGCTAACCCACTATAGTGATATGATAAAATGCAAACCAACCCTGCTGCCTTTTGGCTTATGATAGACCCCACGAAGAAAGCACACATAGCTGCTATGTTATTTGCAGTATGCAGGTGTACAATTCTCTATTTCATAAGACACAAATAAGCCTGGACATATTTGGTAATTACTGTGTTAATACAGAGTAATTGCACAGCCATTTCTTTTCCTGCAAATTATATGGTTATGGTTGGAATTACCATAAAAATGAAAAACTTGTAGTTGCCAGTAAATGATTGCCTTATAATTACAAAATAATTACATAGTTATTTAGGCCTAGAAATATAAAGCATGGGACAAAATCCATATATTTCTAGTCAGAGCAATCAAGGTCCAAAGCTATCAGTCAATTTAGGAATTACCCTTAAGACTTGCTGCAATTCTGAAAAACTTTAACTTTTCTGGAAAGGAAAAAAAAAGTCACAGGAGAGGTAGCTTCCCTCATTAACGTAGAATTTTCATTGACCCCCCCACCCCCCAAAGCTATTCCACTGTACAAGTAAGTCCACAGTAGTACTAACAGAATTCTTCTGCGTACTCCTGGTTGGCTGTGCTTACACAGGCAGAAGCCAGGCCATCTAGCAGAGTCTTCATATATTGCTTCATGTCACGGAGTCACCTAACTATATGGTAATTGTGCCAATCACTAGCTTATTCAACCTTTTTGTCACTTCAAATACTGTATGTTTCCTGTTCGGGCTGTATTTATTACTCATGTTTTTACTGTTAGGGTATTATGGCACCTGAATGTTACAATATTTCATGTAAAATGGTACTTACCATACCCAATCCTGTTGTTTAGGTATTTCTTATGAGAGTTTTTATAGAGAAAATATATGACTAAAAAGCAGAATATTGGCTGGAAAGATAGCTCAGTGGGTAAGAGCACTTGTTCTCACAGAGGAACCAGGTTTGTTTCCCATGACCAATAAGGAAGCTCACCACTACCCATAGCTCCAGCTCCAGGAGATCTGACAGCCTCTTCTGACCACCATGTGTAAATGTAACCAACTGTCTTATTAAATAAGAAACACAGAACCAATGCAAAGAAGAAAGCCAAGAGGTCAGAGCTAAGAGCTAAAACCTTACCCTTCCTCCTGCGGTGGTCTTACCTCTCCGAGAGAGAGCTACTTCCTGTATTAAAGTCTTAATATAGACTTTCTGTTCTGCATTCTCATTGGTTGTAAACCCAACCACATGACCGCCTCGTCACAGCCTGACTGTATAGGCCTCCAGGTCTTCTATGGTTGGTATTGAGATTAAAGGCGTGTGTATCCAATGCTGGCTGTATCCCTGAACACAAAGAAACTTACCTAGCTCTGCCTACCAAATGCTGGGATTACAAGCATATGCCACCACTGCCCGGCTTTCCTATGGTTTGCTAATAGCTCTGACCCCTGGGGAACTTTATTTATTAACATACAAATAACATTTTAATACAAATAAAATATCACCATAACCAATTGCACCAGGCACACACCTGTTGCATAAACATATATTCAAGCAAATCACACACATTAAAAATTATGTAGTTAGAATCTACTGATTTAAAAACTATAGCATAAAACTTTGAACCTCAAAACTCTAAATATCTATTTTAAGTACTTAATTACTTCTATTTAATTACTTATAAATTCTGATTAATTATATTTTAATTCTATTTAATTACTTATTTAATTATTTAATTACTTCTATACTGATATGATGCAATGTTTTCATAGGTCACATAATTAAAACATTTTAACTTTAAAATTTGAATGTATTAACTAATAGAAGGTGGTAATTATGAAGCTGTTTAAAGTTTCTTAATAAAAACACAATATGGAATCATAGTCACATGCATAATTGGGCAAGTAGTATAAGACATTGTATTTTATTAAATTAAGAAACTTTTATGTAGCAATGAAGCCAATCAACAAAATTTAAAAACCAACTTGTGGAATAATAGATTTTCAAATTACTTACTCAGCAAAGGATCAATATGAAGAATATAGAAGGAAGTCAAAAAGCTGAACATCAAATATATCACAAGTAAATCCATTAGACATTGACTATATGACTAGACCCTTCTCAAAAGTAGCATGTAAGTGCTATCTCAAATATAAGTGATATCTCAAAATGACAATATTAAACAAATGCTGTTGAAAAGACAGCAAAAGAGAAACTTGTACGTATATAATACAATAGTATTATTGTTCTAAATGTAAATCAATAGAGTTATCCTGGGAAGTAATATGAAGTGTCCTCAGAAAACTAAAATTAGAACTACTGTAATACCTACCTGTTTTACAACTGGACATATATATTCAGAAGATACAGGATCATTATGTGTAAAAGATGTTTGAATGTTCATTTTTATGACAGAACTCTTCATAAGGTCTAAAACTTATAATCCATCTAGATGCCCATCTAGGTAAGGTGAATAAGATTAAATATGGACATGCCATGTCTTTTCTCAAATGATGGACTATATCCTCTCCACTATGCACCCAAAGATATCTTTCCTATTTTATGTTAATATTTGCCAAACATTCAGTTACAGCAATGAGGAAAACTAGTAGAAAAAATTCATGGTTAAAATGGGGTTGCTGTGGGTACCAGGATATGTGGGTTGCAGGCATCTTTTAAAGTAAGAAGATGGAAAATGTGGAAGTGTGCACCATGGAAGTCGAAGACTGCTGCAAAGATAACTTCCTGTGCTGTTCTGACAAGAGCTTGGAAAATCAGAATATGGACAGAGATGTTGAGAATAAACATGATTCACAGGGTTTCACCAGAGAACAGGGATGCTCTTGTAACTCGCTTGGAGACCATCTATATTGTATTCTGGAAAGAATCTGCCTACGTTTTACCCATGTCATAAAACATTGAGGGAGGTGAATTCAAAAGCAATGAACTAATTCATTCAGAGGACATTTCAAGAGGGCATAGCATTTAGACTGTTTCATTTACTGCTCACTGCTTTTAGGCTAACTTATAGTGAGTGGACAGAAAGTAAGGCAGAAGTCGTGAAAATGTGCAGAATCATGAGCAGAGAAGCATGGGCAGGTTTAACGCAGTGGGCAGAGTAGAGGTAAGTATTAAAGAGATCAGAATAATAAAAGAGAAAAATCACACTCTGCATAGGAAAGTGGGAATGGTGTCTTGAGGGTAATGATCTCCTGTGCAAGGCTCAAGGATGTAAAATATGCAAATTTATTTTAATGGAAAAGGACTGAACACAGATTGCCACAGCCAGGCAATCCTGCTTGAAATGTAGCCTCACAGGAAATCTTTTCCCAGATTCAGGTACATGGGCACTCAAAGCAGGCCAAACAAGGCTCATTGTCACACTGTAGACAGAACTCAGTGTGGCATGTTCAGTGTCATCCTGGTTTTGCAAACATGGCACTTCCAAGAATTATAAAATCATGGGGCTTGCATCAACCACCGACGTTCCTGGAAACTATAAATGACAAGGAAGAGTAGGGTTTTCTCCAAGTCAGTCGTGAGAGGCCAATGCATGAACAATCTGTGAAAGGGAAGACCAAGTTTCAGTGCAGACAATGGGAGCATGTGTTAGGAAGTTCTGCGGGATCAGTGGGTCCACATACACCAGGACATATGTGAGCTGAGGGGTCCAACCCCAGAGAGCTGATATGTGGGGCAGAGGGCAGCAATGAAAATCAAGTCTATTCAAGACGGCTGCCGCTCAGATCTTTCTAACATCGGCCCAGACATAGGATGTGGAGATGCAGGGCTTGGGGTCTCCTTCTGGTTTTCAGGTTGCTTTGGTCTGATCTTTCTTTGCAGCTGCCCTGTCTTCTTCCTTAAAAATGGAATTTCTACTCTGTGCCCATGTGTGTAGGAAGTCTATAACTTAATTTTAATGTCATACAGACTAATAGTTCATAGATTATCTTTGAATTTGGACTTTTGTACAATTTTGAATACGTTAAGTTTGGGAGACTTTTAGAGATATACTGAATATATTTTGCATTATGAGATCAAGGTGAGACTTTAAGAACTCAAAGTGGGATGCTGTGATTTAAAATGATATGTCTTGGTGACATGCTGTCAAAGGGTGAACTTGTGATGATGTATTCTTTTTGCCAACTTGACTGGATTTGTAAATGCCAAGATGACTAGTGAAGTACATGTGTAGCAGTGTCTGTGATGTGGTACAAACAGTTAAAATAATAGAAACTATGAGTCTAAAATTTTAAGATAAGATTCATATGTTAAACGAGAAGTGGTATAGTAGAAGCCTATTAATAGTAGCAAGCAAAGTGTATAATCATGTTCTGTAGAGCCATTACTACAAAAATAAATGAAGATGAATACCAAAAATTATGACTAAAAGCTTGCTCAGATAGGATTCTTTTCCCCATCTCAGCATCAGAAGTGTAGTTCCACGGTTTTTGCTAGGAGAAAAATAAAAATAGTCACTAGGAGGAGGGAGGCCTGCAACTCTCTTGCTGTAATTTGAATCTGAAGTGTCCTCCACAGACTCATGGTTTGAATGCATTTCCCCAATTGGTTTTGCCAGTTGGCTCTACTTTGGGAGGTCCAGGAACATTCAGGAAGTGAAGCCTAACAGAAAAGGAAGCTGTGTGATAAGCATCTTAAGGTTATTCTCTGGCCCCTGCCTCTGGCCACTCATTCTATTATCTGATTTGTCACTGGATAAGCAGCTTCTATCATATCCTCCTGCTGCCCTGATTGGAACTGTTCTCCCACACCTTTCCCAGTGTGGTCCATGGGCACTCTCACAATCTGTGAGCCTTAATAACCCTTTTGTGGACTAAGTTGTATCTATCATATATTTTAATCATACCTTTATAAAAAGTAACTCCTAAAGAATTGACAGCATTTACAAGGAAATTTGTAAAACTTTAAGCTTAAAGGCATTCCCAACACACACACACACACACACACACACACACACACACACACACACACACACCCCAAAACAAAATACGGTTAAAAAAAAACTGAATTGAAAGTAGAATCTTACAGATCTATTGGAGATTTAGGCTAAACTATGGCCTAGCTACTTTTTCATAATAAAGTGGAGAGAGAGCTTTCTTACCAACAGAACAATTGTCCAATATTACTCTGTGGAACTACTACTTCAGAGCAGGTAGGACTTCAATGGATTTGCCTATGAAGGAATTTCTGTCTAAGTGCATTCTTAAAAATATTTAAATGGTCAATCATGAAGAGAAGTTTGATAGCTGTGATTAGTAATGAAAAGACAGAGGAACTCATATATATATATATATATATATATATACATACATATATACATCCCTACATATACATTTGTATAAATATTCATATATATATATATATACATATGTATATATATGACGTCCAGTCAAACTTATCATTCCAGGTGACTGCAGTTATACCCCAAGGACACAGATTTTGCACTGTAGTTACTTGGGTTCATGGAAATCATTTTAGCAGTCACTAAGGATGAAGTGAAGAAAATGACAATAGCAAACCAAAGTGAAGATGAGGGATCCTAACATCTGATGTTGCTGTGATGTTGTTACCTTAACGCTCAGTTTCCAATGAAAACAAAGAATCATTGGCTATTCAAAGATGTGAGAACTACCATGCATGATGGGGAAAAGGAGACAATAAAATGTCTGTGAGAACAACCTGATGCTGGATACAGTAGACAAAGACTTCAAAGCCCATCATCAATTAAATATTGAGATTAAAATGTGATGGAACAAAATTAGAAATCTAGTCAGATATGGTGTTAATTTCTGTAATCTCTGTGTTTGGGTTGAGGGATTAGCATGAGGATCGAGAAATCAAAAGCCAGCTATGGCTACACAATGAGGTAGGAGACAGCTGTGGCTATTAACACTACAGCTCAAACAAGAGAAAAATATTACAAGTTCATAATACAGAGGAACTGGAAAGTTCAAATATATATTGTTGGTCGAATCTAGATGGCCTTTTAATAAAAAACCCAGAGCCAGATATTGGGGTGAAAGCTGAAAGATCAGAGAAGCAGAGCAAGCCACCGCCAACCTCACACTCACCTCGCCAACTCCACAAATCCTCTGACTGAAAGCCTCTGAGTCCTCACCTGAAAGGATCTCAGCTGAACTGCTTTAGTTCCTGTTTCCTCAGGCCTTACATACCTTTCTCCACCAGCCATGTCACTTCCTGGGATTAAAGGCTTGTGTGCTTCCCACTGGGATTAAAGGTGTGTGCCATCACTGCCTGGCTCTGTTTCCAGGGTGGCCTTGAACTCAAGAGATCCAGATGGATCTCTGCCTCCCAAGTGATAGGATTAAGGGTGTGTGCCACCACTGTCCTCCGATCCCCAGGCAATATATCACTACAACATATATTAAGTAATCAATTCAAATAAAAAATGCATCAAAAACTAATTTTTAAAGAAAACTGTAAAATATATGGGATGAATGAAAATGAGGAAACCATATAGCAAAAGAAGCCAAAACAGTACTTGCTCTAGGACAGCCAGGGTTACAGAGAAAGCCTGTCACGTGAAGTGCAATAAAAGGATAATTTGTAACTGTGAGTGTCTCCATTAGAAATGAGAGATTGGAACTGTGGGGACGGCTTGGTGGGTAAAAGTGATTGCCTTGCAAACATGAGGAGTTCAGTTCAGCTCTGAAGAACCCGGGTCAAGTTGGAAGTGGTAGCGCATGTCTGTGACTCCAAGACACCTACAGTGAGAAGGGAGGTGGAGGCAGGAAGATCTTTGGAGGATAAGGCCTAGCTGACTGACATATGGATCAGAGAACAGTAAGATGTGCTGCCTCAAGCAGGATGGAAAGTAGAGTCATACACCTGATCCCTACATGTATTCATTGTGTATGTCTTTGTCAGTAATCTTGAGGCTAGCTACGGTTTTGTAGCATTCTTGTTCTTCTTTGAACTTGCTCTTGTCATGTCCTTCTTTACAGTTCTCTGTTAAACTATTTCTTCCTAATATTTTGATGTAAATGATACTTTTATAGCAATTATATCTCATCTTAACCAAGTCCTGTATTTATTTGCTGGGATATTTCTAATCCTTCCAAATGTTCTGAGGGACTGGTTCCATATATATATATGTATGCAAAGTGGGTATGTGTCTGTGTATATGTGTGTTCCTGTATGCATGTGCATGTGTGCTCTACTACTATTGATTTGATGAGTTCTGTTGTTCTACAGGATACCACATTTTCTCAGTTTATTGCCTTAAGTTTTTGTATCTGAGTGAATGTGATATAAATTTGATTTTGTTCTCCATTACGTTGGCTTCATCTTGCTCTTTCACTACATGTTGTACTCTGGACATATTCCTAACCAGAACACCTTCCAAAGTAATTAAAAATACCCTGAAATGAAATGACCAACAATGGCAGAGAGTGTGTCAAGGCAATCTTTTCAATGGCATGTTGTACAGGAGGTCCCACTTTTCCTGAAAAATTTAATGACACGGAAACAAAATTCTATTTGAAAATATAAAGTAAAGGTGGAGAAGTATATCTTAAGATTACCACATTAACATTCTTAATTTTCTATTTGTACCTGATGTAAACATTGTTTTATAAATTCCATATTAATTTATAAATGATTTACAAAAATTAATAGTACTACTACTTAATTATACCAGTCCTGCATCAAGTATAGTGAGAACTTTGGTTTGTTTTGAGAAGGGATGAACTTGAAAATATCAATTGCAATTAATAACTATTTTGGAGGATTTTTTATGGCCAACTAAGTGAACTTGGAAAAATGGTAACTGCTTTTTACTCTGAATCTTTGTTTAGTAATAAGTGATCAATTTTGGGGCATTAAACATTTAGGGCTCATAAAGGGAACATTAAGGTAAATGTTTATGATGAAAATCATTAGGGAAAATTATTAAATAATACTATTTAATATTTAATTCAATATGTGTGATTTTCCTCCAAAGTGAAATATTAATCAGTAATTTTCATCTGCAGAACACATTTTAATGTTCATCCACCAGCTTCTCCTGATGAGTATTTCAGGTGGTGTTTAGAAAACCAATGACAGCCATTTCCAGCTCTGCTTTATAAATCTCTTTTTCTTCCCCAAGTTGTTGCAATATTTAACAACATTGAACAAGTAGTTACCCACCCATGTTATTCAGATCACTACATTTATGCCATTTGCTTGTGATACACAGTAATGTTCATTAATCCACAACTTTAGCAGATTAGCAGATCAACCTACATTTATTTACTGGAATTTTGAGTTTTATTTATTATTGATGGATGGGACATGCATACACACACACATACACACACACACACACAGAGACACATATGGAGAGAGAGAGAGAGAGAGAGAGAGAGAGAGAGAGAGAGAGAGAGAGAGAGAGGCCAGACAACAAATTTCATCAGTTGATTCTCTCTTTCCACCATGGCTTCCAGGACTGAACTCAGGTTGTCTGACTTGCATGACAAGCTATTTTACTTTCTGAAAAATCTTACATACTCTGATTGATATTTCTAAGAGATAATAATACATTTTCCCAATTCTCCCTTCTATGAAACATTTTATACTAGAGAGCTTTTTTCTTTCATATTCTTAAAAGAAAAGACAAAAAGCATAAAATGAGGAGAACTATGTATCTGAATTTTGGTCCTTCATTTGAGACCACCATAACCTATGACTTAGGAAGTACGAGTTATCAAGAGAAATCCTGGACCTTTTTCTTTGATGTTGAATAATGGTTACCATTGCATACTCATAATAAAAATAGTTTCTCAAATTAAAGTCCAATTCCACCATAGTATCTGTTAAATTCTCTGTCTTCTCTTGCATTAATAATAGAGTCATAAAGATAAATGTTATTGGGATGGAATGACAAACGGTTACCATTAATAGTCTTCCCACTATCAACACAATTTCTTTAAAACAGAATTTAATCAGCCCAGAGTAAAACAATGTTATGTGAAGAACGTGTTTGAGTGTGTGTGTCTGCAGTTCACAGCAAAGGCAGCCGTATGAAGCACAGAGCTCCACAGTTTAGGGTTGTCATTGGCCAGGGTTTAATTGATGTTGCTTACCTTTGCAGCTATCATCCAAGAGTTATACAGTCCTGCTTACAGAGAACTGAAGCAGCTCCCTTACCTTTAGTAATATTACAGCATCTTCCAAGTGGAAGCAGAGTCAGAGTGACTGCAGTAACAGGTATTATTATAAAATAACATGGTCAGTTATGATTGTCTGCTTGGGACTTTTGCAGTTAGTAGGTTATAGTAAATAAGTCTCTGATTGTTAGGTAGTTGGAGAAAGAGGAAAGAGTACTTTGCTACTATATGTGAGTACCTAAAAGTACATCCATGGTGGAATCTTTTGTGTCTTAAATTTTAAAATAAATCTCATCTCAAAATTTAAAGCATTTTCTCTTTGTTTTTCTTTTCTTTTTTCTTTCTTTTTTTTTTTAAAACAAAGATTTATTTATTTATTACACATACAGTGTTCTGTCTACATGCCAGAAGAGGGCACCAGATCTCACTATAGATGGTTGTGAGCCACCATGTGGTTGCTGGGGATTGAACTTGGGACCTCTGGAAGAGCAGCCAATGCTCTTAAACTCTGAGCCACCTCTCCAGCCCCTCTCTTTTTTTTCTTTGTGAATAGTATTCACATAAAAACTACTTTACCCCAGGGATCTGCATATAAGATGAAAATTAGCATAGATATATGATAAATACACATAAGATCAAATCAGAGAATAAGAATATAGCCAAACCGGGGTGGTAAAATTCAATAAAGTTTCAATACCATTTTATGGATGTGTTAAAAGATAAGCTCTTTTCTGCCCCTACTGAATATGTCCATATCAAACACAAAATTGACAAAAGAAGTCCACATACCCAAGTCTCATCAATAAAATTTCAGCATCTTGAAATATTAAGCTAACATCTCCTCTCTAAAAACCTGCTGTTACTGTAGAAATGTTTGCCAAGCCAGGCAGTGGTGGCACATGCCTTTAATCCCAGCATTTGGAAGGCAAAGGCATGTGAATCTCTATGAGTTTGAGGCCAGCCATTCTGGTCAGCCAGGGCTACACAGAGAAACCCCATCTAAAAAAACCAAGAAAGAGAAAAAAAAAGAGAGAGAGAAAAGAAATGTACCTAGCTTAACCCCAGGACACAATTTAAAAGAACAATCATAGGCTTCATCAATGAATTCAAGGATTCTGAAGGAGACTTAAAGAAACAGCTCAATGAATTTAAAGAAAAGAAAAACTTAAGGTAAATAAACACCTGATTTGTGCCCAACAAAACACAAACACATGAGACTCACAGAAATGACAAAGGTATTTCAGGACTTGAGAAGGGAATTCAATAAGGAGATAGAAATATTGAAGAGGACTCAAGATGAAATGACGACAAAGATTAAAAATCCAATAACTCAAGTAGAAAACTCAAAGGAAAGCCTTCCAAATGGAATGAGTCAATCAGAAGATACAGTATCAGGACACAAATAAAGTAGAGGATCTAATCCATATAAGCAAGGATTATAAGATATTTTTAAAAACAGAGCAAACAAACATAGCAGATGTATGGGACATCATGGAAACATACAAACCTGTGAATTATAAACACAGATGAGCAAGAGTCCCAAGCGCATGCCATAGACCAGATCTTCAACAAGATTATAGAGGAAATCTCCTGCAAACTAAGGAAACACACACCCACAGATGCAAGAAGCACACAGAACAGCAGAGAAAAAACAGAAAACAAAAGTCCCCATGATACACTATAGTTAAATCAATATACATAAAAAGAAAGTATATTAAAAATTCTGTGAGAAAAATACAAGTAAAAAATAGGAAAATCTAGCAGAATAACAGCTTATTTCTCCATGAAAACTCTGAAAGTCAGAAGAACTTGGCGAAATGCACTTCAAGATCTAAAAGACTGCGATGCTCATTCTAGACTCACATACCCAGCAAAACTATATGTCATGACTGAAAGAGAAAGAAAAACTTTCCATGATATAAACAGCCAAAACCTATTTATGTCCAATCAACGAACTCTAAGGAAAACATAAGAGGCAATATTTGGGGCTGGAAATAGGAATGAGCATAGCAGAAAGACTGTAGAAGGAAATATAAAGCATAATTATTAAAACACAAAAGACCACTGAGAACACAACACTACAAGTCAACAATATGATGACCACAATTAATACACCCACTTCAGTAACAACTTTAGATATTAATTGCTTCAGTTCTCAAATAAAAAGACACAGACTGACTGGTAATAATCAAATTCATTCATTAGTTCCTTACAAGAAACACATCTCAGTTTTAAGGACAGCCAAAACATTATAGTAAAAGGATGGACAAAAGTGCTCCAATCAAATCACACCAGGAATCAATCAGACACCACTATCCTAAAATCTTACAAAATAGACTTTAAACTAAAGCCAATCAGAAAAGATAAAAAAGACACATTATTCTAAACAAAGCAACAATTAACAATAACAACAAAAAGACATTACTATCCTTAACATATATGTACAAACTCTGAAGGACTTAATTTCATATAAAGACACAGATGTACACCAATTTATTAATAATAGATTGTTTCAGTGCCTCAGTTTCTCCAGTAGACAGGTTATCTCCATGAAATATAAGCAGAGAAATATCAAAATTGATACCTTACATCAAAAGGAGTGAACAAATATCTACAGACTATTCCACCCAAACACCAAGGAACACACATTCAATTCAGCAGCACACAGAAGGTTTTCTAAAATAGACCACATCCAGGGACACAAAATAAGTTGTTCTAAATTCAAAAAGACTGAAATTACTCCCTAGGTCCTATCTGACCACAAGGCAATAAAACTTAAAAGTGACAGAAAAAAAAAAAAAAAACTCTAAGTAAATATGCAGACTCATGGAGATTCAACAGCTCATTACTAAATGATGAATGTGTCAAAGGAGAAAAATAAAGAAAGAAGAAAAGAAGGAAGGAAAAAAGGAAGGAAGGAATAAGGAAGGAAGGAAGAGAGAGAGAGAGAGAGAGAGAGAGAGAGAGAGAGAGAGAGAGAGAAAGAAAGAAAGAAAGAAAGAAAGAAAGAAAGAAAGAAAGAAAGAAAGAAAGAAAGAAAGAAAGAAAAAAAAATTTCTGGAAGTAAATAAAAATGAAAAACAAAATCTCTGGGACCCAGTGAAATCCATCCTGAGGGAACTGTACAGGACTTGACAATTAATCCAATATAACTTTTATATTAAAAAACAATCAAAAAGTGCAGAAATGAATGTCTTAAATGTACAACTCAAAAAGTTGAAAAACAAGAACAAGCCAAACCCAAATACCATCAACAGCAAAAAATGGTAAATTGAGAATAAAAAAAAAATCAATGAAATAGAAACAAAGAAACAATACAAAAAAAAGACTGAGGCTAAGATGGGGTTCTTTGATACTATAAACAACATTGGCTGACCCTTGGCCCAACTACAAGAAAGAAAGAAGAAAAGAAAGAGGAAGAAGGGGAGGAAGGAAGGAAGGATAGGAGGAAGAGAGAGAGAGAGAGAGAGAGAGAGAGAGAGAGAGAGAGAGAGAGAGAGAGAAGCCAAATTAATAGAATCAGAAGTGAACATCACAATAGAAAGCAGAGGGAAATTCAGAATATGATAAGTGAATATTTTAAAAACTATAACCCATTAAACTAGAAAAAAAGTGTTTAAATTTCTAGATTCAGCCAAATCACCAAAATTAAACCAAAGAGAAGTAAAAAGCCTATAGCAATAAGGAGATTGAAATAAAAACCCTTCCAGCTGAAAAACATCTAAGAATAGATGAATTTACAGCAAAATTCTATCAGAAAATGAAAGAAGATCTACAGGCAATCTCTCTTAAACTATCAAAAAGAAAGGAAGAAAGGAAGAAAGAAAAAAGGAAGAAAGAAAGAAAGAAAGGAAGGGAGGGAGAAAAAAGAAGGAAAGAAAGAGGAAAAAAGAAGGAAGAAATTAGGAACATTGGCAAACTGTGTAGCCAGTTTCATTCTAATATCAAAATGAGGTAAAGACAAACACTAACAGCAAAATGCTACAGATCAGTATCTTAAAGGAACATAGGTTGTAAAGCATTGAATGAAATGATTACAAACAGAATGCAGATATGTTCAAAAGACAAACCACCAGGACCAAGTTGGATTCATCTCTGAAATTCAAGGATGGTTCAACATACAGAAGTCAGGAAATGTGATAAGTCACATAATTAAACTATCAGACAAAAATCATATGATTATCTCAACAGATGCAGAAAAATCATTTAATAAAAATCCAGCATGCTTTCATTATAAAAGTCATAGAGAATATAGAGCTCAAGGGAAGATACTTCAACATAATAAAAGCTATATATGAGAACTCCATAGACAATATCAATTTAAATGGAAGAAAGAATGAAGCAATCCCACTGAAGTTGTGAAGGAGAGACAGATGTTCACTATCTCCACTCCTTTTCAATATTTGCTTGAATCAGTAGCTGAATCAATAATGAAAGAAAAGGAAATGAAAGGGATACAAATCAGAAAAAAAGGCAAACTATCCTGTAGCACGAATCTTAAAAGTTTTTAATTAATAAAAACAAACCCAGAGCCAGGTATTGGGATGAACGCTGAAAGATCAGAGAGACAGAACAGGTCAGAGCTAACCTCACCTTGCCAATTCCTCAGCTGATCCTGTTTTCTCAGACTGGAAGTCTCTAAGTCCTCATCCAAATAGATCTCAGCTGAATTGCTGCTCAAAAGCCTAAAAGCTTAACCAGGCTCTAGTTCATCGTCCTCACACCTTAAATACCTTTCTGCTTTCTGCCATCACTTCCTGGGATTAAAGGCATGAGTCACCATGCCTGGCTGTTTCCAGTGTGGCTTTGAACTCACAGAGATCCAGATGGATCTCTGCCTCTGGAATGCTAGGATTAAAGGCATATGCTACTACTGCCTAACCTCTATGTTTAATATTATGGCTGTTCTGTTCTCTGACCCCCAGGTAAGTTTATTGGGGTGCACAATATGTCAACCACACTATCCTCATTTGCAGATGACATGATACTTTACATTGGAGATCCCCAAAATTCTACCAGAAAATCTCTCAAAATAGTAAACAAATTCAGCAATGTGGCAGGATACAGAATCAACTTACCAAATCATACAGACAAGGTGATCATGAATGCACTGCCATTCACAATAGACTGAGAGAAAACAAAACATCAAGGAAACAAAGGACCTCTTCACCAATAACTTTAAACCACTGAAGAATGAGATAGAAAAAGACACTAGAAAATGGGAAGACATCCCATGTTCATGGACTGGTAGAATCAATATTGTGAAAATAACCAATTTACCAAAAGTCATTTGCAGATTAAATGCAATCACAATTACAATCTCATTTCATTCTTCTCAGATAGAAAAACAAACAAACAAAAACCCCAAAATAACAACAACAACAAAACCTATAACAACTACAACCAAAACTAACTGTCCTAAACTCTGTATGGAACCAGAATACATCCTAGATAGCCAAAACAATTTCAGGCAAAAATATAATGCGAGAGGTCTACCATTCCATATCTTAAGATACATTACAGAGTCATAGTAATAAAATCCATATGGTACTGGCATGATAACAGTTATGTAGACTAATAGAAAAAAATCAGACAAATGTGACTATGAATAACTTTAGCCATTTAGTATTTGACAAAGATGCTAGAAACAAAACCCGTAAATTAGAAAAAAGAAAGCATCTTCAACAAATAGTCCTAGGAAAACTGGATGTCTATTTGCTGAATAATGAAATTAAACCTATATCACCTTGCACAACACCAAAATCCAAACAGATAAAAGACCTAAACATGAAACCTGAAATCCTAAAATTACTAGTAGAAAACATAAGCTGTACCCTACATGATAATAGATATAGAAAAGACTTCTGAATAAGGATCTATTTGCCCAAGAATTTAGTTCAACAATTGACAAGTGGAAATTCATGAAACTGGAGTATTTCTGCCCAGGTAAAGAAACAATCAACCTGCTGAAATGGAAGCTCACAGAATGAAAGAGAATCATTGGCAGCTATACATTTGAAAGAGGATCAATACCCAGAATATGTAAGTAAATTAGAAAACAAACAGGGATAAACAAACAAACAAACAAACAAACAAAAAACAAGTGATCTATTTAACAAAATATGGGCCTGGGACCTATAAAGAGAGTTGTCAAATAAGGAAGAAAAATGGTCCCTAACAAAAATTAAAGTGTATATAAAACAAGTTTGAGATTTTATTTTATGCCCATCAAGATGAAGAAGTTCATTAAAACAACCAGAAGTAAAGGCTGGAGGGAGTTTGGGAAGAAGGGAGCCCTCATTCACTGTTGGTGGGATTGCCAACTGCTGTGTCCACCATGGAAATCAGTGTGGAGAATTATCAGAAAGTTAAAAATAAATCTACCATGTGACCATACTATATAATTCTCTAGCTTATGGCTAAAGGACTAGACACCCTCTCTAGAGATATTGCTCAGCCATGTTCATTGTGGCTCTGTTCACAATATTTAGGAAATGAAAACAACCTCAAGTTGTTCTTCAAATGACAAATGGATAATGAAAAATATGGTCCATATACCATAGTTTCAGCTGTAATGCTAATCATCTATTAAGGAAAGTGGAATACTATTAAGCTGTAAGAACAGAATAAAATCGTGAACATTGTATGTAAATTGATAGATCTAGAAAAGATCATACTGAGTGAGTCAATCCAGACCCAGAAAGACAAGCATCACATGTTCTCCCTTTTTGGGGGCTCCTAGCTTCAAAGTCTTAAACGTGAGGCTATATCTTAGAGTAACTTCAGAAAGAATGAATATAAAAAGTGACTATTCCTGGGGAATGAGAGTTTGTGGAGAAAGAGAGAGGGGAATATCATGGTACAAGTGATCTGATTGGAGAAAAGGTAAAATTGGGACTCTTTTGATGTGGGAAGGGAAATAAATACAGAAGAAGGAAGGAAGCATATAAAATAATAATAAAATGTCTGTTAAAGTCATAAGGAATCATTGTTTACTAAGAGATCATTAACTATTTACCTATCAAACATGCAATTCTGTTTATAAATATACCTATATAATTCAAATGAAATTTTTCTCTTCTGGGCTAGCAATTCCCCTTCCTACAGCCAAATGGCACCTAACAAAAATCCCAACATCAGATGCACGACACCTTCTTTTGAGTTGTTGGTCAGGGATGTCCAAGACATTTCCACAACATAAAGCCTATTCTATTGCTCTTGGTTGCCCCTCAAAGATGGAAGATAAATTCCTATTGATGAAGACACCATGTACTTCAGAAACAGGGACCAGAGACTCCTGATAGGAACTGAATTAATGCATCCTTCATGAGGATTAGATTTCATGCTTCCAAAGGCAGGAAGCAATCAGCACTCCTACTATGACACCCATCAACCACAACCACCAGCATGGCAAGATAACCCTAAGGGTGCAATAGGGACACACACAACCCTCTACTTACCAATAGCTCTCTACTTGGTCTTAAGACCCATTCATCAGGAAGAATGCCATGCCTGATACTGAAAACCTAGCCAGCTACTCAGTGCTAATGAAGTCATGGGTGTTGAGGAGAAACTACAACAACTTTACTAAATCTGTGCAATACTCAACAACGATCAAAACATTTTTAAATACACACACAGATAAAAGTACTTCTCAGTCTTCATCAAGGAAACTTTTCTTTACAATAGGTGAAGACCACTACAGAAAACCACAACCAGTCAAATGTAGAGTTGTGGAGCCCAGTTCCAATGGATACATCTTCAAAGCACTCCCATGCCTAACACTCAGGGAATGTTGCAGAAAAGGAGCAGAAAGATAGTAAGAGCCAGAGGATCAAGAAATTTTCTGTGAGACTGTGTCTTCTAGTAATGTTAGAGGATATGCACTAAAATTCACACCAACAGGACTGCCAAAACATGAGCTGAACAAGGACAACACTAATACATATGCCAGATTGGGTGGGGGAAATCCCTGGAGACTGCATCCCTATTCAAAAAACTATAGACAATTAAGAAATGCTGAGAGTGAGAGAAATAATCTGCTCAAAGGAAGTGTACACCAATTGGTTATCTAGCACCATTTGGTAAGCCCTGAAAACATACATACAAGTAACATCGTACAGACTGAGCAGGTTATATATGTATATATTCATGTACCAGCAATTAATGAGGAGGGAGGACCTAAATTTGATTAAAAACAAGGAAGTGTATATGGTGGGAGTTGGAGGGAGGTAAAGAAAGAGAGGAATGATGTAATTATATTATAATCTCAAAAATAAGAGGGAAATATAAAAATATTAAAAATGATCTTAACTAAGTGAACTCTACTTCCCCCAGTTCTCTCTCATTTGTGCAGTGTTTTTCAGCTGCCATCTTAATGATTGTGTTGCTTGTTGGCCTGTGACGTAAGCTGACTTCTATTTCTCCTACAGAAATGCCCAGATTGTATATGCTTCCGTTCATGATTTTCACAACAAGCCTTTTGTTCTTGTAGGAAACCTCCTAGCCAAGAAAGCTGTTTGTGCAGTAGCTGATTCCACAGCTTGTTTTTTTCACCTTTAATATCTCTTAGCATCAAAACAAATCATCATGTAAATGGAGGCATACATGAGTCCAAAATTCCAAGTAACATATTCTTTTCAAAAATGTTTCAAACCCCAGCAGATAAAAAGAAAATCTCCTATATGTGAAGCTGTTGTGTGGAATATCTATACGTCTTACCATAAAATCTGCTATCTTTGATAAGTGAAATCAATTCTATTTATGATAAGTACATGTAATTCATAAAATTTATACTTTCAATAGAAATGTTCACATGCACCTAAGGAAAAAAATACCATGGGGTTGTTTTATTTAAGTTAGTCAAATCACAGTATCATTTCTTTCATTTTAATGAGTGCCAGTAATGCATTAAGAGCTCCTTTATTAAAAATAAATATTTATTTTGAATAATTGGGTCTAGGTAGGCATAAGTAAAATATTCACTTAGCTACTAAATAAATTACTTTTATATAATCTGAAGAAACAGCTTTATGCCAGTAAATCACTGATTCTCAAGCACTGAGTATGTTTTTATCAGGTAACAAAAATACTAATGAAATCAACTGAAAATCATAATCATTAGTCAACTTTGTCTTGAAATTGTTCCCTATGGATAGAAATAAAGTCACTATTAGAAATGGATTGTCTCACGGTCCACAGTTAACATTCATTTTTTTTTTAATCTTCACGTAAGGTTTAAATTTGATATGTAAAGTATGTATGTGAAATGCTTTTGCATTTGCAACTTGTGTTTTATCTTCAAATCCTGTGTGCCCACGTGAAACCTCTAAAAGAAATAGTGAAAGTATGGTAACTACTCAAATCTTAAACCAAACTCTTGCAGAATCAAGATGCGTTCACATATACAACTTGAAACTTTATTTTGAGTATTATATGTAGATATTGAAGAACAAATTTATACGGCATTTGTGTATCCTTGTAAGCTGAGAAATGATTCAACCTATTTGAAGTTTCAAATTGGAAAATCATGCCAACATTCAGACATTCATCATGTGGTAGTCCTATAAAAATGAACATGTATTCAAGCATAAAAAATGCATGCTGTATTGGGAGTGATAGAGATACAAATTCCAAATGCATTTATTCAAATAGATTGGGATTCAATAAAGAGATGGCTAAGCAGTTAAGAACACTTGTGGTTCTTCCAGAGGACCCACAAGTTCAATTCCCAGGACCCACACATGGCTTTCAGCCATCAGCAATTCTAGTTACAATAAATCCCATTTCTTCTCTGGCTTCTGCGGCGCAGTTGCTGCACAGATGTACACACAGACAAAGCACATCCTGACAAACAAGCAAACAAAAATAAAGAAATAAGGAGGAAAAGAAAGATTTGAAAAACTTTATTTTTGTTATATTATACTTGATATGGTGGAAAACAGATGAGCTTCAAAAACCCACATAGTGTGTTTCACCATAGAGGTATAGCAGCCATTCTTTGATATTATTCATAATGCTTAGATATCAGGGTTTCAGGAGAAAACTTTAACTAAGAATTTACAGCAAAAAACATTCAAATGAATTTACATAAAAGTCCTTGAGTTATATATTAATTTAAAAAGAAAAAAACTTGCAATGATTTTATTTCCTATTGAGGATTCAATTATATATAAATATATATTTAGTTTGATCATATTCCTGGGGATGTCTAAGAGGGCATTTATCTCTTCATGACTAGTATAATATTTATAAATTTACAGATAGATGTTATTAATTAACTTCTGTGAGGTTACACATTTTGAAAACACCCTAATGTGTACCCTTCAGAAAGTAAAGCAACTGTACTTTGGGGAAACAAGTAGCATCTTCTTTAATTTTTGAAATATTTTACTAACATTTTAAATTACTAATATAAAGTATTTTGTGTACTTTTATCAATGAAGAGCAAAAATTTATTTAAGTCGTTTTCCACAAAACCAAAGATTTAGAAGTGAACATAAATTAACAAATAGGGAGAAAGTTCAGATAACTCAGAGACAAATAGATATAAACATATCAACAAGATTCATGAATTAGTTCTATATTAGAACAAACATAGTCAAATGAGAAATAATTATGACTTAATTTATACATATTTTAGTATCTAATTTGCTTTTAATATTATATCTTACAAACTATATATCATACATCACATGTAGTATATATGAAACACTTGTTATATATCATATATTATATATCATACATTATATTATTTATTTATTTTATATTTATTATATATTAAAATATATTTTGTTGATATCTAATATATCCACACATATTCTCATACGAAGGGTAGATGGCAGGAGTTAAGACTTCTTAGAAAAATTTTCTTACATTTTTACCTTTGCTCTGACAAAATTTTTTTTCTTTTTTATTATTAAAAAATATTCTATTCATTTTACATACCAACAACAGATAACCCTCTCCTCCATCCTCCTACCTTCCCCATTTTTCACCCCAACCCACCCTCCGTTGCCACTTCCTCCAAGGCAAGGTCTCTCATGGGGAGTCAGCAGAACCTGGTACATTCAGTTGAGGCAGGCCCAAGCCCCTCCCACTGAATCAAGGCTGTGTAAGGTGTCCCACCATAGGCACTGGCTTCCAAAAAGCCCACTCATGCAGCAGGGATGGATTCTGATCCTACTGCCAGGGAGCCCCTTAAGTAGGTCAAGCTGAACAACTGTCTTGCTTATGCAGTGGGCCTAGTCCAGTCCCATGGAGGCTCCACAGCTATTGATTCATGAGTTCCCACTGGTTCGGTTTGGTTGTTTCTGTATGTTTCCCCATCATGATCTTGATGTCCCTTGCTCATAGAATCCCTCTTCTATCTCTTTGACTGAACTCCTGGAGCTTGACCTGATGCTTGGCTGTGGATCTTTGCATCTGCTTCCATCACTTACTGGATGAAGGCTCTATGATGACAGTTAGGTATTCACCAGTCTGATTACTGGAGTAGGCTAGTTCAGGCACCCTCTCCACTATTGCTAGTAGTCTAAGGTGGGGTCATCTTTGTGGCTTCCTGGGAACTTCCCTAGCACCTGTTTCTCCCCATCCCCATGATGTCTCCCTGTATCATAGTATCTCTTGCTCTTCTACTCCATCCCTGTTCCAGCTCTACCATACTGTTCCCTTATGTTCTCATCTCTCATCCCCTACCCTCCTTACCCCCTTACCCCCAGTTTGCTCATGGAGATCTCATCTATTTCCTCTTTCCAGGGTGATCCATATGTCCCTCTTAGGGTTCTTCTCGTTAGCTAGCTTCTCTGGAGCTGTGGGTTGCAGTCTGGTTATCCTTTGCTTTACATCTAATATCTACTTATGAGTGAGTACATACTATGTTTGTCCTTATGAATCTGGGTTACCTCACTCAGGATCATATGTTCTAGTTCCATCCATTTGCCTACAAATTTCATGATGTCGTTCTTTTTCACTGCTGAGTAATACTCCATTGTGTATATGTGCCACATTTTCTATATCCATTCTTCAGTTGAGGGGCATCTAGGTTGTTTTCAGGTTCTGGCTATTATAAATAATGCTGCTATGAACATAGCTGAGCATGTGCCCTTGTGGTATAATTGAACATTCCTTGGATATATGCCTAAGTGTGGTATAGCTGGATCTTGAGGTAGATTGATTCCCAATTTTCTGAGAAACTACCATACTAATTTCCAAAGTGGCTGTACAAGTTTGTACTCCCACCAACAGTGGAGAGGTGTTCCCCTTGTTCTGCATCCTCTCCAACATAAGCTGTCTTCAGTGTTTTTGATCATAGCCATTCTGATAAGTGTAAGATGGTGTATCTCAGAGTCATTTTGATTTGCATTTCCCTGATGACTAAGGATGTTGAGCAATTCCTTAAATGCCTTTCGGCCATTTGAGATTCCTTTTTTGAGAATTCTCAGTTTAGCTCTGTAACCCATTTTTAAATTGAATTATTCAGTATTTTGATGTCTAATTTCTCGAATTCTTTATATATTTTGGAGATCAGCCCTCAGTCAGATGTGGGGTTGGTGACGATCTTTTCTCATTCTGTAGGCTGTCTTATTGACTGTGTCCTTTGCCCTGCATGTCCTTCTCAATCTCTTTCGATTGATTTTAGTTTGAAGTCTATTTTGTTAGATATTAGGATGGCTATACCAGCTTGTTTCTTGAGTCTTATTTGATTGGAATGACTTTTTTCCAGCCTTTCACTCTGAGGTAGTGTCTGTCTTTGAAGCTGAGGTGTGTTTCTTGTATACAACAGAAGGATAGATCCTGGTTTTTTAATTATTTATTTTTTTATTTTTTATTTTATCCATTTTGTTAGCCTGTGTCTTTTTATAGGTGAATTGAGTCCATTGATATTAAGGGATATTAATGACCAGTGACTGTTAATTCCTGTTATTTTTTGGTGGGAGTGTTGTATGTTTCCCTTCTTTGGTATTTACTGGTGTGGGCTTATCTATTGCCTGTGTTTTCATGGGTGTATCTAACTTCCTTGGGTTGGATTGGGGTGATATTTTATTTGTGCTGAAATATGATATTTTATTAGTATGTTAATAAATAAAGTTTGCCTGGAGATCAGAGTTCATAGCGAGCCATAAACAGAAGTCAGGCTGTGGTGGCACATGGCAGGCAGAGTCCTGTGTGTTCAAGGACACAGCCAAGCATAGTGATACATGCCTTTAATCCCAGTACCAACCATAGAGACCTGGGGGTCTGTATAGACAGGCAGTGATGAGGAAGTGATGTGGCTGGGCTTACAGCCAATGAGAAGACAGAACAAGAAGGCAATAAAGGTACAGGTTAGACAGGCAGAAGTTCTCTTGGGAAGCTACCACGAGGTGGTAAGCTAAGGTTAGTTGGTGGCTATTGCTCTGATCTCTATGGCTTGAAACTCTGTATTTGGCTCTGTGTTTCTTATTTAATAAGACTGTTTAGAAATTCATCTACATTGGATTTTTACTTCTAGTGCTTTCTGTAGGACTGGATTTGTGGATAGGTATTGTTTAAATCTGTTTTTTTTCATGGAATATATCATGTTTACTCTGTCCATGGTGATTGAGAGTTTTGCTGGGTATAATAGTATGGGTTGCCATCCATGGTGTCTTAGTGTCTGCATAATGTCTGTCCAGGACCTTCTGTCTTTCAGTGTCTCCATTGAGAAGTCAGGTATTATTCTGATGGGTCTGCCTTTATATGTTACTTAGCCTTTTTCCTTTGCAAATCTTAATATTTTTTCTTTATTCTGTATGTTTAGTGGTTTGATTATTATGTGGTGAGTTGACTTTTTTGGAGGAGGGGTTCTAGTCTATTTGGTATTCTGTAAGCTTCTTGTATCTTCATAGGCATTTCTTACTTTAGTTTGGGAAAGTTTTCTTCTATGATTTTGTTGAATATATTCTCTGTACCTTTGAGCTAATATTCTTCTCCTTCTTCTATCCCTATTATTCTTAGATTTGTCTTTTCATGGTGTCCCAGATTTCCTGGATGTTTTGTGTTATAACTTTGTTGGCTTTAATGTTTTCTTTAACTGATGAGTCTATTTTCTGTATTGCATCTTTAATGCCAGAGATTCTCTCTTCTATGTCTTGTATTCTGTTGGTTATGCTTGCATCTGTAGTTCTTATCATTTACCCTGATTTTTTATTTCCAGCATTCCCTCAGTTTGTGTCTTCTTTATTGCCTCTATTTCAATTTTCAAATCTTGAACTGTTTCCTTTACTTGTTTGATCGCTTTTTCTTGTCTTTCTTTAAGGGATTTATTGATTTCTTCTACTTTTTTGTTTTTCTTTTCCTCGATTTCTTTAAGGGAATTATTCCTTTCCTCTTTAAAGGCCTCTATCATTTTCTTAAAGTGATTTTTATGGCCGATTCCTTCTGCTTCTTCTGTGATGAGATGTTGAGGTCTTGCTGATGTAGAACCACTAGTTTCTGGTAATGCCATATTGCTCTTTATGTTGTTGAGTGTATTTTTGCACTGGCATCTACTCATCTCTTCCTCCAATCAGTGCAAATGGTGTCTGTGACTGAGGGAGCCTCTTTTGGTCCAATCGGCACTCTTGGTCCAATGGAAGCTCTTGTTCCAATAGGAGCTGGCAGAGTCTGTGTTTCAGGGAGCAGTTGTGATCTCAGAGGATTGGTTGGTTTTGTGGTGTGGGATGGGGCTTGTAGGTTACAGGGTCTGGTGGGGGATGGCTATAGTCCGGCCTGCCTGCAGGAGTCCTGCCTTCTGGGCTGCAACTGGGCCTGCAATGGGTGGGGGTATGGGGGCAAGGGTTGTGTCCATAGGCCTAAAGCCTAGAGGCTGGGGTGGTTGACTAGGAGAACAAAGACTCATCTCTTAGTCCAATCAGCACTGGAAGAGTCTGTGTCCAAAATTTCTTGAGTAATTAACAATGTTATCCATGTGACTGATTTTTGAAAACATTAAAATTATGACTTTTCCTTAAAAACATTGCAGCATAATTATTATATTGCCCTATAAAATTTTAAATTAGGTGGGAAGAGGTACAAAGATAATAAAGAATGTCATGTGTAAGTAAATTGTTTGCATTTTATCTAAGCATTCTCTCTAGATGTGAGATCACTCCTCTGGGCCAAATCATCAAATCTCATATGCTCTACTTCTGGAAACCAAGCCAAGGCTTTTGCAAAAACTATACTTTTAAAAGTTACATTACCAATGAAAGATGTGTTATTTCCTGTGTTCTTGGAGGAATATTTGAAAACAACGAAGTCAGGAAACAGGCTAGAGCAAAACCTTTGGCCATACATACGTCCTTGGCTGCAAATGTATCTTTGTGGTCGAAGGACTTGCTGCCAGTAGCAGCTGAAAGGAGGAGGAACCTGTAACACTGCACCTTCCAATGTCATCCTGTCTGCCTGAGAGACACGAAGACCTGAACATTATATGTAACAAATAAAGGGTCCTTTGCTGTGTCTGAAGCCGACTGATGCTTGCCAGATGTAGATTGTCCTTCTTTCTCACCCCTACCAACACACTTGATAGTTGATTATGGGGAGCTAAAAGTAGAATAGTGATGCCCATGTCTCATACGTGATAACTAACATTTCTCATATAGGTATACTTTTCACTCTATTATCAATGATTCTTAACTCTTCATAATATATGCTATATATTCTCAGAGTATGCAGGACCATGCATGAAGCTGGTTCCATACAGAGAGAAATGAAGGCAGAAAATGCATGCAAAACTGTATGTAGGGACAGTCTTCATTGAACAGCAAAATAATGTGATTAAAGTTGAAAGTGAACTGGTAGAGCATATTTCCTGCAGTGCCATTATAATAAGAGATCATTTCTCCCAGGGGTTGAAGATGATCATATTTTGCTGATAGTGGGTCTCTTTTGAGTCCTTTGGCCTCTGCCCTCGGAAAGCTGCCAGCAAAGCAGAGAATTGGGAAAATTCTTTTTTAAAAAAACTACATTTGTGTTGTGAAAGATACAAAAGTTCAGAAGTAATGTTGAATATTTCATAAAGTCTTTTTTTCTCTATATCTAATTTAGATTTCATTCTTGCTTTTCTAGAAGGAAAATGCTAAATTAAACTTCACACACAGAGAGACACACTGCACACCCTGAAACATCAGAGAAAAGTTCTTATGAGCTTGTAGTGGTATTTCGAATTATAATCTGTATAGTAGTAATATATAATTGCCTGTGTTCAGAAAGATATTCTGTGCATTAGCTTTATAGAATAGTAATCTGGTAAGTATGAGGATAGTTCAGCTATTAGATACCCACTGGATCTTTCTGAATTGCAAAAGTCTAAGCATAATTTGGAAATATTTTAGTAAATCGTAGTATTTCCTTGCCACCAATTCTTATTTTGAGAGCCTTATTTCAAAACATGTGATGTGCTTCTGTGGTAACTCCTTTTCTCCTCGCATCCTGACACCGGAGAACTCAATGTGGAAGGAAGAATGTCGAATGCATTGCGAGTCATCACCAACAGAGGGATACTGAGCAGCAATGGCCTTCCATCCTCAGCTGACAATTTGTCTGGTAATGACACGAGACAGGGGGACACACAGTGGGTTTTCCACCTCCAGATCCTGTTGGCAGAGCTGATCATAATAACTGACTTCTTCTGTCAGTGGGCTAAGAGAATGTGACATGGGATGGCCTTGTGACTCAGATGTGTTAGTATTAAAGCAACAGCCATTTTCTCTATCACAAGCGAAATCACCCTCCCCCTCACCCCAAATCTCACACACGTGCAGCTGTGAACAGGATTTTCTCAGGTCCAGATCACTGTGGCGTGTAGGTGGAGGATCTCTCATGATCCTCTTCTCTTATGGTAGTTGATTCATTAGCTCCTTTCTCTACCCTTGGTTGCTATATTTAGCATCTCTAAAGTATTTTTCTTTCTTAGCTTTTAAACATCTTCATTTACTTTTATCAGTGGAATCAAGTCATGTGGCTTTTAAGATGAGCAGAAAAGCCAGAGCTACTGTAAGATTTGCTGCTTAGGAAAGTCCTAAAAATGGGCAGGAAACAACTGTGATTTGGGTGGGGTGATTGGACCCAGAGCCATGTGACAACAGATCCCTTGTAGTACATTATTAAGGTAGATTGTGTGTATGTGTGTGGGGCAGCACAAGAGGAACAGTCAGAAATACAGAAAGACAGAGAAAGATTCTTAGAATGTTACATCCTGAATTTACAAAGATCTGCTTCAGTCATCAGTTGCATTATTTCTTAAGTACAATGACCACTCAGTCTTGCCCTGTTAGCCCCATACCATAATGAAGTAGAAAATGGTGAGTTCTGAGCTACAGTAGACAGATTATAGATGAACCTCATGAATAGTCCCTAACTCTACACAGAAAGCTTCATTTTTTTTTTTGTCCTACAGATAGTGAGAAATCACATAATCTTTGTTTTTAAACATAAGGATTCAGATCATGGACCAATGGGAACTCAGAGAGTAGATGTGCGAATGTGTGAAGAACTTGCAGGAACATAGAAAACCACATAGCTTTAAAGGCTTAATTTTTTTCTTCGTTTTTTTTCCATTTGGGACTCTCTTTTCCCAATTTTTTTGTAATAGTCAGAGAGGCAGTTTCTCCACACAGTTATTGGGATTACATCAACTTAAACTTCTGTGAAATGAGGCTTTTTAAAAGGGGGAGCTTTTATAAAACACACTTAAATCACTACGTCCACCTTTTATGGAAATGAAGTGAAAATACTTATCTTCTAATATTTTCCCAAATATGCTTCGGATATTCATAAACATGGTGGTGGTTTTTCCTCTCCTGCTGTCACATTTTAACACAACATGCTTTTATCAATATGTGAAAACTGTATTGTAGTCCTTCCTGTTGGCCCTCTGGAACCATTTTTTTCAGTATTCAGGTAGAGTTCAAAATTCTAAGGCAGCACCAGACTTGTTTTGTACATGAGGGTGACAGCGAGAAGCTGAAAACCTTCTTTGGTGTTGTCTAATTTGCATAAATGAGTGCATAGGCATGTACACACTAGTCTGGTACTGCACATACATACTCACTGATGTGTATGACTTTATATTCTGGGTCACAACGATGTCTTGATTTTCATACTTAAAGCTTGCTTTAAACAAAGAGGAGTGCCAAATACTATCAGTTAAATTAGGAAGGACAGTTTCAGGGAAATTGATTTCTGTAGGCCGAATTCCCTGAAATCACTCAAAGTCCTTGTTGCTGTTCAGATGCCCCATTAATCTTTATAGAACTCCATTGACGTTGGCTGCAGCTGCCTTCCCGTACAGTGCTCAGGGCAGATGTGAACAGTGCACTGTGGCCCGGGGTTTCAGGTCTAATTCAACAGACTCACATTAGGCCTTTAAACTAGGCTGAAAATGGTATCAAAGGGATTTATAAAGACAGGGGTGTAAATTTTATAACATGGTGCTCACCCTTTCCTTGGTGGAGCTGAACCGGGAGATGCTTGTTTCTTGAATTGTTTCCCATGTCATCTTATGTGGCCAGAATTGTAATAAGCTCACAGCTTGGGGAGTGTTTCTCATCCACTTCCGCCTCCTCTGCTGGGCGTTTGCAAGTTTGTGAAACAGCGAAGACAGCAGTTTGAGGGAGACAAAACCAAGAGATTAGGTCCAAATCTGCATACTCCATCCGTGATGAGACAAAGTCTGGATGGAGACAAAACAGATCACGCAAAGATGTTAGGAAGATTCAGTATGATGGATGCTGATGATCCCAAGCCCAGGCATAACTGTGTAGGGTCCGCGGAGCTCCAATTTCATGACTCTATGAGAGTCACTCTTCCCGAAAGAAAAAAAAAAAAAAAAAACTGTCCTGGATTTCCAGATATTCTAGCCAATATCTGTAGCTCTTTAACAAATGATAATAGAAAAGGCCAAGAATATTTAAGAGGAAGTAGATTTGGAAATGTAGACTTATTCCTGGAAAAAACAAAGTTTGTGCTTTTCCTCCTTTATCTCTCGTAAACTCTCGTCCACATTGTGGGTCTGTATTTCTCAGACTTAGGACTCAGAGGAAAGACATTAGCAATCTGTATGTGAATATATGACATTCAGACAGACTGTGCCCACATATTCTAATTAGTATGTACAATTAGATGGTGGTGTTCAAAAATATTGGAAATTTATTAAAAGCATGAGCAATTTATTGTTAGCATTTAAAAAAGTGAGGCAGAAGTATTGACTGGAGTAGGGGACGAGAGAAGACCACAGTGACTTTATGGATGGCATTATTCTATGGTTAGCAAAATCAGGAGACGTATGTTAAATCTTGAGATACAACCCTGTTCCCCAAAGCAGCGTCCGCTTTCATGTGAAAATGAAAGAAATTAAATATAGACAGACAGATAAAGAGGATTTATACTATTTTCAAGGTAATTTATTTCCAGTGCTTACTTTCTTGGCTTTATTTTCTGCATTAAACTCTATAAAACCTCTCTTGATTAAGTTCCCTCAAGCACGGCTGCGTGAGGCAGTCCAAAACATACATGAGTTTGGTCATAAAGTGCGTTTTACACCTCTTGTCAAAACAAAACCAAAAATCAGGAGAATATCTGGAATCTCATAAAACAGAGTTGAAGAGGGAGCGAGATGCATTAAAATCTCTAATATCTGACATTCACAGAGTGACATGAGGGTAGTTCAGACACTTCTGCTGGAATCAACCTGAGGAGAATATTCTTTTTTGCTTTCAGAGTTGCATACACACAGGCTTCCTTTGTCGTTCTTCCTCTGGGTATTCTGCTAAAATTGATAGAAAAAAAGAGTGACATGTTCAAGTTGATGCACCATTTCACAAAGAGAGAGAGAGAGAGAGAGAGAGAGAGAGAGAGAGAGAAGAAAAAGAAAAGAAAAACTGGTTTGTGAATTACCCGGGACTGCAGTTTTAAATAAATGTTGGCTAAAAGAAAATTAGAATGCACTCTCACATTCAAAAATTTGGAATTTGAAATGTCCTTGTACTTTTAGGCAGTGTGTGTATGTGTGTGTGTGTGTGTGTGTGTGTGTGTGTGTGTATGTGTGTATTCATGTGTTTGAATCTAAATTCCTTTTCCATGGCATGCATGAGGAGGTCAGACCTTGGGTCTCAGTTCTCACCCTCCAACTTGTTGAATACAAGGTCTTTGTTTATTCATGCTTATAGCATCATTGACTGGCCTGTGAGCTTCTGGGATTATTTTGTCTTTGCCGCCCATTCCCCTGTTGGAGTCCTAAGATTACAGACGCTTATTGTAGCCTCCTGCTTTTGTGTTGCTTCTGGGAATCTGAACTGAGATCCTCATGTTTATGCAGCAAGTACTTTTCCCCATTAATCTCTCTTCCCAGCCCAGACAAGTGTTCTATAAACAAGTTGACATTGATCGTATAGGTCCTCTATTAGTTCTGATCCATGATTTTGCTGGAGTGTATATGATGCAATAGGTACAGTGCAGATGTGACCACAGATAACACTTTTAGAGGCTTAAAGAATGTTTCCTATGTTATAAGCATCAATATCTGTAATAATTAGGGATTGTATGCTTGAGTAATTACCAAGTTCATATGTTAATCCTTAAGATGCCAATGTGATATCATTTGGAGGTATGTATTTGGGGAGCTACTTAGGTCATAAAGAAAGAGGCTGTTTTTTGGATTCATTGCCTCATTTGGAGATGAAAAGAACACAGTTCTCTGCCATTTGGATATATATATATATATATATATATATATATATATATATATATAATATATATTTTCAGGGGAAAGTTACAGGGAAGGAGGAAAATTTTGTGAGTCCCAACCCTAATCAAAGAACCACAGGCAACTAACGAGTGCTGGGAGAAGGGGAATTAACCTCTCCCTGAAAGAAACTCCTTTATTGTTTGTACAAAGACTTGTCAGGCTTGAAGCCATATATACACCACCAACAAAAATAGACTCAGAAGGATATATGTGCATAGCACATATGTATGTAACAACAATAATCAAAGAAAAAGAGATCATCAACTAAAGTGGTTTCATGGGAAGAGTTAAGTGGACGGTAGCCAGGAAGGGTTGGAGGAAAGAGGGAGGAAAAGGAAGGGGAAATGATATAATTCTATTTCAATTAAGACCATATTTTAAAAATACAACCTGGCCCTGATAGTATGTTGATCTTAAACTTCCAGTGTCTAGAATTTAGAGAAATTAATACTTATTGACTAAACCACCAAAGCAGAAGATAATCTCATCTTGTAGCCAAAAGTAAGATGGCAAACTTAGATGACACATGAATTTTCCCATGTGCTTTCCAATATACACAATAATTATTTTTGTGTTATTTTAATTATAATGATAACTCACGGGGTCAAGATTGCTTGTGGTGATATCTTTATGTTACTAGTTATTGAAAAATAAAGGAGATTGGGTGGCACTGTATGATTCATATGAAGCCAAATATCTGATGAATTTCATAGCTGGAAAAAGACAATTCTAAGTAAGCTGTGGTGGTGTTTTCCTATAAGATCTGGTGCTGTGGGATGTCTTCCTTTATGCTGTGAATATATGTTGCTCTGATTGGTTGATAAATAAAGCTGTATTGGCCTATGGCACGGCAGCTTAGAGGCAGGCGGGAAATACAAGCAGATAGACAGGAAGATGAAAGGAGAAGGGAAGCAAAGAGACATGAGCCAGCCACCCAAGGAACAATATGTAATGGAATGCAGGTAAAGCCACGGAACATGTGGCAATGCATAGATGAGTAGAAATGGGTTAACTTAAGATATAAGAGCTAGCTAGCAAGGAGCAATATGTAATGGAATGCAGGTAAAGCCATGGAACATGTGGCAATGCATAGATGAATAGAAATGGGTTAACTTAAGATATAAGAGCTAGCTACCAAGAAGCCTGCCATAGACTATACAGTTTGTAAATAACATAATCCTCTGTGTGTTTACTGGGGGTCTGAGCAGCTGTGGGACTATGCGGGACACAGGAAAACCTTGGACTACAATCTGGACTCAAGTGAGATAACCTGAGTTACGCATAAAGTGTAAGGAAGACTGGTGCTACATATGAATCTTGAATCCTGTCTCATTAATGCTTTCCCAAAACTAATCATTCTGCATGGGGCTAGGCTATTGTGCTTTAAATTATTTCACCTTTCCCCATTGCTTAAACCACACATTTCCTTGCCTGTTGTTACAGTCTTTGTCACTGAGAAATTTTTCATTAAAATTTAAAACAATACATTGATCTGGGGATGGGGAGATGCCAAAGTAGGTAAAGTGTCTTCTGTGAAAGCATGGAGAGTTGAGGGCAGATCTACAACACCTGTGTGGGGCAGAATAGCACACCACAGCTGTTGTTCTAGTGCTCAGGAGGCAGATGGAAGGATCATTTGGTCCTCCTGGATGGCTGGTCATGAAAAATTTAGTGAGCTCCAGGTTCAGTGAGAGACCTGGTATTATGTAACAAGTGAGTGGTTACTCAGTTTGACACCTGACATTGGCATCTCACCCCCAAAATCACTTGCACACATATGTATGTGCACATACCCAAATAAGAATGTGTACTCATGAATATACCACACAAACACACACACACTCACACACACATATGCTTAGGCAGAAATACATTTATCTAATGCTGGTCTATATAGCCTTAACACACATATATATCAAACTTTCCTGTGGTCCTCTATGTAAAAGAACACAGGTAAACTTCTTCCTAGTTTTGAGTAGGAGGAGACTTACTACAGCATAGTTTCTTTACTTAACCTAGATCCATCACACCTTCCCATACTGTGATAGTTTGAAAACTTTCATTCTGTTCTTGAACCCTAGAAACTGTATTTGATAAGAGCAGAGGAGAACTAAAAATTTCAGAATAGCTACCTAGAAGCTATTCTCAATACAAAAAAGAATATAGGTATTGCATACTTCACAATTTTCTTCCTAGCACTAATGTTGCTTCAAACATAAAATAAAAAAAAAACCAACAATGAGACAATGATCATTATTTAATGAGTAAAATAAGTGGTTCACTGAAGGTCAGATGGAATATTTTTAGCCTTTATAATAAACAAATTGAATCACTGCTTGATTCCTGTGGTCAAATGATGTACACAAATACAAAAAATAATTGATCATGACAGATTATTTGAACTCTGCCAGTTAGCAACTACATGATTTGTTCTAACTTCATAAAAGCATGCTGCTACAGAAGCACACTAACAAACTCCTGCACAGAGGCTGAGAAAGCAGCAGGCTCAATTACAAGGAGGGACATTCCTAAAACCTAGTCTATGTGGTGATGAAAGTTGGATGGCCTGGTTACACACTACAGTTTGGGAATAAGAATGTGCTGGAGGGACTGGAAGATGGGTCAGTGTCTAAGAGTACTTAATGCTCTTGCCGAGGACACAGGTTTGGTTCTTAAAACTCACATGGGGCCTCACAATCCTGTCTCACTCCAGTACAAAGGTTCTGATGTCCTCTTCTGGCCTCTGAAGTCACCTGCACCCAAGTGGTACACATAAACTCATGTTGGCATACACACACACACACACAATTTTTTTTTTAGAATCTACTTGATTATTTAGTTATAGTTTTGAAAATATTTTTAAGTCTTCAGATAGATGCTAAATCCATGCAGAATAATAGTCACAAAGAATGGATTGCTCTATGTTGTGGATTTTCTCCAGCATCCCTCATAACTTTCTGCACAAAGCAGAAACTGAACCCTATAATTCTTCAGCAACACAGAAGATTTGAATTTATCTAGTGGTATTTTCTGTCTCTCTTTC
Source organism: Peromyscus eremicus (assembly GCF_949786415.1). Classification (NCBI taxonomy): domain Eukaryota; kingdom Metazoa; phylum Chordata; class Mammalia; order Rodentia; family Cricetidae; genus Peromyscus; species Peromyscus eremicus. Next base: position 7,906,349 of record NC_081435.1, read on the forward strand.
CACAAGTCCATTCTTACTCCATTTAAATTTTACCTACATAGAGCAGCTTTGAATCCATACTTACATTCTTCCTTACAAATTTTTTTTATGATCTCTCCTTTGTCCCTACTCCACATAGAAATATATATTCTCTTTACATTGTGATTGTTTACCTTATATATGTTTTTGATGAAGGGGCATAGTTACAGCCTCTTGCATATTTCATTAGGTTTTTATGTACTGTCCTTTACTCTACCACAAACTAAAAATTAAAACAATGTATTTGTACATGAATCTTAAGAGTGTAGCTCAAATCTTGATACTAAGGAAGTATTTAACGACTATTTGTTCAAAAATACCTAACGTTAGATTTCCCTATAATGAGATACTGGGACTCACATTCTTCCGCCATGATTTATTAAGGTGATGTTCTTAGGAGAGGACTATAAGAAAACGAGGGAAGCAGAAGAAGAGGCAGAGAGAAAACCAAAGCAAATAGGTGGTTTCAACCAAGATTTAACCTCAGCATGGTTCATCAGCTAGGGGGCATGGGAGACCTATCAGAGGTGTTTGCTCTTGAGGAAAGTGCACTGTTCCTTATCACTTTCAACTATCCGTTGTAGTCTTCTAGAAGAGCTCAAAAAAGCACACAGTCTTGGGAGAGGTGAGCCACAATCATTCACAGGAACTCTGGGGATGGGTATGCTGTGCAGGAAAGGGACATGGGGAAAAAGAGAGAGAGAGAGAGAGAGAGAGAGAGAGAGAGAGAGAGAGAGAGAGAGAGAGAGAGAGAGAGAGAGAGAGAGATTTCCTGAAAAGATAATGGTTGATTTTAAGATTTTTCTTATAGACATGTAACATATTTCTATGAAAATCCAGCTAACAGGCATCTTCAAAGTTCTAAAAGTAAAATTTCTACATCAACTACTTATTCCTTTTCCAAAAATAAACAGGATATGACAAGATAGATGATTCTGTGCCCAATACAGATCCATGCTTCAAGAATTATGGGTAATGATTCATGTGAAGTAGTGATGAATGTAGACTACCAGAAAGAATTCATATCTAGGATGTAGATACCCCATTAAATTTGACTTTAATTGTTGTAATTTCAGATTTCTTCTTTGTTTTATAACTGATAAATGGCAATATTAAGGTCTATATGATCTACTTTACATTATTCTGATAGTAGCAGTGCTGTGAACTCAGTTCCGTATATGTAGGTTGATGTTTACAAACTTTACAATGTGCTTACTGTAGGGTCCGTATGCTGTCCCCACTGCCATTTCATTTCACTTATCTACCATGTTCAAAACCAAACTAAGTCTTGGCAGAACACTCCCCCAATCCTCTTTGGAAAAAGATCCTGACTCTGATAGTTTAGGATTGCTTCTGAAACCCACATGAACTAAAGAAGCTAAGCCAATTTCTCAAGTTCAGCTTTAAGGTCACCCCTAGCCACTTCCCATAAAAATCCTCCTTCTCTTTCTTCAGTTTATTTTCTTCAGGGTACTAATCACTATGTAAAATTTTCTAGGTTTATTACTAGTTTGTTTTTACTGTCTGCTTCTCTACCTAAGTAAAATCTAACGTCTTTAGGGATAGCTGCTTTCTTGTTGCTCAATGAAGAATTCTTCGCATAAGCTCTTTCTGGAGCACTGTTGGTGTTAACTAAGGGGGAAAAACTAGGTAATTCCTATTCTACATAATCAAAATATTATATTAGTTTGACTTATGAACTACGTTAGGTGCATTTATCTTTAGAAGAAATCAAATACGACTTTGGCTACAGTTGTCCCATGACCTATGTGAGCCAAAGTCAGACATGCCACTTAGTATGAATATTCACTTAACCATAAATCATGTGGAATTTTGACATACTGTTTTCAGATTCCAAATTCAAGCAAAGTTCCTGAAGTCCTATGTACTTTGACATCTCATATTGTTAATGGTTGCACTCAAAAGCAGGACATAGAGCTGTCACATAGCTCTTGAACTAGCATGATACCCAAAGAAAGAAAGACATCTTGTCAATATATAGTGTTTCTATGTCTATTTTTCCTAGTCTTTCTCCCTTCGTTTGCTGATTGGCCTCTGGACAGCTTTTCTGCTGGTGTCTTTAGATATACTTAAATTGGAATTCATATTTTTCAAAAGTTTGACATCTTTCAAAATTTTGTACTCTTTAGGTGCCAGATTATGGTTGTAGTTAAATAAGAAAGGTAAGCTAAATCCATCTCTATTGGTTGACATAATAATTCCCAGATTATGCTACTAGCTGTCTAAAAAAAATGAACTTTTAGTAATTTAATATCCATAAGAAGAACAAAGAAAAAAGAAGGTTGACATTTCATACAGTCACATAGATGCATTCCTGGATATCTGAGATATTTGTTGTTGTTGACTTATATCCACAGCTGATTTGGTCCTCCACAGCTGTGAATATGTGATTACTGGCAGTCTGACCAGATATCTACCTCTTTCCTCTTCCTACCAAATGCAGAATAATCCTTGAAAGCAGAAGAATTTTTTCCTTAGGTTTTGTGCTAAATGTATGCATTTATTGTCATTCAGTATCAAGAGTTATATCCTCATTATGCATTTTAATGATTTTGTTTTGGATGCTTGTAGAAAAGTCTGGCATAATGAAACATAGTATAAACTAGATCAATTTAATTCTGTGTATTTCCAGATAGTTCACAAAATGCTTAAATGTATCTTCAATGATTTAATGATTACATATTGAGTTACCTTTATTTTGAGATTCCCATCTAACTTTTAAATATCTATGCTGAATAGCTAGACTCAAGTTCATTTAAAACATGGCATGTCTACTCATTACAAGGTGATAGATGAGTAACATAATGGAAATGTAATGGGATTTGTATCATCTGAGTTAGAAAGTTGTTTCTTCTCATTTGCTAAATTACTCAATGGTGATTTAATACGTAAGTAAGGAAGAGCAACACTAAAATCAAATGGAGGTCTGAGTGTTCTAAGTAAATAAGCTGAGAAATTTTCAGAGAAAATTCTACATGCTTTAGAGTTTGTAAATAAAAATACCTGATTTCAAAATAAATGTTTTATATTAGAAAGCAATGAAATATCTCAGAACTGTTCTGAAATCCTTATCACATTTCCAAATTAAATAAAACCTTTCAGGCTAGGTTTATAGTACCAGTTACCCTTAGTAACTGAATTTGCTTGCAAAAATAAGCAAATAATGAGTTTATGATGCTTAATCTGTCTTCACCACGCAGGTTAGCTTCAAAATTTCAAGTCTGTCTTGATCATTTGTTCCCGAAACACTCTTCTTACTGGAAAGTAGACTCATATTTATGTTGACATTGACTTTCTCCAATTATGATTGCTAAGAGCAATCTACAAAGAAAGAAAGGGTTTGAAGCAATATAACTCTGGGCTTCCCTGGGCATTGTTTAAAGTCACAGATTCTGGATTTTAGGATTTTAGGATTTTTAAGTATTTCATTTTTACCTTTACTTGAGCTTCTTGTACTTTGTTAGTCACTAAGTGGTTAACATCTGTGCCACCCCCCAAGTACACAAAATACTGAGGCGTGTATGATGTTCTGTGGTGTAAATGTTTATGAAGGTATTTGTAAATCCTTTAAAAGATACATTTCAACTTTACAAAAGAATCTTATGAAGCAATTTCTTTATAAAATTTCAAAAAATATGTGATCGATCAACCTCATGGATAGTCTTCAAATTTGTTGTTTGCATTAAATGGTGTTATGTTGGTTCAGTTAAACTCAAATAAATTTGACTTAATCCTTTCTCTCCCCCTGAGTCATGAAGTTTTGCTGAAGGCACTTGCAGACATGGTGATGTGTGTATTAGCTTGTAACTTAACATGGTTGCTCTTCACTATAGTCTCCAAATCTGATTCCAAAAGCTGATGATATCTAGCAGTCACAGAACGCTAACTGACTAGAGCAGGTCCATCTAAGGCCATTGCCAATTCCAGCCAGTCAGGATACAAAGATATGTCACATTCTCTTGATTTTATTCAGATGGCATAAAAACAATCTGGGTACGGGAGGAGAATGACCTATCTTAGATCTGGGATACTACTCAACTGTAGAATATTCATGTAAACATTGTAAAAATTAAACTTTTGTCAATTTTTATGTCTTTGTTTACATTATTTTGCAATTCAGAATAGGCTTTAGAAATGCATATTACTGTTATTAATTCAATTTTCTTTCATTCATCAAACAGTACTTCACCCCTTTCTTTGTTGGGAGCACAAAGGTCATTTTGTTCATAGAACACCATGGAAACCAGGAATGTTAAACATGCAGGGGCTTCTTTTCAATAGAGGGGATAAAATATTTGTTTTCTTCCCAGAAGGCTGGTGATGGATTTTGTTAAGGGTCTGGTGACCTTTTTTGCTATCTGTGGCAGCCGACCTCACTCACCTTTGCTATAGAGGGAGACCTCACCTAAACCTCCAGAATGTTTATCTGATACTCTCCCTCCTAGCCCTCAGTTAAGAGAACCCATCCTTGAGTGGGGTATCACATGTATTTTATAGCCTACTGACCAATATGCTAGCTCAGTCAGAGACCACACCAGATCCTAGACCCTTTAGCTATAGAATCCACCTTCATAGTCATTTGTACTTTGTAAAAAAGTTTCTAAGTAATCACACCTTAATCTTTATTGCTCATCTGGAACTGGAATGATTATTGCCTGGAAACCTTTTCCCAAAATTGTGCTGTGTTTTAAATATGCTAACAATGATCCACCCGGCAACCTGGAGTCAATTTCTGGAAGTCTGATCCAGGTTGATGAAGCCAATCTGAACTGAGTTTTCATTCTCATCTCTTCATGGGTTTGCTTCCACATCTGAAAACTTTCAGGACCCCCTTCAGTTCTTCATATGAAATATAGATACAAACATCTAAGAAGAAACAAATGGACAAAGGTCAAAATCCAATAGATGCTGGTCAGGGCCACTTGATGTTTAACGTGAACTATGATCTTCCTACCCAGCACATTTCCTTCTTTAACTCCCACGCAACCCTGACAGTTCTCAGAGAAATAATTCTTCCCTCTCAGACTATTTTTCAAGCACTCAACTATTTTATGAGATTCTATTTTTCTCTTCTTTACAAATGCACCAGAGCTTTTATTTATATATTTCACAGACAAGACAAAAATAAAGGCATTTTCCTCAATACTCAACATCTTGGGGAGTGGCTGCCAGTGTTTTCATTGTATACTGTTCATTTATGATCAAAGATATCACAAAATTTGCACTGTAGAGTCTACTTGTTGGCCATCTTCCTATCATATGGCAATCAACAAACACATTTCGACTTGTGATGGCATTTATTATCACAATTCTGTGTGTTGCTGCTGTGACTAAGCCACCTTTGAAGGAAGCCTGATCATTCTTTTGTCAGTCTCTGGAGTCTTCTGTTGTTTTCTTTTGCTTCATTTTGCCTGGTACATATTGAGCTCTTGTTATCTGCCTGGAATTTTTATTTGATTTTATTTTATTCTCTTTTGACTATTAGTTCATTTTTCTTTGTTGTGCATTTTGCTTGGGAAAATGAATTGTGGGTGTCTGCCATTTCATTATCATATGTGGTTCCTCGTCTATCATTTTCTGTGACCCCTTGCATTTTGAAAAAATCTGTTTAAACCATGTTTTCTACATCACAGATTTTTTTTATCATGATTGAATGCTTTATTACTATTCAAATATAATTTAAAATTGTATTTCTTTCTTGGACTTTCCTAATTGCTTTATTGTCACATCAAAGCATTTTAATCTTTGGCTCATGATACTGAGATTTCCTTGGAGCAAATGTGGATTCTGTCTCTTTCTTTCTTGTGATTGTTTACTATATTTATATACAACAAACATGTTTTTAATCTGTTTAAGTTCTTTATAGTTTTAAAAAATAGTGTAGAATAATTTCTGTAGTTTGCTATCACAGTTTCCCCTAAGTTCTACAAATACACAATCTTTATATCTGCTCTCTCCGCCTGTATTCTATTTAAGAAGCCTTGGGTTAAAGTGATCCATAAAGAAAGGGCCATGGGTCTGAAATTCACTACTGTCCCAGGATGATAAAGCTTCCACTGTTCAGTTTCTCCTTTTTGTTCATTAGAACTAAATTCAGTCCTTGCCAGCATCATTTCTCTGTTTCCTAGTTTCCCCTCTATACGTTGTGACTTTTCCCCCATTACTGTTGGCAAGATTGCAGGAGGAGGCAATACTATGTTAAAGAAGAATACTAAGGCCCATCAAGTCAGAAAAATGCCCCTTGTGAAAACCCATTTCAGTAGGAAAAGCTCTTACAGGTGATCTCCCAATCCCCCAGAGAGAGGTTTGTTTGGGTGCTACTAAATCTCAGGATAATATGTGTGAAAAAAGAGTTATACATTTCATGTTTACATTGTTTTTTTTTAAAGCAATGGTTTTTGAAAAATAAGTATGTGTCCAATAAAAGGAAATCACACAATTGGACTATATTTTACATCCTATATTAAAACTGTTCCATGCTCTTTACTTTTCTTCTTTATAGATGTGAAGATAAATTAATATACTAATATAATACACTAGCATAGATGGATACAAATCTATAAAACACATGTAAGAAACAGAGGTGTATATATTATGCAACTTTTTCATTACTTCATTGTCTATATTTCTTATAAATAGTGTAAAATTATATACTTGTTTAAAATATTGTTTATGACAAATGAAATAGAAGGCCATGAGTTGAAAGAGAACAAGGGTGATATAATGGAGGGTTGGATGGAGGAAAAGTGTTGTAATTATTTTCTAATCTCAAAAAAAGAACAAATATAGGATTGTGGGGTGACAGTTCTGGGCTACTGTGCCAAAGGGAGAATTATTCTGTGCAGTTTGGGAATGTTTATGTACATAGAGGTAGAACATAAAAACAGTATTTGAAAACCATCTTAAAACATATCAGTAAGTAGAGATAATGCTTATACTTGTTTAGGTACTTATATTTTACTTGTAATATTCTTTGACTAAATTACCAAGGCAGCTCTGTGAATGATTCATTATTATCCTTTTACAACTGGGAACTGGAAGTCAGCATCCAATGGAGAGGATTCCAAGGAGAATGCATGTGTTGTAATTCTCAGCTGGTGTTGCTCTTAAACGACAACATGGCTGCTCTCTTTTCTATGCAGAGGAAGAAATAACAGCTGATGGTGATCCACTCCAACATTTTTCTACTTCGGTTTTTTTATGTGTGAAATAGCAGCAATTGCAGAATCATTAGATCAACTTCAGGTCACTGGAATTTTGTGATTCTGCTTTCTCTTGCTTATAACACCAACATGCTTCAAGCTTAGTGCAGACAAAGCACAACTGCTTGGTTTTGTTTTGTTCCTGCCTTTCCTGTTTTGTCTCTGTTTAGAGAGGTGTGGCTGAATGCCACCTTGAAGAACCAAGGAAAGGAAATGCACACAGTACACACACTGACAAGCTACAGAGTCTAAGTACTTGAAGAGACAAATGTGCTCAGCTTTACTGTTTTCTTTTGTGTTTTAATGAAATTTTTATACTTCAACTATTCAGAGAGAGTTGGTGAGTTTTGTTTGTTTAGTTTAGTTTTTTTTTTTACTTTCTAGATAATAGTTGAATTTCAGCGTTTAGAAATTATTGTAAAGAATATGTATAGGGTGTTGTACAAACCTGAGCCTAAATTTACTTGTAATGGAAACTTCAGTGTCTCCTCCCTCTCCTGTCTCCAGCCACAGACATATATCATAGTTCCCCCTGCCCCTGTCCTTAATAAATAATAACATCAGGGTAGTCAGTCTACTGGGGAACACTAAAAGTCACAACCCCTTTACCCTACAGGAATCATCTCCTTTGTTTTCCTGCTCCCTAAGTCAGGGAAGAAAAGAAAGCCCTGGGGATCGACAGACTTCTGACAAAGAAAAGCACAGAGGTGCCAAAGAGACAGCAACACACATGCAGTCATGTCCCATCTGAAGGAAAGGGACAGACGGGCAAGAAGGTAGAGTTGTTTGTCAGTTTGCAAATATTCAAGACTAGGATACATGTGCTAAAAACTGTCCAAACCTCATTATTATAGTCTGTACTGCCGTATAGCTGGTTTTTATTAAAATAGAAGAAAAGGCATTTTAGAATAGAAGCAGGGAGGGAGGGGGAGGCACAGAGAGGCAGAGGGTGGAGGGATTTTCCTGTGGACAGTACCAATAAAACTGCATACAGCTACTTTCTAGCTTCATTTCCGATTCTTAGGCTGAATAAGAGCTGTCACCTCCTCCTGTTTTTTCTGGATGAAGAAAACTTATTAAATGAATGTATAGTAACTCATTAGGGTTTCAACTAACCACATGTCCCTTCCTTTTTTTCTCACCAACTCCGTAAATGACTTGTGCTTTGTCACAGTTTTAAGACCAACCGTTTGGTATTTGTATTATTTATCAAACTGATCTACTAATGAAAATGATGACAAGGACCAAGAAAAATAATTACTTAAGGGTAAGACTTGAAAGATTTTTCTTACTTATCACTGTAAATGGACATTTTGAATTTGGAATTTTCTTACTTCATTTAATACATTTGTATTACAACCCTCTAGTTACAGTAAAATGTCTGGGGAAGGAGATGTCTTTGACATTCCCAGATCTTGACAGCTAGTACTCAATACATATTTATAAATGAAAAAAAATACAAATTTTAGGGTAGTTTTAAATATTCATGGTTTGTTTATTATTTTATTTTATTTTTTTGCACCAGGAAGGGAACTCTACTAGGTCTGTAATAAGAAAACATTTTTTTAAAATTATAACCTAACTTTATAAATATCCACTCCTGAGTGATTTTAGCATGCTCAATATAAAAGTACTATTCACATTAGATTTGACAGATAAGTGGGAAAAATTTTAATCCATTTACACTTGAGCCCAAATTTTTTAATTGCTTTAAAAAATTACAGTGAATTTCAAATATCTGAAGGAAGGAAATGTTAAGGGCATGAGGGATTGGTATTCTACCAGGAAGGACTTGCGTGCCTGTGGAGACTGTGATATCATCAAAATATGATGACACCACACGGTAGGTGGACCTCCCTACTTTCTTCTTATTTCTAAGTATGGATTTTCTGCTTGTGGATGATTATTTTTTCAGCTAGCTGGAAGCCTTTTTGCTTTATGATTGTTTTCTTAAGGCATATGCTAAGTACATAGCAAATATTCTTTGAATGAATGCATAAATGAAGGATTCAAGAGAAAATTCAAGATTCATTTCATTCCTAAACTTTGTGACAACATGGTTAAAGACATATATTTAAAATGCCTCAATGTTATTTTCTTGGAATAGAGAATAATTTTTTTTCAAGATAGTGTTTCTCTGTGTAGTTTTGGTGCCTGTCCTGGATCTCACTCTGTAGACCAGGCTGGCCTTGAACTCACAGAGATCTGCCTGGCTCTGCCTCCCAAGTGCTGGAATTAAAGGCATGTGCCATCACCACCCGGCAATATTTACTATTAAAGCATTATCATAGGCCCTCAAATATATGTGTGTGGATGACTATATAGCTGAATTTTGAAAAAAGTGATACCTAGGCAATTCTGATATTGCTCTCCCTTTGTAAAATGCACCGATCTTATAAGATATGAATATGTTTACTTATTTAAAAATCATAGCTGTGTTCTATTAATGTACACATGAATGTACCCAAGACTAGAAACATTACATACGAGTAAAGATATATTAAACAACATTCAATGATGTTTCTATGATCTCTTTATTATTGTTAAGTTTGTTTATACTTGAGATACCATTAATTATGGTGACTCTTAGTGCCTACAATACTACTTGATCTGTATCATTTTCCTATAAAATATTACTATAAATTTTGCAGTATAGGTAGTCAAATTTTCTGTGTGTAAGTGAACTTAACTCATTTGGTTTCCATGTATTTTAGAGCTGAGAAATATAGTCCTGCAAAGACACTGAAATCCCAATAGAAGAGTCGGTCCCCAGCTACACTTGTCAAATCATTATGCTTATTTTAAAATTTCATCAATCTGAGTAATTACACAGAGGATTTTGTTGAAATTCATTCTGTCAATTTCTTGCCTTCCTAATTTCAGTCACTTGTTCTCTCAAACAGCTGGGAAGGGGTTAAGTGGTTATATTTGTTAGCAGACACTTGTAAAAATCCACAGAGACTCCTCATTGGGAAGATTCAAACAAAATTTAAAATCTGTTTCTTGGTAGCTTTGTCTTTAAACAAATGCAGCTGACACTCTTAGGCAAACGATCAGACAATAATCTAACTAGGAAATATCTGAGAACAATTGCTTTCACTGTGCACCACAGAGGTAACTTTTGAGCAACCACTGCTCTTTCATACTGTAAGGCATACCTACCTTGAAAGGTTATAATATAGTTTGAATTGGAAATGTACCTACCCCACAGGTTTGTGGATTTGAACACTTGCTTCGCTTATGTTAACACTCCTCTGGGAGATTGTCAAACCTTGGAGACATGAAAACTGGCTAAGTGCAGGGACTTGTTGGGGGCGGGTATTTGAAGGATACCCATTTAAGGTTCTGTCTTGAGCTCTTGTCTTTCTGGTCCTTGTGAACAATCTGCCACTGCATGCTATGGACAGAGGCAATCCAGCTACCATCGTTTCTTGGCATCTATGTACTGATATTCCGTAAAACTATAAGTGAAATTAAAGTTCTCTCAAATGGCTGTTACGAGTTATCCTGTTACAGCAATTTAACAGATTCTGTTAATTTTCCTTTAAAATGTCTCCTTTTCAGGCACTTTGCTATTCATTAGTTTTCCATCTTTGTATCTTATTACAAAGAGTAATGATACCAACATTTGAGCTGGTGATGATAAAGTCATGTAAGTTGAATATGTGGTTTGTATCTAGAATGTTCCCACAAAGCCCCATGTTATAAAGGTTTGATCTTCAGCTTGACAATATTTAGAAGTAGCTCAAGATTTAAGTTATGAGATCACTTTAGTCTTTTGGGATCATGCTATGAGGTGAGAAGTGCCACTCAGCTATACACCCTCACCATAGGCGCAAACCAAAGGGACCAACCAGTCATAGCCGAGACCTTTAAAACAGAATCCAATGGTCTTTCTGCAAAATGATTTCCAGACATTTATTACAATGAAGAAAGACAATTGACACAGGTTACATTTAGAAGCTGCTATATGCCCTACGTACTACTAGATAACAGATTATAGGGTGAGCTGGGAATGTGAAAGGGACTTTATAGGGAGTGATCCAGATAGGTCATCGAAGCCAATATTATAATTAAATTACAGTGAAGAATTCTGTCTTCACAGTTAATAAGATGGAGAAATGAAATATCTAACACTTAATTCTCATTACCCAAAACAGTAATTTGCACTCCATTCTGTAAGAACAACTGACTTTGGAGACAACCCTCTGGGCTCAAAAGATAAAGTCACCATTGACCTCTACTAAATATATGAATCTGAATATTTTAGAGCCTTTCTATTCTTCATGTAGTATATCCAGTTTTAAAAATTAAAGGCTTGGGAGTTTTAAATGTCTTCTAGATAATCATCCTTTATGTAAGCAAAATGGAAAAAGAAAATCAACCCATGTTTTCAGGTTGAGAAAAGACTCATCTGTAGCTGCTAAACATCTTCATTAGTTTCAGGGACCTTGTTTAGTTCTTTGTAATTTTTAAAACTAAAACAGCTTCAAAGATTATTCTTGATGGGAATTAGGTATTGATATGCCATGATGTCAGTGCTTGCATCCTCTGCTTCCTGGAGTATTTTTTCTTCACATCTATGGCTACTCCCCTCTTTATTTTATTAAGGATTAAAAATAATCATTAATTTGAACATAATGTTACAAGCCCATGATCCCAATACCAGGGAGGCTAAGTCAGAGGGATCACTAGTTCTATTCCAGCCTCAGCTATAAGTGAATGTCTTTCTGAATAGTTACCACATAAGACATCAATAGGAATTTCTCAATGTGAGTCACAACTATTTCATCATATTTGACCATAGGCATCAATGGAACGACTATTTTCTTTTGCAGGGCATGGTTTTTTTTTTCTTTCAATGTATCTGTTTCCACTGTTCTAATACAGCAAAACATTTCAAATTGTGACTACCATGACTCCTGCCCCTCCTCCTTTAGAGAGGGAATGAGGAGGTTGTCTAATTTATAAGTGACCTTAAGTCTCCAAACTGTCAACATGATTTGAAGGCTGATGAGTTTTGAGAAATGATGTTAAGTGTACATACAGGAGGGCATGACAAGGAGTTTGTTCACATTTGCCTGCATAGCTTGTATCTTCTATGAGAACAATTTCATGTACAGCTGTGGTTGGGAGCCAAATTAGGGTAGAACCAGAGAAAATATGTGCCATAATTGAAAATGGCAGTTGGGAACTCCTATATATGATCACAACCAAACAAGATATATATAAAACATGCCAGAAGTCAATCAAAATCAAGTGTCCCCTTTACTTGTTTACACAAGAATATGCCTTTGAGAATTAATTAATTAAGACTTCTTGGAGAATTACTTTGGTTTTCAACAGTGTGTGCTTGTGTGTGCATATCTGTGTGCAAGACATGTTTGTGAATTGATAGATAACTTGTTTTTCAAATGTATCTTATGCAAACCAAGCCAAGCAAAACACCTAGGGAATCTTTTTTAATTTAAGAAGACTGTGTACACAAATGAAAGCAGCAAATTACACTTTGATGTGACACTCGACTGCTTTTGTTCTTTCTACTTTTAGGATCCCAGTTTATCTATGTATAACTCTACATTTGCATTGGATTTCCAGACTTAACATTTGAGGGAAATTGACTTCAAAACTGACCACATGATGTAACACTGATAAGCCAGAAAGCCTTCTGGCTTCAAATCTAGATAGAGGATTTTCTCTAGCTTTGTAATTTTTACCTTAACACTTGGATCCATTCTACTCAGAACTTGAAAAAAAAAAAAAAAAAAGAGTGTGGTACCTAAAAAACATCACCTAAGATTGTCACAGTCCTCCCCACGATCCTGTATACATGAAAATGCATACAGACTTTGCATCCACACACATAAACACACAAGCACATGTGCATGAACACATACTAAGTAAAAATAAACAACAATGAACTGAGGGTCACCACTACACTCCAGCAGCTGAGAAATTGCAATAGGTCAAGAGCACATAGCAAATCTGCTTCAATCCAGGGCACCACAGCAGCAGCTAAAACAGGACAGTTTTGGGTGCTGGGCAAACCAATGTCGAAAGGATCCTAACGATGTGGCAGAAATAGCATGAAATACGGAACATGTTAATTTCGGAAATCTACCTTCACCTTACTGATTTTTGTAGCCATTGCTTTCTGCGCCTAGAATGTTCCAGTAAGATCTAAAGCAGGTTCTTTGAAGGCCACGGATGGGTTCAAAAGTACCAGCTAAGGCCTTGTTATAATTAAGTACACAAACCTCATTAAATTGTTGAAATTCTTTCTTGCCTGTTTCTGACTTCTGCTTTAAAAATAAAGTGCTAATTGCTTTTGTACCATGGGCCATGTTTATATAAACCTGAAAATAAAATATGATAAAATACAGAAGAAATAAAGAATTGCTATGCTCAGTAATTTAGGCTTCCAAGGACTTCAACGTTTCAGTGAAGAATACAGAAGTAAAAATTTTTATTCTCCTAAATAATTCTGAAAGGTCTGAGCTTCAAGCACATTTTTTGTCAGGTTTACAGCAAGTGTTTCACTTGACCTTTGAACATTAGGTCACACTAAATCTTTACAGAATTTCCCAACACATTGTAGAAGATACTTCTGAAAATTTGGAAAGAATTTTCCAGTAGATGACAGAAATAATTGTCAAAAGGGCAGACATTAGAAACAGAAAAGTAAGTGCAGAGAAGTATGACAAATACAGCAATTTTTATAACAATGAGTTAAAAAAAAAGCACAACATAATTAAATTTTGTTTAGTTTTCCTTTATAAAGAGTTGTTGATAGGATCCTGCTCTCACTCTTCTGGGTCTAACGTCTTACATCATCAGGGGGCGTGGTCAACTATGTACCCAGAATGGACACGCAATCTCCGCCTTAAAAAGCCCCACACGGATCCCCACCCTCTCTCTTTCTGTTTCCTCTTTGCTCTGCCCCTGCCACCTTTCTGTCTCTCCAGGCCTGGTTTCTTTCTAATAAAGCTCTTTCTGACTCTGCCTTGGCCAACCAACTAGCGCCGTTTTATCCTTTCAGTTGTGTCTGTAAAATCTTAGACAAATGTGTGTTAACAATCATTGCAATCTTTAGTGGCATTTAAATCTTTTATTAACTGAGATACTCAATGTGAGTCTCAAAGCTGATGATCTGATGGGCTTATTGACTTCTTCAATGCTTTAGTTACACTAATCTTGTTCCTGTGGGTTACCTATGACCCAGTCTTTTCAGTGGATCAGACTTATAGTCACCTTGAGAACTGTGGTCACCAGAATGTAAATAAACCTCAATAATAAGAGAACTGTATTTACAATTAGCTGACCATGAAAAGGTGACTTAGTAGTCTCTTTACATGACTGAAAACCATAATAGCGAAAGCTTCCTACCAGGTCTGTGGAGACGGGGGAGCCTGTGTTTCTTAAATGCACCAACAAACAGCCTCCATGCTATTGAACCTCCACCACGTCTATGATCTAGCTCGGTCTTATCTGATGATTCTGTGACCTTTCTGAAGAGGAGTCATTGATACTTTGAGCTTTGAATTCCTATCAGTTCAAGAAGAAGTCTTACACCTGAAGGCTACATGTGTAGAAGTGAGGTAAGTGTCTTGCTAGTCCTGAATTCTCTGATCTAACTATTATTTCCAAATGAAAATTTTCCTTGTGCAATAATAAGATAGTGGATGTGCTCAGTACAAGGAAGAGAACACTCTCCCCAAGTATGTTTTCCTATATACGTGGACCAGTTTAGTGAAGGTGAACTTGGGAAATGCTGCTAGTAAAAAAAAAAACAAAAACAAGTGTATAAATTGTGATTAAATTTAATGAGCCTGCATGGAAGAAAGGTAAAAAAATAAAGGTAAGAAAGGCTTATTGCTTTTTCACAAAAACAGGAGAAAATGCAAATAATACTGAGGTTGTCACTAGGGGATCAGCATAATAAAAATTCAATTCAGAACAAAATTGAAAAAGAATAACTTTAAATTTCTCAGAAAAATTTATATGAAGTATAATGAATTTAAATTCAGTTCTAGTGAAGCACAATTTTTACAGACTCACAGTCCTTTTCATGTGCATCAGTCTCAAAAGATATAGCTCCCTTTAAAAGTGCAATTTAAAAGTTGTTATGGAAAACAGTAGTAGCAAGAAATCACTGAGTGGTTCTTATATCTTATATGTTGTTCTCAGTACTTTATGTGATCTTTCATTTGATGTTTCTGATGGCCATGTAAGGCATTTACTTTTATTCCTATCTTTTTTCACATGGAGAAACTAAGGCATATAATGCCCAAAGAATTGTCCTAGGTTTTCACAGGTCCTAGGAGACAAAACCAGTATTAATCCCAAATCTATCAGATACCAGGACTTGCTGTTTTAACACAACTTATTTTATGTATGTCACTGAAATCCTATCTTAAACTCTTCAGGTATGACTTAAGAATAAACTCATAGAGATTATAAATGCTCAAAATGTAGCTGCGGAACGGTTGATTAAATGGTTGAATGAACAGTGATATTAACTTTAAAGTATGAAACCTTATTCAGTGGTGTACAACAGTACTCATATCAATAATGAAAGTGTTCAAACTGCTTATCATACATTTAATCTCATTTGCTCAGTACCACAACCCTGTGAGGTGGGGATCTGTACTCTCATTCAACTTTATTAATAGAAAACCTGAAGCCCACTGTCACTGCTTTGTCTAAGTCAGTGCAAGGTGAGGTGGCAAAGTTAAACTGGATGCAAGGTTCTCTGGCTGTGCATGCCAGCATCCTCTACTATACACACTGGCATTAGGGATCAATCATACTGAATTCCCTGTGCCCTCTTTTCTGAATTCTTTACTCAGATTTTAGGTGGAAATATTCTTCCCCCCCCCCATGCCCATTCTGTCTAGTCACACTTATTGTATAGTTGGAGTAATTATTGTGAGCCCTCTGCTGCTCAGAAGCCCACAGATGTTCTGGGCTATGTTCATGCCCTATATACAAAGCATGAAAACCAGCTCATTAATATTTCATGGACTCAATCCCGCCAGAATTGATAATGTCACACTAATTTTGGTGTGAAATAATGTAACATACTATGCACAGAGAATAATAAAACTTAATTACGAGAAGGTAAACTTCTCACATTTTAACCTCCGTTCATGAGTACTTAGGTCCCCCTCCTTTTTTTGGCGACACATGAGCTGCCTCATTTCCATAGAAAGCTTCTTCATGTGGAGTGGTGGAGAGAAAAACTAAAATTTCCAATCCCTGTAGCTTAACAGAGGAACTTTGTGCCTCACAAAAGTATACTGAGATCTATTAACCCAGGAAAGATGGCAGGGACTGACAGGGATTCCAGAAGAGGCTCTGTCACCAAGGCTAGGTAGCCCATTAGACGAAGGGTGCACAGATGCACAGATATTTACAATGAATGTCAATGCCCTTCGATCTATAGTTTATTAAGGGGCTGATTTTCAGTGAGCAGACAAAGGCTTGTTCTTCTGAAGGGTATGCAGAAGTCATTCATGCCGTGTCGTATTTCTATCAATGTGATTCCTCTTGTGTAAGCTGAAGGAAGACAGCAGAGAGGATCTCCCTTCAACTCTTCCATCCTTTGTCTCAGGCACCTGCAGGAGTTCCGGCTTTACACTGGATTCTAAACTGCAGTCTTCATCCAAGTTTTTGACGAATATTTTGCATGTCTTTCGTGGAATATTGACGTTGTATCTGACTTTGTATCTGATATAAATCTCTGTATAATTCATTAATCTCTACATTACTTCATAGGTTCTTGTAAGATTGTCTCTCCCAAGCTCACCCACTATTCAGGAAGATCCAGCTCTTGACAAGCAGATGCAGAAGAGAAAGCCTTCTCCACATGGAAAGATGAAAGTATCATATCAAGAGGATATGAAATATACTTAAAAATGCAAGTACCTCAGAAGTGTGGAAACTCTAACATTTGAGCTATTTTATTATATCAATACAATTTTCCTTAGTAGTAGAACATATTTTCCTGATTAATTCTTAGTGAAGTTCAAAACAGTTTTAAAAATAAATGTTAGCGAACTTAAAGGCAAGTGCTGCTGGTTATAAGTAATGTTATATATGAAATTGTCAGAGTGGAAAATATTCCCTGTCCATCCAGCCATATACATTTTGAGAGACAATATTTTCACACAATAATTTCAGAATTTTTATAATAATACACAAATTGATTAATCAAAAGAACATAATCTAGCAGAAAACATAGCACTAGTTGATGTATCACACAAGTTCAAATGTTTTGCTGTGTTTTTCTGCTTGAAACAAACTTTACATACATTTTTAAACTTATTCTGCCTTACATATTCCAGTATCGGTAGCATTTTATTTTTTCAGATATTCACATTCTTATTCTTCCACTTATATTCTCTTATTTATGTAACTCTATTCCATATTTCCAGGAGTGTTCTTGTTTATACCATATATTACCTGATTGCTATTTTCTAATAATTGAAAATTTCCAGGTTATGCCAAATTTCATGCATTTCTTCCTTTTTTTCCTATCTTTCAGTCTAATGTTGAATGAACACATTGAGAAGAATAAGGAAGACTCCCTGCAATAACCACTACTTCAGAGAACCAGAGAACCAGCAGCAGCCGTGAGTCTGACGGAATCACAGAAAAGATTAGATTTCTGCTAACACTACAGGATCTCAAGGCTACTTAGCTTTTGGATTTGTTTTCAAAGCAAATATATTAGATCCAACAGCACACCATAAGGGTTCCCCAATTGTGACCATTAATTTAGTAATTATTTCATGGCTTTAATTGTTTCATAAGAATCCATTCTACTCTCTGATCCCCATGACCTTGTAAATATCTGGGGGCCATCTGGGTCTGACTTTTCTGTGGATCTTGAAACCCCCCAAAGCTCATGTTGAGAAGCCTTGTCCCCAGGCTCGGACACTATTACAAGGAGATAGAATCCACTGGAAGAATGGCTAGTGGAAGGAAATCAGGGCCACAGATACTCTGCACTGACCCTCTTCTTTCTGCCTTTGTTTCCAGCTGCCATGAGACATCAAGATTGGTCCTCATTACACTTCCCCCCAGCACAGTGGGGGGCCACTGAACTGATGAGAGACTCTGAAACTGTCAACCAAAATAAGATCTTAGTTCTTTCGAAGTCGTTAATCTCAGGTGTTTTCTCATAGCAATAGAAGATTGACTGACACTTAGCTTGAATATGAATGAAAACAAATGATGTTCATAAACACTAAATGAGTTATGTTTTCACAGCCTTCTACCACTAGAAAGCATTTTAAACATCAAGGGAGACAAAGAACAAGGTGGGGAACAGGGCATGTGGAAAGTGAACCCAAGCATTGGAAAGACGACACAGATGGATCCTCAGAGGTGGTAATCCAGCTATCCCCTCCACAGGTTGACCCTAGTGAGAGACCCTGTCTATCGATCTGTAAACAAACAAACAAACAAACAAATAAATGTGGAAGTCACTTGAGAAACAATAGCCAAGCTTTTTCTCTGATATCTTGCTATGCTTATGCACCTGCACACACACACACACACACACAGAAATCTTGTCCCTACAAAATGCCTTTCTTGAACCTAGTTTATGTAGTATGTATTTTCAACATTTTAATGGTTTGATTCTTTCTTTTTAATATAATTTAACAGAGGGACATTGCCCTAAAAAAAAAAAAACAAAAAAAAACAAAAAAAACCAAAAAACCCTTCAATCTGCAAAACATGATTCAATGCTAAACTTTGATTTCATGAATAAAAGTCCATGAGTTTTACTGAAGTATCGAGTTTACTCTGAACTCTGATGAAGCCCAGTGACATTAAGCATCAATCACATGGTAATGTGCAGTTATCATTGGGCTGTTACCGAGTCTATATTAAAGGGACAAATTTCAAATACATGCAGGAAATAAGCTTTGCATACTAATAATAGTAAGCTTGAATGCTCAAACCTAAACTGAGAGTTGTTAGATTCCATTGAGATATAGTTATTAAAGTACACGGTATAGGCATTTGGCACAAGGTCCTTCGTTTTTCCATGCCTCACTGTGCTTAAGGTGATGTTAACTTTAGCTCAGTGCACATGTGAGATTCAGAAACCATATTCCTTATGGCCAGGAGATGACAAATGTTCTTCAGTATCAACCCAGCATTTGTTTCCACTGATAACAAACATATCTTTGTTTCTGATGTCTCTGCTCCCTCCTTTCTGTGTAGGGAAAGAATAGCATCTCTAACAGCTACCAGTTTAAATTCTTACTAAAGCTCTATAGGATATGCTTCACGTTTAAACTCCATCCATCTCACTTCCAGTGTGGGGTGGTACTGGATGGAGGAAATGTATCTACACAATTTCTATCTTTCCCTGCAGTTAAAGACTTACAGCTGAACCTTAAACTTCATTTTCTGAAAGGTATTATGCACTGAGAATCTCACTTCTTCCCAGGATCTAGCAAGTGCATTGTGCTATTTACACCCACTTTCTAGAATCAAGTGGTACTCAAACATCATCCTTTCTTCACATATTTGAAGGTTTCTCATGCTTTTGACAAGGGAAGTGAAGAGGTAGGGAGAAATAAAAAGATGGAAGATTAAAAGCCTCAGATTTATTTGACAGAAAAAGGTTGAAGTACAAGGTTACCAAGGGAAAGAGAAGCAACACACAAAGCAAAGCAGAGTATAAAACTTATGGCTTAAATGAATGTTTAGAAATCTACCACACAAGGAGAATTATCACAGTAGCTCTGAAGGACTTCTTTTTCCATAATCTGAATATTAATTTCTGAGCTTTTCTGAGGAACTAGAGTGATACTGAATACCCTGAAGCTCGAGGTGCTGCCTCATAGAACTCTAACAGTTCATTAATAACTTGAATATCTTCAAAAGAAAAGGAAAAAATAAGGCAAGGCTTTGCCATTTCATTTCCCTTTTGAGAGAAATGCCATAGAAATATTACCCTTACTTCATATGTAGAAGTCAGGACCTAGTTCACGATGGGTGCAAATTCTAAATAGAAGTACAGATTGTGGGAAGGTAACATGCTTTCTTGAAGGGCATTTTGCAAAGATGATGCATAGATTTGTAGGAGACTGATTGGTGATGTTTCAGAATTTCCTTCCTTGAAAAAGCAGAATCCCAGTAAGCCTTCTTGTTTCTGTGGTTATGAAATCTGCCTTGTAACTCACAGTGATCGCTCATACCCTAGAAGAGGCAGACCTCTGTAGAGTAAATCAAATGAAGTGGAACTCATTATGGTAGCAATGGTAAAGCAAGATATGGTGATCAGGACTTACAAGTATGGACTTCGTAATTTTATAATGAGAACCATTAGAATCCATAGATACCACTTTCTTTTGAGATTTCTGCACCAGAAGGTAATCTGGCATTTAAAACCATATTAACTTTCCCATTTCTTAAAATAATGTCCCCATTAGGGTCCATGACACATGTCAGTGAGTACTGAGTACCTTGTAGATCTGTGCCTGTTAAACGTGATCCTTATTGCACACTGTCACCCTGTATGCTACCATTGGGCTCCCCTACTCTGTGTTGTTCTCTCTGCACCCCTGAACTTATGTACTGTTTGAGTGAACTAGAGCAGTACAAACATTAGCCACATGACTTATTGCTAATTCATTGGAATGAAAAACACACGAATCTTACTTTCAGCTAACAAAGACACACAGAATTACATTTATCTGTTTTTATTGTGAACCATTGATAGTTGGGATTCACTTGTAACCAGCATATCCTTCTTGTCCAGAAAAATACAGAAATCACTGATAGAAATTAGATGTTATAATGACAAGAACTCAATCTACATTGCATAGCATTTTATTTGAAAACTGTGATTAGCAGAAAACAATGTTATCAGAAGCTAGAGAAATGGTTATTAATGTTTTACCATGGGAAGCATTTTGGGGAAAATCTATTATTTGTAATAAAGTAGAATGCAGATAATATCCCCCAAAGAGCTATGTTAAAAAGTTAGTCGGAAAAGAGATTGCTTGAAATACGAGTTGGTAATATTGAATGCTTTCTTTTCAAAGGTAATGTAACTAAGTAATAATCTCAGACAAAAGTAGGTGTCTGTTCATGAACAAGAATAGGAGAATGTTTTGAGAGTGCAGAAACTCAGGGCTTTTAGAGCTGAAGGTTACCATTGATCCTTATCTGGCCAGCATCACATAATCCTTTGCCCTTAGCTAAAGCTCATGGATGGAATACAATGCATGCCGCAAGACCTTGTAGACAGTTTAGGAATTAGCAGCCTGGGAAGAAGTTAACCTTTGACTCTATTGTAGAGAACTTATAGACTCAAAGTACACACAGTTGGAAAAGCATTTGCTAAATGCTAAACTGAGGGAGAAATAAAAGACCCAATATTTGAATATCCAATCATACTCAATATCCTTAGTATATGTAACTTCATGCTTTGTCTATTCCTGTAGTCAGTCTCTCTCTCTCTCTCTCTCTCTCTCTCTCTCTCTCTCTCTCTCTCTCTCTCTCTCTCTCTCTCTCTCTCTCTCTCTCTCTCTGTGTGTGTGTGTGTGTGTTTGAGGAATGTGTTTCTCCCATGCAGGTACCTTGCTCTGTTCCTTGGACAATTCATTCTTAATGTACTTACATAAAAATCTTCATCTCAGAGTTTCTTCTGGAGAATTAGGTCTAGGACATACTCTCATCTATTGTACTTACAGGTGTCTGCCATTTGCCCTGATTCTAGAAATGACAGTTTAAGTAATAATTATCAGAAGTTCTAAGATGAGCATGAATTACATCTTGCTCCTTTAAAATTTTTACTATTTTTCTGGACTGGAATGAAACCCAGGTCCTTCTGCATTGACAAGCAAGTCCTCTACCACAGAGCTACACTCCTAGCTCTCTGTCCTGTCAGAACTGGCAATATTTCATCTAGGCATGAGTGCAGTATCCTATGTCCTGCAGGGAAGATAATATAGATCAGAAACACAATAACTAATGGTAATCTGGTAATAAATCATTTATTTGTTATTTTAAACACCTCCAATATGAGGGAGACCCAGTTATTCCAATATTATCTAGCTTATTTTTGGCAAATATAATAATCTTTCTACGTAACACAACCTCAAACATGGCTTGTAACTTTACTGTTCTATAATAAACATAAGTGAATTTATAAGAATATATTTACTTGTCATGATTATGACATAAATGGGGTTATTGCAACCTCTGTGTGAAAGTAGATAAAGTTAATTTTGAGAACTTCTTTGTTATAGATTTTTTTTCAAGCACTTTGGCATGACTGAGTAATTACTCAAAGGCATGTTTCTGAGCTTAGTGTGCTACCTCTGTATCTTTAGATAATGTTTACATCATTTGACTTGTTTGTTAATGCACATGATTACTAATTATAGATTATTTCCTTGGGTGATAAGATTACAACCTTGATTATCTGGTCATAGGAAGAAATAATCAACTATCAGGATTCTGAATGATAAATTCTTTCAACAATATAAGGATGATTAATCTTAGTACCTAAACAAACTGATGGCATAATATTCCACAAATGGCCCTGGGACATTTAAGAACCTGTTTTTCTATGACTCATCAGTGTACTTTAATGTAATTATGCTATGTCTATTTGGATTTTTTTGTAATCTTCCTGGAATTGATTTGGTCTTTGTTTTCTCCTGGCTCTTAAAAAACTGAGCAATTGAACTCACATGAATCTATTTGAGGGCAGTAACAAGACATTTGCTAACTAACATCAGGAAAACATCTGAAAATGAGCTGATACCTGATAGAGAATTAATACCTAGAATATTAAAAGATCTCAAAACAGCAAACACCAAAAAATTCCGCTTGGTATTGGATAAACTCTTCAGTGTGCTCTTCCCAAAAACATATATACAAGTAACATTATATAGACTGAGCAGGTTGAACTTATGTATTTATAAATATGCATATTTATATACATACAAATTTATGAAACAACAAAATTTAAAAAGAAGACCGTGAATTTGAAAAAGAATAAGGAGGGGCATTTGGGAGGATTTGAAGAGAGGAACATGAAGGGGGAAATTATGTAGTCTATATTGTCATCTCAAAAATAATAAAAGAAATAATTTTAAAAATCCAACAAAACAAAACAAACAAAATGAGCAAATTTTTTTTCTCAACTGATAAAAAGTTATAGATGGCCAACAGATACATAAAATTGTTCAAGGGCCCTAACACAGTGAAATGGATATCAGATCCACATTGATTCCATCTCATGCCTATTACAACGGCTACCACACTTAAAACAAGACATAGGAATGCTGGTGAAGATATAGGGGAAAAGGAACACTACATACTGCTCATAGATTATAAATTAATGCAACCATTGTGGAAATCAGTATTCATCAAAAAATAGGAGTCTAGAAATCTAATTCAGCTTACCACAGAAATACCCACTCATCCATGATTACTCCAGCTTTATTCACTATAGCCAAATCTGGAATCAGTCATGACATTCATCCTGAGATGGACAAACACAAAATATGGTATATACAATTTTTTATATATTTTTATATTTTTGAATAAAATAATCAATTTTATTCAAAAAACAAAGAAAAATGAAGTAATGACATTTGCAAGAAGATGGATGAGAAAGATCATGGCAGGAGATGAATTAAGCCAGACTCAGAAACAAAAGAGTGACAGTTTCTTTCCTATGCAAACTAAACTTAAATCTATAAATACATAATTACAGAATTAGAAAGAAGACGAAGAGAAGGGAAGAATTGAGCACAGTGACAGAAAGGAAAATAAGAGAGGGTGCTGGAATATCTGCTCCGTGAAAACAGAAGGAGTGGACAGTTGAGGGAGGAGCAAGGGGATTAACATGGGTGGGGGAGGCAGTAGTGGGCATTTGGGGGTGAATAAGAACAGAACATACAGCCGGGTGGTGGTGGCGGCGGCGGCGGCCGCGGCGGCGGCGGCGGCGGCGGCGGCGGCGGCGGCGGCGCATGCCTTTAATCCCAGCACTCAGGAGGCGGAGGCAGGCGGATCTCTATGAGTTCGAGGCCAGCCTGGGCTACCAAGTGAGTTCCAGGAAAGGCGCAAAGCTACACAGAGAAACCCTGTCTAGAAAAAACAAACAAACAAAAAGAACAGAACATTCTGATGTACATGTATGAAAATATCACAGTGAAATCCATTGCTTTGTACCCTAAGATAAAGATTATAAACATATAAGAAAAACTATAGATTAACAAGCCCAACTGAACTGTGAAGTATAGAGACTCTCATGGGAAAGGAAAAAGCCATTCAGCTTACAACTGCATGAAGTAAATCTGAGGCTTCTAATGCTGTCCACTGCCTAAAGCTAAAGGTTTATATTGAGCTCTTAAGAAAAATTACTTATTTCTTTTCATGGACTGACATTATTTTGAAGAATTTGAGACGAGAAGGGAAAGATGTAACAGGACTTTTTATCTAGGGCAGCTGTGATAATGCTATATGTGGAGAGAATGAGATCATGGAACTCTTCACCTCATTAATATGCTAATTAATCAGCAATTATTTTCATGAATCCTGTGGCCAAATACTTAATTTCAGATTTTCAGGGCCACTGGGTTGCTCAAACCTAGAGAAACATTAATCACAGAGAGGAAAGTGTGAGTATCTTTTCTAGGCTAGTGTAGTATAAAGGTTCTACTTCTAAACATGAAATGAGTATGATAGTTGTGGTCGTTTAAATAGGTATGGCCCCATAGACTCAACTGTTTGAATGCTTGGCCTATAGGGAAGTGTGGCCTTATTGGAGGAAGTGTGTCACTGTGGAGGTGGACTTTGAGGTCTCATATATGCTCAAGCCATGCCCATTGTGGGACATGGTTTACTTCCTGTTGCCGGCAGATCAAGATACAGAACTCTCTGTTGCCTCTCCATGACCATGTCTACCTGAATGATGCCTTATTTTCCCATGATGACAATATGGACTAAACCTCTAAAATTCTTCGTCAGACAGAATTAAATGTTTTATTTTACAAGAGTTGGTGTGGTCATTATGTCTCTTCAAAACAATAGAAACTCTAAGACGATAGTGCATGGTATGAAGCTGTATCTGTCAGGTGTGACATCATCACCATCAAGAGGAAGCATGACCATGGTGACTTACAGAATAGAGGAAGTGGCTCATAGTGACAGCAGCAGTACAGATGACAGCTAAATCTATGGTGATGTTAAGGAAGCTGTTAATGCTCCCTAATGGAGCGAGGGGATGGAGCATCTGGAGGCCATCAACTAAGGTTCCAATCAAAACTCCCTCCTGCTCCAGCTGTTTGTCTTCTTGGGCCATTCTAAATTAGATAGGAGCTGGAAAGCAATGAGACTCTTGGTGATGCATTAGCCTGTTAGTCACCCACATTCTTGTAAGTAAGCCCAGTAAAGTCATTGGCTCACCAATCTGAACTCTGGTGAAATGCTTCCTTTAGTCTGTAGGTGTCCTCTCTATGTGAGATCAATAGGTATTTCTTTATGTTTCTCTAGGCATTCAAATAACAGAGACTACTACAAAGAGGAGGAGTCAGCCTAGGCCAACTTTAAAAATAAGAAATAAAAGTAATAAAAAAGGATGGCTGATGCTTCTAATGTACCAGAGACTTAACTGCTTCCATAAGTGAAGTGCAATTATGTTTTATTCTCATGTCACAGACAATAAGATCATGGCACAGAAAGATTAATTAACTCCCAAGAGTTGTCAAAGCAAAGGCCTTGTGCTTGATCTTAAATCCATGGTGTCTGTTTCCAAAAGTGCCTGCTTCTAGCCACTGTAAAACATCATTTCAATGCAGTCTTCATTCCCTCTGCCTCATCCATTTCCAGAGGGTGGGCCAAGGTAATTATGAATCAGTGTTATATGAGCATTAAAATCATGAATAGGACACTAGGTATCCCCTAGTTAAGCCTAGACTATTTTTCTGGTTTTCTAGGACTTTTCTATATCATTACTAAGGGATATTTTATAGTTGAATACATGTATGGGTATAACACTCTTTTACAGCTCTACTATATAATATTAAAATCATTTTAATTTTCCATTTACATTATGGTGAAAATTTTAAGGTTACTCACTGAAGTCAGATAGTTAAATGAAAGAGCTAGTGATCAGAACTTTTTCTGCTATTTTGGCTATGCTAGTCTACATTATTCTTTTCCTGTGATTTGTCTTTCCTCTTACTGTCCATACTTCTTCGTTTTTTAACTGTCAACTTGACACATCCTAGAGTCACCTGAGAGAAAGGAATCTCAATTGAGGAAGTGCTAGATCAGATTGGCCCCTGGGAATGTCTATAATGCATTGTTTTCATTGCTAACCGATGTAGGTGGTCCTGGCTATAGAAGAAAGTTAGCTGAATCTGTTCCAGAGAACTAGCAAGTAAACAGTGACCCTTCCCCTTGACCCTGATTCCTACCTCCAAAATAGTGATCTGGACATATAAGCCAAACAAACCCTTTCCTGTTCAAGTTGCTTTTGGTCAGAGTTTTACCACAACAGAAAAGAAAGAGTGATCCTGTATTTGTGCTGTTAGAGCTATAATCATTGGAAGAATTTCACAGCTTCTAAATGTTCCCTTGCTTTGTCTCAACTTTTATTTTTTAATTTTAATTTTTTCCCCAAATTTAAGGTTTTGGATGACCCATCTCAAACTCTAGGCAGTCTGATTATAACATTTCACGTTACCCTCAGCGCCAGGATATTTTTGCAAAAAATGCAAGTTAGATACTTGCATGGTCTAACCAGGTTTCTTCATGTATGTAGAGTTCATTACTTAGAAATCATATTGGGCATATTTGCAGTGATAAGGTATGCTATGGACTAGATCTGTAATACCCCCCACCAGCTTGTGTTTTGTGTATCTGCTTCCTAGCTGGTGACATGGTTTAGGGAATTTGTAGAGTCTATGGGGAGGTAGCATCTAGTGAATATCAGTGACTAGGGCAATAGATAGATCTTTAAAGAATATTCCTGTATTCTACATCCTAGTTTATGGGGGTCCACAGAGACCTCAGCTTGTGGCTTGTTTTTATCTTGACTCAAGGTCAGAGAGTCAGAACTTGTTTTCTCCTGCAAGGCTGCATAATAGGATGTTTTGGTCAAAGGCATGATTACCAGATGTTGTATACCTCAAGGCCTAATTATAGGATTCTTTGCCTTAAGGCATGGTCACCAGACTAAGGAGGTGTTTACACTTCACTGTACTTTGTACCTTGAACAGTGATGTCCTTCAAAGGGGGAGGTATTTTTGCCCCCTTGCTTTGAGTATATAAAGGCTATGAGTAATAAATTCAGGCTTCTATGGTATTGACCCAGAGCCCTCCCAAAGCTATCCTGTGTCTCTGTCTTTTTTATTTTCATCTGTGTCTGTATTTCATAGCTATCATTTCTAAATTCCACACCCTTCACACTGTGGTGGTATTGTGTTCCCCAAAATATTGTGCACCATAATAAACTTATCTGGGGTCAGAGAACAGAACAGGCACTAGATATAGAGGCTAGAAAATGGTGGCACATACGCCTTTAATCTTATCACTTGGGAGGCAGAGATCCATTTGGATCTCTGTGAGTTTAAAGCCACACTGGAAACAGACAGGCATGGTGACTCATGCCTTTAATCCCAAGAAGTGAACCTTTAATCCCAGGAAGTGAGGGCAGAAAACAGAAAGGTATATAAGGCATGAAAACCAGGAACTAGAGCTGGTTAAGCTTTTAGGCTTTGAGCAGCACAGTTCATCTGAGATCCATTTGGATGAGGACTCAGAAGCTTCCAGTCTGAGGAAACAGGATCAGCTGAGGAATTGGCAAGGTGAAGTGGCTGTGGCTTGTTCTGCTTCTCTGATCTTTCAGCATTCACCTCAATACCTGGCTCCAGGTTTATTTTCATTAATAAGACCTGTTAAGATTTGTGTTACACTCCACTTCAGAACCATTCCTCAGGTAGAGTTGGACTTGACACTAGTTACATCTCCAAGGATGTGAATAGCTCTTGCATCATACTCCTGCTAAATGGACGGAACCAACTTGCCAAGCTTTCCATTATATCTTGGACTGGAATCCCCAAGGCCATGAGCTCAAAGAAATCTTTCTTCTCTTAAGCAGTTTGTGTTGGGCATTTGGTAATAGTAAGAGAAAATTGACTAATATACTGTGTGTATAAGCTGATTATATGACCATTCAATGGTATGGTTAAGGGTATGAAGAAGAGACTTGCCAGAGGCTTCTGGAAGAGTGCAGAGCAGAGAAAGTTGTAGGTTGAACATGGCCAGAGGACTGGATCTGAGCATGAGAGAAGCAGGAGCAGAACAGAAAGGGAGTTGGAGAGCAGAGAGTGAGACAGGAAGACAAAGGACCAACACAGAGCAAAAAGAGAAACAAGAGAACACATAGCTGAAACAGCAGGGTTATATGGAGAATGAATGACAAGCTGGAGAGATGTAAGCCTGTGAGCTAGGGAGGTTTCAGGGATGGGGAGGAGATGAGAAGAGCCATGTCAGCATTGACTCTGAAATGTCTAAGAGGTATTTGTGATAGTGAGGGGGCCTAGGGGCCAGATTGCTCTTTGGTATGCTAAGAGGCACCACAGATAGCCTTTGGTGCTTCTGCCAGTGATAAGAGGAAGGGATTCTTTTGCTAGAGGGGAACATGTTTCACAAGTTCCTGAGGAATGTTGGCTTTTGTATAACATCCACAATTTGGGAAACGGAGTTTCCTTTGAACCTGACACTTAATTTTAATAAAATTAATATACTTCAAATATTAATGTATCATCATTTAATATTTAATTCATTATTTAAATTCACACTCCCACTGCATTAAAACAAGTAAAGAAATGGGAGATATTTTACTGGATAAGAGCACTTGCTGCCAAGCCTGAAAACCTTAATTTCAGTCCCTGAAACCACATGGTGGTTTGAGGGAATTGACTCCCTCAAGTTGTTCTGTGACTTCCACACATGTGCATAACACAAACACACACACACACACACACACACACACACACACACACACACACACTGAATAAATAACTAAAAACTAATAACAAGTGGAATAGAAAAACAAAGTTGGAGTTCCAGTTCAGCTTTAAAAAAAATTTAGTTATTTATTAAATGTGTGTGTGAAATATTTGGGTTTTCTTTTGGCTATCATGTAACATTTTATATGAACATTATTGTGCCTCATTACATAATGAATGAACTTTCATGCTTTCTCACTCTCATTTTTGGCAACAGATCATTGGAACATCACTTCATTCATTGCAAGAGACCAAGACTGGCTCTGCATATTTTATCATTCTGTTCCTTCTTTACCTTGTCTGAGACCACTCACATAACCTTCACCATAAATGAGTAACCTATGGCCATACCACCCACTTAATCCTCACTCTAAGGCAATGGAAAATTTTTTTGGTACTCAATTTTAATTTCCTACATAAAACAGTGGCGAGTAGTTATCACAATCATTCAACTTCATAAATAAAATTTGTTTTAAAGATTATAGATGATTATCCTTTGAGCAGTTTTTAAGTGCTTAGTATCATAGCACATGAAAGCTGCCCTTAGGGAATGTATTTACACTTTGAATAGAACATGTGGCCATTCAAATAAGCCCAATTCAGTTATTAACTCCTGCTAACTGAAACAAACAAATACAAAATAAATAAAAGGCACCATGTCTATACAAGAGTTGAAGGCAACAATTATTCACTAATGCCTTCTTTCTAAGAATAAAATTTTGAAGACTGGTAGAATATAAAATTCTTTATTCTACCGTGATTTAAAAGAAAGACTGTTGATTTGATATTGGTGTGTGACTTAATGCAAAAAGAATTAAAAGATATGTAGAGATAGATTTGTACATTCATGTTATCTTTAAGGCATATTAAAAATGAGTGCAGAGTAATTGTGAGGTGATAGTTCTGCAAACAATATTACAGAACCTACAAGGACATAATTGTACTATCAAAAAATCAAATCAATGTTCTATCAGAAACATGTATATTTTAAGAAGTATGTATTTGAGATAAGATGTTGGTAAATATGACATATAAATGCCTGTGAAATATACAGAAAGTGGAAGTAGATTAAGTACAGCATTTATCTAGGTATTGGGTTCTTAGGCTAGACAGGCTGCATTTAGTTCTAGCCACTTACTGTGAGTTCATGCTTGGTGAAAATCAGTAGACATTTTGGTGATTCCTTTTTCTATTCTGCAAAATAGGACAAGAATAGTATTTTGTAAGGAAAATAGTGTACATGTAGTGAATTGAAGCATTACTAACAAAGGAATACTGCCCAGGCATTAATTACTATTGAAACCCTGATCTGAGACACCAAATTAGCCAGTTCCTGTACTAGTTGCATAAACTTCAATTCAGCCATCAATCGTCTGCTGGTACAGATTCAATTTTCTTCCAACAGATTTGACGGAGACTCTGAAAATAATATGTTGATAAACCCAAAGACACACAAGCTGTTGGGCTAGTGTCGCAGGACTTGTAGTACTTGATATATACGACAAATGAGAAACACTAATCTCATGATATAATACTTAGATTAGGTATCCTATTTCAAAAATCTGCTAGGAATTTTCCACATTACAGAAATCACTGGAGCCAAAAGACAAAGCAGTGTTCTGATTTATAATGGCACATGCTTTGCTACCTTTAGGGAGAACAAGTCAATTGCCTAAGAGGATGGCAGGAAAAGCCCCATTCACATGCTTCCAATTTAAGGCAAAAAACCCATCTCCACCTGGGAAAAAAAGAAAGTAATTTTTCTTTAGAAAATAAGCAGGTAAGCAGCATAATTATTGTTTTTTTAATATTTTAGATATGCTCCTTCATAAAGATATATGTATCTTTCCTGTTGGAAAATTTAATGATAAATGCTTTTTAAGTAATTGGAGAGCATGGTAATCCATTACAATACTCTACGTGAGAACCATTAGAATAGCAGTATGATTGCTGGAATGTGAAGGTGGCAGTGGGTTTAAGTTTTGTGATATATGGACAACAAGAATAATTCTCACTTTTCTGAAAGCAAGCTAGAGAGCAACGATGGGGTAATTCACCAAAATGAGAGAACTGGAAGAAGAGAAGAAGTAAGTTTTTGGGGAAAGATCAATTGTTATATGAAATTCTTCACTGAGTCATCTAGAAAATAGGCATGGTGAGTTCTAATCAAAATATAACTGATCTGTGGTCTAGATCACAGGAATGGGTAGAGGGAATTGAACTGGGAATGCATAATAACCAGTAATAAAGCCGAGTATAATAACCAGTAATAAATCCGAGTAAAGGAGACTGAAAGAAAATATGTCATGAGGAGAAAATATGAAGAGTCCTAGGCATTGGAAAGCCACCTTTTATTTGGTGGTGGAATAGGAAGGAGGAGCTAGCAATGCAGATCAAAAGAAAGATCCTGTGAGGCACAGAAGACAGAGTTAAAGTGTATGTTCCACAAAAGAGCAAACACTTAAGAGTTAATCCCACCTGGGAATATTTTGTCTACTCTCTGGATCAATTCAGACATGTCATGAAATAGCTTAGCGGGATTACATTAGCCATAGTCAAAATAGAGTAACTTCTTACTCTCTGCATATCAGAGCAGTAGTGTGAATGAATTTTGAGGTTCTATTGCATATACATGATTTTTAAACCATGGAAAATGAGTTTAATGGTAGAGAGTCTCATTTCATAACCAAATTGACATTTCACTTTGAAAGATCAAGAGCCATAACAGGTACCGTTCAGTGGACACGTGCTAATGATTGTATTAATGTCTAATGGTTAAATAAACACAAACATTATTACAATAATTTACAGTTGGAAGAACTAAGGCACTAAACACTTCAAATACTTGACACAGCTAATTCATGATAGACAAGAAAACAACTTAGATCTTGTATTTCCTATCCATGAATCTAAACTCTTTTTACTATATGAAAACATTAATCAGGGTGTAAGATTTAAATAAAAATAAAACATAAAAAAGCTTTAGTTATTGCATCTATTTGAATATTGAATAATACGAAATATGAGATTCATTCTCAAAAATTTATTTCTGAATCCATATATGAATTTCAATCTTTTTCTGTTTTCTTTTGATTTTTTTTAAGAAGAATTTCTCTGTGTATCCCTAGCTGACATGAATCTCACTCTGTAGAGCAAGCTAACATTGAACTCAGAGACCTGCCTGCTTCTGCCTCCCAAGTACTAGGATTAAAAACATGTGCCAGCATCAACCCAGCATGAATTTCAATCTTTAAACCATCTATTGTCTATTGCTTTATGCAATGGTCTATGAATTATTAGCAAGTCTTCACTATGGAAGGGTGGTGGGGGTTGGAGAGATAGCTCAGTGTTAAGAGCTCTTGATGCTCTTTCAGAGGGCCTAGGTTCAATTCTCAGCACCAAATTGTACAACAAAAAGACTACTCATAACTCCAGTTTACAACTGGGTGGATCCAGTACAACCTTCTGGCTTTCCAGGCACCTGAATGCACAAGGTGACATATGCAATAGAAGGCATACACACAGACACACAAGAAAATTGATTTTACAGAGAAATACATCAGATTGGGTATTCAGGAGAAGATAATATCTGATACTAGAACAAATTCACATGC
The DNA here is from genome assembly GCF_949786415.1 of Peromyscus eremicus. Lineage (NCBI taxonomy): Eukaryota > Metazoa > Chordata > Mammalia > Rodentia > Cricetidae > Peromyscus > Peromyscus eremicus. The sequence goes on from NC_081435.1 coordinate 7,939,265, forward strand.
TAGACAGTGACATGAAGGCACAAGTGTTATCTAGTGTCAGCAGTTAAGTACATAAACTATGTTTGTTATCAGTTTGTCCAAGTTCAAGACCAATAGTCTCTCACTGTCTCTCTGTCTCTGTCTGTCTCTCTGCCTACCTGTCTCCATCTGTCTCTCTGTGTGTTTGTCTCTGTTTGTGTGTGTGTGTCTTTCTTTCTTTCTCTCTCTCTCTCTCTCTCTCTCTCTCTCTCTCTCTCTCTCTCTCTCTCTCTCTCTCTGTGTGTGTGTGTGTGTGTGTCTATGTCTGTGTCTCTGTGTGTGTCTCTGTGTGTGTGTATATGTCCTAGCTGAAATTTTCATCAATTTAACACAAGCTGGTATAATTAATGAAGAGTGAATCACAATTGAGAGAAGTCTCTATAAGATCAGCTTAACGGCAAATTTGTGGGGTATTTTCTTAATTAGTTAATGATTAAGGTGGAAAGGCCTAGCTCATTGTAGGTGCTGCTGGCTTTGGGCAAGTGGTCCTGGATTTATAGCAAAGCATGCTGAAAAAGGAACAAGACATCACTTTCAGCCCCTAAAATCCTGCCTAGAGTGTTTGTCCCAACTCCCTTCAACGACAGAATGTGATATGGAGCTGTAAACTGAAATAAACCCTGTTTCCCTCAAATTGCTTTTGGTCGTGGTGTTTATCACAGCAATAAAAGCCTTAACTAAAATAATATGAGCCATTTTTTCAACCATGATAAATTCAAGCAGCAAAACAAATCTCAGGTTTATTTCTGGAAACCAAGACATCAATAGAACATGAATTGAGTTAAACATATCCATTTAATTAGGATGATGAAAATAAAGTGCCTACTGTTACAAATGATTGTTTGGACTTGTGTATAAGTAGCTATAGGAAGTGTTTCATATCAAAAGACATTACTAAATTAAGCATTGAAAACAAAAGTGTAAACTTTAATTGTTTTTCTAACTTAAAAACACTAAACAAATGAGATATAGAACACACATACCTGTTCTAATTTCTTTTCCATTTCTGTGATAAAATACATAGACAAAATTCAACTTATGGGATAAAGGGCTTACTTGGATTACAATTTCAGGTTCTAGTTCATTATTTCATGGAAGTGAAGCTGGGCACTTGTGGCAGTTAATCATCTTACATCCCAGGTCAGGAATAGGGAGACTATGAATGTTTGCATATCTACTCCTTCTCAGAACTTCTCTGTAACTACATAGCCAAGGAACCACTGTCTAGGACATGGTGCTTTGCACAGAGGTCTTGGTTTCCCACATCAATTAGTGTCTTCTACATAGTACCCTGCACACATGATCACAGACTGCACTGTTCTAGATAATCTCTCACTGAAATGGTTTTCCAAGTCATTCTGGGATGTGTTAAGTCAACAAATATAACATCATAACATCTTGACTCAATAAAGGTGACATATGATAAACCAACAGCAAAAATCCTACCAAACAAAAGCGATGTTGAAAGCTTAGACAATGATGTCAGCTTTCAACAGTTTTATTCGATGCTTACCAGAAATCATGGTTAGAGAAAGAGAAAAGAAAAAAGGCAATTGAATCTGTAAACAGCTTTAATTCACTGTGGACTTCAGTACTTTTTCTAATCCATCAACATAAAATATCTTTCAGTTTATTTTTATCTCTTATTTATTTCTTCAAAAAAGAAATGGAGATGGATACTTAAATTTTAATAAGCATTTTATATAAATATCTATATATTTATAGAGGCACAATGATCTTCTTTATATAAACCCTAAAATGGTAAGAAGTAATATGTGAATCCAGTAAAGGTTCAAAATCAACATACAAAATCAAGTGTTCCTACATGTTGATATAAATCTACACAATCAAATACTCCAGAAGGTAATATTATTTACAACAGCTACAATGAATTAAATATCCAGAAACAAATTTAACCAAAGAGGTTAATCATCTCTGTGATAAAGTCTATAAATTATTTTGAAGAAATAAATAAGAGATAAAAATAAATTGAAAGATATCCTATGTTGATGGATTAGAAAAAGTACTGAAGTCCACAGTGAATTAAAGCTATTTACAGATTCAGTGCAATCACTATCATAATACCAATATTTTTCTTCGTGGAGATTAAAAAATCCTAAAGTTGGCATGAAAAATGGAAAGTAGGCAAAACAGTCTTAAGAAGGAACCAAGTTGAAGGTGTCACACTACCTGATTTTAAAATTAATGTAATAGCACAAGTTTAACATTGATGTAATAGCACAAGTATCATGCTTTAGAGTAAAGGCAGACACACTGGCCAGTAGAACAGAGAATTCTGAGAAATAAATCTACATGTAGAGTGCCAACTAGCCTTTGACGAAGTTAACAAGATGACACATGGGACACAATATGATCTTTTCAATTGGAGAGACACATATAGTAACAGGAACCAAGATCACTGTCGGGGCATAAATCTGAAATTTCTCCTGCAGGGTTTTGTTTTGAATGCTGAGCTCTCAGTCTATGGTGCTGTTTTGAAGGCTTCATGCCTTTTAAGTAGTGAGGACTTGTCATCAAAGATGGATCATTGCTAGGAAGGGCTCTGGAGACTTCACCTTCTGATTCTGGCCTATGCCTTCGGCTGCTTCCTATCTGCCACCATCTATTCAACTGTGACTTTGCTTGCCTTAATGAAATGAGAGTCACCTTGAAACCACAGGCAAGACTGTAAAATGGTACCACGAGTGAAGTCTCTCCTGTGATAAACTTGACCAGATGAATGATAGGCCTGTAGAACAAGTTTGAGGGAAGTCTGTGGACATCTGGGGATTTGGAAGTTTGGAGATACAATCTATATAAGCTGCTGAGGGTTGCAGGCACAACTTAACAGTCAATTCAGGTAAGAGTCTGGAAATCATGCATGCTAATGAAATGTGAACACTGAAAACCATGGTCATTTGAGTCTCAGAGGGAAACAGGATCCTACCGTAATCTTTCTATCCACGTCATATTCAGGCAAAGAATATATGTTTTGTCTTGTCCTGAAAAACCTGAATAAACATCATTTTCAAAAGTAATTGAAAAATCTATTTAGGTAAAAGAAATTTTATTACAGCTAATGATACTCAGTCTGTGGAATGTTGATTACTAGTAGATTTATCTAGGTTTACAGTGAGTATTTAATAATCAGGCAGAAGAATTTTTAAAATGCACAGTGTAGGAATGGCCTATAAACATGTTTAAAGTTGTAGGAAAACTCAAGGATGCAGACAAGTACAGCAGTTAGTCTTTATAATAGAGATTTCTGCCACTAAAGAGAAAAAACATAACTTGAACTTGAATTTAGACCATAAGCTTGAGTGAGGGTAGGAACCTTTCCAGTGAGGGTCCCAGGAAGTAAAATTATGAGTGCATTTGAGAAGTACTGTTCTAAAATGGGAAAGCTGGTGAGATTCCATTCTAGAACAAGGCAGCCTGGGGAAAAGTCACCTCAGGTTCAGTTTTTTATCCACTCAGGCAACTGCTAACTATATGCATTATTCAGTGTTTTCCTAGATGATGGAATACATATATAGGATTTATCTTACAGGTTATGGTCTAGCTAGTCCAACAATGGCTGTCTACCAATGGAAAGTCCAAGAACCCAATAGTGGTTCAACTCACAATGATGGATGTGAGCTGCTCTTCAGTATATGCCAGGAACCTGAAGAAATAGGCTCTAGCACCCATGATGAAATGCATTAGAGTCTCCAATATAATGAACATAGCAGAAACTCAGGATGTCTGTGAGGAAAGCTTAAGGGGGGTCAAGAGAAAGACCACATGCGTTCAAATGGAAATACTGTAAGTAAAGAGTTATTCACTATGGTTGAAGTTCTCTGCTCGATTTTAGTCATATTTTGGTCAAATGAGGATCGCAGGTAATAAAAAATACTAATTCATTTGAAATTTTAGAAAAGGTATTTTGTCACTCAGGAAAAATAACATTTATTGCTACCCTCCCATTCCTAATATTGACTTGGCGTCATTATTTATATATTAGAAAATAATTTTTTTCTTGATTTTTACAAGGACTCACAACTAAGAGTGTGCTTTAATTTTCAGAAGAGACTTTAGACTTTCACAATCTCTTAAGACCACAAATGTGAGAATGTATGAAGTTGGCCTCAACTGATTTTACATTATGTCATGGCCACAAACATTTGGGGCCCACATACAAAAATGTTACAGTTTTAATCTGAAATGTACTTATAGAGTCGTGACTTCAACGTTAGTACCCAGTCCTCTCTAGGACCTGACTGGTGCCACTAAGCAACTAGAAGATGGGCCTCTGAAGGTTCCATTTACCCCTAGTTCTAGCTCAGACTCTCTGCTTTCTGTCTCTTGACACATAGTCCTGCTACTCTGAACTCTGACATGTCTTTTCCTTGATGAACTGAATCTCCCTTGAAGCCCCGAGGAAAAATAAATCATTTCTCTCACGAGTTATTTCTGTCAGATAGTTTGATTATATTGACACAATAGTAACCAATACAAGCCCTTTCTCAACAGTTATAATTATCAGCTGAAAACTGATCAAAGATTTGTATGTAAGACTCGAGGCAATGACACTACTGGAAGAAAACACGGAGGAAATGCTGGAAGACATTAGACTTGCCTGGATAATTTAGCTACCATAGCAGCATAGAAAATAAATGAAAAATATAAACAAATGAGATTACATTAAACGAAAAGGGCTCACATAGCAAAGGAAAACATTAACAGAGGAATAAGAAAAACTACAACATTTAAGAAATATATGCAAACTATAGAACTAATATGAGCTAATATTCATACTCTATAACGAAGACACATTACTCAGTAGCAAATGATAATAATCTAATTGAATTAAGCCAAAAACCAGTATAGACATTTCTCAAGTAAGTCATGCCCACAAGCATATGAATTAATGCTCAACATTACTAATCATTAGGGAAATGCAAATCAATACCATAATGAGGTATTACCTCATTCCAATGAAAATAGCTATTACCAAGAACACAAAATACTGAAGTACAGCCCAGAGTATAAAGCAAAGAGAACATTTACATACTATTTTGAGGATGTAAATTAGCAAGACCATTATGGACAACAAAAATCACACCTCCTCAGATAATTATAAATAGAAACACCATGATAGCTAGCAATTCTGCTTTTCAGTGTACACTCAAAGGGAATGAAATCACTGTGTTGAAGAGATATTTGCTCTCCCAAGTTTATTGCAGAAATATTCATGAGAGATAAGTGAAACTGAGATAAGTACATGTGCAGAAAACACAAATGGGCCACAGAGATGCTAAAATCCTGTTCTTGTGATAACACAGACAAAGCTGAATCACATCATGCTAAATAAAACAAATCAGATGCTCCATTATCTCCTTACACTGGAACTCTAACCTTGTTGACATCATGGAAATATGGCATGGAATGGCTGTTACCAGAGTCTGAGGAGGAGAGTAATGACAAGAAGGAGCTGGTGAACAGGTTGAATTATAGTCAGATGAGGGGAATAATATCCTGTATTCTACTAAATGATAAAGTGATTTTCCTTGATAACAGTGTGTTTCATTTCTCTAAACAGCTTGAAAAGAAAATTTTGAATGATTTACCTCATATAAATGATGCTTGAATTGTTTGATACACTATTCATTTTTATTCTTGTTTTTAAACAATTATAAATAGTGCACAACACTATCACCTGGTACTCCATAATTGTACAATTATTATGTGTCATTAAATTAAAATAAAATAAAATTTAAACAAGCTCTGATGGGAAGTCCACTGAGCCTAAAATATGTAGTAATATACTAAGATGGTCATTATGGCTATCGACCATGAAAGGATAATGGATCTAGATACTGACTCAAAAGCCTAGTGACTTCTACATGGCTCACTAGATGCCCACAAACATTCTTGAAATATATTCTTGTGGATATTGAATTCATGTTGCTTATGGAAGCAGGAAAAGGCCCTCAGAGATGATGATCATCAACTATGACAACAAGAGTCATTGCATTAGGAAATGAAAATGAGCCGGGCGGCGGTGGCACAAGCCTTTAATCCCAGCACTCAGGTGGCAGAGCCAGGAGGAACTCTGTGAGTATGAGGCCAGCAAGATCCAGGACAAGATCCAAAACTACATGGAGAAACCTTGTCTCAAAACCCCCTACCCCCAAAAAGGGAATGCTCATTCACTGACCCTGAATCATAAACATGGGAATGTCCTCCTCCCAATGAGGATATCATCTGCATTTACTCGTCTAAGGCATGGAATAAATCAGTTACAGCAAGCAGAGTTACTTCTTGTTTTCAGATTTTACTTGAAGTTACTGTCACTTCCAGAAGAGTTTGTGCTTTGAAATAAAACAAAGAAATCAGCTGGAGTTGACTATTTTAGTCTTTCTAAGAAATCAATTAATTTGGTGAGGGCAGTGACAGAGACACAAAACTTAAAAAAAAAATGTAGAGATGAAATTTGTAGAGGGAGACAGAAATTTAGCAAAAATAAAAGCCATATAGGAGGTTGGTGAGAATACAGATAAATCATCTGTAGTTCAATTGGTGCCAATATTTGCTAAACTTGGATTGATAGTCCCTTAGACATGTTGGAAGATTTAAAGCCTATCCATTCATCTGCTGATAGGCACAGAGCCTGGCTCTACAACTTGCTCTTATGGGTAGTGCTGCCATCATGGGTTGGACAGGATCTCTACGGTATTCTCCTTTAGAATCGTAAGAGTCATACCCGAGGGTTCTCTATTTGAGGGAAGTTAAATAGTATGTTTCATGTCAGTTACGGAGAAATTAATGTGGCAAGAAATGGAAGAAATCTTCAAGCCAACACCCATTAAAGAGTGTAGAATATGCAGTAATTTCTCTAAATCTAAGGATTCATAGAATATGCAGTAATTTCTCTAAATCTAAGGATTCAACAGAAACAAAATCCAAACATTGAAATTTAGAAGGGGACTAATCCCAATTGCTGCCTGCAGGAGAAGCTACCATCCTTGGTGACAAGATGATGCCTCCTTATTAATCCATAATTTGTTCTCATTCAAAACACTGACTTCGCAAGAATAGCCATAGTCATATGGACCCCTGATTTGATCCACGTAGTGTATAACTGTGCTTACCAGCTCTTTTCTCAATTCTAATTTTCTGGTAACTCACACAAGTTTTGTATTGTATGAATCAGCTGTCTCTCTAATCTCTATTTCTTATTCCATCTAATTGATGTTCAGGGTTTATGTAACCACAATTTGTTTACAAGTCTCCATCAACTTATGGGGTCAGGGTTGTCTTCATTTTGTAGTTAGTATGAGCAATGCTGCTATGAACACTGTGTGCAAATTTTCATGAGATGTTTCTATTTCTCTTGAGACAAAGAATTGCAAAGATTGAGATTCCTGAGTTGTAGAGACTAATAAGTACATAGTTTTAGTATGTATGTGTGTTGAGACATATTTTCCAGAGGAATTGAAACACAACCCCTTCAGTATTGTATTAATTCTACTATCTCTCTTTCTCCTATGTTTATTGTTCTCACCAGTTTTAAAGGTAGGCATTTGATAGGTGTGTGGACATAACTTAGTAGTTGTAATTTGCATCCACCGAACTTAAAATCTCTCTGTGCTTTGTTGTTACTGGCTCATGTCCACTGTTCAACTGCAAGTTTGATTATTCATTTTGATGATATGCCAGGGAATATTATATACCCTTCATATATGTGTGTGATTTCCAATGTTTTAGAAGTTCATATTTTAATATTCTTAAAATACTTTCATATAGGTAGTCCACAGCAGCCAGGAAGCAGGTGAGAGACCTGCCTTCAGGTTGGACTATCACTGTCACAATCCACTGGATTTTGTTCCCCCCAAGATGCACTTCTCTGCCCAAACACAAACACCTGGGCATTCTGCCCATGACCAGCCCTCCTTAGAAGCTCCAGCAGACCATAGAGGCACAGGCACAACCTACACCAATTGGAAGAACAGATGTATGACTGGCCTCTCAGCTGAACTGCCCCAAAGTTTAGACCCTAAACCCCAAGCACATCCTGTACCCCTCACTCTCCCATCTCAGCACCAGTAAGGCCACTGGGCCCTTTCTCCAACTCTGGTGGAATTCTATTGCTATGGTGCAGTCCCTAGCAGCTGGCAAGCAGATGAGAGACCAGTCTCCAGGCTGTACGACCGTTGCCACAACACACTAGATTCTGTTCCCCCAGGACTTACTCTGTAGTTCAAACCCACACATCTATTCATCCTCCCCATGGCCAGCCCTCCCTTGAAAGAATACATAAGCACAAGTACATCCCACACCAGTTGGAAGAACACACGAGTAAACACCAGTGTAAGAGTGCATTTAACAACAGAAAGGGCAATATGGCACCACCAGAACCCAGTGATCTTACAGTAGCAAGACCTGACCATTCCAATGCAGCTGAAGCACATACATACCCCCCCCACACACACAAATGGCCTTTATCATAACTTTATGAAGATGATAGAGGCCCTTAAAGAGGAAATGAAAAATTCTCTTAAAGAAATTGAGGAAAAGACAAACAAAAAATTGGAAGAAATCAATGAATCAATGAAAGCTAAGAAATTCAAGTGAAAACAATCAAACAGGTGAAGGAAACTGTTAAAGACTTGACAATTGAAATTGAAGCAATAAAAAAACCCCACAAACCAAGGGAATTCTGGAAATGGAAAATTGGGGTAAGTGAATAGGAACTACAGATGCAAGCATCACCAACAGAATACAAGAGTTAGAAGAGAGAATCTCAGGCGTTACAGATACTATACAGGATATAAATTCATTGATCAAAGAAAATGTTAAATACAATAAATTCCTAAGACAAAATATCCAAGAAATCTGGGACATCATGAAAAAAAACCAAACCTAAGAATAATAGAGATAGTAGAAGGAGAAGAATCCCAGCTCAAAGGCACAGAAAACATATTCAACAAAATCATAAAAGAAAACTTTCCCAACTTAAAGAAGGACATGCCTATAAAGATGCAAGAAGCTTACAGAACACCAAATAGGCTAGACCAAAATAAAATAAAATAAAATAAAATAAAATAAAATAAAATAAAATAAAAGTCCCCTTATGATGTAATAATCAAACAACTGAACATACAGATTAAAGAAAGAATATTAAGAGCTGCAAAGAAAAAAAGCCAAGTAACACATATAGGCAGACCTATTAGAATCACACTCAATTTCTCAATGGGGACTCTAAAAGCCAGAAGGTCCTGGATAGATATTTTGAAGACACTAAGGGACTGTGGATGTCAGCCCATACTAATATACCCAGCAAAACTTTCAATCACCGTAGATGGAGAAAACAAGATATTTCTTGACAAAAACAGGTATTTAAATAATACCTATCCACAAATCCAGCCCTACAGAAAGTACTGGAAGGAAAACTACAATCCAAGGAAGTTAGCTGTACCCATAAAAAAAACCCACAATAGGTGATCTTACACCAGGAAAGCCCAAAGAAAGGAAACACACACACACACACAACACCACCACCACCCAAACCAAAACATAACAAAAATTAATAATCAATGGTAATTAATATCTCTTAATATTGGTGGAATCAATTTGCCAATGAAAGGACACAGGGCAACAGAATAGATATGAAAGCAGAATCCATTCTTCTGCTGCATACAAGCAACACAACTCAACTTCAAAGACAGAAATTACCTCAGAGTAAAGGTTTTTGTTTTCCAATCAAATGGATCTAAGAAGCAAGCCAGTGTAGCTGTCCTAATAATATCTAACAAAATTGACTCCAAACTAAAATAAATAAAAAAAAAAAGATGGAGAAGGACATTTCATATTCATCAAGAGAAAACCTATCAAGATGAGATCTCAATTATGAACATCTATTCCCTGAATACAAGGGTACCCACATTTGTAAAATATACATTACTAAAGCTTATATCACACATCAAACCCCACATACTAATAGTGGGAGACTTCAATACCTCACTGTCACCAATGGACAGGTCTGCTAGACAGAGACTTCACTAATAAAGAAGAGAACTAATAGATGTTATGATTCAAATGGACTTAATAGACATCTACAGAGATTTCACCCAAACACAAAAGAATATACCTTATTCTCAGTACCTCATGAAATCTTCTTTAAAATTGATCACATACTCTGTCACAAAGAAAATCTTAACAGAAAAAAGAAAACTGTAATAACCCCCTGTATCTTATTGGATCACCTAGGGTTAAAGTTCAACAACAACACAAAATACAGAAAACCTTCAGACTCATGGTAACTGAACATCTCTCAACTGAATTACCACTGGATCAAGGAAGGAATAAAGAAAGAAATTAAAGACTTCCTAGCATTCAATGAAAATGAATCCACATCATCCCCAAACTTATGGGGTACTATGAAAGCAGTGCTAAGAGAAAAGTTCATAGCACTGAGAACCTACAGAAAGAAAAAATTTTGAGAAATATCACACTAGTAACTTAACAGCACATATGAAAGCTCCAGAACAAAAAGAATCAAACACACCCATAAAGAGTAGAAAGCAGGAAATAGTAAGATCTGGGCTGAAATCAATAAAATTGAAACAAAATGAACAATACAAATAATCAGTGAAACAAAGAGTTGGTTCTTTGAGAAAATCAACAAGATAAAAAATCCTTAGCCAAACTTAAGGCAGGGAGAGAACATCCAAATTAGCAAGATCAGAAATGAAAAGGAGGACATAACAACAGACACTGAGGAAATCCAGAGAATCATTAGGTCATACTTTAAAAACCTGTGCTCTGCAAAATTGGAAACTGTAAAAGAAATGGACAATTTTCTGGATAGGTACCACATACCAAAATTAAATCAAGACCAGATAAACAATCTAAATAGATCTATAATCCCTAAAGAAATAGAAGCACTCATTAAGTCTCTCAACCAAAAGAAGCCAAGGAACAGATGGTTTCAGCACAGAATTCTATCAGAATTCTAATGAAGAGCTAATACCAATATTCCTCAAATTTTTCCACACACTAGAAACAAAAGGAGCATTGCCAAACTATTTTTATGAGGCTACATTTACCCTGATACCCAAACCACACAAAGACGTAACAAAGAAAATCTCCCTCATGAACACTGATGCAAAAATACTCAATAAAACACTAGCAAACGGAATCCAGGAACACATAAAAAAAATCATCCACCGTAATCAAGGAGCCTTCATTCCAGAGATGTAGGGATGATTCAATATAAGAATCTCTCAAATTAATCTACCATATAAACAAACTGAAAACAACAACAACAACAACACAATAATCTCATTAGATGCTGAAAAAGTCTTTGACAAAATCTAACACCCCTTCATTGTAGACTGAAGTTTCTCTGTCCCACCTGGTCCCATCCAGGCAGCAACAATTTATATAAAATAATCACTCAGAGGCTTAATATTAATTACAAATTGTTTGATCTATGGCTCAAGATTATTGTAAGCTAGTTTTTACATCTTAAATTAAACCATTTTTATTAATCTATGTATTGCCACATGTCTCGTGGCTTTATCTGTGTTCTATTATGTTTTGCTCCCCCAGGGGGGCTCACAGTGTCTTCCTGACTCCATCTTTCGTCTCCCTGTATCTCTCCTGGATTTTCCACCTGGATATATCCTGTGTTGCTATAGGCCAAAACAGCTTCTTTATTATCCAATAGAAGCCATGCATATTCACATTATATAGAAAGACCAACCAACATCACTTCATGATAAAGGTCTTAGAGATATCAGGGATACAACAAACATACCTAAACATAATAAAAGCAATATACAGCAAGCTGGCAGCCAGCATCAAGTTAAAAGGAGAGAATTCAAAGCAATTCCATTAAAATTAGGAACAAGACAAGGCTGTCCACTCTCTCAATGTCTATTCAGTACAACACTTAAAGTTCTAGCCAGAGCAATAAGACAACAAAAGGAAATCAAGGGGATACAAACTGGAAAGAAAGAGATCAGGTTTTTGATATTTGCAGATGATATGATAGTGTACATAAGTGACCTCAAAAATTCTACCAGGGAACTCATAGAGCTGATAAACATGATTAGTAACATGTCTGGATACAAGATTAACTAAAAAAAAAAAAAATCAGTAGCCCTCCTATATACAAATGATAAATGGGCTGAGAAAGAAATCAGAGAAACAACATCCTTTATAATAGTCACAAAAAGTATAAAATATCTTGGAGTAACTCTAACTAAGCTAGTGAAAGACCTGTATGACAAGAACTTTAAGTCTTTGAAGAAGATATCAGAAAATGAAAAGATCTCCTATGCTCATGGATCAGTAGGATCAACATTAAAAACAGCAATCTTACCAAAAGCAATCTACAGATTCAACACAATCCACATCAAAATCCCAACACAATTCTTCACAAACCTTGAAAGAACAATACTCAATTTCATGTGGAAAAACAAAAAACCCAGGATAACTAAAACAATTTGTATGATAAAGGAAGTTCTGGAGGTTATCACCATCCCTGACCTCAAGTTCTACTATAGAGCTATAGTAATAAAAACTGCATGGTATTGGCATAAAAACAGACAGGTGGATCAATGGAATGGAATTGAAGACCCTGACATAAATCTACACACCTATGAACACCTGATTTTTGACAAAGGATTCAAAAGAATTAATACAAAAGAAAAGAGAAAGCATCTTCAACAAATGGTGCTGGCAAAACTGGATGTCAACATGTAGAAAAACGCAAACAGATCCATATTTACCACCCTGCACAAAACACAAGTCCAAGTGGAATCAAAGACCTCAACGTAAATCCAGTTACACTGAAGCTAATAGAAGAGAAAGTGGGAAGTGGCCTTGAATGCATTGGCACAGAACACAACTTCCTGGATATAACATCATTAGCACACACAGAGATTAGCAATGAATAAATGAGACCTCCTGAAACTAAAAAAGCTTCTGGAAGGCAAAGAAAGGACACTCTCAATAAGACAAAATGGCAACCTACAGAATAGGGAAAGATCTTCACCAACCTTACATCTGACAGAGGACTAATCTCCAAAATATATAAAGAACACAAGAAACTAGACATTAAAATACCAAGTAATCCAATTAAAAATGGGTTACAGATTTAAACAGAGAACCCTCAACAGAAGAATCTCAAATCGCTGAAATACACTTAAAGAATTGTTCAACATCCTTAGCCATCAGGAAATGCAAATCAAAATGACTCTGAGATTCCATCTTACACCTGTCAGATTGGCTAAGATCAAAAACACTAATGACACTAATTTTAGAGAGGATGTGGAGTAAGGGAACACTCCTCCACTGCTGATGGGAGTGCAAACTTGTACAGCCACTTTGGAAATCAGTATGGCAGTTTTTCAAAAAATTGAGAATCAATCTACCTCAAGACCCAATGACACCACTCTTGGGCATATACTTGCTGCAAGCCACAGGAAAATGAAACTCAGCTACTATCACAAAAGTTACTACTTGGAAAGGTCAAACCATGGCTTAAGATGTCTTGGTGATATTTTAGCTTTTGTTTATATATTAACCGATTCCTGCAATGATTTCCTTGTATGCTATGTATGCTTTCAAAAACTCCTAACAGTATACTTCATCTGAAATACCTATCAAGCATCCAAGGCCAAATGATCTCCTGAATAAAGATTAATTTACCTCATACCTTCTTTCTTATACAGCCTTAGTGGTATTTATACTAACATTATAGACTACTAACATTTACCTAACCAACTCTAGGAATGTAGTTGGAGCACACAAAATCATTTTTTTTTCTGATATATTATCTGATTTTGGCTCTTAGTTTATCTCCTCCTTTACCATTCCCTTTTCGGGTTGTAAAAGAAAGCCTGAGGGTCACTGCCTGAGGAAAACTCTTGCCTGCCTTTATTACCCTGTAAGAATTCAAGCCTGGTGACCTTGCTGTAGCTAGAGCACTGCTATTGCCTGGGCATATAACTGTAAACCTCAGAGATTTAGAAAGGAATTTGACTGGAGAGGATTTTGACTGGAGAACTAGATGGAGAACTAGAAGAATGAGATAGAAGATGAGGAAGAGCCAAATGGGGAAGAAGGAGATAAGAAAGACGAAGATGGGGCAGAACTAAGATGAAAGAATTAAGATAGAACTTAGAAGGAACAGCAGATAAAGGTAGAGAGAAATCAGACAAGAAAGGAGCGAGGCATGAGAACAGAACTGAATAAAGTAGATGGACTAAGAGCTCCAGATTCTTTTCCGGAAAATAATTGGTGGCATGCGTAGCTTCTCTTCTGGGCCCCTGAGAAGAAGATTATTAAGAACGGACCATAATAATATTCTAAATAAACCCAAAGGATGCTCAATCATACCACAAGGACATTTGCTCAACTATGTTCATAGTAGTATTATTTGTAATAGTCAGAACCTGGGTACAACCTAGATGTCCCTCTACTGAAGAATGGATAAAGAAAATGTGCATTTACACAATGGAGTATTACTCAACAGTAAAAACAATGACATCATGAAATTTGCAGGCAAATGGATGGAACTAGAAAAAAAAAATCATCCCGAGTGAGGTAACCCAGACCCAGAGACACAAACACGGTTTGTACTCACTCCTCCTAAGTGCATAGTAGCAGTAAAGTAAAGGATAACCAGGCTATAATCCATAGCCCCGTAGAAGTTAGGTAACAAGGAGGGCTCAAAGAGTGATGCATGCGTGGATTTCCTTGGAAAGGGGAAATAGAAGAGATCTCCTGGGTAAACTGGGGGTGCAGTGGGTTTGCGATGAAGATACAGGAACAAGAGGGATCTGGTTGTGTAGGTAGGGTGTTGCTTGAGTTTTCCTGCCTGGCCCACCTCTGGACAAATCTCTGTCACCCGCCAGTCCCACAGCCATTCAGACCCAACCAAGTAAACACAGAGACTTATATTGGTTACATGGCAGGCTTCTTGCTAACTGTTCTTACATCTTAAATTAATCCATTTCTATAAATCTATACCTTGCCACATGGCTCGTGGCTTACCGGCATCTTCTTAGGCTGTTTGTCATCACGGCGGCTGGCAGTGTCTCCTTCTCAGCCTTCCACTTCCCAGAATTCTTCTCTTTGTCCCGCCTATACTTCCTGCCTAGCCAATGGCCAATCAGTGATTTATATACTGACCAATCAGCAACACACTTGACATACAGACCATCCCACAGCAGTAGGGTGCAAGATGCCAGGGAGAACAATGAAAGAGATATCTTGATAGGGGGGACCATTTTGATGTTAGGGAGAAACCTGGTGCCAGAGAAACTCCCAGGAATGCATAAGGATCACTCCAGCTAAGACTCTTAGCAATAGTGGAGAGAGTGCTTGAACTGGTCTCCTGTAATCAGATTGACGACTATCGTATATATATTTTTTTAATCAGAAATCTTTCATCCAGTAACTGATAGAAGCAGATTTGGAGATCCACAGTGAAGCACTGGGCCAAGCTCCAGGAGTCCTGTTAAAGTGAGAGTGAAAGGATTGTAAGAGCCAGAGGATGTCAAAGTCATGACGGGGAAGCCCACAGAATCAGTTGACCTGAGTCTGGACAGACAGCTAGGGAGCCTGCATAGGACCGACCTACGCCCTCTGCATGCGTGTGGCAGTTGTCTAGCTTGGTCTGTTGGTGGGGCCCCTAGCAGTGTGATCAGGACCTGTCCCTGGCACTTGAAGGGACTTTTGAGAACCCATTTCCCATGCTCGCCCGACTTTGATGCCAGAGGAGGAGCTTGGTCCTGCCTCAACTTGGTGTGCCAAGCTTTGTTGACTCCCATGGGAAGCCTGTATCTTTCTGAATGGAGACAGAGGAGTTCTGGATGGGGGGTGGGGTAGAGCGTAAAGGGAGGTGGAGGGGAAGGAATAGGAGGAGAGGAGGGAAGGGAAACTGTGATCAGAATGTAAAATAAATGAAAGAATTTCATAAAAAAGATTTAAAAATACTTTAACAGAACAAAATAACTATTATTATGTGTGGTGATATTTTATTTGTGCTAAAATGTGGTGATATTTTATTTGTGCTTTAACAAACCTTGCCTGAAGATTAGGGGAAAAGAAAGGCCAGCCATTTTAAGTAAACCAAATGTCAGGCGGCACACGCCTTTAATCTGATCACTTATCAGGCAGGGTCTCTGTACGTGTGTGTTCAAGGCCATACTAGGGAACAGAGCCATGTGTGGTGACACATGCCTTTAATCTCAGTCCCAACCATAGAGACCTGGAGGTCTGTACAGATAGATAGTAACAAGGAAATGAGGTAGCTGGGCTAAGATAGCCAATGACAGGGCAGAACAGCAAGGCAATAAAGGCGTGGGTAAGACAGGAAGTAGCTTGCATTTGGAAGCTGCCGAGTTGGTGAGGGAAGGTTGGCTGGTGGCTTTCCCTATTTCACTGATCTCTTTAAGGCTTTCACCCCTATATTTGGCTCTGTGTTTTTTATTTATAAAGACCATTTAGAAATTCATCCACAATCATTTAATTTTAATTTTTCATTTAAAATCATACTTTAAATGTCAAATGTAAGAACTCAGTATCTAATTCTGGGTAGTGAATATTTTTCTCTTTTTCCCAAAATGTTCAGGGTTATACTTTCAACTTATTTCATGATGTATTTTCAAATATGTATGTGTATATATATATATATATATATATATATATATATATATATATATATACACACACACACACACACACACACATATATATATATTTTTCAAGAGACAGTTTCTCTGTATAGCCCTGGCCATCCTGGAACTTGTTCTATAGACCAGGCTGGCCTGGACCTCAGAGATCCACCTGCCTCTGCCTCCTGACTGCTGAGACTAAAGGCTTGCACCTCCTGGCTACACCACTACTCTCTGGCTATTTTTGCTATATTTTAATGAAATACATAAAATATGGTGTGTTGATGTTAATCTTTATCTGCCTATAACTCTCAAATTATGTCAATACAATTTGCTTGAACAGTATGCATTTACTCTACAGAATTAATTTTAATGGATATTGAATCATTTACAAATGAATGCAATGTTTGATTTCTGTGTTTAAATTTTGTCCCATGGACACATGTTGATTTCTCTGCTAAGTACACACTGTCTTGGTGATTTGTGGCTCCAGACTGGTCCTTAAATGCAGGTGACTCTTTTGTTTTCTAATTCTTTTATTTGTATTTTTTTTTTTTTTTTGCTTCCTCTGGTGCTTCCTTTAATTTATTTAATTTTTTATGTGCATGAGTGTTTTGCCTGCGTGTTTGTCTGTACACCATGTGTATAACTTGTGCCCATGCAGGCCAGAAGAAGGTGTTAGATACTCTGCAACTGGAGTTACAGGCAGTTGTGAGCTGCCATGTAGGTTCTGTGAATCAAACCTAGTGACTCTGGAAGAACAGCCAGTGCTTTTAACCACTGAGCCATCTCCCCAGTCCCACGATACTTTTTTGATAACTAGATTACTTAGAAGAATTTTCTTAGATCTTCAAAATCTTGGAGATTTTGATGACATTGTTTTTGTTATTAATTTCTACTTTCATAATTTTTTTTTTGTGAGATAAATAGAGTCTCTCAGGTTATATGTTTCTTTTTTCCCCCTAAAACAAAATGTTGTAGGGCTGGATATTTTCTCCAAGCACCTACTAAACTACTAAACATATACTTTGTTTCTCTTTTTTACCTTTGCTTCACGTATTATCTCCCCTTAATTCTGTCTATAAACATATAGAATCTTTTATCTTCTGGATTGATTGGTCCTTTTCCATTATATAATGTTCCTGTCCCTGGAAATTCACTTTCAAATCTAAGGGTTTTTTTTTAATTTTTTTTTGTTTTTGTTTTTTTCCGAGATTATTGTATCCTCACTGCTTTCCTTTAATTCCCTCTTATGTTTACTTTCTCTTCATTTTTTTCTTTAACCTTTTACATTATCGTATTGGAAATAAATGTCTAAATTGTCCCTCTCGTCAGAAAAATACTTTTTAAAAAATAACAAAATAAATTTTAATGAATTCTTTGAGAATCTCATAAAATGTTTTTTGATTATTTGAGTTTTATTATATTTGGGGCTTCCTGAAAACTGATTTTTAGGGTCACCTAAAATTTTGGGGATGTTTCAGGCATCAATTCTTTGGGTACTTTTTTAATCCCTATGTTTCCTCTTCTCTCCTTTGATAGTTTTTGTGTGTTTTGTGATAATGGTTATGTGGGTCCACCAATCCACTCACACTATTTCCTGCATTCCAAAGAAATTAGAAAGCAGAAATGGGTAAAGGAACATGAAATTATTTATAGTAAGGCCAAATGATATGGCTAACTGACCAAACTCTGAGATCATCATACCACTGTGGAAAGCAGTGAGCTGACTCTGAAAACATAAAAAATATACTGTGTGATGGGCTAATCTGTCTCTTACTGTTAAGAGGGGACCTGGGCCTTGGTTTGTGTTGGCTGTTTGTTACAGAAACAGTGTTTAAATTTGTCTGGCTGAGGAAAATGATGAATCAAATATCCACATTTTGAAAATGAAGAATAATTTCAGGTTTGTTGTTTGTTTTGTGGGACCCAGTCCTTATGAGGCTTTTGGACTCCTTGTTCCCATGGTCCATTCATTTTTCCTTTTTGATATGGTCCACTTTGCCCAGGTCCATTCCGTGACCAGCATATAAAAGAAATTTTGTATACTTTTCTTTTCAGTCTGCTTCAGCCCTATGCCTGTTAGAGAAACAATTTTGTAAGGCGAAAAAGTTGATACTCTCATAGTTGATAGTGTGGGACATGAGTGTCTCTCTTTTGAATGTTCTTCTCCCACAAGGTCTTTACCATAGAAACATGGTGATAGTATGTGATTGATTAGTTTTAATAAAGGAGTTCATATCATTAAGCCCTTATAAAGAAACAAACTATCACACAATTTAATGCTCTAAAAGAGCAACGATTTCATTAGTTGGTTAGAACTTTTCTTCTCCACAGAGAAGTCCTTCTATGGTCTCAGCTGGATGTACTATTTATTTCATTAGCAGATGATTTGCTAGAGGCTCATTTGTCAAGGAACCTGACACAGGGACGTCTCTTTTCCCCAGAAAACTAACCTGATTTTTTTTTTCACATGCTATGTGGTGACAAGAGCTGTGAGATGCAAGCATAAATGGCTAAGAGTTCTTTAAGGTTCTATTGTTGTGTTATGGACACATAAATTAAGATACATGAGCTACCCATGTACCAAGCTGGAAAACTAGAGTCCAAAATAGACTTACTTATTCTGTAATTCACAGTTGCAATTTTTCTTACAAATACCTTCTTTTTACTGGACTTATTTTTATTTTAAAGTGTGTGTGTGTGTGTGTGTGTGTGTGTGTGTGTGTGTGTGTGTATGCATATTTGTGTGCAGAAAACCACAGAGGCCAGAAGAGGGCTTCAGATACCATGAAGCTGGCACTATGGGCAGTTGTGAGCTGACCAACAGGGATGCTGGGAGCCAAATTTATTTCTTCTTCAAGAGCAATATGTGCTCTTAACAATTGCGCAGTCTCTCCAGCCTCTGTATATACACTTTTAATAGACAATTTAAATCAATAGAGTTATAAAATTGAAGTTTCAAAAGTTGAAGCTGAAAGATGATTGTCTATAGAAGGAATGAAGGAACTGGAGATATAAAGTACACTTGGAAATTTGCATTGGCAGGGAATAACTTAGATATGAGTAAGGATGTAGTTGTACTTGGACAGATGTATTGAACTACTGGTTTTCTGTCTGCAGCATGTTGTACTCATTGAGTGGTCAGCTTTGTGTGGACCAGAGGAAGATGTATGTTATAGTGAGTTTAGGTTTGAGATAAGTTCTATCTGAGTAAATAAAAACATTTAAGTTGAAATGCTGACTACATAGAACCTACATTGAGCTAGAATCTTATAAATAGCACCATCTTAGGAGAAAAAAAGTTGCAAAACATCTGTGAATTGTCTATAACTTTCTCTGTAGAAGTAGATACTATAAATGCTAGTATCAACAATTGTTTTTTGGTTCTAGAAAGCAGTCAAATGGAAAGAATAAAGGATTCTATTAAATTCAATAATCTGTACCATAGTCGGAAGGTATTGTCTTAGTTTGCTTTCTGTTGTTATAACAGACCCCATAAACTAAAGCAACTTTGGAAGAAAGAACTTATTTGGCTTAAAGGTCACAACCCGTAACGACAGGACACCAAAGCAGGCACTCAACTGTGGAACAAGAAAGCAGGGACTGGCCCAGAGACATTGGGGGGATTCTGCTTACTGGCTTTCTCTTAAAAGGTTTCTCAGTCTGCTTTCTGACACGAACTGTGAGCACTGGCCCAAGAACAGCATCAACCACACATAGGCCAATCTAATGGAGGCATTTTCTCAGTGAAGTTCCTTTTTTCTCAGATCACTCTAGCTTGAATCAAGTAGAAGAAAAACTCACCAGAACATGTATTTTATAGTTTTTGTTTCTTTAATATGTATATTTTAAGAGATATAAAGACAAAACTAAATCTTAGCTGTTATCCACGGTGAGCTCCTACAGGTTTGATGAGTAAATATAGAGGTTAGGTGAAGTATGTATTTCTGGCATCACAGTATGATCCCAGTAGTGTTATGGAATTCAGAGATACCATTTCTCAATGGACTTTTGTCTGTCTAATCAGCATACCCAGCAAGAATCCACTCAGGAAGATGAGGAGGAGAGACAACATTCTAAATCCTAGGGAAGATATCTGACTTAATTTCAAGGGCTGATAATTGAACAAGATTTGTGAAGTCATGAAGCTGGATTGTGACCAGCAGAAATTTCTTTACGGCTTAATTTTTGCGGATGTGCATATTTTCATGGGTGTACTTTTATATACTCAAAGAGGAAATGTTTAAATAAAATACAGACACCATTTAAAGAAAAAATAAATTAAGGTAATTGCTTACTTTGAGATGGAACCTAGACATAATTTTATTTTTGTAAATGTGTGATTAACTAGAATTTGGCATGTTCAAGTAAAAGACAACTTAAAATAGGGTAATTTGATTTAATTAAGATCTTGCTAAATTCATGAACAATATCATATGAAGATTTATACAGCTTTAAATTGGAACACATAGAAAGTTAATTTCTTGGATTTATAAAAATGTAAAAATGAAGAATTTTTTTTGGAAAGTCAAAATATGATCAAGGTGAAGCTGAAATATTTTATGTTTAATTCTGCTTGAAATGTTTGAATTGTTTAATCATCTTTTAAAATATACCCAAGAGGAACATAGCTTTTAGATTTGAGGCATAGCTCAGTTTTAGAGTATTTTTTTTCACCATGTATAAATCTCCAGCACAAGAAAAAAATGGTTTTGGATTAAGATGAATTCTGTAAATTGAATGGTATTTGCCAAGTAGGCTGAAGTAGCTGAAAAGGTAGGGTTATAAATTTACATCTTCAGTATACTGAATTTAAAATAAAATCATGAAACTCTGCAAAGTCTATGCCATATACAAATTCCACACTGAATTCAATGTAACAAGAAAATAAGTTATAAGAAGGGTTGAAGGAAATGAAATCAGTTCCTAGAGGTATAGGCGAGGGACTTTTCAGAGTCTCAGTACTACAGTTGGATTCAGATTGGGATGCTCAGTCTTTCAGGGAAGTAGGAACAGTGGGTATGCATGATGTTTTCTTGAGATTAATCTTGCATGTAATGACCAAAGTCCAGAGCTGACAGCTAGCAAACTACAAGAAAAAGAGTGTACTGTTCCTCTTTATTCTCCTTGCATTCCTGGGGAGGCCATTGGCTTGGATATCACAGTCTCACCCTATCTGAAGATGTAAGGCTGGCCTGGGTGCACAGACTAGGGAATGTGAGGGGAGGCAAGCTGGAGAGTAAACTATGAGCTTTGTAAGAGATCACTGAATTCTCATCCACCAGGTGTAGCCTATTTCTTTTATTCTTTTTATGGTCTAAAAAAAATATTTGCTATCCCCTTTGTGTCCAAGTCTCATAACCATGCATAATCATTTTCACATGTGCAAAACTACACATGCATTTGTGGCCCATTATTAATTTTTTTCCTTTCTTTGTTTTCAGCTGATTCTGGTTCTGATATCAGTAGGCAATATAACCAGAATGAATTTCTTTGCTTTTTCGTAACAATTTAGGAATAAGAATATTGAAACTTATAAAGTAACATGATTTGCCAAGATTTCTTATATCTCTGTGTTTTGAGACCATGATGGATATTCAGGTAGTCATGTGTCAAGAGTTCAGGCTGCTCTCTAAATTCCTCCAGTGCTCTAGAGACAAGGTAACCCAAGATAAGGGATGGAGGCCTGTGTCTGATAAGCAAAACAATTTACATTCAAGAAAACGTCAGTTGTGCTGGAAATAAGAGCTTGTACAATACTTCTCAGGTGAGTTTCTCTTCTGAGTTTTAGCTGCCATCATGTTACTAGCTCACAAGCCCGTGGAATCAGCCTTCATTATTTTTATTTTACATTGACTTTCACAGTAAGGAGTCTTGTGATGGTAAGTCTAGGGGTGAAACTGAGAAAACTACTTTCATCTACTAAAAGGTAACTGAGTATCATATAAGAACACATTTGTTTAATGAGGAAATATCACATGGCCTATTATGGCAACTAAATCAAGCACCTTGCCAAGAGCCAGTTCAAGAACTTCTGAGTGACAGAACTTTCCCGAGGGAGCCAAAGCACACATGTCTACTCACACCAGATAGAGAGCCCATGACAAACTAATGTACAGATACCACCAAAGTACAACAATGAGTTTTATTGGGGTTACATATAGAAATATGGGTGAGGAATTACTTACAGGAGCAGAAATGACTCAAAGACAGATACATCCCCAAAGCTCACCTCAGCATAGATTGCAGCTCACAAAATCTGAGAACCTGGGGGCAAACTGCAGGGCCTTCAGGAAAGCTTAACAATTTGAAGAGTGTCCTTACCAAGTGACTCAGTTGCTATAAATTTCTTGTAGGCAGTTCAGGTGATTTCTGCTCCTTCCAGGAAGCTGGTCTTCTCCCAATCTGGTTTGCAGCTTAGTCTGAGGGTCCTCTTTGTGGGTTGGCTGGTAAAAGAGGAAGTAATCTTTATTGTTTACCCTTAGGAGGGAGGGGCCTAGTGAATCTGGTCAGTTTCAGTGACTTCCTGAATCTGTTTGAATTGTTAACTTTCTGCCATAAGGAGCATCTGGGAAACAGAATCTTTTAATCAAGGAGAAAACTGTTATACAACAATAAACTACTAAAAGTTTGTTGTAAAATATTATAGTAATAAAATAGAAGAGCCCAAGATTCCTCCAATGACCTAGTGATCTAATTTCTTGAGACTAGATTGAAGTAAATAGCTTCATATCAGAAGATAATACCATTCATAATTGCAAAATAAAAATGAAAACAAACACCTATTTTTAATTAATTATAATTTTAATTCATTAATTTTATGGTATCTCAAAATGATAGAGTTGTTAAAATGGAGTATATTATGGTGGAGTGAATGATCCTCTAAAGATATCCACATGATAATCAATGAGATCTAAGTGTATGATAACTAACATTAAAAGGTATTTTGAATATTCAAATTAGGTCACATATTTTTATTTATTTATTTTTTTATTTTTATTTATTTATTTTTTTTTGGTTTTTCGAGACAGGGTTTCTCTGTGTAGCTTTGCGCCTTTTCCTGGAACTCACTTGGTAGCCCAGGCTAGCCTCGAACTCACAGAGATCCGCCTGGCTCTGCCTCCCGAGTGCTGGGATTAAAGGCGTGCGCCACCACTGCTAGGTCACATATTTTTAAAAGGCAGATTATCTTGTGTTATCTGGGTGGACTTCCTTAATCACTTTCTTTGGTCCAATGAAAGTAGAGGAGATACAAAGAAATGACTAAAGCTGAAGTCAGACAAACTCTGAAGGTGGAACAATTTGAAAGGGCTTGCCATTTCTGAGCTGCAAGAAATTTTGTATGGAAATCAGAAGCAATCTCTAGAAACAAAGGATGGTCTCACTACTTGTGTTCAGGAAGGACCTGCAGACCCAATCATACAAACACGGAGTCATGAACTCATCGTCACCTTGAATAATTATGGAAGTAGCTTCTTTGATAGAGTCTCCAATAAAGAATGTGCCCTGTCATCATGTTCAGGTCAACCTTGTGACATCTGGACTTGAGGAACCAAGCCAGGCATGTGTTTCTGACATATGGACTTGGAGGTGACAAATGGTTGTGATCTAAAGTCTGAAATACATGGAAATTGTTGGGTTTTTTTTTTTTTTTTTTGCTTTTTTTATATACAGAAAAACATAGAGGTAATAGATGCTTGAAATTGTGCAGAAAAATATGAGCTATCCATGGCCATGTGTTTAGCACACTCATGTGATTGTATACATATGGGAATAAAACAACATAAAGCAAAGCAAGCCAATATCCGGAGTTAAACACTGACTACTTTGTAACTAGGAAAAACAGAAAAGCAACTGTAAGATGACATGGAACATGGTGAGGCCCAGAAAATCTAAAACCAAAAAACAAACAAACAAAAAAACCAAACACAACAAAAGAAATTTGGAGTACATGAGCCAAATCCTCAATCCACAATCCTTAAGTGCCCTTTCCTACAAATACCTTGAACAAGAGTCCATTTAACTGATTGCTACAAATAGTGTTAGCACAGAAATGCATTTTTTTGTTGTTTTAAAATACTCCGAGGGCCAAGGGAATGAGCACACTGCCTGTCATAGTGGTGTTCATTTCCTAACTCAGTTACTGAGCTGAGCTTATGACACCAGAGACATCCCTTGAGTAGAAGGTTTGTGTGCTGTGCATTGGGGCAGATGGGGTGGGAGGCATGTAATGTGCAGTGGGGTCAGATGGAGCGAGTGGCATGTAATCTGTATTTGGGACAGGTGGAGTGGTGGCATGTGATGTGCAGTTGGGGCAGGTAGGGTAGGAGGCATGTGATGTATAGTTGGGGCAGGTAGGGTAGGTGTCATGTGATGTGCTGTTGGTAACATGTGATGTGCAGGTGAGTCAGTTGGAGTGGGTGGCAAGCTGAGGGGAAGGTGTGAGAGTGAGAGAGCAACCATTAATAAAGGTCCCAATGTAGGTATCTGTGTTCCTATAAATTTGTTTGTTTGTTCATTGATTGATTTGTTCATTCATCCTCTCACTCATGCAGGCATTTCTCAATGTTTATCTGATGTTTTCCTGCATAGACAGTTTAACTCAATGAAAGACACAATCTCTCATTACATATGATTAAAACTTCTATAGAACAAGTTACAAAACTGAGAAATCTTTTCATTCAAGGATGTTTATTTAAAAGCAAAAGCAGAAAAAGAAAATATTTGCATCATTCTTATCCTTTCTTATAATAATTTATTGTAATTATGCCTTTCCAAATAACTGTTCTGAAATAAAAAAAATTTCAAACTAACATAAAATATGATTTTAAGACAAAAATCATGAAAGAACATTCAGCTTAAGAAGTAAAAAACACAAAGTGTGTTTTTTAATAACACTTATTTGTAAGCATTTCTCTATTTTATATTCGGAAACTTAACTGTGCTATCTACAAAGCTAGAAGGTCTGCCTCATATTCAAGAAGACTGTGGATCAAATTTGATGAAGCATTTTGTAAGTTCTAAAAGATTATGAGTGTGTTTGTAATTATAATGGTGTATTGTCTGTTAGTTCCTGTGTTGTCTGGATAGCACTTCTGATTATTAAATCAGTGCTCACACAGATTTTATTATTCAGAAGCCTCTGGAGGTCTCTCAATGGGATTATATGAAAGCAAATATTTTATCCTGGATTGAATTTCACCACCTTTGAAACTTAATGGATCAATTGACTAATAGGAACAATAAGTATAATGGTTTACAACAAAATGCCATTCAACTGACATTCTAAAAGGAATAGAGGGGATGGAAACAATTATTCACAGCAGACAACAGAGCTCAGGTTAGAAAAAGTGACCTGGAATCTTAAATAAGCCTACTTAATATAGCTATTTAAATGTACACACATCAAGGTGAAAGGAAATGCTTTATGATTTTTTTTGAAAATTTAAATTAAAACTACAGTTTAGAAAACTTAAAAATTACAAAATATTAAATCAAATCAATTTTCCCAAAGAAAATATGTATAAAGTAGCATTTAGAATATTTGAATTTGATTTATTTAGAGATATTATATTTCCTAACCAATTAATAAAAGCATGTTACAAAGACCAAATCTATGTTATTTAAGTAGTTGGTAGTTATAAAACATTTTTTCCTGAAACTTCTTCCAACCAGCACAATTCCTACGAAAGAATTTTGAGCCGAGTGGTGGTGGCGCACACCTTTAATCCAAGCACTCGGGAGCCAGAGCCAGGCGGCTATCTGTGAGTTCGATGTCAGCCTGGTCTACAGAGCGAGATCTAGGACAGGCACCAAAACTACACAAAAAACCCTGTCTTGAGAAATGGAATGAGATCTACATGAACAGCCTGGACATGAGTGGGGGTAGTGAAGGGCGAGGGTCGAGGGAAAGAGAGCTTGGGGGAGCGGGAGATCCCAGCTGGATCAACAACAGAGAGGGAGAACAAGGAATAGGAGACCATGGTAAATGAAGACCACATGAGAATAGGAAGAAGCAGAGTGCTGGAGAGGCCCACAGAAATCCACAAAGATACCCCCACAACAGACTGCTGGCAATGGTCGAGAGACAGTCCGAACTGACCTACTCTGGTGATGGGATGGCCAAACACCCCAACTGTCGTGCTAGAAACCTCATCCAACTACTGAGGGATCTGGATGCAGAGATCCATGGCTAGGCCCCAGGTGGATCTCTGGGAGTCCAATTAGCGAGAATGAGGAGGGTTTATATGAGCGAGAATTGTTGAGACCAAGGTTGGATAAAGCACAGGGACAAATAGCCAAACAAACAGAAACACATGAAATATGAACCAATGGCTGAGGGGCCCCCAACTGGATCAGGCCCTCTGAGTGGGTGAGACAGTTGATTGGCCTGATCTGTTTGGGAGGCATCCAGGCAGTGGGACCAGGTCCTGTGCTCATTGCATGAGTTGGCTGTTTGAAACCTGGGGCCTATGCAGGGTCGCTTGGCTCGGCCTGGGAGGAGGGGACTGGACCTACCTGGACTGAGTCTACCAGGTTGATCTCAGTCTGCGGGGAAGGCTTTGCCCTGGAGGAGATGGGAATGGGGGAGCGGGCTGGGGGGGAAGGTGAGGGAAACAGGAGAGGGGAGAACAAGGGAATCCGTGGCTGATATGTAGAGCTGAATTGTATTGCAAAATAAAAATTAAAAAAAAAAAAAACCCTGTCTCGAAAAAAAAAAAAAAGGCAACGATTTTTCTTATTTATTATATTGTCAATTATTTTTGGGAAACTCTAAATCCCATACACCCTTTTGGAGAGAAGGCAGCGTAGTTACCGAATCAAAGCACTGCAATTTTACGTAAAGGAAAAAAAAAAAAAAAGCTAATACAAGTCGATTGCAAGAGAGCAGCAACCACAAGCAGTTTATCACTTTGCATCAAGATTCGTTAAGCTGTGTCCCAGGTCCTAACATTGACCTCCAGGCTCAGGTTTCTTCTCCTGTGCCACAGTACCAAGTTTGTGTGAATTCTGGGAGGGAACACGGGAAGAAAGCTGTACAGCATTTGAGACCTGATTATGTGAGAGCTAACGGAAAACTAGTACAGCTTCTCTTTCTTAACTTACTCTTCCCGAGCTCGGCTGTGTGAGCGGCTGTCCAAACTGGAAGGAGGACATAATCGCGACAGCCTCCTACCGAGTCCTCGATGCGCTGACGGTGGAAATCATTTGTCCCTCATGGAAATCGAGATTTGAATTCAGATAGATTCTCTTGCATTTACCATCCACATTAAGTTGAGGGAGAGAGAGCAGATTATACATTTCTGTAACTTCTGTCTTCTAATTAGTAATTTTAAGTAATATCTTATTTTCTAAAGCTCATAAAAGATTATTTTTAAAGGTAGCTCCCAGAACAAAAGAACTACATTTTTCTTTCTTTTCAAGACTGGTCCTATTATTCAACAAGTTTGATTTATTTTATTGTCTAAATAAATAAAATGTGAGAATAAAAAAATTAGCTGAAATTGACTATGAGATTTTCAGCCACAATTGATTTAAATACCACCCAAAATAAGAAAAAACAGAGAAAAATGTGGTATGTCTATACTGAGCTAGGTAGAGGAAGGGAAGAGGCAACGTAAGCAAGTGTCTTGTGAGCCATGACACATTTTGTGCATCATCTAACTGTGATTAGAGGACTGAAGCCACGTCAGCCAAAGAAAAACAATTTGAAGATTTCAAATAATTTAAATTTGAAATTTAAATTTCTGTGGTAGTTCATTAAGGAAAATCACCTTATAGATCCCAGTCAACTCCATAGACAAACTGTGCATAAACAAGGATTGGAAGAAAATGAACCTGTGTTCAGAATTGTGCTGTGCATGGAGACATTCAGATTTGGGCTGTTTACAAAAACTTCCAAAGCTGGCCTAACACATCCGATTGAAGTGATTGACTATTGCATGGTATTGTGATTTCTCTGTCTGGACATGGTGTGTGGTGGGCATTCTTTGGTGTAAAAAGGATGAGCTAAGCCAGCTTCCCACATTGCTCCATATTCTATTTTCAAAGTATATAAAGAATAAGAAAAAAATAATATATTTTAAGGGATACAATGTAATTACACAGGCATATATACTGTGTAATATATATCACATGCATTGCATGTATATATATATATATATATATATATATATATATATATATATGTGTGTGTGAATAACATCTATCAGAGTCAAATTCACAACCGTATCTCTCACTCCTCAGGCTCCATATAGATCTTCAGGACTCATCTTAGAATAGACTTGGCGTGCTTTGACCAATACTACCAATTTTTTTTCACTTCCTAGAACCACTGTTCTACTCTGTGAGTTCAGCATTTCAGGATTTCACAGATACATGAGGTCATATAAAATCTGACTTCTGTCTCTGTCTATTTCACTTAGTATCATGCTCTCTGAGTTAATTGTGAGTTTCAGATAGCAGATTTTTCCCTTTGTGACTGTAAAATGTTCCACTGAGTACGTACACTGCATGTTCTTATAGTCTTCTGTCAACAGCCACTTCGGCGGTCTACACCTTAACTATTGGCTTTTTCTCTAATTAACACATATTGTATGATTCAACAACCCCACTTAGGATGCAACTGAAGATAGGAAGTTAAGCGAGTCACTGAAAGGCAAATACCACATTCATTCACTCATTTGTAAGTCTTGGATTTTATATAGACACTTAAAATATATATAGGCACAGATGATGTAATACAAAAAGTAAACTATCTATGGAAAAATAATCGAGTAATGAGTAAAGGTTAAGAAATTAGAATTTAATGGAGAATGAGGGATGGATATGCTCATCATATACCATATACTTATGCAGACACAGCCTTATATAACCCAGCTTAATATAATACATTGATTGAAGAAATAACAAAATAACAATTCCCTCTACACATACCACACACACACACACACACACACACACACACACTCTCTCTCTTATACAACTTTTTTTTCTTTGTGTGTAATTTGACTATACAGCACTGTTTACTAAATTGTCTTATCAGGAGCCAGGTGGTGGTGGCCCACACCTTTAATCCCAACACCTGGGAGGCAGAGGCAGACAGATCTCTGTGAGTTTTGAGGCTAGCCTGAGCTAAAGAGTGAGTTCCAGGAAAGGCACAAAGCTACACAGAGAAACCCTGTCTCGAAAAAGCAAAAGGAAAAAAAAATTGTCTTATCAGAAGGTAGTCTATATTAGTCAAACAATTATGAAGTAGGAATTGCGTTTACAATATGTTGTCCATTTGTAGTTAGCATATTCAAAAATAATGCATTATCTATTCTATCTTAGTGAATCCAAAGTTTTTTTCTTTTCTTTTCTTTTTATTAAAAGATTTTTCTATTCATTTTACATATCAACCACAGATTCCCCTGTCCTCCCTCCTTCCACCCCCCAGATTCCCCCCTCAACCCATCCCAGATTCCCACCTCCTGCAAGGCAAGGTCTCCCCTGGGGAGTCAGCCCAGCCTGGTATATTCAGTTGAGGCAGGTCCAAGCCCCTCCTCCCTGCACCAAGGCTGAGCAAAGTATCTCAGCATAGGCACTAGGTTCCAAAAAGCCGGCTCATGCAGTAAGGATAGGTCCTGTCTCACTGCCTGGGGGCCCCCTAAACAATTCAAGCTAAAACAACCGTCTCACTTATCCAGAGTGCCTAGTCCAGTTCCATGGGGGTTCCTCAGCTATTGGTTCACAGTTCATGTGTTTCCATTAATTTGGCTAGTTGTCTCTGTACTTTTTCCAATCATGGTCTCAATATCTCTTGCTCATATGATCCCTCCTCTCTCTCATCGATTGGACTCCTGGAGCTCTGCCTGGAGCTTGGCCATGGATCTCTGCATCTGCTTCCATCAGTCACTGGATGAGGGGAATCCAAAGTTTTATACCTTTCTATGATAATGCTTTCTATGATAACTAAGAAAAACTGCAACTATGAATATCTAGTCTTCAACTCCATTAAAGGCCCCAGAAGGATATAATATTATTTAAGTAAACAAAAAGTGCATTGCAAACAACTTCCAAAACCTCTAGGAATAACAAAGATGTTGGACTGTCTGGATAGTCACCCAAAGTTCCTTGCAACATTGGGGCATCCATTTTCAGCCTACAGGCCCATAGTATCTGGCAGACTTTTCAATGAAGCAGGAAATTTAAAAGACTCTTCTGTCTACATTAGCAAAGTTTGTCAGTCACTTTCCTCTATGTCCTGAAGAATGCCTGGCAGTTTCTTCTGTGAAGCAGGAACCCTGAAGGACCGTCCATCCTGCCTTGTTTTGGCAAAGTTCAGCAGTCACAGCATTCCTTG
The DNA here is from genome assembly GCF_949786415.1 of Peromyscus eremicus. NCBI lineage: Eukaryota > Metazoa > Chordata > Mammalia > Rodentia > Cricetidae > Peromyscus > Peromyscus eremicus. Next base: position 7,970,303 of record NC_081435.1, read on the forward strand.
GGTCCTGCATGTCCAGTTTATACAACATACTGTCAAGCAGTCCAGGCAAGAGTAGCTTCTTGCTCAAATGGCTAGCCTTGCCACATAGAAACTCCATAAGGAGTTTCTTTGATGCCCATCATCTCTGAAGTAAATTGGTGCTGCCAGGAGCATATGTGTCTCATGGTTATGAAAAACCTTAGGTTAACAAAACATTTTAAATGCCATATTCTATAGGTCTTGAAGTGTTTGAAAACCATTTATCTATCTAAAATATATCTCTTTATGATCTCAAAAGCATACCTAATGTGTCTACCTTAAAATAATATTCTACAACACACAGGTTTCACAGCTGGAAAGACTGATGGTTACTTTGCTCCTCTGGTAGCTTGCAGAGCTACTTCTACTTCTACACATGTGAAAGATAACCGGTGGGGATGGAGCTTTCATGTCTATAGTAGTTTGCTTTCTTCCTATTCTGTGACTCAGGTAAGTGGTATCTTACACAAGAGGGTCTGTCAGTTCTAGAGAGTAACTCAAAAACATGGTCAATATTCTTTAATGTTTATAGATCTGTGAGATCTCACTGGCCAGCAACTCCAAAAGAAGGAACCATCTCTGGCACTGGGCTTTTTATTTGTTACCCTGTGGTATTTAATAGAAACATCTTTATTTGCATGAAGAAACTAAATAAAATATTAAGGGACATACTTAAAACTCACTTGCCCAAGGAGCATAGGAGAGAAAATGCATTATTTCTTTAGCTTAGGTGGTTTAGAGTTGTTTATTTTTCTAACATCTACTCTACTTGCCCACTACCACCACCACCACAAAAAAGTAAATATACAGATAAATAAGTAAAAAGAACCTCAACTGAAGGATTGTTAGGATACTTAGAAAATAATGTTCTCTAGTACAGCATAGAGTTCAGCTTGGCTTAATTTAGTTAATTTATTGTATAATTGCTATTTACAAATATCCCTACCAAATGTTTAGTATTTATAACTAGTTAGGAATATAACATATTGGAGAATTCTTGGGTGCTTATAATAATAGCCCTTTCCTTGTTTAGTAATGGAGATGTGGACAGGATTCAAAGTAGTGAACATGATGGGGAAAGGTAATGAATGGAACAGAGTTAAGTCTAATGAAGTACAATGGCAAAGGAAATAAGAAGGAATGTGAGAATTTCTCTAGGTATCATGTCAGCTAGGTAAAGCTAGCACTACTGATGTTGGTGTCTGTGCAATCTGTGCAATAGCTTGCACCAATGAAGTCCCAGTGCATGGAAGTTTAGAAACTTCTCTGGGTCTCTACTAATAGTGCATGTAATAACTAACCAGTTAACTCCGTCAACAAGTGATGATCAAATGCACCAGTAACCCCTAGTTTAGAAATCTAGAGCTGAAACTATAGAGTAAATAGTACAGTGGTGGACAGTTTTGTCTCAAGAGGCAGATATCAAACAGACTTGAATCTCTGAAAGAAAATGTTAACTTCTGATAAGAGTGATGAATGACTGAAAATTTTCTTTAACTATGGTGTAATATGTGGATAAATAAGTTGAACTATTACTTATAGTATGGAACACAGGAACATGAGAGAACATGGCTAATTCAGTATTCCTTCTTTTATTAATAAAAGATAATCTGAGACAAAATTGATTATTGAACACTGTGGAGTAATAGTACTAAACTCTCAGGATTGATGAAAAGTCATGCCTCTCCAATGTAGCCACATAATTGAAAAGAAACTGAAATTTTGATTTCTTTTTCTAGAGGAACCACTCTGTATTTTGCAAAAATGACATTCTTCCTTGTACTGTTTGTTTTCTTCATTGCCAACAACTGAGCTGTCATTGAGTCCTGAGTTCTGGGCCAAAAGCATCTGAATCACACAGCCCCTGCTTGTAGCCAGTGAATTTCCATCATAAGGGGTCCAAGTTCAGGCAAAAGGAAGGAGGAGGCCATTGACACTCATTTTGCAAAAATGTGATAGGTCGATCTATTTTGTTGAACTTTACAGTGAGGTCTTCAGTCAGCATCAAGTAATCATAAAACAGCTGTAGGTTAACCTTTGATCTTTCAAACTGAGAAACACAACAAAACACAGTCTTGGCCATAAAGCCTTCGAAACTGTAAGTAAGGAAATTGAGTAAAGGTTATTACTTGGCAAATGTGTGCCATTTAACTTTGTTATTTCCAAACAAGGTGGACGACAAAGATGACTAATGGTATGCATGGGAACTGTGTAAGAAAGAGAATTAATTCCTAAGTTTTGAAATACCATTGTAGCTTTGTGAATTTTTAATTTTAGAAGAATTCAAATGCAGAATCCCAAGAGAAATCTGTGTCACTATGAGCAGAAACATTATGATGATTATGAACGATGTGCTAAAGCAAAAGAAATCAAACTTCTCACAATTGTGACTTCACAGCACACATACATGCACATATACCACTACCGCCAACAACCACCAATGAGGTAACTAAAGGTTTACTAAACTCTTGACAGGAACTACCAACATGCATGGTTTTGAATAATGTTCACAGCCTATCTATTATTCAGGTCACTATCGTTCAGACTTACTCAAACACACTCCTCTTTGTCAGTTTTCAGTGTGCTATTTTTAGTGATAAAGAGTTCCCATTAGAGAGCAAAATACAGTTCTACCTGCTTTGTTCAAAGATACCTATTTCTGTTCGCCAAGTACGTATTTTCCACCTGTTCTCTGGCATTTACTTACACGTTGACATGGAAAGCTTTAGGTCTTTCATGTAAAATTATTACACTCTTACCATTTTGGTTGTGAAGATGATAAGAGGCTATTATGTTATCATTATTTTAAAATGCAAGCATGTCTTAAAATTCCCCGCTATTTTAGGCAAATCATTCAAATCTTCTGAAAGACATTAGTTTACCATTTCCAGGGAAGCTAAGTTTATTGAATCTTTCAAATCTTCTGTGCTTAGCTTGGCTGTCATCACACCATCAGTTGTGAGGTACATAAATAGTTTTGCTTTAACATATGAAGATAAAAAAACCCCAAAAATATTCCTTCTGAATGTTCAGAGGTGAAATTAAACTCCAGGTGCTTTCTGCAGTTATTTGGGACACTTTCCAGTTGTCAATATGGAAATCCCGTCACTTAGGGCACCAATCTGTTGCCATGGGGAAGCAAAAGCTGCGTTTGACAAGTCGACAGTTGTTTCAGTTGTAGAGAAAGACAGACTTGGAAACAGGTACTGGAAGATGGATGTTCACTGGGGATTGGAGAACAATCTTGGAAATGATTGTTTTCTTTGTCTTTTATAGACATTTTTCTTATTCAAAAAGAATACAACCACTTGTGCATATCTACCCCAAGACTTGGATACAGTTGTACCTCTTAACAACATACATTCATTTGAATCTAATCACTGAAAATGAATTGAATCATTGCTGTCTTTGGATTGGCAATAAATGAGGTTGTATGTTTTTTTTTTTTTATTAATTTGAATTTGGCTATGGCATCTAAGAGAATCAGATACCAGCTCACTAAAGAAGTTAAAATTCTCCTTTGTCTGTCCTAATGGGGTTTTCATCAAAGGTTTTTTATAATCCACCCCAGTTGGACGAGATCTTGAGACTAGCTGGAGTGGAGGCAAACGATCAACAAACATTAAGGAATGGATAAAGGGGTGAGGGATTGAGTTTTTAACAGAGCAAAAAAAAAATCACACAATATGCTTGGAACTCTATGTCAATCGTTAATTTCTTTTTAAATTCTGGAAAGCACCCCATATTAAGTCTATAATTGGAGGAGAATAAGCCGTCTGCTCTCACTGATGCAAACCTACAGCTGCTAAGAGTACCTTAAATACACTAGGTCTAAGACCCTGCTTAAGTCTTCACGTATCAAATGACTAGATTAGGTAGTATTGGTCACTCTCTTGTGTGAAATAACCTTGTTGCCTGGCCTCTGAAAGCATAAAAGTAACGTTTTCCTCCAACCAGAACTAGCTTTTATCCTCGAAGTATGCAAGAGAATCTAAGTTTTCAAAGTGTGATTGCTCATCAGGCTCCCTTGGTAATCCAGCCTGGATAGTCCAACGGAAGAGTTCTGAAGTTATTTTTTGTGCATCTACTGAGTGAGCATCCTCTGAAGACAGTTTCCCTGTCTTCCTCAGAGTTTGCACTATAAGGATGCTCCTGTGGCAAAGGCTTGTTCTTTCATTTTGATTCTTGAGAATCATGCCAACCATGGTTGATTACATATAATTATAAATGAGATTCACGTGAACATATTTGAAAGGCTTCAAAGGACTCTGCTGAGACTATGGAAGAAAAGCCAGAAAGTTGGTAGTTGTTGAAATTTTCATTATAAAATCTAACCTATGGTCAGAAAACCTATTTGACAGATTGGACTTAAAATGAAAATATATAGTTGACATGCTTTATAAATTATAATTTGCAAGCAGGGTACAATGGTGCATGCATTGAATCCCAGCACTCGAGAGGCAGAGGCAGGTGGATCTCTGTGAGTTTGAGGCCAGACTGGTCTACAGAATGAATTGCAGGACAGTAAGAGTTGTTACACAGAGAAACCCCGCCTTAAAAAATAAAGCAAACAAACAATTATAATTTGCTTGTCAGACTAATTCCAGAAAGTTTAAGGATAGGTTAGCATTGCATATTTTAATACAATATGCTGCTACTGCTAGTAATATACTAATATGCAATTGCTCTCAAAAGAATGATGAAAATTCATTTAGACTATGATTAGAAAGAGAAAATATACATAGGTATTCTTACCATAGGTTTTTTTTTTAGTTGAATGGCTTCTCTGAGCATTTTAAAATTTATAATATTTTTATATTTTACATACCAACCACAGATCCCACTTTTACCCCTCCTCCAAAAGGGTAAGGCCTCCTATGGAAGTCATCAAAGCCTGGTGCATTCAGTTGAGGCAGGAATAAGCCCCTCTCCCCTGTATCAAGGATGAGCAAGGCATCCTACCATGGGTACCAGAAAGCCAGTTCATGTACCAGAGTTAGATTCTGATCCCACTGCCAGGGACCCTTCAAACAGACCAAGCTACACAACTTTCCCTGTATGCAGAGGGTCTAGTCCAATCCCATGCATGTTCCCTAACTGTCATCATAGAGCCTTCATCCAGTAACTGATGGAAGCAGATACAGAAATCCACAGACAAGCACCAGGCTGAGATCTGGGAGTCCAGTCAAAGAGAGATAAGAGGGATTCTATGAGCAAAGGGGGTCAAGACATGATGGGGAAATCTACAGAGACAACGGAACCATAGTTTTAAAAACACTTTAATTTGAGCGAACACTATACTTCAGCGACTAACCTCAGTCCACCTCATTTAATAATGAACACAAATGAGAACATTTAGGCCCAGAATTTGTGATACTCATATTCCATGAGTGTAGTAGTGATCAAAAGATTTATCTGATTCTAATATGTAAATATTCCATGGTTTTACAGTGTTTTCCAAGAAGACGAGTTTGGAAAACATTCTCTGTGTGCTTTTCCTTACATCAGTATTTCAACCTCACAATCAGTTCCTGAAACTACAAGTGTCCATCTCCAAAGTCCAGCTCTCTCGACCCTGGTGCCCCATCTCTGTCCTGTCCCTTGCCATGTGCTCACTACATTGCTCACACTGCTGTGTTCTCTCCCCCAACAGGTGTCAAGTTTTCTTGAGTTGCTCCACCCTGAGGAAGAGGAGTTCACACTCATCCCTCTCTCAAGTAAGTCTTGATCCTGAGCTTCTGTGACAGATCTTTCCTTATCCAACCTTAGCAAAAATCCTGTCAGGCTACAGAAAGTCATACCCTAAATAATCTATGTCTTAGTTTTTCACCTTCTACCATCCCCTACTTGCCATTTGACAACCATAGTCTGCTCAGCAAAAGTACTTCCAGGTTTTCAGATTGGCTTATCCAAAGCCATTCTAGTATTAATGGCCCTTGTTAACAGTTTTCCAACTCACTGATCTAACAACCAACACCTTGGCTGTAAATTCTCATTTGTAGTTGCTGCTTTCGGAACTGAACTCAATTCTGCTCTGAAGTCTCTCTTCCTCTACTGCAGTAGTGCTGAGTAAAGCCTTTTAGTTCTGTAACTACCGTTGGTCTCTGGTTTTCACTGTTAGCTCCATTACAACAAATTTGAAACTCTCTGTGTTTCTCCCTCTCTGTCTCTGAGTTTAAATGATAATCTCCTCACTATTCTCAATCCCTAAGGCTGACAGAACCAGGTCTTCACATTCACTCATTTTCAACTCCTGATGTGTATGGAGTTAAAAACAATGGTAACATGTTGTCATCCTGCATCAGTCAGCTTTCTGTTACTGAAACAGGATACTGAGGACAAATGGCTTAAATAGCAGAAAAGTCTATCTTTGTTCACTTGGCTTCTCATACATGGCCATAGAGGGCACACTTAGGATGCAAATTGCATCACATGCAAAATCATGTACATACCTCATTTCTCCTTATACCAATAGAACATACTAAGTAAAGCTATTTTATGTGAAAAATAGGGAATAAAATTAGCATTATTCCAATAGAGCCTATTAGTTCAAAATATTCTTTTCTCCACAGAAAACCTTTAATGAAAAAACAGGTAACCTTTCCATGGGGTTCTCTCTAATTGGGAGTAGTATTTCTTTATAGTGATTATAAATGTTCTGGACAAGAACACGTTTGCCTGCCTTATAGTATTTATGTCTGCAGGGGTTTAGCTCTCGATTCATCGTTAAGCTCTTCTGTATTAGGTGCTGCTTATTATATTTATTTTCACATAGAAGTGTAACAAAATTTGCATCTGATTTGCATTCTGGACTTGTCCACTAGTGGCAATAATGCAACTGTTCTTTCCCACTCTCTGTTGTTCAAAGGGATGTTGGTGTGGCTGAGGAGATAGCTCAGAGCTCTTATCCCTGTAAACCACATAAAGCTGCATACAATGGTGCACACCAGAAGGGATATGGGGACAGGAGACCCTGCGGAAGCATATGAGCCAGCTATTCTGATACATAACGTGTCAGACAATAGGTAGACGGTAAAGGATGGGGTCTCTGACCTCCACATTTGTGCCATAATACAAGTGTGTCTTCATTCAGCCACATACATGTTCTACACACACTCACACACACACACGTTTTTAAAGAAGGATACTACTTTTTCTTTCACTGCCAACATTAGAATTCAGAATTAATCTCTATTGGTTGTTTCAAAGTGGAAGCACCAAGCTTACTGTACAGTGAAAAGCAGGCCAGAGGTATAAGAAAGATGTCTTTGGGGTCCGGTTTTTCAATGAAATAGCTGTGCTACTTAAGCCTTATAATCCTTCATGTTAGTGACTGTAACATGGGAATGAATAATCTATTTCTCTCAGAATTTGCAACATCAAAAGAGATTTAATTTCCTAATGACTCACATTGTGTATGGCAGGAATGCAGGCGCTCTTTATATTATGAAGCTTTCTCCTTATTGACTCTTACGAGATTGTTCAGCATAGTGTAACATTTTGCACATTTGCTTTATTTTGAAATAATGATTCAGACACTTTTTGGTGCCAGGACAGAATGCTGCAGTTTGCTATTGTATAATTTTCTTCATTCTAGGTAGTATCCTGTAGCTGAGGGCCAAGAAGAAGAGGAAGGACAGCAACAAAAAGAAGGGATAAACAAATTGACAATGAGGATGTGGAACAGTATATGCAGCCTGGATCGGGCTGAGGTCTACACAGCACTGTCAATCTTGCACTTATGTACTCACACTTGAGGTCTACACAGCACTGTCAGTCCTGTGCTTACGTACTCACACTTTGTGCTTCTCAAACATGTCCTGCTAGTGAGGTTTTCCTTTGTCTCCTACTTCCCCACAAACCTTCCTTCCAACATATAGACCTTCACGCATGTCAACTCCCTCTTAGGGAACTCCCTAGTTTTGTCTGACCTAGTTTGAACTGATTTCTCATCTAAGTGTGTCTTTCTGATACCACAGTTATGGCCATTTATTTACCATCATCTGTGGTCCATCCTCCTAACTTCACTATATATTCAGCTCTGTCACTTTACTCTTAGTCACCTGACTTGGAAGCTAGAGTCCTTGACACCTTGTCAGTCACCAGGCATTCTCCAAATCTCTCTTTCCTTCTCCCTCATCCTTGCTGCCATTCTCTCTCGCTCTTAACCTCACTTTTGATCTCCCCGTCTTTAATGTTTATTCTACTAAAATCACCTTTCATCACTTTTCTACTCATACAAACGTCACATTTAAAAAAAAAAAACCCTCTTTCCAAATTCTCTGCTTCAGACTCTTTGTAACACATCGTTCTGCCAAACTTACCATATGGATAGAACACTCTTGCTCTAATGAGTGTTACTAATCCCATGACTGTGGAATAAATTTCCACCTCTCAAGTTCTGTCTCGCATCCCCCTGCATCTTGACGTCCTACCACTGCCATTCAACAGAGTTTTTTTCCTCCTAAAATAGTCTGCATTTCCTTCAATGTTTGCTTCTTTGCATTCCTTTCCTAAAGAAATGCTCTTTTCTTCTCACTGCCTCCAGCAAGCCTGCTCATCCTTTATGCGTCAACTCATATGCCACAAGAATCAAATCCCTTTATTTCCATAGAGCTTTCTTAGAATTTACTTTACAGAACTGATCCTATTCTACATTTCATAACAGCCCAGTGATCACGTGTCCTTTTTTTTTTTCTCTTATTAAACCACCAATCCCTGGGGGATGAAATTATATTATCCATTTTTATAGCAACTATCAGGTTTGCATAGGGGTGTGGGATAACTTATAGAAAGTAGGTGTTATGTGGTAACTAGGGTGTGATTTATTTCCAGCATAAGGACCCTGGGAATAATTATATTATATCTTTTTCTACTGATGAGAACTTGTCTTGGTGTAATTGAGTATGTAGCACAGAGGCACATCTTCTGTCAGCATAGTAGCCAGTCCTGCCTGCTACATCTCTGAATCCTTTATCTTACATCCTTGCTGCCATGCTTTGCTCTTTCCAAGAGGTAGGACAATTGTTTCATCATATGCTTGTATTTTATAATTGCTTTGGAATTCCAGAAAAGAAAGATAACACATACTATACTTAACACATTCATATAACACACACACATATGTGTATACATATATATATATATATTTATATATATATAAAACGTGGTAAAAAGGTGTTTGTTGAATTAAAAAAATTAGAAATGGACACTACTATGAAATTGAAATGTATCAGGTAGTTTTTATTTCTGTTTTATATTAAAATTACTTACACACAACTGCTAAAAATTAAACTAAAGGATGTTAAACTATTAAAGAGTTTATTTGAACTGACATAAATTCTTTAATCAGATGACTGAGACTGATTTCAAGCAAGGGCTTGATGCTTGATGTATACAGAATCCAATGTCATGGCTCCAGATTATACAAAAAGAACATGAAAGAATCATTGAACAACTAGCAAATACCCTAAGAATTCATAAAGAGCTCATGTCTGCCTCGGACATAGGTTGGTAGTAGAACACTGGTAACAAGGGAATGAGGAGAAACTTCTTGCTGATATCATGACTAGAAAAAAATCATTTTATGGTTCTGTTGTTCGTTGCAGACAAACACCTAGCCTCTCAGGAATACTGGGTTCTTAGAGGGCATTTTAAGCCCCAGACAGCTAGAGAGCTCACTCTTGGACAAGTTGGCTTCTTCTGCACATGGCCTTCTTGAATAGGTGGTTTAAATTCATTCTCCTTCATTGGAGGCTGAAAGCTTTTCCAATAATAATAATGATGATGATGATAATCATAACACAACTTGGTTACTTCAGGGTTTTTGACTGGTATTTCTAGGCTTTACGTATGATTTCAAAATTGAAGACAGTTCAAGGTTCTCAGAGACATCAAGAAAAAAAACTCTCACAGAGTGAATCCAGGGGCCAGTCCAATTGAACATTTGATAGACAGGATGGAGTGCAGCAGCCCTCTTCAGTTCATTCCAACATGAAGTCTGTCGTTGGAAGTCAATAAGTGGATTTAATGGGTTAAACTTGAATTTAGATTTAATGTAAGTGCTGAGTTTGGCATTGGTTTGGATACACTGGAACCTATGCCTTTTCTATTTTAATAGGATGTAGGGAATTTCAATAAAGGAAAAGTGTGAATGTTGCATTTGGCATTTTTGCCTTGGGTTCTCAGAACCTCAAAGCTTGCTACTCAAAGTGCTATCCTTAAAATAGGAACATGGGCACCATGTGCAAGATGTAAGCAGTGCAGGAACTTGGTTCCCATCTCAGCTCTTCTGGATCAGGATCATCTGACAAGAACCAATGTCAATTCCCCATATTAAGACTTACAAGGAGCTGCTTGAAACTGCAAGTTTTGTGTAGGTAAAATCTGTATAAATAAAAATTGTTATGAACTCTGCTTGGCTTAGTAAACGCCTACAATGGAATAACCCATGTATGAGCAAATGTAGATGCAGCCAATCACTGCGTTCAGTATAATCAAAATTAACAGGCAGTGCAGCCTACAATTACTGTCAGAAGACCTTATTGCTCTCCTTTGCTTGCTCCTGCCCAGGCCATTCCATTATGTGAGCCCTAAGAGACATTTCAATGACAAGCACAGTAAAGGGTTTGATTTTCCTTTCAGTTTATATTTGCAAGCAACAAAGAAAGGAGGTGGGATGCAGAAAGAACATTTAAAAACAGCATAATGCAAATGAAGCTACTTTAAGCAGCAAGCAATCAGCATAGGTACATGCCTTATGCTGTAGTCCCAAAAGCAATCATTAGACTGCATTCCCAACAGGGAAAGGGAAGACACTGAGTGCTATTGAACATTGCCAATTTTCATAGCGGATCAGCTTGAAAATATTTAGCACAGATGTTTCTGTAATTGTGACACACTGGGAAAATTCACATGCTCAATAGCCCTCTAACTCTCTCTTCCATCTGTGCAGTGTGATGGTCCACATTCACTGCACAAGGCCATTATATAAAAAGAGAATAATAGAGTCTGGCTGAAGACCTATAGAAAGTTTTCTGGTACCATCTGCGTATTTGTTTGTTGCATAGATAGACATATAGATGATAGATGATAAGTGATAGATAGATAGATAGGTAGATAGAAAGATAGATAGATAGATGATAGATGATAAATGATTGATAGGTAGATAGATAGATGATAGATGATGATAGATAGATAGGTAGATAGATAGATGGAAAACAGACAGTAAGATAGATAGATAGATAGATAGATAGATAGATAGATAGATAGATAGATAGATAGATAATACACAGTAAGATAGGTAGATAGTAGATAATAGACAGACAGTAAGACAGACAGATAGATAGATAGATGGATAGATAGATAGATAGATAGATAGATAGATAGATAGATAATAGACAGGCAGACTGTAATACAGGTAGATAAATAGATGATATATAGATAGATGATTGATAAATAGATAGATGTATAATAGACAGTAAGATAGATAGATAGATAGATAGATAGATAGATAGATAGATAGATAGATGGATGGATAATAGACAGACAGTAAGATTCATATAGACAGATAATAGACAGACAGACAGATAGATAGATAGAGAGATAGAGACACAGATAGATAGATAGATAGATAGATAGATAGATAGATAGATAGATAGATAGATAGAGACATAGATAGATAGATAGATAGATAGATAGATAGATAGATAGATAGACAGATAGATAGATATAGAAGATTGCAAATTATTTCAGGATATTAGCTCTTTCTTCTAAGGTTTTAACACTTGGTTTATAAAGATCTTAGGTTTTACATCCCTGTAAACAAAGGACAAGTATGATTAAGTCTTAGATATTATATATTTACATAGGAAGTCTCTTGAAGTTTTACATATATACTACATGTGTCTGAAGACTGATCTATATCACGCATGTACTAATCGTTCTGGCAATGGCATTACATAAAAGCTGCATACATTTTCTACATCCCAGGGTCAGAAAAGTTTTGCCTATGGCCTGGACCATAAAAGAATGATTGTAGCAAGAAACAGGAACACAGAAACATTCTTTTTCTGTCCTTGGTTCCTGATTCAGTGCTAATCAAGGTCTGTCATGGCTGCAGTTTTTATCAGTTCATTGTTTGGTGTATGCAAAGTAAACTAACTGACTCATTTGGATTCCCAGTGAACAGCTGTCCAAGACACAAGTCACTGGCTTTGGTTTTTATATGAGTAAAGAGATCTCTTACCACAGTGTTCTGGAGGATTCCAATCTTCTGTGTCCTTGGCTCTTCTCTTGAGCCCAGGATCATTTTTCTAGCTTTGGAATTTATGTCTGTTAGCTCCTACACATATCCTGCCCTTTCTTGGATGTTTGGTTTAGACTTTTGCTTTGTCCTTTATTAATCTGATGACAAATTATTCAAAGACGGAAATCTTTTCTTCTTAGGTTCTCACTGTTGCCTCACAGTATTCTCAATTTGTGACTCTGAAAATCCAATGATTAGGTATTGGCTATTTCAGAGAAAAGGCTTTGAGATTTCAGTTAAAATATATCACAGGGAATGGGAGATTCTTGTTGTATTAGTTACTTTTTTATTGTTATAATCAGATACCAGAAAAAAGCAACGTAATGAGAAGAAATTTGGGCTCACAGTTTGAGGGCACACAGTTCATCCTGTCAGAGAAGGTAAAGCTGAATGACTGTGAGGTTGTTCATAATTGTGCTGATTACAGCAGGAGAGCAGAGCACAGTGAGAGCTGATGCTGCCTGCTCTTCCTTCTTACTCAGTGGAGATCTCCAGAACCCACACTCAGGGTGCAGTCTTCCCTCCTCAGTCAGAGTTTCTGAAAACACTTTCACCAATGGGTGATTAGAATCCAGTCAGGTTTTCAGTTAAGATTAACTGTGGCAGGACTGGCAAGAAGACACACTAGATAAAGGCAACCTGTGAGCAATATAGTGGAAAGCAACAACTAGTTCCTGTAAATTGTCCTCTGCACTGCACACACACACACACACACACACACACACACACACACACACACACTACCAAATTGTTTATCTGACTTTGCTTTTCTGCAGCAAACTACAAGGACAAAGTTTTAAAAACCACTCAGTCATTTTAATGGGAGCCCAGAAACATTTCAATACAGTATTTTCAACTACAGCTGTAAACATTTCATACATCTTGCAAGTAATTTGCAGGTTGAGTAAGCGATCCTGCCTAGACTGTCCATAAACTGAGGTGGGCTTCATTATCATCCTGCCTCCTTTGCAACTAAGCAAAATCGGGGAGCTAATTTTGTCTTTAAACAAGTTTACCAATAATGAAGCTCTAGAAAATAACGTACTTTTGTTTTGAACTGAAGAAATGAAGAATACTTCTAGTTCTAAATTCTCTGAATAGCAAATATTTTATTCCTCTACAGCCTAAAGTCATGCACCAATATTATTAGGAGAAGAGACGAGACGTGTTTTGGTGACAGAATTCTAAAATATGCATGAAAATTAATATAATTTGACCTTAATGGCTCCTAGTAATTTAGGAGAAGTGTGAATGCATCCGTTCAGCTGTATGTATTGTAATAACATAGGAACAACAATATCACTGGCTTCTCACTTACTGCTAGTCTTTCATTCTGTTTCCATTCAATGCATTTTAACTGAAATATCCACTGTGCATTGTACACTAACCCTGTTAGCTTATAAAGACACACAATAAAGATAGAAAAGATATATTTCCTCCTTGTCAAGTAACAAATTTAAAAATTATATTTATATGTGTGTGCACATGCATGTGGAGGTGGGTGCACACGTACTGTCATCCAAGTGAGCAAGTCAGAGGATAACTTGTAGACATCAGTTTTCTCCCATCACAGTGTGGGTCCTGGGAATCACACTCGGATTGTCAGGTTTGGCAGCAAGCACTTTACCTGCTGAGCCGTATTGCTGGGTAGGTATCATTCTTCTTAATGCTGTGACCCATCAGAGACATATGAGGATAAATGGACAATTAAAATATGGTACAGGAACCCCCTCCTAAGGAATAGCTTTTCTAGTATCTGAAGGCACTATTCAAGTTGCCAAAGGAGGAAAAGAAATCAATAGCTTCACACAGCTAGAAAGCCAGGATGCCCACCATCTCAAGATCTGACAAAGGGTATGATAGTGGCTCTTACTTCTTGGAGTAATAAACAGGCATCTACTTTTACTGAAGACCAACTTAACAGGAAGGAAATTGTGATTGCTATTATAAACCTAGAAAACTACACATGGCTGGTAAGATCATGGATCTTAGAAAATTACTTCATAGTATTGTTTTCTTAAGCCAATATAATTGCCAGCTGCATTATAAATACTTAATCTGATATCCACAGGTAAGTATAGAGCATACCCTTCATTGAATAAACTTCTTTTGAACAGAACAGAAACCATCATAGAAACTGATAACTAGTAAAATTCAAAAGACAACTAACCATGGAATGCCCAACCCCAGTCAACACATTTATAAGATAATATCAATATCCAAGTCCCAGAGACATTTTAGAAGAGGAGGCACAAAGACAGTAAGAGCCAGAGAACAAGGATGTTTGCTACAATAGAGTGTCTTCTGTATATTGCAGTGAAATTCTACCCATGAAATCTCAAAAATATGTTCCCCTAAACAAAGCCCGCAATATGACAATACCAGGTAATATGCTATCATGGGTGGGAACTCTTACAAGGCCTCAGCCCTAAATGAAGAGTTACAGATTATTGATAGCTGAAGAGAAAAGCAGACTCCATCCTTTTCAGAAACGAGTCCCTTGCTAAGTTATTCAATCCCGGGCTTTTAGCCCTTAGCACATGTACATACCATCAATGCTAAATGCACCCAGCAGGTTGAATTTATGTGTGTGTTTATAGATATGTAGGTAGATAGATAATATGGATGTGAGAGGAAGAGTAAGGCAGCAGGAGAGGAGTTGCAGGAAGGAGAAGGAGGTGTAGGAATGATGTAAATACAGTACTCATATATGAAGTTTTCAAAAAATTAAATAAAAAATATATATTATGGCAAACTGAGTCAGTATGCAGACAGAACAGGGCATCATGCAAGAATATATAAGACACCTCAACCTCTAAATATCTAGAAATATAACACTGTTCAGATATGTGAAAGATAATAGCATTGTTTTTAAGGGAAGTAGAGAATAAACATATGCTGCTTTTAAGGAGGGGAATCCCTGACATTATACAGAGCAAATTCATTTTAACATTAATATTCTGTAAGTTTAGTTGATTTCCAACAGACACATTACCCAGATGTAATAAGCAAGACTTGAAATAGATACATCAGAATGATAGATACATTTCTGCAGTCCAAATGGGAAATATCCCCCATAGGCTCGTGTGGTTGAGCATTTGACCCCTAACTAGTGACGCTGTCTAGGAGACTGTTGGACTTTTAGGAGACGATGCCTTGCTGAATGAAGAGGGTCAGTTGGGTGTGGGCCTTGTTGGTCATGCCATTTCCTATCTGTTTCGTGCTTCCAGCTGCACGTCTTTGGCATCATGAAGCTTCTTGTTATTCAGTCTCATCCACGATGGATGATGTCTTCAATCTGTGAGTCAAATAAACCCTTTCTTGTAGAAAGCTTTCTTGTCAGACTATCTTTGGACCACCAGCCTGCAAATAATGATCTGGAGATTTATTATTAATTATGAAAGCTTGGTGTTTAGCTTAGTCTTATCTCAGCTAGCTCTTATAACTTAAATGAATCCATATTTTAAAATGTTTTGCCTTGTGACGTTACCTCTCTTCTATCTAGCACCTCCCATTTCCTCTCCATATCTGGCTTGAAACTCTGCCTTTCTTCTTCCATAGTCTGTTCTGTCTCTGGAAGTGCTGTCTAACTTCTTCCTGCCTAGCTATTGGCCAATCAGCTCTTTATTATACCAACCAGAAGTCACCTTGGCAAGCATACAACTTTACAGTGTAAACAAATATTCTGCAGCACTTCCTCCCTCAAATTGCTTTTGACAAGGTGACAAGGATTGTAATAATACATAGATATATAGATATACATCTACATATGTGTGTCAGAAAGAGAAAGAAAGGGAGTGATGGAAGGGTGGAGTGACAGAGAGGGAGGGAGAAAGGAAGGGAAGGCAAGAGGGAGGGAGGGAGGGAGGAAGGCAGAAAGAGAGACAGAAAGACACACACAGAGAGAGAGAGAATCCTAAAATTATGTTTTGCAAAGATGTGCAGTTAAGACATGAGGTATACAGAAAATCTACTTGAGCATCAAATTTCAAATGACATCAGTGAGAAACACAATAAAGAATGACACTTAAACACCAGACAAAGTTCTTGGGACATAACTCAGTGGTTAAAAGCAGTTATAATTGTTCTTGCCAACGATGTGGATTTAAATCTGTGCACACAGCAGCTCACAGCTAACTGTCTCCAGTTCCATGGAAACCAATGCCCTCTTCTGGTCTCTGTGGGCACTAAATACACATAGTGGATATAGGCTAATACATATAATAGACAGACAAAATGCTCATACACATAAAGTAATATAAAGTATTTTAATGGAGGAGAGAGATGTTTACATGTGTTTAAATTTAAGAAATACGTAAGTAAAACTTAAATACACAAATGATAACTTGGCATTTTAGAGAGGAACCTGTGGTAGTAGATATTGGAGTACAGCACATGAGTTGCTGTGAAATATGACACATTGAATTTTCGCCCCAGACACAGGAGAATATATAGGTACGCATCCAAAATCCAAAATTTAAGAATTTTAAAGCTCCAAAGTATAAAACCTTTCAAGTGCAAACATTATATTGCAAGTAAGAAATTCTGTCCTTAGCCTTATGTGATAAGTTACAATGGAAATAAAGGCATATTATTGTATTGTATATAAGTACCCTCAGGGTATGCATAGAAAGTCATATGTGAAGCAAATGAAGTTTTTGTTTCAACTTAGGGCACATTCCCCCAAATACTTTATTAAGCACATGAAAACATTCCCAAATAGAAATATATTAAATAATTCTCGTCTAAATTTATTTCAATGGAGACATACTAAACTATATTAATTTTGCTGTGCTGCAAAAACTAATTATAATTATAACAAAAACTATACGTTAACCACCCCAAAATGCTTAGAATTTCTCCGTTTGTCTTCTGACTCTTAATAGACCAAGTTCTCTGCCTTCATAGTATCATATGATTAAATTGATTCTGCTTGGATAATTAAGGATCAGTCTTGCATAGGTCCACAACTGGTAACCTCAATTACAGGTACAAAATCCTTTCATCATGTGCGTAGTATATTCACAGGTTCCAAGGACATGGACATGGACACCTTTTAGGACATATTCTGTCTACCAAAATGAATGTGGTTCATAAGACACAGTGGATTGAGCTGACTGGCAGATGTTTGTATATGTGTACTTTGTATGTGGCTCTATTAGGTGGTATACTGATTTCTATTTCAGCTAATACTTAATGGATGAAGTCAAACATAAACAAACATGAAACTTGTGTTCTTTTCAAATTGTTTCAAAAATGTCAACTGTGTTGGAATAAATGTGTGTTTTGAAAACAGTCATTGGAGCAGAACTAATGACATATTTTAAAGACAGGGTATCAGAGTTGGCTGGCACTAAACATGGGTAGTGACAGACTCAGAGGAACAGATGCAGAAAGACGTCTAGCCTTCGACCTATACTAAGAAAGGAGTTGGCACTAATTATTCCATTTTCTTAATATAATTTCCTCACAGGTAGAGAATGGGTTTGGTCAGATAAAGTCATGGTCCATTTCTGAAAATTCCATAACAAATCTATATACTTAATACATGTATCTGTAACTTCTTAACAAGATTTTGAGATGTGATATCTATTTTTGCATTTTAGATGAAAGTTGCAAGTCTATTTTCTACCAAAATTAATATCTTATACTTCTCTGCTTTTTTACAAAGCTATTTTTATGAATATTTTAAGTTAATTTATACTTAGCCCTAGGGAAATATCAAAGTTTATGGAAGACGAGAAAAGAATGTCAGGGTCTAAATTTAGCTGGTGATAAAATACAGAGAGCATACACAATGTTTTTTTTCTAAGTTAATGCCATTAATACCTGAATCCATATAGTCTTACTTAACCATTTGATCAGCATGATCAAGTATATCAGAAATGAGGACGTAGAGTCAGTCACCCCAGAGAAAATATCATGCCCATGCTTGAGTCAATCCATTCACTCCTCTCAAATGTCATTTAAAGAAAAGAGAGGCACCTATGTCTAAGGGTTCAGTTAAGGCTGTTTGGCTAAGGGGTAACATGCATTCTTCCAAGCAGTCATAGTTTAATTTAATAAATTTATTGAACATCCATATCTTCCTATGTTTCTTGCTAAAATTAAGAACTAAAATAATAGAATGCTAGGTCCAAGTTTTCATAAAAAAACTCAGAGATCCCATTCTGAAGCCCTTCTTCACCATGCATTCTTTGATTTAATTCCACCCATAGCTATCAAGAGTGAGTCAAAGGAAGCTCAGTCTGTGGGACTGTATTACTCAAGAGACCCAGTCTTTGTTAGCTCCCTATGAGCTGCATGTGAAAATTGGCACTATAATCCTCCTAGCAACATCACGTGGATTCACATCCTTCAGTGCCTGGTTTCCTTCCTGACTCCTCCTTCTTTCACCAACTTACTTCCCCACAAGTTGAACACAGCTTCTCTTGTTTACTCCAGTGTCTTCTGATCTTTACTTTCAAGGTAAAGTAGGATGTCATATGACATCCTACAGTGTCTTTGTTTGCTTACTTTATGGTTTGACTATTAGAGTATTTTAAACTGAAATTTCCAGGGGGAAACACACACACACACAGAGACACACACACACAGACACACATACACACTCGTTAAAGGTTTCATAAGTTTGATCAACTGATTGGAACTTAATAATTGCAGAATCTGGACTGTTCCAGAAACACAGACAAATTAGGTTAATCTCCTTAATAGCCACTTAGTATCCACCATAATAGATGACCTACCTAACACCCTTTAACTATCAGGTCAAACCTTTAGAGCCTATTAACTCAGCAGACCACTAGCTTCAGGCAACCCTAAAGTTAACAATGTCATCATATAAAGTCTGAGACCTATGATAGAGTTTGCCCTCATTTGCTATAATTCATCTACCTGATGCTTCCACCATACATTTGGTAAATGCCTCTGTTCTTCACATTTTTTGTTGTTGTTCTATGGCTATAAAAATTCATCCAATTATTTCAGCCTTGTAAAGTGTTATTGAGAATGACTTAAATCTATTCCTCCATATGATCATTCATATTTGCTTTAGAATGAACTATCTCCTGTTCCCTTTGAGGAGAGAGATGTGGTTCATATCTACAGTATGAAATGTAAAGTGTATCTTGCATCTCTTTTTTGTTGTTGTTTATCTCCTTGGCATTTGAAACTCTAACTAAATTACAGGAAAAACAACATGAATGTGTTTGTAATGAATAATGCCCATGGTTATGGAAACTAATTATAAACCTGAACCCTCTTACTAGACCAGACTAAGAAATGTTCATATTTTGAGATGAAAATAACCCTTCAAAATAGAAGCTTGTAGCTTTAAACTTTTTCAAGCCATGGTTAAATGATTTCATTAGAGTTCATAGAGATGGGAAACAAATTTATATATTTTATGTCTGTGGCCAGTTTTCTCTTTCAGCTTTCTTTCATCTATCACAGTGGTTATGTCTACAGTAATTGCATGGGGGAATGAGAAAAGTTAGGAAAATGTATGGCAACCAAAGATGAGCTCAGAAAAACTATTTATTAATAATATTATAACGGCAATCATGTGGATCAGGAATCAGTGTTGCTATCAAATATAAAGGTCAGAATAGTCTATTCATTCTTCAAAGAACATGTTATCATGCAGCAAACTTAAAATACCTCAGGGTGTTTTATTTTTCTTTAATATACAAGTACAAATACATTTCTGTTTCTAAGCTCAGAACTAAATATGGTTTAGATCTTAGGACATATCAAAAAGAAAACAAGGGCAGTCACATTCTCTTCATTGTTCTGCAACTCTGATTAAACACTGAGATGATACACAGTAAGATTCAATCTGGTCTCTGTAAGTATATAAATATTTGCATAATGGGAGTCTAGATTCTGAAAAAGGTGATGCCATGAGCCTTGGCTGAGCTAATATATTTATTTTTAATTTTTTAATGTATGTGGAATGCTGTGGATGTCTTTCTGTATGCTGTGATTATGTGTTGCTCTGATTGGTTGATAAATAAAACGCTGATTGGCCAGTAGCCAGATAGAAAGTATAGGCAGGACAAGCAGACAAGGAGAATTCTGGGAAGAGGAAGGCAGAATCAGGAGTCACCAGCCAGACACAGAGGAGGCAAGATGACAAGGCAGAACTGAGAAAAGATACCAAGCTACATGGCTAAATAAAGATAAGAATTATCGGTTAATTTGAGTGTAAGAGCTAGTCAGTAATAAGCCTGAGCTAACGGACGAGCAGTTATAATTAATATAAGCTTCTGAGTGATTATTTTATAAGCAGCTGTGGGACTGCAGTGCTGGGCAGGACCTGAGAAACCTTCCAGCTACAGTTAAAAGCAGTTCTATTATAAGAAAAAAGTTATGCTAGATGTTAATTATTACTTTTTTAGCCAAACTGATTTTTTTTAAAAAATCAATAACTTTAACCCTTAGATAATACATGTAGGTTTCAGACTCATTCCTGCCATGATTCCTTCTTTAAAGTTTTTAAGGATTGTCACTTTCATGAGAAATTGAAGAGCTGGTGAAATGAATCCATTGTCTCTTTCACCATATTACTCTGTTCTTTTAACACAGCATTTAAGCTTATTTGTAAAAAGAATATCTGTTCAATATTATCATTTCTAATGAGAGATAGATCTTAATTCCTGTCTGACTTTCTCTTTCACTCCCTCCCCTATGTTACTATATAAATTCAACCCTCAACTTTTCAGTCACGTTTGCATAATCTCATGCTCTGTCCACATGAACACGTGCTCCTAACCTTGAGAAGGTGATACCTAACTCTGTGTTCTCCAAATACTCTGTAATTTCCTTTGACAGAATTTCCACAAAACTATGGGATATATGCAATGATTTCATTAACTTTCTTAAAAATCTAAATTCTAAACTTCAAAAGAGCAGAGAAAAAAAGTCTGTTTATAATCAGCAATGTGTCTTCATGCTCCACAAGGTGCTGAGTACTCAGTAGTCACTCGGTCACTACCTATGGAGTAAATGAATGATGAATGATCTTCTTCTTTCCCCTGAGTAGTTAACTTTATTTAACCCTTAACTGAGAAGTGATACAAAATAGGAGTCATACCTTTGAAAAAGGCTGTGGTTTGGGGCATAGCGCCACACTGAACTGAAAACCACTGACAGTCTCCATCGATGATGTACACAAGACTCTCCTTTTGCAATCAGAATAACTACAAAGCTCTGGCCTGACTGCTAAGTTCAATCCCAGTATGGTTTGTCATCAGAAAACAATATATGGTAGAGTAGGCATGATGCTAAGTGTTTATATGCATAACATAATTCAGTTTTCATAGTCATTTATTAACATCACCAATTCGTAGATGGAGAATGGCAGCTCATAGAGTCAGCAACTAGCACGTGTTCTCTTGTTATTAAGCAGTATCCTTCTACTTTTATTAGATCTCTCTCTCCCTCTCCCTCCCTCCATGTGTGCTTGTGAGAGCGGCGTGCGTGCGTGCGTGCGTGCATGTATTTCTAATAGACTAACCTCCTCACAGGACTCTGAGGAACAGAAACTGAGTACACTCTCTCTCTTTCTCGTGTTGTCTGAAGTCTTCCTAGAGACAATTTTCTGCCCCAGTTTTGGATAAAGCAGACTGATGAAGAGAAATAGGAAGCTTCTCTTTAAAATGTTCTTATTAAATAGAACTTATTGGCTGTTTTAGCCTTAAATTTAATCTATTTAGAAAATTAAATTGTAATTAATTAATACATTATAAACAAAATTTAATAAACTATAATTAATACGTTATAAATTTCTCCTGTTTATAAAATTAACAATACAATAAAATCCATACAGTTCTTATTATAAAATTTGGGACTCTGACATAGAAGGTACATTTAACAGCAATAAAATGACCTCTAACCTTCTACTGAAAGGCTGTGTTTAGATTTTACCCTAAATTGGTTTCTGTGTGTCTAAGAATCTCTAGCTCCTTTCAGTGAATAATAAAAACATAGATAATTGATACATTCAAAGGACAAATATCTTTTAAATGGGATGAGGATGTCAATGTCTTTGACAGTACATGAAAAATAAATCAACTAAGTAATGATGGAACAAGCCAATGACAATGCTAATTCTTAAAGTGATCCTGAATGGTTAGACTTAGGTCACAATGTCCTGCAAATCTGCTTGAAGGCATTGCAGGACATTGTTATAATTAAGGACTTGGATTAATTCTTAATATGTACTCAACACATTTCAACTTTTGGTTAAATAAAGTTTACAATAATTAATTTGGAGATTAATATGTTGAAAATGGTATTTTCTGTTACCTTATTTGAGTTCAAACAAAACTAGATTAGCTCAAATTTTTGTTAGACACTAGAAAAAAATAATTTTTATAAGAATCTGAGTTTCCTTCAGGTCATGGGGTAATTGCTCCATGTTAAATTAATAGTTTGTTTACATCCATCCTATATATTAATAATTAGACATTTAAGTGAGCACAAACCATGAACTTGTCTTTACAAAAGCTTTCACTAGAAAGCCTGTCTTTACATTGAGAGCATAGCTCAGGTCATGTGGATGCAATTCCTTAAATCCAAAAGCTGGTCACTACTAAATGGAAAGTTAAAAACATCTTCCTTATCTAAATAAGTCATAAGTCTGTGTCCACATCTACCCACCAACAGCTATAGCACTCTTTACACATGTTGTTATTTAATGATTGTGCTCATTTCTTTACCATCTTCCTTGTCTATTAAAACATATGTTCCAGAGGTCTTGGGCATCTGCTGAGTCTTAACCCTGGTAGAATATCTGACCTATACTAGCTACCAAACAAGGAATTGGTGATTTAGTAGACAAATCAGATACATAACAGAAGGGATGGAAATGGAGCCAATTGATCTTGATGTTGAAAGGATATATAATGGATAATGGGAGATCTTGGTAACCATGGAGACACATAGAGGATGGTACGCATGTGCAGGGACATGTATTACATTGCAAGAACAGGCGGCCACAAATATGTAGAGAAAAGTAATACACACAGTGCTTCTTGTTAGTATATCTTCAAGGATAACTGCCTGTACAAATAGGAATGTAAAGGTATCAGATTTAAATTAGAAGTGGAGGCATAGTAATATCTGCATGCTGGCAAGAAACTACTAAGTAGCTAAGGGAATTCTGGATCAAAGAGAAAGGTAACATTTAAAAAAAGGTAAAACAAAAGAGTATATAACAGCATGTTACTAACATGGAAATAAATGGTCTTTTCTACGTGCAAATGAAGGAAAAATAATAACACCTATATGTGTGCCACAGTTTCGTATATTCACCATTACTAAACATCTTCCTGCTTCCCCAGACAAACGCCTACCTTTTCATGTTTGTGAACATGACTGGGCTTCTCTTCTCACTGTGAGCATGAATGAAGCCGGAGGGTACTTCACCTCTTTTCTCAGCCCCTATCTCTTGTGACCTGATGAGTCTTAAGTGCACAGGAGACTCATGACTTGCAGAAATTACACATCAGAACTCAGGGCAGATGTCTACATTACTCATAATGATAAAGAAATAGAGAAGAATAATGGATCTTGGTACCCAGTCAGTATTAGAGCCCAAGAACAGCACATTCAGGAGAGATTTCAAAAAAAATCTGCTGAAAGTGACAGCCCTGGGTTTTTGTGGGTTATCTCCAACCCATAAAATGGGACTAAAACAGAACAGAGCTGGCAGTAGCCTAGCATGGGCCCGGCCACCAAGTTAAGAGACTGACTTCTCTTCTCTGCTTCCTAGCCTTCTTGCCTGATTGGGAGGATAGGCCAAGATGGAGTGAGAACACAGCCAATGCAGGACTCTTGCAGAGATTTTTCATATGTATTTAAAACTCCAAATCCTTGATTGTTGAAGAGGAGGGTCATAAATCTTTTGAACACAAGTTAAATTTCCTTCATCAATAAAGTCAAGAACATATGGAAAATAAAGCTATTTTTCCCACAGAAATTAACTAACCACATCTTTATCATGCCCTCCAAGGCTCAGACAACCTCATAGAAAACAGAAGCAATAAGAGCTGGAAGATGGGGTGGAGCCTCATGAAATGCTGGCTTTCTGGAATAAAATGGCTATTGTACACTTCAACTTACCACAGCTGTGTTTAGTAGATAGGAGTTGCATAAGAATCATTCCATCAATACCCTCTCATGGAGAGGAGAGGGGTATACTTATCTCTGCCCTTCATTGAGGATCTATAGGCAATAGTTGCTAAGAGAAGAAAAGCTATTTTCTTCAGACGTTTAGCCACTGGTAAGACAGCCATGCTCCTGTAGATAACCTCTCAGTCATAGTCCAGTCAACAACCCTAATGAAACTCATTTGAGCACAATAAAGAAGAGGAGGAGGAGAAGGAAGAAAAGGAAAAATTGTCTGCAAAAGAAATCTAATTGGGATGAGGAAGGGGACAAGAATGGAGGGCAAATAAGATCAAAATTAATCATATGCATACATGAAAATGATATGAGAAGCACTATACGTGGCGCATGTCCGTGTGCGTGCATGCGTGCGTGCGTGCGTGCGTGTGTGTGTGTGTGTGTGTGTGTGTATGTGTGTAAAACCATACAATTTAAGAGCCCCTTTAGAGGGGGGAAACTACGAATCCTGTTTCTGAAGACAGCACTCATCCCTTCGGACAGTTGCCATCACTTACCTGTCACCGGTGCCTTAATCATGACATTTATCACATTTCATTGCAATTATATACTTTTATGAAGTCAGTGAGGTAGGAATGACCTTGCCTTATTTTTAAATTCAATTCATAGCAGAGTGTGCCTGAAATAAAGAATCTTCAGTGTGGTTTTGCCGTATCTTTGAATCCTGTACTTACAGATTGAAAGATGTGACAATTGTACACGAAAGGTCACTTTCAAAGATGATGTTATTTAAATGCTATGAGAAAGAAGCTCAGAAGCTGCCATTGTCATTTAAAACACTTGATATTGAGAGATCCTGGTTATTTGAAAGAATGGGAATGCCAGAAATGACTTTATGTGGAACATTCAGGGAACAGTGCTTATGAATATTTTGTGTTTGCAAGCTAGTTCATTAAGGTCGTGGGTACACAGCAAGCCAAGCTCCGCTATTACTTCATGATGCTCATGGGAAGAGAAACTTTTTAAATATATATTTTCTCCAAAGTTCTGCTTGAAGATTACTTAAAATTTTGCCTACTTATGGAGAATAAAATATTTTCTCTAAAAATATGAAAACATTGGACTGAGGTTAGTAAAGGCTTTCCCAAGAACTTAGGAAGTGATAGATTTGTTTTTTCAGAGGAGTGCATGAAATAGTTTATGTAGGAAAAAATAATGGTAGCTAATGAGCTGGCTCTGAGGGTAAAGGTGCTTGCCACAAAACCTAATGACTTGAACATGGAACTCTCAGGATGTCAGGAGAGGACCAACTCCAGCAAACGTCCTCTGAACTACACACATGTGTAGTTGTGGAATGCATATGGCTCCTCTCTCCCTCCCTCCCTCCCTCCCTCCCTCCCTCCCTCCCTCCCTCCCTCCCTCGTTCTCTCTCTCTCTCTCTCTCTCTCTCTCTCTCTCTCTCTCTCTCTCTCATATACACACACACACACACACACACACGCGCGCGCGCACACACACACACACACACATACACACACATACACACACTCACAAAATGAAAGTAAAAAAAAGAACAATTTATACATCAAAAGTACTTTTTGAGATTTTTTGTCTTGATACATTCTAAGGAGAGTTTCTTCTACCGAGTCTGAAAATAAGATGATATTTATAATATAAGATACTTATTTTTTTATCATTTTTCCTATCACTGTAGTAGTGTCTAAAATAACCCATAATTATATAAAAAAAACTTTGATTTGTTTTTTTCTCCTGTCATTGATTTTCACAAAGACCACAGACATCTCATATTAAATATAGATGCCCTTTCTTTTGATCCTGAAGATCTGAACATGATTTCATGATGCATTAAGTCTCCATGTATTTAGAAAGTATATATTCAACTATGCATTAATGTAGTAGGTGTTTTCTAAATTGTGGTTTCTTATTCAATCAACTGAATTAAAATATTTGGGACCAATCATACCTGTTACAAATATATGTGGGCTTCTGCACTTCTTATCATTTCCTATGCAGGACAGCATGAACACACAGCATATACACACTGTTAAGTATTATAAGTAATCTACAGATGATTTAAAGTATATAGATAGCTGTAGATGGTGGCCTTTGCCAGTACTTGGGTGACTGAAGCACAAGGATTGCTATGAGTTCTAGTCCAGTCTTTGATAAAGAGTGAAACACTTTGTTCAAAAACAAAGCAAACAACCAAATCCTACAAAATAACAAATGAAATAAAAACTAAAGCCCATTGACACATGTGCACAGATGAGATACAAATTGTGTTCTATTTTACACAAGTGACTTGAGCTTCTGTACCTTTCATAGTCATGGGAATCACGAGTCTCCTATTGATACTAATGGATGACTTACTTAGGAATAAGTAATGTATAAGTCAACTGTGCTGGGTATGGTGATTCATATCTGTGCTTCTAGTGTTCTTGGATCTGAAGTAGGCAGATTACCACAAGGTCATCCATGTCTATGTAGAAAAACCAAGGTCAGTCTGGATTGTAAAACTGATGACCTGACTCTTCTGTGCCTGGCAGTGAAGAAAGGATTCCATGATACATTTGATGGAGGAAAATGAGAAATATAGAGAAGCAGATATTAGCCTTGACTTCTCGATCTTCGTGCCTCCACACTCAAGTGATGGGATTATAGATGTGTATCACTATGCTCAATTTTTGTTTTATTTTTTAGATTTATTTTTAATGTGTGAATATTTGCACATGGTTTTGTGAAAGGGTACTACATGTGTGCCTGGTGCCTGTGGAAGCCAGAAAAGGGCAAGCGGTCCCCTGGAATTAGAATGATAGACTGTTATGAGATGTCATATTAGTGCTGGGCACAAGCCATTGTCTTCTGCAAGAGCAGAGGAGAGTGCTCTTGATCTCTGGGATGGCTATCCAGTTCCATGATCAACAGAGATGGATTTATTTATCTTCATTTATGAAAATACATTGTGACATGACCAGTGGAACAGCCTTAATCAAGAGCTCACACACACCACTCCACCCTCCCAAGAGAACACAGGCTTTTAACTCAGTATAGTCATGGATAACAGGCTACCATTTTCTTAAGCTGTGTTTACAGTTCACTTCCCTGCAAGGATGGACTGTACCCTTGAACTGTGAAAAACAAACTTCTCCCTTGAGTCGGGGAAAGAAACTAAGACATCACTGGTGCTCCACAAGAAGACCCCTTAGCTATGTGGGTATGACTTTGCTCAGTTATGAAGGTAGCTGGACTAAGAGTTCTAACTGGTAACAAGAGTGAGGCTTGCATATGGCTAATGAATTTTGAGGACGTGGGACAGAGTAGTAGGGAAGTACCTTTGGAAATGAGAGGGAAAGCTGGTTGCTGAGAAGTTTACAAGCCTATTTGGTTAACTTTACAATTTGCCAAAGGTTTTACATAAAATTTTTCACATTAAAGTGATATCATTTAAGATTTTGAATTACTGTCACTTCTTTCAAGAACAAAACCCCAAACTTCTGAGGATTAAAAATAAATACAAATAAAATTAAAACAAAATCAATATTCCCTCAAGAAAATGTAGTAATTAAATATACACACCCTGGTATCAAACTACTTCAGTTCAAACTGAAATTTTATCATTCATCTTGTTTGATCTAATGGTAACCCTGTCATAATTTTAAAAGGAGAAAATAATGTTGGGTCATATTTTTTCCCATAGTGTGAAAATTAAGTACGTTGATATATTAATTGTGTAATCATTTATTTTAACTAAGTCATACCCTTCTTTGTGTCACACTGCTTGAAAGATACAAATATTTAATTTCTTTGTTATTTTGTTTTGTTTTTTGAGACAGGATTTCTCTGTGTAGCCTTGGCTGTCATGGAACTAGCTCTGTAGACCAGACTGGCCTCAGACTTACAGAGATCCTCCTGCCTCTGCTTTGCAAGTGCCGAGATTAAGGCATGCACCACCAACATCCTGTGAAATATTTGATTTTGAATAGTAAAAAAAGGTGATGCGATTCATATTTTCAGAAACTTTATAGTAAACTGCAGGTTTTGATGACAAAAATGAGTGACTCCACAATTCTTGGTGGGTTAGTTTAGTCAACAGGTTGTCTGCTGCTCTGGAGAAATCCTAGTGCATTAGTGTTAGCAAAAGAGCACAGAAGAGTGCTTTAATTCTAAATTAAGTGTCTTTTTAAAAGTGAAATATTTGAAAAATAGATTATTGGAAAAAGACACATTCTTTTAATTTCACATTTTCATAGAAAAGACTAATAAATATTTAAAAAAAAAACATCTAGGGAGGAAAGTAAGCTAATTGATCATAATGTTAGGAGTTTTACTTAGGCTGCCAGGATCATTTATTTTAATTTTTCTGAGGATTGCTCTTTTACAAAAATGAAGAATAAAGAAACTACAAACTTGGCCTCATCACCCTGTCCCTCAAACCAAAACGTATTTCATGCATTGATGACAATTAATGTGTGTTATTTTGCTTTCATTTAAAAAAAGCTAAGGACAAAATAATATTTTACTGACTTTACTATTGTCTTAAATGGAACAATATTAAAATTTGTAGTTTACAATGTCACTATTTTTTTAAGTATTTTTAAATTTAAAACACTATTCCAATGTTCTCCCTTTCAATATATGAGGTATCACATAGTGGCTTAGAGTCTGTCCCCTCTGGATACTTTTACTTTCACAGAACACAAATAATTATGTACTTATTAAAAGTTATAAAGATGGAGAAACAGAGATGACAAAAGATTAAATGAAATTCTGGCCATTCATATAATTATGATTGACTTTAAACCTTGGGAGACATGTCTGTGTCAATTCTAAGAAAAATACTCATCACACCTGGAAAATAACAAAATTACAGAAAATGGGTTTCCTTATTGTTTTGTCTTCTTTGGTTTTTGTTGCTGTTGTTTTGTTTTGTTTTCGCAAAAGGCCTCAAGCACATTAAATTAAGGAAGGGAATAACATTTGGGGCCACAATTGCTACAGGAAGAGGAACCTAGTTCTGTCTTACCTTGTTTTAAGTATGACTAGGACTGCCTTGGATTGCTCTTCATCACAACAAAGCTCTTGTCTCTGCAGCTTTCCTTCTTACATATAGAAACAGAGTAGTGAAGACTGGTCTTTAAAACTTGGTCAAGACTCCTTGTGCCCTGTGATAGGTGCCCAAAGTCTCTTGCTCATTACAGAACTATGTGAGTCAGCTTAAGATCTCAAGATCATATTATCTTTTATATAACCAGAAAGCAAGTGGGAAATTATCTGCTTTAGCAATATCATTTGCTGAAGAGCACACCAAAGCCAGTGTAGGTAATGTAGCATGATATGTAAGAGACCTGGGTAAAGTAATAACTCCAACTTCTACACTCTACCTGGTATTACTTTCCTTTAAATACAATCATTACCCAAATGGTGTTACTTTCACAGATAGCAATAAGTATAAAACCACTATGCAGGCTTAGGCAATGGGGATTCTTCAGGCTGACTTCATCTATGTTGGATTCTAATACTTTGTGTGGCATCCTAGACATTTTGAAATTTCTCTGAAAGATCTTGTAACTAGTTCATTTAGCCTGCTTACAAAATCAGTATCTTATGCATGACACCAAGGTCTGTGGTCCATTTGAGCAATATCTGGCCCCTTTTGCCAAAGTTACACCAGTATCTGAGTATCTAGCAGTAATTGCTGGTTAAGTGATTTGTTGCTGTTTGTTCTTTATTTGGGTTCCCTCCAAAGGGTACACTCTTCTTGGAACAACTCCAGCTGACTTCCCCGAAGTCTTGTCATAGAAGCTGTAGTGTGACATACTAGGTCACGCAGTAAACACTTTTGTTCATGTATCTTTACTTGGAAGTGTTCATTGTAAAGTCACTGATCTGGTTCGAGACCTCTGGTTTCTGCTACACTCTGAATGCTGGGCCCTTAATTATGCTGTTGTTGCCCTGTGTTGTGGTGATCCTTCAGCTTTGGGTCTGCAGGACTTGTCCCTTCACGGGCTCCAGTAGACCACAGATAGGGTGGATGTTGAGGAGAGCCAACTCATAAACCTGATTCTGGGACTGAGTAGTTGTAGGGTTGGTCAGCCGGCCAGCTCTCCCTTGTCCTTACCACCATGGTGAGCTCTCCTGCATGGTCCAGAAGAGTTCACCCCTTGCAGCAGTGAGTAAGGGGCAGGGTCAGTTCTCCCACACCTACACCTTCAGGGTCATCTCTACTGTGTTGTTCACTTGTGGGGAAGGGGCCACTTTTCTGAGTGCTGCAGCTGATGAGGGGCAGGAACAGCTGTCCTGCACTTAAAACTTCAGGGCCAGCTTTCCCACCAGCCTCAGGCATTGATAGGTGGGAATGGGAGGGTGGGAGGCTGGAGGGGAGTAGGGGGATGGGAGTAGCCCATGCCACCACATGACAGATGAGTAATGGGGACAGCCCTCCCATGCTCACAACTTCAGGCTGGCTCACCCACACTGCCACAACAAGATTGGCTCTATTGTGCTGCCCAGCTGGCTGCTGAATATTTTGAGGACCTGATTTGAAGATGTCTTGCTATCCATCTGCTGCTTCTATATATCTATCTCTTTCTTTTTATTCTTTTTCTTGCTATATGTTTAATAAACTCAGTCATTCAAAACCCAAAGTATGGCATTTTAGATAGCTCCCTAGAGTACAGAATACTGCCCTATCTCACAAGTGCTTCATTGTGGGCTTCTTTGTGAGGGTGACAGACAATATTTCTGCAATTTATATTCAAGGTCTATTGGTCACAGAATGCTCCAATTTCTCTATCACACTTCATGAAATCTTTCTATCACACAGACATTATAGGCATAGTTCAAACTTTTTGTATATAATTATTTAGCACTGAGAGCTAAAATTTAAGTCTTTTGCATTATATTTTTTTATTTCTAAAGTATAGAAGTTAGTATCATTTGTTTATGTTTATAAATATCTATTCTTTATGTCTTTGTTAAAGTTAACATCAGTCAAGAACAAAGCTTCATTTTCCTTGCTAAAACCTTACAAGTGTCCTCTGTGAATAGAACCAACCTTAAGTATCATATATGATCCAAAAGGCATAAACAAAAATATATCAGTGATACTTCCACAAGAACTATTACCCCCAGATTAAAAAGAATAGACTAACTTAGTGCAATTATTCATTTTTCTTCTCTTCTTCCTTATTTATGTGCTAATATGAATATTACATGGTCACATAAATTGTGTGACTATGGAGATAAATCATAAGGATGGCACAACAGAAAATTGAATGTGTCTTGTTCTTTGAGCAATATTTTTGGAGTTAGATCCTGTCTCTGTATAATTTAAAGTTTCTTGTTATATAATAGATATTATATTAATATACACACACATATATATACATTATACACACACACACACACACATATATATATATATATATATATATCACCTAATTTTTCTAATTTATTTTCAAAGCAATCACATTCTTCGCAAGAAATTGGAAGGGCATTGCTTAACCACACAATTTCTAGTTAGTGGCAAACAACATTTTGGGATATTCCAAAGAGCAACTAAAGTCCTTCAGTTATCAGAATGGCATCATTACAAAGAAATGGTTTTAAATATTACCCTGTCACACATGTAAGATGCTTAGGGCTGTGCCTATTACATAGAAATAATGGTACAAATTGGAATTAATTGATTATTTTCAGTTACAGAGTGAGAAAAAGAAAACCTATTTTTCCTAATTCTAATTTCAATGTTCTTCACATTATACCGATATATAGATCAGCAGCCAAGGTGGCAGAGAAAGTCTAAAACCAGAGTTTGCTGCTTGAATACAACTTTGGGGAAAAGTATCATAAACAAATATTAGATCTGAAAATAGTCTATATCTCTTTATTGGAAACTTATTTTCTTACAATAAAATGATTTTTTTTTTCAGAGCTGACTGTCTTTGGCATGGTGACAAAGTCAGTGTACTATTCAGTTTCGGTTTTCTGAGTGTACAAAATAGTATACATAGAATTGGGGCAAAAGTCAAAGAATATACATGCAATAATAAAAATATCTGTGACCTAGAAGTTCATAAGTTGTTGATTCCCAGAGTCAAGAAGCAGTTTTGGTTTGTCAGATGTTGGAAATGCATTTGTATTACTAATGAGTTATTTCTATTTTGAACACACAGATGCTTTTAAGAGAAAACAATACTACTATTGCTCCAAGATATCCCTAGTTCTGTCTTGTCCTTACTTGACACAGGACTGAAGATTCCAAAGGCCATCAACGCTGAGATGAATTTTTACAGATAAGCTCAAGGGTAAAGGGTAAAGGGTGAAGCTAACCTGAGCCTGTTATCAGGTGTCTTGCAGCTCTCAGGAAAAGGCAAATGGACAGAAAACTGCAAACACACCTAACAATGATGCATCTTGGACACAGAGAAAAGTTGCATGGATTATCAAAGAAATCAGTCTCTCAAGACATAAATTTAAGATTACCAGGTTCTAGAAGTGCATAGGGAAAGATAGGTCATTTCATGTCTCATAAAAGAAATCATGTAAAATTATTACTGTATAATATATGTTTATAAAATATGTTATATTATGTCAAACATATGAGTGTTATACTATTTATTTATACACCCAAGTAGGCACTCTAATTTCTACCAATCAAAAAAATAGAACAGAGATTTTTCTAAGATTTATAATTGCTTTTGGATAAAAAAACATGATTATAATATTATCTCCATAACTAGTTATAAAGTGGAATGGGCTTAAACTACTCTAACATTGATCTCAATGTTTATTTTTGCTACATTTATATTCATTTTATATGTGATGTGATATATGGAAGTCAGAAAATAACTTGCTAGAATAAATTTTCTCCAATTTACTTCATTTAAGGCAAATATAAATACTTTCCTGTGTAATGAGTATAGTTATTAGCTATAAATGACTGATAGATTGTGTCAAATTCTGAGACTATTCTTTGCTTTCTTTACAGTGAGAAAATACTAATTTATTGATTAATCCTCTCATAGGATAAATATCCTACGAAA
Organism: Peromyscus eremicus; assembly: GCF_949786415.1. NCBI lineage: Eukaryota > Metazoa > Chordata > Mammalia > Rodentia > Cricetidae > Peromyscus > Peromyscus eremicus. The sequence goes on from NC_081435.1 coordinate 8,003,822, forward strand.
AAGTGGATTTTCCTATACTTCTCACTTATGTGTCATTTAGATTATGCTGGGACACACCAAAGTCTAGTTAGACACACTAAAGTCTTGTTAGACACCCAAAGGTCCCTAGTCAGATACACAAAAGTCTCTAGTTAGACACACAAAAGTCTAGTTAGACCATCAAAAGTCTAGTTAGGCACACAAAAGTCTAGTTAGATCCACAAAAGTCTCTAGTGAGACATACTAAATTCTCTAGTTAGACACACAAAAGTCTAGTTAGAATACTTGCTTCTTTCATCTACCTGCACACTCATCATGTGAAAATATGAAAGAAAATTATGTCTAGTATTTTCTATAACAGCTATGGAATTTGGTAATATCTTTGTTAACTAAGGACTAATGGCCCGAATGCCTTTCAGCTTAGTGTGACAATCCCGAATGCCTAGGGGAATATCATGTTCCACCAGTAGCCAAATTCGTTTTAGCTTCAGATGGAAGTTAACCCTCACTGAATCTTTTCTCTGTCTCCCAGAACTTAGTTCTCAGTGTAAGTCATGGATAGTTGGTTTCATATCCTGTTCCAATTTTCTTTTTTGAGCAAATGTTTTGGCAAAAGATTAAACTGTGCAACCTTCAGAGATCTATTCAGTCAACCCAGACGTGGGTCAAGAGGGATGAGGAGATAGAAGACCAGAGCTGGCTTGTCAGCAGTTTGTTTCTGTGTCTACATTTCCGGTAACGTACCCACATCAGTGTGTGGGACTTTTAACTGATTTGTACTCTATGACATAAGAACATTGTGTAACTGTGAGAGAATGTCTATGTTCCTCTGAGTTTATCATGCTACATATTTGATAATATTGAGCTTTTAAGAGGACTACAAAGTTGTATTAGACTGTAAAATGTGAATTTAGAGGACTAAAATTCCTCTGGCATTCATAACACCATTCAAACATTTGTGAGAATTGGATCACTCTTAGAATCTGTTGCTCTATAATACCTAGTAGTTCCTTTAAATGACTTAGAAATTTATTTGATTGCTTTCAGCATGCAAAGTATTTTTTTCTTATTTAAGAAATTGCATTGATACATTTCAACAAAATAACTTGATTAGTGAAATACAGGATATCATATGCTACTGCTACACAAAGGCACATATGGCATTAACAATAAAAATGATGTTTCTCACAGAAGAATATCATTGTTTATTTAAATGTGAGTTAAAATAAATATAGTATTTTTCCATCAGGCACATCCAATATAGTCATAATATTTACAAATTGCTCCCAGTTGTGTAAACAACTTTGAGTTCAAAGATTTCTGCTTACATTTTGACATATCAGAGGCACCGCTGTTTGGATTTGCTGAACACTTTAAACCCAGAGGCATCATGCTTACCGTTGCAAAGAGTTCTGCAAAGTGTTCTCACTACCATGTTGGTGCTGACACATCTGTGTGCCATGCTCATGAGAATAGCGGTTTGAAAGAAGAGAAGACTTTGGCATCTTGCATGTTAAAAACAATCAGAAACAATGTGTGAAAAAATGAATCAATGCAACAGACATCATGGAACAACAGCCAAGTTTATGACGTAATTGGACTCAAACTTTGTCCTGAGTTGGTCCTTTGAACTGGTGGAATAAATATGTTTTGGGACATCTAAGAATTTTAAAGGTCTATAATAGAGGTTCCCCAGGTCCTTTAAGTAATAGCATTGAAGAGAATGCACGGAAAAGGGCTTGGGGAATGAAAGCAGGAGCTGATAAGAGAGATGCTAGTGAGTGATTCTTGAGATGAGCTGCTCATGGGGACCTGAACAGAAGTCAAAGGGCAGAGACTGACATTTTAGAGAAGTGAATAGCAGGCCACAGACTGAGAATTCTTATCTGCCAGTTCAGGTTCAATCACTGATTTTAAGGATCAAACACAATGATTGATATATAATACCTCTGGCAAATCACAGAACATGTTAACAACTGATATATAATAAAGATATGTTCTTACATAAATATTTATTATTTTCTTCTTTCACTGGACAAGTAAATGAATGAGGTTCCAGATTAATATAACCACAACTGTGGGACTTTCCAGGTGAGACCTCAGGTAGAGAAACATCAGCTCTCTCTAAATTCATAACACTCAAGATCCATGAACATAGTAATAGTAAGTGGTTGTTCTATTCCGTAAGTAGTGGGCAATTCATTAGCCACCATTAAATGTATGTGTCTGAGTAACCTAATCTGATTTTATCAGTAAAAAGCAGTGAAAATATATATTATATATTATATAATTTGTTATAGATATAACATTATATGTATAGTCCTGGGAACAAGATGGGGATTTTAGAGATTTAAGCATTCCCTTAGTCCCAGATAACAGAAGGCTAGGAGCTGGAAAATGGTGAAATGGGTTGGGTGCTCTGCCAATACAGTTACACTGAAAAGGGACTTTGAATGTGTGTGATCACAGAACAAAACATTAAAGATAAAGGCTCTGTGCTGGTGTCATTTTACCTGGTGGAAGGTTTACTGTGGATTTGATTTGGAATTTCCAAAGCATTTTCAGCACCAGAAAAAAGATCCTGAAGAAAAAGATCTTATGGTTGCATTGTTATTGTTCATGAGGACTATAGTAATGTGTCAGAAATAACCCTTTGACATAGTCAAAGCCTTTCACCAGAAAAATATGTCATTATAGTCTTTCTTCCTTATTGTTAAAAAAATAGCAGCACATTCATCAACCCTGTCATGATAACCTGCTGATCCTCACTGTATCACAAACAAAGTTGTGCCATTAAAGAGATGGTTTTTAACATCTCTGAGGGAATCAATGCATAAATAAGTAGACTTTCCAGTAGTACATTGCATGAAATATTTAAATACTTCATAATGAGTGCCAACTAACCATCAGAATCTATAATATATAAAAAGATATGGAAGTAGAAGGAAGCTTGGTCTGGGAGAATGAGGTCACTGGGAATAAAAGGAAAACCATGGAGTGAAATGTGGGGATATGATCAAAACACATTATGTCATATAATGAAACCTACTATGTATAATTAAAACAGGCTAACCAACAATAAAATGGAAAATTTCACATCTCATAATTTTTTTCTACATCAATCAATGCATATTGCTTTGGGGGAAAACAAGTGATAAAAGACAGTAGCTAATGTGATAGCAAAATCCCTCATCTGGGTTGGATACTAAGTAGGGACAGATTAATGATCTTCTGAAAAAGAAAAAAAATGAGAAAAAGAAAACTTCAGGAGAGAAAAATGATAGTAACATTTTGAATAAGAGGAGACCAAAATGAAACTAGCGATTGAATTTCTTCATAGTAAAGCTTTCATATTGAAAATGAAACGATCCTATCCACATGTCAGAACAGAGAAACAGGAAATAAATTCAGAAACACACCAAACTGAAAAAGAGGGGATGACACATGCTAGGCTCAGTTATCTGAATATAACAAAATTCAACTGAAAACCCTGATCTCTTTGTGTTGAAATCATAGAAAATCTCTCTAGTAAATAGCTTATAATCTTAAAATAGTCCCAACTTTACATTCAGAATGAGGTAGTGTTCTTAACACACTTATAAGGTAGTTGTAACAAATAAAACAAATGTGTATTGATTTAGTTGGGACTATTTCCACAACTCTGCATTTTGATTGGTTGTGGTCTTCTCTAATGGTCTCTGTCTACTGTAAAGAGAAGTTTCATTGATGAGGGAAGAGGACTATACTTGTTTCTCTGTGTAATGACAGATATTTAGAATGTGGTTAGAGGTCGTGCTTATTTAGTGAAGTGGTGATTTGAGGTTTTCCTGACTTCACTAGCACTGGGTGGCGGTCTAGGTTTCCTGTCCTAGGCATGATCACCCTCTTGTTTAGTGGTTCTTAAATTCAATTAAAGGGCTGCTGCTTGCCACCAATGTATTCTTGTAACTTCTTCACTCATACATTTATATTATAACTTCTACACCTAATTAGGCTTAAGGATCATTGTGGAAAATGGTGTGAATATATTGTAAGAACTGGAGAAACAGTGGGGGTTTCTTTGAGACTGTATCTCCCAGAAAGGTCAGAAAGTATACACATCAAGTCTCACAACATGACTGCCTAAACATGAGCTGGTCTAGGACAACAGTAATAGACATGATAACATGAACAGGACAAAACCAATGTGGCTTCAATCCTAGAGAATAAACTGCAGGCAACTAAGAAATGCTGTGAGTGAGAGAAATATCCTTCCCTGGAGAAGAACACAACAATTGGTTTTCCCTCTAAATTGTCAGACTTGAAAACATACATGTAAGTAACATTATACAGACTGAACAGGTTGTGCTTATATATTTAGGAACACACACACTCACACAAAACAACAATGATTAAAGAAAAATAGACCATAAGTTTGGAAGATAGCCAGGGATATGGGAGGTCTAGAAGTGAATGAATGGAAGGAGGAAATGATACAATTATATTATAATTTCAAGAAATATTTAGATAAGAAATAGTATAATATGAGAGGTAATTGGCACAGCTAGCACCTATCAGAGGATAAATGACTAAATTGATTAAAATGTTCACAGTAAAGAGGAGTTCAGAGTTCCTAGTGTTGGCCATGAAGTCACATCCATCCCAAGAGGGGTGAACAAGATAAGTCTTTGTATTCAACTTGAAGCTCTGTTATGGTGACATACTGAGAAATACCCAAGAAGAGGGCATTATCTCAAAGTAACATTTATCAGTTCATATAAATCCACTGCTCAGAAAGGATCATCTCAATATGTCTTCCTGACAGGTATATATTATACTGAAGATCAACTATTTCACTATATCATTTGTTTTTTCCTTGAATTAAGTTCTGTGATACAACAGTAACACAAAATGAGAGAAATATTCTTCCCTAGGGAAGAGCACAGTAATTAGATATTCAGTACCAAATTGTCATCCCTGAGAAATGAAAGGTGTGTGTGTGTGTGTGTGTGTGTGTGTGTGTGTGTGTGTGTGTGTAATGTTAAAACAGACTGAGCAGGTTGTATATATGTATTTAGGAATATACATATCTACACTTATATATAAATGTAATGTATATATTATTTTATACATATACACTTATATGTATAAAATATTATATATATATTTGAATTTGATTAAGAGCATGAATTTGAAATGGAGCAATGTGGGGTTTATGGGAGGCTTTGGAGGTAGGAAAATAAGGGAATAAATGATGAAATTATATTATAATCTCAAAACATGAAATAACTAAGTGATTAATCTTGGGTGAAGGGAGGAGAAACAGAGTACCAGGTCATTCCTGACTATATGGTGAGCTCAAGACTGACCTAGGACATGAGACACTGTCTGAAACAAGAAAAGCAGCAATATAGATGCTGTGGTACAAACAAGGGGTGAAGCCACACAGGAACAGAAGTAAAACATAAATTAAAAGTCCTAAATCAGTAGGTGAGGCTGATCACTATAATAACAGAGCTAATAGATGTAGAGCTATGCCGTTTTTGAATAAAAGATTGCAACAACCTGTATGGTTCCTGGAATACTGATATTATGGTTTTCTAAAGGGACATTCAGGACTAAACAGTTGACTGTCTTCTTTTGTGTTTCATGTGTGTCTTTAACATTTTGTAGTCTGTAGAATGTCCTTGGTAATTATAACACAGTGAGAAATTATTTCAGACCAATTACTGGGAAGACTATGTTTTTTTTTTTTTTTTGCTTAAAGTTTATTTTTTCCTTAAGAATGAATGTTCCCTATTTAAAAAAGATTATTAAGTATTATCTGTACTTAATCTTGGCATGAGTCTGAAACAAAGCCCTGCAAAACAAGCTCCTTTCTAGTTCTTGCATGCCAAAGGCACAACACTCAGAACAACGAGCTTCTTTTTTGTGCTGAAGTTAAAGAAATAGCCTTGGACTTTACACACCAATCCATGAACCTCCAAGGAATACTTCTGAGTAGTGAGTGACAGTAGTGAATGTAGCTTCCATATTGTGCTTGACTGTGGATCAAGGTAGAGTGAGTGCCTGGCATGCCCAAGACCCTGCTTTCTGCTCCCAGCTTCTAGACACAACTGCTTCCATCCAAGGGGAAATACAGTGTTTTCTAGGTCTCCATCATCTTCCCCCGGCCTACTAAAATAATCTGCGTTTAACTTTCCGACGTATGTAATCATTTAAAAAGACAGTATAAGCCTCTTCATGTCCTAAGTTTTAATTAACTTCGGTCTTCCAAACTCTGCAACTACTTTCTTTCTTTCTTTCTTTCTTTCTTTCTTTCTTTCTTTCTTTCTTTCTTTCTTTCTTTCTTTCTTTCTTCCTTCCTTCCTTCCTTCCTCTCTCTCTCTCTCTCTCTCTCTCTCTCTCTCTCTCTCTTTCTTTCTTTCTCTCTTTCTTTCTGACTCTGTCTCTGTCTCTCTCTTTCTTTCCTCTCTCTTTCTCTGTCTCTGTCTTTCTCTCTCTCTCTCTCTCTCTCTCTCTCTCTCTCTCTCTCTCTCTTTCTCTCTCTTTCTCTTTTCCTGAAGTAAAAGCCCAAAGCTACCAACAACAAAGGAGCTGGTCTTTGTTGCTCCTCTGACCATCATTCACAAGACTTGGGTTTGCGTTCTCTATGGAGGAATACCGTGCTCAGCCTTGATGCAGAGGGGAGGGCCTTGGTCCTGCCTCAATTTGATATGCCAGACTTTATTGACTCCCCTATGGGAGGCCTTACCTTTCTGAGGAGTGGATGGGGAGTGTGATAGGAGGGAAGTGGGAATGAAAGCTAGAGAGGGAAGGGAGGGGGAACTGTGGTTGTTATGAAAAATTAAAAAAAAAAATATTGGACTTACCATGCCAAGTAGCCAAGGTCTCTGTACTCACCTACAGCATTCAAAGATTTAAACTTGGTCCTCTTTCACCAGACCGAAGTTCTTTAACATATATGCTAAAGTGCATGTAGGTAGAAATGTTCCTCAACTTTCTTAATATAATTGTCCATGAGTGCAATATTTTCATTATCATAGATATTTGCTTAGAGTGCAGGTAGATCTTTTCTTCTGAAGCTGTTACCATTGCCTGTATCTTCAACATATTCGTGAAGAAACAAATTTTATTTTTATTGAAACTTTGGCCAGATTCATTCTCCTCTATAAATCAGTATCAACTCATAAGACTTAGAAATGTACTGTTATTTTTTAATAATCTACAAGGTATATTTAGGAATCAACTCTTATGACCTCCCTCGGCTCTGAGATTTACCAGATATATAACTATGCATTAACATTGTGATTACATAGAAAGAAGGAACAGTCTCAAGGATGGAGACTTTATACTTCATGGAGCCTTTTCTCCAGTAGGCAGGTGCATCTGGAATGACTGCATGATCAAATTATTCTGAAGGAACCTAAGTGCAGAGCAAACAAAATATAGGCTCAGTTCTCATGAGACTATTGGAAAGTTAAATGATAAGATTACCAACTTGGAATTGAGGCATCAGACAAGAACACATCATTTATCTCCATCCTGTTTACAGCCAATTAAGAAATACCTTCAATTTTTTTTGATAACAAAAAACAACTAAGATGTCCTGCCCGTGGAAACCAGAAAAACTGGCGTCACAGCTGGCTGACAGGTTCATTCAGCAAGAAATCGGTCAACTTTCAAAGATTACAAAAAGCACATTTCACACAGTGCCAAGAATAATAAAGTTGCTGAGCCAACTGAGAGTTAAGAAAGAGCTTGGGCAAATTGGAGCTCAGCTTGGAAAAATATGAAACAGATTAAACCCTCCCTCCCTCCTCAGTCTAAACAAGTAACAGGGCCCAACGCGTGGGCCTACTTCATCAAATTATCCTTTTCCTACCTCTTTTCTGGTAACAATCGTGTTGTCTGCTCTCAGGCGCCGTCATCTGGGTTTTATTTTTGTCCCCGGGTCTGTCAAACCAGCTCACCCTCCTCAGACAGCTTCCCTGTAAGGAAGGGGTGGCTGGTGTCTGTCTAGAATATTATGACTACAGTGTAGGATGTGTCGCCTACCAGTTGGGTTGCAGCAGAAAATCCATTTTCTGTCTTCCTGCAAAGTGGAGAGGAAGCTTTGCCACTTACAGTGTTTAATATGTTTCCTGTAAATGGAGGAAATGCTTGTTTGAAGTTCTGCAGCTAAACACCTTGATGTTCACAGGGATAAGACAAACTACTTGATGAAAGAAAGCATATTCAGAAAAGATTGCTAAGGGAGGAAGGCGGCCTATTTATTTACATGAACATCAAAGAACCTCGTGTGAATTGAAACTACTTTTTATTCCCTTAGTGATTTGTGAAGAGTAATCTGCATGGCTGGCAGAGAAAAGTAGTGTCTTTATTGGCTTTCTTTTGCTTTTATTTTTTTTTTAAATCTCAGTATACTAAGATTGTATGTTGACAGATATTTTAGAGGGAATAATTTATATTTTCTGTTTTGATAATTACTAAATTCTAATGAAATCGAAGGAAAAAAATCACTAATATTTTGGTGATTCTTTAAGGAATAACCAACAATTTAACTTATGTTAACACAATGGAAGCCACATTTAACAAATAACTTCTAGCCATGATTAAAGGCCTTCAAAATCAAAGCCAGTGGAGTATTGTACAGATGCCAGGATAATTTAGTACAACAAACAGAATCCCTCCAAGTACCCAACACCACAAGGATCTGCTGCCTAATACAATATTCTTCTCTTCATGACAAATAATGTATGTTTCTGTAAATGAAAAACGTAAGAGTGATGTCTAGTGAGGGGAAACCACACATTCTTAAATCATTAGCTTTCTCTTTCTTTCATGTAATGTACCTCCTTTTTGTCCTACCAAGGTTGGCTGAGCTTGCTAGAATAGAGAGGGAGGTAAAAAGGCAATCAACTTCAAAACTCATTTTGGCACAGCACAGCAAACTGCATCCAATTAAAACATTAAACAGTATGCTAATAATTATGTTTCCTATAGTGCCTTTTCATCAAGGATTTCAAAGTCAAATTTACAATTCCTCAATTATGCTTTAGACATTTATAATTCTGATTGCTGGCAAGCCTTTCTGCCTTCCCACTGAACTCACTCTTACATTTCCAACTGGATTCCGTAAAGGACAGTCATTTTGCCTTCCAAATGGGTTGTCCCTTAGCCATCTTTGGTTTCTGGTCAGCAAGCAGAGTTGACAGATTCTGAACACTTTGTAAGCAGACGCTGGCCAATTCTAAAACATTAACATTTTGAATTATAGGCTTTTAAAAATGAATGAATTTTTATGACTTGAAGTTGTAAGTGCTTATCTTGAAGTGCAATAAAATTCTGCTAACATAAGCAAAAGGTGATTAGCAAGGAGACTTCAGTGCTCTTAAATCACTTATAAGCAGCTCTATCTCCAAATGCAGGACTGCTTGGGCACACCTTTAATCTTTGCAACATCTGCGAAGCTGACACAGGGGCACTATGAGTTCCCAATAGACCAGTCTAGGCGGCCTAGGAAGACCTTGTCAAACAGCAACAACAAAGAACCACAACCGAGCAAGTCAACATTCAAGCATAGATGAGAGGTACTCACAAGACTCCAGTCCTACCTGACAAACTGAATCCAGGTTGTGGAAATGGCTCAGCTGTTAAAGGCTGAGGCTCACAACCAAAAGGACAATCGATGCCTTCTGGTAGAGGAAGAATCACTTTACTTCTAGGATGTGAAATCTCATGAGATGCCCGTTATCCAGTGTATGGTTACTCCTAAGTACTCATGGGTTGCACAGCTGGACTCGGCATGTTATAAAAAGACAAGAGGAGGGAGAGAGGGGGAGGGGGAGGAGGAGGGAAGGGGAAGAGAGCTACTGAGAGAATGAATGATTGAACTTGGAAGGAGGATGTAGATCTGGAAGAAGTTAGAAGGTGGGAGTTTGTAGGTGGATATGATCAAAATACATTGTATAAATGTAGTAAATTCTCCAAGAATAGATAAGTAAAATAAAAATGTAAATTCACAAAAGCAAGTAACACAGCTAAATACATTATATAGTGGTGTTTTCCTGGCTTAAAATGAGTATTGGTTAAGACTATTGTAATTTCTTAACAGTTGGGACTAACAATAACAAATATCCCAAAGTGTATGTCTATAACAAGATTATCTATTGTCTTTAGTCTTTAATAAGCCCTTCCTGATCTTAACTAGGTTTATTTCTTTCCTAGTTTAAAAAGTATTAAATATATTGTTACATGTACATATATAGGTGCATGTATTTGCATTTATATTTCCTTCCCTTAGAATATTTCCTTATTTATATTACTATTTTATTCTTGATGCTTAATTTTTAAATATTCTGAGCTGATCTTTCCTTTTCTTTAAGCTTTTCACATTACTCAAAATTTGAGGAACTTGCTTCAGCAATTTAGAATCTCTTGTAGTCAGAGATTTTGTTTTTACCCAAGCAGTACCTAGCCAGGGTTGCATGCTTGTTAGGCAAGTGCTTGACCATTGAACTAACTCAGACTCCATTACCAGAGCTTTAAAACTCTAGGTGTAAAATCGTATAAAGAAGTCTCACATTAACTTCAAACCTGTAATTAACTGACCACATATTACTTAGTAATCAGATAAATGCTCTGACATTTATCATTCTTGTTGATGAAAGAAAATGAAAAATCTTAATATGATTTTAAGTATTAAAATTCACATACTTCAAAGCTTTTCATTAAGTGTAAATTCCTGATAGCTCATTAATCCAAGCAATAATATATTTGTATTGAGGGTCATAATGACACAAAGAGTTTTGTCAGCGAAAAAAAATGTTAATGTACAAACTAGAATGAATATCCACCATTCAGTCTTATATTTATGTAAATACTTTATGCACATACAGTGAACTCCTGTATGAAATTTTCAAATAAAAGTTTCCTGAATAAAACCATCATGAAAACAGAAAGATATTATCGACCTCATTTGGAAAATGAAGACGAAACATTTCAAAGAGATCTACAATTCTAAGAAATCTCCAGGTCTAGTAAGATGCGGAGCTGTAGCCACACATGCTGCGACTCTTCCATATTGATTAGTGTGCTCTGCTCTTGAGTGACATTCCCCCAGCCTGACTTCCTGCACTGCATAATACTGTCCCCCTGTGAAAGCGCATTGCAATTTTGTATTTACTTCTAATGTTTCTCAAAGGGAACCTTGTTTAATGATATAGCATTTGTAAATCTCTCTGAATAAAGGAATAATTTAAATGCAAGGTATTCCTGAACATTTCCCCCCTTCCTCTCTCTCCCAGAGGGTCCATAAAAATCAAATGAGGCTGACTGGGATCTTTTAGTAGCAAACCCTCCCTTATACCTCACAAATTGACACTTTGGACCTTGCTGCATCACCCCCCAGAGAAACTGTGTGCCTCATGCAGATCTCTAAATGAGGTTATGGTGCCCAGGCCACCAGCCCTCCCTCCATGGAGCTTAACAGGAGAAACTGACAGACTGAAAAACCTTCCCTAAACTGACACTTCGTCTCACACCAGCGATGGGGATTAAATTCCCACACAGTTTTAGCTAACACATGGGCAAGGATCAGGTTATTAGAGGAGGGAAAAATCAAGGCAATTGGAATAAAAAAAGAAGTTGCTTGTCCCCCTGTTGTCTTTGGGCACCGGAGTACTTCCTCTTCTTCTTTCCAGACTCCTTTAGTGTCCACACACTGAAGGCTGTCTCCTTTTCACTCACTCCCCGTTCTTTCTTAAACTTGCATCTTGAGAACCTCATGCATTAGCAACTTAACCTTCAGCATCCCGGCCCCTTCTTTGCTGCCCTGACTCCTCCCACTTAACCTTCAGCATCCTGGCCCCTTCTTATTTCTTATTAAGTGAAACCAACACAATCTAACTCTCCTTTCCTTAACTTTTCATCTTTTCACTCTCCTTAACCTGTTAGTCATTTTAGGGAATAAGCTAACTTCAACTGGACTGTCCGATTTTCCTACCTCACCCAAACTATTATTAATTAAAACTTCCTTAAGATTTTTGACACATTTCTCAAGCTTCCCTCAGTGACATGTCGTCTCTAGCTGTACAACAGTTATTACACAACGTCTCACCATTCAGATTTATGGATTTTTAAATTATTCATGTGGAGTTTGCAAATAGCACAAGGTACAGATTAAATAGAAATTTCAGCGAATTTTAACAAATATATATATTGGAAATAATAACCCCCCAAAGCATAGAACACTTCACATCCGATTTCTCAAGCAATACACCCCCATGATGTCATTTACTATGGGCCGTTTGATTTTTATCATCATAGATATTTTTCTAATCAACAACTTCATGAAAATGGGATTATGTAAAATAAACTCTTTTGTATTTGGGTTTTGTAAAATTGTTTTAGAATTTTAGATAAGGCTTGTTTTGTTGAAATTTCCTTCTAGCTTTGTATTGAAGATAATTTCATGATGACAAGTTTGAATTTAGTTTAGTAGTTTTTTTGCATTAGTTGAAAAATCACTTGGCCATCTTTCATTATTTCATTAATATTTTTATTACTTCTTTTAATTTTTTTATTAAAATACAATTACATTGTTTCTTCCTCCCCTTCCCTCCCCCCAAAGCATGCTTCCATACTCTCTTTCAATTTCATGGTCTCTTTTTTCATTAATTGCTATTACTTGCATATCTTTATATGTATATACATATATATTCCTAAATATAGACTACTCAGTCTGTATTATGTTATATATATATGCATGTGTTTAAGGGGTGATTATTTTATTGGATAACCAATTGGTGTACTCTTCTCTGGAGAAAACCACTTCTCCCATGCTTGGCTTATTTTAGTTGTCTATAGTTAGTTCTTTTGTAGGTTTGAGACATCTTGTCCACTTTGGTATGCTGTTACTATTGTCCTTGTTGACCTCATGTTTAGGTAATCATGTTGGTGTGGTTTTATTGGTGTAGTTTCTGACATTCCTAGGAGACACAACTTTTTAGAATATTAAAAACATAACAAAACAAAAAAGTGTGCTTTTGAAATAAGCCCAATTTGTTATAGTATATTATATTTTTTAAACATTGCTGGGTTTGACGGATTAAAGGTATTTCTTTTTCCTAAATTTTGATGAATACTTATAGTCTTTAATATTCTACTTTTACAATTTTATTTCTATTTCCGTGTGTGTGTGTGTGTGTGTGTGTGTGTGTGTGTGTGTACGCACAAGTGCGCACACACATGCATGTGGACAAAAAATGAAAATCTGGGAGTTGGTTCTCCTGCCACTGTGAAGGTCTCAGAGACTGAACTGAGGCCTTGAGAATTTCTATCAAGTGTCTATAACTTCTGAAACAACTCACCACTACTAAAATTTTCTTTCCATATACTCTCTTTATTTAGCCTCATAAAATCTGGTTACTCCATGAGATTGTGTGGCACCTATTTCATTTACCTTGTAAACACTTGACAAATTCATGAGTGCCACCAAATGTGCTTAGAGAGGTCTCTGTAGGAAGAATTTTTAAATACACTTGATATTTTAGGGGGAAAAGGCAACAAAAATTTTGGTAAAGTAATCTGTGAGTGATACTTTTGATAATTTTGGGTTTTCCGAATGTTTCTCATTGTGTCTATGTCGTTGAGCATGTTAGCAGTAATTGCTAACCACATTCTGATCTCAATTTTGGCTTTAGGATCTAAAGCAATGGTCCTCTTTAGTTTTGAAATAGGTTTATTTTTTTATTGACCAGTATAGCCAAAAGTTTACCCATTTAATAATGTTTTCTTAAAAAAAATTACCTTTATTTTGGTGTGTTTTCTTTAAACACAGATTTTATTCAAGCTCCATCTTTTTCTACCTTCCAGTTCAGAAATATAGCCAAGCGATGTTAAGTCTTCTTCACCCTTCTTTAAATCTTCTCAATACTAGAGTTGAAACTCTATTACTAAGTATGCATATAATTAGAATTGTTGTGCTTTTTTATGAATTGGAATATCTGCCATTCGTCAATAAAACATTTCCTTTTATCTAGGACATTTCTGTGTTTAATTTTAACACATGTTATCCTTTTTCTTAGTGTTCACAAGGAGTTATTTTGGTTCCATTTATCTTTATATATTTTCACCAACTTTTTCTAAGATAACATTTCTTCATCTAACAAAATGGCCTTTGATTTTGTGAAAATATTTGATTCTGTGATATTTGATGTAATTACAAATATATGTAGTTGTGATTAAATTTATTATCACAATACTTAAATTATTTTCACATATTCTTTATATGTATCATTCCCTCATGTTTTCCTGTGTTTGGACTTACTGTATTATGTTGTTATTTCCTTCCAGTTAAGCCCTTGGTTTACAGCAGTTCTCTGGTAGCATCAGATAACACTCTGTGATACAGTTGTCAAGGTAAGAACCTTGGGTAATATGCATCTCTGCTTTGAAATTTTCCCCTTCCTAGCCTTGTGCTGATATTTCTATATCCTGTCCAAGTGTTATAGCTCTACACTGCACTGGTTTTGCTCAAAAATTATCTTTTCTGAAAAAAAGAAATAAAACTTTCCTTCATGCATGTATTTTGCAGTTCATGAAGTCCCATTTCTTTGTAAAGCTATGTCTTATATTTTATTGTTTGCAATTGGAGATTAAGTATTCAATCACCAGTTTTAAATGTAATGTTTTTGTACTTTAATCCTTTATGAGATGTATATTTCATCTGTAATTAAGAATACATTCATTTTGTACAGTCTTACTTCTTTTATATTTGTGGAGTAATGTATTCCTTTCATTGCATGCTACATTTCTTAAATTCTGTATGTCTGATGTAACTATAGGTATTTGGTCTGATTTGGATCTGAAATGTCCCCTAATTAGTCACATTGAAGGTTTGGTGCCCAATGCAGCAATGTTCATAAATAGGGCTTTGGGGAAATACTTATACCCTGGGGTTCTCATCTTACCAATGGATTGATTCAATGATTGATTCACAGTTGTATGGGCTGTTGAAATGTAGTGGATTTGAAACCTATTTGAAAAGAATGGGTCTTTGTCAGTGTGTATCCTTGGAATTATATTTTCTCTGGCCCATTCCCTTCCCTCTCCTTCCTGACTGCCATGCCGTTAGCAACTTTGCCCTGCTGTGAGTTCTCCACCATGATATTCTATCCTGGGACAGGCCCAGAGATTCCAGTTATCCAAAGACCAAATACTATGAAGTGGAAATCAAATGAATCTATTTTTCTTTAACTTGACCTTTTCTGATGTTTTATTAGTGACAGAATGATTACTTACACAACACACCATCATAGTAGCTAATTTTATGTGTGGAATTGGTTGGGCCAGGTAGTGCCCACTTTTGGGTTAAACATAATTGTGAATCTTTCTTTATGGATGTTTTTCATATGACTGACATATCAATTGGTGAACTCTGACTAAGCCAGATTGTCCTCCAGCTGGCTTAAGATTCAAATAGCACAAAAGACTAGTCTCCTTGTTTAAAAAGGCATTCCGCAGCAGACATCCTAGGAACTTCACCTTTAACATCAGACTCCCCTGGCTTTGCAACCTGACTAGAAGACATGTTCCTCTGAGTCCTGGATTAATTGCCTTACCTTGCAGCTCCTTTTGACAACCATGTAATATCCTAGATAAATGCTAAGATTATATCTAGGAAAATAAGAAAAAGATATTTCTCTAGATAAGGAGTGAGAGACTATACATATATTCCTTTTAAGATGCCCTTCATTGGCACAATCACAGGAAAGGATTGTTTCCCACTTATTTGGTTTGCACTAGGAAGTGTGACTTAATGTGGCCATTGGGGTATGAGGAAACAGGACCCGTGTCCTTTCTAGATGGAAACTTTAGGATATGCATAGCAGTTTTTTTGAGTCTTTTCCTTCAGTCACATAAATGTCTTTGCCATGCATTTGACAAGGATCTTCCTTAAATCTGAATCTGAATGTGAGGAGGAGGTACAGTAGAGGCACAGACAATACCCAATTCAAATAAGAGTTAAAGCTTGACTTTAATACGTTATTAGGATTCGGGTGGCATTTGCTATTATAGTACAAATTTGCCCAAACTGACAGGTACATCATGCAGTAAGTAGAAGGAACTAATTAAAGGGATCATAAAAAGCTGGTTAAAAAAAGTAAAATGCAATGTGTGAAATAAATATTAATTAAGTAAATAAAAATATGAAGGGATCAAACTATTACAGCATTTCAATGAATCCACAATATATTAGATCATTTGTTTGGGGAGGTAAGAAGGCTTAGACTAGAGGATAGAAATGAAATAATACAAAACAATTTTTATCTGCTCATGAGCATCTCTGTACACACAATAAATGTAGCCTCGCAAGAGGCAAATGCTTTGTGGATAATAACAAAAAACATTATTAATTCAACACTCTACATGTGAAAACCAAAATATAGAGGGCATACTGAGGAGAGAGAAGTTGGGGGGTTAGTAGAAGCTGTTTTCCTGAGAAGCATAATTTAGCATTGAAATGTCCAGGAAGACAATTGACAAGCGACTGTTTGTGTTGCTGTTGTTTCATTTTGTTTGTTTGTTTTCCCAACATAAAGCTATGAATGCAGTCCTATCTTTGTGTAACTGTAGACAGTAAGAGCATGGGGCTGATTTAGACAGGAAAATTTGAAGCAGTTTGTCAAGGAACTGTAATTGTATCTATGCCTTCCTCCTAACCTTTCGCTGAAAAGGAGAGGAGTTGAGGCCATTACTTTCCAGCTGGAAAAAATAAATTTTTTCTATACCTTTGTGATGACTGCACCTTACAGGTGTTGGCCAACATATAAGATGTTGCACAAAATTCTTTTTCATTCTACAAAATTGTCAGGTCACTTTCAGTCTACTCGTTGGAAGATTAGGGTTGTTTTACTCCAGAACAGATAATAGTTACCTCCAAAAAAGCTTTCATTTCCTTACTGTGATTTCTATTTTTTAAGGCCATTGGAATGGTCTTTGTTAGCTCAGTATAGAGTGGGTGCCTAGCAGGTAGGGGCTGGCTTTAGATCCATTGTTTTATGCAGGTGCAGTCTGTGTCCTTGGCAGACTACTAGAGGACATCAGCCTTCCTGCAGCAAAACACATAGCTCTCCTGATTTCTTGTTTGTCTAAATGAATTTAATTCATGGTAAAACAATAACTTATTGTTCTATAGTTTGTGCCAGATTAATAGGATCCAATTTTTATTGGCTACACTATTCTGTAATTATTATAAAACAAACATTTATGATAACAAATGGAATACTATTCTTTGCATTACAGATGCATTAATGTTGATGTTCTCTATAGGAAAACAAGGAATGGAAGAAATGAAAGATAAGAAAAAATACAGAGACACTGGAAAAATTTTATTTTCAAAATTGGAATTAAAATTAGAGTAAGAAGTTTAAAATACTAAATAATAAAAGCAGATTATTATATGTAAATAAAAGTTGAGAGAAAAATTGGTTTAGTCTTACCTCCTATTCATTTCTATCTCCCACAAGAATCTCCTGAAATATATTAGAATTAGTGTGGGCTGCTAGTAACACAGAGATTTCTAAGGTTGTTCTAAAGAACAAAATTCCTGAGAGTTACTGCAGAATTATGAAGGGGAATTCCACTCACTATATTAACTTGGAGAGTCCCAACACACATTATTAGAACTCTGAGAACAACTGCTTTGTAGGAGTTTGTTCAACTTGATTTAATACAATCTCTCCAAACTTGTTTAACAGGGAAAAACTTTATTTTTTTTCCATAACAAGCATCAATAAACCTTAAAAATAAAACATTTTGGATCACGCTGTGGTAAATATGCCAAAGTTATTAGAAAGCTTGAAATTCAAAACCTAATTAGTTTAGGTCCTGACAGATTGTGTTCAGTCAATAGTCTTGTACAACTTAAAGTCAATAAACATGCATCATTTCAGTTGTTTATCTGAATGATACTATGAGACAATTTGGCTTCACTGTATGTGTAGATCAGAACAATCACCGCTCAGTTTCTGATAAGCCAAGTCCTGAGGTAGTTGTGAATTGTTTGAGTTTTCAATTAGTGTTCTTCTTTATTTGCATTAACTTATTGACACATATCTAATTTAATGATTGCTATTATGAGACAATATATTAAACTCCCAAATAACTATTAAGAAGAAAATTTTACTCTGACAGAGTACAACCATCAAGCAAGTATGATCATGATCAATTATTTGCTCAAATTCCTAGTGTGTCCTATATATCAAATAATGTCAGGGATAAGAAGAGGCTTCAAGGAAGAATGAAGTACGGGAGCAGGGGGACTCAGACTTGCATTCCCATAGTTCAAGAATCTGAGGCAGGAGGACTGGAAGGGGAACTGAGGCTCAGTGCAGATGTCATAATGATCCTGTCTGAGAACAAGCAAAGGATGAACAAGAACAATACAGCCCCAAAACCAACATACAAACAGATCAAACGCTATTGCATTGCAGTGTACAAATGGCACTCTAAATTCCTCATATATGAATATGTATTATAATATATTCTAAAATTCTCACCAGCTTTAAATGATCTATACATTGATATAAATTCTGTAACAGTCTGATGTCTGTCAGACATCTGCACCCTTCAGCTACCACACTCACCATAAATGAGCACCAGTTCTTTTTTTTTTCCTTAAAACTGGCAAATAGGTACAGAAAAGGAACAGAAGCCACCGACCAATACAGGAATAGTGTCAGCAAAGGGACAACACACCCTGCTTCCTGCTGACAGGCACATGCTTGTCCTCTACTTTAGGAAGATCAATAGAGCCTTAATAAACACTATTTAAATCTGTATCCAAATTCATCTGTCCCAGGAGACTTTCAGCACTCATTGGAATCTTCAATTGGTTGGATAGAAGAATTAGTCTAATACTATTCATGAGTGTTTTTTTATCTCTATTGATTTCCAACATTTGTTTAAAAATAAGGGCAAAACTGCATTGCTTGGTTAATATTGAAACTAGAGTTATTGTTGAACAAAGCCAGCTTATTTACATACTATTTTATAATCTTTGAAGACTATGACATATGCACAATGCACATGTGCGTGCAAGCCTGTGTGTGTGTGTGTGTGTGTGTGTGTGTGTGTGTGTGTGTGTGAGAGAGAGAGAGAGAGAGAGAGAGAGAGAGAGAGAGAGAGAGAGAGAGAGAGACCGACTGATGATTGAACCCAAAGCCTCACACAAGCTAGGCCTGTGCTCTATCACTGAGTTATATGCCCAATTAGCTAGAATTTACAAACTGTATTTCTTGTGTCAGGATACTGGATGCTTTCTCTGTTTGTTACTTTTATGTTACTGTGACTGAAATAGAACAAAGAGAGAAAAGATTTATTTGGACTCATGTGTTCAGAGGGTTCTGGTGAGAGTTTCTCAGCCCAGTGGATCTGAGCAGAACATTATTCTAGTTCCAGCTAGGATATGCATTGGAAAAGATTCTTCACTTCATAATGGAGAGGAGGCATACAGGAAGAGCCATGGAAATATATGGCCCCCCAGGACATGCTTCCTGTGTTCCTTCCAAATGTCCTATCTCTTACTATTTACCCTCTTCTAATGATCCCATCATGTACACAATCCATCAAGTAATTCATGTATTCATTATATCCAAGCCACAGTGATGTAGTCAGTACTAGAGGTGCCCTCACACACAGAGATGTGCTTCACTAGTCTCTAGACATTAATCCAATTAAGTTGCCAATGAGGATGGGCCATCACATTGTCTAAGAGCTATTGTTTCTTTCCTAATAAGAGTTGTATACACACTGGCAAAGTCAATCTTTCAAAATACTCCTTTTAGTCCTTTATACCTATCACACTGTGGTATTTAACAATTTTACCAATGGGATATGCACAGAAAAGACCTATTACTTCAGTTTTACACTTTAAAGGATGTGTCATTTGTATATGGCCTTTTGTCAGGTTCCTCATCCTCTGCTAGAAAGAAGGAGGAAACTTGGGCCGGAAACAGGCCATACATGCTCAGAATAGCAGAGCTTAATATAGCCTTGTACTGTCCACTTCTAAACTTAAACACATTGGCTTTTTTCACTATTGTAATTTGGAATCTTTATGCAGCTATGCAGGGGGCTTCCTAAGTAGTGCTGTGAATCATGTGAAAAAACATGCCCAAAAGAAATCAAGCATGTATCTTTCCACAAAATATAGTGGCAACAACAGAAAGATCAGTGGCAGAATAATGATAAAACAGCACCACACATTATCCTTTATTTTTTGATTTAAGAAAAATCTATTTTAAAGAATTGAGTGTCTACAGTGTCCATGAAAAGCAAGCAGCTTGGTTTTTGTCCAGTTACCACAATACGTAAACCTAACACCATTTGTATTTGATGCGCATGAATTTCTATTCTTGTTTGATGGGTATGATCACTAACTAGCACAATGTTAAGCTGAGAGTGTGCTGGGCTAGGTCGACTTTGAAAGCCTGTTTTCAAAGAACAAGGTGAGACTCAGAAGTCTTCAGGGATTGTTCAGGAATAGCTGCGGTTGCCTTCTTTGAACTCTCCTCTTCTCTTACTGCAGTGTAGTTGTGAAGGGCTTTGTTTTATGATCCTGGGGAACCAAGGGCCCTGGGATTCTGTACTGGTCACTTCTGCATACTGCCACAGGGTGTCAGAAAGAAGAGGCTGAAGGGAAGAAACGCTCACTTTGGTTCATAGTTTCAGTCCAGGGCAGGGAAGGCATGGTGGAGCATATGTTCAGACATTGCTCATATCATCACAGACTGGGAACCAGAGTGCGACAGGAAGCTTCCAGAATCCAGCTGTAACCTTCAAGACATACCTGAAATGACTTCCACCAGATGGGGCTCCTAAAGGTTTCACACACACCCCACCCCCACTCAGAGTAGTGCCATCTAGTGGGGATTAAGCACTTAAATCTGAGTTTGTAGAAGACATGGAAGATTGAAATCAGCACAGGGTCCTGTGAACCTGTTCTCAGGAATACTTAGATTTTTAAAGCAACTCAATTAGTATTCTAGCTGGATTTGCTATTTTATTAGGAAATCTACTGGTTGAAGAAGTTAAATTTTTTATTTTGCTTTTATTTTCATTATCTGATGTTCTGATGTGCATATAGTTAAATAAACAACTACAATGATATATTGCATTAAACACTTCTATCAAAACTATGATGATCAGTATTTGGTGTGATTTTTACCCTGTAGGTATTCTATAATGTTGTTGAAAAGAAGTTAAATTGTTACTTACAAATATGATCTTGGTGTTACTGTCTCATCATCAAATAGTCCATTATCTACAGGTGATTAACTAGGACATATAAATTTAATAGCTTAGTGCAGTTTTGAAATAGATTTTATTTTCATTTTATTATTTTAATTTTGACATGTGGGTGCCATTAGTAGATTTACTCAAAGATTCCATAAATAAACACTTTTTTATGGACACGTATGGAGTTCAGTTTTAAGCTATGGGTCAAAGGATTAAAAAGATTGCTGCTAGAAAATTTATTATGATTATATTGAAATTTAATAGTTCATTTCACTCATTATGATGTGTCTCTTAGATTCCTAGATAACAGTTAAGTAATGGGCAGCAGCTTAGTCTCTTTTCAATTCTGATATTTGTACATGACAGATAAATGGAAGAATGAGCAAGAAAATGGAGGGATCAAGAACTGAACCCATTAAAATCCCCTGCCATATGTCATGTGACACTTCGGAAACTGCATATGCAGTAGGAAACTGTTCTGTTGTCTTCTATCCCACACTTTCCTGCACATTACTGAAGTAGAAGAACCTGCTGTGCTGTGTATGTGTGTTCTCATGGGTATTCTTCTATGTGGGTGGATGTGGAGGCTAAAGTAGAACTCAGAATGCATTCTGCAATCATTTCTTCATCATTTTGTTTGCCACAACAAGATCTCTCACTGAACTTAACACTCAACACTTCTGCTAGACTGGTTAGCCAACCAGCCCCACTTATCTTCCTGTTTTTGCCCCCAAGTGCAAGGGTTACAGGTGTGTAGAGGCCAGCTTAGCATTTTTCATGAATTCTGTTGATCTGACCTCAGGATCCCAAGCTTGACTTGTAATGACATCACTGAGCTGCCTCTCCACTCTGATCCCTGTTACGCTCCTCATGAAAGAGTCTTAGTTTACTATGGCCCAGTGTGTTCTAGACTTACAGGTCTTCCTTCTGAATAGGGGATAAAATCCATCTCTCCTATACACGCAGATGTGTAAGGAGTACATTACCTTATAGTGATAAGTGGTTATTAATATGAACACTGTGTACTGAAAATTGTTATAGAGCCCAATTGCCTGTACTAGGAACAAGAAATCTAACAATCTTGCCTCAGTATCCTTATTTTACAGAGAAGAATCAAAGGCAAACACAATAATAAAGACATTTAAATGATTTCAAGAATATAGAAATGTTATAAACGATACCTACTCATTTTGTCTCATTTCATGCATTTTTAACTTTAATTGGTCACCCGTCAGGGGTATGTCAGTTTCTCTTTGTTTTGAAACACATTATCTAAAACCCACTTTACTTAAATACATTGATTATAAAATTATGTAAGAATAAGCAAATCATTTAACCTCATAGAATCCCCCCCCAAAGTTTATTTCACGATTATTGAAGGAGTCAATGAAAAGATATTTTATTACACTGGTTGGAGGAACAGTGAGGAGGTATTCCATCAGTGACTAGAGCTCTTCTCATTCCCTTTTCCAGATAAGACAAGAGCGAATAAGCTGGGTAACTAATGCAACACAAGGAACTTCTTTCTGCTAGTAGAAGAATGCGGTGGAGTAGTAGATGACCAACACAGAACAAACTCAGTGATACTTTTGTAGACCTTTTCCCCTTATATTCTTTGTTTTTTGTTCTTTTGCTATTTTGCTTATATGTCATATACCCTGGATTTGGATTTTGTGTTTTTGTGGGGTTTTGGCATGTGCATGTATGTGTTCCTGCAAATGCATGAGTAAGAATGTGTGTGTGTGTGTGTGTGTGTGTGTGTGTGTGTGTGTGTGTGTGTGTGAGAGAGAGAGAGAGAGAGAGAGGATTTCTTGTGGGTTTTTTTTCTTGCTTTTTTTTTGTGGCAGGGTCTCTTGTTGTGTAGTGTTGACTGTCCTAGAGCTTGCTGTTCAGGTCAAATGATTGCATGCCCCACCACACTGGACCCCTGCTTTGTTGTATTATTGTTTGTTTGTTTTGTTTGTCTCCGTATTTGTTTCCTAAAGAAAGGAATAAAGAGTGTGAAGTTAGGTGAGTGGGCAGGTGGGATGATCTTGGAAGAGTTTGGGGAGGAGAAAGTTGTGATTAGAATATATTGTATGAAAAAGAAATTTTTACAAAGCATGTGGCAGAGAAGCAAGAGACTTTGTGACTATTCAGAATGTGAATCATTACTTTGTTTTCCAGAAAGTATCAACAAGAAAGAATGACCTGATGAAGCCACCTAAATTTAAAAGCACTTTGAAGATATAGATTAAGGGCTGGCTATGGGCCAAAAGCAGGTCTAAATCATTGAATCGATGTAGTTTATGTGGAAGATTGTATATATTAGGTGAATTGCAAGAAGGATTTTCTAAGCAGAAGAATAATTAGAAAAACTTTCAGAGACCATTTAAATATTCTCAGAATTATAAGTACTTGGTTTTTTGGCTTCAATCATATATATTTTAAACTTTTTTGTAGTTTTTTTAAGAAAACTTTTCTCATATTTTTAATTGTCTATGATTATTTTTAGAGCTATTAAATGAACAATTCTAATCAATACTTCACAAAACTGTTTGCACACATTGGTTTAACTTGATTAATATGTTGATAGTGGTTATAGCTAGAAAAATTTTTGGATGAGTCTTTAACATTAAAATTACATCTTGTCTTAAGATAAATATATTCACTCCATGGTTTTACATTTACTATTGCTGCTCTCCTAGTTCTCTCAGTCGAAGTGAGTAGGATGATCCAGATTGACAAACCCAGAGCTCTCTCTTCCTATCTAGTGACAAGTACACACATTTCAAGCATTTTTCCCAGGAGGAACTAGAAGTTTCCCAGAGAGGGCTGACCTTCTGAATGTAAAGTCAAAAGAACAGGCAAATAACCAAGAAGTATTAATCAGACCAAAAATAATATCCTTGCATATCTGAGTTTCCGCATTTAAATTTTAATTTGTTATTGAAAACAGGACAGTCATCATTATTATAAAATGCGATAATGCTGCTTAATAATAGGACAAATGTTTATGAGAACTAGATAAGAGGACTATCGGCATGGGCTTTAGTTACAATGATAAATGACTCAGTGTAATTGGGTCCCAGCACATGCCTGCACAGCCATGCATGCAGAGAAGGCTCTGCAGATATGATCTGCCATTTCCTTCCTTCATCATTTTTGATGCCATATTTGTATTGCATGGATTTGGGGAGACACATCAGAGAATGAACTCCCAGACAAACTTCTGTGTTTTCACAGATATACTTTTTCATCTGAGCTCTATTGCATCAAGATGCTGTGGGCACGGTTACTGCCTAGTCTTCTGATCGCCTAGACGTATAGCCAGATTACTACAGTGTGTCAGGTTGATTGATTTGATGCCTTCAAAAGGTTTTCATATGCACCAGCAATCATTATAACAAAAGCTTGCAAAGTTTATAAAGCTCTTATTCATAAAAAAAAACCCCAAATCTCAATCTTGCCTTACCAACTACCAGTCACCTCCTGTAATTTTCAGATGGCTTTTCACACGTTTCTTCTCTGCTCGATGACTGGTTTAAGTTGTTGCTCAGCCTGTGGAGCAATGACTCCTGATTAGCTGTGTCAGATGCGTTCTTGTGGAAGCCCTGCACAGCTGCACTTCACTTCTTCTATTATGACATTCCTGCTAAGGGTTACACAGAGTCACCAGAAGAGCCAAGTGATGTAGAAGGGAAGGGGAACACAAGAGGAAAGGTTTGACAAGAATCTGAAGAACTTAATAAAGAAATGGAAGCTTAATTTTTGCTTGGTGCCATCTTTTGAGTGGGGTCACTACTCACAGAATTGGACAGCTTTTTAACCAGCTTGACTGTTATTTTAAAGTAGTAAAATGTCTATGTTCGCTCTTTAAGTTACTGGATGGTAGACTCCACCTACGCTTGTCAGGCGAAGAGTTACAGGTTGAGAATGCATGCTTCCTATTTTACATACACACATCAAGAGGTCTTTCTTATTAAAAGAGAAAAGAAATTAAATGATTAATTTTACTGAAGAACTACTGCTTTGAAATCATCTTTTGACATCATGATAATTGAACTAAAGGCTCTATCAGCACTAATTTGCATGTAATTTTTCATTTTTATTTCAGCTGTATTGAAGATCTTGTTCTAAGGATTCCATTTGCCCTTTTACTTTTATTAACTTTAAAAGCCTTATTCTCTTTCGTCCTTTGCTTCTAACCTCTCTTTTTCTTCTCTCTTCTCCAGCTCTTTTGTCCTTTTGTCTTGTCTTTCATACTGCTTATAAAATCAAAATTAGATAAGGGAGCTGATTCTTTTTAGGTACTTTTTTAGGACTGTAAGTGTCACTGTGTACCTCAGACAATCCAAGCGTGTCCACATGCCCCACAAGCACGCCTATAGAAATAAAATGATGTGCTATCAATTTCACTTCCATTGTAGATGTACAGCTTTATCACAGGAAGAGCACATACACGTGCAGACAGACACGAATGTCCCTACAGACACACACGCATGCACACACACACGCAAACACGCAGTACAAGACAAGGCATGATCTAGTCACAGTTTTGCCATTGATTTTTCTGTAAGTCTTAAAAGATTTCTGAGAGCCTAAGCATAAGCAATTGTTTTATTTACTTGCTATTAAACATCCTTAATAAATTTAATCTTTGCCTACCTTTCACATATTTGAACTACATCCCTACCAGTCATTCTTCATTTTCTGTGAGGATAGCATCCCAGGACCCTGTGAATACCCAAATCCAACAATGCTCAATTCCTCCATGTTAAAGAGAAAAGTATATTCATAGAAAATTAAGGCATCACTTTAAATAATCTCTACACCATTTATAATGCCAGCCACAATGGAAATTATATAATATTATGTTTTAATGTACTTTTTAGGGAATGAGGAAAGGAAAATGTATGTTTGTATATATGTTCAACACAAATGAAATTTCAAATATTTCTGTTCAGATTTAGTTGAACCATTGGTAATGGAACCTTATGAAATGCTGTGTGAGGAAACAACTGTACTCAACTTGTAGGTCATCAAGCCAGACAATTTCCTTTAGAAGACCATCCCACATTTTCCATTTATAATTGTCTCCTACCAACTTGTTCTGTTTTGGACATTTATAATGATATTTAGACGTAGTTAAATTAAGTGCTTCCTTCCTCACAGAAGAAAAAAAGATGTTTTCTCTTAGCAGTCCCTGGCTGGTGCCTGAATTCAAGCATCACTACTAGATTCTAGCCAATAATTGCCAGCGTGCGTGTCCTAAAATGTTATAATACGTGTATGTAGTAATATGTACCTTTCTCACCCTTCTATGTTTAGAGTTTGAGATGTATAATACCTTGGATGTGTGTTAATACATTGAATGCTTGTTAAGTTGCTCAATTGATTACATTTATTGTAATAGCAACTGTTTAATATTTTAGATGCTTTATTTCAATGAATATAAGCCCCCAGTCACGTATGGATATTTTTGTTGTGTTCTAAATGAAACCAGTGCTCAGAGGTGATAAGTGATATGACAAAGCCCCACTGCTGTCACTCTGACAGATCTGGCCTTTGAACTCAGAAAAAAAATTAAAGCTGGGAATTGTCAGCCTCATCCACTCACCTCTTAGTTTAAGAATCTTTAGTATCTATTCATCTTCTCCAAACCTAAGAGCTCCCAAGATTTTTTTGTTTGCAGACTTTCATATGAAAACCCTTCACACCCCCAAAGGCTGTGTAGACTGATTTATTTAAGAATGAGTTAGATATAATATAAAAATTGTTTGTGTGTGTGTGTGTGTGTGTGTGTGTGTGTGTGTGTGTGTAAGTATAACCATTCCAACCTCTACATTTACATATTTGGAAATAGTAATATCTGTTGCACTAATCATAAGTGGTCTTAGTAATAAAAACCTGGAGCCAGATATTAGGGTGAAAGCTGAAAGATCAGAGAAGCAGAGGAAGCCAAAGCCTCCACCTCTTACCTCACCAGCTCCTCGGCCTGAAAGCATGCCTTCCTGTCTCCTCCCACTTTATATTCCTTTCTCTGCCTGGCCATATCACTTCCTGTCTCAACCTTCCTAGTGCTGGGATTAAAGGTGTGTGATCCCAAGTGCTGGAATTAAAGGTGTGTGACACCATTGCCTGACTCTGTTTCTCTTTTAGACTATATTAATCATGTGTAGCCCAGTATAGCCTTGAACCCACAGAAATCCAGACAGATCTCTGCCTCTGCCTCCCAATTGCTAGGATTAAAGGTGTGTGCCACTACTGCCTGACCTCCATGGCTAACTCTGTGACTAGCTCTGGTCTCTGATCTTCAAGCAAGCTTTATTTGATGCACAATATATCACCACAAA
Source organism: Peromyscus eremicus (assembly GCF_949786415.1). Classification (NCBI taxonomy): domain Eukaryota; kingdom Metazoa; phylum Chordata; class Mammalia; order Rodentia; family Cricetidae; genus Peromyscus; species Peromyscus eremicus. The sequence continues at coordinate 8,031,421 of NC_081435.1, forward strand.
TATCCTCCTGTGAGAAAGTTCAAGCAGTACTTTTTTCTTTGAAGAACTCTTAGGCTTATCTTCCTTGGGATTTGTAACCTTCAGGGTCAAAGCATAAAGAGAAACATTGATTACACAATGACCCCTTTCATGAGTGACGAGTCTCCCTCCTATGTAAAGGGATGAAAGTCTTAGCCTATGACTGCAACAAAGCTAAGAAGTAATGAAGCACAAGAAAAAATTGTTGTTTTGTACCAAGCTACAAGTTGTAGTTAGTTCTTTGTGTTGTTTTTAAACTTAATTTATTGAAAATACAAATTTTATAGCAGGTATGGGAGAGTAGCAATAAAAAATTAGCTGGCGACATATGGCTTCCTATCTAGTTTGTAAGATTCATGCATCTTCCTATGTTTTATGCATTGCTAACTCCAGCTTCGCAGAAATGAAATGTCACAAGCAATGTTTGTTTTATTACTTAATCTGTGGCCTCTCTGGATGGGGCAGAGAATCAATGCCCTTCTATTAGTGTCCATGTATTGTTTTATGTATCCCTTTCTTGAAAAGTCCTGTCTCTGATAAATATTTCATGTTAGATGTCTGGTGATGTAAAAGGAAAGCATGACTCTCAGGGTAAGAACACTGTAAGTATGAAACAATTAAAGGTAACAGGCAGGTATTCTGTAACCTACATAGGAACCAAAGTGAAAGTACTCTCACTTTCACTATAGAGAAAAATCTAAGTTGAGCAGAGCAAAACAAAATGAAACAGGAAAGGTCATTTATTTTAAAGAGAGGACAATTTAAGTTGTGGGAACTACCTATATTCAGTCACATACACACAGTCATCTTTGGGCTTATTTTTCCCTTCAAGCCTTGCAATACTAGAAACTGGTATCTAATAATTGTAGCATTTGTAGGACACATACCACTACTACACAAAGAAAAGTAAAGTATTATACTAGTTATTAATATGTAGAGACCATTTCTAGTGCTATTTAAAGAACATGGAATAAACTGTTCAAGTCAACTCTTAGTCTCTAGGGCATGCCAGGTGGGTTGCCTTGGATTGAAGGAGAAAGATGTGTCTTGAGAGTGTCACTGGCCACTCTCTACCTTAGAATACAGTTAACTTGTGAATATAGTACACAGTCATCAAAAGGAATTTGGACACTGGAGCTAGATGTAAGTCAACTAGTCTCAGATTCTTTCTCACCCAAGTAGTGTCTGATATAATCTCCATCTAGTGGAGTGGGCCTTAAGTCAGATCAGATGCTTTTTGGTTAAAAGGCATTAAGAGATTACAGATACAAGGGACATACCTCAACATAGTAGGGTCAGTTTACAGCAAGTTCATAACCAAAATCATCTTAAATAGAGGAAAATTCACATTAATTCCACTAAAATCAAGAAAAAGACAAGGTTATCAACTCTCTCCATACCTTGAAGTCTTAGTTAGAGCAATAAGGCAACTGAAAGTGATCAAAGGGATCAAGTTGGAAAGGAAGAAATCAGATTACCTTTATTTGCAGATGATATAATAGTATACGTAAGTGACCTGAAAAGTTCCACCAATAAACTACTACAGCTGATAAATACTTTCAACAAAGTACCTGATACAAAATAAACTCACAAAACCAGTAGCCCTCCTATGTAAGTATATATATATATATATATATATATATATATATATATATATATATATATGACAATAAGTCTGAGAAAGAAACAACACTTTTTATAATAACCTCAAATAATGAAAAAGAAGTATATCTTGGGGAATTTTCTAACCAAGCAAGTGAAGGACTTATGTGATAACATTTCAAGTCACTGAAAAAGAAATCAAAGAACATACGAGAACCAGACACTAGATAGGCTAACGATCTAGGCAAAAACCAAATAATACCAAGAAAGAAAAAAAAAGTAGTGGTAAAATGAATCCTGATGATATCCAGCAATACTCATAGATCAGAGCCTTTTTCAGCTGTCATCTGAGAAGCTTCCTCCTGCAGCAGAAAGGAGCAAATATATAAGTCCTTAGCCAGACATTACACAGAGACTAAGAGACATAGAGCACTCAGCTCTAAATGGGATGTCTCCATCAAATCCTTTCCCCCGGAGCTCAGGGAACCCCATGTGTGAGGAAGCAGAAGAGTGCAAGAGCCAGAGAGGATGGAGGACATCAAGTAAACAAAGCCTTCTACATCTACATGAGTAGAGCTCGTATGAACTTGTAGAGACCAAGGCAGGACGCGCAGAGCCTGCATGGTTCTGCACCAGGTCCTTTGCATGTATATTAGGGCTTCCAGTTTAACATTTTTATACGGGCTTCCTGAGGGAGTGAATGAGTGGGTCTCTGAATCTTCTTCCTTCTCTTAGGCTCTTTTCCTTTTATTGGTTTGTGTTGTTCAACTTTGACGTGATAGTCTTTGTTTTATCTTATTTATTTTATTTTATTAAATTTTAGAAATAAATAAATAAAGAATGAATGAATAAAAAAGCAGTGATTAGGGCAAAAGTTAACAATAGGACTGTTGCTTATACCTGTTGGGAGAGGGAAAAAAAGTTTTCTCCAGGAGAGTGGCACTAGTATGTCAACCACTACAGGAGAGACCTCATGTTCAGGAGTAAGTTTACCAACATATAATGGACTCCATTGTATTTTTCTCTAAATCTTTCTTTCTTCCTTCCTTTCTTTCTTTCTTTCTTTCTTACTTTCTTTCTTTCTTTCTTTCTTTCTTTCTTTCTCTCTCTCTCTCTGTCTCTCTGTCTCTCTGTCTCTCTCTCTTTGTGTGTGTGCACACTTTTATTTGGTTACAGTTTAGTGGGGTTTTTGTGTTTTTTGTTTGTTTCATTTGTTTTTTTGGTTCTATTTTCTTTTCTTTGTCTTCAGGTTTTACTGTTCCATGGATTTTTGTTTGCTTTTCAGGAAAGAACTTAAAGTAACTGGTAGGGACAGTGAGAGGCACCAGAAGAAATTGGGTGAAGGGAAGAATCCAATCAAAATATAGTTAAATTTAAAAACTGTTTCATATAATAAAAATATAATATAATAGAAAAGAAAAACTGGAAATTTCAGACTTTCCATTATTAATTCCTTTCAATAGGAACTTTCCTATAAAATGTCAATTAAAATAGGTAATTTGAAGCTTAAACAAAGTAAAAAGTATGAGACCCAGTTTATAACAACCCTGAAAGTCTATACACACTGCCAAAAGTGTAAAAGTAGAATCTGTAACTTTTGTATAAATCAATTTCTTTATACCATGAAATCTGCAACATTAGCTGCACAACTAAAAACCTAAAATTTCTTAAAATATTAAGTTAAAATAGAAGCTTAGAAAAATAACTCTTTAAGAAAACAAAAACCACAGGAATTAATTACATTCAAATTGAATCAATTTTTTTCTGGGAAGGTGTATTAGATACTGAAATATCTACAGCATGTAACAATTTTGTTTCATTAATGTAAAAGACCCAAATATAACCTTAACTGTCTATTTTCTTTGAAGCTATCACTTTTCATAGTAAATCAGTTACCTAATTCTAAAATTTTGACTTTTCTTCAAATTTGTAGCTCCCTGAACTTTATTCCCTAAACTTAAGTAGCCCTATTTCATACTCATTTGACATTTTGAGCCTCAAATTTTCTTCATTCAGTGGGTTGCAGAATAGTGTCCTTTTAATTTATACCATAAGGCAATGAAGGGACAGCCAAGCAGAATTTGATAAGTCACTATGGTTAGTTAAGCAAAGGTCAAGATTGTAAGAGACAAGGCAGAGGTTTAGATTATTAAGATAAAAGCAGGTGCCCTGATGTTGCTATGGCTGCAGCAGAGAAGAAAACAAAGCTCCTCAATGTCACTCAAATAAGTAATACAAATTCGGATGTAGGACTGAACGCCTTGCAAAAGTGCATTCTTGATTCTGAGATCAAGGTGCTTGCATAAGTGTACAATTATGAACAAATCGACTTCTCTGAGACTCTGGTTTCATGTTTAAAGTGATAATGATGCAGTTTAATTCAATTTGCCACAGTCTTCTCAGGGATGTTTTGTACATAATGATTTTTGAAGTGATACCAAAAATGTGTTCTGTTACCAAGAGTGGTCATCTCAACATTCTCAATCCACTTGAAACTTCCTTATCCTCCCCATACGTGATTTTAAAAAAAGACCAGATACAAATTTTTGTGTTATTTCTATGTAATATTACAAATAATAATGAATAGAAATGGACTTAACTGGGAATAACATTAACATTATGTTAAAATGAGCAACAATGAGTCAGTCTCCAATTTTAAACAAAACAGGAAAACTAACCAAGTGTTAGCTTCATAACAATCCTGAAACAAAAGCTAATGAGCAATTTATCATTTCTATGCACACATTTCTCCCATTCAACTCCTCATGTCCCTTGAACAGATTCTTAACCTCCTCTGAATACCATACACACACACACACACAAAAAAAAAATCTTACTGTATCCATTTAGTGTTGCTAATATGTACATATGTTTAGGGCTGACCACTTGGGATTAGACAACCCAAGGGGACTCTTCCTTGTAGGAAAGTGTTTTTCCCGCTCTTAGTAACTCTTTATTGCCTATAGCTTTTTGTCTGTGGGTGAGTCCTTGAGAAATTTCTCCCATCCACATTGGCATGTTGACTGGTGTGCTCATCATGTAGATCTTTTAAAAGACATAGATGAACTCTATGCTCATGTCAGCATGCATGGCACAAGTGCTTAACTTCATGGGAAATAAATCTTTGGAAGAAAGACAAGTTTTTAGTAAATATTTTCCATTTTTGGTATGATCAAGAGACAAGTATCAATGATTTTGCATACATTACTTTAGAGGAACAAGGCTTCTTTACTGCAAAAAGTAACAGGGAAAGTCCAAATACAAGTACTTTTCATTCACACTCTAAATGTATGATAGGGAAAGTGGTGTTGCAATGATTGTGAAGCAATCATTAACAAGTTGAGTGTAGCTGGAGAATTTCTCTTCAGCTCCCACCAAGTCCCGCTAGTCCTGGAGCCCACTTATAAAATAAACACACAGACTCTTATATTATTTAAACTGCTTGGCCATTAACTCAGGCCTATCATTGTCTAGCTCTTACTCTTATATGTAGCCCATTTCTATTAATTTATACTTTGCCACGTGGCTCGTGGCTTACTGGTACCTTACATCTTCCTTGTTCTAGCGGCTACAGGCAGTCTCTCTCTCTGTCTTCCTGTTCCCTCAATTCTCCTCTCTGTTAATCCCACCTATACTTCCTGTCTGGCTACTGGCCAATCAGTGTTTTCTTTATACAGAGTGATATTCACAGCAGTTGAGAATCATAGAATGAAACCAAACTGTACTTTTAATGTGTAGTAACCCAAGTATTATTTTGAACATTTTAAATAGGCTATTGGCAATATGGGTTCATATGTGTGATGGGTGATGGTGCTCTGCATTCTGTGAGTTTGTTGCTCACATTGGTAGATAGATAAAATGCTGATTGGCCAGTAACCAGGCAGGAAGTATAGGTGGGCTAAACAGACTAGGAGAATTCTGAGAAGAAGAAGGCTGAGTCAGGAGTTGCCAGCCAGACACAGAGGAAGCAAGATGTGAAGGCAGAACTGAAAAAAGGTACCAAGCCACATGGCTAAACATAAATAAGAGTTATAGGTTAATTTAAGTGTAAGTGCTAGTCAATAATAGGCCTGAGCTAATGGCCAAGCAGTTTTAATTAATATAAGCCTCTCTGAGTTTACTTGGGTCCAAGTGGCTGCAGGACTGGTGGGTGAGAGAGATTTGTCCCAACCGCCTGCCAGCCGGGACACAGAAAAACTTTTAGTTACATGTGTATGTGTGTGTGTGTGTGTGTGTGTGTGTGTGTGTGTGTGTGTATGTTTGTGTGTGTGTGTGTTTGACATTTATTCTTTCCCTTTCTTTTTGAATAGTTTGTTTATTGTATTTGCCAGTTGAAGCAAGCCTTTGTTCTGAGTACTTATTTCTGACATAATATGTAAGTGTGTATGATAAACAAGTATGTACATGCAAAAATAATAGAAAAATATGAAAAAAAGAGATGAGATAATGAAGGGAATAAGTGAACTGGAAAACAGTGTGATGTCAACCAACATTTTATTTATTAAGTTTTTTCAAGGGAACATAGGAAATTTGTAAAGAACTTTAACTCTACTGAAAATGTCTCTGGACCAGGGATTTGGATCTCTCAGACATGAGAAAGGTCATTGCAGCCAAAAACTTTGGTTAGATTATCTTGTGTGTATGGGTGCAGGCACTTGTGAGTGGAAGCCAAAAGTCAGTTGAGAATAATTCTTCAGGATATTGTCAACCTTGATTCTTTGGGACAGTGTCTCTCTCACAGGCCTGATGCGCATAATGGAGCCTAGATTAGATGACCTGTTAGCTTTTGATAGTTCTGAATTTTGGCTGCTAATACATCATAGCTGCATGCTGTGGGAAAAATAGTTCCCTATCAAATGAAGTGGCTATTCCTTTGTGAGGACCACACAGACTTTTTGAAAAAATTTTGTATGACTACAACTATTTGAAACCCTTCCTTTGCTGTGAAGCTCTCTGAAGGGTTGTCTGAGGTTGACTGAGTGGACATGATTTCCCTGTGTGGACACGAGGGTCACCATTTCCACAGTAACCCATTAAACTTCAATTTGGTCCCAATATTGTTCACCACCGCAAATCATTGTTTTTAATTTTTATTTGCTTTGTTTTTCCCCAAATGGTTGTTTTTAGTGAATCCCTCCCTTGTGGTTTCCTGGTGCCAGGTTTCTCTCTAACCCCAAAATGAATGTCCCATCAAGACGTCTCTTTCATTACTCTCCCCATCCATCCTGCCTCCAACCTGCCTCCAGAACCCAGGCCACCCAACCTGCTCCCTCAAGTTCCCATCCCTCCATCCCCCAACTGCCCCACCCCCAGTTAACCCATGAAATATCTTCTATTTCCCCTTCCCAGGGAAATCCATGCATCCCTCTTTAGATCCTCCTTGTTATCTAGCTCCTCTGGGGCTGTTGATTGCAGGTTGTTTATCCTATACTTTATCCTAATATCCACTTCTGAGTGAGTACCTACCATGTTTATCTTTCTGGGTTGGGGTTACCTCACTCAGAATGATTTTTTTTTTCTAATTCCATCCATTTGCCTGCAAATATCATAATGTCACTTTTTTTTAAACCTCTGAGTAATACTCCATTGTGTAAATGTATGACATTTTCTTTATCTAGTTTTTGGTTGAGGGACATCTAGGTTGTTTCCAGGTCTGGTATTATGAATAATACTACTATAAACATAGTTGAGCAAGTGTCCTTGTGGTATGATTGAGCATTCCTTGGGTACATACTCAAGATTGATATATCTAGGTCTTGAGGTAGATTGATCCCCGATTTTCTGAGAAACTGCCATGTTGATTTTCAAAGTGGCTGTACAAGTTTGCACTCCCACCAGCAGTGGAGGAGTGTTCCTCTTGCTCCACATCCTCTCCAACATTAGTGTCATTAGTGTTTTTGATCTTATCCATTCTGACAGGTGTAAGATGGTATGTCAGAGTCATTTTGATTTGCATTTCCCTGAAGGCTAAAGATGTTGAGCAATTTCTTAAACGTCTTTTTGCCATTTGAGGTTCTTTTTAAAAAACTTTTTATTATATTTTTATTTTAAGTTTTTTAATTCATTTTACATACTAACCACAGATCTCTCTCTCTCATCTCTCCTCTTGCTCCTCCCCCACCTAACTCCCACCCACCTACCCCTCATCCCCTTCCCCAAAAAGATAAGTTCTCCCATGGGGGGACAGCAAAGCCTAGTACATTACATTGAGGCAGGACCAAGTCCCTACCCTGTGTATCAAGGGTGAGCAAGATGTCTGACAATAGGTAATGGGATCCAGAAAGCCAGTTCATGCACCAGGGAAAGATCTTGACCACACCGCCAGGGGCCCCTCAAACAGACCAAGCTACACAACTGTCTCTAGTATGCAGAGGATCTACTCTGGTCCCATGCAGGTTCCACAGCTGTTGGTCTAAAGTTTCTGAGTTCCTATGAGCTTGGTTCAGTTTTCTCTGTAGATTTCCCCATCATGATCTTGATCCCTCTTGTTCAACTATGTTCATAGAAGATTTGTTCATAATAGCCAGACCTGGAAACAACCTTGATGTCCCTCACCCAAAGAATGGATAAAGAAAATGTGGTGCATTTACATAATGGGATATTACTCAGCTGTAAAAAACAATGACATCATGAAATTTGCAGACAAATGGATAGAACTAGAAAAGATCATCCTGAGTGAGGTAACCCCAACTCAGAAAGACAAACATGGTATATACTCAGTCATAAGTAGATACTAGATGTAAAGCAAAGGATAATCAGACTATAATCCATAGCTCCAGAGAAGCTTGGAAACAAAGAGGACCCTAAGAGGGAGGTACAGATCACCTTGGGAAGGGGAAATAAAGGAGATCTCTATCAGTAAACTGGAGATGAGGGTGAGTAATAGAGGGAAGGGGGTTGGGGATGAGAATATTTGAGATTCTTCTATTGAGAATTCTCTGTTTAGATCAATACTCCATTTTTTAATTGGATTATTTGGTATTTTGATGTCTAGTTTCTTGATAACCCCAGCTAAGACTGCTAGCAATAGTATGCCTGAATTGGCCAGCTACTATAATTAGATTGATGACTACCCTAATTGTCATCAGAGATACTCTATCCAATAACTGATGGAAGCAGATGTAGAGATCCACAGCTAAGCACTGAGCTGAGCTCCGGGACTTTTGCTGAAGAAAGGAAGGAGGGATTGTATGAGCCAGGGGGGTCATGATGGGGGAACCCAGAGAGACAGCTGACCAGAACTCTTGAGAGCTCATGGACTCTGGACCAGCAGTTAGGGAGCCTCCATGGGACTAACCTAGGCCTTCTGCATGTGTGTGACAGTTGTGTAGCTTGGCCTCTGTGTAAGGGTCCTAGCAGTGAGACCAGGACATGTTCCTGGTGCTTAGCTGGCATTTGGGAACCTGTTTACCAAGCTGGATTACTTCCCTAGCCTTGATGCAAGGGGAAGAGCTAGGTCCTGCCTCAACTTGCTGCACCATGCATTGTTCAAGCCCATGGGAGGCCTGCCCCTTTATGAATGGAGATGGAGAAGTAGAGGGGGTTAGATGGGAATGGGGGGGTGGGGGAGGGAGGAGAAATGTGGTTGGTATGTGAAATAAGTGAAAAAAAACTGTTATTTTAATAAAGTAAAATGTGGCTTGTTCTGTCTCTGACCCCAGATAAGTTTATTAGGGTGCACAGTATTTCAGGGAACACAATACCACCACATTTTCCCTTTTTTGTCTAAAGTTAAAAAAAGATTATAACTAATACAAGAAAAATTATGTCCAATAAGTATATACAATATACACAGTCAAGATTACATTAACGATGTCTAGTCCATTAAGATCTGATAGATTCAGACAAAAAACTCCATTATATATATTAACAATGTCCAGTCCAGTAACATTTGATAAACTCAGACAAAAATTTTCATTACTTATCTTATTTAAAACAAGTAATTCCTTTTTAAAAGTATTTTTTCTTTTCATAATAGATTCAGTAATCTACCTTTTATCATTTTTATATCTTCCTCTCTTTCTTTTTAGTGTAGATTCAGTGATCTACCCATTATCCTATTAGTCTTTATCTTTTTTCTCAGAATAGATTCAGTGATCTATCTCATATCTATATTCTTTTCTCTTTTTTCTTTCTTTTTTAAACAAAACCTCTGAATCTAATCTCCATGTTCAGCTTTTTTCCTGACCATTAACAATTAACAACTTGTAACCAACCACCATAAACAATGACAATATCCATAACTCCTTAAAAGACCAAAAACCTCCCATACCACCTCTTGAGAATGTGGGCGTCATTTTCTTAAAATTACTTCCATCTTTAGGGGATCCTGAAAAGAAAAGTTTTGGGTTAGTTGTCAAGTCCTATATCATTTGTCCAGCCACTGCATAATGAGAAAGTGCAGGGCTTGCTTCAAGTCCTTGTTCAAGTAGTCTGTCAGGCTGGATCATCTCAGCTAGCCATCTCGAAATTGTCCTAAGCAGTTTGTAGTCCAAAGTCGATCTTTTGGTGGTGTTAATCAGCTTAATGGCTTTACCATAGTCCTTGTGGAATCATCATTGTGGAGTCCTGTCGTCCTTTTGAAGATTTCAAAGTCACTGTTAGGCGTGGTCACGGTTCACTGCAGACTTTTTTTTGTGTGTGTGTGTGCCTCCTCTGTGGTTTGGAGTAATGACAGTTTGATAAATGTCTGTCTCTTGGAACCATGGATGTTCTTCCCTAGAAGAGAAAATCTTCACAGCAATTTCTCTCTACCATTTGTCTTGCCAAACTTTTCCAAACTGACCTTTGCCAATGCTTTCTTGTAACATGATGGTCTTGGCAATTTTTCTCCGAACAAACAGCAACTCACCTTTTGTCCCAGGTAGCAGCATCACCGCAGTCACCAACACGATGAGAAGGAGCCAGCAACTCGGAGCAGCAGCTTTTGCCTCCATGGTCCCACCACTGTTTGTGGTTCAGCCCAGGGCTGAAGCTTCTCCCAAGCCTCCTAGGCTGGCCTTAAACTCGGGATTCTCCTGCCTCTGCCTTCTTCAGTAAATCCTACCGGCATGCGCCACCACAACCGGCCACAGGCAAGCAGCTTTTTCATGAATTCGTACCACGAACGTTGGGCGCCAGATGTAGCAGGAGTCTTAAAAGTTCTTATTAAAAGGCGAAAGATTTATACGATCTGAAGAGAAACCAGAGTAGATGCCCTTCAACTGAAGAATGGATAAACAAAATGTGGTACATATACACAATGGAATACTACTCAGCAGAGAAAAACAATGACATCATGAGGTTTGCAGACAAATGGATGGATCTAGAAAAAATCATCCTGAGTGAGGTATCCCAGACTCAGAAAGACACACATGGTATGTACTCACTCATAACAGGATACTAGATGTGGAACAAGGATGACTGGACTGCTACTCACATCACCAGGTAGGCTACCTGGAAACCAGGACCCCAAGAAAGACACAGGGATCGCCCAATGACAGAGAAATGGAATGAGATCTACATGAACAGTCTGGACATGAGTGGGGGTAGTGAAGGGCGAGGGTGGAGGGAAAGAGAGCTTGGGTGAGTGGGAGATCCCAGCTGGATCAACAACAGAGAGGGAGAACAAGGAATAGGAGACCATGGTAAATGAAGACCATATGAGAATAGGAAGAAACAAAGTGCTAGAGAGGCCCACAGAAATCCACAAAGATACCCCCACAACAGACTGCTGGCAATGGTCGAGAGACAGTCCGAATTGACCTACTCTGGTGATGGGATGGCCAAACACCCTAATTGTCGTGCTAGAAACCTCATCCCACTACTGAGGGATCTGGATGCAGAGATCCATGACTAGGCCCCAGGTGGATCTCTGGGAGTCCAATTAGCGAGAATGAGGAGGGTTTATATGAGAGAGAATTGTTGAGACCAAGGTCGGATAAAGCACAGAGACAAATAGCCAAACAAATGGAAACACATGAAATATGAACCAATGGCTGAGGGGTCACCAACTGGATCAGGCCCTCTGAGTGGGTGAGACAGTTGATTGGCCTGATCTGTTTGGGAGGCATCCAGGCAGTGGCACTGGGTCCTGTGCTCATTGCATGAGTCGGCTGTTTGAAACCTGGGGCCTATGCAGGGTCGCTTGGCTCGGCCTGGGAGGAGGGAACTGGACCTACCTGGACTGAGTCCACCAGGTTGATCTCAGTCTGTGGGGAAGGCTTTGCCCAGGAGGAGATTGGAATGGGGGGCGGGCTGGGGGGAAGGTGAGGGGGGCGGGAGGGGGGAGAACAAGGGAATCTGTGCCTGTATGTAGAACTTAATTGTATTGCAAAATAAAAATTTAAAAAAAAAAAAGTTCTTATTAATAAAATCAAACCTGAGCCAGGTATTTGACTGAAATACTGGAAGGTCAGAGAGACAGAACAAGCCACAGCTAACCTCACCTGGCCAGCTTCTCAGCTGATCTTGTTTCCTCAGATTGGAAGCCTCTGTGTCCTCATATCCGAATGGTTCTCAGCTGCACTGTGCTGCTCAAAACCTAAAAGCTTAACCAACCAAATGCTTAACCAGGCCAAATATACTGCTAGTTCCTGGTCCTCACGCCTTATGTATCTTTCTGCCTTCTACCATCACTCCCTGGGATTAAAGCTTCACTTTCTGGGATTAAAGGCCTGAGTCACCATGCTTGGCTGTATCCTTGAACACATGGATTTTTGCCTAGCTCTGCCTCTCAAGTGCTGGGATTAAAGGCGTGTGCTACCACTGCCTATCCTCTATGTTTAATATTGTGGCTGTTCTGTCTCTGACCCCAGATAAGTTTATTAGGGTGCACAATATTTCAGGGAACACAATACCACCACAATAAAATTTAAAATTAAGTAAGTTAAAAAAGAAAAAGAGAATTCTTTCCTTGCTATATAGCCCAGGATGAGAGGATGACTGAACCTGGATCCTCCTGCCTCCAATCCCAGTGCTGGGTGTTTGGTTGTGTGCTACTGCACACTGTTTATGTGGCTCTGGAGATATAACTCAGGGCCTCAAGCATAATAAGCAAACACTCAAGAAACCGGGCTACAGCCATTTAACAGAAGGCTTTATGGCCTCAGGTGCTTTTTTCATAAGGACTAGCCAAGACAAGAGTCTGAATTAGAAAATATTAAGATGATAGGAAATTATGTTGCCTCTACCTTTGTCAGTATAATACAATAGATAACAAAAGAGTTGACAAAACTCATGGTAGAACTTTTTCACAAATGAGCCAGTGTTTTAGAATGTTCTATACTTATACTCAGTATCTGGGGGATTTGTGCAAAATCAAAAATAGAAAGCTTCAGATGCCTTCAGATTGCTATCATTATGAACTGTATGAAGAGATATTGATCCATTTTTATATATTTAGAGTTTTAGGCAATATGATAGCTCCTTTTTTATTTGTTCTTTTTAGCATCTATGAAACAATTCATGTATGACAGTCAACTCTGCAAAGCCAGAAAATTAAAATAAGATATAGTTCCCACATTAGAAAGAATATAGATAAGAAATCCAACATGGCAAACAGTGAAATAGATTATGTTATGCTGGATCTTATTTAATGGATGGAAAACTAGCTACAACAGAGTGGGGTGTTTCCTAGATAATTTGAAGATCAAGCTGACCTTTGAGAGACAAATATAGAAATTTTGCAAAGAAGAACATATCATTTGAAAACATTTTTTTCCTGGGGGTGACAGCTTGTCCTAGGTTGCTTGAAGTAAAACATAGATGTTATGTCAAGCAGGATGAAAACATTTCTACAATGTGGTCATGTGATGATCATTTCTTAGTATTAAGGAAGTGATTTATTTCTAGTCTTGTGAAAGTTGGAAGAGCTTTGCAGGAGTTAAAACAGAGGAATCAAATGATGAAACTTGGGTGCTATAAAGATGAGTCTGAAGGCCAAGTGTGTTATCCCTCTATTCCTCATTTAGAGGTCAAATGTGTAATCTAATAGAGTCCTGGATAATTATCCAATGACATTTGGGGTCCTTAAGTACGTTTTTTCTAAGTATAAATAACATAATTCAAGTGGTTCTGCTCTCAATCAAATGCTCAATCCATGGGCAGAAGTTGTGGATCTAAGAAGACATTTTTCCTTTATTGAAATGGGGTTCCATATATCCTGAATAGGTCTCAAACTTTCTATATAGTGAAACATGATAGGATGGCCTTAAAATTCTGATTTTCCTGTCATCTTCTATTGAGTGCAGGGATTATAAGTGGCATAAAGTTCATGTGGTATATGGACTCAAGCCAAGGGCTTCCTGCATACTAGCCAGGTATTCTACCAGCTGAGCAACACAGCATTACAAAAGAAGTCTGAAGCAACTCTTGGCTGTGATTGAAAAAACCCATCTTTGCATGTGAAATTCAATGGTCAGTTGCTGAAATACATTTTCTCACTATTGAAAACAAAACAGTGCAATAGGACAAAATAGCAGCCTACAGGATGGAAGAAGTTCTTCACCAAGCCCACATCCAACAGAGGGCTAATTTCATGTATATATATAAAATACAGGCTACATACATAAAGACCTCAAGAAACTAGACATCAAAAAAACCCAAAAAATCCAATTAAAAATGGGGTACAGATTTAAACAGAGAATTCTCAACAGAAAAATCTAAAATGACAGAGAAATACTTAGAGAAATGTTCAGCGTCCTTAGCCATCAAGGAAATGCAAATCAAAACAACTCAGAGATTCCATCTTACACCTCTCAGAATGGCTAAGATCAAAAACACTAGTGATAGCTCATGCTGAAGAGAATGTGGAGCAAGGGGGACACTTCTCCAGTGCTGGTGGGAGTGAAAACTTCTACAGCCACTTTGGAAATCAATATGAATGTTTCTCAAAAAATTGGGAATTGATCTACCCCAGAATCCAGTGATACCACTCTTGGGCATATACTCAGAGGAAGCTCAATCATACCACAAGGACACTTTCTTTTACTAATTGTTATTGTATGCATGTATGTTTATACATTTATATTTCTAAATATAACCTGCTCAGTCCAAATAGTGCTGCCTGTTTGTTTAAAAGCTTGTGTATGCAAACAGATTGTGTCATTTAGTGAGGCCACAGCCATGTATGGTGAGGCAATCATTAATCATGCATATCTCAGAATATATCCAAGTCTTTAAACTGTACATGTGCTATTTTCTGGATCATATGGTCTGTTTCTAATGTCTTGGGCTTCCTGTTACAAATTGTATTTACTTTCTGTATTATGCAACACTTTGTCCCTGGAAGAATCTTAGAGGGTTCAGATGTCATTGATTTCAGCTCAAGAACTGTCTTCCTGTGATAAATAGTCTTTTTCGCCAACTTGACTGGGTTTATAATTCTAATCTAAGCAAACCCTGATTGTGCCTATGAGGGTATTTCCATAAAGGTTACATTGAAGAGGAAAGACCCATCCTGAATGTGGATGACACCATCACATGGACTGGGGTCTCAGAGTAAATAAAAAGCAAAGCGTGAATTGAGCCCCATGGTTATGGACTGCACCTTCAAACTGTGAGAAAAATACTTCTGTCACTTAGGTCATTCTTGACAGGCATTTTGTCATAGTAATGACGGTTACTAACACACTTGCCTGTGTTGTGCTTAGGCAGGTAGGATGGGTGGGCTTATACAGATGGGGATTGTTGGTGTTGGGTTGTACTTCTCATTTTAACTCTGTGTCCTTGATTTTCAGTTCAAGTCCTTTCCAGACTGTTGACCCCTTAATTGTAAACTGACACCAGCAGACTTCCTTCAGAACCATGCAAGTTCATTCTTCACCCTCCAGCTTCAAAGTTTGGAAAATGTTTTGTAGAGAGGCAGCTGGTTCGCATCCCAGTACACACATTCTCCCATGCTTTTGTCTCCTGATTGTGGCAAGGCAGGAGGAGATTCTCCCCGATTTTAAGATGAATTCAGCTGAGCTCTAAAGTGACCCCATTGCACCAGCACTCAGCAAGGTCCCTACACTGTGTTTTTTCTCAACAGTCATATTGAACACTCCACTTTTCAAAAACAACAAAATATTTTTCTTTGTCTCCCAGATGAATCTTTCTGCTCAGGTGGCCAATCAACCTGAAAATCAGCAGAAGATAGGTGAGCTAAAGCTTCCTTTTGATAAGTCTCTTTTACCAATACTTATAATTTATCTTATTATCACTTCTTTCACAATTACTTAATATTTAAAATTTTTTATTTTACTTTATAAATTTCTGGCTTTTCTCAAGTTCTTTATTCTGACTTCACCTTGACCCACATGAGTAGCAAATTTAAATGTAAAAAATTCTCCAGATAAATTTAGCTCAGAACTTTATATTTTTAATTTAATGTTCTTTTAATTTAAAGTTGCATAATGAAGAATGCTATCGTACAGTCACTAATGCTTTTAAATAAATTTGAATTTTACTAATCACAACAGAATTCATCAACATCTGAAAAACAATATTACATTTGAGTTATATTTCCAAATAAAAGGAAATGCATTATAATGCATAGACTCATAAAATATTTGAATTATTACATTAACAGCAATAGCACTGGGTACTTTACAAAAAAGTTAAAATTCAGTATACCAATAAACAATTAATCAAATTCTTAAGATTCTACATATAAGATTAAAACCATTTCAGCTTCCTCTCCGAATTGGGTTTTTTGTGTGTCATTTTTGACAGTATTTTAGACTTGGGAAACTAGATTTAATGGCTTACTTTTATCTACAGTACATCATAAAATAATAAGTGTCATTTTTATTACTATTAATCTGCATTTTAATAAAAGGAGCTAGATAAATGGAGGAATTCTGGAAATGGTACATTATACCTGCTTCCCATACCAAATTCAGGACCTTTGTGCTTCTCTGGATCGAAGTGGTTCTGTTGTTACACTAACCCAGTGATTTTAGAGCATTTGTGTGCCAGGCTTTGCTTTTCTGGATTCCTGATTACTTGAATGGGATAAATGCTCAAGGGACTTGGAAAATCAGTAACTGGGTTTTAGAAATATGAATTGGAGATGGGATGCGAGATTCTTGCTGTTGGGTAAATGCTGAGGTTGGCATGACCCGGGTATAGGCATTCTTTTAAAAACTTATCCCATAGTGGGATAGTTCTCAGTAACATATTAACTATCCATATGAGCTTAGAAAAAGGGGCAACACAATTCCTGCAGCTAAGTCACAGGGACCCTGGAGGAAGATCACTGAAAATTAAAAGCAAAAGGGCCAGGAAGTCTGCTGTGACATTGTGTCTCCTAAAATGTGAGGGAAGCTAAACCCATGCTTCCAAAAACATGGTTGTCTAAACATGTCACTGATGGTGATAACACCTACAAACACGCTAATGTGTCAACAGAGAAATATTAAGAACCACCCACCGCTAGACACAGAACTACAGGCAAGTAAAGAAAGATGAGAAAGAGAAAGTTCCCTGGTGATGAGCACCCTCTCCTCCTGGGCTATTCAATACCAAATAGACAGCTCTGAAATCATGTGCATATAAAAACATTAAATGAGGGTATTTATATGTTTATAAAGAACAATAATAATCAAAAAAATGGAGAGAATCCAAGGGAATGGTTGGAGGGAGAAAGCGAACAGGGAAAATGATGGAATAATGTTTTAATTAAAATAAGCAACTACTGAGGAAAAGGAAACGCACAACTGAAGATGCACTGAGTGGATGGTCCCCCCTCTTCCATATCTATACAAATGTCCATACCGGCCAGTGACACTCATGGAAGAAATGCAGTGGCTAGCAGGGAGGCTTGACCTCCCTGGCCTATCGTTTAGGAAGAAACTCAGAGTTAATTAAATCACAAAAACTCACAATATTTTTTTCTTTAATTTGAAGATTTCACATCTATCCTTTAAGTTTGTTTATTTTAGAAAAGAAGTGTGTCATTTTGGTTATAGTGCTTTATTTTGATGTATAAAGAAGTACCAAACAGATATTAGACAAATCAAAAGATTTCATAGGGTAAACATGGCCATAAATATGTGTGTATTTGATGTTTGGCCTCTCTTCCAAATTTGCAATTTTTTCAAAAAAAAAAAAAAAAAGAACAAGAAAAGAAGAAAAAAATCACAACAACAACAAAATGGCCTGAATCTCAAACCTTATTCTAATCAACCTGAACCTAAGACTTTGGAGTAATCTATACACATCCAAAGAGTTAATAAAGCATTACTTAATTTTTTGGGTACACTGAAGTGAAAACTAGAAATTTTCAGAAATTGTCCAACGGAGACCTGAGATAAAGGTGGTTGAAGATTATTTATGCATGAAAAATAAGTATCACATATGATCTTCCTACTGATTAGAAAGCCACATGAAATAGCATGCACAAGTCTTTTAACTAAAGTGAGTACTTCATAACTCTCCCCACACAGGACCTCTCCCTAGCTCATACATCACCCATCAATTCTTGACAGTTCATAAAATGGTAACATTAGAAGATTTAACGTTTCTATATTTAAAAAAATAATGAAAAGAGTTTTCTTATGGAGAAATTATTTGCAAAAGTAAGTCTCACTGCAAAAATAAGGATTAATGTATTAATAAGAGCTTGGTCAATGCTCCCACTAAGCAGCTTTGTTGTGCTAATTCACTTGTAAATGAAGAATAGAGTGAGTCTTCTATTATTGAATATCATTCTTAAGGGCCTGATTTAGAAAAATAAAGACATCCTTCATGCTTGCAAATGGATCAGCAGTCTGAAAGTCACCCTATCTTTTCTTTTTTCACATGACTGCATGTCCGCTGAGCTTTAGCGTTAGTTATACTTAACTTATGAAATTTACAAAGAAAATAACTAAAGGGTAAAGAAGCAAAAGAAGAAAATTTTACAGGTTTGTATTTTTCATGATCACTATCAAAGGAGATACCACAGCTAAGGCAAATCTCAGGGCATCTGTCTTGGAGGTCAGAACTGCCAGATAATCTGAAGGTAACATACACAAATGAGATATATTGTTTTTCTCATGAAGTTTTGCTCTGATGTTTTAAAACAATATTGAATTATTGTAAATACTTAAGAATATTCCTAATTTCTGGATTGTTTTTGAAAATTTAAAAATGTGACCACACTGAATCAAAGTTCCATCCTTGGAAACTCTCAGTAGCAGCTGACCAGCACTAGACTGACATTTTCTTCAGGTCACATCAAATGTTAGATGCAGTGTATCATCACAACCTGTCCTCCAATTCTTTTCACAGGAGTACAAGGAAAGTATATACTCCTATGACCTATCTCTTTCAAATGAGACACAGCTAAGGGCAAGCAGAAAGAGCTGCCATGTCTAGGAAGAACACTGGAGAATACATTTTGTGTGTAAAATAATATGTTGTATGTCAAAAGTACTCCAATACAAAAAAATCTCATAACACTATTTATCTTGCGATTGAAAGTGGTACATTGAGGGTGTGACTTAGTGGTAGAGTGCTTTCCTAATATGGACCAGGCCTTGGGTTGCATGCCAAGAAGCACACACACACACACACACACACACACACACACACACACACACACACAAAGCAAGACAATGAACAACAACAAAAATAGTTTAATGAATTGATAAAAATCTGCACTTACTCATGATTTAAAAGTATTCTTTGAAAATTTTATACATATAAAAAACATCTTAAACCTATCCATCCCACAATCTTTCCCCCTAACTTTCCGAGGTGCTCCCAACACAACTCCCTCCCAACATCATATCTTTCCTAATGTGCTTTCTTCATATAACCCACTGAATCCAGTTAGTGCTGCCCACATCTACATGAGTGTATGGTCAGTCACTGTGGCATTTACAATCCACGAATGGCAATAACCCCAAAGGGAAAAAAGAACACTCTTACCCTCAGCAGCTAAATCTGTCCATTGCTTCTTAGCTGGGGTGGGACCTTACCATTCTCCCATCCATGCTGTGAGTCCTGCGGTGCAATAGCCATGTCATATCCAGAAGACAGTAGTGTATTGGTATTTTATTGATTACCAAAAAGAGCTTTGGTAAGCCACATGTTGTTGCAAGCTTAGTTATTTGTTTTGTAAAAATAGTGTCAAAGTCTTCTATAAATTTTAAGTTTATAATTGAGAGCAGATTGAATGCAAAACACAGATGAGCACAGTGAGCATTAGAAAACGTGCATCTGGCTTAAAAGGCTGTAGCTCATTTTACGGACATCGTAGCAGATAATTGACACAACAGTGGCAGGACAAACTCAAATGATCTACTACAGTTAAGCAGAGGTTAAGTATGAAGCGGGGTGTGGTGCATGCATGTAATCTCAGTACTGAATAGGCAGAAGCAGAGGAATGGTGAGTTCAAATACAGCCTTGGCTACATAGTGAAACCCTTTACTTCAAATAAATAAAACATCACTGAATATTAAAAATTTTAACATCTTACCTGTATTTCTCCAGTTGAAGTGAACATTAGTGGCAGCTTAAGAAATAGAACTTATAAGATACAAAATCTCAAGTAATGCCATGTTTTATTTAATGAGAAATGATTACTCTTAACTGGGTAAATGAAGTAAAGCAAGCTGCAGATATCCATTTCATAGTCAGTTACAACAGAGCATGGTACTTAGATCAGTCTACTGGTTGCAGATGTCCTTCTAAGATAAACCTTACAATGGAACATATGAGGACTTGGCAGTTTATGACACAGATAAGACACTCAACAAACTTTTACCTATCCTGAGTAGTCAACATAGGAGAGAGTGGTCTAGAATGTTAAATGGAGTTTAGTTAACTCACTCTTGATCCTATTAAAGAAAAAAATGACTTGTTTGTGCTTTCCAAAAGAAAATCCATATCTGTCATCACATATTAGTTCCTTTAGGTATTCCGGGTAATACAAGCAATCCAATTTTAAGAGTAAACCACAGTCAAATTCGTCAATTATGCAACTGCATAATTTGCATCAACAATTGCTGCTCAGATTGTGTTGAAGAATTTCCTTCGACAAAACACAGTAGAGTCTAGTGAGTTGTACTAAATCAGTTTTTAGAAAGAGTAGTGAAGGGCCCATGACATTCAAACAACTGTGACCCTCATTATCAAAACCTATAAGGGGGAAGGGGTGTAAGGAAGGAATGGGAGGGAAGGAATGAAGGATAGATCTCATCAAAGCACCAAATGTTCTTGTATAAAAATTTCAAATAATAAAAGGGAAATATTAAAACCAATAAAGACTTTCTAACTTTGCACTTTTGGAAAATTTAAATTCATTTTGTAATTAATATGGATAGTGGATTGTAAAATTAAAGGACTAGAATTGAATTTGTTAATACTAAATGTAGTACAATATAGGAACAAAGTATGACTGTACTCATGTACTAGATCTTTTAGAAATACATCTGAAATATACACAGGAACATGTACATGCACGCACACGCGCACTCGCACACACACACACACACACACACACACACACACACACACACACACTGATAACAGGGATAATTATGAACAATTGTTCCCCAATATGAAACTACTACTCCAACAGAAAAATTCAAGAATGAAATATTCAATCTTGCTATACAAATCATTGGAAAATTACAATGACATATTGCTAATTCAGTTTCTGGTTCCCATTAAAAGTGAATTATAAAAGAAAATTCATACATATTTCAAACATAAAATTTGGAAGTAGTGATGGCATTTCTATCATCTTATTGTTTGTATGTTAGCCATTGATTTGTGTAATAGTAGGAGTATTCTGGAGGTCCACTGAATGAGCAGAAGCAGAAAATTGGGGGGATTTTCTCAAGGAACTGGATTAGATCTTTCTGGACAATACATCTTTAACACAATGGCCCTGGAGGGCCATTGTCATAGACTCTAAATAAATGGTAGCCTTATAATATGGAACATGAACTGGAGATTTATAGAAATGGAATATGATGAGCTGAGAGTATTTGGGACTTGCTTCTTATATTGCCCAAACTTGGAACACAATTTAATGAGTTGTAGATCTATCCAAGTCACATTGATCCTCTCCTGTGACTCTGTTCACAATATGCCAAGCCTTGCCCTCCATCATGCTTCATTCCCTTCATCAAGTGTGGATTGTTATGACCTGCCTACCTTCTTACTTCCACCAGTGATGATCACACAGATGCATGCCTGGTTAATGTGGAGACTACTTGACCAGTTAGATGGCACTCCTGCTTCCCTTTGGGTTTGGTGATTGTTCTGATTGAATGTAAAATACGTTCCAAATATAGATACAGGATCCAAGTCAGATTTGCCATTGACTTGTGCTGCCATTCATTTTCTCACACACACACACAAACACACACACACACACACACACACACACACACACACACACACATACACAGATAATAACACAATATCCAAAAGCTTCTAGAGTCTTCAGATGTTTGGGGATATCTTTGGTTCTAAAACAGCACCAATCTTTTGGAAAAATGTCTGTATCAGTCTTTACTATAACTTTTTCTGGAATAGCTACTCAAAAGGAGGTTTTGGAAGAGTTTCCCAACAGCAGTTGTTATCCTGTAAAAACTGCATATTACATCTCCAAAGATCTGTTTAATCAGAGACACAAGCAGATACCAGAGCAGTGACCACTCATAGCAGCTTAATTAGCAAATATCTCATGCTGCTTGGTGGTTTTCTCATGAAATATTTATTGTTTTTCTCAATGTCACTCCAGGACTGAATGAGAATCTTGAATTCATTTCTAATCATTCTGTCCAGCATTTGAGTGAGGAAAATTCTAGTAAACAACATGAAACTGGCTACTAAGTTTCAGGAAATGCCTTCCAAAGAAAACTGAGATTCACATTAATCTTGTGAATACTGGTGAGCTATCTGTTGAAATGAAAAACTACCTCTGTGATTGTGAGGCCTTATGTGCTCTAGAGGCTTGGTTGATTTGATCCTTTTCTGCATAGCTCATATTTGTTTTGCAGTTAAAAGCTTATTATAAATATATTTTCTAAATTTGTTTAAGTGACTTGTATTTAGAAGGTTTTGTCTACAGGATTGTTTTGGGGGGTTAAATATGATTACCTATGGAGAGAGATAGTTGCTTCTTCTGCCAAAGACCATAGTTCTCCTTGCAATGATACAATGCCAGGAGATCTTTAAGGGTCCAAATATCACATAGAATCTTCAGTTTTAGCATTGTGTCATCTGGATTATAAGCTCATTCTGTTTTCTCTTACAGTTATAGAAAGAAACAATACCCACAAAATACAACATAAAGATACAGCAACCACAAAATACAACACTCACAAAAGTGTTTCAGAATCAGAAGAGTGAATATTTATGAATATATTTTCCCAATACCATTTTTATATCTGGCTCTTGATAATTTACTTTATACTTTTACAAATATAGGTATTCATCTCAGCAGAATTTTTTTGAAAACAAGCTCTGTGTCATTTCTTGCTGTTTTTCAGAAAGCCTATTTTAGGATGACTATACAAATTTACTTTTATAAATAGACAAGTACTTGAGTCCTGTACCACAAATACCTCCACAGTTGTCAATGGTTTTCATTTGCCATACCTGATATTACTTTGGTGCACATCTAAACATAATATACACACACACACACACACACACTTTGGGCATCTAAATTACATGAAATATCTCAACAGGGCCCTGACCATCTCACTGTCCATGAATCCACTTTTTGATACATAACTTTGCAGCTATTTCCCATTCTCACAATGAATTATAAGCTATATTTGGTCACATGACTTCTTTTGGCCAATGGATTATAAACAAAACAGTGAAATCTTGTTTTCACATTCAGAACTAACTCTATTGTTCTTCTCCTATTGCCATAATGCTTCAGACTCTGCTACAATTACAATTCATAATATTCATAATCAGAATTGCTTTGCTAACTTAAATCAACTATAAAATCTTCGATAGAAGGTTAGAACTGATGCAACATTTAGCTACAGGAATTCTATTTATCATTTTTTTAACATAGTATTCCAAGCTTTTTAATTCAGACATGGATTGATTTATCAAGCAAAAAAAAAAAATTAAAGAATTTGATGTTCTTAACTTCATATATCCCAGCAATGATTTCGCCTCATTATTATTAGGAAATGTTCCCATTGATAAATGTTAAATAATTAATTTGAAAATAAAAACTTTATGACCTTGAGCCAATCATAGTAATCCTTATTGGCTAAGTGTCCTGATTCACAGAAAGGGGGTAACCACAGGATCCTACTTCATGATAGATGTTAGGATGAAATTTGTTTCATAATTTATTCAGAGATGTTTAGATAAAAAGTGATCCTAAATATTGGAAATGATGAATATAATTTTCAGTTACAATTTTGGTACTTTGAACTCAAGCAACCTTGGACACTTCCTCAGACTTTCAGCAGCAGAACCTATAACACAAACATTTGAGATATACCAGTGCTCATAGAGTATCAAAAGTCACTTGTCCATTATTTGTCCATCTGCCTTTTCATCCGCACACTCATGTACAAACTTATACTTTTAGTGACCAAACATTATTAGAACATCTTTTCTTCCCCACATTCTACTTGATTGAAATGGCACAGGTAGGGATGAATGAAATCATGCTACAGAGCTATTCTATTTCAGAGTAAGCTCACTTTAATGTGCTAAGCAGGGTTTTTGAATGGGTTTAATAAGGTATTAACTTTTGAACTGCAGCATTCAGTATGAGTGAAATATGATGAAAGACACGTATAAAAAAGCAGAAAGAATTTTGGCAAAGTAGCTCAGACCCTAAACAGTAGACAATCTATAGAAATGTGTAACCTATAAAACACTGATTGTAACAATATAACTAACAGCCATCAAATGCAGCTCAGCTCCCAGGAAGATTCTTTTCCTCATCGACCACAGAGCACAACAGAAAACAGATAAAATCCCAGACATAAAATTTATTTTACTCAGTCATTACAGAACACATCAATCTGTTTATCTTTATGAAAATCTGTCAAGTATGTAAGAAAAGAAGAAAATATTAACACATTAGGAGGAGAACTCAACCAAAAAGGACTTAAACAGAAAACAGAGGCAGGAAACTTAAATGAAACTTAAAATGATTGATAACTATGTTAAGTGGTCTGGTGAGAAGACAAGGCAGTGTGCGAGATTAGATAGATAATTTTAGCAGGATAGAAAATATTTGAAAGGTAGGAAAACATAAACCTGCTGCAACAGTGAGGAAGAATGCCTCTAGAAGAACATAATTAGACATTCAAATAGACAATAGATGTATTAAAAAATGTGAAAATCATTAACCATCTGAGAAATGTAAATTAAAATCATAATGAACTATTATGTCATATCTGTCAAGATGATGGAAAGAAAAAAGTATTTGAGAAAATGAGGAGACAAGAGAACCGTTGTATACAGTTGGTGGAAAAATAATTAGGCATAGCTTTTATGAAAAGCTTATTAACCTTTCACACATAAAAGTACAATCATATTGCAATCCAGAAGTTTAATTTCCATACCTATATTCAATGTAAACAAAATTCACACTTTCTAAGGGTATGTCCATTTCCCTGTTGATGGTAGCCATAGACACTACAGCTGCAGTGTGGAAGTAGCCTAAATGTCTGTTAAGAGACACATCATTAAAAATATTACAGATATGATAGAATAGTATCCAACCCCCAAAATAAAGAGATGCTATCATTAAAGGTACAAGTTTGAACCTAGACAACTGGATTACTAAGGGAAATAAGCTGAAAACTGAAGGGAAAAATGGCATGAAATCAGAAACATGCATGTGATAGCAGTACGCTGTGCACCTTAAGTACGTAATATTACAAAAAAAAAAAGTTAAAAGATGAGATACAGACTGGATGACTATTTCTAGAAATGTTTTCATCAGGTTTTTATTTAGACTATACAAAGAGTAATTCTTAGTTTACAATAATGAGTAAACAATCATATTAAAGTGAGGGAAGTCCTGAAAAGAAATTGTACATGAGAAAATAGAGAAGTGAACAACGTGTACGTGGAAATATTCTTTAGATCCTTACTCACCAGGCACATTCCAATTAAAACTACAGTGATAACCAGAGGCATCTTTCTTTTCTTTAGAAATTTTAAAATAAGGCAGGCCTGGCCATATACACCATTAACCTGGAGGCAGAGGCAGGTAGATCTCTGACTTCAAGGCTGTCCTGTTCTACATAGGGAGTTCCAGGCCAGCCAGGGGTAATTGGGAGACATTATTTACACAAGCTTGAATAAATATAAATAAAATAAAGTAAAATAAAAATGGAAAATACTAGGTCATGGCTAGGTGCAGCGTTGTTCTCTTGATTTTGCTTTCCAGTGTATGGTGGGGCGATCACTTTGGCAACTACTATTGAAGTGAAACATGCAGCTTTCCAGTAAATCAGCAATCACAGTACTTTTCACTGTGAGATTGGTGAGGTGATATTTTTTCAGAACTCCCACAAGAAGACAGCAATACTTCACATTGAAAACAACTTGTGAGTACAGGACAACAGAACACTAAGTGATTTAGCACACGCAATGCTATACAAAGATGGCTCATAGGAATGGTGATAGCTAGGGCCAGAATCCTTCTCTAGAGAAATAAAGAAAGGGAAAGTTGTGATCACTATACACTCTCTCCCACCAAACTCATTATCAGTGTGCTCTTACTGCTTTCTAGGTGCCGTCTTAGAGGAATGATTCACCTGTGTGGCTTGAAAATTAATGTATGATACTTCAGACAATCAGTAGAGGGCTGTTATGGACGCTATGTCAGTCCAAAGGGCAGGACCACAGAACAAAGTGCTGTTTTATTTTCCAGCTTCAGAAGTATTTGATAAATATTCATGTGATTTGAAAGAACTGGTTTTGGGAGTTTGCCTTGTCTACCACCCCATTCCATTAACACAGAAATAAAATACTCTGTATAGTTTTAATAATACAATGTATTTTCAAGGGATTCAATCTTCACTGAATCAACAGAGGATATTATTTTGATGTATTTGCTATTTCAGAAATTCACACTTCCGGTAGCAGAGCTGATGTTCCATGTGCCTTTGATCTGCATCATTTGCATTTGGAGTCCTTACTTACATAAGTCACATTCTGCATTCAAGTGCTAGCTACTTATTTCCTCAAATTTGCTATGTGTAAGCCTGCTCACGCATTTTCAAACTGAAATGTGTATTATTTAATTACATCTTATATTTATCTTACATTTAGGACTTTCTGTTGACTTTCTGAAAAATAGATGGTACATAGGTTATTATCTGTGCATTTCCATTTCTACCTCTCTGAGGACAGAGGTTGAGCTTTAAAGTATTTTCCGTAAAAGAAAGGTGTGAAGTCTGCTACAGTCTAGAATGGTTGTTTGATAAATTTGGAAAAAGAACAAGAATGTGATAGTAACCAAAGGTACAAATTAAGTGACTATACTCAGTGCACAACTTGGAAAGTTCAGACAGTTGCCTGTGTAATTATAGACACATTGAGAGTTTCAATAATGAGGAGGGAGATAGATAGGACACTATGAGCACGACTGTCAATGGGATAGAGTAGGGAGGATGCCGATATGGTTAGTCATTGCATGCCTAGTAACAACATGTATCTACTGACCCCTTTGTTAGTTGTTTTGTATACAAGAGCCTCAGCATATATTATTGATTTTGTTTCTGTTCCATGTTACCATCATTACCAACACTTAAACCTAATCCTGTAAGGTGAGGAATCATGCAAGTGGACTACACCATTTCCCAAACACTAAAATGTTGGTGAGTGTTAAAGACTGAATATAGATCCTGGTTTTTGGCACAGAGGAAGGTCTAGGGGAAACACATACATAATTATTTTTCTAACTGGCACCATGGATCTCCTTTATCTTCCTGCTTCTATTCCTGATTTTAAAGCTTAAGACAATGGGAGCAAGTTTCACAGCAACAGGAGAACAGAAATGATGATGTCAGTCTGACATCTAAAAAAAAAAAAAAAAAAATCAACCTTTGAGAAACAGTTGTGGCTTTGGGGATAAATTGTTTTGACAATGGAGGGCAAGCACTCTATGGGCCTGATCTACTAAGGGTTTGACTTTGTGATGTTGTCTCGCCACAGCTGATTCCTTTGTTATCAAACCTTGGAACTCTTCACTCTTTGATCCTAATGGTAGCAGCAGGAAATTCTTCTTATCTCTGGTACTCAGATGAGGAAACTCACGCAGGTGGCTATGTGACTCGGCTAGAGTCAGTAAAGAAATTAACGCAGGGAAAACAAACATTAGCTCTCCTAAGGTCAAACCCTGCATTCTAAAAAGAAATCGTGCAGAAATACCATAACTGAAAGACATACTACTGAATTTATTCCTCCATGTTTGACCTCTGGATTGCAGGTTAAATGAAACAAATGGGCATTGTGGAAACTCATAAACAGAAGAATGCTTACATTATAATATATACCATGTGCAATATGTGGGAAGAACCTCATTAGTTACTGAAGTCATGTGGGATATACTGGTTGAAATTGTTTTTTAAATGAGAATTTCATTTCTGGCATTAACACTATAGCTCTCTGAACATTATTTTAATCGGCTTAAATATTTAGTTTTCAAATAAGCCATATGACAAACACAAAATGTGTGTGCATGTGAATGGTTTTCAAGTAAATTATTTAGTGTGTAGTGTATCTGCCAGGAATTAGACCTATTATTCGCTATTACTTTAAAGACAGAGATCAAAAGACACACACACAAAAGTCTTCTTTAAACAAACTGCAACATTCTTTTGAGGATACTAATTGGGTATTTTATGGAATTTAGCAGACATCCACTCATAATGTAAACAAATTGGACATTAAATTAGAAAGGACAAAAGTACAACATCATACTGGTCATTAGTGCCATTATTGCTGCTCTCTGTCACTGTTTGCCACCCTTTCATTGGTATTATTTTTAGCAACAGTGCTTGTCACTGTCTGAAATTCTTACCTTCAAATCCTATAATGGCAAACTCCATAAGAGAGGTTTTTTTTTTTTTTTTGCCTTACTCCTTTTTTTTTTTTTTAACTTGGAAAACTGCTACACACATGTGTATAACAAATTAATACTCATTGTATCTCAAGACTGAAAAACATTGGAAGAAATTAAGGTAACAACTTTTCTGGATTCTGATCTTAAGTAATATTTGGGGAAAATTCCAAACTTTTTGTTTCCCTGGCTATCTCTACTACATTTATGTGTGAAGGATTTATTGTATATCTAGCAATAATATACTGTGCTTTTTCCTAGGCTGTGGCCCTAAGAATACAAGAGAGAAACAATTCAGTTCTAAGACTCATAGCCTTATCTGGGATTTCAGAGGAAAATGGCATAATAGACTTCCTTTATTAAAAATGTATTGGCATATCTCTACAACATTTGCCACATGATTTCAAATGCTGCTTTCTGTATTGTGTAGGTTATGTCCAGATATTAAGTAAGGCATTTGCTTTTGAGGTTGTTGTTGAAACACTAAACAGGGATAAAGTCAAAACATGCTAGCTCTAAAGCTTCATATGGTAGATAGAGTTATTTCTATTTCTTTCTACTCCTCTTCATTTTATTTATTTATTTATTTATTGGTTTTTCGAGACAGGGTTTCTCTGTGTAGCTTTGCGTGCGAGTGTATGTGTGTGTATGTGTGTGTGAGTGAGTGTGTGTGAGTTGTGTGAGTGTATGTGTGTGAGTGTGTGTGTATGTGTGTGTTGTGTGAGTTTATGTGTGTGTGTGTGTGTGTGTGAGAAAGAGAGAGAGAGAGAGAGAGAGAGAGAGAGAGAGAGAGAGAGAGCGAGCAAGGGTGACAGAATGACAGAAAGGAGGATGAGAAGGAAAAAGGAAAAGGGTAAGGATTTGGGAAAGACAGGGGAAAGAAGGAAGCAAGTAGAGTCTGATAATAAAGAAATCTTCTCTAATTAAAAACTTGCGAACTGCTAAGTGCTATTTCTGATTCTGGCCAGTGGGGAGTAACTCCGAGTGGAGGATTCACATTGCTGCTTTAGACTGTAAATTATCAAACAAAACCAGGCACCGAACAAGTGGATGACAAAGGTATCAGGCCGCGGAGGCAATGGAAACAAAACTTTCAAACAAATAAAAAGAACAATATCACAAGTCCCAACGGGGCACTGAGAGAGGGAGGGGGTTTCAGGCTGTTGCTGGAGAAACTGAGAAACTGGAGAAAGAAATCTAGACAGTTGTAAAGGCAAGACCCTGAAGAGGAGAAGGGACCTCTTAAGGAGAAGCCTGGAGATCGCCAAAGGATTTCCTCACAGTGTTGAGGTGAGCACTGGCGTGCATGTGCAGTACAGCCCCTGGAAACGAGGAAGTATCACCTGGAAGGGCTGATGAAATGATGACTCTAGCTTACTCTCGCATAGGACTGACTGGGCCCGGTGCCTGTTTCCACCATCTGGAAAGACTTAAGGCCTTAGTGAATTCAGTGGAAACAGAGTGTATTGCCTTAGTTGTAACTACCAAATAGCCCCAGATTGAGTTCCTCTCATGTCTCATAACATTTAGGGAGGGTCTATGGTCCCTGGTTCTATTCCAACATCCAGAACAGGAGAATAAAAATACATCCAAGCTCATCTGCATCTCCAAACAAAGACTCATAATATCTACCATTAAAAAATATAAACACTACACAACACGGTAACATCCACACCAGGATGCTTCCAACAAAGAAAATTAACAAACATAAAAAGTAGGAATCACCAATAATGAAAATTAATTAAAAAATTGATCCAGAATTGACTTGGTTATTAAAATGAACAAAACATTTCAAATATTTACTTAACTGTTTTCCACAAAATTTACTAATTAAGAAAATATAAGAGAGATATTTATAAAGATTCAAACAACCAAACGCTGAAACATAAAATCTGAAATATCTGAGATGGAAAATTCACTGTGATTAACATTAAAAGAAACACTGCACTGAGACCAGTAACCCTAAAGCTATAGCAATAGAAAAGATCCACAATGAAGCACAGAAGAAGGGTGAAGAAAACAAGCAACAGTAGAAAATCCTTAACTACTTCATAATTTAATTCCTGTGGGAGGAGTTTGCCCTACTTAATGAAAGGGTCCAATATTTTTATTTTGAACTGAGTCCTACTATTAATGCAGTTGCTACTATGCGGAAGATTGATAACTGATTGAGGGTGAGGAGAGGTACAGGGGAAGTCCTTTCAATTAGACAAGACATATATTGATTTGTGGGAAGCAAAATTCACATTAAGATAATAATAGTAATGTGTAATTATATTTAACCAGAGGAGGAAAGAGCTTGCTTCACAGAGGAACATGTGTGAAAATGATAGGAAGTGAGGGATAAGGTGGGGTTAAGATCCAACCACAGGACAGAGTATGAAGGATTCTTCCAGTATGAATAGACCGGGAAATTACACAGATCACAGCAGTTAAGCAGTTAAGCATTTGAGCTCATTTCTCCGATGATGGGAAGGTGATGTGCTGTGTGGCTCAAATTCTACTTACAGCAGGCTCACTCACACTAATTTTACCCAGGAGTTACTGAGACAGTACAGGGCCATGAGGGAAGTTGCTCTTTGTTATTGATTTTGTTGTTGTTGTCTTACGTTGATGAGGACTGAACCACAAAGCCCAAATCATGCTAAATAAATATTGTACTGCAGAGTTATGTGTGATGATCCTTGTTAATGTAATTCTTGACTGTATATATTGTATATACTTATTGGATATAGTTTATCTTATATTAGTTATAAGCTTCTTTTATTATTTTAGATTTAGACAAAAAAGGGAAAACATGATGATATTGTGTCCCCCAGCATATTGTGCATCCTAATAAACTTATCTGGAGCCAGAGAACAGAACAGCCACTAGACAGACATAGAGGCCAGAAAATGGTGGCACACACACCTTTAATCCTATCACCTGGGAGGCAGAGATCCATTCGGATCTCTGTGAGTTCAAGCCCACACTGGAAACTGCCAGGCATGGTGACACACACCTTTAATCTCAGGAAATGATGGTAGGAAGCAGAAAGGTATATAAGGTGTGAGGACCAGGAACTAGGCTTTTAGTTAAGCTTTTAGGGGCAGTTCAGCTGAGATGGATTCAGGTGACGACTCAGAGGCTTCCAGTTTGAGGAAACAGGATCAGCTGAAAAGTTGGCAAGGTGAGGTTGGATGTGGCTTGTTCTGTTTCTCTGATCTTTCAGCGTTCACCCCAATACCTGGCTTCAGGTTTGTTCTTATCAATATCTTAGAAATTCATCTACAGTTATGTTCTACTCCCAACCTTTACAGTTTTCTGGACACCAGGCCTGCACAGAAGTATAGTACATTAAAATGATGATTAAATGAAATGATTAATTGTACCACAGAAACAAATTAAAAGTACCTATAAGAAGCTACATTTTCATGTGATATGGACTTGTATATCAAGTGACCAAATGAAGCCAAAGACAGGAGGGTCACAATTTAGAAGCTAACTCTGGTAAAAATAATTAGAACCTGTCTCAATAGAAAACAAAGAGAGGATGAGAAAGAGGAAGAGAAAGATGTTGTGAAGATGATTTTTTCCTCTATTTCTCCCATATCTCATAATACATCACATTCACCCATAGAAAAGGGATTTTATTTCAATTGTGTTGCAGTCTTTAGGTAAGTCTGATTCTTACCTAAATTCAATGTGGAAAAGAACTAAGCAGAGCTTTTTAACTCTGTGGGGTAAACCACTGAGAGCCGGGTGACTTAAGTTTCTAAAGATGGTGAATAGCTGTGAAGGCAAAGGCAGGATGACACCTCCTTTATAGGGTTAGAGGACAGTGAAAACCACCAAAGAACAGGGGAAATGCAAATGTTCCCACTGCTGCCTCCACGGTATGCCAGAAATGTATTTAAAATGTTAAACCATTGTCACCATTTGAAAGCATTAAAATTGTATAAGCTGCAAACGGAGAAAGGAAATGATAACACAGAATAGCAACTCTGTAGATTTTTCCTCTTTTAATAACTTAAGAACTCTTTGATCAAGTGGATACTGTTGACAGACTTTTTTTTTTCTTTTTACAACAGATGGGAGCTCTTATCTGTAAGCTACAAAACAGAAAACTCTTCAAAAACTAGCTTTGAATGTTCGTTTCCTTGTATAATGCAAGTTTAGGGACTTGAAATCCACACAACTGTGTAAGACAAAAGTGCAATGTAATATTATTATAGCACAATGCCAATTTACAGTCGTTATTAGCATTAAGTAGCAAATTCTTGGATTCAACACTGCTCTCTTCCATTCAGAAACTAATCCAACTGCTTCTATGATTTTATCTTAAAAAAATCACTTAGTACAATGTGAATTTCTCATAAAAGAACACAGAACACCTATTTAATTGAGACTTTTTCCTGGTAAAACTGTCAGAAATCCACATACATTGTTTCAGTACTAAAAAAATATGGTTGAACAAAATAAGAAAAAAAATGTGGTTAAAAGAAAAAAAGAATACAGAAAGCCAAGACAAAGGAAAGAAAACCTAAGGCGAAAATGACAGAAGCTTGTTAAAATTCGTACGTCTTTAGAAACATCTAATTATAACAGATTTTAACCATGTTTTCCAGGAGGTAGGATTTCCTTGCATTCATTAACTTAATTGGCACAGTAGAAGGCTTAAGTGGCCTTTCACCTTTGCATGTGGGTTTATAATTTTTAGCAACAGCTTTTTAAAAACACTAAAATAATTTATTAGAATTTCAAGATTCTTCAGGCCCTGTGGAAAGAACATAGATATCATTTATGTAAAAGGCATCTTTAGTATTTGAACAAGGGAAAGGTTTGGAAACGAGTACAGTACCCTGTCCTATCCAACAGTTCCAGCTAATGCCTTACACTCTGGATAGTATCAATTTTAGATATACTAAGTCTTCACACACTCTACGATAACCTTTAATCTTAGAAGTAGTCATAGATTGAGGCGAACATCAATAATTAGTGAAATAGAATCATCATTGCAATCTAAGGTAATAAAAGCCATTTGGATGGAGTCTCCATCAACATAATGTATTGTGTTATGATCATCTTTCTCTTGTGATGAGGTAAAAGGATGTAATGCATACCTGTGTGATGAGATTAAAGCATAAATGTTACCTGAACACAAGCACAGTGACAGCAACATGACCAATGTGATAGAAGACATGGCTATTAGAGGATTGATGAGTGAGCCATTCACACAGCATCGATGAGCTAGGACCACTCATGCCCTTCAAGAGTGATGGAACAAGATCTTATTATTGCCAGTCCAGATGACGACATACAACTTGAAATGTATGAATTGTTCATTTCTTTTTTCTTTTCTTTTTTTTTTTTTTTTTTTTGGTTTTTCGAAATAGGGTTTCTCTGTGTAGCTTTGCACCCTTCCTGGAACTCACTCTGTAGCCCAGGCTGGCCTCGAACTCACTGAGATCCACCTGGCTCTGCCTCCCAAGTGCTGGGATTAAAGGCGTGTGCCACCACCACTAGTCTGAATTGTTCATTTCTGTTTTTTTGTTTTTTTGTAGCAGCTGGTGATTGACTGGAGGTAACTGGAAGTGCACAAAGAGAAACGCAGTAAAAAGACTTACAGGTGTAATAAATATTTTAAGTCAATACGTTATAGCTGACTGTTTCTCATTAGGTGGCCAAGAAATTTTGGTGAGAAAATTCTACAGGGGAAATATGTCCTTGTCATCTGGTATGTGTAGTACTGGATTTAATGATATTTTGCAGGAGAAGAATGCACCAGAATGATAAGACTCAGATTCTATCATTATGCTTCAAATAGTTTCAACCTTGTCCAACTTTTAACACATTTGTTGTCATCCACAAAGTCTAAACTCTGGAACTGAACAATCAAGTTAGAGAAATGTCACACAAACAAAAAATTCTCATAATGCTCTAAGTAAACCTACACTTTTCTGGTGAACTATATTCACAGCAATACTTAGCTACATATAATCTCAGGAATACTTAGGTAGCATATGCCTGAAAGTTATCCACTCAGATAAATTCCAGTGACATGAATAGTCACACGCTACATTACAGAAGACATGTAGCAAAGCCACTGGAATTTTATGCATTATTAATAAAGTACAAGAAATTCTTTCATCTGTTTTTCTAAAAATTTAGACAAATATAGAAAGTACTGAAAGAAATAAGGAAAAATCAGAACAATACCTGGTCGTGTTTTTTTTTTCATGGCTCTGTGAAGGGTAATGGGAACAAGGGCTGTGAGATCAATGTAAATCAGCTGGAGGAGTACATGTTTCAGTGTTTATCTGAGTCATTTTGATATAGCTTTAGAATATTTTGGAGTCTCTAAGCTTTTCCTATCTTCTCCACTGTGCACAAATTTTTCTTCTTGAATTCAGAAGGATTCATTAGTGTGCCTGATTGGTATTTATGAAAAGCTACTCTTTGTCTATCATGGACACTCCAGTTTCTAGGCAATCGCTAATTACAGAATAGGATTAATGTCATACGTGATTTGAATTTCACTAATTGAAGACACTGAGTAGCAAACAGTGGCCATCTTTGTGTGGAAAATCTAGGCTGGAAACATGAATACTATTCTTCCACATATCCTATCTTCCTACCCAGCTAGGGAGTCACTTGTCTCTACATCTTTCTCTTTACCTTGAGATTACATCACCATTTGTTCTATTCTTAAGCTTGCTATAAGAAGAAACATTAAAATAACTATTCCATCTTATTGACCAGTTTAAGAACAGCATAAAAACATACTATACTATATGTTCTGCTTCACATTTAGAAAACATTTCTTTGTGTAGCCAAGTCTTTTCAATGGTGATGGCTGAGTTTGATGGGAGAGTGGAGACTCTGTGAACATGCTAACCATGTAAGTAATTGTATGTATATTTTCATGGTGACATGCAAAATATCAAGAAAGAAATATTTTCCTTTACTCTTAATATTATTGAGGTTAACTATTAGACTTTGTCTCCTTTCTGTTTCTTTCAAACAGGTGACCTCAGATTGTTCTAAAAAAGTATTAAATCATAATGCCAGAAACATCATACTTTACCTGGTAGATTCTTGTTATCTTTATTTTTGTTTTTGGTTGTTTCTTTGAGACAGGATTTTATGTATCTTAGGCCTGCTTCAAATTCAGCAGGCACCCTAGATTGACCTTGAACTCATGATCTTGCTGCCTGCCCCTCCCAAGTGTTGGGGTTGCCAGGGTCAGCCACTTCACCTGGCTCTACTTGGGGATGTTGAGTTGAACACTCTCAGAAATGTGCTGTTCGCACAACTAACACTAACTAAGTAAAAACCCTTCACTCCGTGAGCTCATTTCACCTGTCACCATTGTATAAGCATCCATCACCATCCTGATCACAGAGCTGATGGACAGACAACAGTACTTTGTAATACATGCCGTGGGGCTTAGGATGGCCCAGACAGTCTGAGTCTGAAGTCTCCTCTGCCAGCTACCGTTCTCCTCTTAGCTCTCACAACTATTGGAACTACTCACCTCCTCACTTTCTGTCTTTATCCTTGTGTTAATGTGAAGAATTATTAGAGGAATTTTTGCTTATTGTTGATTTAATGAGAGTCCTTTTGATCTAGTGTATAGAGAAAATATTTCATTACACTCAAGTGTAAAACAAGAGACTAAAATTAATATGTATCTGAAATAATATTATGGACTCTGCTATACTTTTTTCTAATAATTTTTATCTTTGTCTTTCTGCTAATTTAATTTTGTTAGAGTTTTCATTCGGTGGCCATCAGAAAATCATTAAAGACTTCAAAGCTGTATTAGATTTAAGACTATGGGGACACCAACAAAGCCACTGACAGGTACTTTAGTATCCATTTGTCTCCCAATCCTCAGATAATCAAATGCATTTCCACCTTGTGAGACACAGCCAGCATCAATCACTGTGGCCTATCAAAACAGTCAATCTACATAATAGGAAAATGCAAAAATCCCAGGACCAGAAACAGCTTTTTCTACATGAAAGCTGCAGAACATTTTGTTAGCATATCACAGCAATGTCAG
The DNA here is from genome assembly GCF_949786415.1 of Peromyscus eremicus. Lineage (NCBI taxonomy): Eukaryota > Metazoa > Chordata > Mammalia > Rodentia > Cricetidae > Peromyscus > Peromyscus eremicus. Next base: position 8,068,117 of record NC_081435.1, read on the forward strand.
TGTTGTGTTTAGCAAATACTGGAGAAATATTTGTTGTGCTCTGCCCTGTTTCCCAAATGAGATGGAAAATAGAGTTTGGGAGGTTAAGCTTTTTGCCCAAATAGTCCTGAAAGAAAAAAAATTAGATTTTTCCACCAACTCTCTTTCAAATCTATCATGTGGCAGAGTTTTAAAATCTACCATTCAAACAGGGTAGAATAAAATGCTATCTATAGCGTAACCCACAATGTAACATTGTTATGGATTAGATCTTTAATATTCTCCAGTATCCCATGAGGGTCTCTGCTTCCAACCTGAGGTGCAGGTAGAAGATGACAGACCTTTTCAGTCATGGAACCTAATAGAAGGAACTTTGTCCGTTAAGCACATGTCACTGAAGATCACACGGGGGCTCTGGGTCCTTTACTTCCCTAGCTTCCCAGCCTCTCTGATAAGATGTTTCCCCAGTCATGACCTTTCGTGTTTCAGAGTATACAGGCATGTTTACATAAAAGAGAAAGAAAGAAAGGAAGGAAGGAAGGAAGAAACCAAGGCCTAACACAGACTGTGAACTATTCAGAAAAACTAATTCTTTATTCCCTCTCCCTGTCTCTGTCTCTCTTTATATCTCTCTCTCTCTCAAGTCCCTCATTGTCTCTCTTATATGTAGATCCCGGGACTAGTTTATAATATCTGTATCTATCTATATATGTGTGTGTATATATATATATATATATATATATATATATATATATACACACACGCATGTATATATGTATGTATGTTTGTGTGTGTGTTTGTGATATACACGAGTGTATGTGTGTGTGTGTGTGTGTGTGTGTGTGTGTGTGTGTACACTTATGTGGGAGTAAGTATGAATAGAAGTTAAGAAAACAGACAATGACCCATGAGAGGGAAAAGGTTTCATGAAGGGTATGGGAACAGCAATAGAACATGCATGATGCATAGTGGAAAAATAAGGCATACTGGATACTGGGGCAGAAAGGTGAGGAGAGGTAAGAGGGGAATAGGGAGAGGAAAGACCCAGGGAAAGACAGGCCAAAACTTAGTGTGCATAAGAACCCATAAGGAAACTTGTTACTCTGTGTGACAATTAAAAATTAAAATAAAAGAAATGGTAGAACATTATTTCTTTCCTTTTTAAATTAATTATTTCAGGTATTGTCTTCTTCAAAGTAGTGGAATCATGACTAATCCAGTGCATCTTATTATAATCGTGAATCAGTATAGAAAACAAAGTGCTAGTTAATATTTAACAAATAGAAAATTAGACCCTCCAATACATTGCTATTTGCCAGCTCCTTTGGAAACAAGGTGTTAATTGATCTTGCAAAGTTCAAGTATATGTTTGGTTTTGAAGTGATTACCTAGTAAGTAGCTTGGATTTTAAAGCAAACAAATTGTTTAAGGGAAAAACTACAGAGGGAAAAGTTCTTAAACTAATTGAGTTGTAGACTTTTAAGGTCAACAGGCATGCACCGACACAAAGGAAAGTATCTAGTTCAATAAAATAGATGCCAGTGAGCTTGTCCCAGCAGGGTTCATAAGTGCTCTGAAGGAATGGGCATATGTTGATTCGGACATGATAATTATTAAATAGATCTGATTTTCAGATTACTATCACTATTTCATGTCAAAATAAGTCTCTTGTTCTATAATCATTTACATTTTTTATGTAATAACCCATGGGGTTTGCCGGAGGCACTTTCCTTGGCAGCCAGATGTAAGGGCCCAGAAGAAGGAAATTCTGCCTCTGCCTGCTGTCATACCTCTCTGACCATGATGGACTCTCCCTTTGGAACCGTAGCCAAAATAAGCTCTTTCTTCCATAGATTGCTTCTAGTTTTAGTGTTTTATCACAGCAACAGAAAAACAACTGATCTCCAGAGTCTTGCTATTTAAAGAGACAGATGGGGAGGCGTCAGAACTAAACGAAGTTGAGTAGTCCTATCGTCTATTTTTCAAGATTTAAGAGAAATTGAGATTATAATATAATTATATCACTTCCCCCTTTGCTTTCCTCCCACCCATCCCATGCATGCTCCCATCCTTGCTTTCTTTCAAGTCTATGGACTCTTGGTCTTTAATGTGTGTGTGTGTGTGTGTGTGTGTGTGTGTGTGTGTGTGTGTGTATTTAAATACATAAATGCTGCCTGCTCACTCTGTATATTGTTACTTATATATACTTTCTTTCAGAAACAAAATATTTTGGTATTGAATAACCAGTTGGTGCACTCTTCCCTGAGGGAGTCTGTTTCTCCCTCTCTCAGTGTCTCAGTTGCTAGTGCTGCAGAGTTTGGAGACCAGCTTCAACTGATACATCCTCAACACAACTCCCGCATGTAAAACTCAGGGATCATTACGGAGGGGGCGTGAAAAGCTTGTAAGTGCCACCACAGAGAGTTGGTAGTGACAACGCGTCTTTCAGAAATGTCAGAAGCTACATGCACGATTTCTCACCAGCATGACTTCACATATTTGAACTACACAAGAGTGGCAACAATAGTTATGTTAAAGTGGTAAGGGAAAGCTAACAGAACTGTGGCTTAAGAATTAAGGCCTGGGGAACATTTAATAAATCTTTTCACAAGGGCTCAGAAGGGAAACTGGGGCAGAGAACTATTCACAGAGAGAATGTTTTAGACTCACTTATGGAAAGGTTGTCTTTAGAGATTAAAAAAAATATGGCAGGAAAAAAATACATGATGTTGTCTAACTCAGCAAGAATAGAGAATAAACACTTGAGACAGAGCAGAAAATGATCCTGTTTCTTTTAAAGACCTTGGACTTCTGTGCCAGATCATTAGAATTGTTTGATGTCCTTCTTCAGGATAAAGTGATGAAGTAACCCAATAAAGAGCACAGATACATGGTACACAAGGACAACAGAGAGTTGACTGCTCCTCTGCTATCTTTCTGCTTCTTAGCGCTCCAGGGAAACTGACTGCTTTCTTTTTACTGGATCCCCCTTCTTTCCCTCCTTTTAAAAATTTAGTCATGTTTGGTGCTAAATGATTTTCTTTTGAGTACTAGTTACTCAGTGTGTATATATGAATGTATATCAAGTAAACTTTCTTCCTCGGTGATGATTTATTCCTTTGTATAAACCACAAATAAATAAACAAGAAAAAAAACAAATGAAATGAAACATAACATCCAAAACACTCTGTAAATGAAATGATTGATGCTGAAGAGGAAATTTGCCATGAGTATTGCTCACCACTGTCTCAGACCAGCAAATGCCTTCCTGCTGTAGACTTTGGCTAATCAGCAACATCTCCCTCAGGAAAAGAACACAGGAAAATCTCACACATCTTTCTCTTTCTCCTCTTCTTCAGGAAATAAAACCTTGAACCCCTGGGAGAAGAACGTCAAATACCATCACCTATATATCGCAGGTGGAGATGCACATCTGGATGGGGGCAAGAAAAATGAAAGTGCTACATCTCAGGAAAGGGAAGAAAAGCACTTGTGCATACACTGTTAGAGCTCTCTGCAACAGAAAGAAAAGGGTCCAATCTGTGAGACCCAGGACCAAAGCTTAAACAGAACAGTGACAATTAAACCCTTAAATGAGTGTGTGTGTGTGTGTGTGTGTGTGTGTGTGTGTGTGTGTGTGTACTGGAGACCTAGAAACATAATCTTGCTATGCAGCCCCAGGTTACCTGGTCTTCACTGTAGGCAAGGCTGCCCTCCAATTCAGCAATCCTCCTGGCGCTGCTTTCTAGGTGATGCATATATTTGAAGAGACTTTGCACACTGAGTTCATGTCAAGCTTCTCCAAGATCATATTTTTATTTTTTATTAATTTTTTAGATTTATTGTACATACCACCCACAGTTTTCCCTCCTTTCCCTCCTCCTGTTCCCTCCCCCGTCTCATTCCTACCTACCCCCCCCAATCCACTCCTCAGAAAGGGTAAGGACTCCCATGGGAATCAAAAAAAAACATGGTCTATCAAGTTGAGGCAGGACCAAGCTCCTCTCCCCTGAATCAAGGCTCAGCAAGGCATCCCACCATATGGAATAGGTTCCAAAAAACCAGTTCATGTACGTGGGACAGATCCTGGTCCCACTGCTAGCAGCCTCACACACAGGCACAACTGTCACCCACATGCAGAGGCCCTAGGTCAGTCCCATACATGCTCCCCAGCTGACAGTCTAGAGTCCCTGAGCTCCCATGAGCTTGAGTAAGCTGTCTCTGTGGGTTTTTTGTTCATGATTTTTTTCTTTTGGTTTTTTTGAGACAGGGTTTCTCTGTATAGTTTTGACACCTGTCCTGGATCTCACTCTATATACCAGGCTGGCCTCAAACTCACAGAGATTCGCCTGGCTCTGCCTCCTGAGTGCTGGGAGTAAAGGCATGTACCACCACCACCTGGCTTTTCTTCAGCTTCTTTATGTGGGCATTTAGTGCTATGAACTTTCCTCTTAGTACAGCTTTCTTAGTGTCCCATAAGTTTCGGTATATTGCACATTCATTTTCATTGAATTCTAGGAAGTCTTAAATTTCTTTCTTTTTTTTCTTCTTTCGCCCAGTGGTGATTCAGTTGAGCATTATTCAGTTTCCATGAGTTTGTAGGCTTTCTGTAATTTGTGTAGTTGTTGAATTCTAACTTTAAACCATAGTGATCTGATAAGATACAGGGGGTTATTCCAATTTTTTTTTGTCATATCTGTTGAGATTTGCTTTGTGACTGAGTATGTGGTCAGTTTTAAAGACCATTCCATGAGGTGCTGAGAAGAAGGTACATTCTTCTGTGTTTAGGTGAATGTTCCATAGATATCTATTAAGTCCGTTTGAGTCATAACGTCTGCTAGTATTTCTCTGTTAAGTTCTGCCTGGCAGGCCTGTCCAGTAGTGAGAGTGGGGTTTTGAAGTCTACCACTATTAGTATGTGGGGTTTAATGTGTGATTTAAGCTTTAATGTTTTTTTACAAATATAGGTGCCCTTGTATTTGGGACATAAACGTCCAGAATTGAAACTTCATCTTGATGGATTTTTCCTATGTTGAGTAGGAAATGTCCTTCTCCATCTCTGTTAATTTTAAAGTCTATTTTGTTATTTATTAGGATAGCTATACCAGCTTGTTTCATAGGTCCATTTGATTGGAAAATCTTTTCACAACACTTTACTCCTAGGTTATGTCTGTCTTTGAAGTTGAAGTGTATTTCTTGTATGCAGCAGAAGGATAGATCCTGTTTTTGTATCCATTCGGTTAGCCTGTGTCTTTTTATATGTGAATTGAGTCCATTGATATTAAGGGACATTAATGACCAGTGATTGTTAATTCTTGTTATTTTTTGTTTTTGTTGTTGTTGTTGGTAGTGGGTGTGTGTTTTCCTTCTTTGGGATTTGCTGGTATGAGATTATCTATTGCCTGTGTTTCTGTGGGTGCAGCTGACTTCCTTGGGTTGGAGTTTTCCTTCTAGTACTTTCTGTAGGGCTGGATTTGTGGATAGGTATTGCTTAAATCTAGTTTCATTGTGGAATATATTATTTTTTCTGACAATGGTAATTGAAAGTTTTGCTGGGTATAGTAGTCTGGGCTAGCATCCATAGTCTTTTAGTGTCTGCAAAATATCTGTTCAGGACTTTCTAGCTTTCAGGGTCTCCTTTGAGAAGTTGAGTGTAATATTGATAGGTCTGCCTTTATATTATTACTTGGCCTTTTTTTCTTTTGTAGCTCTTAATATTCTTTCTTTATTCTGTATGCTTTGTGTTTTGATTATTATGTGGTGAGGGAACTGGTTTTTTTTTTTTTTTTTTTTGGTCCAGCTAATTTTGTGTTCTGTAAGCTTCTTATATCTTCATAAGCATTTCCTTCTTTAGGTTGGGAAACTTTTATTCTATGATTTTGTGGAATACATTTTCTGTGCCTTTGAGCTGGGATTTTTTCCTTAATCTGTTATTCTTAGGTTTGGTCTTTTTATGGTGTCTTTGATTTCCTGGATGTTTTGTGTTAAGAATTTTTTTGGATTTAACATTTTCTTTGACAGATGAATCTGTTTTCTCTGTTGTATCTTTGACACCTGAGATTCTCTCTTCCATCTCTTGTATTCGATTGGTTTTGCTTGTATCTGTAATTCCTGATCATTTACCCAGATTTTCTGTTTCCAGAATTCCCTTAGTTTGTGCTTTCTTTATTGCCTCTATTTCAGTTTTCAGATCTTGAATTGCTTTTGTCACCTGTTTGATTGTTTCATCTTGAATTTCTTTGCTTTCTTTAAGGGATTTATCGATTTCTTCCAATTTCTTGTTTATCTTTTCAATGATTTATTTAAGGGAATTTTTAATTTCTTCTTTAACGTCCCCTGTCTTATTCATCAAGCTAATTATAAGGTTGTTTTGTGCTGCTTCATTTGCATTGGGATGTTCAGGTCTTGCTCTTGTAGAACCACTGGCTTCTAAAGGTGCCGTACTGCTCTTTCTGTTGTTGAATGTATTCCTTTTTTTTATATACTACTTTTTAACCATCTGAGTTTGGGATTACAGTTACAGGTGTTGATTCTTGTGATGTCTTTGTTGGATGGGTCTTTTGTTCCTTTATTGTCTCTTTTCTTTATTGTCTTTTGGCCTGAATGGTCAAAAATCCTGGTGATTGACTGGTTGTCAGGTTAACTAGGATTGTTTCAGGGGAGGTTTGTAGGGGTTTGGGTGCCTAGATCTGGTGTGTTTTTGGTTCTTCTGGCTGGTGTGGACTTTATTTGTGCCTTGGGGTCTGTTCTTGGAACTGGTGTGGGTGGTGTTTGTGCCTATAGAGTCTGCTGACATAGCCGGAGACAGCTGTGCTCAGGGAGGCTGCTCTTCTTCCAACTGGCAAGGTGATGCTTGTGCTGCTAGGGGTTGCTGATGTGGGGGATGGTTGGCCAGGGGAGGATGATGGGTTCAGTGAGTTTGGGCAGAAGAGTGAGTCTTGTAGGTTACAGAGTTCAATGGGTGGTTGTGGTGGTAGAAGGGCCTACTGGCTGGCTGCTGGGGATGAGATGGGAGGGGCCCGAGATTATATTTAGATCATACATCTTTGCCATGAATACCTAGAAGCTTTGTTAGATTTTATTTTTTCTATATTAGACAAACACAACAGTTCATTCTAGTGGATATTTTGAGTTGATTTTCGAGACAGTGGCAAATTCTTATTCAGATAGGAGTAAATAAAAAGTGAGTGGAAAACAGCTGAGTTATTTTGGTATAGAGTATTAGAGATGTTAATACTGATGTTTCAAATCTAGTAAAGCAATGTTCCAGAAGTTAGTGTCTCTGACCTATTTGGCTACCCACAAAGGGAATTATTTAATGGATAGAATGAATCTTATGAATTATAAAACAAAATGTTCAGAGTTTCTTGTTATATCTTTAATTTTTTTCATAGGCATTTATATCAGTGAATAAAGGGGCATAAAGTAAAAAACAAGGTAAGGCTAAGTCTAAAACACAAGAGAATGAGTTGAAATTAGCAAGCAGGAGAAACAGACACCAGAGCTGGTAAATACGGTCTTAAAAAGAACCATGACTATTATGCTTAATAATGTGAGAATCAATTTAGAGAATTTCTCCACAAGTTTATAATAATAAATTAAAAATTGGCCGGGCGGTGGTGGCGCATGCCTTTAATCCCAGCACTCAGGAGGCAGAGGCAGGCGGATTTCTGTGAGTTCGAGGCCAGCCTGGGCTACCAAGTGTGTCCCAGGAAAGGCGCAAAGCTACACAAAGAAACGCTGTCTCGAAAACCCCCCAAAAAAAAAAAATTTAACTTAAAATGATATATATCATTCAATATGCTGCAGCAGATGAAGACGTAAAGAAATGTGAGTAAACACAACTAGAATTGGAAAATGGATAGAAATACATAAAGAACACACAGAGAGGAACTGAATGTATTATTAGACACTCAGAGGAGTAGGAACTGGAATGTGCAAAAGAAATGTGTGAGGATATTTTGCCTGAAGGATTCCAAAATGAATAAAGGAGTTCAAGTTATAATTTTAACAAATACTGTAAATATGAAGCAAAACTAAAACCAGAAGAATCATACTTAGCAACATCATAATAAAACTTTTAAACAAACAAAACTAACAAAATCACGAGGCAGAGGTACAGGGCACTTTGCACTCAAAGGACAGAAGTACACATGACAGATGCTTCCTCCAAAGACAAAATTAATAAGGGGTTTAAACTTTGTTTCAGTAAAACACATACAACCAAGGAGAATAAGCCAAGGACGCCTCCAGGCCAATTCGATTGCAGTATTCTCAGAGCTTTCGGCTTGTTTGCAAGGCTGTCAAAAGAGTCATTTCTATCTAGTTCTCACAAAAAAAAAAAAAAAAAAATCATTTCTTTTTTAACATTGAAGGTATAATTATTAAAGTTTGGTAAAATAATTCAGGTTTAAAATATAAAACAGAACATGAAAACTGAATCATAAAATGCTTGAATAATCCAGTAAAGGGCAAGATGAAAGAAATCAAAATGATACAATAAACAGTAAAATAATGGTACTGGAAGGATAGCTTGGCAGTTAAAAGCACTTGCTGCCCCTTGCAGACTATGATTCCCAGCAGCCACATCAAGCAGTTCATTTGCTGCCACAAGAGGGCAGGAGAAAAATGACACCTAAGAAAGGTCCTCTTATTTCTATACTCTTCCATGGAATTTGGGGTTGCCTGCATTCACATGTGTGCGTGTACATGTAAACACACAACAAAAACAAGTATATTTTTAAAATGTGCCCAACATTATCTCTTCCAGATAATACAGGTCAATAGTGACACTTACTTTCAGGTAGGCAGTGTATGCTCATGATACACTGAGAGAAGAAAGACTTTGCATGTCTCTGACTTTTCTATGTTAAGTCTATAAATTCATTCTAATCCTTATGAAATGATTAGACAGCTTTCAACAGGTGTGCATGCTACAAAATTCTTTCTTCCTCAGAATTAGTAAAATCCTCTAAATCAAGGAAATCCTGAAGACAGTGTTACAGTGCAGGAGCCTAATGAGTCACAACACACAATGTTATTTGTGTAAGATGGGATCTGATGGAGATGAAAATAAGGAAAACATAAAGAAATTCTTGTAAACTGTGTACTAGCACGAATAGCAATCTGCCAGTGTTGCTCATTAATTGTGGCCTATGTTTCATCGTGAAATAAGATACTAATGAGAAGAATATGTCAGAATCCTCATTAATATGCTAATACATTTAGAAATCTAGAATGGCTCTAAAAAACACAAACTTTATATTATATAAATTTTATATAAGATATACACATCAAGGTATATGTTTTGAAAGATTCCATTCTAAAATCTGTAGCTGAAGTTTTCCTGTGTCCCACCTGGCTCATAGTCAGGACAAATCTCTCTCACCAACCATCCTGCAGCTGTTCGGACTCAAGTAAACACACAGAGGATTATATTAATTAAAACTGCTCGGCCATTAGCTTAGGCTTATTGTTGACTATCTCTTACACTTAAATTAACCCATAATTCTTATGTATGTTTAGCCACATGGCTTGGTACCTTTTCTCAGTTCTGCCTTCACATCTTGTTTTCTCTGTGTCTGGCTGGCAACTCCTGACTCAGCTTTCTTCTTCCCAGAATTCTGCTCTCTGCTTATCCCACCTATACTATACTTCCTGCTTGGCTACTGGCCAATCAACATTTTATTTATCAATCAATCAGAGCAACACACATTCACAGTATATAGAAAGACATCTCACAGCAAAAATCAGCAGTTTTCAGGAGTAAATATTATAAATATGCCTGATCAAGATGTAAATGTATGGTCTAAGTATAGCCAAATACAGATAACACAATCTGCTGGAGTATGGCTCAGCCTTGTTCAGTGTAGACAGCACAAGTGGAAAAAGCTTTATTGTGCAGGCAAGAATGAAATTAACCTAACTTTCTGTCCCAATTTGAACTTGTACAAGTAGAATGCAATCTTTAATTGATAACTTACTACAATATTGTATCGGTAAGGGTTGGATTGTAAAAATGGGTTGCAAGAAGAGATTTCATTGTTCATCCCTTGGGAATCTATTATAAATCAACCTGGTAATGTGCTCTCACCATAACTTAATGTAGAATTAATTATGTCATAAAGCACAATATCAATCAAATGGAATAGTTCATTATATTTAGGTGTAAAACTATTTCTAGTTAGTGTTGATAGAGAAAATTATTGGCTGTAGAAAGTTCAAGCACTAATCGAATTGAAAGACAACCTTTTTGTGGCATTTATAAAACATAAATGTTACATAGATTTCAATGAAAATTTAATGAGGACATGTAGAATTGCTTCAGACAGTAACAAACTTACATTATTTTGAATAATGCATCATATGAATGATCCTTAGTGGATGTAGTACACTGCCCTTTATTTCTTAATTTTTAATTTTATTCATTCTTATTTTAAATCTAAATATGAAACATTTACACAGCTATCAATTATTTATACACAAGTGCTACAGAATTTATTTTTTCCACATTAAAAATATAGGGCGTCATATCTATTAAGACCTTAAAGTGAAACATCTCTGAAATATTTTAAGAAGAAGACCTAAGCCAGGCGGTGGTGGTGCATGCCTTTAATCCCAGCACTTGGGAGGCAGAGCCAAGCGGATCTCTGTGAGTTCGAGGCCAGCCTGGGCTACCAAGTGAGTTCCAGGAAATGGTGCAAAGCTACACAGAGAAACCCTGTCTCGAAAAAACAAAAAAAAAAAAAGAAGAAGAAGAAGATCTAATGGACTCTTTGTTTCTGAAGTCTGCATTAGTCTATGTTGAGGTGACACCAGGAGTCCCTTGGTTTTTCTCATGTGAAAAGCAGCCAATATCATTCTAGTCGATTAGTAAAGAGCATGTTTTGTTTACATGCTGGAATCTAATCCCCCACTTTCTAAAAGACTTTGAAAATTCCGATTTTGATATTTAGATGTATATCATCTTTTCCTAAAGGACCGTTGATGTGGGATATTCTTCTGTATGCTGTGAATATGTTTTGCTCTCATTGGTTGATAAGTAAGGCTACTTTGGCGTATGGCATGCTGTGGGATATTCTGTATGCTGTAAGTGTGTTTCTTTGATTGATTGATAAATAAAAAGCTGATTAGCCAGTAGCCAGGCAGGAAGTATAGGTGGGGTAAGCCAACAAGGAGAATTCTGGGAACAGGAAGGCTGAGTCAGGAGATGCCAGCCTGCCATCCAAGGAGCAGCATGTAATGGCACACAGATAAAGCCACAGAACACATGGTGACATATAGATTAACAGAAATGGGCTGAGTTTAAGTGTAAGAGCTAGTCAGTAGTTAGCCTGAGCTAATGGCCGAACAGTTTTAATTAATATAAGCCTCTGAATGTTTACTTGGGTCTGAGAAACTGTGGACAAGGCAGGACACAGAAAAATCTTCAGCAAGACATGATAGAGCCAGGCAGGAATTCCAAGCAGAAGTATAGGAGAAGAAGGGTAGAGTCTGGGAGATGACATCAAGCTGCCCTAGGAGCAACATGCCAGCAGACCAGTAATGCCATAGACATGTGACAAAACTTAGATTATTATAAATGGGTTAATTTAAATGTAAGAGCTAACTAGTAGTAGCCTGAGCCATTGGCCAAATATTTATAAGTAATATCAGTCTCTGAATGATGATTTGAAAATGGCTGCTGGACCAGGCAGGACAGACAAAAGCCTTAGTTTACATTTGACACCCAACGTGCTGCGCGTACATCCACATCAAACCTGAGAAAGCTTTAAAAAGTTCCTAACACAGAGAAACAGAGCCACATTGGGCTTCCTAGTCTTTTATGCCAGCCACAGTGCCTGTGAAACAGCTGGCCACCAACAGCCAAGAACCAAGCCATGTGACAGGCTTACACAGTCTCTCACAGGGGCCACAGTACAGAGAGGCTTCTCCCAGCCACTGCCTATGGGCTTAAGCTATTAGCACAAGCTCTGGCAGTGTACTAACGGGCTGGTTAAGGCTTTAACTCATATAGACAAAGGGTTAAAAAGCACAGTAAAAACAGATTCAGACAGAAAGGCCTCTAAACATGTCATGGTATGTTTAAAAGATGTGCTTAGGCTTGAGAGAGAAAAGAGAAAAAATAGATACAGCCTTAAAGTAAATATAGATTTAAAATAACAAAATAAAGTCCTTTAGAAAGAGGGGTAAAGTAATATAAATAAATATAAGGAAAATGAGTCACACGAGGATGGAAAGTGCACAGAAAGTCTGGGATATGTATATTATTATGTTGTCTTTAAAATTTTTTTACTGCTATGAACATTTGATTATAAAACCTGCTGGATTAAACCAACCTACATATTTTAAAAATATCTTGACTACAAAATTTAAGTCAAAAGGTATGCCACTTTGAGGGAGAGGTTATGTTTCTGTTTCTGCATGAAATGAAAGGCTATGGATTTGTTCAAGGTTAAAGATGATCAGATTTAATTGAGGAAGACCTCCTGAAAAAAAATCTTTGATGGGAGCAGATGGTTCAGATGATCCACCATTCCAAAATGTCTCTGTTGCAGTTTCCTTGGAGTTCTGCATCCAGAACTGCTTCAAGGTGACTAGCTGAGAAGATCCAGCCTCACAGAATATGCCAATCAGGACTTGACTATCATCATAAATTTTCTCAGGGTCCTCATAAGATTACCAGCACCCCCAATCAACAGGAAGAAGCCTAGAAAACTACACTCACATTTCCAAAAAATTGACTATGGATATTTGTGTTTGTTTAGGGGGTTTGGTTACAAATTACTGTTGATCATTCTTGATCTCTTTCTAAAAGAAGAAAGAGGGATATGATATAGAAGTGACAGGATAAAAGGATAAATTAAATCTACTTTAATAAAAAACAACTATTAATCTTAAATATTTTGCATTTATGTGAATTTTGGTTTATTGATACAAATTTAAAGTTAATTTATTATACTATATGTATATTTCTACTCATTTAAGATATTATGCTTATTCAGCTCATTTAAAAATATAATATGTAATTAAAAATACAGATTAATAGTCATCTGTAATAATCAAAATTATAGCCATATACATTATTTTTTTAGGTATACAAAAATATTTTTCAATTAGATGGTCTTCAAATACTTAAAGAACTAAGGAATATGACATTTAAAATGTTTTGTTAACTTAAGGTTTTTCATGACAATGAGACACATCTGCTCCTGGCAGCACCAATTACTTCAAAGAGTATGATGGATATCAAAGAAACTCCTTATAGAATTTGCTTTCAATGTAGCAAGGCTAGCCATTTGGGCAAGGAATTGCTCTTGCCTGGATGGCTTGACAGTATGCCGTATAAGCTGGACATGCAGGATGTGCAGGAAACTGACTGCTGAACTTTGCCAAAAAAAAAAAAAAAAAAGAAAAAAGAAAAAGAAAAAAAAAAAAAAAGGTGAGGCAGTCATTCAGGCTTCCTGCTTCCCAGAAAAAACTGTCAGAAATTCTGCAGGACACAAAGGAAAGTGACTGACAAACTTTGCTAATATAATATAGGTGGGACAATCTTCCAAATTTCCTGCTTCTTTGAAAAGTCTGCAAGATACTATGGGCCTGTAGGCTGAAGATAGATGCTCCAACATTGCAGAGGAACTTTGGGTGACTGCCCATGTAGTCAGATGTCTCTGTCACTTCTAGAATTTTGAAAGTTGCTTGCAATGCACTTTCTGTTTGCTCAGGTAACATTATCTCTTTCTGGGGTCTTTGATGGAGTTGAGGACTAGATAGTTATAAATATAGTTTTACTTAGTTATGATAAAAGATAAATTAGATATGAAACTTTAGACTCATATCTAATTAGATGTGAGTATCTAATATGAATATCTCATATTAGATAGGATAGATGATAGAATATTTTTTTTAATTTTGCCAAATACAAATAGACTAAATATTGTAACTGTAATTCTTGCTTGATAACTTTTGTTATATGTAATTTTATGTATGTATGTTAAAGTTAAAACTTTCCTTTTTGATTAGACAGAAAAGGGGAAATGATATGGGATGTCCTTCTGTATTCTGTGAATATGTGTTGCTATCATTGGTTGCTAAATAAAGTTGCTTTGGCCTATGACAATGCAGGATAGAACCAGACAGGAAATCCAAGCAGAGATACACGAGAAGGGCAGTCCGTGAGACGCCATCCAGACGCCATAGGAGCAATGTGCCAGCAGACTGGTAAGGTCATGGCCTTACTTAGATTATCAGAAATGGGTTAATTTAAATGTAAGAGCTAGCTAGTAATAGCTTGAGCCATTGGCCAAACTTTTATAAGTAATATAAGCCCTTGAATGATTAATTGAAAATGGCTGTGGGACCAGGCGGGACAGAAGAAAGTCTCTATTTACAGACTGTGTCTTGTGTAAACCAGTGAATACATTTTTTTTCTACACCCTTTTCCATAGTTTTAAAGCTTAAGGTCAGATATGATGAGCAGTCCTATACAACAGTCTCCTCCTAATCACAGAGGTAGATTTAGAGATGATTCTGACCCTGTTTTAAAAGAGCAAAGTGATTATGTGTGGTACATGCAGTTATATGATCTCTCATCTTTGTTTGGATTTCTTTCCCTCCCCCCACAATTTCTTCCTTAATGCTCTCCAAATCAACTAAGACAGTTATGCAATAATGGAGCTAGAAAAGCTGTATGTAACTAGAGAAATATTCTGAGAATTCTAGTGATATTCTTAATAATGTTACAGACATATGGAATTATGCCAGCTCTAAAATCAGTTTTTCTAGTTGAATAATATGCTTAAGACATTCCTTATTATAACCAAGATGAGAAGTTGATGCTGTCTGCTGGACTAGGTATCTAAATTTCCAGAGGTGTATCAATATGGGCATTGCTCATGGATATTACGTAGTATGTTTCTCTTAAACTGTCTACAAAATGAATCGACTCTGCTCTGTCTCTTCTACAAATGATGCTTCTACAAAGGCATCATACATGGACAAGTTCTTATAGGCAAAGACATAGACATGTGATTTATATCTTTTCCAGAAAATGAATGGATATGATGATCTTGGCAAATCAAGATCTGTACTATATACACAGTACTATACACAGATAGTTGCATGAAAATATATTATTAATTGTCAAATTTAAATTACATGTACTTATAAAATGTAGTGTGGTATTTTATTTAACTACTACATAGTAAATGTGTACGTCCTTTACTGTTTTATCATGAGAGTGTATCATGATTATCATGTGGTCATCAGTTAGTTTTGTAAATTGTCCCATAATCATCACCTAAAGTAGAAAGAGAATTAATTTTCAATCCTATATTTATATGACAAATTTAGTTATATTTACAGATTATCTTTCTAGAAATTTTAATCAGTTAGTAACTATAGAAAGCCATGTAATATGTATTATATAGGTTTTAGAAGGGATTGTCATGGAACAAGTATGGGTGGCCAGCTGGGTCTGTGCTTGTATTATTCAATGCACCACTTTATACCAGGAGATGATAGGGAATGGATGAACAACCAAACAGCCAACTCATAATAACAATTTTTTACAAAAACATGTGACACCTGTTAGACAGACACAGTCCTCCAAATGTGAACACATCCCCTGCTGCACATACCACTAAGGGTATGTATTCACAGTAGGTACAAAGGTTCAGCTATGTTTACAGAGCCTGAATAATGTCATTAATAGCAATAAGATTTTGTTATAGCTTGCTTTCCAGAACAGCTGGGAATTCTACTACATGACTTGGGAAAACTATGACAGTGCCTCCTAATTCCTCAGATATTGTCAGTTAAACTCCAGAAAATTGTTTCCTTCCTTAGTTTCCCTACAGCTCCTTTGATTACAACTCTCTAGTCCATCATTGAAGGTACCCCAGAGCATGCTCAGAGTTCACATGGCTCTAGGGGATCCAGCTTCAATTCCATCCACTTTAACTTGGTGTGACATGGATCACATTACAAAACTTTTTGTAAGTCCCATTTCTACAGATATAAATCACTTATCACACTTTCAATATAGAATGGTATCAAAATTCAACATGTTAGGAAACATGGAACTGGCAATGATGTTGATGAGCACTCAATAAATATCACCATGATTTCTTTCTATATACAAACATTCTGATATTTAATGGTCAAGGGTATGTCTTATACAAGATACTTTAGTAAGTCTACACAAACTAAAAGTTAAAGGCCAATCTTTTTAAAATAGACACGGGTCCCCACTGTCTCAACCTTTAATACCTTTCCTTCCTGATACAATCTTTCCACACTGTTTCAAGAATTATACTTGTAAGTTATTTGTGGTGCTGCACTTTTAAATCTCAGAGGAGTATACATTGTCTATTACTGTCAAACTTTCATGTATTTCTCTGAATTTACCCTTCCGTTTCCTATTCTGAAAGTTTCCCACTATTTCTTGATTATAAAAATAATTGCCTGATGCCTATAAAAATCGAGGTTTATGTCATTCTTATTTTTATTTTTTTCCCGCTTCTATAGTATATTTCCACTTATTTTCCATTGTATCCACTAGTTAATCAATATTTGCCTAATTTAGTTCTAGAAAGTATACTTCAAGAACATAAAAAAATTATCTGAATATTTATTTTTCAAAAATGAGATGAGATTAAATACTGAGTTTTCCTAGTTCTACCATTCTTATTGGGCTTAGATAGATGCTCAGTGTAGATTTATTTGCATTTATCTGATGCCATCAATGCTGAACATTTTTTTAGGTGTTTATTTGCTGTGGAATGTCTTTCTGTATGCTGTGAATATGTGTTGCTCTGATTGGTTAACCAATAAAGCTGTATTGGCCTATAACAAGGCAGCTTAGAGGCAGGCAGGAAATTCAAGCAGATAGAGAGGAAGAAGAAAAGTGAGAAGAGACATCAGCTGATGCAAGAAGCAAGATGTGAAAGTACCAGTAAGCCATGGCTAAGTGGCAACTTATAGATTAATAGAAATGATTAAGTTATAGGATCTAGCAAGTGAGAAGCCTGAGCCATTAGGCCAAATAAGTTTGTAAGTAACATAAACAAGTGTGTTTACTTGTCTGAGCGGCTGTGGGACAGGCCCAACACAGAAAAACTAATGACTACATTTGCTGTGGGATGCCTTTCTGTGTGCTGTGAATGTCTTGCTCTGATTGGTTAATAAAGTTGTATTGGCCTATGGTAAGGGAGCTTAGAGGCAAGCAGGAAATACAAGCAGATAGATAGGAAGAGAAAAGCAGAGTCTGGGAGGAGATGCCAGCCAGCTGCCCAAGGAGCAAGATGCCAGCAGACCGGTAAAGTCACAGAACATGTGGCAAAACAAAGATTAATAGAAATGGGTTAATTTAAGATATAAGAGCCAACTAGCAAGAAGCTTGAGCCATAGGCCATGGCCATACAGTTCATAATTAAATAAGCCTCTGTATGTCTATTTGGACCTGAGCAGCTGTGGGACCAGGCAGGACACAAGAAAACTTCCAGCTACATTTATTGGGTATTTGTATGTAGCATGAATCTTAAAAGTTCTTATTAATAAAATCAAACCTGAGGCCAGTTATTGGGGTCAATGCTGGTAGATCAGAGAGACAGAACAAGCCACAGCTATCTCACCTTGCCAGTTCCTCGGCTGGTCCTATTTCCTCAGACTGGAGGCCTCTGAGTCCTCATCCAGAATGAATCTCAGCTGAACTGTGTTGCTCCAAAGCCTGAAAGCTTAACCAGCCAAATGCTTAACCAGCCAAATGCTTCTAGTTTCTGGTCCTCACTCCTTATAAACCTTTCTGCTTTCTACCACCACTCCCTGGGATTAAAGGCTGCTTTCTGGGATTAAAGGCGTGAGTCACCATGCCTGGCTGTTTCCAATGTGGCCTTGAATTCACAGAGATCCAGAGGGATTTCTGTCTCTGGAATGCTAGGATTAAAGACGTGTGCTAACATTTTCTAGCCTAAGTATCTTGTGGCTTTTTTGTTCTCTGACCCCAGATAAGTTTATTAAGGCACACAATATTTTGGGGAACACAATACCACCACATTTGTACTTTATTTTTTGAGAACTGTCTGCTCAGTTTATTAGTTCATTCTTCATCCAGGATTTTAAGATTTCCATTGATTTAATTTTTGAGTTCTTTATGTATTTTTAGATAGTAATTTCTTTCAGATATATATCTGGTCAAGATTTTTTTCCCATTCTGTATGTTGTCTCTTCAACATACAATATGTAGTGTAACCATTTTCTCAAACTTAATTCTTCCAATTTGTAAACATAAGAGGCCTTTCCATTTTGGGGGTCTTTTTTCAAATTCCTTTCTTCACTGCATTGTTTTAAACATTTAATTGTAGAGGTTTTCAACTTCCTTTATCAGGTTTATTCAAATGTATATTACTTTGAGTATTTTATGTTTGTGGAATAAGAACATGGCTCCCAGAAAGACACAGTGTCAACAGCCAAATTCATGTCAAGGTCATATTTACCGTCCTGACTCTTCCAGCATTTTCTAAGAATGGGATTGTATATTCATTAAAATGATGTATATGAACACTACTTAAAATTCTAGGATATATCTACTGTGAATGTTAACATTTACATGTTCCCTGGACTGCCCCTGGGGGATCCGGCAGGATACACTTGCTAACTGAGGCAAATATTTAAGACAGCCTAGGTCCTATAGCCATACATCATTACAAGTTATGCTGCATGGAGGCTGAGTCTCTATGCGCAGGCTCAAAGTCCCCTTAAAAGAACTCTGTCTCTGTCTGTCTGTCTCTCTGTCTTTGTCTCTGTCTCTCTCTCCAGACAAAGAAAAAAAAATGGCCCAGCTCATCCCCAGTAGATCAAGCATTTAAGCTAATGGACGAATTATGTATTCCCAGAGGAAGAAATTTGATTATTGAATGCTTTTTGCAGGTTATTTCTAACTATATTATTAATTCAATTTAGAAACTATAGAATACAGTTCCAAGCTAAAGTCATATAGACTATACACCACTCTGGGCTATAAAAAGGGTCATATTGTCATATTTCTGCTGTATAGGTAAACACATAAAAATCATTCAGAAGCATTACTTTGTCCTAAACCACACATGCATAACCAGTGTAAGATTTATTTTAGGTATTGAGGTTGCCCTATGAGAGGTAACATTATGGCATTTTGTCTGGCAAAATGAAGGAACATCTTTAAATTCATCCTTCTTAGAACTGCAGTAGTGATTCCACATGTGTTGCACATTTGGAAGTTACTGATGCCAATTTTACATGTTCAATTATCAGTGGCAGTGACAGAAGCAAGGCATGATGGGGAACAGAGATGCTGAGCAGCATCACTGTTTATTGTCATTTTTCACTAATTAAAAATATTGTTACATTTTGTTTACTGATTGTGTGTGTATGTATGTGTGTGAGTGTGTGTAAAAGATTAAAAGGTCCACTTTTGTGTCAAAATTGTTTTTAGTCTCTATAAATTTTGTTCCTTTATTGGGAAAAGGTCTCTGGTGGAAATTGCTATTTCTTGTAAATAGAATTTATCGGTTGACTAAGTTTTCTTGAGTTAACGTATATACAACATCTCTGGCTTTTATCTTTAGGGGTGAATCTTATAATTAGAATCATTTTTCTTCAAAAATATGTTAAATACATATTTAGCATGTAGAGCAATTATGAATATGGTAATGTTCCTCTCTTTGGATTCACAGAGATCATCACACCCTGATAAGTGACACACTTTCAGAAGTGGTAAGTTGATGCCTTCATCAAAGGCCATGAATCAGCTCACTTGAATTAGACATATTTTTATATAACTTATGAAGCTGTAAAGAACAGTTAGTTCACTTTGTTGAACCTAGGGTATTATTGCTAAGTAATATAATGAGACGAGAAGTGGAAAAGTAGTATATTTTGCATTTACATTGGTATTTCAATTTTAAAGCTTAAGTTTGTATAATCATAGGAATATAAATACCCACACTCTTAAAGTTGAACCTTGTGAGAAGGAACATTGCTTAGGTTTATATACAACAAACCTATAATAAAAGTATAGAAGAGAATATAACATGCACTCTCACACTGGGTGAAATAGTTATTGTTAAGACATTAAACATGAAGCAATGCCCATGAAAGATCAGAAGCAAGTGTGGTGCCTTGTCCTGGGTGTTCTCATCTTGCCAGAGCTTGCTATCTTTTGTCTTAGGTAACTACATACTGATATATTTTTTCATGTTCATATAACATTTATTACACTATATTGTTTCAATAGCTCAATTTAAATATTGGTTATTATTTTAATCTCTGATTGTGCTAAATTTACAAGTTAAATTTTAATAAGTTTTATAAATATACATACAGAACTCTTCAGCAAAATATTAATAAATTAATCCAGCAATCCAATAAAATGTTATATATTATAAGCAACTGAGATTGATCACTCAACTTTTAAAATCCAATTACCATATCTACTGATGATAGTAGAACATTTTATATATATATAAATATATATATATACACACAAAATCAACTCAGTAGATACAGTACTTCTACTGACAAGATCATATGAGATTTTTGGCAGATAAAAAAACACATAAATTTCCTCAATCTGATGAAGAATAGTTACAAAGATCCTGCAGCAAATCTCAAATTTAATGGTGAAAATAGAATCCCTTATTAGGAAGAGTTAGAATGAAGGAGGCAGGGATGTTTGCTCTCACCTACCACTTGTGAACAGTATTCTTTGGTCATAGCCAATGAAACACTTCACACTAAAGTAATGAATTTCTCTACAGCTATTGATGGAAGAAACATCATTATTAATTGCTATGTGTGATATAGATGTTCATATAGAAAATGCTAAAATATTTAGAACAATAACCTGTTGGAACTAACAGGGTTTCAAGACAAATCAATATTAACTACAATGTATCATTTTCTTATACATGACTTTTGAACAATTATGTGATGAAAGCATTTCCAAAGTATATGTTCAGAAAACAATAAATACAGCAAGCATGGCTACTGGACATTGCAAAGCATGATTTCTGGAGAGGCAAACCTGTTTGTGATATTGAGTCTGGAGAACACACTCTAACTCTAGAGTTCTGATTAACACAGGAAGAGAGTTCCTGCCTGCCTGACAACTTCCCAGCAAAAACCATAGATATTTGGAAAACAGCAAAAAAAAAAAAAATCTTGCTTCTGCTGTAATTCTGCATGTCTTGTGTGACTGAATTAAGAGATGCCATTTAGATAGTTTGCCTGGTTTCTCTAGATTTTATCCTAAGTATCATTTACTTTGAGTGGTTTTGCTACTGATATTTTTATGTTATTGTAACGAGTACAACTGTATGCTGTGTCCTTTGAGTTATCCCAGAAATTGATTTTCCAGATGATCTTGCAAATGCTCTTCTCACAATATTACTTAGAATAGCAGGAAAAATTATGAAATACAGAAAACACTAATTAATACATGCTGGGAAGTTTCTGATGAAATTACAAAATATTGATATAAGGAACAGAATATGTATGTAAGTATTGTGTAAATATGTATTTCCTACATATAGCTCATATATAGGAAAATCCAATATTTTTAGATGACTGTTTTATAGGTTAGTGACAAGCCCAATAAAATATTCAGCAGTATACTTGATAGAAATTGACAACACTATTAGTGTCACTCAAGCATTGTTTTTGTAATTTCAAGGATGGTGCATTATTGGAAAAAGAATAGCCATATAGGTGAAACAAAGCAGAGAGCTCTGAGACAAATCTACATATATATTAGCAATTACTTTTCAAAACAAGAGGCCAAGTCAATGAAACAGGGAAAAGGAAATCACACAAGCTGGATATTCATAGGGGAAAAGCAGAAACTTCCAATCTTACCATGCAGAAAAGTTAATTCAAAACAGATCATAAAGCTAAGTGGAACACCTAAAATAGAAAACTCCTTGAGGAAAACAGTGAAAGAGAAATCTAGGTTACCTGGAATAGCTGAACACTTTTTAGAAGGTTCAATAAAATAAGCATAAATTATAAGAGAAAATAATTTAGACTTTTCAATGTTAAAAATCCTCTTACATTAAAATGAAAATGCAAGAATGTCTTACAGAGAAAGCATTTTCCGTATATGACAGATGTATCCTGAATATTTTAGGGATTTTGACAACTCAAAGATAATACAAAAAAAAATCCTGCTTCATCAAAAAATAAGGGCAAATGTTTTTAACAGGTTCTGCACAAAATATATATAAACAGCCAGAAAACACATGGAGAGATGTTCAATGTTATTAGCCTTCTGGAAAATGCAAATGAAAAGCAAATGAGCTACTGCTGTCTACCTATTAGAGTGAGTCAAATTTAAGTGACTTATAATGGAAAGAAGAAAGGTAAGATAGCAGGTACCTGGAGAGGGCATACACATCACCTCGGGAATCTGTTTACTATTATTTTAAGATTGATTTTTCATTTGCTGTATGTCCTATATAGTCACAAATATATGTACATAAATTTTATTCAGTAAACTGAAAATTAAGTAGATTTTAATGGCTACCAACAACCAAAATCATAAACATAATGTAGTGTATCCTCACAAAATGTATTTCTGCACAATATGAAAGAACAAACCTAATTTGTGAGTTTCAAACTCATCCCTTTAGTGGAAACACCTAGTCTAGTGATTAACATGCTATTTGATTGTGCTTGTTTCCATTGCTTACCAGTCAAAAGTGGCTATCAATGGATCAGTCAAGCAAAGAAAGAATTCTGCTTATCAAAGGGGCATAAAGAATCTCTTACAAAAATGTTCTTTATCCTTTTTTAGGGTGGGGTTATGACTAACACAATTCATAATATTTTTCAAAGTCTATAATTTAAGTGGATTGAAAGTTGTGTTTAAGTTATTCATAAGTGAAATGATTGACATAGATAGAATTCTTACTTATAGTTGAATACTCTCCCAGAGAGAAAATAAAGAAGAACTCAATAATCAAATATAGGGTTAAGAGAATGTAGGCTGAAGAGGCATCAGCACAATAAAGCATGGAAATGCTAAACTCCTATTTGGTTTCATCTATTCTCCAAGAACAACCCTACAATTTTTAAAAGCACTCTTCAAGAGAAAATCGAATGTTGAGGTACATGAGATCATTAAACAAAAACATTTAGCTGCATAAAGTAATTTTGCACTTTTAAGCAAAAAAAATGTAGCTAGAAATATGCTAATGTAGTAACAAGTTTTAACAGTGAATTATATATTCTTAACGTTGCAGATTATTTGGAGAAAGGAAGAAAGATGATAGTAAATTTGTAAAAACTGGCAACATGAACTTTAAATTTTTTTTGTGGTGTGTGTGTGTGTGTGTGTGTGTGTGTGAGAGAGAGAGAGAGAGAGAGAGAGAGAGAGAGAGAGAGAGAGAGAGAGAATGTGTGTATGTTTGTGTGTGTCTTTGTTATGTTCATGACATGATGTGTGAATAAGAGCACAGTTTGTACATGCTGGATATCTTGTACTGTGAAGGTTCTAAGATTCTAACTTAAGTCCTCACACTTGGAGGCAAGTACCTTTACCCATGAACCATCTCTCTAGACACAGTGTGAAATGCACAACCAAAAGGAAGATCTCAAATTCTGGAAAGGGTAAAAGTAAGCTATGCAAGACATGTCTTAGTATAAAACGTTACTAAAGTGAATATTTGTGATCACTTTTAGAAAAGAGTGTACACACTTCTGAAAGTCCATATGGATCTGCCAAGAATAAGTTTTGATTCATAGACTCCACATTTTAATAAATGTAGTCAACATACATATTCACACATGTCTTTGTATATACAGCTCAATGATGTTATGATTTGTGAGTGCAGAAATATATGGATGTGACAAAATGAACTGAGAACATTAATAACAATTTTGGTCAAGAAAAGCAGCTCAGAAATTGCTTCCATGGTTACATCTTTTGATTGGTCACTAGAGTGAAATCAACCTGAAGATAATTCACTATGGTACATATTACAGCAAGGTTAAATATGCAAGAGTCATGGTCCATGAGATTTTACCTACATAACCTCTAATATTGGATTTTGGAGGACTTATAATAATTACTATTTAATTCTCTACTTCCCTGCTAATTTACACCAAGATAACAGTATTAGAATTTGTATTAGGTAAATAAATAAATGTGGTTTAGATTGTTTCATAAAAGGCTTATATGAATCCAAAAATATTCAGTGTCTTTAATAGCATAACAATGTTTTAATATGTGGTGATATATTGTGTACCCCAATAAAGCTTGCTTGGGGATCAGAGGACAAAGCTAGCCACTATATTAAACATAGCGGTCAGGCAGTGGTAGCGCATGCCTTTTTTCCTTTTGTCCTAGGCAGAAATCCATCCAGATCTCTGTGAGTTCAAGGCCACACTGGGAACAGAGCCAGGTGTGGTGGCACATACCTTTAATCCCAGCACTAAGAAGGAAGGAAGATGGCAGGGCACAGAAAGGTATATAAGGTGTGAGTAAGCAGGAAGTCTCTCTCTTGAGGCTGAGGATTTCATAGAGGTAAGAACCTGGCTGGCTTGTTCTGTTTCTCTGATCTTTCAGCTTTCACCCCAATATCTTAAAATAAGACCTTTTAAGATTCATGTTACATTAATATTACTTGAAATTGCCTTATTTATTTCCTTGTAATATCAGTAAAATGTTTCAATTTCAGAATGCAATCTTGGACATTCCTAAGCAGAAATATGATACAAAGTATATCCCAAAGAACACTAATATATAGTATGACATACACAGTTTTTTTGTGAAAACTTTTTACTGCAAATTACCATTATATCTTACCGGTAAACTGTTCTTGAAAGTGTAAGTTAATTTTAGGATGACTAATTTTAATATCAATAAATATACAAACTTTGTAACATATTTAATTAAGAATAGAGATGCAAAATGCTAGAAAACCATATAACAGTATACTAACCTGCAGATGGATAGTCTTTCTCATCTAAATAGTTCTTTAGTCAATTCTTCGCATCTTGTGCATGAGCAGAGGAATCCTGACCTCAAACTTTTGTGTAAAATCCCAATTCTGATATTCTTAAATCAATTTGTATTTTATCCATGGGACCTAGAAATACTGAATTCAAGTTTTTTTATAATTGTTGGAAGACATTGGTATGGAAAGCAAGAAAAAATAATCAATGAGGCATGAAAATACTGGTTGCAAGCATTTGATTTTATTTTCCTGGAAGACAGTTTCTGTTGGTTTATTTTAGCCATAACATAAGGTCACCGATGGTACTATGTACGTATATCCTTGATTACAGCTGTACATTTCTCACACACAGCCTTGTGTGGTTTTAGGAGGGCAATGTATAAGGTATCATTGATCTATGCCAGGACTCCGATAAAATTCTCACCCTTTGCCACAGTAATTCATATTGTAGACACATATTTCTCTGAAGATGAAGAAAACAAGATACCTGGCTTTTAGTTCAACCAAGTAAATTTTAAACACAAAATCAGAAATACATTAGTTTATTTTACTTATAGTGTATATTTTATGTCTACCTTTGCTCACAATTTCAGAGAAAAGGATGCACTAGCTGTTTGCACGTCAATACACTGAACTGAATACGGTAAATGACTTCAACAGTGGTGTTGAATTGTCTTCTACAAATGGATGCTGGATACATTCTTGCAATTCTAACGACCATATCATTATATTGTAAAAATTGTGCTGACTCCATCTCTGGTATATTAACTTTGTAATTATTTAAAGCTATAAGCAAAATACTTTTAAAAACTCTCCTTTTTTGATAAGACTTTCAAATAAATTAAACTCATTTTTATTCCCCTTGGCAATAGTGTGTTATGTAGGTCACAATAAGTGGATAACCTTTCCTGAATCATTTTAATGTATCTGGCATAGCCAAAAAAAAAAAAAAAAAAAAAAAGAAAGGAAAAGAGAAAGAAAGAAAAACATGGAAATGAAGTATGAAAAGTATAAGCTTTACTTTATCTTTTAGAAGAATTTGTATTTATCAACAATTCTTGTTTCTGTCTATTGTTTGATGACTAAAGCATAAATCTTTTAACAGAAATAAAAATTGCTTAAGTATTATTTTCATGAACTTTGTGTCTGGTTATATAACAGCCAGTAAAAATTAGCAAAAAAAAAAAACAGCAGTGGGTTTGTACTATAATGAAAAATTTTGATCATCCAGAATTTTTAAAAACAGAAGAGTTCATCTTGCATTTATCTTAGGAAGCTGTGTGATGCATCATTAAAGTCATGCTGAATTTCTTCATGGAAGAAAATTTTGGCATTTTTCAGCAAGCATAAGGAGAATTTTTACATTTATTTTGCTTATTTACTTTTTTTTCAATTGTGTACGTGTGTGTGTGTGTGTGTGTGTGTGTGTGTGTGTGTGTGTGTGTATGTGTATGTGTGTAAGGGGTGAATAACTGCTCTGGGTGTAGGTGCTCTCAGAGAACAGAGGTTTTGGATTCCCTCTCAGCTACGGTACAGGCAGCTGTAAGATGCAGGACATGGGGGACTTAGGTCCTCTGGAAGAAGAGTCCTGAGCATTGAACCCAGGACCTCATGTGTGAACTGTGTGCAAACACTCTCCTACTGAACCACAGCCTAGTTTATTTTGATTTTTTACTGCTAGATAACTTGTAGATAAAGTCTATGAATCATCTCTTATGAACTACTTATGCAGTAGATTACATACAGCAAAATGCACACATTTTAGTACAACTTGAGTTTTTGCAAGTAGTGAGAGGTATTTACCTATATCAAACTAGCATCGTGGATTTTAGTGCTAAACAGTTTTCCTTGTGCCTTTTAATCATGCATGTTCTTTCCCCAAATTAAGCCATTGTTCTGATGTCTTGCCTCAAAGAATAGCTTTGCTGGCTCTGTTACTCCTGCAAGTGGAATTATGGAATAGTTTGTGTCTTGCTTCTCCCACTCCCCACCCTCCCTGTCTGCTTACGAGTCAAGCTGCACTGACAATCCCTGTAGGAAACATTTTCATGAACATAAATTTTATTTTCTAGCTTAAATTAAATAACTTGGATTATGTGCTAACTATTGATTTGTAGTCCTCTTGGTATCAATCACAAATAGGCATTTTAAATGCCCTGTCAATCTGTAGGAGGCAAAGTTTTGTCTACAGAGTGTGCCTGAGAATCTTTGCAGGAGAAACTATCATCGTGGGCTTTACACCTGCCTCAGTGAGTCTATGCTCTGTGGACTTCTCCAACTTCTGGTTTGTACAACACTCATAGCTTTCTAGTTTTTAAGCCCTGATTCCTGCCCTGCCTGAAAGTCAGCAGCAGTGGCCAGCAGCTGTGCCAGGCAGTACAGACATCTGAGATTTGTGCGACTCCCACCCACCAAGGAGTCTTCCGTCCATATGCCACTGTCTTAAACAAAGACTATAGGCAAACTCCACAAAGAGAATTCTCAGCAAATTACTTCAGAAGAATTCTGTGTATGGTGGAGGCAAAATGCAATGCTGTGTTTTCTCAGCAAATTAGACAAACACAGCCTTACAGTATGCCTCCACTATACAGTCAGACTTCTTCTGAAGGACACTCTTTCCTGGGATTCTGTCTCAGTCAAAGGTATCCCAAAGACTGCTCCACATTTGTGCTTTTCCATATTCTTGTGTGTGTGTGTGTGTGTGTGTGTGTGTGTGTGTATGAGAGAGAGAGAGAGAGAGAGAGAGAGAGAGAGAGAGAGAGAGAGAGAGAGAGAGAGAAGACAGAAAGACACAGAGAGAGATAGAGACAGGGACAGAGGGACAGAGGGACAGAAAGAGGGAGGGAGTGCATGCACATGTGTAAATGTGCTTATAGAAGCTAGATGTCTTGCTCTTCCACTTTACACCTTATTACTTGTGACAGGATCTGTCACTGAAACCAAAACTCAGGCTTGCCAGGGACTTCTCAGGGTCCTCTTATCTTTCTTTTGCAAGGTCCGGATTAAAAGCATGTTCCTGTACAAATTCCTTAAACATGGGTTAAGCAACAAAAAAATCTGCTAGAAGTCTCACCATGCCTGATTTCAAGTTGTAATACAAAGCTACTGTAATAAAATGAAAATAATCTTGGCATAAAAACAGACACATTGATCAATGGAATCAAATTGAAGACCCAGGCATACATCTACACACCTATGGAAATCTGAATTTTGATAAAGAGGCCAGAAACACATTTTGGCAGAAAGACAGCATCTTCAACAAATGGTACTGGTCAAACTAGATATCTTCATGTAGAAGAATGCAAATAGATCCGTACTTATCACCTTCCCCCAAACTCAAGTCAAGTGGATCAATGACCTAAGCATAAAGTCAGCTACACTGAAGCTGGAAGAGGAGAAAGTGGGAAATAGCCTTGAACACATTGTCACAGAAGACTTTCTGAATAAAATATCAATAGACAGGCACTAAGATAAAAAATTAATGAATGAAACTGAAAAGCTTCTGTAAGGCAAAGGACATCATCAATTGTACAAAGCAGCAGCTGCAGAATGAGAAAAATTTTTTACAAACTCCACATCCAGTAGAGGACTAACATTCAAAATATATAAAGAACTCAAGAAACTAGATGTCAAAAAAACCAAATAATTCAATTTTAAAAATGGGTTACAGATCTAAGCAGAGAATTCTCAGAAGAGGGATTTTCAAATGTCTGAGAAACATAAAGAATTATTCAACATACTTAGCCACCAAGGAAATGCAAATCAAAACAAATTTAAGATTCCATCGTACACCCATCAGAGTGGCTACGATTAATAACACAAGATTAATAGCTCATGCTGACGAGCATGTGGAATAAGGAGAACACTCATCCATTTCTGGTGCGAGTGCTAACTCATGCAGTCACTATGGAAATCAATATGGCAGCTCTTCAGAAAGATAAGAATTGATTTTCCTCCACGGCCAGCTACACCACTCTCAGGCCTATACCCAAAGGACACTTCTTCCTACCACAAGGACACTTGCTCAACCACGTTCCATGCTGTTCTATTCATAACAGCCAGACATTAGAAACAACCTAGTTGTCCCTCAACTGAAGATTGGATTAAAAAATGTGGTACATTTATACAATGGAGTATTACTCAAACTACTAAAAAAACAAAAACAAACAAACCAACAAACAAAAAAAGCAAAAACAAAACTGACATCATGAAATTTGCATGCACATTGTTGGAACTAGAAAAACTGTTCTGGAGGTAATCAAGATCCAGAAAGATAAATATGGTATGTATTCACCTATATGTGGATATTAGCCATTAAATAAATGATAACCAAGTTATAATTCATAGACCATGAAGGGTTAAATAGAGAGGAAGGGACCTGAGGAGACACATTCATCTCCCTGGAAGAGGGAAATAGAATAGATTTTTATGGGTGGACTAGGGACAGGACAGACAGGAGCAGGAGGAGCTGGTGGGGAGGGGAAAGGGAAATAGGTTGAGGGAGTGGATGCCAGGAGAGACAGCTAGATTTGAGGGCCATTAGAGGAGTGGTATGGAAACCTTGTGCAGTGGAAAGTTCCTAAAATTTTATTAAGGCAATCCTAATGAAGTTTTCAAATAATGAGAGAGGTGGAATCCCAGCTGGTCATCTCTTGTTTCCAGTACAGGACTGGGTTACATTCAATTGAGTTGTTGGCCAAGGGGGCCCCATGGAAATCCCCAAACAACCGAGGCTGTTACCTGTGGGGGACCAGCTCCCACACTTATTTACCCCAGGACTCTTGAGGAATGAGGGATAAGAGACTTAGTTAGAAATAGAAAGGGGAGAGAATACAGAGAAAAAACACGGGATAGACTTTGGTGGGCCTGGATCCTTACCCACCGGCCAGAACTTTATTCCAAAGGTCTATTTATAGCAATGCCCGGGAGTGGAGCCAAAGACCGTGGTCCAATCATCCTCTTTATGCAGATCTGCTGGATTAAAGCCACCAGGAAACCTGAAAATGGGCTCCCACAGTTGCTAATACTAAAGGTTAACTCTGCTCTCCACAAACTGACAGCACAGCCCCGTTGCTGAGGACAGCACGCACACAACTAGCTGAACATGGAAAGCTTGAGCTGGTGCTGATATAGAACCTTCATCCCTTCATTCTAGGGCAGTGTTGGCAAGCCCTTTGTAGGTATACTGTGTGTCAGAGATTTACAATGATTCATAACAGTAGCAAAATTAAAATTATGAATTAAAAGTAAATAATTTTATGGTTGAGGGTCACCACTCCCTGAGGAACTGTACTAAAATGTTGCAACATTAGGAAGGTTGAAGAACACTGCTCTAGAGCCTTTGGTACAGAAAGGAACTCTACAGGTTACAAAAAGTAAAATAAACACTAGTCTAGCCAGAAAACCTTTGATCTATAGTGCTATCCCGCCTGCAAAATACCCTCAGGCAGTGGTGGCACAAGACTTGTAGGAGTAACCAACCAATGTCTGATTTGATTAAATGCCCACTCCTCAAAATTGAACCCATACCCAACACTGTTTTGGTGATCAAGAACCAGAAACCAGATAGCCCAGAGACCTAGGATTTAAAAAAAAAAAAAATGTCTTACAAAAATATAAAAAGTAGTGATAAAATAACTCCTAATAATATTTTTGCTATACTCAAATATCAGTACACTATTCAGCCATCACCAGAGAAGTGTCCTCCTGCAGCAGATGTAAACAAATACAGAGATATATAGCCATCCATTGCTCAGAGAGAGAGACCATGGAACACTCAGCCCTAAATGGGATGTCTTCATCAAATCTACCCTTAGAGAACCCCAAGGAAGAAGAGGCAGAAGAGCCAGAGGGGATGGAGGACACCAGGAGAACAAGGTCGGTTAAATCAACTGAGCAAAGCTCATGTGAACTCACAGAGACTGAAGCAGCATGCACAGGGCCTGCACGGGTCTGCACCTGGTCCTCTGCAAATACACTATAGCTTTCAGTTTAGCATTTCTTTGGACTCCTAAGGGTATGAAAGAGTGGGTTTCTGATTCTTGTGCTTTTACTTTGGGCTCTTTTCCCACTGTTGGTTTGCCTTGTCAAACTTTGGTGGGACCGTTTTTGTATCATTTTATTATATTTTATTTTGTTATGTTTCGTTATTGTCTCTTAGAAGCCTGTTCTTTTCTAATGAGAGACAGAAAGGGAGTGGATCCCGATAGGAGGGGATGTGGGGAGCAAGTGGGAGGAATAGAGGGAGGGGAAACCATAAACAAGATATATTGAATGAGAAAAGGACCTATTTTAAATAAAAAGGGGAAAATAACAAAACACCAATAAAAAGCTGAAAACAAACAAAACAAAGAAACAAACAACACCAACCAAAACCATGGGTTCAGGAGATCGAACAGGTTTTCAGGCTCGCACAGGAAGCATATTACCAACCTATCCATTTCCTTACGCCCTTGCTAGTGCTCCTTAAATCTCTCTCTATTACTGCAATTGCTAAGCTCTTGTTGTTCTCAACTGTTGTTGTGTTAGATTTGATTTGTTTAGATTTGATCACTAGTTCTGACTTCTGCCTGAATCAACACTGATAGGCCTGGTTCTTATGGTCACTGTTTCTTTAACTTTGATAAGAACTGACTGGCAGTTTTCACTCTTACTGTTTCATTTCACATTTTTACAAAAATAGTTAAGTGTTTTCTAAATAGCCCATATTCTCTCTAGTATTAGATTTTATGTAGATAATAGCATTTTGCCATTCTAATGGTTAAAATACTTGCAATAGCTTTGATTTGCAATTTCTTAAAAACAATAATGTCAAACATATTTTCATACATTTTTGGCCATTTATATGATATACTTTGTGAAACAGTTTCTCAAGTTAGTTACATATTTCAACTTACTCATCCGTTAATTACTGGTTTATGGGAATCTTTATATATTCAGGATACAGAGTCAGATAAGTGAATTGCAAATATTTCTCCTGTTCCATTTCCTCTTATTTTATTTCTTTACTTTGCCTTAAGGAGCTGAAGTGTTTAATATTAATGTGTCCAGTTTGAATTATGCATATATAATAAAGATGTTGCATAC
Organism: Peromyscus eremicus; assembly: GCF_949786415.1. Classification (NCBI taxonomy): domain Eukaryota; kingdom Metazoa; phylum Chordata; class Mammalia; order Rodentia; family Cricetidae; genus Peromyscus; species Peromyscus eremicus. The sequence goes on from NC_081435.1 coordinate 8,100,174, forward strand.
AATTAATCTAGTTACTTTATCTTGATGACTGGGTAAGGTTTGATAGTCAATTTTCCATCAGTCTCTATATTGCTACTTAATTGGTGTTTATGGTGGTCTCAATGATCTCATTTGTTTGAATATTTAGTCTCTAGTTGTTAAAACTTTTGGCAATGTTTGGGAGGTTTGGCCTTGTTGAAGCGGGTCTGTCACTGGGGCAGGCTTTGAGATTTCAAAAGAAAAACTCACACTATTTCTACTGCTCTCTCTCTCTCTCTCTCTCTCTCTCTCTCTCTCTCTCTCTCTCTCCTTCTGTCTCTCTGTCTCTGTCTCCTTCTCCTGCTTATCAATGAAGAAGTGAACTGTTCTCTGTTCCTGCCACCATACCTTCGCTCTGGTTCCACGAACCCTAACATTCTTAAACTCTAAGCCGATTTGAATCTCTGTACAATGCTGAATGAGCTCAGGCGAGTGGGAATGCATTTGTGACTCTTGAACGTAAAACTCTTTTGTATTTTCGCTGATTGGGTATTCTTTTTACATACTTAGGAGAGTATAAGGGGCAAATGTTAAAATACACAATAAATTTTGACCTGTGTAGAGCTTTGTATTCTCATTATAATCCATGATTAAATATTTCCTTTATCCTCTTAAGGCCTCACGTCTTTTCTAGCCCTCAAGGATTTTACTCCAAAGCAGCAACTATCTTGACGCTTACTTAGTTGGTATTTTTGAGAAATTATTGTTTATGGAATAATATTACACATGCTTCCCTTTGTTTGACCTCTGTTATTCAGCACATTAATGTGTTGGTTCATTTGGATAATTTATGTATTAATATTATTTGTGTAGTGCTATTGCATATACTTTGTATGGATGTACCGTGATTTTTAATTCTCATATCTGTGGATATACATCTGAGCTTTTCTCACTCTCTGGTTACTACACATGAAGCTGCTATTAACATTCACGTGATTTCCTCTGTAGAGATATAATTCTATTATCTCAAATAAATGCCTAGGGTTTAAACTGTTAGGCCACAGGGCAGATGTACACTGAGCTTGTTCAAAAGTTTCCAGTTTTCCACATTGGCTCACTTTTTGTCTCCACTGACAGTTTACAAGTACCTCACTTGTTCTACATCCTTCCCAGCATGACAGAAATGTCCAACTTTTTTGTGCTAATTTGCCCTCCAATTACCACATTTGTTAAAGTGTCTCTAGAAACTCGGGTCTGTTTCTGAAAGTCTTTATCTTTCTGTTTCACTTTTCTTTTTATCTGTGCTCATACATGGGTCTAATCACATTTGTAATTTCTAAAAATTTTCTCCATCTTAACTATTAACACTATGTTAATTGTTCCAACACTCTCTTTTGAGTACAAGAAATTACTAATGAAGTAAGATTCAACACTTTTGCTGCTGTACTGAGTACTTCTGTCACATTTTATATACCACCTGCACACAAATCATGAATTATAATATTAGAGAAAATATGTTTGAGCATAATGCATGTTTAATTTTTATGTATTGTGCATTACAGTTAGAAACTCATTTGAGGGTATCTCCAAATTTTTATCATCATTTTTTAAAAGTATTGCCTTCTTTTATTTAAATGCTTTTGCTTTTTGTGTTCTTAAAAATCACTAGACTACTTACATGAGATTTTTTTTTTCTGGAGCCAGAGATACAGAAAATATTATTAAATAGAAATTAACATTCAGTTATCATTTTAAAAGTCAGCAATTGTGATTAGAAAGAATCTTTTTGATGAAGGAAATGTTATATGGAAAAGTGAAAGTTTTCTTGAATATGATAAAAGAAGAGAAAGGTGCATGGATTATGAGAAGTGACGTAGTCATACAGAGCTCATAAGAAGAAGACACTTGAAAGTCTTCCCTTGAAGGATATGAAGAGTTTTTAACAGGCAAAGGCAAAATTGAACACTATAAGCTATAATTTCATAATAAGAATGCTAACAATAATGTTAGTGGAGAAACACAATACCTCGTGAATAAAAGAGGCAATGAAAATCCTACTAACAGGACTATAAATGAATGTAATCACTTTAGTGTGTAGGTTAACATGGAGGAGGACAGGACACAATGCACCTTACTATGATCTATACTCCAGCCCAGGTACATGCCCTGGAGAAAATTTCAAAGCCTGCATCAGAAGGTAGGTTTGACAATGTCCATGGCCTCCTTGATTGGCAAAACAAAGCAAACCCCCTGAAACTATGCAATCAACAAGAGATGGATACATTGGATTTACAGTAGTTCTGCAGTAAGTACTGCACAGTAGTGAAAATAAATGGCATATCTGTAGATGCAGACATGAGAGACTCACAGGCAAATGAGGTGCAGAGAAGCCACAGGGTTTTAATGTACACACTTAGAACCACTTACACAAGTGGCAAAGAGCTAGAACATTAAATGCATTGCCAACTTTGGGGACATGTGCTAAACTTCACAAACATAAACTAAGAGGAAGGATAATCATGAAAGCCAAGATTCTAGTTCCTTTGGGTGAGAACAGCAGGAATTATAATCACATGTAAGTTTCTGTTGTTTGACAGTAGTAATTCTGTTGCTTTTCATACACAGCACAAATCTTATAGGTACTTGATATGTTACATGCAGTCACTGTGGCTATTAATAAATTCCAATACATATTTTTTTTTACTGAGGAAGGTACCTACCATGAATCGTTATAGTAATAGAGTGATACAGAAGATTGCAGCATCTAGCCTCTCTTTCGATGCAGTATCATCATTAAAAGTGGCAACTTCCACTTCATATGCAGTGTGTTACCCCTATGGAATTTTGATTCCATATAGAAATCAAGAAATAGTAAAATCAAAATATCAATGATGGGTCCTGGAGAGATGACTTAATAGTTAAGAACACTTTCAGTTCTTTTTAGAGTTTGATTACCGGCCTCCAGGTCAGGGAGCTGTAACTCCAGCTTCAAGAGATCTGACACCTTCTTCTGGACTCCACAGGAACCCATACATGTGACACCCATGTGTGTGCATACAGAGAGAGGGGGGAGAGAGAGATAGAGAGAGAATCACATACACACATAAAAATAAAAGTAAATCTTAAAAAAGTACAAAAATAGATTATTGTCATTAGTATGGGTTATGTATGCTCTTCCTCACAGCTGTTGTCCTGAGTATTTTCATCCAACACTTTATGAATTCCAACCAGGTCTCTATTACTTTAGAGCTCGTTTTACTGTTGCTACCACACCAGTTGTGTCTCTACCAGGAATGAATTTATTAATTAAGTTGAATACCAAACAAAACAAAAGTTCCTGTTTCTCCTTATAACTCTCTCTCTCTCTCTCTCTCTCTCTCTCTCTCTCTCTCTCTCTCTCTCTCTCTCTCAATCATTTTAAACTATAAAAATTGAAAAAAAAAACCATTGAATGTGAGTGCTTTCATGGCAAAACTGACAGTTTTCCATATTAGAGGAAGAGAAAGGCAGGATGCTTGTTTGTCCTGAAACAGTTCTTATCGTCTTGCAGACATAGAAAGATAAAAGGATCAATCCAGGGTAAGTCATGCATCCTCAGCTGCAGGTCTCTGGCTATTGTTTAGGTTTTAGAAAGGTATAAACAACTTCCTATGAACAGCACTTCCCTATACTGCTGACACTCGCACAGTTTACCTCCACCCTCTAGCTCTAAATGCAAGGTCAGCTCCGCACTGCTAGGAACAGAAATGCTCTGAATTCACACCTCCCCCTTCCCTTCCCACCTCCAATGCATATTTCTGAGCTCTGTTCTTGAATTGACATACATTTAAAAACAATTCAATAACGGATTGATCAGCCGATCTAGTGACAGCTTGCTCTTGCCATTGTTTCTCTTTGTGGGTCTTTGAATCCCACAGCATCAGCCCTGAATGCAATAATTGATTGGCTGAGCTATGCCACAGGGCCCAAAATAACAAAGGAAGAAAAATATGCAGTTAGCGAAAGAGGACTTAGAAAGGACATAAATAAACACAGTGTACCTAAATACTGCAGTGTTGATGGAATCCTGAACAGGACAAGAAAAGTCGGGTGTCTGGACCATTTTAACATTTGGAAGGTGAATGCAAGGGGGAGACATAATCTCAGGCCCATGCTAAGCTTTCAAACAATCATTTCCTAGACTCTGGGGAAAAACATATCCACAGATAGATGATTCTGAGTCTGAATGGCCTTCACATTGGAGTTCTTTAGATAACATGGTAATAATTATTTTCTAAAACTCCACATAAATAATAGTCATCAAGTCAATAAATACAAGCTGGCTATATCTATTGCAATATTTGCATATAAATCTGCTTGCATGGAATGTACATAACTCAGCATTTAAAAGCTTTGGCCATGAATTGAATAGAACAAAAAAAAAAAAAAAAAAAAAAAAAAAACAAACCTCTGAGGTTTATATACATAGGAAGCAATCACACAGCCTTTTAAAAATCTCAAGATTGCAAAGAGCCTTAGAGGCTAGAAAATCCAAACACCCTGTAGCGAGGTATTTGGAGGAGGGATCACTGTCAAGACTATTAGAAACTCTCCTTCAGCTGGTAATTTGCATAGAAGCTTTGTATCTGGTACTTGGATGACAATTCATGTAGTAAGTTTCAGGGAAAAAAAAACAGTTCATAAGTGGAAAGATTCCACCTAGGTGCCTTTTCTAAGCTATATGTTTATACTGCATTAAACAATGAGGTTTCCTTACAGTATGCTTGTATGCCACGAAATGAGACGTCCCTTTCTCTTTTGTTCCCCCCATCTGCCACCTCCTTTCACATCTCTTCCTTCCTTCCTCCCTTTCTTTCTTTCTGATAAAAAATAAAGGAAAAAATAGCTAAAACCTAATTAATACATCAATCTCAGGAATTTTTTGAAAAAAAAAATCAGATAATAAAGCTACTTAGTGCAGAGTATAACAACAAAGGAAGAACAGGCCCCGGCTAGACTACACTAGATTACATGTTAGCGACAGAGGGTGGGGAAGGGAACCAGGGCACTTGCTCTGAATTAATTACCTCTCTGTGAGATTTTTCAGAGGCCACACTGAATGGGCTTTTAGGATCAATTATATTTTATTTTTTAAATGCTTGCTGAGCAGTACTGTAATATAGTGCTTTTAATCTTTTCTCAAAACTATAAAGTATGCGCACATGAAATCACTTTATGTCAAGTAAGAATGAAGGAGAAGATAAAACAAAATACCTATGTTCCAGCTTTGGCTTGATAAAAGGCAAGGGAGAAATAAGAGAGAAAGTGGGATGATTCAAACACATTATGGTTATTCTGTCCCTTGCCAGCCCCATCTCCTTCTCATCCCTACTAACAACGCACTGCAACACCTGTCCTTTTCTCAGAACCATGACTTTTGAGTTTATATTGTGAACCATTTACTTGAACCAGGGCCATCTGTGTGGTGACTGATTTCAAACTATCAGCTGGAGCTTGGAGGAGGTACTAGTGTGCAGCCAGCTGAGAACACTGGTTCTCCCTTTCCCTAAGCAGGAGTTCAGGAGTGACAACTTGCTCTTGCCATTGTTTCTCTTTGTGCCTAGTGGGTCTTTGAGTCCTACAGCATCAGCCCTGAATGCAATAATTGATTGACTGAGCTATGTCATTGTTTGTACCCATGTTCCCTTTATGGCTGACTGATGACAGCCTCGTGCTTGTGCAGACCCAGTTTAAGTACCACAATTACTATGGGTTCATGATTCCAATGACTATGTCCTGTCCAGAAGATAGCATTGTACAGTCTTTTTTCCCCCATCTTCTGAATTTTATACTCTTTTAACCATAATACCACATGCTTCCTTAACTTTAAGAGGGATGGTAGAAATGTCATGTTTAAGGCTCAGAACTCATCCATTACTTATTCTTAACAGCTTGCATAGTCATGAGTCTCTGCATTCACCATTATTCACTGGAATGAGAAGCTTTTCTGATTAAAGCTGAAGTCACCATTTGTGTATGAGTACAAAAACAGATATTTAGAAGGCAGTTTGTCAATTTAACCAAACTACAGCAGTCAGCAATCGCCCCCCCCCAGGATCTAAGACCTCCTTAGCCATGGATTTTTCCATATTTACAATAGCAAACATAGATTATGTAAGAGGTGCCTTGTTATGTCATCAGCAGGCCACTGTGTCCCAGCCAAAAAGCCAGACATACACCCCAACGCTCTCTCTTTCCTCCTCTCTCAGTCTCTGTCTCTGTCTCTGTCTCTGTCTCTGTCTCTGTCTCTCTCTCTCTCTCTCTCTCTCTCTCTCTCTCTCTCTCTCTGCTTCCCTGCACCACTCTCTTTCTGTTTTCTCTCTCTGTCAGGCCAGGCTTCTCCTGTCCTATCCCCTCTTCTCTCTAATAAAGCCCATTCTAACTCTGGTAACCATGGCTTGTGATTCTTCTGCTCGTGACTCTTCCCCCGCCAGACACCAGTGCCATATACCCTTTCAGATTGCTCCTGTGGAGAGGTCTTGAAGTCAAGTTAGAGAGCAGTTGGTTGTCCATATAACGGTAGTGCCACCATTTCACAAGTGAGTACAACTGGCTTGGCAGGTTGCCCTCAGTTACTAGGGTTAATAGTTGGGTAAGACCTTTGATGACTTTTCTCCCACAGCTGCCTAGGTTACTCCTCCCAGGATTATGAAATTTAGCCAACCGGGAGGAAACTTCCAGATCAGTTTTGGTTTGATTTCTCTACACATGTAACAATCTCTTTTTAAATATCATTTTAAAATTTCCAAATAAGGCATACATTGCCAGACTAAACTCTACAAAAATTTTATCTTTTCTGAAGAAATAAAAATAATTAATTTTGCGAATCTTCTTCCAAAAAGTGACTACATGAAGTCTGAATAATCTTAAATGCATGATTATGTGTGTGTGTGTGTGTGTGTGTGTGTGTGTGTGTGTGTGTGTGTGCAGACAAGCATGTGCAGACAAGAAACACAAAGAGACAGAGAGAGCAAGTAGGGTGGATTCATATGTGTAGGCTGTAAATTTATGTAGGCAGGTATTCATTTTTGTGCATGTCAGTGCATTTGGAGGTTACTGCTCAACAAAATGGGTCTTCCTGGGTCTTTCACAAACTCATCCATTTGGCTAGTAAGGCTGACCAGTGAATTCCATTTACCTGAGGCCCCTGACACCATAGTTTTTGGGTTATGTATATGCGCTGCCATGCTGGCTTGTATGTGGATACTGGTTATCTGAACTCAGGTCCTTATTCACTGAACCATATCCTCAACTTTTAAAAAGATTTTATGAGATGGAAACAAGTTTTAAAATGACTTATATAGTGTAGTTCTATTATATTTTTAAAGTTTTATTTAGCTTTTCTTCCAGCAGAAATGTAACTATACATAATAACTGGATTCATTCTCCTTCCTAAAACAACTATTAGGGGCACTAAGTGATACAATAGTTCCCAAACCATTATGTACATAGCAAAGAGCATCGATTCCTCCATAGACTACATAACCAATAAGACATCTAAGCCATTAAGTCCAGTTGCTGATAGAATGGACAAGCTGAGTTCTCTGCCTGAAGTAAAAAGTAATTTGGGAATTCCTGGAAGATTTGGAAGAGAGTCTATAAAAGACAGTGTGAAGGGAGAGAAAGCTGGATAAGAGAACTCAAGAGAGTTGCAGATTCTTCGGGTACTTATGTATCCAAGCACAGATTAGCCTTTGCTCATCAGGAAGTACATGAGATGGAGAAGATCCAGGTAGAAGGAAATAAAGGATACTGAGAAGACTATCTATTGCCCCAGCGAGAGTGGAAACACAATTCATAAGCCTTGGTTTTGAATATTGAAAATGGTGTTCTTTAGGGAGTCAGTAATTAATACATGGCTGAATGCTTTTCTTTCTTACCTAGTCAGAATGAGAAGATCAAATTGCTTTTAAATTAACAGCATTCCAAAATAAATCTCAACCATATCTTGAGGAATAAAGCCATAATGAAAATTTGTCAAAGTACAATTCACTGCCATCAACTATTTTTCAAAAAGGTATCTATCTGGGTGGTGGTGGCACACCTTTAATCCCATCACTTCAGAGGCAAAGGCAGGCAGATCTCTGTGAGTTTGAGTTCAGCCTGGTCTACAAAGCTAGTTCCAGGACAACGAGAGCTGTTAAACAGAGAAACCTTGTCTCAAAAAAACAAAAACAAAATATAAAACCCTGGCATGAACAAAATAATAGCATTTAAAAATAGTATGTGTGTTCCACATATTCTATTCATAGATTATATATTACATATGTTCTTTAGAGACATGGATATGCAAAACTGTCCCAAATCAAATTTCTAGAATGAAAGCTTCAAAGTCTGAGATGAAAATGGTACTGGGGGAGATCAGTGGCAAATTGTCAGTTTCAGAATTAGAATTGGTATCTTGAAGAAGCTGACAGAATTAACCCCCAAAGAAATACACACACATACAAAGGCAGAAACAACAACAACAAAGTCACCAGCATACTGTAGCAAAACAGCTAAATATATAGGGTATGGAGGCCGGGAAAAGCAAGGAGACAGAGAAGACTAGCTGAAGATGGGTCCACACTAATCCAGCATTGATATAAAGTGGGTCTAAATAGGCAGGAAATCTGGAAAACCCTAAGTACAGGAAACACTAAGAAAATTACACAATATAGAATGTACTCATATGGCTGAAAAATAAGGCTAAAGACGGAATCTTTGAAAACGATAAAAAAAATATCACATTGAATTTGAGATAAGAATGACAGCTGATTTCTTTTGGTTGTTATGCAAGAAAGATGTGAAGCATAGTCTTTGAAAAGTTGAAAAAAATCTACCTAGACTACTTTATCTATCAAAGATACCTTTCAAAGATGGATTGAAGACTTCTTTAGAAAGAGAAAGCTGAAATAATTCATCACATGCAGACTTACAAGGAATATTAAGGGAGTATTTAAAACATAAGGAAAATGAAAGTCAAGGGAAATAAAGTTACCACAATGACATTGTAACTACACTATCAACTATGCATGTGCCACAAACCCATATTTCCTGAAAACATCACAGAATACTTTACTTGCAGATATTTTTAACAAGTAGCACTAAAATGATGTGCATTGGCTAGGAGAATAAGAGGGAACATACTATAAATTTTCATACCCAAGTGAGCTAACAAATGATTTTAAATACACTCAGGCAACTTATAAGCGTGAACAATAAATCTCACAGCAATCAATCAGCATAAATAATCATTAGTTATGACTCAACAATAGTGAATAAATGGAAACACAGAAAGTACATAATTCTGCAGAAGAAAGGAAAGGGGACATAGAGAATAGATGGGACAAAATATCATGAAGAAATGACCTAGTTTCATTTCTGTTACTGTGGCAAAATACCTTGATAAAAAGCAACTTTTGAGAGAAAGGGTATTTTTAGCTCACAGTTCCAGGTTACAGTTCATTATTGTGAAGAGTTAAGGCAGGAACTTGAAACATCTAGTTGGATCACATCAACAGTCAAGAACATATATTCTAATCACCTTACATTTTCCAGTTTTACACAGTCTATTACCCAACTGCAGGTAATGATGTTTTTCACATTCATCATGGCCTTTCCACCTTAATTAATCCTATTAGAATATCTCTCAAAGGCATGTCTCCAGGTCAACCCATCCAAACCCATTCCCCATGAGATTCTCTTCCTGAGTGATTCCAGTTTTTGTCAACAGTTAAGACTAACCATTATAAAAAAATGTTGAGATTATTCCCAACTAGAGATGTGCTTAGCAATAGAGCTCCTGTGGTTAATGATGCTCTGCTTTGTACTGGACAACTTGTTGGGAAGAGAAAGGGTTTCATTGGGAGAGGAAAGGGGGGAGGGAAGAAAGTAATGGGAAGTGAAAATGTCAAACACATTTTAATATAAAATCAATATATGCTAATAAAAATTTAAAAATTTTGATGATGTTATATCCCATGTAAAAGTTTCTTACCACCAAAAAAGCAGAAAGGAGGTGGCACATGGGAATATTTGGTAGAAAATGGATGATATGTCTGTTATATTGCTATAGTGACAGATCCGTGAGTGTGTAGAAGCATTAAAATAATTGAATGTTTATATTAAATACATATATACAGTTTGTAAGCAAATATTATATATACCCCAATTGAGCTGCTTAAAAAAAGGTGAGTAAAGCTTTTTCTCAACATTTAAACTTAATATGGAGTAAGGACTGTGTATATCAGCAAGAAGATGAAAGAATGTGTGTTCCCTTCTAATGTGTAGAAATGCTATCAGGAAATGACATTTAGCTCTGTGGAAAACCATATACTTGAAATAGAATTGTTAGAGGGGAGAAAAGCAGAAAAATGAATTGTGTGATCTCAGCACTGACAAGCTGAGGAACAATAGGAGCATCTCCTCAGGAAGCATGTCAGTCAATTGCGACAGCCTTGGGTGGAGGAGAGAGGGATCATTCTGTATGTGCTATCCCCAAGCTTTCCCTCCACCCTGATACCTGTCAGGTGCACAATGGTGAAGTGCTGAGGAATTAGACAACTTTGATTTTGGCCCCTTTTCAATGAAACTATGAGACACCTACTCTTACTTAAAAGAGAAGAAAGTATTTCATGCTGGCAAGGAGATACACAAAAAATGGAAAAAAAGAAAAACAAATTCAAAAGATGCTTTAAAAGGGGACAATTTTGTGACCTTGACATTACTTAAATTTCCTTTCTTCGAAAGAGATGATGATACTTCATGACCTTTCCATGAATAATCAAATAAAATACTCAAATTTCTGTACACACTAAATGCTCCTCAAGTAATAAATGCTATTTTGAGATTTTTAAAAAGATTTCTTTTAAAAATGGTATATTTAACTTTGCTGAGGGTTATCAAAATTTGTCAGTAGTTTATGATAGCTAATATGAAAGTCCACATTGATTGGATTGAATTAAAGTATAGAAGGATAAGATTGTTTGGGTGGGAGCTCCACCTCAACCCCTGGCACCCTGGCATCCCTATACTCAGAGTCTGGAATGTTTGAAAAGAGTTTGGTGGAAGATCCACCTCAACTCTCTTCCCCTATCTCTTTCCCTAAACCCACCTCTTCAAAGCCCGCCAAACACAGCTCCTCCCCCAGAGAGGCTCAAAACTACTCCCACAGGGTATATAAACTGCATCCCAGAAAACAGACAAGTGGTTCTTCTGGTCTCTTGGCCCATCTCCTCTTTGAGGGGCCAAGAATCACCTGGAATGCTTTATCCATTAAACCTGGGCTTTTCCAATTCTGTCTGATTCAGTTTACTGCATTGGCGGAGAGGCTTTCAGGGTGCAAACAACTTATCAAAGATTATGGGAATTTTTTTTTCCTTAATTCTCATGAAATTGCCTGCCCAGAGGGAGTGTCATGGATACTCTGTTGAAATTGCAAAACACAGAAAGCATAGCATGATGCTTGCTAGGTGCTCTTTCATCCCATGTAGCACTGTGCTGTACATTTGTACACATACAGGAAGCCTGCTATTTGACTGACACTCACTTGTCTCCTCTGATATTGCTATAGCAAGCATGAATCAAGTGTGCAAGAGTAAGTTGATTTAAAAGTTAATTAAATATAATTATTTGAAGAAGAATTTGCTTCAAATGAAAAGTTTAAAAATGATAGATTTTAACTCAATCTCATTAAAATTATGTTGTATGATTTCTGTGGGTCTCTCTAGCACTTTGCTTCTTCCTATTCTCATGTGGTCTTCATTTACCATGGTCTCCTATTCCTTGTTCTCCCTCTCTGTTCTTGATCCAGCTGGGATCTCCCGCTCCCCCAAGCTCTCTTTCCTTCGACCCTCGCTCTTCATTACCCCCACTCATGTCCAGGCTGTTCATGTAGATCTCATCCATTTCTCCATTATTGGGTGATCCCCGTGTCTTTCTTGGGGTCCTGTTTTCCAGGTAGCCTCCCTGGTGTTGTGAATAGCAGTCCAGTCATCCTTGTTCCACATCTAGTATCCTCCTATGAGTGAGTACATACCATGTTTGTCTTTCTGAATTTGGGTTACCTCACTCAGGATGATTTTTTCTAGATCCATCCATTTGCCTCCAAACCTCATGATGTCATTGTTTTTCTCTGCTGAATAGTATTCCATTGTGTATATGTGCCACATTTTATTTATCCATTCTTCAGTTGAAGGGCATCTAGGTTGTTTCCAACCTGGCTATTACAAACAATGCTGGTATGAACATAGCTGAGCAAGTGCCCTTGTGGTATGATTGAGCATTCTTTGGGTATATGCCCAAGAGTGGTATAGCTGGATCTTGGGGGAGATGGATTCCCAATTTTCTAAGAAAGCGCCATATTGATTTCCACAATAGACTGCTGGCAATGGTCGAGAGACAGCCAGCCGAACTGACCTACTCTGGTGATAGGATGGCCAAACACCCTAATTGGCATGCTAGAAACCCCATCCAATGACTGAGGGAACTGGATGCAGAGATCCACAGACAGGCCCCAGGTGGAGCTCCAGGAGTCCAATCGGGAGAAAGAGGAGGGTTTATATGGGAGAGAATTTTTGAGACCAAGGTTGGATAAAACACAGGGACAAATAGCAAATGAATGGAAACACATGAACTATGAACCAATGGCTGAGGGACCCCCAACTGGATCAGGCCCTCTGAATAGGTGAGACAGTTGATTGGCTTGATCTGTTTGGGAGGCATCCAGGCAGTGGGACAGGGTCCTGTACTCAGTATATGAGTTGGCTGTTTGAAACCTGGGGCTTATACAGGGATACTTGGCTCAGTCTGGGAGGAGGGGACTGAGTCTACCAGGTTGATCTCAATCCTCGGGGGAGTCTTTGCCCTGGAGGAGATGGGAATGGGGGGTGCGCTGGGGGGAAGGGCAGGGGGGTGGGAGGGGGGGAGAACAAGGGAATCCGTGGTTGATTTGTAGAATTAAATTATATTGTAAAATAAAATGAAAAATGTTGTATGAATGCTCTAAATGTTCACTTAAAATTTAGAGATTATTTAGTTACATAGAGTCAGGACGTATATCAATGTGCTACATATAATAAAAAATAAAATCAATTCAAATCTGAAAACAGATATATATATATATGGGGGTAGCTATTCTTGGTTATCAACTTGACTGTATCTGGAATTGACTAAAATTCAAGCAGCTGGATACACTGAGATTTCTTTTTCTTACTTCAATCATTTGAAGCAGAAATTCCCACTTTTAATACAGATCTTTTGAAGTGGGGAAATACAACTTTAATTCGGATCTTTTAAAATGTGATGTGTGATTGTTCACTGACTCATAGCTGTAGCTGATGTTAAAGTACTTAGAAATTGATGAGAAAGATGTCTGGAGAAGAAGTATGTGGATAGATCTCTCCATATGGGTGAAGGATGTAAAGATACTGTGTCTCATGTAAATGCTCATCAAAAGGTGACTTCAATTGAGGAGGAGTTCAGTAATCAAGTAGATAAGATAACCTATTCTGTGGATAGTCAGCTCTTTCCCTACATACTCCTTTCCTTTGCCCAATTGGCAAATGAACTTAGTGGTCATGGTAGTGGAGATGAGGGTTATGCATGGGCTCCACACCATGGACTGCCACTCACAAAGGCTGACCTGTTCATGGCTGCTGCAGAGTGGCAGATCTGCCAACAGAAGAGACCAATACTAAGTTGCACAAATGGCACTATCCCCAAGGTGAGAATTCAGAGACCTGCAGACAGGTTGACTACATTGGACATCCTCGTCTGGAAAGAACAATGCTTTGTGCTTACTGGAGTAAATACTTAATCTGGTTATGGATTTAATTTTTCTGTGAGTAATCTGTCATATTTGGTTAAGAATGTGTTTGTACACGTATGTGTTTTCTTTCTTCAATTTCTTTACCATATAATGTAACATCAAATAAGAGAATATCAGTGGTTATCATAATTGAGTTGTGATGTACCAAAAAAAGTCCCATAAGAGATATTGTCACCTATTCTATAATTTATAATGCTTTTGTGGTTGCAGGAGGGATAGTTATATCATGTTAGGCATAATGATAACCTGGGTATTGTTTTCATCATAAGAGATATTGTGTGCCAAGTAGGCAAAGGGTGGATTTTTTTTCAACTTTTTTTTTTAGCTTTCTTTAAATTTTATTTTATAATTTGATTTAATTTTACGTATCATCCACGGATTCCTCTGTCTTCCCTCCTCCCGGCCCCCCTCCCCCCAGCCCACCCCCATTCCCATCTCCTCCAGGGCAAGGACTCCCCTGGGGATTCAGCTCAACCTGGTAGATTCAGTCCAGGCAGGTCCAGTCCCCTCCTCCCAGGCTGAGCAAAGTGTCCCTGTATAAGCCCCAGGTTCCAAACAGCCAGCTCATGCACTAAGGACAGGTCCTGGTCCCACTGCCTGGGTGCCTCTCAAACAGTTCAAGCTAATCAACTGTCTCAATTAACCAGAGGCCTGATCCAGCAAAGGGTGGATTTTTGATGACTATTCTTGCTTGTCCACCTGACAAACTTGGAACTAAAACCCAAGTGGCTGAGAACAATGTGGGAGATTTTTTTCTTAATTAAATCATTGGAAGTAGGAGGATCCAATTTTAATTCCTAATTTTTGAAGTGTAAAGATCCACCTTTAATATGGGCCACACCTTCTGGTGGCAGCCTGTGTAAAGGGCATGGGATGAGGAAGCTCTTTCTTTTTGCTTGCTTGTGCTCATTCTAGCTGACAAGTTCATTCCTTCACTGTCCTTAAAGGACTCCTTCTTCAGGAGTCCTGCATATACTGAAGACCAGCCGAGACATCCAGCCTCATGGACTGAACTACTATCTGATAGTTGGACGTTCTGTTGATCAGCCATTGTTGGACTAGCTGAATCACAGCCTGTAATTCATATGAAGTACCATTTGTATAAAAACAGGTGAATTATAAATAGAGTCATGTCCTCCCTTACACCCAATAAACTAAAGGCAATGTAACCAAAAGTTAGAAAAAACTGGTGCTACTATATAATGAAATTTAAAACAACTGTATATAAGGACACAGATATATGGGGAAGTGCAATGAAATGAAAGCCTAGTTCTGTGAGAAGATGAGGAATACTGATCATATTGTAGGCAATCTGATGGAGAACTAATAAAAATACAATTGAGCATCAGTATCAAAAACAGCATGGATGTTACCACCCAGCAGTTTACAAATACAGAAAAACCTATCAATGGGAAGCCAAGAGACTCTTATCAAACAACACAGAAAATTTAATGAAATGGGGAAATTCCTTGAAAGAGAAGAGAACTCATCCATTAGTAAGAAAATAGTTTAGTAACCTGAATAGTCCTGAAAATTTGAAGAATTGTGTTTATAGACAATCTTCCTTTTAAAATGTAAAAAGACAAAAAGGAAATATTTGTTTAGATGGTTCCATTGGTGAATTTGAATAAACCAACGTAAGTTGCATCCATATTTTTTTTTATGTCTTGGAGGAAAAACATCAGTTTTATTGACTTTATAAGACTTGTATTACTCAGATACAAATGACTTATAGAGACCTTTTAAGAAGGGAGAAGCAGAAACAAATATTTCTAATGAAGATAGAAGCAAAAATGTCTCAAAAAAAGTTTAGTAAAATTCAACAATCTCTGAAAATACATTAAGACCAATGGAAGTTTATAACAGGTACACAAAGTTAGCATCTCATTTGAAAACAAATCAATGTAATTTACTATATTCAGAATTACATTTATAAAAGAAAAGCTGATACAATGATCTCAAGAAAAGCAATGAAGCATTTAATAAGTACAAGATTAGAATAAAGAAAACACGTGGTTAAAAATGTTTGAGAGTAAAAGGAATGTTTCCAAACTGATAAAGGGTGGCTCCAGACAAAACATAAATCAAAAAACAAACAAACAAACAAAATAGAAACACCTATCACTGTCCACAGACCAAATGAGAAAATACTCCTCTGAAGATGAAAAATAAAATAACTTTAATGTCTCTACTGAAACAATCGGTGTGGTATTAGAGTTTCAAACCACATCAACAAAAATAAAAATAAATAAAAGCTATTTATATCAGAAGGAAAAAAACATACATTTTGAGTCAATAAAATATTCTTTAATTTAGAAAATTCATATAGAATTTCCAAAAAGTAATTCTAGAACATATAAGTAACTTTGCTAAGGTTTCAGAGCAGGAGATAAATATATAATAAGTTGTATTTCATAGTAAGTATCAAGAATTAGATACTGTAATAACACAAATATTTGTGATAACAAATCACCAATGAAGGTCTTATGTAAAAAATGTGAACATTATAGTTTTTGGCTACAAAAGACTACATTAAAAACAGGAAAATCCATATAATTTACACGTAGATGTGGTATATAAAAAATGTTAAATAATGCTTAACATTATTTTTCTCTAAGTAAATACAAGTTAAAACCACAGTAAGATGGAAATGTCAAAATACCAAAACATTCAAAAGACAGAGGATTTGTGACAGAGAGCAATCCGGAGCTGATTGTACATGAAAGGTGTGGAGAAGATAGGACACATGCATTAATGAACATTAGGAAATGATTTAAGTGTAATGTATTTTGTTATTGCCTTGATTGTAGTGATGGTTTCATGGATGTCATATACATGAAGACTTATCAAAGTACACATTCTAAACAGAGCCATTTTGGATTTAGACACGTCTAGATGAATAGAGCTTATTCACATTGAGAGACTAAGAACTAATTATTTCACTAAGGTTGATCAAGTTTCTAGTGTAGGAAAACATATTAATGTATATAATCATCTCCTTGTATCTCTGTGCTTCTCCCTGATGCAGGGTTTCAGGTATATGTACATACATTAAAATTTTTCAGTTTACATACTCTGAACACTCACAGAGTGAGTTCAGAGGAATTTTTTGATGTTGATAAAGAGTGATATAACATCGAATGTTAACTTTATACATAAAAGCATTAAATACATTCATAGAAGAATATACATAAATATTATTTATTTATATGTTCCACTCAAATAAAGTAGAAAGTCACTTGATGAAAGTAAACACATTTTACAACACACATATATCCATGTGTGGTGGTGTAAACGGAAGCAGAACTTTTCGTTCTGACCTCCCAGTCCCAAATAAACACACAAAAGCTTATATTAATTACAGAAATGTTCAGCAGATGGCTTAGGCTTATTATTAACCAGTTCTTAATTTAAATTAACCCATTTCTAATAATCTATGTATTGTCACGTGGCCATGTCTTTACCAGTTTTCCCATATCTTGCTTCTTGGGTGACTTGCTCAAGTATCCCTAACTCAGCCCCTCTTCATTGGAGTCCTTGGTTTGAACCTTATCCTGTCTTGCTATAGGCCAAAATGCTTTATTATCAACCAATGAGAGCAACACACATTCACAGAATACAGAAGGATCATCCCACAGCATGGCTGTTTGAATAAAAATGGCCCCCAAAGGCTCATAAATTTTAATGCTTAGTCATCAGGGAGTAGCATTACTGAAGGATTAGGAGGTGTGACGCTTTCTGAAGGAAGTTTGTCACATGGCAAGGGTAGGAGGATGGTGGCTTTGAGGTTTCAAAAGCCCAGGCCAGGCCCAGTGTCTCCCTCTTCCTGTGGCCTGCACATCTACATGTAGAAATCTCAACTATTTCTCTAGCACCATGTCTGCCTATATGCTGCCATAATCCTCTCCAAGATGATAATGGACTAAACCTCTGAAACTATAATCAAGCCCTATTAAATTAAATTAAATGTTTTCTTTTAGAATAGTTGCCATAATCACGGTGTCTTTTTGAAGCAATAGAACAGTGACTAAGATATCATGTGATATAATTTCTTAGTTTTAACGTATGTTTAAACATGGTAACTGTTTCACAAAATTGCTGTGAAATCTAAATGAATTAATATTGAGGTATGCAGCAAAAGCCACATGGAGGTTGAGTGCTCATCTTCCTCTTAGTCAGAAGTGCACCTGTGTGCATCCTAGTAATTTAAGCATGTCAACAGTAAACGTTGAATGCAATGATTGTCTTTATCTGAAAATACTCTTTTTAAATATCAGTATCAATGTCAACCTCTTAAGTTTGGTACTTTAGTATTCTAAATATCTCTAAGTATTCTGAAGAATATGTTCTTTATGAGAACCTTCTTTCATTAGTTCTGGTTTTTTTTTTTTTCTATTCTTCATTTCATTTGACATTTGATGCTTTATTATCATAAGCAATTTTTGCCATAAATGGAATTGAACACAGCACTCAAGTAAGTTGTATACAGTTGTCCTGCTGTCCTTCATAGCACTTAGATAGGTTGCATATAACTGTCCAGCGGTCCTTCATAGCACTTAGATAGGTTGCATATAGCTGTCTGGCTGTCTTCCTTTTCACTGTACTGCATGACATGTATTCACAGTGAAGTGGAGGAGGAAAAATAAATCAGACAAAGAACTTAGTTATTTCAAAAGGCTGTTCTATTACATTATTCTCAGTTTGTTTTAATTGTCATTACCCAGTGTTGGAAGAGGTCCTGTTAATAAAACATATATTTGCAATCTCTAATCTACCAGGAATCAAACAAATCAACATCTAGAGCTACAAGTCAACACTTGAAAATTGAAATATGTTTCTGTGATGTCAGTCTCATTATTTAGACAAAACTATGATGGGCATCTTACTTAATAAGTCAGCAACTCTGTCTTACTCACTAGACATTTTCTCTTCCTCCTTCCATCCTTCTCTTCCTCCCTCTCTCTCTCCTTCCCTCCATTCCTCTCCCCTTTTTCTCTCTCCTGTTCTGCTGTATCTTTTTTCTCTACCCTCATACATATGCATATGAGTTTGTACACACATATACTCACTGTGTAAACAGTACAATATACAGGCATACAAATATAAACATATATAGATATGTCTATGTTCTTTTTTGGAAATAGAAAAGGTCAGTCACTTTTTCATTGGCATGTAATCACTGAATACAGTACTTGGTTTAACTGATAATTTCCTTCCAGCATATCACGTACTTTCACCATGTTCAGACTTTCCTAGTCCTTTGGTGTAGTATTCTGTACCCCTTTATTGTTCCCACTTGTTTCTTCCCTCCCCCATTCTCACTTCTGCTTTGCTTCCATATAAATCTAAATATTTTTTTATGTGTAACATCTTACATTTGAATAGAAATTCTGCCATTGTATATGGACTTGTGTGAAACTGTATATATATATATATATATATATTTACATGCATGCTTACACATGCTATAGTTTGATATTATACACACACTGAACTAGTAAATCTTTTTCATTTACTCTGTAGAAGCATGTTGTAGACTATATGCACATGTTTTTTCACTGTAGGGAATTACAGAAGTTGAATTTGACTAGCCTTGTTAAAAGAAACGAAAGAGAATTATTGTATGTGGACTTTCTCGGTGCCGATTGTGCAAATGTACATAAATTCTGTAGACCTAAAGATTTTGTACATAAATTCTGTAAACCTAATGATTTTTAAAAACCATTTCCAAGGCTGTTTATATCCTGTGCGGAAATCTAAATGGGATCTTACAGGAAGTGGATTAAAGAATTCAGCACTTGTCAAATATTGCTGGTCTCTGCTCTTTTAATTTCTCTTTCCTCAGAGTTCTCTTGCCTTTAATACATGCTTAGACTTAGTAGACCAAATGTGGAGCTCTCTAGCTAATATTTTTTCTACCTATTGTGCAAAGAAAATTTTCTTTAATGCTTACACAGTTATTTAGGTTTCACCGTAGAACGCTGTGCATGGCAGTTTGCTTTGGAATAAATGATCCCTTTTCGTTTGGTTTTGTTTTGTTTCAAGGTAAATAATTTTTTGCAGTTCTATTGTGTAGTCAGGAGTCATCCCACTGCTTAGATGTAGCAAAGCTTTTTTTTTTTAAGTCACTGCTGTGAAAAACTAAGTGTTTGATAACAAACACTTTCTTTTCTTTCTTACTTTCTTTTGCCTTTTGTACTGGTCTTGATCTGATCTTATATTTCTATGGCACATCAGGATATGACTATCTGGTACTATTCATGGTGGAATCAATTTGTTTTTTGTTAGGAAAAATGTCCTTTTTCACAGATATCACATAAACATCTAAGAAAGAATAGATGGTTAAATTGCTCTTGTCAGTAGTTAAACTTTCCTGACCACACACTTCTTTGTGAAGTATTTCAGTTTTTCCCTTTTCACTTTAGAGGTCATAATCAGACTCAACCTATCTTTGTGTGTGCATGTGCTTGAGCAGTTTTCATAGGAAAGATTTTTCAGGAAATCTCAATTTAGATTTATATATGAAAACTCATGTACATCATTTTAAGCCCCAGAGATAGTGTCCCATTAAAATCTTCAATTTTAGTTTTGTTTCTGGCCATTGTATCAAAAGTTGCATTTTGTATATGGCATTTCATCCCACTGTTTAAAACATCTTCTTCACTGAACCAGAATCTGCATATACACTAAGGTTGGATAAAAGATTCGGCCAGGGAGTGAGTCAGTTAACTACTCCTCTGTTGACTGCTTAATTGAACTTACTTTGCTCTTTCTGAAGCTTAAAAAAAAAATAGCATAGTTTTCTTTGAAAGGATTCAGGAATGGAAGATTGTGACCCACTCATATGTCCCCAGCAAGAGGGTACAGGCAGGAGGACCAAGAATGAAAGCCAGTCTGGAATGCAGGGGAATCAGTCTCAAAACAAAACAAAACTGAACTAGAGATGGCTTAGTGGGTAAAGGCACTTCTCTAGCAAGCCCAAGGATGACTTGAGCTCAGTCCCTGGGACACGGGCAAAAAGAGAGAACAGACTCAAAGTTGTCTGCTGACTTCTAGAAGTTCCACGAGGCACAAACTCATTTGTATGTGCACAGGCACATACATAAATTAATAAACAAAATTTATCAATAAAATAAAGACAAAACAGATTATCTAGGAGATTTGAGAAACAATTGGCATTCTCCAAACACAAGGCAGGGGAGAACTAGAAACATGGAAAATATTTATATTGAGAGAAAAAGTTTCAACAGAGAGAAAATTTTTCATTATGATAAATGCTGAAAATATTTTAATTCATCTATACATAGGGTTAGCCAAGAAAAGATTATTTTTCTGATTTACCATTAAACTCTTGAGTGTGTTTATACTTTAAAAATTATTTCATAGAATACAAAAATTAGATATATGTACAATTGCACTGTAACCAGAAATTTCTCTGGTCCTGCCTTGTCCAGCAGTCTGGATGAATCTCTCTCCCACCCACAGTCCCACAGTCACTTATAAAATAATTACTCAGTGCTTTATATTAATTACACACTGTATGGCCTATGGCTTCAGCTTCTTGCTAGCTAGCTCTTTCATCTTAATTTAAATTAACCCATACCTATTAATCTATATGTTGCCACATAGCCGTGACATTACTCGTCTACTGGCATCTTGTTGTTCCTTTGGTGGTGGCTGGCATCTCTTTGGATTCTGCCCTTTTTTGTCTCATCTTCAGTTTGAATGTACACCTACCCTTATACTGTCCTGCCACAGGCCAATGCAGCTTTATTATCCAATGAGAGCCACACATATTCACAGTACACAGAAAGACATCCCACAGCACTTCCCCTTTTCTGTTTAATCAAAAAGGAAGGTTTTAATTTTAATATAGTAAAATTATATAAAAAACAGTTATCAAGCAAAAATTACATTTATACTATTGTAGCTAAAGTTTTTCTGTTTCTGCCTAGTCTGCAGCCACTCAGACCCAAGTAAACACAGAGGTTTATGTTAATTAAAACTGTCTGGTCATTAACTCAGGCTTCCTATTGATTAGCTCTTACACTTAAACTTAGCCCATTTCTGTTAATCTATATGTTGCCACATGTTCTGTGGCTTTACCTGTGTGCTATTACATGCTGCTGCCTGGACGGGAGGCTGGCATCTCCTGACTCAGCCTTCCTCTTCCCAGAATTCTCCTTTTCTGCTTATCCCACCTATACTTCCTGCCTGGCTACTGGCCAATCAGCATTTTATTAAACCAGTGTACAAAAGATTTATCCCACAGCATTTCCCCTTTTCTGTTTTATTAAAAAGGAAGGCTTTAACTTTAGAATAGTAGACTTACATATAACAAACAGTTATCAAGCAACAATTACAGTTACAATATCTAGTCTATTTGTAGTTGGCATAATTAGAGAAAATACTCTATTTATCCAATATTTGTGAGTATAAAGTTTTATATCTAATTTTTTTTTTTTTTTTTTTTTTTTTTTGGTTTTTCGAGACAGGGTTTCTCTGTGTAGCTTTGCGCCTTTTCCTGGAACTCACTTGGTAGCCCAGGCTGGCCTCGAACTCACAGAGATCTGCCTGGCTCTGCCTCCCGAGTGCTGGGATTAAAGGCATGTGCCACCACTGCCCGGCGATATCTAATTTATCTTTTATCATAACCAAGGAAAATTATAACTATCTAGTCTTCAACTACACCAAAGGCCTCAGAAGGGTATAATATTATCTAAATAGACAGGAAGAACATTGTAAACAACTTCCAAAAGATGTAGGGACAGCTGGCTGCCTGGACAGTCACCTAAAGTTTCTCTGCAACACTGGGGCATCCATCTTTAGCCTATAGGCCTAGAGTCTCTCAGCTGCTTCTCTCAATGTCCTGTAGAATATCTGGCAGTCTCCTCTGAGAAGCAGGAACTTGAAGGACCATCTCGCCTTGCAAAGTTCAGTGGTCACCTTTCTATGGGTCCTGCATGTCCAGTCAATACAACATTTTGTCAAGCAGTCCAGGTAAGAACAGTTCCTTGACCAAATGGCTATTTTTGCCAAGAAGAAGATAAACTCCATATGGTGTGTCTTTGGTGCCCATCATCTTCCTTGAAGTAATGGGTGCTGACAGGAGTAAACGTGTCTCATTGTCCAGAAAAGTCTAATTATTTAAAACATTTTAAATGCTGTATTCCGTAGGTCTTTGAAGTGTTTGAAGATTACCTACCTAATTGAAATATATCTATGTATGCCTAGAAAACTTAACATTACTATAAATTTGGCTATCATAGAAGACTAATTATTAATCTGCATTTCTGAACTATATATTACAATTTAAATGAGTTATATTAAACATAATCCTTAGACAAGAGTGGAAATATATATATGGTATAACAAAATTAACTTTAAATTTGTAATAAACTAAAATCTATAGCAATGTAAAACATTTATTCTATATTTCTATATCATATTGCCTTTATTCTTTTAAAAAGAGAGTGACTATGACCAATAATAATTTGCAAACAACAACCTAAACAAAGACAAACACCCATAATCCATTTTTTGAGAATGTGGGCATAGTTTTCTAGGCTACTTTCTGCTGATATTGGGTACTGGTAATCTTATGGGGACACAAAGAAAATTTTAGGATTATGGAGTATTCTGTGAGGCTGTATTCTCTGAGCCAGTTACTTTGAAGTTGATTTTGGATGTTGGATGATCTAGGCCATGGTGTCATTGGAGACCTTTCAGGGGGTCTTGGCTGGTCAAACCATATTAGCCTGGAAGCAATCCACAGGTTCTCATCTTCTGTGGAAACAAAAGAATAACCTCTTTTCCAAAGCAACATATCATTAGACATAGATTTTGTAATCAAGATATCTTTAAAATATATATATATATATTGATTTAACTCAGCAGTTTTTACAATCAAATGTCTCTCTTCAGTTAAAAATCCCAAAGACAATATAATCTAGACTCTCTGTGTGATTTCCATCTTTATGTGGCTTATTTTTATATTACTTTTACTTTCTCTTTAAAGACTTATTTTTTAAAACTTTCTATTTCTTTATCTAACTGTCTATATTCCTTTTCCTCTCTCTTCCAAGCCTATGTATATTTTTACACATGTTGTAAACCACTTAGAGGTTTTTTTCCATCTGAGTCTGTTTTTTTTTGTTTTGTTTTGTTTTGTTTTGTTTTTGTTTTTTTTGTTTTTCGAGACAGGGTTTCTCTGTGTAGCTTTGCGCCTTTCTTGGGACTCACTTGGTAGCCCAGGCTGGCCTCGAACTTGCAGAGATCCGCCTGCCTCTGCCTCCCGAGTGCTGGGATTAAAGGCGTGTGCCACCACCGCCCGGCCCATCTGAGTCTGTTTTATTGTGAATCTTTTGCTTTAAACTGCAGTGTCTAGTACTGAAGCTGAAGCCTTGGCTGCTGACTCCACCCATCTCAGCTTTTCAGCATGAAGGTGGTACTTTTATTGCCATCTCTCTGAAGCAGTGGGTCTATGCCTCCATTAAAGCAATATGTAGCCCAGAAACCTGTCCTTTTTTATGTATTAACAAAGACTACCTACCAAACTGTTTTTGTTGTTGTTGTTGAATTAAACTTTCTACACTCACAACATAAATTCTAGTTGTTGCCAAACCATGTCCATTTGTTTTGGCTTTTGCAGAGGTCTATAATATTCTTTTAGATAAATGCTTTCTGTCAAAACTGCAATTTTGCAACTCCTTTGTGAAAATTGCTTTGAAATTAAAAATAAATTAGGTTTTGGTTTTCTAGAACACATGAGAAATATAGGTCTTTGTAGCTTTCACTTGGAATTTCTTATCAGTTCTTTTTGATGCCTTAATTGTTTTGAGTAGAAGTTTGAGAAGAGGATGTAATTCTTTATAAATCCATTTTCTGGGCCTCTGTTATTTGTTTACACTTTCTTTCAAATCCATATATAATTATATACCATATATAACAAAAAGATAAAATTATATATATATATATGTATATATATATATATATATATATATATATATATATACATATATATATATATGTAGCTAGAGTTTTCCTGCCTGGCCCACGGTCAGGGTAAATCTCTCTCACCCGCTAGTCCCACAGCCACTCAGACCCAACCAAGTAAACACAGAGACTTAGATTGGTTACAAACTGTATGGCCATGGCAGGCTTCTTGCTAACTGTTCTTATAGCTTAAATTAATCCATTTCTATTAATCTATACCTTGCCACATGGCTCGTGGCTTACCGGCATCTTCACATGCGGCTTGTCATAGTGGCGGCTGGCAGTGTCTCTCTGACTCAGCCTTTCACTTCCCAGAATTCTCTTCTCTGCTTGTCCCGCCTATCCTTCCTGCCTGGCTACTGGCCAATCAGTATTTTATTTACTAACCAATCAGAGCAACACATTTGACGTACAGAACAACCCACAGCATATATGTATTTTAATTCATTCCTGAGTAACAGCCATCTCTTTGCATTAGATAAGTTGTTGGTACTGATTTATAAGCTATATGAACACTATTGGTTATGTATAGGTTTAATTTATAGGTTTTATTAGTGGCAATTGAATATTCACTGATAGCTAATTCATAAGAAACCATATGAAACAAAAATATCATTTCTTTGTAGTATAAAAGTCATATTCACCTTCCTCTTAATCTCTCTGTCTTTTTTCTATTTTTGGTGTGCGAGCACATGTGTGTGTTTGTGTTTGTGTGTGTGTGTGTGTGTGTGTGTATACTGTATATATACACTTATGGGCAGATGCTTGCACCTCTTTATTATGAAGACCATCCTGACCTTGAAATCTATAGAATACTCAGGGGTCCAGGGGTTTAACTACATTTGGCGTAGGATATCTGAGGGAAAAAATCCTATGTACACTATGTTCTTATGTCTGTTAACTTTATTCCTCTAAGACAAAAGTCTATCAATACAGCTATAGCTCTGTCAGATATTTAAGGCAGGAATAACTCTAAATACACCAAGTTTTATATTCGTCTTCTATATTTCTCTGGGATGAAATCTGGTCAACATAGCTTCAGTTCCATCCAGTTCCCTGGCTCATAGTCCTACTAATGACTAAACTGTTATGCTTCCAGCCTCATCTTCGTCTTCTGTATCCTCTTTCTCCATCTCTGCTACTCTCTACTCCTGGCACTCAGAAAACTACCCAAGATCTGCTTACCCTCTACAGAACCTCTGTCTTCTTCTCTTCTCTCCCCAGACTGTTCTGTCTATTTCTACAGAAAATGCCTGCCCTTTCCTTCCCTGGGCATGAGGTTCTCTGCCTCCTCAGGATTGTTCCTCCCTGCTACCTTTCACCTTGATATGTAAAAACCTCTTTTGTTCTCACTCAATTGCTCTGGAGAGCCCTAGGCCTCAAGGCAAGGAGATGGTCTGAGCTTCATTTGCACAAGAAGCAAAGCTATGTGTCTCCAGCCAGCTTGTCTCCTAGGCTCAGTGGGGGAGTTGATAACCTAGAAGTTCAACAGGTCTGGAAATATTTGGGCATGCAAGAATTTCATAATAGAAGATAGCTGGCTGAATAACACCAAATGTTCATAATAAATGGCTTGCCTTTTGACAGACCCTTGCCTGGTCAAAGATTAGCTTTAATACACAGCTGAATCTCTATAATATACTCTTGAGGCCCACAAGAGAAATCATTATGTAACTCAGATTGGTTGCAAACTCTCCATTTTCCTACTTCACCTTCTGCTGTGGGATGGTCTGTATGTCAAATGTGTTGCTGATTGGTCAATAAATAAATCACTGATTGGCCAGTGGCCAGGCAGGAAGTATAGGCGGGACTAACAGAGAGGAGAATTGAGAGAACAGGAAGCTGGGTGAGGGAGACACTGCCAGCTGCCATCAGGACAAGGAAGATGTAAAGTACCGGTAAGCCACAAGCCAAATGGCAAGGTATAGATTTATAGAAATGGATTAATTTAAGCTGTAAGAACAGTTAGCAAGAAGCCTGCCACGGCCATACAGTTTGTAACCAATATAAGTTTCTGTGTTTATTTGGTTGGGTCTGAGCAGCTGTGGGACTGGTGGGTGACAACAATTTGTCCTGACTGTGGGCCAGGCAGGAAAACTCAAGCTACAACCTTCCCTAGTTCTGGGACTCCAGGTGTACGCAGCCATATGTGCCTGGCTTAAATAAGCATTTCTATCATAATTTTTTATAGATAAAACAATTGATATTTAAATCCACAATCATAAACTAAGAATTATAAACACACACACACACACACAGACACAAAACAAACAAACAAAAAAATCAAACCTTGTTCTAATCCTATAGAGGAAACAGAAGGACAACATCTGTTTTCAGCATCATCTTTTTCCACAAATATGATGCTGCTTTTGGTTCCAGCATTTCAATCATTTTTAAAAATTTTTGAAATTAAAATATAATTACTACATTCCTCCCTTCTCTTTCCTCCCTTGAAGCACCCCCACTTGCTCTTTTTCAAATTCATGGCCTCATTTTTCACTAATTGTTATTGCATACACATATGTATTTGTATATACATATATATTCCTAAATATAACAAGTCCAATCTGTATAATGTTACTTGTGTGTATGTCTTCAGGGCTGAATTCTTTGCACTGGACAATGCATTGGTTTGCTCTTCCTAGAGGACAACCCCCTCTCCTGTTCCAAGCTTTCCTCGGCTTCCTATACTCCTTTGTGTAGGGCTGAGGCCTTGTACTGTGTGGTTTGGCACATTCAGTGTTGTTGTCCTTGTTCAGCTTATGTTTGGGCTGATGTGTAGTGTCTTGAGTTCTTTATGTATTTTGGAAATCAGCCCTCTGTTAGACCCAGGGTTAGTGAAGATCTTTTCCCATTTTCTAGACCGCCATTTTTTCCTATAGACAGTGCCGGCGTTTGCTTTATAGCTTTTTAATTTATTAATTGTTGGTCTTAGCGCCTGTGCTATTGGTGTTCTATTCAAGAAGTTGTTTCCAATGCCATTGTGTTCAAGGCCATTTCCCACTTCCTTTTCTAGACAGTTCAGTGTATCTGGATGTATGTTACAATCTTTGAACCACTTGGACTTGAGTTTTGTGCAGGGTGAAATGATTCAGAGATTCCATCTTAAACCTGCCAGAATGACTAAAATAAAAAGTACAAGTCACAGCTCATTCTGGAGAGGATGTGGAGCAAGGAGAATGCTCCTCCATTGCTGGTAGGAGTGCAAACTTGTACAGCCACTGTGGAAGTCAATATGGTGGTTTCTCAGAAAATTGGGAATTGATCTACCTCAAGATCCAGCTATACCACTCTTGGGCATATACCCAAAGGATGCTCAGTCTTACCACAGGGACATTTGCTCAACTATGTTCATAGCAGCTTTATTTATAGTAGCCAGAACCTGGAAATAACCTAGATATTCCTTAACTAAAGAATGAATAAAGAAAATGTGGTACATTTACACAATGGAGTAATATTCAGTTGTTAACAACAACAACATCCGGAAATTTGAAGGCAAATACATGGAACTAGAAAAATCATGCTGGGAGAGGTAAACCAGACCCAGAAAGACAAATTTGTTTGGTTGCTAGCCCAACTGTCATCAGGTAGGCTTCATCTAGCAACTGATGGAAACAGATGCAGAGACCCTCAGCCAAATATTAGCCTGAGTGAGCTGTGGGAATCTTGCCAAAGAGAGGCAGGAAGGATTGTATGAGCCAGGTCTGTCAGGAACATCACAAGAAAACCCATGGAATCAACTAACCTGAGCTCTGACAACCAGGGAACTGCCAAGGTACTGACCTAGGCCCTCTGCACATATATGAAGGTTGTGTAGCTCTTACTGTGGCACTTTTAACAGTGGTAGCACAACCTGTCTTTCACTCTTTTTTGCTGGCTTTTGGGACCCAGTTCCTCATACTGGGTTAACTGCCTTGCCCAGCCTTAATACAAGAGGAGGTACGTAGTCTTCCTGTAACTTGATGTGGCAGATTTTGTTGATATCCATGGGACACATGCACTTTTCTGAATAGATGTGATTGAGGAAGAGTCAGAAGTGGGGGGGGGGATGGTAGGAGATGAGAGAGGGGAAACTGTGACCTGGATGTAAAATAAATAAATAAATAAATAAATAAATAAATAAATAAATAAATAATTTTTTTTTTAAAAAAATGAAAAAGGGGGGTGGTGCTGGAGAGATAACTCAGTGAATAAAAGCAATTAATGCTCTTGCAGAGGACCTGAGCAAGTTACCCTGTTTTAGTCAAAGGGGAACCTGTACTCAGATATACATATTCACCTGCACAAACACATAATTAAAATACTAAGAAATATGGACAATCAGCAACAATCAATGAAAAATAATAATCACAATTTAAAAAATAAAGTTTAAGAAAATTAGGATTTCAAAATGAAGTAGAATATCAAGAAACGTATCAGTAAAAAATATTCTTAAAAATAAGTTTAGGCAACACAATATAAAAAATAATAATAGAAAAAAGTGAGATTAAACTATTTTCATTACAAATAATCTGGTTTCTCCTTAAGAACTCTGAGAGACTCAAATAAAATCATTTAATGTAGTTAAAATATCAGTTTTAAAATGTATAGGGAATTTAACATTCATGTTTAATAATAATATAATTGTGAAATGCTTTATGTGTTTTATGTCATAGAAGTACTGTGAGATAAAGCTAATGTCATTTTCACTTTAGAGATGAGAAAATTGAAGAACATAGAAAACATGTAACCTGTCCAATGTCACAATGCTGGTGAGTGTCACATGACACAAAAACTATATTAGCATTCCATCTCTCCTAAAAGCAAGGTTGAGTAGTTCAGAAAACTAGATAAGAGATCATCTGAGGAGGGGAAGATATCTCTGGGTTGGTGAGGAGATTTTAATGGAATACATGTGACATGAGGCAGAAGGTGAGGTGAAGGAGGGAACTGGTCAGAGCCAGATCGGGGCTGATGGGAGAGGGAAGAAAAAGGCTAAAGGTTAATTGGAATAATGTATAATTAATGTAAGTATGTGAATGTCACAACAAAATTTGTGCTTTTGTAGGGTGACTTAAATTAGTAAATGAAAAACAAAGAAGCAACAACAAGATAAAAATATGCAAGGAGTCTGGTTTGTATAGACATATAATTAGGCTCACTATTTTAGGGGGCTAAGGCAAGATGACATGGTGGATAACGGAGCTTGCTAAGTAAGCCTGACAACAGGAGTTTGATTCTTTGAACCTGTGTAAGGGCAAAAGGAGAAAACTGACCTTACATAAATATATTCTCTGACCTCCAATAGAATCTGTACACACACACACACACACACACACACACACACACACACACATGCATGCTTACACACTAATGATAAATAAAAAAAATGAAAGAAGGTCAACAGAGACAGGAATTAGAAAACCAGTTTGAGAACTGAATTCCTAGGGAACCTCCAGATGGTTCATTCTCCTTTCTCATCATTGTCACTCAGGAAGTCTGTCAGAGAGACAGTGATCCAGCTTCCAACCAGAGATGCTTCTATGTTGGAGGTTTGGATGGGACAGCACAAAAAGATCATTGATGAAATCCTCCTTCGTTGACTGAGGAGATATGTCGAGGAAAGGTTAAGGAGGCCTAGATTATGTGTACATTTCACTCTTGGACAATTTAGAGGGGCAAGAGGAAATTTAGGCTGCAGCAGAGACTAACGTCACTAACACAGTGACGAATGGATTGATTTGCTGCTGAGACCTGAATGCTTTCTCCACTCTCAAGATTACTTAAGGGCACACTGAAGAGTCTTATATTGGTAACTTTCCACCTCAGACTCATTTGAAGTGGCTTTTACTCTTTCCATCTTGAATCAAACCAGAAAGATAACTCTAAATAGAAGTGTACTCCACAGGCCTCAAGGATCCCAAATATTGTTTTTTTCAATGGCCAAACTAGGGACTCAAAAGTATACCTCCCCAGTATACCAGTAATGGCAGAGAGGCTGAAATTTTGTGAACTGAATTGAATTCCTAGTAAATACTTTCTAGATTAGTGTCTACTGTTTTATCAATATTTAGATGATTTTCAGTTTAGATCAGTTAGATACTGATTAGTCTTATGGCTACAAGTTTTTATAAAAACCTACAGATAAACCTCTGAAGTAAATTTCTATAAACCAGAATTTCTCAACCTTGACAATTTGTGTTCTGCATGGGGACTATCATATGTACTATAGTATAGTTACCTCAACATAAATTTTACACAGTTGTACCATCAGAGCAATGACAATAAAAAATATCACTGTTAGATAAGTTGCTCCCACAAGATTATGACAGAGTTGCAAACTTCTCATGAACTAGTAATGTTACTACATTTTTTAAAGAGATAGAAAGTTGCTGTGAACACAGGTTGTCCTCTAGCCTTTATTGAAACATTTCTGTTTAGACATATTTAGATGTATAGATACTTTGTGTTCTAGTTGCCTTAGATCTTCAGTAAAGTAAAAGCTATAAAGTTTTACAGCCTAGAGCAATAAACAATGATACTGTATTGCTTAGATATGTTGTAGGCTATACTTTCTACATTCCTGCTAGTATAATCTTCAATGTTTACATGGTAACAAAATCACCTAACAACAGGTTTGAAATATATTCAATTTTTAAGTGTCAAATGACTGCAATTTAAAATACCAAGTAAAACCACTATTGCAGATAGATACTTTTCAAGACAGGATATCATGCAGCCCAAGGTGCTCTTAAACTTTCTATTAGACAGAGAACAATCTTGAACTCCAGATTGCCTTGCCTCTATCTCCCAAGTGCTGACACTACACACATGTGACACCACACCCAGTTTATGTAATGACAGGGATTGAACCCAGGGTTGTTTTTTTTTGTTTTTTTTTTTTGTTTTTTTTTTGCATAGTAAGCAGGTACTCTGCCACTGAATTCTAGCATTTTAAGAAATGCTAACTTCAGTATCCAACAGAAAGTCAACGACTGTACTCAATGATAAGAAAAACCTACTAGAAAGTGATTCTTAACCATGACTATACAATTAGAATAATCTGTGGTGCTTTAAGAAGAAGTGTGGACTAAGAACTTTGGTGGGTGTTGTAGGTTGTATATGAAATGTTTCACTGAGCCTTGGTGTATAGGTAGTGTACCCATTAAGAGGTGGATCCTCTTTAGGGTGATACTGTATGTCTTAGGTCACTGGGGGAGTATCTTTGAAGGAGATGTAGTAATCTTAGTTGCCCCTTTCTCCCTTCTCTTTTTGCTTCTTGGCTGTTATCAGGTGAACAGGCCTCTTCTGCAGTAAGCACTAGCCATAATGTATTACTCTCCATAGTCCTTTAGCAACAGTGCAGAGCAACCATAGGCTGATACTTCTAAGACCCTGAGAAAGAATGTTTTTTTTTCTTTTAAGTTCTTTATTTCAGGTGTTTTTGTCAGTGACATAATGTAAATGCAATGATGAAGCCAGAAATTTTTATTGGGAAATTCAGAAGATATTCTGATAGTAATTTACTATTCACTTTTCTAAAGTAACTATTCTTGAATAGGTACTTGAATTAATCCCAGGAGCACCAAGGACACATCACAGCTAGATTATTGCTTAAGTATGCAGTCAACTGCCAGACTTACATTGTATACTGAAAGTGAAGATACACAGTATTACATGGCACTGTTCAGGATCTGTAACACCAGATCTATGTATTTCACGACATAAACAATTGGTAAACTCACAAAGGCAATTTACAGACTGAAGTATTCTCTGAAGAATTTGTAATTAAAATATTACTATATCCATACTTATCAATAACAGTATGCTTTTCCATAATCCCAGAAGTTACACAAATTTACTCTAAAACCAGACATTGTATTCCAACATTACATAGGAAAGATGTGGACATCTGGGATACACAAACAGTCCTTGATTTAACAACACCTGATTGATTCTCCTGCTGCTTTTAGCCTATAGACCTCAGTTCACTATATGTTTCAGTTCAATACTTATAATAGAAAGACTTAATTATATATATTATCACATATATGCTTATATATACATTTATAAGTATATACAGTATAAGATATTGAGACTGAGTTTACTGAGTCAAAGTTTTCTGAATAGTTCTTGGTCTGGTGATTTATTTGTTGGAGGCTGTTGTTAGGGGCAGGGAGTAAGGAAGATAGCATGTGGCAGAAGGATTAAAAAGTAGTAAGAATATGATCCAAAAGGAAACTTGCTTAGTCTCCTATAAGAAGCTCTTTTAAGTCCAAATAATGAACCAAAAATTGTTATACCTTGAGGAAAAGCAGATTGCATTTAGATGCCTTGCTCATCATTACCAAATTTGAGGGGGAGGAAAATATTCATTGAGATTCTACTTGGCTGAGAATTATACAGCTGGAAGTTTCTCCAGTCTCGCCCAGCCCTGCAGTCTGACAGTCACCTATAAAACAATCACGCAGAGGTTTATATTAATTGTGAACTGGATGGCCTATGGCTAAAGCTTCTTGCTAGCTAGCTCTTATAGCTTAACCCATGTCTATTATCCTCTAAGTTGCTACACAGCCATGGCATCACCAGTCAGCTGGCATCCTGCTGCTCCTTGAACAGTGGCTGGTGTCTCCTTCACTCTTCCCTGCTTTTCTCTGTATGTCTCCTTGGATTTCCCATCTGGCTGTAAGCTTTCTTGCCATAGGCCAAAACAGCTTTATTAACTAACCAATGGGAACAGCATATATTCACAGTCTACAGAAAGACATGCCACAGCACTTCCCCTTTTTTTGTCTAATCAAAAAGCAAGGGTTTTTACTTTTTTTTTTTTTTTTTTTTTTTTTTTTTTTTTTTTTTTTTGGTTTTTGGTTTTTTTGAGACAGGGTTTCTCTGTGTAGCTTTGCACCTTTCCTGGATCTTACTCTGTAGACCAGGCTGGCCTCAAACTCACAGAGATCTGCCTGCCTCTGCCTCCTGAGTGCTGGGATTAAAGGCATGCACCACCACCACCTGGCAAAGGTTTTAACTTTAACATAGTAAAATTATAAAAAACAAAGCAGTTATTAAGCAATAATTACAGTTACAATATCTAGTCTATTTGTAGTTGGCAGAATTAAAAAAAATATTCTATTATCTATCTTATTTTTGTGAGTCTAAAATTTCATATCTAATTTACCTTTTATCATGACTAAGGAAAACTATAATTATAACTATCTAGTGTTCAACTCCATCAAAGATCCCAAAAGGATATAATATTACCTGAGTAAACAAGAAGTACATTTCAAGCAACTTCCATAATTCTAGAAATGATAGAGACAGCTGGCTGCCTGGGAAGTCATGCAAAGTTCTTCTGTAATATTGGGGCATCCATCTTTAGCCTGTGGGCCTAGAATCTCTCAGTTGCTTTTAGCTGTGTCTTGTAGAATGTATGGCAGTCTCTTCTGTGAAGCAGGAACCTGAAAGACCATCTCACCTTCTTTTGGCAGAATTTGATCATTTTCCTATGGGTCCTGTATGTCCAGTTTAGACTGGACTTCAAAGACTACAGACTATGCCATTTTATACACACACACACACACACACACACACACACACACACACACACACACACATATATATATATATATATATATATATATATATATATATATATATGAATCTTTTTTTAAAGCTTTCTCAGTTTGGGTAGAAGTTCTTGCCCTATGTTGGGAGCTAAAATGTAGCCAAACATTTCTCCAGTCCCACCCAGCCCTGCAGTCCTACAGCCACCTGTAAAATAATCACTCAGAGGCTTATAGATTTTCCCATCTGGCTCCATCCTGCCCCGCCATAGGCCAATGCAGCTTTATTTACTAACCAATGGGAACAACATATATCCATAACATACAGAAAGACATCCCACAGCACTATTACCCAGATAAAAGTTATCTTGTGTGTTATCTGACACCAGGAACAAAGGTATAAGACCTATAGTTAGGCAGGCCTGGCACAGTCACAACACTTCCATCAAAGTATTACACCCAGTTACTTTATTTGTTGCTTCCAGATGCTAGGCCCTATGTTAAATGTTTTGAATCAGGGAATATGAACTAATGACTTTTTTGGTTTTTGTATTTTTTAGTTAACTGCAATCAAACCTGCCCTGTTAAAATATAAATACAATTTTATATTTCAATATTTTATATAGCTCTGCATGAATACAAATTAGGCCAGTTTAATTGCAACTTACATACTGAATTTATAGCATTTTACATGACAGCTTTAGGAATCTGTGCTATGCAAAGTCTTTGATTTAACAGCATTTTCAGGGGAATATTTTAGATATAATCAATAGTAATTATTTATTGCATACTAAGACTACTGCCTTTTAAAATAAAACTTGCATTTATGATAATAAGCACAATGCCATTTTTAGCTAAGAAACTTCCAAATTAGTGGATATGTTACAGAAATTATAGTCAGTTGTCTGCATTTGTTTATTCTCTCATACATACATAACACAATGTTTGGTAATTTTGAGAAATAAATGCAGAAAGTAGATAATTTCTGGAGTTTTGTTCTAACTGAGAGAGCAAATCAATGAAAAACAAAACTAGGAGGTAATAAGTACTATAAAGAAAACCAGAGTAAGGGTTGGAGGCTAGTGGATGATGGGTATGAATAGAGGTAGTTTTAGATCAAGGTAGCTGAAAAATGCCTTTCTGAGAATTTGATAACTAAAGAAAAATCTAGGTGATATCAGCAAGCAAACTTTATAGGACAGAATTAATAAACTTAATTTGATGAAGACATTCCACACAAAACACTTTGATAATTATGCTAGTAGTTTCCCAATAATGAAGTTTAAGACATTGCCAACTGCCATGTGAAACATGATTCCATGGTACTGGTAGTTGGCTATAACTTCCTGTCACTAGTGAAAAGATGTCTCTGAGCTGTACCCAGAGGTTTGATATATCCTTAATGAAATAAATTGCCATTGTTTCCCTGTATATTTTTAGGTACAATTATATCATAATCATTATTACTTTGTCAGGCTGAGGGATGAACCTAGGACATTGGGTATGTTAGACAAGTGCTTAACCAATGAACTATATCTATTTCCTATACTTCTATTATACTTTAATGTTTATAAAGCTTAATTTCTTCTAAAAGACATAAGAATATAAAAGGGTCTATTGGTTCTAACAAACTTCATTTATATGTATATAATGGATTTTACCTTTGTAAACAGAAAACAACAAAGTTTATGATTATAAAAGTAATAAAAGATATAGATAAATGAAATTTTCCATACTACCTCATCAATGAATAACTAAACATTTTCATTTAAATTGTGAGCAGGCATGATAATGTTGGTACAATTAATTAACAGCCTGAGAACTAAAATCTCATAAAGTTGTGACACTTTTCCATCAATTATTGCCTTATTTACAGTCATAGCCCTTAGAGCATCTTGATGCAAAAAGGCCTCTTGGAACTGGTTGACGCACATCTTGCATGTGGATAGCTTTGAACTACCTAGAACAGATTGAAGAAATACAATTACTTAAATAACATTTTGTATATATATTTAACATATAATATATAACAATTTATTTTCATGAATTTCTAAATGGTCTTATTAAATGAAAAAAAAAACACAGAGCCAGATATAGGGGTGAAAACCTGAGAGATCAGGGAAATAGGGGAAGCCACAGCTAACCTTACCTCACCAACTCTGCAGCTTCCAAATGCGAGCGACTTCCTGTCTACCCACGTCTATATGCCTTGCTGATTTGCTCTCTCTGTCCAGCTATATCACTTCCTCTTCCTTCCCAGAGCTGTCACTTCCTGTCTATCTGTACAGACCTCCAGACCTCCATGGTTAACTATTGTTATAATTTAAGGCATATGCCACCACACCTAGCTCTGTTTCCAGTGTGGCCTTAAACTCACAGAGACCCAGACAGATCCCTGCCTGCCAAGTGATAAGACTAAAGACTGACAAGTATGCTACCATTGCCTGACTTCTTTGTTTACTTATAATGGCTGTTCCTATTCCTCTGATCTCCAGGCAAGCTTTATTATTAAAGCACAAATTAAATATCACCACACATCTACTTTTTGAAACTATAATATAATTATACCATTTCTACCTTCTCTTTTCTCCCTGCAACCATTTCTATGCAACTTCCTTGCTCTCAAATTCACAGACATTTTTTATTTAGTGTTTCACACACATACACTTACCACAGAACAAATGCAACATGCTCAGTCAATATAATGTTACCTGTATGAATATGATCTCAGGGCTGACAATATGGTGTTGAATAATCATTTGATGGGTCCTTGAATGGGGAAGACCATTTCTCCAGATTTCAGCACTTTCTAGTTGCCTGTAGTTCTTTGTCTAGGGTTGAGACCCTGAGAACTTTCCCCCTTCCATGTTAGTATGACCATTGGGTCATTGCTGTTCAAGACTTATTTAGGCAGCCATATTGATGAGATTTTATAGTTTTTAATGTGGAAAATATGAATGGGTTTTGCTTCTCTAGTCTCATATTTGCTACTTAGACATTAAAAAGCTCTATATTCAATAGAATAAAGTTCATGTGACAAAATTAAAGCTATGTTAGGAACAGCAATTGTTTCCTGAAGTCTATCATGTGGTTTGTTTAAAAAACAAATCCAATGGACACTCAAGCCCAGTTCTCATCATACTTTCCTTTGTTCATATTTGAGAATCATCTCATTCTTAGTATTATATTTTTGAAGTTAAATAATCATTCTTGTGAATAAATGGAAATATAAATGCCAATCAAATATTTAGAATGTTGTGAACAGATGGTTTAATTAGAGAAGTGAAGCTCACCCTAGTCCATTATCACTGACTCCTTGAATTTTGACATATGACCTAGAAAGTGTATTCTGCTGAAATGATTACTTTATCTGTAAGAATCCAGCTTGTAATGCTTTCTCCAGACTGTATTTCAATCATATATATAATAAAACAGGTTAAAGGCAAATATTGCTATCTGAATTATTTTCACAATCTGCAATTTTTCTTTTGGCTTTAGAAAACCTTACTCTCAAACATTACATCAGTGATTTCTGAAGAGACAGATCCATGGTCAGAGTTAAATATGCCTGATATAGTATATTCTTTAATTACTGGTATGACAAATATTAAGATATTTGTAAGAAACTCCATTTTTGGTTCACTAATTGAAGTCAAATATATGTATCTTCAAATGAAGATCATTAGGTCATCATCAATGATTCTATTCTACTTATGAGACATATGAGGCTGCCCAACAAATGAAAATTCTAGTAAAAATTGTTTAACATAGATATTAGCAGTTAAAATCAAATCTTATATACTTAAATCTACTCTCAAAAGTAGTAACAATCCATTCATTGATTATTAATTTTACATATGTGCTGCAGGCCACAGGAATATATCACAAGAACTCAGCTGGTTATGGCAAAGTCACTACCTGAAGGGATCAAGATTTCCTCCAGAGGAAGCCAAATTCCAAGGAGCTTTTGGTGTTACATGGCTTGTTATATATCCGCTGTCTTCTGTTATGAAAATCATGTGTGCCTTCATAGTTTTCCCAATTGATTTTTCCCTAAGAAGGGCTAACGGTGTGGACTGATCACTCTCTGGACATACACATTCCAGGTATTTGGAGAACAGCCTCAGGAAAGGCTGGATATCTCTGGAATCAGATATCTCCCTTGGCCACTTTTCAAGGACTAGCAGTAATAACAGTCTGCCCTGGCCAGCGGGTTCTCAACTGGGGCGACACACCTGAGGGAGAGAATGAAAGGGACGGGGAGACATGAAGGAAGACAGCAAGACAGGGTTCTGATCAAGCTACAAATTTTATTCTCCTCAGCAAGGCTTATATAGCATGGGAGGGGGAGGGGGCAGGGCCCATTGTTCTGTTGCTATGCTACCTGACCGCAGGATGTTCTTTATCTTTGGGGGCATCTGGTTTAGGGCCTGTGGCTTGTTCTCTGGCCTAGCTAGTACATGGTTCATGTTTGGTCCCTGACATCTCCCCCTTCTATACATATAGCAAAACAAAGAAAAGGCCCAAATATTTTTGCCATGATGGGGGAGGGGTGACAGAGGCTCTATCCCTGATAAGTTCCATTGTTAACTGTCGGTCCATGTAGGTGTCCCCACATGTCCCGAAGGAAGCTGAAGCAATGCAGTTTTTTTACAGGGGGTGGGTTTGAATCTGGGAGGAAAGAGTATAGGGTCTGCATAACCACTGTGCAATAGAGCATGTCATCCAAGGCACCCAGGAGGGTGGAGCACTTTAATCTCCCTGCCTTCTGCAGTCCCGGCTGCACCCTCAATCCCCTATGCAGTGGGCTCCAGCTCCCAGGCACAGGTGCATCCTCCCCTGGGCAGAGGGACCTGTGCTGATATGGAGTCTTTATCTGGTTCATGGAGACCACAATCATGGAGGTCAAGGCAATGGTAATGAACCTGAATTTGTTTTGCCTGAAGTTCGGCCAGCTGACCACGCACAAATTGAGTTAGTCAAGACAAGGCCCAAGGGCCGAATGTCAAGACAAGAATGAGGCCAACCAGAAGGAACGACAGGAGGGTGGTTAGCCAGGGAGATGCAGAGAACCAATTTTGGAACCAGCCTAGCTCTTGATCTCTTTCTTTTTTGCGCTTCTCTAAGCCTTCCCGGACCTTGGCCATGCTATCCCTTGCTACTCCTGTGTGATCAGTATAAAAGCAGCACTCTTCCTTAAGAGCAGCACAGAGACCTCCTTGCTGTAAAAAGAGAAGGTCGAGCCCTCGGCAGTTTTGGAGGGCCACCTCTGTGAGGGAGGTGAGGGAGGATTCAAGGGCGGAAATGCCTCACTCAAGCTGCTCTATATCTTCATCTATGGAAATTCTAAGCTCTGAATAATGTTGATTAGATAAAACCAGGGAAGCTATGCCCATACTGGCCCCTGCAGCCCCAACCCCCAGGAAGACAGCCAGAGTGACTGCAGTCACGGGTTCCCTTTTTGAGCGATGGGGGGTGTGTGTGTGAGGGCAGCCGTCTATGCTAGAGTCATCTCTTCCCATCTTCCTGAGAATTGATCTGGGGAATAATAGGTTAGCCTAGGGATAAGTTGAACCAATATACAGAATAAGGGGGCAGAGGGATTATTTAAATGAAGAGAAATGCATGGTGTTAGGCCATCAGTACAGGCCCACCAAGTATCATTGGCAGGGAGAAGATATCCAGACTTAAGGGAGGTATTTAGGTTATCTGTGATATTACAAAGGGGTTGATAAATGGGGGGAATGGTAGCGCCTTGGGTGACAAGGCAGCGGCCCGAGCCCATAACTTGGGAGAGTGTAAGGCGAGATGTGGGTGGCTGTTACCAGTGACAGTCGTGCGGGTCAGTGGTTAGGGAGAAATCTAAATCAACAGCCACTTCTTCATAAAATGGGGGGGGGGCAGAATGATAGCAAAGCCAGCAGGAGTCAACCAAATCAGGCTTGGAGGTATTAAGTGGTAATTATATCTTTGGAAGTTGGTGGGGGAGGTGGGAACATGGGAGAAAAACCCGTGGATGTCTGAGATATATTGGTTGTATGTAAATCATTGTTGCCAAGAAGAGAGTTGAGACCAATGGCAACAGGGTTAGGGGAATTGACAGGCTGCTTTAAAAGCTTAACAATAAAGGTGATGCCTGTATCTCTTCCCTCCTGAAATAGGTGAAGGCCCCAAGTGAGGCCCGCCTCCCAGGCCCAATGAGCCTTTCCAGCCTCGATGAAGGTAACTTTTTGGGGGTGGCACCAGGAGGAACAATCAGGGGTGCCATGATAAGTATTAATATGCCCAATGGAATAATTACTGGTAACAGTAATGAAATCCCAAGAAGAAGAGGGGTACCAATAGGCATTGCCCATAGTTTCACATCCCCAGGACTTGCAAAAAAAATCTCCAGTTCCCCCACATTTGTGGAGAAGATTGTGAGGTCAATGATGACCAGGGCAGACATAAAAAACAGAGGGTGGCAAGTTTTTTTCTCTGGGCCTGATTTGCATGGGCGGGGGGAGTTGGTTTCAAGGCCTGGGGTCGTGATAAGAATCAAAAAGCTCGGGAGCCCTTCTGGTAGGGGGTTGATCATCAACATGCCAATTGGGGGATGTTAAAGCAGCCATTTTACAAAGGTCGGGATAAAGGTCAGGCCACCAGGGGCCATGGGTGACTAGGGAAGTTTGCCAGATAACATCTTGTTGCCCGGTCAGCACCTGCCAGGTATGGTTTAAGGGCTGGTGGTGATTGGTGTTTTGGGGTAGGCTAGAGAGGCTGAGGCTCGGAAGGAGGAGTATGAGACCCCAGACAGCCAGCTGACTCACAATGGGCAGCTTCGTGGGTAGTCTCCATCTCTTTGGGGTCTCGGTCTTTGATGGTAGCTTTAGCATCTGGAAAAGAAGAAGGAGGGTCCTCAGAGGGGCTAGTCAACCCCCTGGGTATGTTAGGTAAATTTACAGATCAGACCAGGCACTCAGGGAGCCAGCTTGGGGCGTCATGTGCCTGGTCAAGGATGCAAGCAGAGCCATGGCCCCAGATGAGTACAGGATCTGGACCATTCCAAATACCTCTAAGGGGGTCTCGCCACATGGCCAAAGGGTGACTGGCATCTGCTGAGGGGTGCCAATGGTGGTCAGCCGCTGATTGACCTTCACCATCCAGGGTGAGGAAGTTAAGAACAAAGAGGGCATGGCTCAGGCAGTCTCGGGGGGAGGTGAAGGAAAGCTCCGACATCTTTAATCAAGAGAGCCATGTTTTTAAGGTCTGGTGGGCCCATTCTACAATGCCCTGACCTGGAAGGTTGTAAAAGATACCAGTAGTGTGAGTGATTTCAAATTGTTGGAGGAACCGTTTAAGTCCTCCACTGGTGTATGCTGGGCCATTGTCTGTTTTTATGTGTTTTGGGATACCCAAGGTAGAGAAGCAGACCAGGAGGTGAGTGATAACGTCCTTGACGGCCTCACCAGTATGAGGGAAGGCAAAAAAAAATCCACTGAACATGTCAACAGAAACATGAAGATATTTTTGTCTGCCGAAGTCAGGAACATGTGTGACATCCATTTGCTAAATCATATTAGGCAGGAGTCCACGGGGGTTAACTCCAACATGGGGGATGGGATGGGAGACTATACAAGAAGGGCATTGTTTAACTATCTCTCTAGCTTGCTGTTTTGTGATTTTGAACTTTAACCGAAGAGTTTTGGCATTAAGATGGTGGAGGCGGTGGGCGCGAGAAGCCGACAGGATGGGCTTTTGTAGGACTGGAAAAACCTGGCGAGTGGCTGTATCAGCCAGAGTGTTTCCCTCTGTGAGGGGGCCAGGAAGCTCCCCATGAGCACGAATGTGGCCAATGAAAACAGGATGGGAGCATTCTCTAAGTTTTTGTTGAATTTGAGTGAAAAGGGGAGTGGCATTGGAGGTGGGCTTAATGAAGGGGGCTGTATCAAGAAGGGGAATTGAATGAACGATGTATGCACTATCAGTGTAAATGTTAAGGGGGGGAATCGTGGAAATCCTGAAGAACCTGCAGAACAGCAAAGAGTTCAACCAGCTGAGTTGAACGAAAGGGCAAAGGAAAAGGAAATGAGTGACCTTGAAAAGCATAAGCTGCAGTGCCATTGGCTGACCCATTGGTAAAAACGGTCGGGGCCT
Source organism: Peromyscus eremicus (assembly GCF_949786415.1). Taxonomy (NCBI): domain Eukaryota; kingdom Metazoa; phylum Chordata; class Mammalia; order Rodentia; family Cricetidae; genus Peromyscus; species Peromyscus eremicus. The sequence goes on from NC_081435.1 coordinate 8,142,651, forward strand.
CAGACAAGGGGCTGGGGGAAATGACTTTTGGGAAGATAAAGGGATGAGTGCATGCAAAATGAAGGACTGGGTCATTGGGGAGGTGATTGTCAAGAAGGCCCAGGAACCCCAAGAAGGCAACACCCCAACAATCCAGTGTCTGGAACAAAAATTGAGTTTGTTCACGAGTGTAGGGGGTTAGGATGGAATCAGGGTCCTTACCAAAGATCTGGCCTGAGGTCTGGTGACCTTGCATGATTAGGGAAGAAACAAGTTGGGGATAGGTGGGAATGACCTTAGTATGACTGGCAGGCATATGAATAAGAGGGAATAAGAGGGAATGACCCTTAAGTTTATCCTGGGCCCTTAATATGGAAAGAGAACTCTGCCAAAGGACCCCGGTGGGCACATGGGGAGTAGATAAGACAACAAAAACCAGCGGGAGGGAATAATTAATCTGAAAAGAGCCTTGGGAGGAAATGGCCCTGGTGATTAGTGACAGGGCCTTATGGGCAGCCGGGGTCAATTGACGGGGGGAGGTGGGTTCCCTGGGGCCCCGAAGAATGTCATAGAGGGGTAGAAGATCAGCGGTAGGGAGTTTTAAGTATGGTCAAAGCCATTGAATATCCCCAAGAAGTTTTTTAAAATCATTAAGGGTGGTAAGGTTATCTGTGCGCAGCTGGATGTGCGGGACCAAGACTCGATTGGAATGCAATTCAAGGCCCAGATAACTAAAGGGCATGGAGTGCTGGATCTTATCGGGGCGAGCTGTAGGCCAGCAACACAAAGGGCCTGTGACAGATCTTGGAAGGTTGCTTCTAGGATGGAGGATCTAGGGGCAGCCAAAAGAAGGTCATCCATGTAATGTAAGATATAAGTAGAGGACCATTTTTGGCGTTTGGGATCGACCGCCTGAGACATGAACTTTTGGCAGAGAGTCGGGCTATTTGCCATTCCCTGGGGTAAGATGCGCCAATGAAAGCAGAGCATGGGGCCCTGAAAATTAACCTGAGGGAGGCTAAAGGCAAAATAAGCTCGATCATCGGGGGTTGGCATTGGGAGCATTGGCAGTGAACCTGCAGGGGCCTCAACGACTGGGGCACAAAAGCGGGCAATGGGAGGGGGAGGTCCTTTGGATCCTGAGGATATCATTAACAAGGTTCCAATAGGAAAAGGATACAACAGGGATTTTGTCTGGGCCAAAGACATGGTAGTAGTCAGTAAGGCAGTCGCTCATCCTTCTCCAGCATTTTTCATCAATCATCCCTTCTTGGGGAAACCAGGGACAACAGTCCTCTAAGTGACTAAAGAATTTGTTGAGATCTTTTTTACGAATCCTTATCCCTTGTGTCTTGAGGGCCTCTTTAATGCCCTTAATGAAAAGATCATGGGAAGAACTTCCCTGTCCCATGGTTAAGTCTGAAGTTTAGACTAACCTCGTCCTTCTCACTCTCCTCCGATGGTCAAGAAAAGGTATCAAGTCGGGTGGTCTCAAAGGACAATCAGCAAAAATATCTCGAAGTCTGGACTTTCCTGGAGAAGGATGTTCAGCTCTCAATGAGGCAAGGGTAGAGCCACCATGTTGGGCACCAGTTGCCCCAGCCAGCGGGGTCTCAACAAGGGTGACCCACCTTCAGGAGAGAATGAAAGGGATGGGAGGCATGAAGGAAGACAGCAAGATAGGGTTCGGATCAAGCTGCAAATTTTATTCTCAGCAAGGCTTATATTGCATAGAAGGGGGAGGGGGCAGGAAGGAGGAAAGGGGTGCAGGACGTGCAGGATGTGTGGGTCGTGAAGCTGCAGGATGTTGTGCCAGGTGATAAGATCACTGGTCAGGGCCCATTATTCTGCTGCTATGCTACCCGACCTACCTGACCGAGGAATGTTCTTTATCTTTGGGGGCATCTGGTTTAGGGCCTGTGGTTTGTTCTCTGGCCTAGCTAGTACTTTTCCATGGTTCATGTTTGGTCCCTCACAACAGTCCACATGCAAGTCTTCTGATTTAATTTCACAAGGAGACATCGCCTAGGTCAGGTGGAAGTTAAGTAATAGCTTTACACAATTTAGCTCAGACCCTCCTTTCTTACATCCTTACTAACTTTATAGACCTTTAACTCCTTACCTAACCACTTCTAGGAATATTTAGAAAACTTTCTGTGCTGACAGCTATGCTCAGCCAGAACCCCAGTTCAAGCCTCCCTGTAATTATCATCATTGGCAGCATCCGGCCAGGTCCATCCCCAGATGGAGGAAAGTACCTTATCAGAGATACCTCTGTACTCTCTAAGAACAGACTTAAGCATCCAGGCTACCCATCTGAGAAGGCCTGGCGGATGTGCCAATTAAGCTTTACTTCCTCCTTTCCCAAACCTTACCTCTAGTTCCAGATCTCCCTTTAACTATCACCAGAGGCACCTAGCTGTACACAAATTACCTAGTGACCAAGCACACTTTCCCACACCCTGCAGAAAAATGGCAGATAGCTTAGACAGATAGGAGCCACAGGAAAAAAGAAGACAGTTTTATTTTCTCCCATTGACCTAGCAACTTATAGATTCTTAACATTTTCAACTAATCACGTTTAAGACTATAGTTGAGCACATAAGATTCCCTCTCCTTAGATATTACCGGAATTTAGCCTTTAGTTACTTCATTTTCCCATTGGTCACTTCCTTTTGGGGTTGTAAATGATAATTAATGGTTATTGCCTCTCAGTGTGATTTTTATCACCCCTCCATTTGACCCTGGAAGCCTGGCTTTATATACCAGGACTTCCAGGGCACCAGGGTTGGAGAAGAGAAAAGAAAATGGAAGAACTAGACAGGTAAGAACTTGAGAGGAACAAACTGAGATGGGGAAGAACTAGATTGAAGGGCTAGAAGAGAGTTCTAGAGGAATGAGATGGAAGATGAGGAAGAGCCAGATGGGGAAGTACTAGCTGGGTAAGAACAAGCTAAAAAGGATCTAGATGAGAAAATTAAGATAGAACTTCGATAAGTATAGAGAGAAATTAGGCAAGAAAAGAGCTAGGCACGAGAACAGAACTGAAGCTGTGTATAAAGGATGTTATGCCAGAGGAATTAAAGCAATTGGACTGTAGAGCTTGGTGTGCTGAGATTCTATTTCTCGAAAACAGTCCTTGCCGTTAGTGGTTCTCTCTCCTGAGCCCTGGGATGTATAATATTAAGTCTGGTCCCACTAATATTATACAAGACATATGTATTCTCTTTTCCCTAATTGTTCAGATTACTTAAATTCAGACAGTTTTAGAACATGAAACAGAATCAATAACATCTGCATGATTTCATCTACCAACCAAGAAATGAGATTTCTTTTCATTTTTCTTTGGCATTGGGAATTGAACCTAGGTCCTCATTTATGTCTTTAGACATGTTAGGCAGGCACTGCACCTTGGACCTACAGCCTATAAACAGTAATATTTATTAAAAGCACATTAAAATACACCGAAAAATCAAACTATGTAAAAATACTTCTCAAATAACTTTACCTCAAAAATGTAAAAAACAAAAACCAAAAATAAATGGCTGTCTCATTTTCAAACCTTTGACTTTTAGGTATTTGTGGGCAGAATATTTATCTAATGATAGAAGTATGCTTACAGAATCAATGGAATTCTGCAGATAATGATCTGAGCATGGGAATAGATACCTGTTATCTCAGCAGTAGGTAGAGGGGGCAGAAAGATCAAGTGTTCAAGGGGATTTACAGCTGCATAGAAAGTTTGTAGCCAGCCTGTGATGCATGGCTGCATATCAAAATGCAATGCAAAATAAAATAAATCAAATCAAATCACACACACACACACACACACACACACACACACACACACACACTAACCAACTCAAAATTTGAATGTCTAATGTTGGTATTAGGTAATGCCTTTTTTTTTTTTTCTGGTAGGAAACACTGAGTTCACATAAAGGAAGATATTCTATAAGATGCCCTTATTAATAATGGGAGCATCAACTCAAGAGAGTTTAGCTCCAAAAATGAAAGGGATGCCTGACTGAGACATGAGCAGAATATCACAAATCAATCATTCTGAGGGATTAGTATTCTTCTGCATTTCAGATAAAGAGGTACAAGACTTGAAAAGTTTTAGAAACTCCAGGCCAACTGTACTAAAACCTTGACCTCATGTGTACTAAGTTCAGAGAACAACTTGCAACTTTTTCCACTATGTGATCTGGGGTACTGATCTCATGTTTGGCAGCATGCACCTTACCCCACTGAGACCTCTTGACAACCTTTGTATTCTGTTGCTATTTCTTATTGAATGCAAGCTGGCTTTAATTTTTTTCTTTTTCTTTATTATATGTTAGCATTTCAGCATCTGTACTGGCCTGCCCTTAGGGTCCTGACAGGATGTACCCCAGCTGTAGCCACTAAGAGCATCCCCTGTGCATATTCACTACTGTTTCCTTTTGAAAGGCGGGCCTTGTTCACCTCAAGTCTCTCTCTCTCCTTTCTCTTTTCCTTCCTCTTCCCTGGGGACTGGTCCTTGCCCCTTCTCTGCCCCTTCTCTCTCCCCTTCTCCTCAATAAACCTCCTATGTAGGCAGTATTGTATGGTGTGACTCCTTCCCAATGTTTTTTAAAATACAACAGCATATTTTCAGTATTGCTATCCATTCTAGATTTTGTGCTGTTTCATATTATTTTTTAAAATTTATTTATTTATTTGTTTGTTTGTTTGTTTAGAGAAAGGGTCTCACTATGTAGACCAAGCTAGTATAGAACAAAGAAATTTTCCTGCTTCTGCCTCTCAAATGCTGGGCTTAAAGTTGTTAGCCACCTCCCAGCTTGCTTTAAGTCTTTGAACCACAAGTAACTAACAGATGTTTATGGGCTTCCTCACCTCCTTAGAGTCTATTCTAGTGGTCATACTGACAGTAGATGCTAGGCAGAGAGAAGGGGACTAGGAAGGGCAATTTGCAGACAGCTGCTTCCCAGGCACCATTTGGAACATAATGCTTCCATATGTCATCTCCTTCTCGACAAATGTCATGTTACCTTCATTGTCTGTAAGATCCATTCTTGTGTAGACTTTGTATGCCTCTGATGTTGATGTCTGGATACCCCTTTAAGACACATAAATACTAATTTGATGATTTGCTCTGACACAGGTACCATAGCTAACATTTAGTAACTGACTTTAGAAATGGCTTGCTCGGTGGCTGATAGCGTTTCAGGTTTCCCTTTCCTATCCAAGGCTGGAGATTTAAAGAACAGCTTGAGGCCAGATGGCAAGATGAAACATTATATAACCAAAGACAAGATGAGATGGGAGGAGTAGCTATTACCTTAGAGAGAAATATACTTACATAATCCAAAATCTTTTCCCTTAAGGGACCCAGGTCAGTTACTTACAGACCATCACTGCTAGGCTGCTCCTAACTCGGAAAGCAAAGTGTTTCCTCTTAACCTTCTCCTCATTTCTCTCTTCAGACCGGAACTAAAACCATAGTCCTGCATCTCTGGCCCTTCCTTCTCACTGTTGTTCTTGCTCTACCCACTGTGCTGGTACAGCGACTTGCAAACTTTCTTGGCATTTGTCACTAAAAGCATGATTTAACTTTTTCTGCTTCCATATCCTGTGGGCAATGGCTGAGAGCTTGGCTTGCCTAATCTTCTTCTCTCTAGCTCTCTTTTGTTCAAACTCCAATAAGATTGTCCTTGAATTTCCTCCAGAGTCCATTTTTAAATTATTTTATCTATAAGACTAAGACCGTGCGAAAGGGCTCTGTGTATTCTGGGGAAATATTAAGAGAGTATCGACAGACTGTCACTAGAAACACACTGCAGCAGAATGAGAGTTATGATAGGGAGCCAGCAGTCTGAATTCTCATCACAGAACAAAACAGGAAGACAGGAAATTGTTAGGACATGAGTAAGAAGATGAGCACCTCATGCCAGAATCCCATTAAATCTACCAGCAGAGAAGCAAGAATTTAAGCAAAATTAAAAATTTCCCAGGCTCTTTATCAACTTTTGGGAATTTCATGCAATTGATGAGGGAAGGATACATATTAAACCTTTGTGCAACATTAATGGATTCTGATTTTATTATTATAACTCTGTCCATGGCATTTGTAGAGACACCCTATAATCTCACTAATCAAAAGAGGGAGAAAAGAGACTTAAAAAAGAATGGTTTCTTAGCAACCCTATGAACTATAACTTGACAGCCACAAAAATTCTATATATGTCTAATGCTAAGACAAATAACTGCCACTCAACCTTGAGGAGCCTGTACCTACTACACTTAGGTGTGTCTTGCTATCTACAGTTCTCTCAGAAAAGTATGCATCCTTGTTCTTCATTCTCTTCTTTCCCATAAACACCTCTCTTCTATGTCTATGTTAACTATCTTCTCTAAAGTTCTCCAGCTCTGCCTCAGGACTGAAGGTGCTAGTACAAATTTTTCTGAGTGCTAACTGTGCATGGATCATCTTCATCAACTTCTCACCATGCAAGGTTTGAGGAACCTAGTAGAAATATGGGTAGAAAGAATTTGTAAGAGGGAATCTGCTGAATAGGGAGAGCTGTGCAATGCTGACTATGGACAGGTCATGGCTGTTTCCAGCATCAACTCACAACAGCTGTAGCTACTTGCATCTGACCTGCCCAAGATCAAGATAGTCAAAATTCCATCATGGATGGGAGAGGAGCTCCTGTGGTCTCATCCCTACACTTACTAGAGTTGTTGTTGGCATTTGAACATTGCTAAGGAACTGAGAGTCACTTTCCTATGGTGGTTTGGCTACACCGAGGCTGCTTCAGCCCCATGCATATATTAAAGGCACGGATTGTATGCTGGGAGTTATTGATAACAAGAAATGAATATAGGGAACATGAAGCTGTGAAACAGATGGATTAGGGTCACTGTGGGGGCGCTACAGGGAAGTAGTAGTGGATGGGTATGATCACTATACGTATAAATGCCTGCAACTTTCTCTATTTTTCTTTTGGTTTTTCGAGACAGGGTTTCTCTGTGTAGTTTTTTGGTGCCTGTCCTGGATCTCACTCTGTAGACCAGGCTGGCCTCAAACTCACAGAGATCTGCCTGGCTCTGCCTCCCGAGTGCTGGGATTAAAGGCGTGCGCCACCATCACCTGGCTGGAACTCTCAAATAATAAAAATAAAATATTAAGGAAATAAACCCTCTAACTCTGCTTTGTCTTACTGGCTAGTCTTGAAATTTACAAAGCCTAGTTTACTCTGAGTTGAGGTCCCTAAAACATAAAGGAATTCTTTAGGCTACACAAGGCAACAGCATCCCTGTTCCATCACCACTGAGAATCCTACTTTTGAAAGTAATGGTGTAAGTTCAGGCGAGCCCTGGGAACCTACAAATGTGTTGAGTTATTTGGTCAATGTAAACCATCTATAAAGATTTAATGTTATCAGATATAAGATATTGAGATTAAGTTGCATTGCCTGTCAATGGCATTGGTTAATGAGTGAAGACAGAGCCACTGAGAGGGCTCAGCAGGTAAAGGTTCCTACCACCAAGCCTGACAGCTGACTTTCATCCCCAGGATCATTGTGGTAGAAGGAAAGAGCTGATCCCTACAATGTGACCTTTGATCTCCACATGTATGTCATGGCACTCATGAAACCCTACCCTATTACACACAAAATTAAAACAATAAAATGCAACTTTTTTTTTAAGTTAACACATCAAAACACAGCCATTTTTCCATGTCCTACCTGTCAGAAGATATAATAGTCTTATGTAAAATATATTAAAAAAATCAAAGGTCAAATTAACATTGAAAATATATATGATAGCTTAATATTAACAGAAATTTTAATATTTATTAAGACATTTGAAGAAAAAGTTTTAGTTTCTAGAATGCATTAATTTCTGAAGCAGTATCAAGCAAAGATAATGCCTCCTATATATGGAAGTCATCATGATGGAAGCCTCTTTTTCCACTGAGAAAAGCTTCACTGTTTTGCTGTCTAGCAAGGATACCAAGAACTAGAGCCAAAATCTGTCCCCTGGATTGGAATTACCAGTTATGGAAGGAAGAAAAACTGCTTGTTAATGAAAGTTCTAGAAAGAATCTACAAGTACAAAAGCTGATGATGGTTGGAACTTCAACAATATGGTCAGGCTGGAATGCTCAAAGGACAGAGCTTAATTATCTTGGACTGCCATTAGCTTCCTTTATGGCCTTTATCGCCATCTCTGAAGGTAACCTAAAATAACATGAGTCTTGGATCCATCTTTTGGAAAGACAACTAGCTTCCCCAAATACAAAGGCTAAGAATGTCATCAAATACCATCTGAGATCTGTAACAAAGCTCTTCCTACTTTGCCTTAGTAAATCTGCATGATAGTTCCACAGATATATTTTAAAAAGCATTTTGATTTATGACTTTCTTTGTTTTATTACTATAAAGATTTCATGAAACTACTACCATGTTGGAGAATAAAATTTATGGTAAGTTGAATTTGTGTTCCCAGGGTGTGGCACTCAACTTTGACTCCAGAATAAAAGACTTCTAATCACCTTGAGTTGAGAGCTATGTTTCTTGTATCAACAAAGAAAATGGTGGGTGTAATAGTACTTTTTCTGTTTCTGTACTAAAAACCCTGACAGAAGCAACATGGGGGCATGTAAAGGTTTATTTGGGTTCACAGTTTAAGAGTATAGTACATATAGGCAGGGGAGTCTTGAACAGGAAGCAGAGGCAGTTATTGCTATACATCCCCAATCAGGAAACCAGAAGCAATAAACACTGTGCTCAGTTCATTTTATTTTGATTCAGTCTGAAATCCTAGTCCATAGAAAGATTCCACTCACAGAGCTAGTGAATGTTTCTATTTCGATTAACCCAGTCCAGAAATTTGTGTCCACATGAGTCTGCATCCTGTTATCTTGGCATAACCACCACTGTGTGTCTCTTTAGAAGTTGAGTATTTTCTGTGTGTGGATTATGTCAGTGCATGGGTTTTTTTGTTCTTGTGATACTGTTGGTAATGACCTGCCTTTTCCAGATCTTGTCTATTTTTACACAGCTTGTTTAGAGACCTAAAATCTCTTAGGGAAAGCCCAAGCCTTCTCCTGCAAGGCAGCATAAGGATTAGTTTTGCTTTCTCATAGCAGCCTTTCTGGTGATAAACGATTTTTCTTTCTACCCTCTTCTGCAGAACATAATGACAATCATCTTTAATCAAAATCCTGATTTGGGTATTATTTACCTGTGACAAGAACAAACACAGAACCTTTTTCTTTAGCCTGCACTTAGCAACAAATCCAGAAAAAAATGCCCCCACTGCCTAAGACTGCCTCATGAATGCTTTGCTACTCTCATGGAATTAGCTAGACATGAGATAAATGCTTTCATTTTAGTAAATATTCCCCTGATTGGAAAACAAAAATTAAAAAACAAACAAACAAGCAAATAACAGACTAATAAACAACAACAACAACAAAAAAATGAATTGCAGTTCCAGTCTCCCATCCTTAGTTGCTCATGTCTTCCTTGGAAGACACAGCTGTGGATTTTCCTTTGACAAGTAGTTGGAATAAACCTAAGTTCCTTTCATGTTTCTCTTTTATGTTTTTATACTTTCTTCCCACATTTCTCTACCTCTCTTTTCTTCTTCCTTATCTTTAATTTTTGAGGGGTTCCGCTCACTTAGTAAGACTGATGAGCAGCGAATGGACATGTGACTAGCAAAATGAGAAAGGAATGGATGAAAGGTGTGCTGAGACAGTGATTGCAAGCTGAATAGCATTTCAAGGAGCACACCCTTACGGACTACTCAAGAATCCTAAAACATAGCACTAAGTGAGGTTAAAAGGATGATTCTGGGACTCATTTATCAGGAAAGCTTAGGATGGAGATTTCTGAGAATAAACTCCTTTACGTATAATGAAGATCCAAAGTAGTCAGCTTAAATAAAATGTGACTGTTACTGCAGATAGTGCACAAGGTCTGTGGTAGATTCTGTTTCTATTGTCTCTGAAATCACCTGTTCCCTCCAATACATGGAATGCACAATCACGCATGTAAAATATATAACTCTCCTCTTATCAAACTGAGTACAAGCCAATACACTGAAATTTTCAGGTGGTTTCAGTTGTAATGAAGTTTCTTCAGTTTGAGAACTATGATAATTCATCTTCCTTTTATCTATAAAAGCAGACAATTAAAACAAGAAATGCCGATTAACAACAGTTCCTGGAATAGGGCTTCAGCTTCCATAAATACCACTTTTCATGCATTATAGTTTACAACACTTTTACTTCTAAAAGATTTACAGGTGGACCACATTCAAAAAGCTTTATTTGTATTGGAATTAGTAAATGTTTCCATACCTCTTCTGTTATAAAGGCATCCACTCCTCCCCAAACAGGCACATTACTCTAACTGATGAGGTCCATGCTCTATACAGCATGCTTTCTTGGACCAATACCAGCTCTTCAATCCCAACACATTTTTGAGTGTATTTTTGATGAATAAATTACTAAACTAATGAGACACAGTAAGAGGTTAAGGATTGATCAAGTACTTAATCTTTTTAATGAAGGACCCAGCATGAAACACATTCCTCCAAATAGATACAATAAACAATCTTCTAAAACCTAATTATAATAAAGATACAAAGAAGGGGTCAAAGTCTTAGACTTTGTGTTCCCGATAATAGCTTTGCATTTTCCTCAACCATGGGAAAGCTTTAGACCTATCACCTTTGTTTTTATTTGAATCAGGTAAGTCCCAGGATTTTAACAGTATAAATGATGGTATTTTAATACAGAATTTTAATGTCTGTATGCATCTGGGTCCATGAAAACTACTTTACAATGCGTGTTTGGAAATTAGGCAAAGCTTGTTTAGCCTTGAAGAGATTAATAAATATTCTTAGTATATAGAGTATTTAAGCCACTGTGAAAAGCACCTTTGGGTGGCTTTTTGTTTATTTATTTTGTTTGCTTTTTTATAAAGTGACTTAATCAAGCTTCTTAGCTATTATTTAGTTTGGATATTAAAACTAGTAGTACACTTTTAATAAGAAATTTAGCAAAAACTGTCAGTAGTAAATATTTTTTACTAATCTATATTTCAAAATATGTGAGAGGGCTCAGCAGGTAAAGATACTTGCTCAGAAATATTGAGGACCTGAATATCCCTTGATCTTATGGGAGGAGAGACCTGGCGCCTGGGAGTTGTCCTGTGACCTCTGTAAACACATAGTCTCTCTCTCTCTCTCTCTCTCTCTCTCTCTCTCTCTCTCTCTCTCTCTCTCACACACACACACACACACACACACACACACACACACACACACACAGAGGTGGGGGAGGGAGGGATAGAGAGGAGAGGGACAGAGAGATAACATATAAAATACAATATAGATAGTTTGGCAATAGCAACTTTGAGGTATAACACTGAGCCAGAATGCACCTGAATTAGGAAAAGAAAGTGACTCTATTACAACAGTTCTGCATAGGAAAGTAAATCTCCTTTGCTCTTTGAGTCACCAGGTCTTATGTTTGAGATAAATATTTACTGTTTTGTACCTACCTCAGATAGAACCATGGAATTTAACAAATTACAATCGTGTGACTTAATTTTCCTCTTCTCAGAACTTGGTTATACTTCTGTCTAACAGAGGGCTAGGGTTGAGTGGTGTCAATGAGCAACATCTGGTTACTTTCCCTTGGTGAAGACCATGTAAGACACTGCAACCTAAATACAAGACAAAAATAAGAAAAGTAACCTTCAATTCTCCTCCTTTCCTGCCTTGAATTTACCTAGATGCCATTTTTATTCCATTCCTTGGTTATACCTAGGCACTGGCTAGGGAGACACATGTGTCCAATCTATTGTTTTTTTTTCATTCAAACTCAGATTAATTTTGTAGACCAAAAAAGGTACTTACTTTTTGTCATACAAATGAATAAATATGCCCCATATTTTCATTTTCCTGAATCAGATAATAATTAGAATCTCTTATTTTTATACTGAGTCTTTAAAATAATACCTATAAAATTGACACTTTTTACTTGACATCATCAAAGACTACCATTACCTAAGGTGCAGAAATATTCATTTGCCTATGCAATAAAGACCTGTGTAATTCCCCTCCAAATAAGTTGACATTCTAGAAATATTATTGAATTTTCAAATGGTGCAGGGAACTATAGTGCTTTCCTTGAGCTTGTGAACTTTCTCTTCAACAATACAGAAAAGCAAATCTATCAGAAAGGGTAATTCTCCTTTAATCTCTAAATCAATACATAATCATAGTGTAAAATCACCGAATTCCAGTGGATGAATAGCTGCTACCTGGGACAGCATGAATGGCTGTCAAACTTTTTTTCTGGGGAAAAAATGTCAGAGACGAGGCCAATAGGCTAGAAAAATGTTTAAAAGAGAGGGGGAAAGATAATCAATCAGCTGTGAGAAAATGATGAGATGTATTAAATTCAATCCCTAGAATCATACTGCCCACTCTCCGAAAGTCAATATAACAAAGCAAATGGATTTTCTAGTCTTTGTGTGTGTGTATGTGTAGTTCAGTCTGCAGAATAAATTGGAGCAAAAAATAAAAGGGAGTTATTTTCCTGTTTCCTCCAGTCATTGGTGGTTTGAATTTGGCCCATAAGGCAGGTAGACATTTTTAATCAGAAGAAATGCATCTGAGTGACTTGATGCTTTTTGTCCTCCAAAAAGAGTCATTATCTGATTTCCCAGCTTAGGTTTTTCTCTATGTGTGTCAATCTGGATAAACATATTTAGCATGTCTTTCAAGCGGTGAGAGTTCCTAGCAAGGAACTGCGTGTGAAGATCATTCCCCACTACAGCCTGAGATGTTAGAGAAGAGGTTTGTCTGCTTGTCTTCCTTCGAAATAACAGCCATGCTTGAGCTGCGCGCGGCAACACAGAGGGCGAAGCAGAGAAATCAAAGAAGCCAGCAAGCAGATGGCTTAATTGTCTAGTTCACTCCATCCACCACTGAGCCATGTGCTATTTTGGCACTCTAGGAAATGGTATATCCAGGAACAGCAGGAGTGGCTGTTAGAGCCAAAGAGTAGATTTCTATAGCAGGACCATGGACCAGTATCACCAAATAGCACTGGCGTTGATAAACCAGCGGATGCTATCACAGCTAATGGTATGAAATGCCTACCTTTTAAGTAGATACCAGGATAATCTCTCACTACCTTTATATTCAATTCCAAACAATGAGAATATCTTGTAAGCTTTTTGAACATTATTAGTGTTAGTTTTTTAGCTGCGTTGTGTTCTTACCCAGCAAGGAAATGCCACGAAACACGACAGAATCCGCTAACAAAGAGTTTTATTAAAGGTAAAGGGACAGAGAGTGAACAGGCCTGCGGGAAACACGTGTGTGGAGAAGGGGAAGCCAGGAGCATGGCGCCTGATTTTAAATGCTGGGCGTGGACAGATCAGCGTCACTACTACACGCAAGCGCGTAGGTCACATGGCCACGTTGCGCGCTTACGTGGCCAGTGAAACGTCATGCATCTCAGTCGCGCGAGATGCCCTGACCCGGAAATGGCTATCCTGACCTGGGCCTGGCTAGACGGAAGTGTCCGCCAGGCATATGCGAACACGCCTGACCGTGGGGGCGTGTTGTAAATCTTTCATTCCTGACTCTTTGTTTTTAAAAAAGAAAAAAATTGTGGTTGACTGGGTATGGGGGCGACGTTTCTCTCAAAGACTGCTTCCAGCTGAATAGTGGGCGTTGGTTGGCTCTTGGGGGCAGGGGGATGAGAGAGTATCTTGTGAAGTCCTGGAATGATGGTGGGCAGGTCCTGGAATGAAGTTCTGCCGTCCCCTCGTTCTGCAGCTGTCCATCCGTGCTGTGGCTGAGAACCTTCCGTGCTGTGGCTAGGAACCTTCTGTTTGACAAGATACTGTTGACATAGAAAAGACTTAGAGAGAAAGAATCATTATTATTTTATTTTGGAGTTTGTATTTGTCTGAGGTAGATCTGGCTTGTCCAGATAGAGACATGTGATATTTACCTGAGGTAGATCTGGCCTTAGTACTCTGCTTAATTTTTATCTGAGACAAGCCTTATTAGAGGTAGTTTATTTAAGGCACCTGTTTCCCTTATTAGGTTAGCACTTAGGAAACGCAGGTGATCAGTTGCTGAGTATTGAAGAATGATAGATTATTGTATTACATTATTCCTTACCGCCTGGATATTGATGGTCCTTTTTGCCTCCGGCTCTGTGTGGCCCTGGTTGGGAAATGAAGGGGTGATACCTTATTCCTCTGGAATTGGTGATGGCCCGTAGCGATGGTTGGGTCAGCTGCGATGGGAGGCATTCTCCTAGCTTTGAGTAAAGGAGCTGCTGGCGCGTCTGGGATGAGGCGAATATGTGGAGCGAAAGAAATGGACGCTCCTACCTTAGCTAGAAGATCCCTCCCCATTAAAGGTACAGGGCAGCTTGGCACCACTAAGAATGTGTGTGTGAGAGGGATGCCCCTGAAAATGCAATTAAGTGGTGGTGTCTGGTGAGGTAGATAAGGCTGTCCCCCAACCCCGACAATAGGGAGACGAGCAGGAGAAGTGGGCCCCCAAAACTCTCTCAGGACAGAGTAGGTAGCTCCGGTGTCCAAAAGGAACAAGTTGGGGCGCCCATTGACTTTTATAATTACCCTAGGTTCCCTGTGTGAGATGGGAGTGGCCGGGGCGGAAACCGGGCAGCGTCAGTCCTCGCTGTAAGCCAAGCCTACAAAGTCAGCTGGGGGTTGGTCTTCATCTGGCGTTCCTATGTCGCTTGGGACATTAGGACAGTCAGCTGACCAGTGACCCTTTTGGTAACAGTTTTGACAAGGCTTTGTCGGTGCCCTTCGTGGGCCGGCGGTACAAGCCCGGGCCCAATGGCCTTCTCTCCCACACTTGAAACAGGGACCAGACGGCTTTCGGGGAGCCGGTTGGGCAGTGCTTGCCAGCATCTGGCAGCTCCTTCTATGGGATTTTTCATCTCTACCATGGTACACCTTAAATGCTATCGCCAGCATATCTGCCTGTGGAGTTAGAGGGCCGTTCTCCAAACGTTTAAGTTTATCCCTAATGTCAGGGAAGCTCTGTGAGACAAAGTGGATCATTAGCAGCTGCCTGCCCTCAGGGCTCTCCGGGTCTAAGCTAGTGAACTGAAGTAGAGCCTTGGTGAGCCGCTCTAGGAAATGAGATGGATTTTCGTCCTTATCTTGAATAACCATTTTTAGTTTTTCATAGTTTACTGGTTTTAGGGCAGCCTTACGGAGACCTGTCAGGAGACAGGTAATAAACCTATCTCTGGCTAGACAGCCACCCTGGGTGTTATAATCCCAGTGTGGCTCCCGGTCAGGAACCGCCTCAGCTCCTGGAGGGTGTGAAAGGTTAGTTTGATGGATTTCGTCTGCGTGAATCCTAGCCTGCTCCCAAACCCGCCTGCGCTCCTCAGGAAGTAAGTTATTAGAAAGTATCATGAATATATCATGAAAGGTGAGACTATAAGATTGAGTTATATATTGAAACTGTTTAATAAATGCAGCAGAATTAGAAGTATAAGAACCCAGCTTACTTTCTATCTGAGAGAGTTCTGTTAGAGAGAATGGAACATGAACTTTAACCAGTCCATCCCGGTTCAGGCATAGCTAAGAGCATATGAGCAGGAGAGAAGGAATCCAGAAGAGACGGGTTAGCATAGAGAAAGAAAAATAATTATGTAGGGAAACTCTTTCCATCTGCCTGAGCGCTGAGAGTAATTAGATAAGTCCCGTAAAATATCGGGATCTAAAGAGCCGCTCGGCGGCCATTTTTTGTTGTTTTCTAAAGCATACTTTGGCCATTTTTTAGAACATAGACGAATTAGCTTAGGAATCTTTATGTGAGGCATTAAACTGAGAGGTTTTAAAGCTTCAACCAGACAGCCTAACGGAGAGGAAGGAGTAACAGGGTTGGAAGCCTTGTTTCCCATGTCTGCAGCAGAGAGGCAGAAAAAAAATAAAAAAGAAAAAAAACAAACGTGATCCGGAGCCAAGGCCCCAGGCGTCCCCAAGGCCAAGGATGGATACCGGGCACAAGCCGCTCCTTGGCTCATCAGCCACAGAAGCGGGGACCCCTGCCACGTGAGGAAAGGATTCCCCGGGAATCCAGACAGCGTCTGCCGCTTCGTCAAGTCGGATGAACGCGTCGGCCCCACGTGGCCCCCAGGACGCACCCAACGGCGGTGGTCCCAACGCGAGATATATCTCAGGCTGCAGACGTGGGAGAGGGCTAGAAATCTCAGGCCTGCGATAGGGGCCGACCGTAGCCAATGAAGACCGTGGCCGGGGGTTCCCCCGGTCTCAAGAATAATTGTGAGGCGCCGGACGATCAACGGTCATTCTCATAAATTCAGGAAACCGTTTACGCTGGCCAAAAATGGGGGGACTCACCAATCGGAGAAAGCGGTGTTGCATGTAATTTTTGCGGTCAGGCGAAATGGAGAGCGGTCTGTCGCGTACGGAGCAGAGTGTTGCAGTCCCCGGTTTACGGGTTTCCAGGCGCAGGGCGCCTGGAAGCGCCCGCTCGGTCTCGGCACCAAAATGTTAGTTTTTTAGCTGCGTTGTGTTCTTACCCAGCAAGGAAATGCCACGAAACACGACAGAATCCGCTAACAAAGAGTTTTATTAAAGGTAAAGGGACAGAGAGTGAACAGGCCTGCGGGAAACACGTGTGTGGAGAAGGGGAAGCCAGGAGCATGGCGCCTGATTTTAAATGCTGGGCGTGGACAGATCAGCGTCACTACTACACGCAAGCGCGTAGGTCACATGGCCACGTTGCGCGCTTACGTGGCCAGTGAAACGTCACGCATCTCAGTCGCGCGAGATGCCCTGACCCGGAAATGGCTATCCTGACCTGGGCCTGGCTAGACGGAAGTGTCCGCCAGGCATATGCGAACACGCCTGACCGTGGGGGCGTGTTGTAAATCTTTCAATTAGACCACTAAATACCTTCATATATGAAAAATTCTATTCTGTATGTGTTTGTATGCTTGAATACGTGTGTGTGTGTGTGTGTGTGTGTGTGTGTGTGTGTGTGTGTGTGTGTTAGCAGCATACTCAGCAGGCCCCGAGGCCAGGATTTAGATACAAATGATTTATATCTCTCACAGTGGTGGATGCTTAGATTATAGTATTTGTTTGGTCATAACCTAACATTATTAAAAATCTTTGTGGTAAAGAACAGTTTACTCAACATACTGAACAAAATGAGGTAGAAAAAGAAAAATACATTTTTCTTAAAATTGATTAATAATAAGTAATATTAAGTAATAATAAGCCAATGCATTGAAAACGAAGCATTATATTAATTAATAAAGATGTAAAAATTTTATATTAGTATGAATAAAGAAAGAGATAGAGAGGGAAGGAGACAATGTACTAAAAATAGCTCTTTTAAAGTTCAGTTTAGGGAAGTAGTCAGTTTTACAAATATCTTCCTTTATGAATTTGTGGATGTCAAACAGGATTAGCATAAGAACTCATAAAGTTTTGTCAGCTCTGAGTATTTGGCAAATATTTGGTAATATTTCTTAAGAATATCATAAACGTGATGTCTAGACATTTGTATGACTACTCTGCAGAGGGACACAATGGTTAGAGCACAGCTAATGACTATAAAAACCACCCAAATCTGAAGAACCTTGGAGTTTAGTCGGTTCTCAAAATCCAGATTCCCTTTTCTAATATTCCATGTGATCAGTCTAAATACTGATTTATTATTTATAGAATTCCATAGTCTGTAAAAAAAAAATAAGAATATTGGAAAAAAATTTTCCTAAATAGTCTCCCTTTATTCCCAGAAAACAGAAAAATAAAATGTATGGTCATTTTCTGAAAGAAACAGAAACTGCTTAAATTCTGACACTCTGGGGCAACACTGGAGCTGGGATGTGAGTGGGGAAGGGGGATGCCCCTGTCAAGGTCCTCCCTATGTTGAACACATTTAGGCAGGTAAGGCTGAGGTGTCCATGTTTTGTAGCTGATAACTGAGATTCCTTCAGTCTCCTCACCACAGGTGGGCTTTGTTCTTCCCTCTTCAGTGAGCCCTGTGGCCAGGATTTAGATCCACGTGATTTGTTAAGGGAGTTCCCCCTGGAGAAGTCAACACAACCAACTGTGAAGCAGCAGAACAATTGCTTGGTGTTTGGTTTCCGTTTGGATCCTTGTCTCAACCACAGAAGCCTTGGGGAGCTCCTGAGGAATGCCAGGGAGACTTTCCTCTCTCGGTCTCTTCTCTGACAGTGCTGGCTCAGGCTGGGCAGCCAGCTAAGGCCCTCCGTGGGAGTGACCAGTAACACGCAGAAGCAGATGGCCGGAAAGCCCAGTGATGGGGTGGAGAAGTGTCCAAGTTCCCATAGGGTGCTCAGAGGGCACTGCCTGGGCCCCCGCAAGCAATTGCGACAGCCCCATTTGGCACTTGACCATAAAGCCCACATCTGCACAGACTTATATGCCTATGAAATCCCAGCAGAGGTCTGTGGTTTCCTAGCAGCTGTTTCTTCCCTGTCCCTTCTCCTGTCTTTTCTGAACCTGACCATCGGTGGCTCAGACCACCCAGTGGCTGCTTCACAGGGCTGAAACTCCTCCTTTACAGGATTGGAAAGGAAGGCGGCTTTTTCTCTTTTTGGAATGCAGAGAGCACATTAACAGACTTAATTTCTTAAGGTAGAGGAGATACAGGGCAGGAAAGGAACTGGAAAGAGCCTGCTTGGCCTTTGCTCTGCTCTGCCTGCATGTTCTTGAGACCTGAGCTGTTCCCTTGCACAGGGAAGGTAGGATAGACAGCTCCTCTCACCTAGTACAATTAACAACCCCTGCCTAACGCACTGTGGGAGCATTTTTAAAAAGTTGTTAGAGTTCTCTTTGTGGAAGAAAAGAAAAAAAAAAACATCAAAACAACTTATCTAAGAAACAGAATTCTTTTTTCTCCCTTTTTGGTTCTTGTATCTTGCTATGTAGGTCAGGCTGGCCTGGAACTTTGAGTGGTCCATTTATCTCAGGCTTTGATTGTCCAGATTACAGGTATGAGTCCCTACAACCAGATAAGAAACACTATTCTAATAATCCTGTCTCAGTTGTTCTTGTGGAATTATGTGCTGTCTTAATGCTGTCTAAGTATGTCAAGGTATTGAGTAAGTACCAGTTTATGCTTGCCAGCCCCCCACAAAAACCTGTCCCAGGACAGAGATTTCATCTTTAACTCTAGAACGAAGAAATTGTTGGTGACTTTTTAAAATCAGCAATGTCTTTGTTTTTTCTTTCTTTTCCAACTTATATATCACATTGTTTTCATCAGTCATGATAAAACATGCTATAAAAGTCAATTCTGTAGGTACGTATGTGTATATGTTAATACATGTGAGTATAGGTGTATGCACGAGCCTGTCCAATGTGCACATGTGTGTGGGGCATGGGATATCTTCCTTTATAAGTCTTGACTTTAATTTTATTTTAAGGTTTATTTGTTGTATGTGTATGACTGTTATGCCTGTGGGTATGTATGTACACTATATGTGTGTGTATGTCTTCTACCTGTGGGGCTCAGAAGAAAAGGGTGTTGAGTGCCCCAGAACTGAAGTTATACATGGTTGCGAACCACCATGTGACTGTGAGGGAATTAACTTGGGTGCTTTGCAAGAGCAAGAGCAATGAGTGCTCTTAATGGCTAATCTAGCTCTCCAGCTCTTCAGTTTTAATTTTTAAGACAAGCTCTCATACTGTACCTGGAGCTCACCGAGTCAGCAAGGCTAGAGAGTCATCAAGCCTCAGGAATACTCCCTGTCTCTGTCTTCCAGTGCTGGGATTTCATACTTGTCTCTTTACACGCACACACATTTTTGAGGTTACAATGTAATTACATCATTTCCCCCTTCCTTCTCCTCTCTAAATTCTCCCATGTACCCCAACCTCTCTTTCAAATTCATGATCTCTTTTCCTTTAAATGATTACACACATAAACACACAAATACACACACACACACACACACACACACACACACACACACACACACACTTCTAAATCCAAAGATAACGCCTGTTCATATTATTTTACAAGGGTTCATGCTTGTCTGGTCCTGGCAAGCACTTTACCAATGGAGCCATCTCCCCACCTCTTAAGTAATTTAAAAATGTTGTATAGCTACTATATGACAGAAACAGGATCCCATAGCAGTCTTCTCCAACTTCATATATTTTTACTGCCCCATTATGTTATTAAAAGTATTATAGTGCTATGTCCCCCATTTTGGAGTACTTATTACATTTTTTGAGGCTTTAGGGTTTCTAAGATATCATATACTATCTTAAGATATTCCGGAAGCAGGAAGAGGGCATGGCTGTAAGAAAACATGATGGTGAAGGTGCCTGCAATTCTTATGAACCAGAAAAAGTTGGAGAAGATGCTGTAGACAACACTACTGTAGACTCTTGCACTCAGTCCAGAATATCAATAAAAAAAATTCACTCCTTTATCTAGGCGGCTGAGATGATAAATAAGGTCATTTATGATCAATTCGGAACTGTTCACACCACAGAATATATCATCAACACAATGTAGGTTTTATTTAAAAAAAAAAAGGAGTGTGAAGGAGAAGAAAGAAAAAAAGGAGGAGCAGAAAAAAGAGAAGGAAGAAGGAGAGATGGAGGGGAGATGGTTAATATTTTCTTGAAATGTTTTAATAGTTCCCCCATCCGTCAAGAAGGCAGCGCTGTTCCACTGCTTGCTTAGGTTCCAATGGCCTCCACCCAGGAAATGTTTCCTCTTTTTTCCCCAAACCTTTCTCCACACTGATGACCCCTATGGAAAAATGTTATATTTCCAGGAGTCTCAGTGCCTTCCCACATGCTATTCTTTGTCTAGAATTGCCCTTTCCTTGGCGATGACAGGTGTGCAGGGTGTGTGTGTGTGTGAGTGTGTGTGTGTAAAGCATTTAAAAATACATGTTTTAATCATGTCTCTTCTCTGTAACTGTGATTTGAATCCTTCTTAGTATTAAATGTAATACAAACTCAAAATTGATTTAAGTATCTGATTCTCCACTCACCATTTTAAGAGTATGGAGCCGGGCGGTGGTGGCGCACGCCTTTAATCCCAGCACTCGGGAGGCAGAGCCAGGCGTATCTCTGTGAGTTCGAGGCCAGCCTGGTCTCCAAAGCGAGTTCCAGGAAAGGCGCAAAGCTATACAGAGAAACCCTGTCTCGAAAAACCAAAAAAAAAAAAAAAAGAGTATGGAATTCCTGATTTGAGTAGAACTATTCTCCTCTTACTCCTTGGACTTCTTTAATGAACCAAAATAAAGTCAGAAACAGCAGGTAAAATAAATGAGACCTTGAATCAAAGTAGTGTAATTGGTGAGACCAGCATTCACTCTTACTAAAAGTCCAAGGGACAACAACTGATCACTTATCACCAAGTCCTTGAAAACTCTCCATGTCAGTAATTACAACGAAACACTTCGGTTTCTTGGCCTGGTAGATGTTCTGAAAACACTGCAACATCCCCCACAGTGTTTCTCTTCCCTTGTCATCTACCTCTACCAGGTATACTCTTCTGAGCATCCTCTTCATGCTCAAACTTTTCTCCTGCTTTTCCTCAGACTCTTCATAGAATCATCTACAGCCTGGATCCTTTCTTGTTTGATATTCAAATCAGTATTTTCTCTAGATTCCCAAGGTATATAATGTTGTTTGACACACATTAGTCAAGTTCTATTTGTTCAGTGTATAATTGAGCATCAGCGAGGGACAACAACAATGCTCTGCTGCCTATTACATCCTCCTGCTCTGGTTCCTAGGCTGAGAAACAAAAGGCCCAATAATTAGTTTCCCAATAATGTACAGTCACAATGTGTAGACTATATGATTAGACTTTTGATGGGATTATACAGTGTGCTGTCTACTTACAACTGAGAAAGCTCTGTTATTTAGTAACTTTTCCTTCAGCAGGCTCTCTACACATAAACTTTTCAAACTTGAATGTGTCAGGTAGGACATAGATTGAATTGACTACCATGTTCATTCAAATGATGACCTGAACTCAACTTCAGGTCTGTGGTGCCTGAAGGAGGCAAGAAGAAAATCTTCCTATTCTTGAAAAATATTTAAATATTCTCCTGGGAAACTATTGGGTTTTGGACGCAATAGACTGATCATTTTTGAGATAGATGGACTGTCTGCAAATTTGAGAAGGAAAGAAGGATTATGAAGGAACAGACTAGCAAAAAAGAGATCTTCTTATCACATCTGTAGTACAGGGTGCTGGGATCTTTCTTGCTATGTGATTTACATGTCAACTTAAAGTCAGTGGCATGAGAATATATGTGCTATTCTAAATGTTGATCTATGTGCTGTCACCAGATCTAGATTTAATATCAGAATAGCTATATTGCCAAAGCATAGCACACATAAGTACTATATAAGAACTGTATGACCTATATATCATACCATACCATGAGAAAGAAACAGCATGTACAAGAGACTCAATTGAGATCTATCATTTCAAGCCTGGCAGTGGTGGTGCATACCTTTAATCCCAGCACTTGTGAGGGCCCAGAACTCTGTGAGTTCGAGGCCAGCCTGAGATACAGAGTGATATCCAAGACAGGCACCAAAACTACACAATACAACTAACTGATACATCTTGTTTTATTTCATTTAGCGTAGAAAATGTGTATTTAGAATTAGGTACCTGGGCTTCATTCAGATGATCACCATTTTCTTGTTTTACACTGTTTTTTTTAAAGTTTTAAACCTAACTATATCATTTCCTCTACCCTTCCTTTCCTCTGATCCCTCCCAGGTACCCCATCTTTACTCCTTCTTGGAATCATGACATCTTTTACTAGGTTTCACACACTATACCTCAGAACATGGCTGCCTAAACAAGGCTTTGAACATGTACACCACCAATAGACACACTAGCATGGAAGGAGGAAATCGCATCTAAAGAGAAAGGTAACTAAGAAATTCTGAGAGTGGGATATATATTCCTCCCTAGGGATGAACCTCTGTTTTGTTTTCCAATACCAGGTGTTCAGTCTTGAAATCACATACAAGCAAGCAACATTACATACTACCAATTTTCCTGGAACCATCCATGGCTTCATAGCCAACAACCAGCATTAAACATGCCTACTCTCCATCAGGCATGATTGTGTTGTTGAGCTGGGCCACATCAGTGTCCAAGTACCTTTCCCCAGTCTGTCCGATTTAGTGATTATTGGCCAGCTATAGAGTGACAATAATGCTGTGTCTTAACTTCTTCATCACAGCCTCAGTGGTTGTTCGAATTGGATGATGACACTTCAGTCAAGCCTGTTCTTCTTGGAGATTCTATCCAAAAGATGCTGGCTAACTGAGGGCAGCTAATACGCAGTCTTTTCCTTAGGAGGGAATGGAGTGGCTGATGTCTTTTAGTACAGCCTCTCTTGACTTTCAATTATTTATTTACTTAGTCTTCAGCACTTTGGGGGAAGCTAAGTTTCTTTTGCTTTTAGCACCATTTTGGTGAAAAGCTAGCTTTTTGTTTTAAAAGGTCAGTATTATTCATTCACTGAATGCTAATAGAATGGAGTCCTCACCAGTAGCTTGATTCTGGTAAACACTTAGATATGTTTACTGGATGAATGAATGTTTGCTGGAAAAAAAATCAATGAATGAATAAATTTTAAAAGTGACTACTATGCTCTAAATTTTGAAGTGCATCAGGATAGTAATAGAACATTACTCTGAACTGAGCAGATGAAACATATATCTTTCATGATGTTTAAGAGGTACACAAATTTTCCTATGGTGAAATCAGACGGTAATCTAATCAATAGCTGCTTCTGCTTGTATCTCAAAACCACACATACATTGTAACAAGGCTATGGCAATCAGGATTAGGATTAATTAAAAAATGTAACACAAAATATATACGTTGTTAATATAATAATAGGGAGGAAGTATGGTTAATGATTGTCTTTTGATATTCTAATAGTGGTGCTTATTTGGAGCTATTAGGCTCATATTGTTGATTTATATCTTTTCCTTCTGGAGGTTTTTACCTAGAAGTCTTCACCAGCCCTTTAAATAACAGGAGAGTTTATTAATATTCAGAAAATAAAGGCTTTGTGATGCCTTCTAGGAATATGATGTGATTGGTATATGTTTTCACTAGAATTCAGTTTCTTTGATCATCAAATATGCTTCATGTTTCGGACAGGTAATCTGCAATGTTTGCTAGATGTTTAACAATGGTTGATGAAGTATAGTTAATACAGACTTATCTCACAGGAGACTCATGTATAATACTGTTTACTGCTGTAATGGTGGTGGGATGGGACCTGGGAAAATGGAGCCAATAAGTGAAGTAACCAAAGTCTCGCGCAATAGCCAACTTTATTCAGAGGATCAGACAATTTATACGCCCAAAGCAGAAACATCTTTTTCCATAGAGGCATATAAACAAATAGCAACAGCCGGTTGTAATGAATAATCTCAGGTAAACTCATTCCTATTTGCTACACCTGGGTGGGGCACAAAAGCATAATCCAAGAACAATTCTGTGTTTTTGAAAAAAACTGAGGTAATAAGACCCTTGTTTTCTCACAAGCACTCAGAAGTCTCCTTACACGACTCCATTCCTAGACACTGTTCCTACATGATGCAACATCAATTCATGATTTTGCATTGAAGTCTAATGATGTTCACACCTAGAAACCTTCCTATGCTACACAAACCTGGCCAGTATGACAGAACAGGACAAATATGTGCAATTGTAGAGCTATTTGGTATACATTTTAAGGGTCATTATTATTCCTTTTATGGATGTTTCCCAGAACAATATTAATAGAAATTTAAGGGAGCTTCTTTCTTTCTCAGCTGGTGTAAATTACCTAAGGGTACAACAAAAAGTACATCAAGGAACTGGAAAGATTAGAAGTGGTGGGATGAAATAAATGTTATTAATAAACGATGCTAAGTGTGCACATACAGCTCCATTGAATATTTATTAGGAATGCTGTTAAAATTGTATGTGAAGGTTATATACATGCAGTTGTCTAACTTAGTCAGTCATATTTCAATTAGCTCAAGTTTCTGCCTAAAAATTTAGGAAATGATCATATAGGACAGAGTTCATGACAGCATTTGATGTCTTGAAACACACAGGGAGCAGTTTTTATTTTCCTTTTTAAATATGTCTTTGAAAGTACATATTTCTTAGGCTTCCCTCAACCTCCTCCCCTCTTGACTCTGTCATGGTTTTATTAGCTTTGCTTAAATGACACCACTTCCCCTTCCCCACAAACAACACACCTGGAAAGTTGGTCCCTGAAAACATCCATCAAGTAAGTTCACACAGTTAAAACACAGGTCCTCTAGCTTCAGCAAACACAGAAAGCATCCCAAATGGGAAATACAATTTTTAGCGTTCTCAGGGAAGCCCTGTAGCTCTTCATTCTGAAAGTGTGATTGAAATTCAAGGATCCACACTTTTAGCAGACACCTGAAATGATTTACTGGTGTGGACTCATTTCTTGTCCTCATGAAAATCTCCATGCTGTGAGTGTCCATCAAACCCACCACCCTCTTCTCCTGACTTGGCTGATGCCTGTTCTTGTCCAGGTGACACAGTGGGATGTCTCATACCTAATGATTTGGCTGAATGACAACTGGTACACTAGGTAGTACCATGAAGTGTATGTGCATCTAGCAACTGTTGGGATGGACCAGACATTACTCTGATGAGGACTGCTATCTTGATTATCCATCTGTCTATTCTCAAAAAAAAAAAAAAAAAAAAGAAAGAAAGAAATTTCTGATTGCATATAAAGTAATTTTCTTTGTCTTTGGAAGTATTTCCACTCAGATATCTTAAGGAAGCCAGACCAAGTTTTATCTGCATCAATAACCAAAAATGGATGTTTAGGTTTATCTCTGGTGAAATGACTTACACAATCCTAAACAAAATCTCACAATTCAAATCAGCCAGTTCCCTGTAAAGATATACTGGCTCTTCTGAGATCCATTGTGTAAACCTGAATCAAACATTTCTCTCCAATGAACTTGAGTTTCCCAGACAAAAGACATCTTTGAATCTACAGTTTTTAGGAGTTTCTTAGATGTGAGTTGTCCAAAACCAGGCTGCAGTTATTATCAGGCGATTGTCCTGTTCTCTTCTGTGTACCGCAACTTGCTTGTTTTAAAAATGTTCATTTATTTTTGTGTGTGTGTGTGCAAAGGCATGTGTAGGATGTCGGGTTTGTGACCGGTGTCTGAACCTCCATCCTTATGATTACTCGGCAAACTCTTCTAATGGCAAAACGATTTCTCTTGCCTCACAAATTTTACATAAGTTTTAAAATTTACAGTTTTGTAGCTAAGATTGAGGCTTGATCAGGGTAAGGAATACTGGATGGGGTGGACTTGTACAATCTGTTTATTTTCTCTTTCCATTTGTTTACACGTGACAGCAACGGGTGCCACTTTTATACAATGCAGTACATATAGCTGGCCCTGGAGCAATATTTTTTTTAAATAAGCTAGGAAAAGCCTTTTACTTTTCACATTCGGCCTACTTATCTACTTACTATAGACTTTGAAAATGTTACACTTAGTTAATAAGTGCTAAAGCTTTTTCATAAACATGTTTTTAAAAACTGTGCTTAAACCATTTCCTGGCCTTTTGGCTAAGATCACATATAAAAATCTGCCCTTAGGGAAGTTGGATTTACACCTTCGATTATGCATGAATAACCTCATTCTGACAATCTGCAGCATTTCATTTTATGACATTTGTTTCATAATAGATCCTAATCCCTTATTTTTTCTCATCTTTCAATTTTGACCTGTACCCTCATCCATCTGGTAACTTAAAGTAATTAATTTAATGATATACTTGGATGGAGTTGTATATATACACACTGATAAAGCTTATGATTCTCTCTTCTAATTCTATTCTTAACAATTCTGTCTAATTAACAAGAGGGCAGAGTGTTTCAATATAAACCAAGCACTTATATG
Organism: Peromyscus eremicus; assembly: GCF_949786415.1. Classification (NCBI taxonomy): domain Eukaryota; kingdom Metazoa; phylum Chordata; class Mammalia; order Rodentia; family Cricetidae; genus Peromyscus; species Peromyscus eremicus. Next base: position 8,169,683 of record NC_081435.1, read on the forward strand.
TTTGTACATTTGTTTTCCTGGGGCATAAACATTTTTAAGAGAAAAAACTGTTAACTGTGAGTATGGGTGAAGAAAAGAAAATTAGTGTAATATTTTTGTGCACTTTAAAAAATCAAGTGTTTTTTTAAACATAAAATTAAAACATGGTAAAAAATGTAAAAACAGGCTGTTTCTGAAGGTGTTTCTTTTTTATCTTTCATAACAGTTCCTTGTGGGCATTGTCATTTGCTCTGCTCATTGGTTTGAAGCTCACAGAAATATCTGAAACTTTTCTGTCTATGTGCTGTGTTCTTTTTTCATATATTCACCAGAATAATCCTGAAGTCCATGAATTTAAACTGGTTTAAAGCGTAGCTGAGCAGATCTGAAAGTTGCCCCAAAGGCAGCATTCTTCTGGTGGCGAACCCATGCTCACTAACATAACAGTATCAGCACTCAGCAGGAAGTAATGACTCAAATCAAGGTTCTAGATGATCTTCTGATCAAATAGCTTTTCAAAGTTCTCTGATTAGATGAAGTCTGGGAGATGCTTCTATTTCTCTTTTGTATTTCTTTCCCCAAGAAGACATTGATTTCTCTTAAAATGTAAAGTTGTAGTTGTACAATAAGCTAACAAAATCAAACAGCAAATAAACACTTTAGCATGCTGCTTTCCTGTTTGTTTGCCTATGAAACCCAAAGATGTTAGTTGCATTAGAAATGCATGAATGCTTGTTTTCTTTCTCATGTGTCCTTTGAGAAGATACAAGGGGATTACAGTGTGAGTGAAATGGTACCCATTGGCTCATGTGAGAACATGGTCATTTCCAGCTGATGATGGAATCTTGCTTGAGGAGACTATGACTTAGTGCCCACCATAGGATGTAGATTCACCAAGGGAAGATGCTCTGAAGTCCTAGACCCTCTGTGTGGTGATATTGTGTTCCCCAAAATATTGTGCACCCTAATAAACTTATCTGGGGTCGGAGAACAGAACAGCCACTAGATACAGAGGCCAGTAAATGGTGGCACACACACCTTTAATCCTAGCGTTCTAGAGGCAGAGATCCATCTGGATCTCTGTGAGTTCTAAGCCACACTGGAAACAGCCAGGCATGGTGACTTATGCCTTTAATCCCAGAAACTGATGGCAGAGAGCATAAAGGTATTTAAGACATGAGGACCAGGAACGAGGCTGGTTAAGCTTTTAGGCTTTTGAGCAGCACAGTTCAGCTGAGAGGCTTCGAGTCTGAGGAAACAGGATCAGCTGAGGAATTGGTGAGGTGAGGTGGCTGTGGCTTGTTCTGTTTCTCTGATCTTCCAGCATTGACCCCAGTACCTGGCTCCAGGTTTGCTTTTATTAATAAGACCTTTTAAGATTCATGCTACACCTCTGCTTCCATATGCCTTGAGATAGCAATGTCTTCTTCCACATACTGTCAACCTGTGATGCTCTGCCTCATTACTATGGGCCCAGATTCAGTAGACCCAAGGCCTATGCACTGAAGTCTCTCAAACCATGGATCACAATAAAACTGTCCTCTCTCAGTGTGTGACTACTTCATATTTTCCCACAGAAATAGCTACAGTAACTAACTTAAAGGGATGCCACATAAAACACAGGTGATATCCTAGTCATTTGATGCAATGTCTGAAACCATGATTGTCCATTGCTTGATTGTGGTCCCCTTAAGGCCAGGCTCTTGTTTCTGTGAGACTGCACATCTCGGAGGCAACAGTGGAGAACTGTTTGCAGAACCCGAAGTAGATTTCCTTTCACATGATTATTTTATCTTCCTTCCGTTGCTTTCCTATCACCCCTCCCCACACCTCCACTCTGTCTTCTGTTGCCTTCCCTTTGGCTTCTCTTGCAGCTCCTGGAAACACAGGTGCTGTCTTCATGTGGGTTCATCTGGAATTTTCGTGTTCACATGTGTCCACACCAAGCCTCCTTCAATTCATCAGCTGTGGTTAAATGCTTCTACCCCAACACTGATTCCCAAGGACACTTTGGCCCTTTGGTTCCTGCTGCAATAAGTTACACATTTAAGTGTTTGATTGTCTTTCTCCTTAGGTGTTATGAAGGCAATTTTGCCAGTGAGATCAGCTCTCACATGGATTCATAAAATCTGCCGATTTTGTTCATTTAATCCTTTCCTTGTTGTGAAGGCAGGACTGATGGCTCCTAAGAACTTTGCCAGACAGACAGAATACTAGAAATATTTTCTTCGTTTGTTTATGTATTCATTTGTGAGTGTGTGATGTTGGTAGTTTTTTTACTCTTTACTCTTTGGGTGGCCCACCATCTAGCTCCCAAATAAATCACACACAGAGTCTTATTAAGCTTGGCTTGTTTCTTGCCAGCTTTTCTTAATTTAAATTATCCCATCTACCTATTGCCTCTGGGTTTTTTAACCTTTCTCTATTTCTGTCTGTACATCTTTTCTTTCCTTCTTATTCCATGTCTGGCTATGTGGCTAGGTGGCTGGCGCCTCTTTTTTCTTTTCTTGCTCCTCCATCCTTCTTCCCAGATTTCTTCTCTCATTTATTCTCTCTGCCTGCCAGCCCTGCCTATCCTTTCTCTGCTCAGCTATGAGCCATTCACCTCTTTATTAGACCAATCAGGTGTTTTAGACAGGCAAAGAAACATAGCTTCACAGAGTTAAAAGAATGCAACACATCTTTGCAGCATTAAAACAAATGTTCCACAGCATAAACAAATGTAACACATCTTAAGGAAGATGACATTGCTCCTTCACTCGGAGGTGCGGGGACCCTCTGGAGGTAATTATACTCAGTAGGGGAGTCATGCTGGTGTCAGCTACCTGGGGATATGGCTAGGACTGGGCCTTTGGGGCTAGGCTCTACTTAAAATAATATTCAAAACAAGTGTGTGCACTACATGCACAACACTATTTCGTGGAGGCTGGAGGACAGCCTGGGGGAGTTGGTTATCTCTTTTCACCATGTAGGCTTTGGGGATGAACTTCACGGTGCTGGCCTTGGTAGACACACCTTTAACATGTCATCCAGCTCACGAGCCCTAAAATGTCTTTTTATTGCAAAGAAAGATTAGAGCTTCGCCAATCTTATAAATACTGAGAATTATCTCACTTCTAGAAATCAATAATGCTACATTTAATATATATATATATATATATATATATATATATATATATATATATATTACATATATTATATTGATTCCAAAGTTGTGTTTTCAGATTCAGCAACACTGAAACCATGATATTTTATCTTACAATGGCCTGCTATTTAATTCTTCCTGCTACTAACCCTAACTCAACTAAAGAATAATTCAGCAGATACTACAATAAGACTTGGAATTCACCTTTCCTCTATGGGGAATTTACAGGCCCAGTCTCTTCTTCCAAAGTCTTTAAAATCATTTGACCATATTTTACACAATGCAAGCTACTAGCAAAAATTCCTCTAAGCCATGTATTTGTATATTATTAATTATATTGAATAATAAAGATAGTCAATTTATAGGGTTAAACATTTTTGTTTCATAATTAGAGGTTTTGGTTGCTTTGGCAGTATACAAAAGGCTGCAAATAATAACTGTGTGAGTCAAACAAAAACGTTTATTTGTGGTACAAAAGTAAAGAGGGCATGGGAAAATTACCAAATACCGTATACACTCCCTCAAGAATACGCTCCCAGAATACTCTTCCACTGTTGGTAGGAGTGCAAACTTGTACAACCACTCTGGAAATGAGTATGATAGTTTATTAGAAAATTAGGACTCAACTTACCTCAAGACTCAGCAATACCACTATTGGGCATATATCCAAAAGATGCTCAATTATTTCACAAGGTCACTTGCTCAACCATGTTCATAGCAGCATTATTTATAATAGCCAGAACCTCGAAACAACCTAGATGTCCCTCAACAGAAGAATGGATAAGGAAAATGTGGTACATTTACACAACGAAGTATTACTCAGCAGTAAAAAACAATGACATCATGAAATTTGAAGGCAAATGGATAGAACCCAGACCCCAAAAGACAAACATGGTATGTACTCACACTTAAAGGGATATTAGACAAAAAGAAAAGGATAACCAGGCTACAATCCACAATCCCAGAGAAGCTAGGCAAAAAGGATGAACCTAAGAGAGACATAAATGGAGGGCCCCAGAAAGGGAAAATAGTTAAGACCTTCTGGAATAGTTGTGAGGTGGAGTAGAAAGGAAGTGATGGAGATGGGAACAGGAGGCACTGAGATGGCCAAGTGGAGGGAGGAATGGAGATGGAGAGGGAGAAAAATGAAAGAGATACCTTGGTAGAGGGAACACTTAGGGAGTTAGGGAGAAACTTGGTGCTAAGGAAATTTTTAGGAATCCACAAAGAGGACACCAACTAAGACTCCTAGCAATAATGGAGAGGGTGCCTAAACTTACCTTCTCCTATAATAAGCTTAGTGACTACCCCAATTGTCATCATAGAACCTACATCTAGTAACTGATGGAAGCAGATGCAGTGATTAACAACCAAGCACTGGGCTGAACTCCTAGACTTCAGTTGAATAGAGGGAGGAGGGATCACAGGAGCAAGTGAGGTCAAGATCATGATGAGGAAAACCACAGAGACAGCTGACCTAAGCTGGTGGGAGCTCATAGACTCTGGCCTGTCAGCAGGGGAACATGGGACTGAACTAGGTCCTCTGAATGTGGGTGACTGATTTGTGGCTAGATCTGTTTGGGGAGACCCTGGCCGTAGGACCAGAACTTCACCCGGGTGCATAAAATGCTTTTTTGGAACACATTCCCTAGGGTGGGATACCTTGCTCAGTCTTGACAAAGGGTGGAGGGGTTTGGTCCTGCCTCAACTTAGTATGCCAGACTTTGTTGATTCCTCAAGGAAGGCATTACCCTCTCTGAGGAGTAGATGGCGGCTGGAATTTGGGGAGGTGGGTGGGTGGGAGAGAGGTGGGGAGAGGAAACTGGAGTTGGTATGTAAAGTGGGGAAAAAAACTTTTTAAAAAATAAAGTAATAAAGAAAAAAACAGAACATGCCCCCAGTGGCCAAAAATCTCACAGTAAGACCCATGTAGTTTCACTACCTCTAAATTGCACCATGCTTGAGAATGATAAGCCTAGACCAGGGTCTACAGAAAAACTTAACTACTACCTATAGCATAATGCAAGGTAGTTCTGGTATCTACAGCTTTTGATAATATAACCACCAAGTACTTTTTTTCTGCCCTCTTTCTCTTGGTATCTTTTTCTGTGTATTTTTTCTCTTTCTCTCAATTTTACTGTGGGAGATGAAACATCTCTGAGATCAGATGAGTTTTTAAAGTACCCTTTTAATAAATACAAAATTAAAAATAAGTCAAATGAGAAGAAATCATGCTGGCATTGTTTAACTAAAAGTTCATTCTTGTGGACTAAAATGCTGCTAAATGATCATTAATAGCTTATCTTAGATCAAATAATCCAGTAATCCATTGATACGTTGAAATCTACTGGTATGTCTAGATTGTGTGTTTTGCTCTCTAAATGAATGTTCAATATGGTAGTTACTTTCTCATTTCTGGTGTAAAATACCATCAGAAAAGTGACTTGAGAGAGTGTTGATTTTGACTTACAGTTGAAGGTAAAATTCATCATAACAGAAGACAAGGCAGCAGGATCCTGAAATGTTTAGTCACATCATATCCACAGTCAATAAGTAGAAAACAACACCTCTTTCCATTTATACAGTGCAAGATCCTTTCTAGGGAAAAGAAAGTATCACCCACAGTACATGGTTCTTATCACTTCAGTTGATAAAATCAAAACAATTCCTACAAGCATGTTCAATTTCCTAGGTCAATCTAGATTCGGTAATGTTGAGAGTTAACACTAATCATCACATTCCTATATATCAGTTGGTGACTTAAAGCTGATCCATATCCAGGGTGGCAGGCAGCCTGCCATGTGCATTGAGTGTATGTGGACTAAGATCTGTGCCCACAGGAGACCTGTTTTCATGATTTCAAGACTATCTAGGGAGAGAAATTCAGGTTTTTGTGGAATAAGACACAGTCTTTTCACATGGAAAATATCTCATGGTAATTATCATGCATAAATAAAAGTTGCTGAGTGTATAGAGGAAAACTAATTAAAATATAAATTAAAACCTCACATAATGAAAAATACCCTAAGAAGAAACACTTCTGTCTGAATGTTTGGACATTAAACATGCACTAAAATTCCTGTGATTTCAACTCCAAATTACAAATTTCACCTAGGAAAATCATCAGCTTTGCATGACTGATTGCACATGATTCAAGAATGTATAACATGCTTTAGAAATATACACACATGTAACTATAAGGTCTCATGAAGCAGACACATTTTAGTAATCTACACTAATGGTCAGAAGAGGTTAATGTGCTTTTAAAACTATGTTATATTTACTTAGATAAAGAAGACATTGACAAAACTCTAATAACTTCCTTTTCCTTCATTGATGAATCTTAATCTTAAAAGTGTTTCAAGAATAGTTTTCAACAAGAAAGTTGGTTTTTATCTCCTGGTGTTAAAGACCCACAATGACTTTCCTAACCTTTCTGAATTTACAGCAATTGGAGATTCTTAGGCTTTTAAAAAGGTGTTCCAGATTTAGCTATTGGTTAAAGAATTTTTTTTAAAGAAACTTTCAAATGTTGAAAAACTTTTAAAGAACAGTGATTCCTTTAGCTAATGTCTTTCTCTTTGACTATTATTAAACAGTGACCTTTGGAAAACTTTCATTTTCTTTTGTGATCTCCCAATGAAGAAGCCATCCTTTGTTTATGGCATAAAAGCAACAATGTTCTCCAGAGAATGGTAGGTGAAGGGCCAAGATTTCCTTTAGATTAACAGTACAAATGAGTTATTAATATGAGAGCTTTTTGTACCTATTTATACCCTCAAGTAAAAAGGCAAGTATATAGTAAAGTTAGGAACCCAAATCACTCCTTACAGCTATACATTGCTTTAACGTTGTTATTTATCATAAACAGATACCTTTGGAAAATTATATTTCCTGGAGAAATTGGGGTTACCCTTTGTGGGTTTTTAGATCACTAATAAATGAATTTATTAATGAATTCAGAAGGAAGATAGAGAAGAATTTTATTTGAAGTTGAGAGAAACAAAAACAGGCAATCTGTAAATCTCTTCTGGAAAGAAGGAGATAGAGACATGGAAGAGGAAAATTCCATAATACTTTCCAATAATGAATCATGGAAGTCGAAAATAAATAAATAAATACCAATGTAAAAATATTAATGTGAACACAAATGGAAATGTAAGATTACTTTAAAAATCATTTTCACCAATAACTAAAGTCAAATTATTACTAAAAGTACAATAGATTGTAGAAAAAATGAGGGACAAAAACAGACAAAAAAGAAAAAAAGGAGAAAAATAATCATTAAAAACTAAGGTGAAGAAAGACTGTCCAATTATGAAAAAGATGCATAAAGAAAAGTTGCTGAGTGCATGAAGTGATATACCAATTGAGATATAAATTAAATTACATAGTAATTTAAACATGCTAGAAGTATAGCAAACAAATTGGGAAACTATAAGAGTCAATTGAAGGCAAAGAAATGAAACAAAAAGAAAGAAAAGAAAAGACTCCATAGAGTGAAGTATTCATATGGTTCTCTTTTGGTTCGTCACATTGGAGACTGGCAGGTATCTGTATGGAGAAGGGGAAGACTGGTTGAGCCTAATGGACTCTTCTCTCCCACATGGTTGATGAATCTATCAGAAAAGTGTCAGACATCCTGTAGATTGAACTATCTTCCCTTTGGTTGCTTCCCTCCTTTGTACACTAGGCTTTCTGCCAGCTGTATCTAACTGTTTAAACTACAAACTGGGCAGGGTCTCTCACACCCCTAAAATCCCCAGAGCATACCCTGAAAGGTTAATGCTCTGGCTGGTGGTGGTGGGATACAGTATATGGGTAACAAGCCTATTTCTGAGATCTGTGGTGGCAAGGGACCTGTTTTATTGATTTTCAGACCATCTTGCTGGAGAAATGAAGCTTTTCGTATCAAGCCACCCATGGATGACAGTCAGCTGGCTCTGGAGTCTGATCTTCCTTCTGGCCTTGGGCTCAGAGCTACTCCAACCAGGTGCTTATCAGTTGAGATCTTTTCCCATTTGTTAAGGGAGAACTTGTCTTCACTAGGCACTTCCCTGTCTTAGATGAGCCTCTTGTAACCTTCATGAACTGGTTTGTCAGAGTCTTACCCTTGAACTCTTCCTTGCCCTTGGGCTGTGGCAAGCCAAATAAATCCAGGCACCCTGATTTGTGTTTGCTCCTTGTTATTAGCCCCTTGAGAGAGCTCAGGTTTTAACAATAGGCTCTCTCTAAAGATGGTGGCTGTCTACTGCTCCTCTCTCTGAGTGATACAGGGTGGCAGATGAGATTACCTTCCACCCTTGACTCATACGCCAGCAGGATATCGCATCACCAAAGCCCACAACTGACTCTGATGCTTGTGGATGGTGGTATTGTCCTAAGGATAGGATTTCCTTTGGTATCACTTCTGCTGTCTTTCCTGCTAGCAGGGGGCTGTGCTTGGCTTACTTCTCATGTGTGTCAAGCATCATCTTCTGTTTCCCATAAAGTACCTTTAGCTTATTTTCTTCCTTTTATTCTGACTCCCTCCTCCCCTGGTCTCATGAAGACAGATCCTAGCCATTCATCTTGCCAGGAAGTCCTGTCTGAAAACCATTTTAAGTCGAAAGCCTACCCTGATTCTATAATTGATAAGTAAGTAAGGAACTTATATTTCCTTTCTCCAAATGGCTTATGGATCAATGTTTTACAAAGTATAAGGAATATTTTCATGTTTTATACATGGGCATTTATTAGCTACCAAATACTAGCTGTCCTATAGTTTAAGAGTGCATTCCTCTAACCTATTAATTTAATAACTGTTCCAGAAGTTTTTAGATTCAATCTTACCTATCAATGTAAGTGTATTCATTTTTCTATTTCTTTGTGTATTTGTCATTCATTCATTCATTTATTGGTGTGGGGAGTAGATTCAGTGCTTCACGTAGGCTAAGCATGCTGTTTTACTGAGCTAAACCCTCATTTTTTTGTGTGTGTATTTTGGATAAACATTAGCTACATGGCATTTATAGTTGTGCACTGAATAACAATGTTATTGATAACACTTTTTCACTTAATGATGTGGCGACATATACCATGGAGACCCTGTGATATTATAATGGGACTGAGGAATTTTTGTCCCCTAACACTGCTAATGTGTTTTTCCCTTATTTACATCTATTTAGATATACATACACCATTGTATTTCGGTTTCATACAGTATTCACCATAATAACTCGCTATACTAATTTACAGCTTAGAGACCATGGGTGGTGCAGACAGCCTAGGTGTACTTAAGGCTGTCTGCAGTTGGCTCCACCTAATGATGCATTTCTCTATGCATTAAATGTCACATGACTATATTGAAACAATTGTCTTCAAGTTTAAATTTGTACATAATAGAAAAATTATCTTCAAAGACAACAGCTGACACACTGTAATATTTTGTAACTAAAATAAATATAGTATAACTAAGAATGTTAATGCTAATAAGTAAAAGTAATTTGTTTAGAATTTAAAAATGAATGTTTCAAACAGAAATTCTCCTAAATACCTAAAGTAAACCTATCTATAACATATTTTGTTTGTAACTATTATGATTGCTATACTGGGAAGTTACTACTCAGAGATGTTCATTAATTGAGAACCTGGCAATTAGAACCAGGATTTAAATGTTATTAATTGCATGTTGGTAACAGAAATATAAAATTCAAACCTCACATTGCTCCCCAGTTCAAGATAACAGAAACAGCACATAGATTGCTTATGGTTCTCTGGTTTATATCCAAGTAGAGTGGATATAAACTAAAGGGAGACTCAGTAGATGATCTTGCACAATGCAGGCTGAGCAGTCTGACGATGGCAGTCATCACACTGAGAGGCTGAAAGTCTGGGAGCTTCTCAGTCTGCCAGACTGTTTGCCTGGGCAGTTGGTCTGTCTAGCCGAAGGCCTGGGGGATTCCTGGAGAGGGGCTGATCATCACATGGCAGCGGGAAGATACTGCCTTCTGACATCAGTGAAGGAATGTAGCAGCAATGGCAATAGCAGAGGCAGCAGCAGGATAGTGAGGCCAGAAACAAGGCAGATGGACTCACAGGTATGCCATGAAATCAAGTCGGCGAAAGTCAAAGCTTCTCCAGACCCGATCAAACTGATATCCAAGATTAATCATTACACCATACACAATGAAGAGGAGAATTTACTGTCCATTAAACACCTTTTCCCAGGAGCCAACTCTGTTGTCTAATCCAGAATTGCTATCATGTAATAGATACCAGAAGGATTTGTTGTTGTTATTTTTTGTTTTTGTTTTGTTTTTAAATGAGCCCATTTTCTCCATATTAAATTTTATTGACTTAAGAAAGATGTGATTTTGTCAGGTTGCACATTGATAAAAACCCCTTCTAAAATTTTGAAGGAATAACCTGTAGAAAATGCTGTTTATACATGTTTTAGTACCTTGGATAGTGAGGTGATTTTAATGAGGTGGCCCCAATAGATTCCAATATTTGAATACTCGGTTCCCACTTGTTGGAACTGTTTGGAAAGGATTAGAAGATAAAATTCCTTTGGAGGAGATGTGTCACGTGGGGGGTGGGCTTTAAGATTCAAAGCCCCTCCCTTTCCCAGTTGGCTTTTTCCACCTCATGCTTGCTGATCACCTTGCCTGTTGATGCCATGATCTCCACCGTAAGGATTGTAAATTCACCCACTGAGAATGTTAGACCCCATTAAGAGCTTTGTTCTGTAAGTTGTTATAGTCATGGTGTTGTATCAGACAGTAGAAAAGTAACAAAGACAGAGAGTAAGGTTTAAGTTATTCTCCAGAAAATAGTCCTTAAGAGGCTTCAGAGGAGTGGGAAGGCTGGCCCTGCCCCTCACAGGCTGCAGCACTCAGGAGAGCAGGCACTGTATCTCACCCAGACAACACAATAGAGCTGACCCTTTTGGGATGGGGGATAGGGGATGGGGTGGCACAGGTAAGCTGTCCCTGGCCCCCATCTACCATGTGGTGGTATGGGTGGGGGATAGATGCCACCCCTTACACCTTGTTACCTGCTACAGGCTGGAGAGCTGGCCTTGGGGCTCACAAGAGTAGGAGAGTTGCCCCTGCATCTCACCAACTACAGCACATGGGAGAGCAGGACCTGCACCTCACCTGGGCAAAACAGTAGAGCTGGCCTTGGTGGTGTGGGAGCAGGCAAGCCAGACTAAGGGTATGAGAGTAGAAGAACTGGCCCCATGCTGCCTGCTACATTGGGTGAGCTAGCTGGAGATCTTGCTCTGGTAGTGATGATGAGGGACAGCTGTCAAACCAGCTACCACCCAGGCCTAGAATCAGGATTATGAGTTGGTCCAAGACAACATCCACTTCATTTATGAACTACTGGAGCATGAGAAGGGGCTGGACCTATAGATCCAGAACTGTAGAATCCATGACATGACGCAACAACAGAATATCCAAGAGAAGTCCAGTGAAGGCCCAGCATTGAGGATGCAGCAGAAGCCAGAGGCCTCGAGCCAGAAGATTGACTTATTGCAATGAACACTTACAAGTAAAGATGTATGAACTAAAGGATATGCTGTGTGACTCACTGTGTCATGCTATAGCTCCCCCCCCACACACACACAAAATCTTTTTGATGTTTGTAGTTTGTTTTTGCTTTTGCTTTTTATTTTTTTTCTTTTCAATTTTATCTTATTAGTGGGTGGGGGGTTGCAAAGCCAGAGGGTGGATATGAAGGGATAGAGTGATGAATGGGATTCAGGATGCATGATATGAAATCCAAAAAGAATCAATAAAAGATTAAAAAACAAAAGAGGCTTTACAGGATACACACAACACACACACACACACACACACACACACACACACACACAAACTTACATGTGTGTATATTTAGATAACTGACTATTCACTCAGTAAGTCTAAGAAGATATTGTTAATAATTTCTAAGCTTTGAGATAATTATAAGTTGAATCCAATGGTCACAATGCAAGAATTATTTTGATCTGCTGAACCAAGGTCATGGTACACTATCTAAACACTTATTTATTTGATATTAGAAACAATATTACCTTTTTCATAATTAAATGAATAAAAGAAAAACACAAAATTAGCATAATTCAGTGTTTGGTTACTCAAAATGTAATGGATATAATATCCTGCTTTATTTGGGAAATAATTTGCATATAATTAAATATTTTTCTACTTAAAAATTGTAATTCTTCTCATATACTTTAACACTAAAATTCTGTTAATATGAAAAGGAATTTTCCCATTTCGAATAGCCAATACTTATGATATATCAACAATATGAATACCTATACAAGACTTGAATTATGCCAACACTAGTATACATGCTCTCTTGGACCGGGAACTCTCACTGAGCTCTATCCTTAATAAAAGATCTATAGGTGATTAAGGTCTGCAGAGAACAAGAGAATTAGTCTTAATCCAGGATGAGCCCTTAGTTGTTTACTCAGTTCTAAGTGGTCAGTCCAGATTATGAACAAACAAGTAATAGTAAATGGACTCAGCATGTTGTATTTCTATGCATGTGTGCATGCTTGTGTGTACGTGTATGTTTGAAACAATAAAAACTAAAGAAAAATAAGCCATTAATTGACAGTGAGTGATAGGGGCTCCGTAAGAATGGTTAGAGGGAAGAAAGTGAAGGGAAAATCATGTAATTATATTTCAAGAAAAAATATAAAATGTATTAAACATGTTTTAGGCACAAGAAAATATGTGCACACTAAGGCTGATCTTGGGTTGTTAGATGAGTAAGGAAAGAAATATAAAGAAGGAAGGAGCATGGGGAGAACTTCTTCAAAGCCTCCCAGTACAGTTTAGCGGTAATGACACATTCTTCCTGTTCCCTCACCACTGGAAGCAGCATCTCTGTTATAACTGTGTATAAATACTGAGGTAATTATGTTGCATCCCAGAAAAAATAAAACAATTTATTTTCAACTGTCTCAACATGTGAATTCTAAAGATAAAGGTAATCATAAAGGTGTAACTGGTTCTAAAATTCTGAACTGACTATATAATTAGCACAAATCAATTTCTCTCAAGCTTTGTACTTGACTCACACACAAATGAGGTGAGAAAGGTTTTACTCAGTTGGATTTTTCTGTCACTGGTGGAATCGATCCATCCATTCCTCAGTAGAGACTGTGCGATCTGATCACTAACATTGTTTTCAAGTTCCCCAGGTTAATTATTTCTATGTTAATAGTATTAAAAACACATGGACTCTGGAACCCTAAACAATTATTAAATATGGCAAGCCATCAAGATCAATCTAATGCAATTAATGAGATATCAAATTGTATATACTATGTATAATATATATATATATATATATATATATATATATATATATATATACAATAGCTATTGTCTAAGCTGATAGTTAATTTGATTTAACCTATGATAAAAAGAAAAATATTACTAACTACAATGAATGCCAAACAAAAGTATTTTAAGTGCCAGGGAGCAAATCTACTTTGAAATGAAGAAAATCGGAATTTAAACTCAAGTCATTTCACCTGCTATTTGAACTTAGAATTGCTGCTTAGTTTTCAAGAGATTACTCTCTTCATCAGTGAAATAGAATAATATCACAAAACACTCATCTTTTGAACCCCACTGAAATGCTGTGACTTGTAAGAGTCATTCAGAAGAAATAGCTCCTGTAGACTTTAGGATATAGTATTTCAAAGAGTTAAATTACCATAGCACTGTTAATTTCAAAGGTGTCTTCTATCTAATTCTATATTCCTACAAATAACTTGCATCCTTATTTGAGAAGTATAAGTAGTAGTTATTTTTACAGTTTATATAATTCTCACAATTCTAAAATGCATGTTTGTAAATACATATCTCATCATTAATTTAAGTTTTTAAGAAATATCAGAATTTTGTAACATTTTGCTATTATTTTGATACTTGAGAATGACTCCTAATATGTATTGTGGTTTGATAATGTATGGAGTAACAAATGAATTGTATACTATGACACCTCTCAAAACTTCCTTACTGCCAATTATTCCTAGGATTAAAGGTCTGCCACTATCAAACTGTCTCAAAAATATATTAATCTTGCAAAGGCAACTTCAACTCCTCACCTTAGCATGGCCCAATCCAAGTTGGTGCTGTCACCTCCAATTTTAAGCTACCTGGAGATTATAATCTTCCAGCAACACAAGTGAGAAATAAACTAATAGTAACCCAATAATATCTGGATACCTACTTTGCGGGGCTACTAATGATTCCCACAGGTAACTCCCTGAGGAACATCTAGAAGGAATGTACTACTGAGATAGCAATCAGGGAGTAAGCTTGTTTGAGCCATGTCCTGAAGCATCACCCTTAGTGAGGTAGCAGGTAGCTGTTACACTTGTCTATGACCTTGAGGTACATGCCCCTGGGACATGGCCACTGGGGGACCCTTAAGACCTGGGATGCATGTACAATCTCTCTCACTTTCCTACCTGATGGTTTTGAATGCTGGTACAGACCAGGGTAGAGCTCACCAGAGAACATTGTTGAATAGTTGTCTCACCCTTCCAGGATCCTGTGACAAATTCCTCTATTCTGTTTTGTGAGTTAATCCCAAAATAAATTCCTTTGATCATTAAATAGACTCCATGGATTAATCCCATTATCTGGCAAATGGATAGGTTTAGGATATTAAGGTAGGTTATTGTATATACTAGTAAACTAATTTATAAAAAATACCAGCTTTAGATAATTTGCACTGCTATGGATTCTTATATATTGATACAAATGTAAACTACTTTTATATTCCTATTTAAGATAATTTGTATATTGATAAAATACAAAACTATATTTCTTATATTGTATATATATTTTTACTCCTATTTGAAATATCTTGTATATTGATCCAAATGTAAAATTATATTTGTCATACTGTACATATGTTCTACCTCTGTTTAGAATATTTTGTATATTGATACATATTGTTGTCATATTGCATACTGCATTGTATATTTCTACCTCTGTTTAAGATATTTTGTGCATTGTCACCATTTTGAGGTCATTGTCCTTGTACTATACATTTACTTACAGGTGGTTTACCTTGTTTATATGAAGTCTTAGTCCTTAGGTTATTTAGGTAGATAAGACTTACAGATATATAGTCACCCATGCTTGTCATCTCTATAGTTATGTTAGTTAGATTATCCAGACTTACAGAAACATATGTCAGATGGATAGTTAATCTTCAAACACTTCACAGACCTTGAGAATATGGCATTCAAGTAACTTAAAATTCTGTTGATGTGAGACATGATTGCTCCTGGCAGCACTGATCTGATCCCGAGAGAATGTTGGGCTTTTAAGACACTCTGTTTGGAAGTTTGTCTTCCTCCTGATCTAATGGCCTGCTGGACAAAGAACTGCCCTTACCTTGACTTCTGACAGCACAGATGCTGTCCTTTCTGGACCATCAGGACACAAGGAAAAGAGACTACTGAACTCTGCCACAACAGGGTAAGATGGTCTCTCAAAATTCCTGCTTCTAGAAATGGTCTATTAGATATTCTAGGCCTGTAGCCAAATTCGATGCCCCAATGGTGCTGAGAAACTTTAGATGACTGTCCAGGTTGCCAGCTGTCTCTGTCTATTCTTGAAAGATTTCCAAAAGTTGCTTACATACATTTCCCGGGTTTTTTTGTTTTTGTTTTTTGTTTTTGTTTTTGTTTTTGTTTTTGTTTTTAGGTATTCTTATATTCCATATTCCTTCTCAGGTCTTTGATGGGGTTGAAGACTAACAGTTACAGTTACAATATTCTCATATCTTAGCTAGAACATTCTAAGTACTAGATTCAGATTCTTCAGGATAGGACAGCTTTTGGAATAATCTCTCTAACCATTTACCTATGTTCTGGACATTTCTTGATTTTAGTATGTGTCTCTTGTTTGATGTTGTTCTTGTTGGTTGTAATTCCATTTTGCTTAGATCATTACGCATTATTTCTCCTGTTTAATATTTAATAATCATTCCTATTATGTATAGTTTTGTGTTAGGTTAGAACTTTCTTATTTAGACAAAAGGGGGAGATGTTGTGGGTGGCTATTTGAGCCATGCCCTGAAGCAACACCCCTAGTGAGGCAGCTGTACCTGTTACACCTGCTTATGATCTTGAAGTACATGCCCCTGGGGTGTGGCTGCTGGAGGTGTGGCCTTAGGACCTGGGGTGCATGTATGCTCTCTCTCTTCACTACCTTGTGGTTTTGGATGCTGATACAGACCAGAACAGAGCTCACCAGAGAACCACTTTGGACCATGCCTCACCCTTCCAGGAAACTGTGACAAATTCCTTTTTTCTGTCTTGTGAGTTAACCCCCAAATAAATTCCTTTGATCATTAAATAGGTTCTGTGGATTAATCCCGTTAGGACTGCTGTGCACACAGCTGGCCAGATGTTGCCAGGAAAAATGAGCTTTTCCATGCTCTAGCCATGGCCAACACAATGGTGAATATCAGAAAGACAATGGAGTAGACAAAAAACATCATGAAACAGAGAATGGAGTCCCCAGAGTACTAGAATGAACTATAGAACACACAGCTTCGAGAGTCGCCTTATTTGGATTGCAGCCTTCTCTAAGATGGTAATAGGAATTTAAATGCCTAACATATCCCAGGGACCACACATTACTGACACTTCAGCATGCAGCAAGATTGAAAGGACCATTCAAGTTACATCCAATAGCAATTTTCTTTGGTCTAGTGATCCTTCCAGGAGGCCTTGGATAAAGCATGCATGAAGGAAAAAATTCTTCTGTTGTGGTTGAGCTAGTAGGGAATCACCAATCCCCACAGCTGTGGCTTCCATCCCTAAGACTACCATTGTTTCTGGAAAGTTGGATATTCCAAGAACGTGTGTGTGTGTGTGTGTGTGTGTGTGTGTGTGTGTGTGTGTGTGTGTGTTTGTGTGTGTGTGTGTGTGTGTAACAGTCTCTTTGACTCTCTTTGAAAACTTGAAGAACTTTGTCATATGAAAGCAGGCGTTGGACCACCTACATGATTATGTTGTGTGGTCTATTGGCAGATATCAAGCTGGGGCAAGTTACTGGGTATTACCATGAGTTCACAGTGAGAGTAGGAGTAATTGCTTGGACTCTCCTGGTACTTAGTAATGTGGTTATCTTGATTGATTATATTTACTCTTTATACAAATCCTTTTGCCTCTCCACAAACTAGGATGCAACCTATCACTCCTGGCTAATAGAATAGAGAGAACACCCAGTGTTCTTTAGTGGATAGAATCAGAGCAAGGTGATCTATACCATGATTTTTTAAATTATTATTTTATTTTATTTTTCATTATCTCTTCCTTCAGAATCCATCTAAAGGCACAGTATCCTTGTTTTCATTGCAATTAGAGTCCATTTTCTTATCTTCATTTCTCATTCTTCCTTGCCTAATCATTTTAGACATAAGTGTTGGACATGACAGTATGAATGGGAAAAGTCTTTGGTTCTACATTTTTCAAGGGGCCAAACACTCAACTCCTCAAGATAAGAGTTTCTTTTTAAGTGTTGGGTTTTTCCTTAGCACCCTTTACCACAGTCTTGAGAATTGTTAAGTTGGCCTGGGGACTTAATTTCCAAGCCAGGGATTGTAGCTAGAGTTTTCCTGCCTGGCCAACAGTCAGGACAAATCTTTGTCACCCGCCAGTCCCATAGCCGTCAGACCCAACCAAGTAAACACAGAGACTTATATTGCTTACAAACTGTATGGCCATACCAGGCTTCTTGCTAACTGTTCTTATAGCTTAAGTTAATCTATTTCCACAAATCTATACCCTGCCACACGGCTCGTGGCTTACCGGCATCTTCACATGCTTCTTGTCCTGGCAGCGGCTGGCAGTGACTCCTTCTGCCTTCCTGTTCTTTCTTTTCTCCTCTCTGTTAGTCCCGCCTATACTTCCTGTCTAGCCACTGGCCAATCAGTGTTTTATTTATTGACCAATAAGAGCAACACATTTGCCATACAGAACATCCCACAGCAAGGAATCTTTACATACACTGTGCTCTCTAAAAAACAAACAAACAAAAACAAAGACAAACAAACAAAAACCACTTCTTTTGCCACTGTATGTGGACGAGTGTTTTGCCTGTATGTATGCATGTGCACTGTATGCATGCCTGGTGCTCATGGAGCACAGAAGAGGGCATTGGATCCCCTGGAACTATTGATGAGAATGACAGTGATCTTGTGGGTACTAGGAATGGAACCTGGGTCCTCTGTGAAAGAAAGCAGTGCTCTTAACCACCAAGTCATCTCTCTAGACCTCAGCTTGCACTGTTGACATCAGTTCCTGGCACCATTCAAGCCATGGGCCTGTGATTCTGGGTTCTTCCCCCATTAAAGCACCCAACCTGCCACCTGTTTGTCCCACTTCTTCCTGGAAGGCACTCCTTACCATCTCACTGTACTATGAACACCCAATGAAGCTCTAGTTCTTCGTCCAGCTCCCATGCCTACGTCTTCTCTTCTGGGATGGATTTTGCTGATTATAATGTGTTACACTTATTTTCTATACTGGTTTATCAAGGAACATTTTCTGTACAGAATCATAAGACACTTTTTCTCATTTCATTCAACACTGAGAAAAGGTAGATGTTCCACTAAATCAAACAGCAAGTAGCTTTTTCTTCAAATCAACATTGTAGATTATCCCAACTATACAATATCTGCTTCCACCAAATGACTCATGTATATAAAACTGATATCCATTGGTTTTTTCTTTGACTCCTTATCATTTCTTTGAGAAAAAGTAATAATATCATCATCAGTGATTTTATACCACAGTTTGACAGTTCTTAATGTTCCACATACTTGAAATGAGCTAATATGTTCAGACAGACATTGTAATTTCCCATTTCATTTTATGGCTTAATTTTGTTGCAAATATATTGTTTTCTGGTTCAATGACATATTTGCTTTGCTTAGAACAATTGGGGTGTTTCTCTGTGTTCATGTTTGTGTATATAAATGCACAAATATTCAAATCAATGAGCACATTTCAACAGGAATGTGCTGGTTCCAGCTTAGTGCAAGCCCTGCTCTTCTTGGTTCCCTTATTCTGAGACATTCCACATTCCATGTGCC
Organism: Peromyscus eremicus; assembly: GCF_949786415.1. Classification (NCBI taxonomy): domain Eukaryota; kingdom Metazoa; phylum Chordata; class Mammalia; order Rodentia; family Cricetidae; genus Peromyscus; species Peromyscus eremicus. The sequence continues at coordinate 8,188,941 of NC_081435.1, forward strand.
TGGAAGACAGATGGGTTTTAACTCTGTCTGGAGAGGTCTACAGATTGACCGATCCCAGCAATAAATCACTCCCATTGCCTTTTTGAGACACAATGAGTTTACTGTTCGCCCATGCCTTTTCTCTGCTTTTTTCTTCTGCTGCTGAGTTTATTGCTTAAACACACAGCAATTATTTATTTCTTAAGTAACTCAGCTGAAATTCATGAACCTATGGATATCATAGTGGTCAACATAACAGATGGCTAAATCTACATAAAATATTCCAAAGGCTTTCTCTCTAATGACAACGCATTGCTCAGAGATTTAGCAAAGCAATTATCATTTGCTATAAGAGCACTTTCAGAGGAAAATCTGATATTTCCATATTTTCTTGTATATCTAATGTATAAATAAAGAACTAAACTTCACTAAGATCAGCTAGCAATTTTATATGAATATGTCCTTTGTGGAAATGTGCTATCTTTATGGCTTTTATGAAATCACACATTTAATCAATTCTATTATTTATGAAAATCACAGACAGACAGCATTTGTTATTTACAAATACAATGTGGACTTGGTGAAAATATTATAAGTTTCAGTAGATTAAAAAGACAGTATTCTGTTTCTTTTTCTGTTTTGTGTATATGTATATGTGGATATATATATATATATATATATATATATATTTGTGATGTGAGTACACACATGTGTCTGTGTGTGCCTAGAGAGGCCACAGATAGACTTTGAGGCCTCACTCCCTCTATGCTTTATTTTCTCGAGAGTTTTCTCACTTAAACTAGACTTCTCTGGTTCTCTACACTGGCTGCTCAGTGGGCTTTGGGGATCCGTCCATCTTTGCTCCTACAATGCTAAGAAAACAGATGCATGCCAAGATTTGTACATAGATAGTGGGTTTCTTTACCCATGTTTCATGCTGGAATGGTCATCACACTTTCTCTACTGAGCATCTCCCAAACCCCAGAAGAGTTTACCGTTAAGTCTTGCACTCAACTTCAAAGTTAATTGAGATACATTATAAAACTGCTTCTGAATTTTATTTTTTAATTAATTAATAGAAAATGTGCATAAATAATAAAAATGTGTGTGTGTGTGTGTATGTTTGTGTGTGTGTGTGTTTGCATGTGTTTGTTGCAACAGTTGGATTTTAGTTTTACCTCAAACTTATTGTAGAAGCAAATGGAGTAGTGGGCATAGGCTCTGACAAACACTAGAGTCATTAAAATAGGTGAAATTAGGGTGTGGTGATTTGAATGAGAACAGCTTTCATAATTCCATGTTTCTATACTTGGCTGGTAAAGCTGTTAGGGAAGGATTCAGATGTGTGGTCTTTCTGGAGGACATGTGTCACTGGTGGAGGACTTGGTATTTCAAATGACTCCTGCCATTTTCAGTGTGCTCTCTATTTCCTGTTTCCAGTTTAAGATGTCATTTCACCTCTGTTCCTGCTGCCATGGCTTCACTTCATCATCATGGACTCTAACCCTCTGCGACAGTAAGCCCAGTTAACCTCTTTCTTTTATAAGTTGCCTTGGTCATGGTGTTTTATTGCAGGATTAGAGAAATAACTAGTACAGAATTTGATATCACTAATTGGGTATTGCTCTGACAGACCTATCAGGTGTTTTCTTTTTCTTACTTTCTTTCTTCCTTGCTTTCTTTCTTTCTATTTCTTTTTTTCCTTCTTCTTTTCCTTTTCCTTTTTCTTGAATATGGGAGGCTTTAGGGATTTGGACTGTAAAAGCAGTTGAACACTGTAAACAGGCTTAGTGGGTCCTCCTAACAGGAGCTTTGAAGACACGAGTACTGGGAGTTCAGTGGACTGTGGGAGCATAGCTCCAGAGGTTTAAGAGGGAATCAAGGACTTCAACAAAACTAGGCTAAAGGCCATTCTTTTGATATTTTACAAAGAATCTGGTTGCATTATGCCTTTGTCCCATGAATTTGACTGAATCTAAATTAAAATTTAATGGACTAATTTCTTCGGTTGTAAAGATTTCAACATAGCCTAATATTGACTCTTTTTGTTGTTATTAGTAATCTCTCATATGTAGGTTTATAATGGAAAGGAGAAAGTGGGGGGAAGAAATATAAAATGTACAGTTTAAGAGAAAAGGAGCACCAGGAAATGTAATGTGATGGAAGAAATAACAAGATAAAGGAGAGTCCTAATGTGTTTTGGAATAAAAGGGGGGGGGGTGTCTAACAACTTCAAATTTGTAAAAAGAAAAAAAGGGCCTACAGTATTTTCTGCTACTGAAAGACAACAAACCAATGTTGTGGGATGGTCTGTATGTCAAGTTTGTTGCTGATTGGTCAATAAATAAATCACTGATTGGCCAGTGGCCAGGCAGGAAGTATAGGCGGGACAAGGAGGAGAATAAAGCTGGGATGTAGGAGGCTGTGTCAGAGACACTGCCAGCCGCCACGATGACAAACAGCATGTGAAGATGCCGGTAAGCCACGAGCCATGTGGCAAGGTATAGAGTTATGGAAATGGATTAATTTAAGCTGTAAGAACAGTTAGCAAGAAGCCTGCTATGGCCATACAGTTTGTAACCAATATAAGTCTCTGTGTTTACTTGGTCGGGTCTGAGCGGCTGTGGGACTGGCAGGTGAGAGAGATTTGTCCTGACTGTGGGCCAGGCAGGAAAACTCTAGCTACAAACCAAAGTTATTACAAATATGACTCAAGGATTACATGGCTAACCTGAGTTGGTAGTCAAAGTTCCCAGTGTCATTTGTGTGCTACTGGCTTTAGAGTCATGAAGGGCACACTAGTACAAGAGCCATTGCATTTTCTTCCACCATTATGGAGAGCCACAGAGGGCAGTAGTTGGCAGGAGAGTCACTGTATGAAGTTGTGGGAGTAAAGCCTGAATTGTAATGATTCTATTGCATTAGAGGCCACAAGATGTTAGAGGTGATAGAAGTATGGAATATCTGCCAAGAAGAGGTGCAGACAGGGAGTGGAACCAACCCAAGAGAGAGAGAGAGAGATAGTCTTTTTGAAGAGTACAGCTAGAGGGGCAATACCATCTTTGACATTGGACATTGAGCTACAGGATTTAGTTTGCATTGCTGGGTTTTATTCTTGTTTTGTTCCAGTATATTCTCATGTCTCCATTTCTCTCCTGTGCCTTTATGTATGTGATTTTCTTCTTGATTTTTATAGGTGTATAATTAAGAGTTGGCCTTGAATCTCAGAAGAGGCTTTGTACTTTAAAAGTGCTGAGAATGTAAAAGGCTATGGGGACTTTTGAAGTTGGACTAAATACATATTCCATGATGAAATGGCTATGAGACTATGAGGACCAGAGAGTAGAATCCGGTGTCTTAATGAAAATGCCCCCATAAGCGCATATATTTGAATACTCGTCCCCAGTTAGTGGAACTCTTAGCCAAGGGTTAGGAGGTGTGGCCTTCTTGAAGGCTGTGTGTCCCTGAGGTCAGGGTTTGAGGTTCCAGAAGACTCTGGCCATCCCCAGTGTGGTGTCGGCTTGTTCTAGCATTCTGTGGTGTAAGCTCTCAGTTGTTTCTGCTTCAACGCTTTCACTCCAGCATGGGCTATCATCCTCTGGAATTGTAAGCTCCATCAAATGCTTTATTTAACTTTTGCCTTGGTCATGGTGTTTATCATGGCAATGGAAAAGTAACCAATATGTGGAGATTCAGACAAGTGGACACATGGATAGGCACTAATTTTTGTGAAGTTTGATTGATATAGAAGACCAAATTAGATCAGACAGATTTTATATAACAGCAGAAATCTAGGTTGTATTATCAACTATTGCTTCTCAGTCAAACAAGCAGTAGAAATCTGTGGAGAGATAGTAAGAATAAAACTGGATACATCTTAAGAAAGGCCCCCTGGCTAGGAGGCTGATAGTAATACTCATCAGAATGGTGATCCAGAGCATAGAAATCAAATTGGCATTTATGGAGTGTTTTGTACTGTATGCCATACTAAGCTTAGGTTATGAGAAAATAGCTGTTGGGAGAGAAGGGTTTTTGGGTTCTGGAAATCAATAGGCTATGCCCAGCAGCAACAAGTGTTGGGTAAGAACCAAAAGAGAAGTTGCCCCTAGCCAGGTGGAGAAGGAAAGAGGGGAAGGCAGTTGAGCACAGTCATTAGAAACTTGGAAAAATAATCTAATGCTCTTTCTAATATCCAGTATCTAAAACAATCAATTTTATGTATCCTGTTTTTGTTTGTTTGTTTGTTTGTTTTTTAAACAAGGTTTCTCTGTGTGGTTTTGGTTCCTGTCCTGGATCTCGCTCTATAGAACTCATAGAGATCTGACTGGCTCTGCCTCCCGAATGCTGGGATTAAAGGTGTGTACCACCACCACCCAGCTTGTATCCTGTTTTTTGATAGTTTGTTTTTGTCTCTTTTGGTATTTTTGTTTGTTTTTTTTGTGTGTGTGTAAAGGCCAGATGCCAATATCAGGTTGCTGTAATCACTGCTCCATTTCACTTTTCCAGGCAGGATCTCTCACTGAACCTAGTGCTCACTGACTCACCAAAACTGGCTGGCTAAGGAGCCTGTCTGTTTCTATATCACCAGGTCTGGGATTAAAACCATGTGTTTCCATGGGACAGCCAGTATTTACACTCAGCTTCTTATGTTTGCACGGACCCTCTTCCTAGCCACCAACATTTAGATTTAACAGAGAAACACTTCAGACAAACATGGATTTTTTAAAAAAAATATGTGTAACTGAACCTAGTTTTTTTTCTGAATGCTGGATGTAGTCAATTCTAATTATGGATGTAAGGTTTTTAGGTAATTGCTGTCAAAACTCTTACTTATGTAGTAGATGTATGGTTAAATATACATGTAAAGAGTAACTATTTTCAAGTGTTTTGTTTAAAATTCATGAAGAAATTTATTTAAAAACAGAAATGATATCATTAGAGATAGGAACTTTGCCCTCTAATATATGTGTTGTATTTTTTACAATGGTTAAGATTTTATATTAAACATGTTTACTAATTTTATTTTAATCTGATGGTCATAATAATAAATTACACAAAATTGGTGCAATTAGCTATATCCTTTGGAAACAACAGAGGTTAAGCAGAAAGTGTCCCTAATTAGCATTAACATCTCAGAATTATGGGTCTTGGGACAGCTTTAATTTCTCTTCTCTTTTCCTTCTGTCTTCCTCTTCCTCTTCTTTTGCCCTTCCCTCTATTTCTCCCCCTCCTTTTACTTTTTCTTTTTCCTAACTGGTGTTTTCCTTTGTTCTCTTTCTGGTTTTCATCTTTTTATTTATTTATTTATTTATTTATTTATTTATTTATTTATTTATTTGGTTTTTCGAGACAGGGTTTCTCTGTGTAGCTTTGCGCCTCTCCTGGAACTCACTTGGTAGCCCAGGCTGCTCTCGAACTCACAGAGATCCTCCTGGCTCTGCCTCCCGAGTGCTGGGATTAAAGGCGTGCGCCACCACTGCCCGGCTCATCTTTTTTTTAGTCACACTGTTGCATCCTTTTAATGAATGCAATGATGCTTCCAATGTGCCATCATCTGTTTGGGACCCTAATAGTTGGAGGAGAGGCCTCGTGCCTCCTTACCATTAGTAATAGTTCGTCACCGGCCTCTTAGCAGGCAGTGTTGATGGCATTTCAGTGCTGCAGAAAGTCCATCCTCTTTGTCATCCTTGACTCCTTTCCTGAATGCATTGTTACTCACGTGCTTGCTCGTTGCTTTGAGGATGTTCTGATTCAGGACCCAGAAGGATGCTTACACAGATATGGCTTCCCTCTCTGTGGAGATGGAACCACCTAAGACATAGCAGCACATAAAACTGCTTTATGAGGCAGCAAGCTGGGTGAGGGGTTTCCACATTTTCTCCCCTTATAATTGTTTCTTTAAGAGACTTTTATTTCAGTATCACTCTATCACTGAGGATGGTCTGTGATACACTTTGGCTTTCCACGGACCTTCATTTTTTTTCAGGGCTAAATTGCTCTGTCTGGCACCTTGTTGGTTGCCATGTTCAATAAACAACCCTCTGTATCCTAAAACATTGTACATTATACACAGTTATGAACCACCTGCCAAACCTTCCCTTCTTGCTTAACCTTCTGTCTAAAGAAAAACAACACCCTTCCTCATCCTCTTCATCATCTTCCTCATCATCACCATTATCTTATTAAAAGAGGAATTGTATGATGGTTCTTAGACCATCCTTAGTGTAAATTGTGGAACAGCTTACAGAACCAGGCTTCCAAATACAGAAATGGTTCCTTAGGCAGAAAATAATTTCATGTCCGAAGAACTTATAAAAGTCTCTTTTTTTTGAAAATCCACTTATTTGGAGACTGAAGGTTTGTTTTTTTTTTTTATTAAGTTGGTTGTTTTGAAAGGAAGGATATCCACTTGATTCAAATTTCTAATTGCCAGTTATGATTTCTATTACTCTTGCACTTACATGTTCTATATGTTTCAGTGGGAGACACATCAAACTAGGGTCACTCAAGAAAGAGGTTATCGACATAGAAGATTCGTTGTTGACATACTTTAGTTGAACTCACATATTTTGTTGCTCAGATAACAATTCTTGACTTGTGAAGTATAAGAATTCATAAACTAAACAAGGGCCAAAGACATTTCTTCACAAAGTATGTATTTGAAAATAAATTTGACATTCAAAAGTGTTTTATACTGAAATGGAAAAAGAGAAAGGGAATAAATCTATAGGACTGAATTTTAAACCCAGAGTGTTTTGGAATAGCATGTATAAAAAAGATGAGAAATGGTATACCTAAATAGGAAACCTGTACTTTCCCATGAAAATTAATGGGAGGAAGAATGAAAGAGACTCAATTTCTATTTGGAAAATTTAGACAGTGGAGACAAGTGGAGTGACTGTAGATGGAAGGGGAAAACACTAGAAATGCAGTGTTAGCCACAAAGTTCCAAGCCAAGAAACAATGACCTGGTGCTTTCCTAAAGAGAAAGCAGCACCCGCAAATGGTTGCACTCTCTCTGCAGAAGCCTTATTTTTTTTTCAAAACTTGTCTGTTTTTGAGAAAATAGTCAAGTTTCGATCTTGTGACTTTCATTTCCCAAAACAATGAGGAAATATACATGCTGTGCTGGTGATCAGGAGCTCAGGACCCATATCTGATCCCCAAGTTACATGTGGGGTGGGGCATGGGGCTGGCATGAGCTTTTGCAACATCAAAGCCCACCCCTAGTGCCGCAGGTCCTCCAACAAGGCCACATGCCCTAATCTTTTCAATAATGGTTCCAGGAACTGGGGAACAAATGTTCAAATATGTGAGCCTAGGGGACCTTTTCATTCAAACCAGCACATCTTTGTTGTTGTTGTTTTTCCCCTGTGGAAGAAGGCAAGCTGGGGTTCTCATTGTGCAGGCCATGGGTATAACAAGTCCCAGGAAACTTCCTGTATAGACAACACCAGCCTCAGCCTTGTGAACCTTCTTCCTCAACTTCTTTCAAGTATCTTTATTAGGTTGCATACTGCCTCTTCCTACTCATAGATTCTGGATAGTACTCGATAACTTGTAATGCTTAAATAAGGGAACAAGACTTTCCATACCGTAAATTACAGAGTAGATGGAATATTAATCACACTGAATCTTTATTATATCAGAGGACCTGCCTATCTAGAACTTAGGACTTGAGTAAGTGATCTGACTTTTAACACAAATAAATCAGCAGTGCTTTGATGAATCTGTTTTTCAAAGGCATACCAAGCTCCTTCAGCCTACAGTTAACAGATGTATCTCTAGAGATACATCAACTTCATCCCAGAAAACCAATTAATGAGAACAGTTTCAACAATCTATTCTTTAAAGCAGTATCTATGCAACTGGACAGTTTTATCTTTCCTCCTCTGACAAAAGCCCAATTGTTTATGATTTCATTTTCATGTTTTCTTCTTCTGCATTTCTTTGAAGGAATGCTTTACTATTTTATTTTTAATCAGACAATGTTTATCTACACAAAACTATAACAAACTGTATTTTACAGTGATATTGACAGTATTCTCTTTTATAGAAAGAAAAAGAAATAGGCAAGTGGCTTTGCAGTGTTTTTCAATTTGGGGTGCTTAAGAAAGAGATAAAAAAACAAACCAAAAGCAGACTGGGAAAAACAAACAGCAACAACCAAATAATCCCCAGACCACCAAACCACCTATTACATACACAACATGCTGTGAATGAAGATAACTCAATGTAGTATACATGTGAAATTTAGAATTAATAATATAATTTAGTCAGACTGCCAGACACAAGTTTAATGGCCAAATATCAAAACTAAAAACTAATAAACATTAAAAAATGTACATCCATTTATATGGATTAAGAATTGATAAACTGGGGTCACAGAGATAGTTCAGCAGGTAAAGGCACTTATTGCCAAATCTGATGACTTCAGATAAAGATTTATCTTCCATAAGTCGTCCTCTGATTCCACACATGCCACAAGTGCTATGATGTGTCAACAGGTATGTATGCATGTATATGTAGCACAAGGGATCACACACATGTGCACACACACACACACACACACACACAGAATAAAAAATTATTTTAAAATGTATTTTAAGTGATATGAATATATTACCTATTTCAAATGACAAAAATTCATACTACCTAGAAATTTACCAAAAAGTTTTTCCACATTCATTTAAAAATTTTTAATAGGTCTACTTAAAATTATTTAAAAAAATAAATTGAAGATTTACCAGCTTCAGAGCTTGGAATATTCAATAATAAAAATAAAATTAATTTTAAATTTACTTATGCGATGCTAATTACTCAGTGTAACACTACTTAAAATCTTATTGTGTATAAACATATATTTAAATTAATTATATTAAATTAACATTTATATTGAAGTTAAAAAAGTATCTATAGATATTTCAATCTCATACATTCATATACACAAACATATTTTAGATAGATGGGTGAGCAGAGAGAATAATTAACATGTTAATTTGAAATGTTAAAAAGTTGGGATTAAATATTTCTTTATATAATAGAAGATTATAAATTGTAAAGTGAAAGAAAAGCCTATATAATATTAAGAAGGCAATGCAAAAGGAATGGGGAATGTAATGAAATTATTCTATTTTAATTAAAAATGTTTTGATAACTTTCAGAAATGGGGGTAGACAAAGATTGTAAAAGCCAGAAGGTCAGGGAGACACAATCTCACAGGATTGTGTCTCCTAGTATGGTCAGAAGCTGCACCCATAAAATGTCACCAATATGACTATCTAAACATGAGATGAAACAGGCTGACACTAATGGTCATGATAGAGTATATGGAGAAAAGCCCATGAAGACACAATCACACACAAAAGAATAAGGAATTCTGAGAGCAGGAGCAATAGTCTTCCCCAGGAAAGAGCACACAAATTGGTTATTCAATACCAAATGGTCAGTCTTGGAAATATACATACAGACCACGTTATATAGACTGAGCAGATGATACTAAAGAGCACATGAATTGGAAAGAAATCAAGGAGGGTTCTATGGGAAGGCTTGGGGAGAGGAAAGCAAAGGGTGAAATGTTGTAATGATATAATTACAAAAATAATTTCAAAAGGAGAAACAAGGATGATAGACAGATGGCAAATGGACATTTGAAGATCATCAATTTTGTGTGTCATTGGGGAATTGCAAAATTGAAATCACAATAAAATATGATGACATTTAAAAAAAATTAAAATCCTGAAGAAAAATATGGCAACATAAGATATAGTTTCACAACCTCACCAAATAAATAGATTACTGAAGAAAACACACACACACACACACACACACACACACACACACACACACACACACACACACACATGTTAGGGAGCATTGTTAGCCTGGCACTGTAGTGAACATTGGTGATCTTGACATTTGGAGAATGAAGCAGGAGCTACATGCCCAGTTTGAGATCAGCTTTGGTTAAGTGAGACCCTGTCTCAGAAAACAAACAAATAAAACAGCTAGCAGCTGGTGGGAGCAGAAGCAGAGACTCAGCCTCTCCTTAGGTGGAGCCCAGGGAATCCTGCAGAAGACAGGGAGGAAAGATTGTAGGAGCCAGGGTGGTCAAGGACACCAGGAGAACAAGGTACACAGAATCAGTTAAGCATGGCTAATAGGACTCACAGTGAAGGAAGAGACAATCAGGGAGTCTGTCTGGGTCTGAGCTAGGTCTTCTACATATATGTTATGGTTGTGTAGCTTGATGTTCTTGTGGGGCTCTTAACAGTGGTTGTAGGGGTATCTCTGACTCTTTTGCCTTCTCTTTGGACCCCTTTCCTCTTACTAGGTTGCCTATCCTGTCTTGATATGAGGGATTCTGCCTAGTCTTGTAACTTGTTATGCTGTATTTGATTGATATCCCTCAAAGGCTTGTTCTTTTAATTATAAAATCTAAAAGTTAGTACAACTTACAAAGTCCCTCTTAAATTATGATTCCTCCCCATCCCTTTCTCTTAAACACACACACACACACACACACACACACACACACACACACACACACTTGCCAAATAAGCCAGTCATGCATCATACTTCTAATTTTTTCCTGTTCTCTATCTCTGTTTGTTTGTTCTATTATTTTAGGATTTTGGAAACTTTTTGTGTTTCTATTTTACAGTTTATTAATTTGCTTTCCTGACCTATTCGATCAATTATGATTGTGCAGAAAACAGAAAATCAGTACAATTGTGGGGCACATTTCCAGACACTTTCTCACTTTTTATTACTCCATTTGATAAGAACCAACTCTTGATTTAGCAATGAAACATATTTTCTGAGTTCCCCAAACAATTATATTCCTTGTAGTGACATTACATAGTGTTATTTGCTTGAAATTTTTACATTGTTCTATTCTTTCAGATTCTATTATTTTCCCTAAATCTGCTCACATATGTAGAGAGATCTATTGATATATCAGTAATGACCAAGCTGGCTTTTATTGTCCCCCATTAACTCCTTTACTCCAGATGAAAGTTTAAGCATTTATCCACATACAACATTTATTTTGTATGTTAATTGTTAAATTTTCTGGGGCATCCTTTATGTTCATAAGATAGAAATAGAAATTAGTTCTGGAAAACTATGAATTGTGTTACAAATAATCCTTGTTGTGTGGGTGAAGCAACAGAAAGACAGATTAGCAGACTTCTTTTCTTCATATTTCCAAGCTGTATCCCACAGGATCTTTGTGATTCATCATATTTGAGCAACAAAAATTTAAATGCCCTTCTGGTATCTGCTTTGATACATTCAATCATGATGGATGTCTAAATATTTTTGAGTCATTGCTTCATTCCATAGAAATGTTTGATTTTGTGGTTTTCTGTAATATTACAATTTGGTAAAGAAACTTACATTGTTCATCGAGGTGGAGTGAGATGAATCCACCTCCTGCTAGAAACAGCTTAAAAACACAAAACAAGTAAAATATAAGACACAATGGTTCTGAAAAGACTGTACATCAGGCAATGGCAACCAATATATGATACCCGAGAATCAAGTTAGTTCGACAAACTCATTAGCTTGTTTATCCCAACATCTGATGTGATGTCATGCTGTGTCTTGCAGCTAGCTCCTGAAGTGAGGTAAAAGAGATGCTAGTTTGGCAGAGACAGAGAGTTGGGACCACAGAGAAGGGAATCACAGGGAGTAAGGATGATACCTGGGCAGAGTTTTATAGTCACAGTGCTGCTAGGATCTCTAAGAAAACCCATAAAAAATGGTCCCAGAAGTACAGAAAAGCAAGAAAACATTTGGCAACTACCTAAACCTGAGGAGAAAATCACTGAAGAAAACTGTATGCAAAGTTGCCACAACCCAGATACACTCAGGAACTTCTTCTAGTCTTCCTAATCTGACTGAAGACATCTCACGACCCATGCATCAGGCACTGGGAAGTTTTCAAAAGCCTTTACTACAGCAGAGGTGATTACTAATTTTCCTAACTGCATGCTGTTGAATTTCTGAATGACACAGTAAAAGAAAGGCTGGATGAAATAAAACTCTAACAAGCTTAGTTGTCTCCCGAAACAACTCATATAGATGTGTGCAATGAATTAAAATTCTTCTATACAACAAAATGAACCCAGAATGTTTCATCCAACTGATGATTTTCAGTTATGCAAAGAATCATCTACAATTAGGATAAAAAAATCACAATTACATAAATACTCATAACTGCTATGCTTGAAATAATTAATAAATGATATTAAAATAAACTATATTTCACAAATTTAACAAAGGGAAAGTTTTAATATCCTATTCAAAGATATGAAGAAAACTAAGATAATTTAAATTACAGGAGGTTAAAAATTCAGCCTACAGTGAAATCTGTAGTGTAGGTGACTTATGACATATTATTACTGCAGAACCGAAGATGAATCAGCTTTAAAACAACATCAGAAACTACTCAGAAAAAAACAAAGAAAGACTAAAATCGTCAAATAGGAAATCATGGAGCCAACGCTCAGTTTTACTTGCCTGATATGGTAAATTTAAATTCTTTGACAAAGAGAGTGAGAGAGTTTAGAAAGATACTTGAAAAGAATAGCTCTTATAAAAATTCCATACTGACTGGTAAATAAGATAATTTGATTAAAAGCATCTATACTTAGATTCCAAAGCACAGCAAACCTATCACAACAAACATGGAGAAAGCTACACCAAATTTGTTATTGTCTCCTTGCTTAAAGGTAGTGATAAGTAAGTATAAATAATCTACAAATGAAAAATGCATTCTGCTCAGAATGACATAAAAGATGCTGTTTCATTGAAAATGTATACAAAACGTTCTGAATATAATGTTGTTAACACAGAATCCATGCCTAAGCAAAAATGCCTTGCAAAACTGAAAACAATAACCTTTATCAATATTTTATTATTTGTTAAAATTATAATATTTTCGTCATTTCCCCTTTCATTTTCTTCTTCCTTCTGATCTCCACACACAAATGATTAAGAGTGCTCTTTGCTCTTACAGCGGACCATGGTGTGATTCCCAGCATCAACATTTGGCAGTTTATAATAGCTTTGAATTACAACTCAAGTGGACTGGATGTACTCTTCTGGCCTCCCAGTGGTCACTTACATGGGCAAACAGACATACAACACAAGATAAAAACCCAAATAGAATAGAATACAATAAATATGAGGCTCCACAATCTTCTTGTGATTGGATAATTCTTCATTGTGTGGCCTGGTGTATTTTCCATATTTAGTGGTGTCCTCAGCCTCTGTTCACCAGATGCCTATAGCACCTCTGTACTTGTTGAATTGTGACAATCAACTGTGTCTGCAGACATTGACAAAAATCAGGTGGGTAGGAACATTTCTCCCAAGTAAGAACTACTTGTTGAGAGAACATCTTTTAATTTGAATACTCAAAACACAACCAATGTAACAGCAAAATCATAAACAGGGCTGTATTCACAGTAGAAACTTATGCTTCTAAAACACATGCGCAAAGAATGAAAAGATAAGTCATAGGCTTTGGGGAAAGATTTTCAACTTGTACATTTGAAAGGTAACTTACAAACAGATATATAAGAATTCTTAAAATTCAATAAGAAAATAGGACAAGTACAAGTAAAAAGCCTGAAGAGATTTTAAGATATATATCATGAAATAAGACCCTTGGTTGGAATTAGTCATTCCACAATATGCTTATGAGTATATTTGTTTGTATGTAGATATACAAATATGCACATAAATACATTAGCTATATTTAAAAACATGTTGTACAGGAAAAATATATACAATATAGCTTCAAGTTAAATAAAAATAAAGTATATCTACACATCAAATGTACACATAGAATGTTAAGGAACATCCTTTTACACTAAATGAGTATAATTTAACACCACTATGTTATTACACATTTATTATAATATCAGAAATCAAACATTATGATAACAGAAATTACAGCATAATGCAAATATTGCTGGCTTAAAATGCTAAAATTACTTTTGGAAATATTTTGAAAGTTTCTTAAAATACTAAATGCATACTTATGGAATATTACTTTAACTATGTGAAGGTGTGTTACATTTGTTTCTGCTGCCTTTGTTAAAGATATAAAAATGTGTTATATTTGTTTGTGCTACATTTGTTGAATTATGTAAATATGTGTTGCATTTATTTCACCTTGTCTGTCTAAGGCACCTGATTGGTCTAATAAAAAGTCAAATGGCCAAAATGCTAGGCAGGAGAGGGATAGGAAGGATAGGTGGAATAGAGAGACTAAGTAGGAGGAGAAATTGAGGCTCAAGAGGGAAGAAAAGGAGGAGGAGAAGGAGAGAATGAAGAAGAATGAGAGGGACACACCTGGGGGCAGAAGCCAGCCAGACAGCCAGACAATGAGAAACAGTGAAAGTAATATATACAGAAGGACAGAAAGGTAAAACAAACAAAACAAACAAATAAACAACCAAAAACTCCAAGGCAAAATGTGGGTAAAGATAAACAGATTCAACCTCTGGAGGCAATCACTATCCCTGACCTCAAGCTCTACTGTAGTAATAAAAAAAGCTTGTTATTTGCATAAAAACCAATATGTGGACCAATATATTAGCCCACACACCTATGAACAGCTTATTTTTGACAAAGAAACCAAAACTGTACAATGGAAAAAAAATCATCTTCAACAAACAGTGCTGGCATAACTAAATGTCAACATGTAGAAGATTGCAAATAGATCCACATCTATCACTGTGCATAAAATTCAAGTCCAAATGGATCAAAGGCCTCAACATAAAACCAATTACACTGAACCTGATAGAAGAGAAAGTAAGAAGTAGTCTTGAATGCACTGGCACAGGAGACCACTTCCTAAATATAACACAAATAGCACAGACACTGATAGCAACAATTAGTAAATGTGACTTCTTGAAACTGAGAAGCTTCTATAAGGCAAAGGACACAGTAATTAAGACAAAATGACAGCCTACAGAATGGGAAAAGATTGTCACCAATCCCACACCTGACAGAGGGCTGATTTTCAAAATATATAAAGTACTCAAGAAACTAGACAGCAAAATACCAAACAATCCAATTAAAAAATGGGCTACAGATCTAAACAGAGAATTCTTAAGAGAAGAATTTCAAATGGCAAAAAGACATTTAAGAAATTGCTCAATATCCTTAGTCATCAGGGAAATGCAAATCAAAATGACTCTGAGATACCGTCTTACACCTGTCAGAATGGCTAAGATCAAAAAACCCTGAAGACAGCTTACCTTGGAGAGGATGTGAAGTAAGGGGAACGCTCCTCCACTGCTGGTGGGAGTGCAATATGGAAATCAATATGGCGGTTTCTTAGAAAATTGGGAATCAATCTTCCTCATGACCCAGCTATACCACTCTTGGGTATATATCAATGGAATGCTCAATCATACCGTAAGGACACATGCTCAATTATGTTCATAGCAGCATTATTCATAATAGCCAGAGTTTGGAAACAACCTAAATGTCCCCCAACCAAAGAATGGATAAAGAAAATGTGGTACATACACACAGTGGAGTATTACTCAGCAGTAAAAAACAATGACACCATGAAATTTGCAGGCAAATGGATGGAACTAGAAAATATCAACCTGAGTGAGATAACCCAGACTCAGAAGGGCAAACATGGTATGTACTCACTCATAAGTGGATACTAGATGTAAAACAAAGGGTAACCAGACTACAACCCACAGCTCCATAGAAGCTAGCTATCAAGGAGGACCCTAAGAGGGATGCATAGCTAGCCCAGTGAAGGAGAAACAGATGAGATCTCCATGATTAAAGTGGAGATAATGGGGAGCAATGGAGGGTAGGGGATGGGGCATGAGAACATAAGGGAATGAAATGGTTGATCTGGAACAGGGATGGAGTAGGAGAGCAGTGAAAGAGATACCACAATAGAGGGAGACATCATGGGGATAGGGAGAAACCTGGTGCTAGGAAAGTTCCCAGAAATCCACAAGGATGATCCCAGCTTAGACTAGTAGCAATAGTGGAGAGGGTACCTGAGATGGCCTATGCCAGTAATCATATTGGTAAATACCCTTACTTTCATTATAGAACCTTCATCCACTAACTGATGGAAATAGATGCAGAGATCCAGAGACAAATACTAGGCCAAGCTCCAGGAATTCTGAATGTACCAGGCTCTGCTGACTCCCTATGGGAGGCCATTACCTTGTTGGAAGAGAGAATGGGAGGTGGGCTATGGGAGGATAGACTGGAGGGAGGAGGGAAGAGATGGGGATCTGTGGTTGCTATGTAAAATGAATAAAAATTTCCTTAACAAAAAAGTGTATAATAAAAAATTAAAAAGATAAACAGATTAAAGCAAGAGTTAAGATAAAATCAAGAATTCATAACTAATAATAAGTCTCCATGTCATGATTTGGGAGCTGGCTCAGAAGAACGCCTCTAGCACATACTCAACTTAAACTCTCTAAGCCATTCAAGAAAAATGAAAGCATATTTGTACTTAAAATACATGCAAATCACCAAAAAATGCTTTTTAAATCTACAAATTTAAAATTTCTAAATGGCTGCCAACATGTGAGTAAAGCTGTGTTATATAGCCATTCAGTGAAATATTATGGAGTAACAAAAAAGAGAAGAAAGAATTGGGGTACACATGAAATTGGATTATCCTTCTGTGGGTTATACCAAGTGAAAGGGTTAGAACTAAAGGGATATAACACAATGAGTCTGTTTATGTAGAAAATTCAAATGGACTAAAAATAGAAAAGAGCAATGGTTGTCTACAGATGTGGGTATAGAAGGACTGATGAACAAATTATAGAGTCTCAGAAAACAGTTTTTGGATTCATTAAATTGATTATACCAATGTTTTATGAGTCTACATAAATATGTCACTCTATTTCCATTAACTATAATTTTATGAAATCATAAAATAATATGTAAAAGGCTTTACACATCAATAATACTTATTCTGACTTGTGTTGAGGATTTAAGTTGTGAATTATTATATTACATGTTTGAAATGCCTTACAGCAAAATAATTTTATTTTAAACTAGCATTTCTCAAATGCATTTTATATTGAGATCTTTTAGTCAATATTTTTTTCTTCAGATAATACATATAATTACCTCAATGTCCAGTTTTCCATAGATACTGCATTAAAAACTGTTGGGTTTGAGTCAGAAGCAATAGAAGAACGTGCAGTTGGTAATGGTTGGTAAAGAAAATGAAGCTGGAGTTATTGGGTCTGTGGAAAGAGACTGGATTTCTAATGCTATGCTTGAGGGTAGATTCTGTGGGAGTCCTAAGTCAGATACATTTTAGCTCCATAGTAACAAATCTAAATATACATTATCAACAAGCTTAATTTCTGGATGGTAGTGACAAAGAAACTCAAGGGATTTAGAGATAGTAAAGAGAAAAACATCGACAGATAATAGGTCTAAAGATATTTGACACATTTTATAAAGAAACGGCTCTATACCAAGCTTTGCCAGAACACGACGTGTAGGGTGACCCAAGGAAGTGATTATATTTAATACAACACTTAAATGAAATTTAAACCTATTCTGAAAAAGTGGCCTATTTTAAAAAAGACATTCTTTATCATAAGTAATTTTAAAATTATGATTGTTTTATCAGATTACTTGCTTGAGAAATGAATTTATATCACTTGCTGTGCTTAATAAAGATATATTCTCCTTGCTGATTCAAATGCCACCTCAGGAATTATAAGCCAACAGATCTCTAGCCAACTAGGAAGATACAAAGCTGAACACTTGGGTTTTGCTCAATTTTATAAAAATGTAAGTTTGTCGGTAAAATTGCAAATGCCACCAGATGTCTCTGACCACATCAGCCTATTCTAAACATGCTCCTGTCCTCAGCTGTGACTTCTTGGGGAAAATGGATGATGATACTGGATGGAAAGGGTATTAACTGGATGCATGTGACAGTTCCATAAAAATTATGCTTAATACTAAATCAGGGGGATAACTAAGAGTGGAGGTTGAATCTGAGGAAAGCCCTCTGGATTTAGGCAATGGAGTGAGAGTCTTCCTTATTTACACTTCATTACTATGTTCTTGCTCTTCCAGTGTAAAAGTGATACCCTTTCTGATTAACATACCCATTTTATAGAAAATGCCAAATTATTTTCTTCATTGATATCCTAGAGGGAAAGTTAGTTGAAAATATGCTTGATTTTGTGACTTGTGCTGGCTTCCTTGGTATAAAGGGTTAGGATATGACATTTATTAAGAACTTACTCTCTGGAGGATTACATGTAGGAATAGAAGAAAAGGAATTGAGACAGAAGGAAGCCAGGCATGGGTGAGAGCTCATGCAAAGGAATGTTTGGGCCTATATCCTGGGACCCATAATTTGTTCCAAGTGTATTTGAGAGAGCTGGACTTTTAAAATTTCACACATTTTAGTCATTGGCTCAGTGCTATCCAGGAAGCACATGAATTTTTAGGTTCATGTGGCTCTGTATGTTTGCCGTCAGGGTATTTCTGTCCATTCAAGAACATGTCTGCAAAGTGAACTGATGATGTGTCTGAAGGGAGCTCAACACTGGAAAATGCCCACACGGGAGCTTGCTGAGTGACATAACTAGTCCATTGACGTTTACACCTCCTTCTTCTGTTACTTCTTCTCTTCCTCCTCTCGCTGTTCATTCTTAGTTTTGTTTCTCTTTCTTCTTTCATTTGTTTAGAGAAGGGGGCCCATAGAGTGGGAGCTGATGGTCATACAAATGTTTAAGCAGAAGTTCACAGCAGCATTGTGGAATGAAGTTTTGATTGTTACATGCTTTAGGTTTCGTTCAGACCGTAAGGTGTATTTCCTACTCTTAACATTATTTCATTTATCATCCCATTTTTGTTTCTGCTGGCATGCCATTTTTTTTTTGCTTTATCTTTTTTTGTAGTAAATGCAGCCTATGTTGGTCTCAAACTCACCATGTAACCCATATTACCCACAGGTACATATCTTGACTCAGCCTCCTAAGTATTGACATTGCAGGTGCGTATCAACAGGTGTGGCATCAACGTTTCTCAAGGTCTAATTCCTGCCATGGTACACTTGTTACTCAAATCAGTACTTGGTGTTGCATAATTTCACTTCATATCTTCACCACTATCCCAGGAACAATGTCATGAATTGACAGGTAGAAATGATTCCTCTTGCTGATGCTCTGCTTTTCTTAGAGATTTGTGAATATTTTGGAGGGATCAGTTATGGACAGATTTATAGTCTCACATGTGGATATTTGGTTCCCATTTATTTCACCAATATTTCTAGTAAAGTGTTATTTATTATTGTAAATTTTATGTTTATTAACTCATTGAGGCCATTTAATGTAGTAAAAGTATAATGGCTATACTTATTTCTGTTTTAAAAGTCAAAGGTTAGCTACTTGATCTGTATGCCAAGGGACTCTAGCCAGCCCGGGCCTAGGAACATGGCTCTGGCAAGCCTTGCCCTTCTCCCATATTCCCTCTGCCTTGCTAAAACTATTATATTACATCCCTAAAGCTAGCCTCCAAGGTCTATTCCCTTATTTGGCCACTTCTTCCCATTGAGGCTGACCACCAAGGTCTCCCTGTCAAAATATTGAAGTCCAGCAACCAAAGCCCCCTTTGGCTCACCTAATTAACATGCCCAACTGAAATTAAACACCTCATCCTAACGGGGTTCCACTTTTACCTTTATAAACCATTTTCTTTGTGTGTCTCATGTGTCTCCTCTCTTTCCAGAGTCAGTCTTTGTCTCTCCATGACTAATACCCCTGCCCCCTCTCCCTTGTTCTCTTCCCTTCTCCCTCATCCTCTGTCTCCTGTCTTTGTCTCTTACTCCCTGCTCTCTGTCCCTCTGCAGCAAATAAATCTCCTTTGTGCTGAGAACTTGGTCTTTGGGTGCCCTGAGCTGATACTGTTCCTTTCAATAGGTATAGACTCTTCACACATATTGACACCATAAGCTACATTCTAAACTATTTTTTTGTAAACACACATCTAGAGCAAATGTGTTCTCTTTAGCAAGAACAAACTATTTCATAATAAAAGTTCACTACCCCTACTTCTAGTATATGTTCTCAAAATTAATGGCATTATGAATGTTAATTACAGTAATGTCATGGTTTACAAACGTTTTGCTCTAGATGTGATACATATTTGTGTGTGTGCAGGTGTGCTAAAGCATGCTGTGGAAGATGGAGGTCATTCCTCTGGTGTCATTTATCAAGTAACACCCACCTTGTTTTTAGAGATGGTATCCCTCATTGACCTAGGTCCCAAAGAATTTTTTAGTCTGTCCGACCAGTGAGCTACAGAAATTTTCCATCTCTACCTCCTCAGTAAAGGGAGTACAAGCATTTTAACCCCATGCCTTTCTATATATTTTTAATAGTTTTTGGGCAACAGATTCAGGTCTTCAGGCTTGCAAGACAAGAACTTTATCAACTGGGTCTTTACCCCAGCATCACTAAGGTTATATTTTATTTTTACAAGCAAAATAAAAAGTCTTTAGTTTTCACTGTTATTTTTGAACAGCATATGGCAATGCTTTAATGATTTTATTGTCTTCTGTCCTCTGCAGCTTGGCTTTCATCCCGTGGCCCTCAGAATAAATGGATGAAACTCAGGTGGTCAAGGCTTGGGTTGGCAGGACACTTGCTAAAGAGAATATTTCCTTGTGTGGGTGAAATTTGCACATCTCTCTTCATAAGAGGTATGGAAGTTCAGAAAGAATTTCAGACTAAAGTTCCCAGCAGGGTTGTAAATATTTTAAAGTTTATTATCTGCAATTAAAGGTATCTTCTCTGTCAGTTCCATAGCTTCCTCAGTATGTGAACTGTCAGAGGTCAGTGAACTCCCTGAGTGTCTGTTTCCTCATTCAGTCCTGGAGGAAGTGACACATAACTCTTGTCCTGTCAACACATGGGAATTTGTGTACATAAATACTTAGTATTTAATTATGACTTGGGATCTAGAAACTAAAGTAATGTGATAGTACATTGTTATGATGTAGTATACCACTAGAAATTTTTTTTTAATCACTATTTTGGGGATTGTTAAAAAAACCCCTTGCCGGGCGGTGGTGGCACAGACCTTTAATCCCAGCACTCGGGAGGCAGAGGCAGGCGGATCTCTGTGAGTTCAAGGCCAGCCTGGTGGTCTACAGAGTGAGTTCCAGAAAAGGCGCAAAACTACTCAGAGAAACCCTGTCTTGAAAAACCAAAAAAAAAAAAAACAAAAAAAAAAACAAAAAACAAAACAAAACAAAAAAAAACCAAAAAGAAAAAACCCTTTTAGAATAATTGTAAATGTCATAATTCTTTCTTAAGAAAGATTGTAATATAGAGCAAAATTAATGCCATTATACTCCAAAACTCTAATTTTAAGAAAAATAAGGCATTAAAATTTAGCAGATTAGTACACATTCATTTTTGGTTGTTATTTAAAGTTTTAGTTGCCTGTGATGGTTAGTTTTAATAGAATGCATCATTGATGTCTTCATAGCGTTTAATGTCTTACTTTAGAAGCAGCTATTACCCAAGGTAAATTTATGTTTTTAAAAGCTACAAAGATAACTGAAGGACTATGACAAACATATATATACATATATATATATGTATATATATAATAGGCATATCCTTGTTAGTTTAAAGAAGAAAAATGAGAATGTGATGTTAGATGACTCAGTTAAAAGAAATAATTATGCAATTACTAGAAATACTGTAAAAAGCAGTTTCAACTACACATATGTACACCTTTTTTACTAGTTCTGAGTTGGTGATGCTATTGATGAAGTGGGGATAGAGAGCCATCTAAAGTCAATATGACTTAATATGCTTCTCCCCCAAAGGCCCCCTTCTATCAAAAACTATATCTCATTCCCTTTTTTATCTTTATGTTTCCAATGCAGAGCATTACTGTCAAAGAGCATATACTCCACATACACTTACTTAATTTACAAATAAAATAAAAGTGTAAAAATTCCAAGAAGCATCTAAGGCATCAAACCAAGTGCAATATCTTCTGTAGATTCAGAAAGGCTGTGGATGTGATCCCTACCCTCTAGCATTTAAGCAAAGAAGTCAAATGAGACATTATCTATACACTCTCATAGTATTTTTACTTCTATTGGTAAGCAAGAGTTAGAGGATTTAAGAGCAGGCTGGTTCTCAATGAAGAATCTAAAATATTTTAGATGTGATGTTTCAGGAAACAAACCTCAAGTGCTTGCCATTGCTTACTTGAATAAAATAAACCAGAAAAGTACCTATGGGCCTGAGCACCTATGTAAGTAACTAAAGAATAGTAATTGCAATTATTTGTGCCTTTCTTGACTAAAACTACCACAGCATAGATTCACAGCAGTGGCAGTTAGGTATCTAAGTTAGAGGCATAGTAGATACAGTTATTTGCTGGAGTTTGAGGTCTTGCTGAGAACTTTGAATTGTTTACAAATTTGGAGCCAACAGTATTCAAATCTGGCTAGTTATTTCTTTGATTGACTTGAGAAGCCATTGCTAATCATCAAGATAATTAGATATCACTTAATGACAAAGGCTGCCAAGATGAAAGTGTGTACCTATACAAGTACACAATGCACACACACACACACACACACACACACACAATTGCATTTCATTCAACTGTAAAGAAAAATAAAATCATGAATTTACAGAAAAATATGTGGACCTTGATATTATTATATTGAGATAACCCTGACTTGGCCACACAAATACTGCGTGTTTTCTCTCATACACATGCTCTAGATTTTAATCTTCATAAATATGAATGTGTGAGCACTGATGTAAGTCATGAAACTGGAAAGGTGATCATGCAAGGGGAAAACAAAACTTAAATACGTGGGAGAGAAAAGAAAGAATAGATTATATACGACATAAGAGTGGAAAAGTGAGGAAGAGTATAGGGTGGAGAGAGAGAGAGGGTGAGAGAAAGAAGGGAGCGCAGGATCAACAAGATAGATATGAAAGTGCTGTCATGAAATTCATTACTTTACATGTTAGCTTAAAACAAACAAGTAAAATAACTTTCTAAATAGATGCAGGGGTGGACGGAGGGAAAGAATTGGCAACAAAGAACTACAGCTGTGTTTGGAGCACTCGGCTGGTACAGTGATGAGCACAGTTACTTAAAGGCAGTGAGGATAACTGACTATGGTTGTGTACTCAGATTCATGGCAGTAATATAAAGATGGTATGATCAGTACTTCATCACTGGTGAGGATACCTGGGTCCCCAAAGGTAGTGCTGTGGGCTAAGAGTTGGTTGAAGGGAGAGATTCATAGAGAGAAACAGAAAATGCAAAGCCATTCTCCGTGCTCTTTATAGTGAGATACAACACAATATCCTTAATGTTAATCTATGGACCAGTAGACATTATAATGCCTTCATGATTGATAATTAAAAAAGGATAGAAGTGTGCATTTATTATATTTAATTACAAAAATCATGTAGAATAAGTTGATTTTGAAAATGATGCTTTAAAAAATACAGGTTTAGAAAAGTTATAAAAGAAAACTGGTGTAGTACACTAACAATCAGCTAGAGTTGGTACTGTGATGTGAATAATTGTGCTATATCTAATATTGAAATTCTAATATTGAAATATCTAACATTGAAATCTTATCTCCATTATGATTATATTAGATATGGCTTTGGTGAGGTAATTAGGTCAGGAGGGTCAAACCTTTAGAAGCTTCGGAAACCTGGCAGATTCCTCTCATTATATGAAGATACATTGAAGAGCTGTCATCTGTGAGTCTAGAGGCTGATGCCCATCAGACACTAACAGCAGGGACTGGATGAACATCTAGTGTCATAACAAAGCAATTTCTGTTTTTTAATAAGTTACCCATTGAGATGATTAATATAGACTATTAACTTAAGGGGGTCTAGAATCACCAAAGACAAACCTCTAGGCATGTCCATTAAAAGGATTTCTAGTTAAGTTTGTTATGGTAGGAAAACCCACACTAAATAGGGGTGGCATTCTCTCATGGGCTGGGGTCGTGGACTGATATCAAGGGAAATATTGGCAACATTCATCTCTCACTGCTTCCTGACTGCAGACACACTATTCAGTTACCACATACTCCTGCCACAGTGATGGACTGTAGCCTCAGAGAATGATCCAAGATAAGCTCCACTTTTCTCAATGTTAGGTATTTTGTCCATAGCAACAAACAAGGTAACCAACACACCCAGTTGCTGTGGGATAATGCCCTTGTACACTGGTTTAATAAAACGCTAATTGGCCAGTAGCCAGGCAGGAAGTATAGGCGGGACCAGCAGAAGAGAATTCTGGGAAGAGGAAGGCTGAGTCAGGAGTCGCCAGTCAGACACAGAGGAAGCAAGATGTGAGGACATAACTGAGAAAAGGTACCAAGACACAGGGCTAAACATAGATAAGAATTATGGGTTAATTTAAGTATAAAAGCTAGTCAGTAATAAGCCTGAGCTAATGGCCATACAGTCCATAATTAATATAAGACTCTGTGTTTACTTGGGTCTGAGTGGATACGGGACTGGAGGGTGAGAGAGATTTGTCCTGACCAGGGGCCAGGCGGGACACAGGAAAACTTCAACTACACCCAATCTGGGGCTATAACAGTGTTAATAAACTGAATTAATTGGCTTCCAGTAATCCTCCCCTAAATATTAGACTAAGGTAAAGTTTAATGTTGCTTTTAAGTTATCTTTCTGAATACATGGACATACTTTGAAAACACCTTTCCTCTTTCATATTATATTTATCATTTCAATCTTATATTAACATTTTATATCAAACAAGTAGTTAAATATATCCTACTTATACCATCTACATACAAGTAATATGTTTGTTGAGTATATATCAAATGGTATTCCCATGAATAACTTGACATAAACTAATTTTAATTAAATTAGCCTCTGATGACTTTTTCTCAGTAACCAGTTTTCCATGGTGTAATATATTTTCTTCAACCTTGAAAAGAAAGAAATGATTTATCATAGTAGAATGGCTTTTTGGCAAGGCAAAATACATTAAAAACTTAGATAAACCAATCAAATACAAAGAGAACTTCAGATCTGCATGGATAATCGTGGTTGTAAGAAAACCTCCACACATTCCTCTTATTGTCTCTTGACCTATAATAATTTGGGTTTGATAATTCTCTGTCAGTAATTATCTTGCCTTTTGTCAAAGTCTTATAGTGTTATAAACTATTAATCTTAGTTCAAGTAAACTTATCAATACCAACAATATTTTCTTACTGGTGACCTCAAAACTTAGAGTTTTTCTTTGCAAAACTACAGCTTACATAACATCTTTTCTCTCTTGTTCTCCCCTGGAAAAATGTTAGACTTCAAAAGTCATTTTCTTTCTTCTTATTTTCCTGTAAATATTTATAAATATTGACATTTTCTAGGTTTCAATTCACAGATGTCTTCCCACACCATGTCTTTCGGTAGGACCCTTGTATCCCCACAGTCCCGGGCTCCCTTCTGTTCTTCTCATAGTGCTCAGCCCAATAGACAGATGGAGTATTATCCTCAGTTGCAATGTTCCTTGCCAACTCCCTGCCAGGCATCTTTTCTACATCTCCCTGAGTTCCTTCAATCCAATATGCCAAGAACTGAACCACATAGATTCATTAACTACTTTTCCTATTCTTTTTCCACTCTTTTCACTGTCCATTCCTTTTCTTTCCATATAGTCCTACAAATTCTAATTGACAGGTGATAAAATAAGAAATGAAGTATAGTTCATGTCTTAGGAATATCACTTACTGCCAATTCGAGGAAAACAATTCTCAATAGACTGTGAGAGAGATTGGGAGAGACTGGGGATGTACCCCAGACCTTACACAAGCAAGGCCAGCCCTTTCCTGCTCAGCAGTCTTCCTAGCACTACAAGCTTCAGTCATCAATTTTGATGATGCTTCTGTGAACTTGAGGCAGTTTGTGTTTACTGATGACACTGTTCAAATGCCTTTGTAATCAAATCTCCCCAGCAGAACACTGGTAGGGGCTCCCTCTCCCCACCCCATCTCTTTATCTCCAGGTGTTACACAAAGGTGTAAAAGAGTTTGAGTCAATGTTTTCCTTCCATGTTCTGCCAATTTTTTAAAGATTTACAGTTGCTTCAATAGATTCTTCAGAGTAAAATTAAAAATCAACAAAAGCACAAAGTTGGTCCAAGAGAGAAATCCACCCATCTTCAAGCATTTTGCCCTCAAGCTCCACATTAGTGTTAATTAGATGAACATTCCTGGCTGTTTATGTGCCTAATAGAGAGCTGTTCTAGTTGAAGCTTTTGCAAAGCCAAGGTAGGCAGAAAAGTGAACATCCACACCAAACCCTTTTTACTTTGTTGGTAATTGGGATAAATTCTGGAACACTAAAACACAGAAAGCACCCTGCTAATTCTACCAAACCATTAGCCTCTAGGCATTATTTAAGGATGCATTGCAAATGGCTTTAAGTGTCTAAGAGTAGGTCAGCACACTTTCTTCCTCACTTGTCAAGGGATTCTTGAATCCAATAGATCCTATACGCTTGCAGAAGCTCAGAATAGTTTAACAGCAAAGAATTTTTGGGGCGATCTCCTTCTGTAAGACCTGAAGACCAAGTCCTTTGTGTTCTTTTTCTCATTTGTTGCCAGGATGCTGAAGCCAAATTTTAAGTGCAAGTTCATCCACATACCTTCAAATGTGCTTTAAATTACTTTAGATTAGACTTACAATCCATGTATTTATAAGAATCGCAATGCTAATATGATTTCAACACAGTTTGGCAACATGAGAGAGTAGAATTTAATATAATTTCTGTGATACTTGATGACTAGTGCTACTGTAGGGGACCTTGGAGTCAGCACAAAACGCATCCAGATACCAACTTCTCAGCACAAATAATATTCATTACCCCAGAGAGACAACTGGGGCAGGGGGCTGCCTCTAGATCAGAAAAAGGCAGCAGCCAGTGTTTCTGTAGGAATGGGATTTTAAGGAGAAGAGGGGGAAGTCGGCCTTAAGATGAATTCCTAAGTCCTGTGTTGGCCATTGAAGCCAAATAATGAGTTTTGACTGCTGCGCCTTGGTGTTTTGATAGCTGAACCTTGGAGTTTCAGTCAGGCATAAGGAAGTGGTGAAATTGGGGAACAGACAGTGGTTGCTAAGCTTTAGGAATGCAAAGTGACAGCTCAGGGAGGGAGAGGGGAGAGGGTGGGAAGACCTGCCAGCACCATGGCTCCCTCGCTTGGGCTGTGAGAGAGTCCTTCAACGACTCCATCACTGACTATTTTAGGGTTAGTCATAGTAAAGAAAAGGGTCAAAAGAATCTAGTTTTAAAATCTTCTGTCATTAAATTAGGTGGGATTTTCTTAGAATTTACATGTTACCAGAACTAGACTGAACACCATTCTTTAGCTACATCTGGTATTTATGAAGAATAATGCATGAGACTTTATATGTTTCCGTTATAGTTTGTTATAAAAGAACATAGTTTTATTCAACATTTTAAGATTTACTTTGGTTGACAGTGAGATTGCATACATTGTTTGTTTAGTGAAAATTTTAGCTTCAATTTTAAAATATTCCATCTCTTATTTAACAGTATACACAACACAAATAAACTAAATATATATGTGTGTGTTCAGAAGTACAAGTACCATGTGTAACTTTCCTATTGAGATCACTACATGCAACTTCACTTAGTGTTTATTTTTTGAGCATACTAAATTGTTGAAGGGCCCTGCTGCTTCAAGGTTGCAGTCCACCATGGCTAGACAGTTCTCCCAAGCTCATCACAAAATGAAGGACTCCCTTCCCCCAGCAGAGGCTTCCTGCTCTCTGCCTGACCTTATTTGGAAGCTGTCTTTGAAACCAGATGCCTGACTTATTTTAAGTGTGACTTTGGATGACATAGTCCCTGTAAATGCTCTCCCCCTGCTGCCCACAGGGTAGGTAGATATTGTGTTCCAGCTGTATGACAACAGCTTTCTACCAAATGCAAATTAGGTCATTCCCCAACCGCTGTCCCCATCCTATATATTCCCCTCACTCTGGAAGAAAGCTAAGCTGTCTCACTGAGGATGGCTCCTGGAAAGCTATTTCTGTCTCACCTACAAAGCCCTAATAACTGCTTCTGTCCACTTTGTCTTTGTGGACTGGTGGTCCAACGGATGGCGGCAGGGCAGGGGGACCCCACACTAAATGTGTTTTGTCCTTTGCTTGTTCCTTTGATTTTACTAAAGCTCTGTCTCATTTTTATTCTTTTTCCTGTTCCATGCTTTGTTTTGTTTTCTTTGGAAGGGGGGGGGTGTAAGTAATACATCTACCTCATTTTTACTTTCTCTGCTTTGAAAGCCAAATGCCATGATGCGTTTCTGTGGCTTCTACAAGCTAGTGGAGTTTGTAAAAGTCTCAAAGCACAGATTGTACACCTGTGAAGTACTGAACTTACTTTCTATTAATTATTTTGTCATATGTATTTACAATTAGTTCTTCACTATTTCCTACAATTTATGAATTTTTTGGATGTTTCTTGACCTTTCCTTTCATATATCAAATTTACAGACTTCTATTTACTTTTGTTTTCTGCTTCTATATTTTAAAGTTGTATAATCCATTTTTATCATATGGTGAATGAAGTTTTCTACCTGACATAACTGAATCAAATCCAGAATTCACTAATATTTGTGATTTTAAGAAGAACAAGTAAACCTGGGCATATTTTCACCTGTGATTAAACCCCTCTCATCTTCTATGATATTCTTGTTTAGTACTTTAGACACACACACACACACACACACACACACACACACACTGCTCCCAATTACTGGGCAGTTTTATTTTCCCATAAATTTCATAATTGCAGCATCATTGCCTGTTTGTGCAACATGTCATCATTCTGACTTGGATCACACTTCAGCAGGGACTTGTGTTCAACTGCTATTTAGGAAAATCTGTAGAAGTGTTGAAAGGACAGGTATTTTTTCCTTCCGTTTTTAAGATAATCCTCGGCGTTTTGTATTCCACACTGAAGCAGAGTGAAGACCCATTCTGCCGACCACAGTTGTCACTTTCCAGGAGAGTCTTCTCAGAGACATAGTTGTGTACCTTTATTACACTGCTCTTTATGTTTCTCCAGCTGCATGTGTTTCTAGAAAATATTTGGCTTCATTCTATATTGATTTGCACTGTGTGAACACAAACTTTCCGGTTTTTAACTTTCAACATTTCTTGAATAATTACAACTGTTTTCTTTGTAAGCACTTTCCCTTCCTAGTTTATTCATTCCTTCTCCTTGGATCTAAATAAGAACTTTCTATGTAAGGTGCGCTGGACTTCACACTCTAACTCATATTACTTAACTGCTCTTCCACATTTTCTTCCTTGTTGTCCTGTGCTGCATTTTGGGTAAATTTTGAATTAATTTTATCCCTTGAGTGTTTAATTATAATGATTTTTTTTTAAATTTCTACTAGCTCTTTGGATTCCTTACCTTGCATTTAGCAACCTTTAAATCATTCCTTTGGGTTTCTAATTCTTCATTCATCTCTACAAACCATCTGTGAAATATGTGATCATTATGTTTGGATTGATCTTTTATTAAATTGCCAAGAATCTAAATCTACAGCTTGTTAGACATGCTCCTTATTATTGTGATACTTTTCCTGTGTACTCTTAGATTTAAAACAAAATAAATTAATTTTCTGTTATTGGATTTTTTAAAAAAAATTATAAAATGAATTTGTTTTCACTTCTTCCTAATGGATGATTCAT
Organism: Peromyscus eremicus; assembly: GCF_949786415.1. Lineage (NCBI taxonomy): Eukaryota > Metazoa > Chordata > Mammalia > Rodentia > Cricetidae > Peromyscus > Peromyscus eremicus. Next base: position 8,218,738 of record NC_081435.1, read on the forward strand.
AGCTTTTACTAGCTTGGATTAGTTTGAAAATAATCACTTTAGGATTTTAATAGCCATAGGAATCATAATCTGGTGTTAATTTGGACTCCATTCCTGTATTTGGTCTAAACACACAATTTTATTTAGTTGTTAAGGTTTTTTCCATCCAAATACAGAGATGGCACATGATTCCCGAATCTCAGCTTTAAATTCTTCTACTATGGACAGAACTTTAGTTGCTTATGGCAGTCTTAATCTCAGATTTAAGACTTATCCACCACTCTGAAATCCTGCTCTCCATGTAGTCCTACAAATTCTAATTACCAGATGATAGAATAATAAATAAAACATAGTTCATGTCTCAACAAGATTTCTCACTGCCAATTAGCATAAAACCACCATTTTCAATAGCTCTCAGATGATGACAGGGTAAAGAGAGCTGACATCATACACAATCTTATAATCGTGCTACCAAACAATTTTGAACCTCTGTTAAAACAGGTTAAAGGCATTTCCTATTAGTCCATAGATAAACTGGAGAATCTTTACCTTTGCCGTGGGTCATTCCACCTCTTTCTAGTACTCATTTCTTCTTCTTGTGAATACCTGTCTCCACCCTGACCATTGTGTTTAACTTTATATCTTCATGGTCTTTTTAATTTCTTTTCTGATTTATCTGTTTTCAAGTAGCTCACCTGGCCTTGGCTTCCCTATGTAGCCAAGGATGACTCTGATCTACACCTCGTTTTGTCTCACCTCCACTTCCTAAAATTAGAGCCAGGAACCAACAACCACATCAGGCTGGACCTTCGATTTTTCATTGTGAAGTTTTTAGTCTCTAGGGCCATAAACAGCTATTTCTCTTTCATTGGTGTCTATAATTAATTTCGTCTTCTCTTTCAACCTCATTAAAATCCATAATGTCATATAAACTGCTGTAGCATAAAGTTTTCACAGCCTCATGTAATGAATTAAAAACTTTTCATACATGACTGCAATAACATTTTCATTGTCCTCTTTACTAAACTGTAAAGTGCATGAGAGCAGCAGAAATGTGTCTGTCCTCTCCTCTACCATATACCTAGTACCGAACTTCAGATACGTGCTATACATGCTGTTGTTATTTGTTTGATGAAACTAATGAGTATCCATATTGAATAAATTAAAAAAATAATAGCTTGAATTTTTTCATTAGTTTCTACTAGTCATTTCATTATTCTGTTGAATTTAATTACACTTGCAAGGTATTCAAACTCTGATTCAATTACATACTCAGAGATGCTTTCATTATCTTATATAAAACACGTTAAAGAAATAGGTGTGGATTTTTATTGCTGAATTTGTAAGGTTTGTATTATCTGCAGCTTCTGGCGTTCATCTCTGTCTTACCAATTTGATGGAAATGACTGGTCTGGTTGTCAGAATTTGATGTATTAGATATTTTTAAACATCTTTTAATAAACCATGCAGTCTGCCTTTTTCCTTGCATAACTCTGGTTGATCCTCTGCCCAACTCCTGCCAGTAAAGTTTGTTTTGATCACAGCGATGGAGAAGCTGGAACTGTGTTAATATTTCATTGTACTAAGTTTACTTTTTAAGGATAATCTGTGAATATAGGCAAAAGAAGTGGGACCCCACTGAGCAACAAACTAAGATAAATTCTTCCAGTAGAGACTGAAAGTCATCACAGGGAGAAGATGTGAAGGAGGCAAATAATGTGGACATGATCCCCAGCTGGCACTGGCCTGTCACTGTGGGGAGAAATGCTGAAGTGAAACAGCGGAAGCTGCCTTCATGCCGCCTTCCCAGTGGGGACCAGGAAGGACTGTCAAGACCTGTTGACCTGCGCTTCTAGGGGAAAAGAACTAGCAAGCATCAGCGTGCACCTATATTCAGCTAAGAGTGGAGGAGGTGAGTATGTGTGTTTATGTGACTATTCTACAATATATTGAGAAAAAATGTATGCCATGGTTTGAACATTATATATATTTTCCTTCTTGTGTCTATATATTTGATCTAGGCTTCTAATACTATTTTTGATTCTTTCATAAAGAGAGGTTCTTCTCTTTATGCTTTTCATGAATATTTTATGTCTGTGTCAAATGAAGTATTAACTTAATGAATTTATTTTACACACACACACACACACACACACACACACACACACACACACACACACACTTTTCTTAGCTCTCTCCAAATAAAATAAAATAAAAACCTGTGGCTGAATCTTGTCTTAAACTAATTAGAAAACAGCAAGTGATTGTTTCTTACTCTTCAAACTTGTTTAAGTACATTCTTGATCTTGGTATTTTAAATTCTGCTTGTGTCTGTGTCTCTGCTCTCTCTCTCTCTCTCTCTCTCTCTCTCTCTCTCTCTCTCTCTCTCTCTCTCTCTCTCTCTCTTGTGTCCTTCTCTCTTTGTGTTTCTTTGTATGTTTGCTCTGTGTGTGTGTGTATTTTATAGTAGACTAATGTCCAATGCTTGAATTTCTATGAATTTTGGAGCAGATATGCTAAGCAAAGAGCTTGATTTCTGAATAGAGTGACATACATTTAGGAGACTATTTCATGGTTGTTCTAATACCCTTAATATTCTTGTCAAGATGGCAAAGATGTTTCTGTCTGTGAAAATTCTCTGATGCCAAAGCTGGTGTAAATCCTGCAGAGGAAGTGTGATTTGTTTAGACGTTGTATATAAATTTTATGCCCATTAATTCATTCATTCTGTGAAGAATACTACAGAAATTTTATATGATTTGAAGCCCTCTGTTTTGTAACCACTGTGAAAACTGGTTTTGATTTAGTAGCAAGTTAAATTATTTCATAGTCTTCAAAGCAATAATAATCAATCAATGCTAGATTAATTTGAGCAATAGTGTGCAACATTGCCAAACCAGTTCTCTAGGATTTTAGATTTAATGTGTGCATATGTGATTCTCAAGCTTGTTGAAAATAAAGCAAACTGGCATTTTCTGTATTTTAGCTAATTTCCAGTAAGATTCCTTTTAGGAATATAGCATACAAAGGCTAGATTAAGGATTAGTTGAAAGATTTCTGGAATTAGCTAAATTAAATATAACACATGTCTTAGATACAAATATTTCACTTTTGCAAAGGCCTTGTTCATTTTATTACTGTTTGCATAATTTTAAGGAAACTACAAAACTAACATATAGTATGACTGAGACCATAGCAGCACTTAAGGAGTGATTTCAGATGTTATTGGAAGAATAACTGAGCGTTTTATAGGCAATGTCACCAAATGCATGAGCTCAGAACACTGAAGTCTTCTATCTGACTGGAAGAGAAATAGCTTCTCTCCAAGCACCGTGAGGTTTCCATGGTGTTTATCAACATATAGAACCGTGGGCCCTGCTTTAGCTTAGTTGTGAAAAGAGGGCAATAAAAGTTTCACCTGGCTGCTTATTTTAAAAATTAATCTATAGCTGAATACATAAATCCTACAGCAGTGTTCAGTTAAATAAATCTTAGCTTGTGTTAGCTTTACTTATTGTTGAACAAAATTAATAATGGTAGGATTCTATCAGAAATTTAATACATCCCTTAATACAAGTTTGATGGGCTTTATTTTCTATCTATCATTTCATAAATTTTTGCATGTAAGACAACAATAATTTTTTATTTTATTATGCAAATACTGCTTTGCGGAACTTTTCTGTTTTGAAACAGTATGTTTTAAAGGTATTGAGTTATTTTCTTTATAATAGAAATGTTTATTTTTCTATCAAAGCTTATATTCTATATTTTGTGCTCTGGAGCACTGGAAGTACCATAAATTACTTTAAATATTATTTTGGCATGGTTTCTGTAGTACAACTTTATAGAATGTTCCAGAATATACCTTTTCTCATTGGACTTTAAGATGTTTGCAAAATTAGAGTAAATAAAATTCCTTCTGATACTTTATCATTTTTTCTGATGCCTGAAATTCTCTATTGATTTTGCCACAAGTGAGTTTCATGCCTTGTGATAATAAATTGACTCATGGGCCATCCATGTTGCCAGTGTTTGCACATATCCAGGTTAACTGTCAACAATGTCACTCTTGAGACACTGAGGACTAGAGTGTCTGACTTGGGGATTTCATCCCCTGTCATCTCAAATGTCACTACAGACACATTCATCACCACTCTGTGTCACTGGACAAATAATGGGTCTGTGTGATAGGTTCTCAAATACGCATCATTTTCCAGCTTCAGTGACAGCTTCCACTCTTGGCTCCTTGTGACTATGAGGAAGTTCAGATCTGTAAGCTGCTGAAGGGGGAAGACATATGCTGGCAGCTGAAATGGCACTGTGCACGCCCACTGAGGCTGCCCATCAAGTGAATGGTGACATGAACTCAAGAGCTCCCAGGACAGTGATAGTGCTTTAGGAAAGATGAAACAACCTGGATCTCTCTCCTCAAGCTTCAGAGAGTAGGTGTTATGAACTAAGTTCATCAGAATGTCATGTCCACTGGGACAGTCACTCTTTGAAACAATGGAAAGTCTTCTTTTTTATACCTCCAGTCTTGAATGGAAGGGAAACATGTAGGGTGTCATGTAATTATAAGTAAGTATCTTCTTTTGGGCCAAGTTGTTGTTTCTTTTTATTGTTTAATATGTTTGAGATGTGTAGTCTGAGATGATCGTATCAGGACACTGTTAGCTTGGGATTATAAATACCCTGGGTAGTCAATAATACATTATAAGACTTATTAGCATGATGACAAGATTAGAAAACATGGAATGTCATAGAGGCTCACTGAGTCACATCCTTCAGAATTCCATTTATCCTACTAACACTTTTCCCTTTGGCACAAGCGCCATTTCCATCATTGTATCATGGCTCCTCTGAGTCAGATTTGTACTTACGTAATATGAATCTCCTAATTAATATTTGGGGCAAATGCAATGCCAAACAGTATAATGTTATGAGAATAGAACTTTATGTGTATTCATTTGAGTTGTTTATAAAGTTAATGTGGGACAGTAAGCTACCATTACCATGGCTTTTTCCTTATCCTCTTTATCTTCAAATAACATGACTTTTACTCTATACTATTCTGGCCCATCAGTATTAGTCACATTCCAATCATTATCCTGTTCCCATCTCAATATTTCTTACTATAATGTAATTATTTGAAGATTGAGTGTTGATTCCTCCAATAAGAGAGAATGTGTGGCATTTGTCTTTCTGATTTGGGTTACCTCACTCATTATGATCTTTTCTAGTTCCATCAATTTACCTGTAAAGTTCATGATTTCACTCTTCTTTCCAGGTGAATAGTGTTCCATAGTGAATACATACCACATTTTCATTACCCATTCATCAAATGGAGGGCATATAGGCTATTTCCATTTCCCAGCTATTGTGAACAAAGCAGCAACGAACATGGCTAAGCAAGTCTCTGAATCCTGTGCACATGTGCCAAGGAGTGCCATATCCACGTCATGTGGTAGATTTATTTTTAGCTTTTTGAGAATTCTCCATACTGATTTGCATAAGGACTGTGGCAGTTTGCAAGAAGGAATAGCGGTTCCCTTCCCCCAACTCTCTCTCTAGCATTTTGTTGTTGTTGGGTGTTTTGTTAATTTTTCCCATTATGACAGGAATGTGGTGAACTCTACCAAGTTGTTTTGATTGACACTCAGCTAATTGCTGGGGATTGTGAATATTTTTTCAAGTATTTCTTAGCCATTATTTTTCTTCTTTTAAGATTCTCTATTCAGGCTCATTTTTAAAATGAGTCATTTGTTTTTTGATTCTTTGCTTTTTGAGTTCTTTGTATTTTCTGGATATTAATCCTTTGTCAGATGTATAGCTGGAAAACATTCTTTCCAAAGCTCCAGACCTTCAGATATAAGTACAGTCTTCATCCCTTATCAAGGAAACTTCTCTTTGAAGCAGACAGAGGCCATTATACATCTAGCCAAATGCAGAGTTGTGGATCTCAGTCCCAACAAATAGATCTACAAAATATTCCCATACCTAAAGCTTGGGGAACATTGTGGAAAGGGTGGGGGCAGGGAGAGAGATTATAAAAGTATAAGGAAGTTAGTAGTGAGACTGTGTTTCATATTAATATAAGAAATTATACCCATAAAATTTTACGAATATGACTACCTAAATGTGAACTGAGAAAGGATGACATCAATGGACATGCTAAAGGGAACAAGGAAAATCCCAGGAAGCAAAAACCCTACGTAAGGAAGCATAGGCACCCGAGGAAAGCTGGGAGTGTGAGAGATGATCTTCTCCAGGGATAAATAAGCACACAGATGGGTTAAGTGATAATCCTGAAAACATACCTATAAGTAACATTATTCATATCAAAAAATTATATTTAGGAATACATATGTATACACATACATACCTATATGTATATGTATATATGCATAAAATAACAATTAGTAAAAAGAGGTCATGAATTTAAAAGAGAAAGGGGAGGTATATATGGAAGGGTTTAAAGTGGGGGAAAGAAAGGGCAAATTTAATGATTATAACTTTAAAAAACAGAAAAGAAAGAAAAGAATACTTATTATAAATGTGACCACTTTACTTGACTTTTTTCTTTTAATTAATACATTCTTAGCAAAAATAATTTAAAATACATTTTTGGAAAAATGAATTAATGCAGGTTAACTAAATTCATATCTTAAAATAATGTTATAGTTCTGTTTCTACAGTTTAATCATGCCTCTACTATTACTAGAGAGTGTTTGACGTTCCCCTCCCCTCAGATTACTGAAAAGTTAGGGTTTTCCACACCTATTGAGTTGTCTAGAAACTAAAGTACTTTGTTCATTTAGTGCCCCCATCTCAGATGAAATGCCTATTAATTCACCAGGATGGCAGACAGTGTTTGGCCTTAGGTCACTCTGCAATAAGGAAGACAGATATATTTTACTTTGGTGAGAAATTAATAATTGATGAGCTTGCAGACAGAGCCAGGGCTTCTGAAATCCCATTCTTTAGACAGTCTGCAACTTAAGTGCTGAAGCATATTCAGTTTTTATGAGAAAAGCTTTCTGTATTCATGGTTAATAAGAAGTCTGGGGCTACTGAAAAATACGTCTACCTGGAATGCATACCATCAGTATTCCTTTGAGAACTCAGGAGTTTAGCCTAGGCATGATGTTTAAATCCACTGATCCTTTAGGCAGTTCATTTAGTAGATCTTGTCTTTAAATTTTATTGCTTTTATACTCTCTTCAAATTCCAATAGCACCAAGAAGTACAATTATTTGTGAATTACTGTACTTAGAACTCCTTGATAGCAGTACTTTTAGCATTATCTTTCATAGTTAGCTTCTAGTATGCCAGATTTTTAACGTATTTGTTGAGTTGGAATGCATGGAGGCTAGAATATATATTAAAAAGAAATACCCCATAATGAATTGCTCAAGTAGAAAAGACAAAAAATACCCTTCACAATGCTTTTCTGCTGTTCTGCTTTTCTATATGCATAAAATGAAGGCTCATTTTACTTGTTAGTGCTATGTTCCTGTCCTCTTTCCCCTAGATGTCCATATGTGGTTCTAAAGTAAATCAACTTATGGCTAAGGTAGATAATATTAGCATACTCAATCCAGAGAAATACAAGCTTATTCTGTCCCCAGGGAAAAAGAAACCTGATTATATTCCATTGCATGGTTTCTATTTAGGCTTACCAGCCAGTACGAAAACTGTTAAAGGAAGAGGAACATAATGGGGCTGGTCTGTAAAGGATGTTTCTTGGGTTACTTCCACGTGATCTTTGATGAAATCAAATCAACTGTGGAAACCTCTCACTAGCAAGAACTAGCTACTGCACATTAAATGAAAGGAACAAGCCAGGCTCGGTTACAAAATGTTCTATACCTGAATCTAGACAAGGTAGGAGGAATACAAACGCCTCACCTGAGATCCACCATCTTCACAATAACAGGAAGCTCCCACTTCCTTGTAGACCCTAGTCTTGATAACAACCTGAATCTCAGAAATGCATTCCTGGATATTTAGCCTTTACTCCAACTCGTAGTTCTAAAACATGTATTTCCACTTAGCTGACCCATCTCAGAAACTGAGCAATAGCTCGGCAGTCAGGGTGACCAATAATCAGTGCATCATGGTAAAGTCCATGAGGAAGATTTCGTCTAGCTTTTTGTCTTTGGAAGGCAAGACAGTTAAGTTATAGATGAACTAATTTTTATTAGAACCTGTTAATTATACAAAATGGTGTGCTTCATTACTGTGGTGGCTAGTTTTATAACAACTTAACACAAGCAACAGTCATTTGGGAAGCATAAACATCAACTAAGAAAAATGCCCTCACCAGATTGGCCTGAAGGCAAGCCTCTGAGGCATTGTTCTGATTTATGGTTGATCTAGGAGGGCACAGCTCAATGTGGGCAGTGCCATCCCTGGGCTGGTGATCCTGAGTGCTATAAGAAAATAGTCTGAAAAAGTCATGGAGAGCAAGCTACGCAGCGCTTTACCATGGCTTCTGTTTCAATTCCTGCCTCCAGACTCCTTGCCTGACTGAGTTCCTGTCCAGACCTCTGTCAGTGACGGAGTGTGTGACCTGAAAGTTTTAAGCAACAATCAATTTTTTTCCTACCCAAGCTATTTTTGGTAATTGTGTTTTATCACAGTAGTAGAAACTTAATAAGATAATTACTCTGTCTTAGATTTTCTTATTTTGTTACGTAGGCATACATAAACCATTTTCTCACTATTATATAACGTTCTTGAGCATATTCTATCCATTTCGCTTTCTTTGGATTTTCTTTACATGGCTCAAATTCTCTCCTCTCTTTTCTTTCCTTGTTAGCATCCTCTTATTAATTTTTGCTTTAAAAATTATTCTGTAGCAAGTTAAGTTGAGAGAGGGAAGCTATACTTCAACGCTATCAGCCATTTATATACAGTTCAAAGTTATCTTACAGACATACTAGTGCTTTAGAGATTGAGAACATCAATTATGCTTGCTGACTTGATTATGAAAAGCTTGTGTTAGGAACGTGTTGGACAAGGATAACAATAATAGACATACCAAAGTGGACAGGAAAAAGACCACAGTACCTCAACACTACCAGAGAAACTACAGACAAACAAGAAATGCTAAGAGTAGGTTTATTGAGTTTATTAAGAATAGGTATCTTGGGTTTATTGAGTATCTTTATGTTTAAGTATATAAAAAAAAGTCAAGGCAAAAGCAATAACTGATTTTTGCAAATATCTTTTTAAGACCGAATACTGCTACCCATCAAGTACTTGATTACTTCTTTGCTTCTTTCTTCACTGGAGCAGAAACCTGGAATTCAATGGCCTGATAAAGACAGTTTAGGGAATAGAAAGTAAGCACAGTGAAGTCAAATTAAGACTCACTCAGAATCAGCAGCCCAGGCACAACCCTGCCCACACTGAGCTGGGCCCTCCTAGAGTCTCAATTTTGGCTATATGTAACCACTCTCTGAAAGGAAGAGAATATTGTTTTTCTGTGTATTCATCATTTATGTTAAGGTTATATATAAAGTTTGTTAGGTGATTTGAAACAATGATGCTCACTGCTTGCTACACCTTGTCAGTTACTGAAAGTTACTTTTTCAGTGATCCAAAAGATGTACTTGGAAAATTAACATAACTAAGGGGAAATTTCAAAGTTCACCTGCACGGATTACACAGTCTGCTATGAAGATTCAGTCTTGTTTGATGCTTGATCTCACAGGAATTTAAAAAGTGATTCCAGCTTAGAAAATTATTTAGATTTTGTGTATAAAACATCATTTTGGAACATGCTATTTCTTGGAGTCTGGGGAACTTTGGATAAGTATTTCTGTTAGTGTTTTTTTTATTTTTTATTCATAAAAGTAATAATCAAGAAATAGAAGCAAAAAGGGTACTTGTCAGACACTAAATTAATTTTATATACATGTATATATATTTACATATGCATCTGTTATAATACATGTTTATATTAACATTAAGATCTGTCAAAACTCAAGACAGTGAGTAGTTTTTTGAAAATGTTTTTTAACATAAATGAGAAAATTCTTCATATTTATTTTTATCTGGTTTAAAACCTAAGGACTATATGGGAGAACTATTTATCTTTTCTTAATATTTTTTTTGAAATTTTATACCATTAGTAACTATTTATATAGAAGATACATTACTTGGGTGTTAAGAGTCTGGTTTTTGGTGACTACCTATTTAAATATCTATACATTTAAAAGTAGAAATAGATTTTTTTCTGTATTATTTTTGATAGTCTTCCTTTGTATTCTGGCTTATCCTGTATTCACTCCATAGCTTTTGCTGGCCTCATACCCCCTGCATTCTTCCTTCCATAGTCTCCTGACTTTGGGAGTTATAGACATGCACCACCTAGATGCATTTTAAACAATATTAATTTAACCTAAACTACTTACTTTGAAATGAATCCACCCATGTTAGTTAAAGAAAATATTGTGTTTGCCACAGTGGAAAAGAAAATGCTCACCTGATTTAGCAAAAAGAGGTCTTGTAGGGTAAGGTGAGATGGACCAGTGGATAAAGGCACTTGCCCCCAACACAGAGGATCTGAGTTTCATTCCTGGGACCCACAAGAGAACTAATTGCCTCAAGCTGTTGATTGACTTCCATGCATGTACAGTGATATGGATGACAACACACACATGAAATAAAGATTTTTTTTCCATTTGATGTTTTTTACTGATTCTTTTGTTACTAATGAGTAGTGTGCTTTGGGGACAAATAAAGGTTTTGTCATCATGAAGCATGCTTATGACAAAGCCTTACCAAGGAAGACAGAAATGTGTGTGGAGTACAGGATTTATATCAAGACCATAACTAGTAAATTAAGAGAGTAGAAAGTCAATCATTTTAAAGATTTGTAATATTTTCTGTTTCCTCAGCTTATTCTTCACTAGGACTTAAGGGCAAAAACCATGACCACTTCACATTTCCTTGTCTGCAGAATAATTAATTGCTAAATTCATGAAGTACAGTGTGTGTGCTTTTCATTCTCCATACTACTTCCCCATGAGAAATAACTGAGAAGGTTAGAAATACTCAGTTTTAAACATTTAAAAATATGCAGTGATTTTCATTCCTACCTCATATTTATAGGAAACAAGGAGATTTAAAAAAATTGGCATAAAGTTAAAGTAATGCAATAAACCCGGAATGAATTCCTTGTCTGTCATAGTACTTGGGGCTGTGTCTTTTAGGCTTCCTATTGCTGTAATAAAACATCATGACCAAAGCTCATTGCTGGAGGAAAGGGTTTGTTTTAGCTTACAATTCCATAGTACAGCCTGGCACTGAAGGAAGTCAGGACAGGAACTCAAGCAGGGCAGGAATCTGGAGGCAGGAACTGATGTAGAGGTCGTGGAGGAATGTCTTACTGGCAACTCCCATGGCTTACTCAGCTTGTTTTGTTATAGCACCCACGACTGGCATTGCAGTAAGCCTTCCCCCGAATTCACGGATTAGGAGAACGCACTCAGACTTGCCTCCAGGCAATCTTATGGAGGCATTTTCTTGATTTAGATTCCCTCTTTCCAAATATATCGGACTTGTGTCAAGTTGACAATAAACTAGACAGACAGATTGCTTTACCAAAACACCAAGAATGTTGATTTTCTTGTTAACGTCTTTGTAATACTAGAACTAGCTCCCCAGAGAGTAACAGGCCAAGTACATCAGCACTGGATATGCCAACAGCATTTTTTGATGGTAAATAATAATTTCTTTCCATGTCACCGTTGATATACACCTTCTGGGTCATCACAGGTAGTCATTCAAATAATAATTTCAAATTTCAACTGTTTACGTTTCCAGACACAGTGAATAGTCTTGACATTATTCCCTAATGAAATAGGTGCAGTCGATTCCTTTACATGATTGGTCCCACATACTCAATGAGCCTCTGTCTCAGCTCTTTCTACACTGAGCTTGCTACATGGATTTTCTTTCTTTCTTTCTTTCTTTCTTTCTTTCTTTCTTTCTTTCTTTCTTTCTTTTTTTTTTTTTTTTTTTTCCGAGACAGAGTTTCTCTGTGTAGCTTTGGAGCCTGTCCTGGAACTCACTCTGTAGCCCAGGCTGGCCTCAAACTCACAGAGTTCTGCTTGCTTCTGCCTCCTGGGTGCTGGGATTAAAGGCGTGCGCCACCGCTGCCAGGCTTTTTTTTTTTTTTTTTTTTTAATTTTCTAAAGCATGATTCCAGTGTCTTTTGTTTCACTCCCAGGAAAACGGACACCTGGAGAATCTAGCATCTGAAGGCCCTACTGGACTCTCAACTTTTTCCTACCTCAATATTATTTCTGGTTGATGGAGATGATTTTCCATCTGTCTTTGTGTCCTCACCTGAAAAATGTGAATGATAGATCAATAGCATTGTTAGCCCCAAGTAAAATACTCTATACAAAATAAGTGCGTCACAACAAACTGAGCTCTCAGGAAAACTAAGATTGGAATGTCAGAGCAGTTGGTTTGAAATCCTACTTCTGTCTATCCTTAAAGTAATGCAGGAGAGATACTTTAACCATCCTTTACAATATTAAATCACATATATTAAGAATAATATACCCAGCTCATAAAACTATATAATAAATCAACAGAATCAATTTTAATCATTTAAAATACCAAAAGTACTCAGTAAGATCAAAATATTATTAATTAGCTTTAATTTTTTTTATGATTTTAGTATACTTTAAAATTAGAACACAGATATAAAGTCAAGACTTTACATTTTACCACCACATAGTATTTTATTTATCAAATTACTTTTACATAATTTGTAGTCAACATTTAATTTAGTCAAAAGAGAATAGATAAGTTCATTTCTTAGATTTTTAAGAACAGTAATGTGCATTTCGTAGAAATGAAAAATGAACTTCCCACAATTCTTGATATCACATGAAACCCCAGTTCACCACACAAACACTAACCAATTTAGATTACTAATCATTGATACACTGCCCAGTCCATTCCTTTAAGCAGTTCAATAAAATATAAATAGTTTCCCAATCTTGATTCTTAAGTGTTCTCTGAGAAAAGACTTTGAATAAAATGATTTTGAAAGGCCAGTTCCTGGCTTTCCGCCTCTGCCTTAAGAGCAAACCAGTGGTACTATTTTATTCAGTCAAGTGCTGACTTCTTCCCATTTCCATTTTCATCAGCTGCTAAAGCAACCTCTCAGCGGTGCTGTTCAATGGGCCCAGGGGAGCTGATTGTCAGTGTTCCCAGGTGGCACACTGCCAGTCCCCAGCATGCTGCCTGGAGTCACTGAAGTGCTTCACTCAAGGCCCTATCACAGAGGTTCATCTCTTGCATACCTTGTGTACCTGACCAGCTTCCAAGAAAAGGCAGAGCAGTCCTGAAAAAATAGTCAGGGAGGGAGGGAGGGAAGGAATGAGGGGAGGAGAGAGAGAGAGAGAGAGAGAGAGAGAGAGAGAGAGAGAGAGAGAGTGAGCGAACTAAATTTAGGTTATTTTCTAGGTTACTATGCAATAGCATTATTCATTTTGGGAAAAGAAAGTTTTTTTTTTTTAAAACATTATTACCAATTTACAGAAACTTCTCTCCTAATAGCTGGAACAAAATTCTCAATTTATGCTAATTTAACTACTGGTTTAGGGGAATGAGTTTTTCCTGTGTTCATATTTAAACTGAACATTAAGAAGAGTTAAATCACTTTAAATGGTCTTTCAATTGATTCTCTTTGTCAAGGTTTTTAGTTTCTCCCTTGCCTGAGGAGAAAAACTCAATGTATGAATATTATAACAAGGAATTAGAAAATGACTTTTCTCCAACTAGTATTTTGGTTATTATGGAGTTCATATTTAGATGAGAAGTCCTGTAAATTATATTAGTTGTAAAATGCTAAATGAGAACTATAGCCTACAAATTGAGATCTGAATGAACACCTGAAAAATAAATACTGGAGATTGAAATTTTCCAAGGACAAACTGTTAGTTCAATGATAAGCCTGGCATTGGGACTTTCTTCTGATTGGATAAAGCCTTCACTCCTGAAAACGGCAGGGATAATCTGCACAAAATGTATGTTCTTTAGTTCTGTTGGTTGTAAATAGACAAAAAAAGGAGAAAAGAGTTGTAAGTTTGAAAAATATACTGACTCTGTCAACCTATGTTTAGTTTCTTGAAGATTTCTTAGAAATTTTGATTAGCAGCATTATGCGCATGAACTTTCCCAAGAATAGTGGGGTGGTGCATGTTTCAGTGCTTAAAATTATGTGAATGTGAAATGCCCAATTAAAAGGTAAGCAATAAAATTGAAATTCATTTATCTTACTGTTGCTATTCATTTTCTTGTCTCAATGTTCCTGAACCTGACATCAATGATCGCCCCCAGATCTGTTCTTGTAAAACATATGAAAAGTAAAAGAAATATTCTTTTCGTGAGAAAATTTAAATAGTGCTCTGAAATTTCTATTTTATTATCTTTTTTTTTTTTTTTTTTTTTTTTTTTGGTTTTTTTTTCGAGACAGGGTTTCTCTGTGTAGCTTTGCGCCTTTCCTGGGACTCACTTGGTAGCCCAGGCTGGCCTCGAACTCACAGAGATCCGCCTGCCTCTGCCTCCCGAGTGCTGGGATTAAAGGCGTGCGCCACCACCGCCCGGCTTATTTTATTATCTTATTTTGAAATATTTTCTCTGAGATTCAATGTTGTGTGAATCCAGTACATTTTTCCTTCAGAATTTATCCTCTATAATTTGTTCTTCTATTAGTTAGAGCCTTATGTCATTTTGAATTTTTAAAAGTGCTCTGAAATTTCTATTTTATTATCTTATTTTGAAATATTTTCTCTGAGATTCAATGTTGTGTGAATCCAGTACATTTTTCCTTCAGAATTTATCCTCTATAATTTGTTCTTCTATTAGTTAGAGCCTTATGTCATTTTGAATTTTTAAAAATACACAAATAGTTTTCAATTATTGTGAATTTTTTTAAGTTTCACTGTACTTATTTATTTTTGGTGTGTGTGTGTGTGTGTGTGTGTGTGTATGCACCATGGCCGAGTGTGGAAGCCAGAAGACAACTTGGTGCAGTGTACTTTCTCTTTCTATCAATGAATTCCTTAAGATCTGTCTCAAGTATTTAGACTTGATGGCTGTGGTGGTTTGAAGGACAATGAATTCTTCAGCCCTAGATGGTGGAACTCTATGAGAAGGATTAGGAGGCATGGCCTTTCAGTGAAGGTGTGTCACTGCGGACAGGCTGTGAGGCTTCAAAAGACATTCCCAGTGTCCTCTTCCCTCCTCTGCCTCATGGTTGTGCATCATGATGTAAGCGCTCAGCTGTTGTTTAAACCCTGCTATCATGGACTCTCTTCCTCATAAGCAGTTCTCTCTGTAGCCAAATTAAATGCTTTCTTTAAAAAGTAGCCTTGATCATGGCATATGATCATCTCAATAGAAAAATAACTAAGGCCATTAACCTCTAAGCCATCCTAGTGACCTTCTTCATGGAAAGAATTTCATTTGTCTTGATATTTCTGTATGAAAAGGAAAACATATCATAAAAGTTTGCTGAACAGTATTTCCTTTTTGACTCACTACAAACAGTATGCAGACTGTGCTTCCGTTATCTGTTCCATAATCAATCTAGCAAGTATTTACATAGGAGATTTGGTTACTAGAATTCTTCTCTAGCTAGGCTTACGGTTTCAACTTCTGTCTGAAGTGTCTTTCACAAACCCACATCTTGAGCACTTGCTCTTCAGCTGGTGGTGCAATTTTGAGACCATGGAACCTTCAGAAAGAGGGAATTGCTTAGTAGAAGTATGTCATCATGGCTGGAATCTCTCAGTGTCTGGATCCAGCCTGTCTCTGCATCATGGACCTTAATGTGATCTGCTTTGAAACCATATTTTCACAGCCATGAATAGTGATAATCATTGCACCATGTCTTTTCTGCCATGACTAATAGAAATCCTCTAAAACTATGAGCTAAAATAAATCTTATCTCCTGTAAAATGTTTCTGTCAGCCAATGTGGTCATAGCCATACAAAGGTAACTAATAACTGCGGGTACTTCATGCAGCTGTTACTTAAGAAAATGACCTCGATTTTGTTTTCCTTTACTAGGGCACATTTCATAAGCCATATGCTTTTTACTGTAACAAATAACAATTTGAGATATCACAGCATCTGCTCACACTAGGAAGTCCAGGAGAGAGGAGATTATAGTTATCCAGTGTGAGTATGACAGGTGTTGATGCTGAGAGTGGAAAGGAAATATCAGCTTCAAGCAGTGGTGTAAATAGAGTAGTGCAGTCATGCTGGTTACAAACACAGAAGGAAAGAACTGGGCTAAAGCATTTGCTCCAACATTTTCGGATAATTCTTCTTGTCCTTTCCTATTAGCCTCCATCACAGTGGCCCCATATCATTTTGACCTGTCTGTCATCTGTATCCTTATCACCACTTTCACATATTTGTACTGACTGGCTCTGCATTGCCATAAGTTTAAACTGTTGTCTACCCAGTATCACTTTGCCTTTAAAAAGTTTACCTTGATTTCCTGCCTCTCATCTCAGTTCAGAGTCAACATTTTCTTGAAACTTTCACAAGATACAGATTTACTCATATACATTCTGAGGATCTTTAGTTGATGGTTTTCTGTGTGTACTGGCTAATGACAGCTAACTGCATTTAATTATCTTTACATTTTTCTCTCAATTCTAATGTTGGTATTCTTATTTGTATAGTACCTGTGTAAACTCTAAGCACTCACACACACACACACACAAAAAGCAGTTTGTATATTTTCAGAACAGTTTTGTTGTGTTCATTATTGATTTTTTAATAGCCAAATATTATTTGTCAGCCAAAGTGTCTGCATAAGTTTGAGGATTAGTTATTGAATATTTACTAAGGAAAGTCAGTTAAAGTGGTGATGGAGCCCAGACATGTACTGTCGTGTATAGTTGATAGCAACCGATTTCAGTTTTACTTACTTGTGTAGATCACAAATTCATTCTAAAGGAAATTTTAGAGTTTTCAAAGGTAGCATTGTCAGAATAATTAGCATTGTCAGAATAATCAATGACTGGATTTCACAGGCATTATTTATGTGTCATCTGCAGGCATTCACACATCAGACTCCCTGTGCGATGTGTACGTTACTTATAGAGAAAGCCAAGTGAGAATAGCAAACTTTCAGAGATCTTATTGCAGAGGTAGTATCTATTGATGTGTGATAGGGCATTTTGTTTGACTTGATCAGAAACTGTAGTTTGTGGTAAAGGTAACTTTGTACTAAAGGTATCCTCAATGATGAACAGTCTTGCAGAATCAAGGTAGAGCTTCCTGGCCACTTGTAAGTCATAATACTTCTTCAGAACATGAGCTTGGAAAACAATGTAGGAAACCATGGTAAAACAATGTGATTCCCTCAGAAAAATGGTGCAAAAAAAATCTTACAAGCCAATAGCTGTAAGTGCTGGCCATTTACTTGGTGCTTCTTCCTTTCCTTCCTCTTTTGTTTTGATTTTACGGTGCTGGGGATCAGCTCCCATGCCTCTCAGGTTGCAGGCAAACGTTCTAGCGGTGTTCTCAGCATCTGAGCTAAGACTTACACTTGATCCCATTCTCATGGTTTCTCTCATGCTTGTTACTTTTGAGCAGTTCAGCAAAGAAATTCAGGAAATGCCTTACAAATTCTCAAGGGAGGTAGAAAAGAACACCTAAATCGCACCTTTCTTTATCAGTTAGGACATTTCAGGGGACTTAAGCCAATCATTCATGTCCTAAATGTCTTTCTGACCAATAGGAACAGTTTCCAGATCTTTGATAAGCCTGTTCAGACATTGGAAGGATCCAGAAATTAGATGAGAAACCCTTTTATATAAATGCTGGGTAACAAATATGAGTAAGTGTGATGGTTATGTAACATTTTATTTATGTAAAAATAGAAATATTTGACTAAAGAATAAATGTTTCTGCTTTCATACCATGTATTAAATAACATTAAATTTATAAACTTTCCTTTATAAATTTTGTAAGACAAAACTCTACCAGTCACATTTTCTTGAAAGTAAATGCCAACCTCAGCTTTCTCTCCACCTTTTACATTTTCCTCCTCCCATTTTTACCGTAACCCTTGCACATGACTCTTCATCAGCTTCACCAAGCCATTTGTCTAAACTTTGTCAATTGAGGTTCTCTCTGTCATATCTCTAGGCTGGACACTGAATTATTGTCTGTAGATGTTACCAACCGTCTTATTAAATAAGAAAAACAGAGCCGATTCAGAGAAGAAAGCCAAGAGGTCAGAGCTAAGAGCCTCACCCTTCCTGCTTAAGCGATCCTCTTCAGTCAAGAGAGCTCTCCGAAAAGGGACCTACTTCCTGTGTGTATGTCTTTATATAGTCTAGCTGTTCTGCATTCTCATTGGTTGTAAACCCAAACACGTGACTGCCTTGTCACTGCCTGTATGTACAGCCCTCCAGGTCCTCTATGGTATTGAGATTAAAGGCGTGCGCCACCGCCGCCACGCACTTGCTATGGCTCTAATAGCTCTGACCCCCAGGCAACTTTATTTATTAACATACAATTAAAATCACATTTCACTACAAGTAAAATACCACCACAATTGTCTCTCTCTTTACTTCTTTGACATTTTTCTCCTCGAAATTTTTTCACTGAATTTGTTTTTGTTTTTTGTTTGTTTGGTTTTTCGAGAGAGGGTTTCTCTGTGTAGCTTTGTGCCTTTCTTGGAACTCACTCTGTAGCTCAGGCTGGCCTTGAACTCACAGAGATCCGTCTGCCTCTGTCTCCCGAGTGCTGGGATTAAAGGCGTGTGCCACCACCACCTGACTTCACTGAATTTTTTAGCCTTACCCACGGCGTTTGGTCTAGACTGATGAAAATATTCAAACATTACCATTATAGTAGCCAGTCTTATGAATGTTACCACTGGGTGCCTCGTGGTATTTTTTGTTTTGTGTAGTTTTGTTTTGTTTTTCCTACATTTTTTCCAGACTTTGTCTGTGTGAGCTGCAGAGTGTGGCATCAGTAACGCTTAATCACTTCCAAGTGTCCTTGGTTCTAACCGGCACTTCTGTTATACTACCATGCCCTGTCTATTTCTGGTGGCTACAAATTCTAAGGAAGGTCAAGTATCAAGGACACTAGGTCAACCAGTGGAGAGATCTGTATGATGAAGAATGATAGCCTTCTGCTACCTTTCTTTTGTCAGGAATCAGAATCTTATTATCAAAAATTTCAGTGAACTTGGAAGTCAATTCTCTGGCTTCAAGTGCCGGTAGATACCTATAATAACAGTACTGTGGTCTTGGTTATTACTTGATTGCTAATAAATGGACCTGAGCCAGATTACAATTAGACACTAGTATAAGAAATAAATGTTGTATAAATGCTATGTCCCGGAATATTTAATTATTTGGCAATAGATTAGTAATACAGCATGACATAGTTCATAGTTCATAGTTCATTATCACTGTGTCTTCCTCTCTTTGTATTGCTAACTGGGGGGGGGGCAGCCCCCAGTCAGCACCAGGGTATGCAAAAAAAAAAAAAATCCACGAATTTGGCAAGGACTTAGGAAAAGTTCTTATCTATCTGAGGGCTAGATTTTTTTCTCTCTGAGGGAAAAAAAATAAGAAAACACACTCTTTCTGACAGTGAGTTTCTCTTTTACTTCATCTTAAAAAATCTCTTTCTCTGAAAATCTTTCTGTATCCACACAGTTACTTCTCTTTACATATAGCTGTATATCTCTCTTTACAGACATACATCTCAGAATCTTAATCTGAAAATCTCACTTGCTCTCTCTCCTGCCTAATTGCTCATTCTCTCTCTTCAGCTCCCTCTGCGTGCATACACACACACACACACACACACACACACACACACACACACTCATAACTAGCTCTTTACATAGCTCCTCTACATAGTAGCAGCTCCTTCACACAGCTCCCTCCCTCTTTCTCTCTGTCTCTCTGTCTCCCTCTTTCTGTGTCTGTCTGTCTGTCTGTCTGTCTCTGTCTCTCTCTCTCTCTCTCTCTCTCTCTCTCTCTCACACACACACACACACACACACACTTCTCCTATATCATTCACCCAGTCTTTACTCATTCATTCTCTCACTAACTCTCTGTCTCTCTCTCTATGTCTCTGTCTCTTTCTCTCTCTCTCTCTCTCTCTCTCTCTCTCTCTCTCTCTCTCTCTCATTTTACTCTCTGTCTCACAATCAAACTCTGAACAATGATATGTTACATTTTCAGGGTCTGACCCATTCTCATAACACGTAAGTCACACAGTTTTTCTCAGGCTAGGAGGTTGCACTGACCAGCCAGTGAGAAACACTTGGCCAAGCACGTAGCCTGAGAGGTTAGCATGCCCAGGCAGAGAATGACGTTGAAATTCAGCACTTAACAATAACAGTTACTTGGCTGAACCTTCAGTGGTTGGGATATGTACAGAAAAAGAATTACTACAGGGAGTCATGTCTACCAAAGTTGCTTCAAGTCTGAATTCGATTCAGAAAACAAAATAAAACAAAACACCAGGGAACTTACATGTGTATATTCTCTGCAGGGGCAGCTAGTCTGCTTTGAATTTGCTCTGAAATCTAAAATTAGCTGTATTTGTGACTGAGAATACTGTTACTTTCCTGCACCAGTTATGAAAAACATTCCAGTATTACTTCTAATCGTCAGAACTATACAGCTTAAACAGAAAACCTCTTCCTTCCTGACCTACCACAGCTATATGTGTGCCCAAAGATGGAATATTTTTTTTTTGAGATAAACACACAAGCAGTGGGGAAAATACCCATAGCTGTTATTAGGGAAGAAATGAACTGGCACATGAGAAAAATTACAGACAGAAACAACCAGTCACTTACAGTCTGGAACTCCACAGCCTCGCAGGTAGGGCTATCCATCAGGTGGGTCTGGTGGGTCGACCTGTTAAGAACTATTTCTCACCTGCTGTCCACTCTCATGGCCTTCTGCATCTTTGGAAATATTATTGTTAAGATAGGATTCCAGAAAATTGAGTTGGATACTCTAAAGATGACACTTAGGATATGAACGTGGGATGGGAGGTCTTAGGGGAAATATGAGAGAGATTAAAGAGTAGATATGATAGAAATACTATATATATATTTATATATGTTTATTTTATTATTTTATTTTAAATTTAAAAAAATTTTAAAAATAAAAAAAAATTTATGCAACTTGCTTAGGATGATTTGGGGTACTAAGATAAACAGGGTACAATTATACACTGAAATTATTGCCTGTTTCATTTGAATTTGCATCTATTTTTCTTCTTTCTGGCAACTGCAAAGGATAACATGCTGGAGGCATAGCCCAGTCTTACTCACATTTTAAGGGTCCCTATAGGCACTATAGTAGTGGATAGCATTCATGCCAGGACAGAAGCAGGGCCAGATTCTGGTGGGTCTCTAACCCCAATTTCTTTCACACATGAACAATACCCAAAATAATTTTAAATTTTTACTTAACGTATATTGTTGATATGCTAACATTAAACTTATAGTCAAAATAATTTACAATCATGCCTGAACAGGATTAACTAACAAGATAGTTTCTCTGTCAAATTACATCCTTCTTTCATTTAAAAACACCAGGCAGCACTTTGTGTCTACACTTGAAGGTTATATTAAGCAGAAAACAATCCCCAGAAGAGCACATAGATGAGAACACATAGTCTGAAGCACATGATGGAAAGGTCATTTGTTTAAACCATGAGAGCTGAAAACAGTAAGAGAAGCACCTCCTTGTTCAGCCTCAGATAGTAAAAGATGTGCTGGGTAGACCAGTTATTCTGTCTTTGTGCCCCTGGATAACTTCCAACCCACCACTACCCTAAATTTGGAGTTACAAATGAATTTAGTAGTTAAAAATACCCGAAAATACACTTACAATAAAGATCATAAGTACTTGTTTGTTTTTCATACGTCTTAGCAGTAAATGCGATAGAGCCCTTGGTGCTTTGAATGTCTTGTTATCTGATTGGTAATATGAAAATATAAAAGGAAAATTACTACTCAATGTCTCTGTCATTTTCAGTTAACCTGAATTTGGCACATAGTGTTGATCTGATTTAAATATTTGGTATCAACATTTTCAGCTTAGGACAGATAACCCTTTGCCAGATGAAGCATGGAACCTCAGCTGTTGTGTGCTACTGTACTCTGCAACTAGAATAGACATTGATAACTACCTTTACCAACTTAGCCCTTTCTCTAAAATTTTACCATCTCCTGCATTTCTAGGTTTCCAATTTCAATTATTTTGGGAGACATATAACAACATAGTTTTTTCTTCTAAATGGTTTTCTTCTTTTTTTCACTATATCAAAAACTTCCTGGGACCTACCTTGATATTATCTAGGAACTAAGTAAGGTAAACATAAACCATATATATATATATATATATATATATATATATATATATATATATATATGATTAGATATATTTGGATCATTAGAGAAGGCCCCTAAAACTTTATGTTCACATCAAGTATTCTAAGGTGTGCTTTTTGATGAGACACATTCTGGGTCTTAAGAGGTTTTTTCAGAAACCTTAAGAAAGTGGAAAATAACGAATAGAGTAAACACAAATATTAGTTATTTTGCATTTCTGGGACCAAAATACCTGACACAAACCACTGAATGGGATATTTGCTTTGCATACCCTTTCAGCAGACAATCTGTACTGGTGAGAAGGATGTGGCCCTGGAGAACAGTTCAGAAGCAGAGAAAAGGGAGTGGTGATGCTCCTCTAGCTTTCTTCCCATCTCCTTCTGTTCTGCCTTGCCCTTCCTCAACTGCATGATATGGTGACATGGGTATTCCTTGCATACAGTTGGTTCCAGCCTTATTTATTTATTTATTAACTAGTATTTAAAGAGTCTTTTGGGAAGACCTGGGTTCGTTGGAGTTATGAACTACAATCCTGAAGTTGATAACAAAGGAATTGTAATAACTTTCAAATACATTTATTGTACTCCTTTCAAATACATTTATTGTACTCCTATTTAAGACTGATTGCCTCTAATGCTTGATTGGTCCTACATGAATATTAAATTTTGACAACTATAGCTAAATGACAGTGTGTGTCAGACACAATAAAACTCAGAGTGTTGGATGAGTTTCTACTATAAAGACACTGAAAGGCAAATATTAAAATAAGCAAAAACAAACAAACTATTTATTACCTTGGATTATATTCTTACATTACTACATTTTTTATTTCCTAAAGAATCATTGAGTCAATAGCATTAAAGCTAGGCTCCTTGGTATCGTTTTATTTTATTTGTTTGGCTTTGTGTTTTAAGACAAGGTCTCACTATACAGCCTTAGCTAGACTGGAGTTCAAGAATTAGATAACACTGGGTGGTATTGAACTCATAGAGAACCACCCATCTCTTTCTCCTGGGTTTGGAAAATTAAGGGCATGAGGTACCATGTCATGCTATTTTTGTTTGTTTGTTTGTTTAACTTGAATAGTGAGTAACCTAAGAATTGAAGAATTGTAGAATTAAACTTTTGCTAGTAAAATTACTTTTTTGGTGAGAAAACACCTTGAGAAAATGAATTCAAGAAAGTTAAAACTTAAGTTGGCTCACAGTTTCAAAGTTTTAAGCTTGTGTTTGGTGCAATCACTTTTGAGCTAAGGCTGAGGCAGAAGGTTTTTGCAGCAGTAACATGTGGTCAGGAAGCTATTCAGCTCTTGGAAGCTGTCAAGCAACCAGACAGAGAAGGAATAAGTGGATAAATAGAGCCTTGATGAGCATGGGATTAACACCTTACACAAGAGGCTTACTCAGGTCTATTTACCATGTGGTTGTTGTCTTTGAACATTCACTCTTGCAGCCTGTTTTCTGAGAACTGTTCAAGGACACTCGCTTAATGTATTTTAGCCACGTAGTCTTTCTTACCTTCTTCTAGTTTGTTTCAATCAGTCTAAATACATGATTATCTTGTACTGGTTACTGTGTAAATCTATGATCGTGCTTCTCAAAAAAAAAAAAAAAAGATGATGGAGTTGTGTCTCAGCATCTCGGATTTTAAGTCAGACTGGAATAAAACATAGGCGTGAAAAGTATTTTGAGTCCTCCTCTCTATCTTCCTCTTCCATTTTCCTGGTGATGGGGATAGAACCTAGAAATTTATGAATGTCAAGCAAATGTGCTACCATTGAGTAACATCTCTAGTTCTAACTTTGTCCTTTGAATATGACAGACCCCTCCAGTACTAATTCTGTTCTAGTATCTAAACTTGCCTTTATTCTATAGATTTTATCTACTATATTATCTACTATATTGATAAATATTAAATCACAACGAATTTCCATCTACGACTTCCAATTTTAAAGATCATTAAAAAGGTATGCATCCCTTAATGATACTTTAGCTAATATCTGAAGGATTAGGTAGATGCATTTTAAATTTGTTTTGTAAGAAAATTTATTTTTATTTTTATTATTAAGAAATTTTATATTAATTTTACATATCAAACACAGATCCACCTCTCCTCCTTCCTCCTTCTCCCCAGCCTTCCTCCTCAAACTCACCCCCCATTCTCATCTCCTCCTAGGCAAGGTCTCCCATGGGGAGTCAGTCAGCAGAGCCTGCTATATTCAGTTGAGGCAGGTCCAAGCCCCTCCCCTCTTCACCAAGGCTGCTCAAGGTGTCTGACCATAGGCACTGGGTTCCAAAAAGTCCACTTATGAACCAGAGACAGATTCCAATTCCACTGCCTGTGGCCCCCCTAAAGAGTTCAAGTTAAACAACTGTCTCACCTATCCAGAGGGCCTAGTCCAGTCCCAATGGGGCTCCACAGCTATTGGTCCATAGTTCATGCGTTTCCACTAGTTTGGTCTGGCCATCTCTGTACATTTTCTATCGTGATCTCAAAGTCCCTAGCTCATGTAATCCCTCTTCCCTCTCTTTGACTGGACTCCTGGTGCTTAGTTGTGGATCTCTGCATCTGATTCCATCAGTTACTGGATGAAGGCTCTATGATGACAGTTAGGGTATTCACTAATCTGGTTATTAAAGTAGACCAGTTCAGCCAGCTTCTCGACCATTGCTAGTAGTCTAAGGTGGGGTCATCCTTGTGGATTCCTGGGAACTTCCCTAGCACCCTGTTTCTCCCTATTCCCATGATGTCTTCATTTATCCTGATATTTCTTTTCTTGCTCTCCCAACTCGGTCCCTGTTCGATCTCAAACCTCCCATTGCCTTATAGTCTCATCCCCCATCCCTTGCCCTCCATTACCCCCCTCACCCTCAGTTTGCTCGTGTAGATCTCATCTATTTCTCTTTTGCTGGGTGATCTCTGTGTCCCTCTTAAGGTCCTTGTTAGCTAGCTTCTCTGGAGCTGTTGGTTGTAGTCTGGTTATCCTTTGCTTTGCATCTAGTATCCACTTATGAGTAAATACATACCATGTTTGTCCTTCTGAGTCTGGGTTACCTCACTCAGGATGATATTTTCTAGTTTCATCCATTTGCCTGAAAATTTCATGATATCATTGTATTTTACTGCTGAGTAGTACTTCACTGTGTACATGTGCCTCATTTTCTTTATCCATTGTTTAGTTGAAGGCATCTAGGTTGTTTCCAGGTTCTGGCTATTATGAATAGTGGTGCTATGAACATAGTTGAGCATGTGTCCTTATGGTATGATTGAGCATAACATAGCTGAGTCTTGAGGTAGATTGATTCCCAATTTTCTGAGAAACCACCATACTGATTTCCAAAGTGGCTGTACAAGTTTGCACTCCCACCAACAGTGGAGGAGTGCTCCCCTTGCTCTGCATCCTCTCCAACGTAAGCTGTCATCAGTGTTTTTGAGTATAGCCATCCTGACAGGTGTAAGATGGTATCTCAGAGTCGTTTTGATTTGCACTTCCCTGATGACTAAGGATGTTGAGCAGTTCTTTAAATGTCTTTCAGCCATTTCAGATTCTTTTGTTGAGAATTCTGTTTAGCTCTGTAGCCCATTTTTTAAATTAGATTGTTCGATATTTTGATGTCTAGTTTCTTGAATTCTTTATATATATATATATGTTTTTCTTGTTGCTTGAGAAGTATTTTATTATTAAAAAAATAATGATTCTTTTTAAAATTTCAATTCAAGATGTATGTCAAATTGTTTTGTGGAATTTTTTTCCTTCCCTTTTTTCAATTAAGAGATTTCCCGTTCATTTTACATATCAACCACAGATTCCTCTGTCCTCCCTTCTCCCTCCCTCCAACCTTCCCCTGCAACACTCCCCCGACTTCTACCCTCTCTAAGGCAAGGTCTCACATGGGGAGTCAGCAGAGCCTTTATATATATTTATATATATTTACATATATATATTAATATTTTTTTAAAAGATTACATTAATTAACTCTGAGGTGTGCCTGGAGTGTTGATTCTTTTATTTTGATTAATGTTTCTTTTTTTTAACTTTTATTTTTGAGATTACAGTATTATTTCATTATTTCTCCTCTTCTGTTCCTCTCTCCAAACTTTCTTATACTTTGAATCTTTTTTTTTTTTGGACTCTTATTCTGCCTCTGTGCTTACATATTCTATAATGTCTTTTCAGAACACATCCCCAAAGAAACTCATCTTATTTGGCATTGTATTATGTTTCTCCTCTCAGGTACTTTTATCTATATCTTTTTCAATAATAGAAAGCAAAACAAGAATAAAAATATTTTACATATGCATATATATATTTGATTCTTGTTATATCATGAAATAGTTTATAAACTGACAATACATATTCATATATGTTAGTATGTTAATAATGTTTATTTTTTATATGTGAAACTTTTCAGGAAACAAATTGAGTGTGTAATGTGATTGCCATTAAAATGGATCAATAATTAAACTCTTCAAACACTCAGGCAATCAAATACAGCTGAATGACATTAATTGGAAACCATGATATATTTTATAAATCAAAGAGGGCAAATCAATACTAAGGTTAAAGGTGTGTCTGTGGTGATTTTTCTTGGTTGCATTTTCCTGACAGTTGACCACATGATATCGATTGTGAAGCTGCTTATATTGAATAGATGGTATCAACAGATGACTAGTCTATTCATTTCTTACAGCCACAAAGAACACCCTGTACCTCATGAGTTAGTCATCTGATGTGCATATAATTACACAAGCAAACAGTAACACTCATGTGGCTGAGATGGCGTTGCTAAATTAAATGATTACTATATGTAAGGTGTTACAAAATTTAAAATAAAAGACCATGGCATAATCATAGGATTTCTGAAGAAATAAATACCTTGGAAACCAAGTTTTATGTCTGAGATACACAGAAAAACTCTTTCACAAATACATAAATTGCCTATCATAGCATGAACAAGGCCCTAGGTCTGATCCATAACGCCATGAAGAATAGTACCTACTTCCCATTCTCATTGTACAACTGTGGAAAGAAAGATGAAGGGTAAGTGCTATGCTCAAGCCTGAAGCAGAGGCAGTATCTAAGTCTAAATGCAGACAATACTATCCTCTTTTTGGTGTGTATCTGTAATGTTTAAGAACTCACCTTATACTTATGTCAAATTACTACTTTGCTTCTGCTACAAAGTATATTTTGTGAGTTGATCTCCTGGGATCTGCCTCCTATTTTTTCAGAAATTTTAGTGCATCTCCCAAGAGAGTTAGATAGTATTTTATGGCAAAACCCATTTTTTTTCTTCTACAGTTGCAAAGACAAAGGCTGGGCAGTTTTGGTTTCTGTAACTTTAAGAGAAGAAAATTAAACTCTAAAGTGTTTATAACAAATATAAAATATCAAAAATTGCAACAATGAACAAACGTCTTTAAAGTATTTTTTAAGGTAACATTCTGTAAAATGTGTCTACATTTATTATCAAAATTTCCAATTTGCCAAATGTTAGGTAGAGATTGGAGCTATGGTTTTATAAGACCTACTTGATCTGAAATGGTTGTTATCAACTATTTCCCTATAAAGTATATACTTCAAGATTTGTAGCATTACACATAGTTTTCTTAATGATGATAAAACAGAAGTGTTCTTTGATTACTTTGTTGGAATCCAGATGAGCTATTTCTGTTGGTTGTCAATCCAAGATTTCATTACCTTCTAAATCACCACAGTGAAATTTACATTTCTAAGTTTTCACCAATTCTAATAATTTCTGCCAAATCATCTGGCAATCTGTTATTGGTATAAATTGAATAATTGCATAAAACTTTATAAATTGTTAGTAACTGTATCATTTCTATATTGCTTTATAAAATAAATCAACTTGTTGGTTTGAAATACTCATTTATTTATCTCATGATGTCATAGTTTAGTAGTTATGGTCGTCCTCTAGAATGGTTAATTTGTCAGTCAAGCACAGTGATGCATGGTCATTTGGAGACTGCTGCTCCTGTCTGTTGTTTTGAAGTAACCTACAGTTAAGTGACCAGGCTGTATGCCTCTCATTGAATACCAGGCTAAGCATGGTACCATTCATTGTACCTAGATTTCCAACAGGAAAAATTCATCATACTAGTGTTAAGACAGTGTTTTATCAAAATGCTTATGTTCTAAGCCAGTACATGTGCCATGGATACATACCACATCCAAGTTCTCAAACACTGCAGCCAAATGCTGCATGTCCTTGTCTAGGTTTAGCTGTGGAAGTTGGCCTGATCATGCAAGTAACATTATATAACTTCATAAAGGTAGTATTTATGTATTTATAAGTTTTATATATATATATGTGTGTGTGTATGTGTGTGTGTGTATGTATATATATAAACAATAATTAATGAAAATGAGGCTATAAGTTTGAAAGAGAGCAAGGATGGTCTATAGGAAGGTTTGGTGGTTTGAAGGAAGAAAAGAGAAGGTGGAAGTGAATTATAATCTCAAAAGAAAGGAAATAATCAATACAGGTAAAATTAATGGCTAATTTTAAGATAATATAATATTGATTTTTGAGTTTAAGATCTGAAAATACACTGAGTTTTCACAAATAAACAAACAAAAGCAATAAAAAATACCTATAGAATTCTTCAAGTGTCCTAATCACAAATAGATTATTTAGAAATAATTGATTATAATCTAGAAAATAATTTTATCTTGAACTTTACAAAGTTACAGAAGTATATGTCTGTATTAAACTCATAAAGGCAAAACTGCCTTTAACTGATTGTTGGTTTAGTTTTAATTCATTGGAAAATTCATAATTTGACAAGCATTTATTTACTCTTCTCCAAACTAATTGACTGATTCTCTTAACAGTAGTTGTTTCCATGAGTAATTTCACTTTTGAAATATTCTCCTAACAATAAATATTGGCCATTATACTTACCAAATCAATCTACAATAAGTTAAATATGAACTTGGTGCTGTCATGAAAACAAAGGAATAAGCTGTTCATGCATGTGAAGGAAAAAAGGTGAAAAAAAATCACCAGTTCTTGAATTGAAGACCTTAAAAATCACACCGCAATAAATAAATTCAGAATGAGTAAATAGTTTTGAGTTTTACAACATACCACTTATTGGATAGCTCAGGACTGAGTAGGTGCCTAAATACAGTGCCATAAGCTGAAAGAATTTAATGAGAGTCTCAAATTGTGTCAGCGCTAAAGAAAGTTTCAAGCCAATACGTAGTTTGATGCCAAAGCTATTGAGCTCATTTTACTGTGAATCCTAATGAAATGTTTTACACCTCAGTCTATTTCATCTGTATATGGAGCCAGGGCTGTATGCATGCTAGGTGAACATTGTAACACTAGACTATTTGTAATTTCCCAGTTGATTTTAGTGTTTCCAACTCCCCTATCTGTAATATACTTCCCATAAAATAATCTGATGACTATCTTAAATTCATAATTAATTAGGCTAATTTTGCTAATGAAAACTTATCAATGACTTATTATCATAAAAATACAATAAAATTTCAAAGTTCTCATCTTAACCTAAATCATCCCACAAGGTCATCTTCCTTGTTCTGCTTCATAATTTTTGTTGTTGTTGTTGTTTCTGCCCTAGCTTAAGTTACTGGTGCCAGGATAAAACAGTGACTAAAGCTGCCATAGGGGTTTATTTGGCTTGCAGGGTGCAGTCAGATTATTGGTTTCCTTTTTCCGGCTGTATCTTTGTCACTATTCTTTGTATTAGTCAGATCCACTTGACCAAGATTGGCAAGGCCCACAGTGGATCTCTAATACCAATTATCAATCAGGAAAATGGCCCCCACATGTTCAATAGATCACTCTGTCATGTTATTGAAAACTAATTGTGATACTATCCTTTCCAGGATTTACCATGCTTGAGCCACACTGACTTGTTCATTATTTCTTGAATATGTTTACCTCTTCCTCTTAAAGGCTAATGTAATATCCACAGACACAGAACTTCAGAAAGGATGCCACTTTCCTCTCTTGGGATGACTAGAATATATGGCTCTTTTATTATGTGACTTTATTATCATTACCACCATACAAAGATTTTTCTAGAATGAAAAATTTTCTCCTATTGTCCTTCTCAAATACAATTTATTACATAAATATGGAGAGTAAGAGCCAGAACAGTGATGCCCAAATAGTCCACATCTATATGTAAACTGATCTTACAAATTCATTTATGTGTATAGCATACCTTTTCTTTACACATTGGAAAAACAATTGATCCCAGGACCACAGACCCAGACATGGTCTTCCACAGCAGGTGGTCGTGGATATCATCATTTCCCAGGTGGCAGCGCAGGCCAGTCAGATGGGAATGGTCCCAACAGCACACTGCTGCATTCTTAATGAAGGCTCACATTTGACATGTACTTGTTAAATTCTAAGATGACATGCTTCAGAACTTGAAAGGTCCTGAAAAATGTCATGGGACACTTTATTTTTTGGCAGAATTCAGTAATAAGACAAAGGTTAGTGATTCGAAACTTCATCCTCTTGAGATTTTTTTTTGAAGCCCCTATACTATTTCTACACACATCTCTAACAAGATTAAAACTTATATTTTCAGGGTTGAGAGGGAATATACAACAATCCAGAAATGTCTGCATGACTCAAAGTGAAACAATCTTAACTTGAAATTCTTCTATTCTGATATACAAGTTACTAATGTCATATTTATACCAAGTATGAGAGGGGTTTATGATGAAGCATGAGAAAAATACAAGTCTTGAACGATGGATAAATGTAAATATCAAGAAAGGATACATTAGGAAAACTATGGATTTGACCCAGAAGACAAATGTCATTGTCCTGTTTTGATTAACCCTGTTTTCTTCTAATTCAGAGAGATGAAGAGTTATAAGCAATTAATAACCGCTGATAAAGGGATAAGTAGACATCCCCAGTGATTGGCCTCTTGATTAGTTATCCAATACCAAGTCTAGGCAACACTAAACAAACTCAGAATGTGGTATATACATATTTATTTATTTATTTGTTTGTTTGTTTGTTTGTATATGAAGAACAATGGTTAAAAAGAGGAAAGCCTTGAATTTAGGAGACATCATTAGTTGGGAAGTGAGAGATAATGGAAGGAGGGGTGTACATTATGTAATTTTATTTTAATATTATATCTTTACATTTATCTACCTACCATCTATCATCTACTCATCTACCATCTATCTATCTAGTCTGAAGCATTTTTGTCATGCTTGACTAAACATATAGACAGCTGTGTTTTAGATGATTTATGAATCTTTTTTGACACAGATTGTGTAAAGGGTTTTAATCCCCAGCGGAGTAAATATTTCTGACAGTAGAGTCATAGCTGGAAGGATTGGTAAGCACAGAGTTATGGAGACTAAGAAATGTGACCTAGATATAAAGACATGCATGCCAAAGACTTAAATCTTATAATTATCCAGGGAATTGATGGTGAAAATAAATCTCTTACATTGCAAAGTATACTTTTTCTCTTAAATCTCTTCAATGGGGTGTATATATTTTAAATGATGTGTGATCCTTGTCATGAAATGGCATCATTGAGAATGTTTACATCAAAACCTTGGCATTTCCAGAATACTTGTGATGAAGAAAAATGTCTAAAAGGAGGTTTGTTTATTTTTGACTCAGACTAGAGGAGTCTACAACTTCCTTAGTTGAATTCTCAGTTGAAAAATGCAGACCATTTCTGTACCCATTTATTTTCTCTGTGCCATGGCCAAATACCTGGAGGAAAAAACATATCTAAGAAGGCAGGTTTCATTTTGACTCAAGGTTTGAGAAGACACAGACAGGCAGCAGAAGGTGGGAGTGTGAGGAGCTGATCACAGTATGTCCACAATCAAGAAGCAGAGAGTGGTAAATACTAATAATAGATCACTTTCTCTTTTTATTCAACATTAGTCTATGGGTTGGGGCCCAGTCCAGGGCATGTTTTAATCAGTTAATCCTCTCTGCAAACATCCTCACAGACACATTCAAATCATGTCTCAATAGTATCCTAAATATTTATTACTGCAATTAAGTTGGCAATAAAAATTAATCACTACAGATTTACATAATTACCATGTACAATATGGAGATATATTTGTACATTTTAGTATTTTATTATGAACTTTCTTTCAGAGTAGTAATTTTTCTGATTCCAGACTCATTTTTAATCTTTGCAGAACTCTGTCTATAATGTAACTTATTAATGTCTGTTGTGGTAGCTCATGACTGTAATCCCAACACTTGGAGTCTGAGGTAGAAAGATTGTTCTGAGTTTGAAGCCATGCTTCTCTACATAATGAGTTCAAGGCTAGTTGGGCTATGGAATGAGATTTTTTTTCTCAAAACACAACAATGAAAGCAAACACAAAGAAAGAAAGAAGGAAAGAAAGAAAGAAAGAAAGGAAGGAAGAAAAGAAGGAAGGAAGGAGAAAGGAAAGAAAGAAAGGAAGAAAGAAAGAGAGAAGAGAGAATGAGAGAGAAAAAGAGAGGAAGAGAGAGGGAGAGAGGATGGAGGGAGGGAAAGAAGGAAGAAAGAAAGAGGGAGAGAGGGAGGGAGGGAGGGAGGGAGGGAGGGAGAGAAAATTAGAAAGTTTTTTCAAATATTGTTTCTTGCAGTGTAGTTACTGTTCAATTTTCATATCTTCCAACTCCTGAACCTTGTGGGTAATTTGAGAATAACCAATATTTAAGCAGATTCATTATATTTAAAATCCACATTATTTGTTCAGTTTCTCCAAAGGTATCTTTACTAATATATGTTAGATAGAGGAAATGTAAATTTAAGAGAATGTAAAATTAGGAACTCAAAGCTGTTTTTGAAAGTAAATAAATTCTATCTCTCTCTCTCTCTCTCTTTCTTTTTCTTTTTCTTTGTCTTTTTGTTCCCAGTGGAGAAAGGCTTTTATTAGGAGTGAGGAATAATACGTGCATCAAGGCACACAGAAAGGCCCAAGAGCTGGGGTTGCAGGGTTGTTGAGGGTTCTTTCTCATCTAATTTAGGGTTGGTCAGTTTGGACAGAGACAGGGAGGCTGGTAGGCCCACAACTTTCAAGTAAGCATGTCCTAGTTTGGACTTGAGCTTGTCATTTATGTTTCATGTAAGTAAATTATAGGAACATAAATTATATCTCACATTGTTTCAAGCGTATAGGTATGGAGAATGACATACTAGTCAAAGGCCAGCTAAGAATTGGCAAATTGTACTTTTTGTGAGAGGATTGAGTTTCAGAACAATATCAGAAGATTAAAATAATCAAAGGTAAATAAAGTATGTGTGCATTTATCTGTAACAGAGTTTCAAAATAGATTAGTAAAAATGATAAGACATAAGCAAGAAATACATCTACAGTTAGAGTTGGAAACTGCAACATTGTTCTCAGTAATTGACCAAGGAAACAAAATCAGTAAGACACAGGAGATGGTGAAAACATTATCAGCCACTCTGATCTAAAACATTGCGAACACTCCATGTAACAACAGCGAAACACCCTCTCATTTCAAATGCACCTGTAATAAGAACCACATAGGCCTATAGGATGTATCTTAATAAATTTAAAATAAAAAGCAATTAAACATGTATTTGTAATCAAGTTCCTGGTCTTACCTAAACTGCCTGCAACTCCCATTCCCTTGACAGTATCCTTGTCTTTGTTCCTCTCCTTTCCATTGTGTTCTTTTTACAACAGACAAATGCCAACCCCCTCACCCCAGTGAACAACCCCCTCCTCACCTCTCTGAACAACCTCCTCCTCACCCCTGTGAACAACCCCCTCCTCACCCCTGTGAACAACCCCCTCCTCACCCCTGTGAACAACCCCCTCCTCACCCCTGTGAACAACCCCCTCCTCACCCCTGTGAACAACCTCCTCTTCACCCCAGTGAACAACCTCCTCACCCCTGTGAACAACCTCCTCACCCCTGTGAACAACCCCCTCCTCACCCCTGTGAACAACTCCCTCCTCACCCCAGTGAGCAACCCCTCATCCCTGTGAACAACCCCCTCACCCCTGTGAACAACCCTCTCCTCACTGCTGTGAACAACCCCCTCCTCACCCCAGTGAACAACCCCCTCCTCCCCCCAGTGAACAACTCCCTCCTCACCCCTGTGAACAACCTCCTCAGCCCCTGTGAACACCTTTTTTTCTTCTAGAAAAGGGACTTGAAGAGGCCAGTGGGGGCTTCTCTCTAAACTCTTGGGAGGAGACACCCTGCTGGCCAGGCTGGAGTATACCCAAATACAGCTTGCTTTAATTTGGACAATCATGGACTGGATCCTTTCTCATGAACAGGGATTGACAGTCATTAAATTTAAAGTCAATGATAAAGGACCACTTAAACCAGTTGTGATGGTACATACCTATAATCTCAGCCATGGAGAGGTGAAGGCAGGAGGATTACTGTAAACTCAAGGACAGCCTGTGCTATTAGATCTTTACTCAAAAGACAAAAATAAAATTAGTAATCTACACTAGGAAACTGAACATCACACTCCTGAATTTTCATCATCCAAATAGATAATGGCAAGGGAAATTAAAATACGTCATTAGTTGTATAAAAATGAAAAGTAAACCTAGCATGTAAAATTTGTACTATATAGAAAATGAACAGACTATGTTAAAATTCATAATATTTGATATTCATATTACAAAGGGGTTTAGAGTAAATAACTTAAGTTTCTGCTATATAAAACCAAAGAAAGAAGAGGAAATTAAAACTCTGACTAGAAAGAAAGGAAACAATAAAGAGGAGAAATCAGACATTGAAGGCAGAAAGACAACACAGAAAATCAAGAAAACCTAAATTGGAAATCTTGAACAGATGAATAGGATTAATAAATTTCTTGCTGAGATGTCTTAAGAAGATGACAGAAGGCTTAGTTTACAGACATGGTGGATGAATGAGTGGGTACCATCCAGAAAACACACAATAACGACAAAGACAAGAGGGAAACACTCTCAACAATACTAGGGTCACACATTATTCCATACTGAGAGAAAGGAAGACCACAGTTTTAAAAACTTAAAGATAAAGATGGGGTGCAGGGTCTGTAGGGATGTGGGTACGTGTGTCCGATTAGTTTTTTTGTTGACTTGACACAAGCTAGAGTCATCAGAGAGAAGGAAGCTGCAATTGAGAAAATACCACCAAAGGATCTGGCTGTAGGCAGGCCTGTGGAGTATTTTTTTAAATTAGTAATGATCTGGGAGGGCCCACCTCATGTCAATGGTGACTCCTCTGTCATCACCCCTGTGAACAACCTCCTCCTCACCTCTGTGAACAACCCCCTCCTCACCCCTGTGAACAACCTCCTCACCCTTGTGAACAACCCCCTCCTCACCCCTGTGAACAACCTCCTCCTCACTCCTGTGAACAACCTCCTCATTCCTGTGAACAACCCCCTGCTCACCCCTGTGAACAACCCTCTCCTCACCCCTGTGAAAAACGCCCTCACCCCTGTGAACAACCCCCTCCTCACCCCTGTGAACAACCCCCTCCTCACCCCTGTGAACAACCTCCTCCTCACCCCTGTGAACAACCTTCTCACCCCTGTGAACATACTCCTCACCCCCTGTGAACAACCCCCTGTAGTGGGTAGCCAATCAAGCTTTGGTCTGGAAGTTCCAACCCCCATTGAGGCTTCAGTAACTAAACTATCATGCCTACAAGGAGAAGCCAAGAGCGGGCCCTGAAGACCTGGGTTCTGGATGCGCTGCCCTCTCTTGTTTCCTGCACCCTGGACACTAGAGGCAGACCAAGCAGAGTTCTCCAGAGAACACCGCCGGACTGCGATGTCTTTCCCAGAACCCGCGACCTACCTATGCCTTCATTTGTAAGTTACGCCACTAAATAAATCTCCCTTTTAACTACATGGAGTGGCCTTAATAATTTCACCAATATCTGGCGCTCACGTGGGGCAAATTCCAAAGGCCTGGGTGGCTCCCACCCTCAGCCTCCTCCCCGGCTAGCGGGTACCTAAACCCGCCTGCAAAGTTCCATATAACCAGGGAACGCCTACACGGTTCCATTCCCGAAAAAGGGAGCAGCTAGTCCAGTCCCTGTTCCCTAGCTTAGCACCCAGAGCAGAGAAAGAGGCACTCCCCAGCTTCCTGATCTTGACTCCAGCGAGCTGCAGTCAGCCAAGATCACCAGCAGGCCCTGCTTTGGAGCTGTACCAACGCCACCTGCTGGCTGAAAAGTGCTACTACACCCCCCAAAACCAGGAAAGGTAAGCATATTGTTTCAAGTAAAAGTACTTGATAATTTTACACCTTAAAATTGACTAAAAAATTTTGAGTAATTCTTGTAATATGGCCGACAACATTTTCTCACAAGAAATTGAAAACCTTTTTGCCTGTATGATGAATGACATCTTCCTGGAAATATACAACCTTCCTCAGGCATATTTGGCCTGTACCTTTTTGGCATTCATCGTAATAATTCACACAGTGTTCAAACACTGGTTTAATAATAAGAACAAAGATGAGTCATTATTGGGACTGATATAGGCTTTAAAAGATAGCAATGAAAGCTTACAGAAAAAGATTCTTAAAAGATTTACAAAACAGGCTTGTACTGAAAATTGATCTTATTGATAATAAATATGAATATTTAGTGGATAGAACACTAACTCTCCAGATACTATATAAGGAAGAAAGATTATCATTATCATTAATTGATAAGATAAGGTCCATGAAATCATGTGTTTCTGAAGAACATAAAAACTTCTATGATTCCATGAGAAATCTGGAGTCCCTTGCAAGAGAGGAGGTTCACTCCTTAGAACAGACCCTAGGTACTCGTTTGCAAGCCTTAGAAGAAACTCTCAGTAAACATCACAAGGGACCTAATAAGCAGAAGGGCAAAACCATAGAGGTTGTAACATCTCCAAATGGCTCTCATACAATGGCTTATCTATCCTGTTATCATCCATGAGAAGCCACCAGATGACACACACCCCGAGCTATATAATACATATAAATTACAACCAATTTCAACAAGGGAGGTTTATTTAATGGCGTAACTTACAAATGAAGGGATAGGTAGGTCGCAGGATCTGGGAAGGACATAGTGCAGTCTGGTGGTGTTCTCTGGAGAACTCTACTCGGTCCACCTCCAGCGTCCAGGGTCTGGGGACCAAGAGAGAGCCTTAATAATTTCACCAATAGACAGAGATTTAGTTAACTTCCCTTCATAGCTTTGAAAGAGGTGGAGCCTGAGGGAATAGCTTAAAAGGCAACAACAATTAAATAAAAGGACAACA
This sequence comes from Peromyscus eremicus, assembly GCF_949786415.1. Classification (NCBI taxonomy): domain Eukaryota; kingdom Metazoa; phylum Chordata; class Mammalia; order Rodentia; family Cricetidae; genus Peromyscus; species Peromyscus eremicus. Next base: position 8,256,437 of record NC_081435.1, read on the forward strand.
CAAAAACAATTAATCCTCAATGAAAAGAATGTTAGATACACAAATATATCCCATACAACTAGGTTTTATGCCCATAAATCAAAGCTGTTTTGCCGTTGTAATCAATCACCATTGTTTAAGTATACAGCTCCATAGTATTGTGCTTGCCACAAAACTCAATACCCATAGTTTATGTCTAGCACAAATAAAAATTAATATATTTTTAAAAATTTAAAATAGAAAGTATCCAAGGAACTAATACAGAGCTTGTTTTGTTATTTAAATATCTATTCATCTTGGATGAATTTATTATAGAAGTATAATCACCCTAAGACACAGTGATTTTTATTCCTAGAAGGAATCAGCTATTTATCTCTTAGGATCATTGTACATCTGTCATTTTTACCAAAGAAGAAGTTCAAGTGACCATGATCATGTTAACTATGATTTATGCTGTGCTATTTGAAAGTCAAAATCCCTCTGTTTCATTCAGTGTGAATTTGTTCATGATTTTTCCTTGTGTGATCCTTTAGCTAATCTTCTTTAGTGACACAGCCAACAGACCACTTGCAATCATTCTGGAAATGTACACCATGATATTTCAGGAGTTACAACTTGCTGTATACATTTGGGTGTTTAATCTGATAACTAAATGCCCACTATGTTTAAAAAGATGGCTTGGAGCTCACACCTTTACATCCCTCAAACACTTCGTGTTTGCCAGCCCTTCCCTCCTTTTCAAATTCTTAGCGTTTTGGTTTTATCGGTGCATCTGTGACAATATTGTAACTCACCTCAAAAAACAAGAATCAACAAACTACAGCAAAAATGTCCTTTAACATGGCAAAGACGTTTGATTAATATCCATAGCTAATATTCTACTTAATAGTGATGGAACGGTGAAAACAGGAGAGACTGTGCTCAGACAGATTTGATTCAACATTGTGCTAGAGTGGTAGCTACTGTAATTAGGCAGGGAAACAATAAAGCCATGCAGATTGGAAACTAAGAAACAAACTCCATGGGCTCATAATACCTGCAATACAATTGGCTATGCAGAAAATATCCAAATGTAAAACTAAATTTCCTAGAAGTAATTCATCAATTTAATGAGGTCATAGAATGTAAGGATTTAGAATCCAATGATGATAACCAGTTTTGGAGAACAGAATTTCCTAGATATTACCCAGGTTCTCTCTCTCTCTCTCTCTCTCTCTCTCTCTCTCTCTCTCTCTCTCTCTCTCTCTCTCACACACACACACACACACACACACACACACACACACACACACACACACAAATGTCTTGTCACTGATGTGATATACTGGCCTGGGCATAATTTAATCTAATCATAACAAAATAAGAACAAACTCTCATTTGAGAAATGTTTCAAAATAGGTCACTCAATCATCTTCTAAAGTGTTAGCTTCATGAAAGTCAGCAAAAGATGTAAACAGATTTTACAATGAAGAAGAAATGAAAATAAATACAATGACAAAATAAACATAACTGAGGGCATAAAATGTTTCATTATCAAGCAACACTGTATCAATGTTATTTATTTCATTTCTTGCTTCATAGAGGGTACCATATAATGTAAAGTTTACTTTAGAGTTATCAGTACTAATTTATAATTAATTTATAATTTAGCTTTAACCAAAGAAAACTGTAGTGAAGGTCTCTACGCAGAATTGCAAAGTATAGTAGTAATAGTATTTTATACATCAAATTGAAAAAAATTACTCTGTTAATCCTCATTTTTTTTGTTGCTTATAGTCTCCCAGAGAAATGTGTCTGTTTTTCTTTACTTTCTCACCAATGTGTGGACATGTTTGTGTATATTGATTCTTCTTTGGTCACTAATGCCTGGATCATAGCTCTGGCTTGAAATAAACAGAAGGCCTGTTTTTTATTGTTATTGTTTTTATAAGAAAGAAGAGATCTTTTTTTTATACCAGTAGGTTATTCCACCCTCTCTCTTTTTCTCTCTGCTTCTCCTCCTCACCTCACATTGTCCTTTTCTAATTTCTAATCCACTTTTTCATTTCTTTATCATTTCTATATCCTCCTCCCCTCCCCAGCTCCTTTTTCCTGTTTCTTCCACTTCCATTTTCTTTGGCAAATGGCTCAATCACAAGTGAGACCACACAGGATCATGGAATCAAAACCTCTGAAAGGAATAAATTCATAATTGGCTGAAAAAAACTCTTCAAACAAAAGATCTTGAAAGGTCTGAGAAAATGATATGAAGGGCAGATAAAAAGTTAATAACTTCATATATCACCAAGATGCATTTATTTTTGTATTTTTATTATTTCTTAGATTATTTATTTTATTCATGTCTCTTTGTGTGTTTATGAAACATATATGCAAATACCTGTGGATCCAGCAGAGGATTTTGGATTCCCTGAAGCTGGTGTTACAGGTGATTGTAAAGGGACCTGACCTGGTTGCTTGGAAGTAAACTCTGGTCCATAGCAAGGTCAGCAAACACTTCAAAACTTTCATGGAAAAAAATTAAATTTATGAATGTTTATTTAAATAAATATATATGAAGAACATGAGTTTGCTCTATAAATTTGTTTTGATTCTTATTAATATCAAGTGGGGCAATATAACAAGGAAAGAGACACAAATCCCAGATTAAGACCCTGAGAGGCTTGGCCAGCAAAGTTCTTTAAACCTCTTAAGTTGCAATTGGATGTGTTTGTCAGTGAGAAGTAGGCAGTTCTGAGTAGGGTACAAGAACATTGTCCATAAACTTTATTCCAGACAAGTGTCCCCCCTGAAGATCCAGGAGGAACATCCTACTTCATTCTATCCATCAAGATAGCTACAGAAACAATGTGCAGAAATGTAACAGATGGAATTGATTAATTTTTAATTTTTTTATTATTAGAAGAATCCATTCTAATATTTAATACCTCACATATCAATCACATCCCAGGCTTCATTTACCATCTCTGCTATAGAAACCATCTATTTCTTGCCTCTCATGAGGCCATATGTGTGAGTTTTTAATGGATACTCTGGGAGTATACATTAAATGGGAGAAACATACAGAGACAAAGAGGTTATGGATGGAGTGGGAGGTGATGTTACATTTCTCCACATGATGATGATAAATCTTTCATATACAAACACTCACATGCCTTTTCTTTTTTTAGTGTTTCTTTTATCCCACCGCTCAGTTTTCATGCTTACTTGACTTTTACTGTTGGCTAACTGTGTAATCGTCCTCATATCTTCTACTTCGATTTAATATTTGTACCACTGAATTGCCTTCTCTGTTATACAGTTCTTGAAGAAATTGTCTCAGATGAGTATAGTAACACCATGAATAGAATTAATTAATATTATTTAATTATTAATTAATGATTAACAGTTGCTTTTTAAGTAAAGTATATAGGAAGATTTGCCTCTTCTCTTGGGGAACAAGATTTGCAAATAGTATTATCTCTATATTTTGATATCTGGATATAGGACAAGAATTATGAATTGGAAATCTATCCATAATGACCTGATTTTGTGTTGCTATAAAAATAAGCTGATAATATCTCTGACACTCACCTTTTCAAGTTTCTTTCCTGAGTTTCAATGATGAACACTACTGTTACTTTTTTCTTATTTCAAATTATGGAAGCAGATAATGTTTACATTTTCTTGTAGATAGTGGTCTTCTATATATTTCACAAAAATGATGCAGTTTATGGAACAAATCCACACTAAAGAGAGAATTTTATTTAGGAACATAATAATTTGAATGCAATCTATTGTCAAAAAATCTTTAATTGAAGATATGTATTAGTTACTTTTCTCATTGGTGTGGCAATTGGCCTGTCAGAAACTAATGAGAGTAAATGTTTATTTTGCTCATATTCCTGGGAATATAGCCTATCACAACAGGGAATGTATGGCAGCTGGGATGACATGCATCACTTCCTGGTAGATTAATAAACAGTAAGTATATGTGCAAACAGAGGTTGAGACAGTCTAATATCCTTCTCAAAGACCATACTTCCTATTAGACGGGTTCCACAGTAGCATTACCAGCAGAGGACCAAGTGTTCAGACACTTGTACCCGGGGAGTCATTTTACCATTAAACCATAACAGGACATTGATAAAATTTCTGGACAGAAATATTGTAACTTCTTCCTTCTATAAATAGCCCAACCTCATTCCTGGTAAACTTGTTTTATTCATCCTATACACGGAAAAGGAGCTCTCAAACCTCCTGGAATGGTTTGCTCAGGTCACAGAATTGCCTAAATAAATGCTTGAGAGTGTTCCTCCAAAGTTATGTGGAGATAAACATCACATTTGGGAGTGACTGAATCCATACAGCATCATGAAAAGTATATACTAATTACAAACCAGGCATATAATTATAATAACACAGGAATACTCATGTATTTTTCTTACTTGGAATGACCAATATCTTCCTGAAATATCAAGAGGAAAGACTTAGTTTTATGCCCAAATATGTGTGTGTCTGATGCTTGTCTGAATGAGGTATCTATCTTCTCACTTTAGGTGTATGTAAAGTGCTAATCAACTCTGGAAAAACAATTTCTCATTTGGGATTTAGGACTGGGATCAGCTTGGTTGTTAGTCTTTAGTAGTCACTGTTGCAGCTTTGGTTGTACTTAAGATACGCAGTGATTTATAACCTTCTAGTCACTCTACTCTTAAAGTGCTATAGTATTAAGCTGGCTGACATAGACAGCTAAACCAACAGTATCACGTGACACAACACACATATGTTCCTGTCTCCACAGGCACCAAGAACAATCTTCAAATTAATAACATATAACTCAGCATCAGATAATATAGCTTTACCTTTGGAAAATTTATATTTGAATTATATTACTTATTTCCTGTTTTATAAAGCTACTTTAATACCAATTTTCTTTTCTTTCTCCACCAGACAGAACAGCATTGATCTTCCTTACAAATAAACACACATGTTCCATTTGGTGGCAATTTCCTGTTAGCAAAGAAAAATATCACCACATATTAGGCATGAGTGTAATCATAGTATAGTTCATATGGGTATATTACTTCAGAATTTTATTAGTTAAAGGAAATGAGACATAGGATGCTATGTGGTCATCAAAGGGGATTTATTTCAAGATTCACATTCACCTGCCCTACAAACATCCGTGGGTGCTTGGCCTTTCATATGAATTATTTTATATTTTCATTAAATATTTTATTGGGAAACACTTGGTTGGGAATCCATTCATGCAAGATCTTCAAGTGAAAGCTAACCTTTCTATAAAACCCTTATTCACCTGAATTTCCAATTGACTTTCCTGTACATCAAGGGCAATCCTTGAGAATAAATACTTGGTTGCATTTTACTAACTCTAGAGGCTATATTTTGTTATACTGTAAACTGTCTTTAATTTTCATACTTTACAAAATGTGTTTGTCCATTCTTTGTATTACTTGGTGTTCTTAAGTAGTTCCCTTTCCGTTCACTATTTTCTTGTAACTGTTTCTGTATTTGTAATTTCTGAAAAGCTGACATGAACACAAATAGTATTAGTTTACTTCAATTATATAACATATTCTCTAGAAATCCCAGTTTTCAATGTTGATTACACAGTTATTCTTAATGCTTTTGTGCTTCCTCAACAGGAATATTTTCTAATTCTAGTTTTTCTTTTGGATCACCCTTGTGATTTCAAATATTCTCAAACTTTGCAAAGACTGATTTTCTAGTTTTCTATTGAATAGAAATTATTGTGAAGATTGATTCCATGTAATGACTTTGTATACCCATCCATGTTGATTGCCAATATTTTCATTCATAGTTGGTTAGTTAGTTAATTGGTTGGTTGGTTAGGTAGTTAGTTAGCTAATTAGCTGTTTATTTTGTAAGAGCAAATGAGCTTTGTGATTTAAACCAAAGCCTGGCTAGAGAATTTGTTAGGAATGGCTTTTTTTGATATCTTACATGCTTGCAAACAGTGGGATTCTATCTTCATATATAATTGATAGTTTGGATGCGAGTAGAATTCTAAGGTAAATGTAGTTTCCCTTTTGGGTACAAAGGAAATGCTATCCTGCTTGTTGACATTCAAAGTAACTATTGTGAGCCATTTCATTCTGATCAGCTCTTTGTGCCTGGGTCTCCATATCTGTTTGTTCAATGTATGCTCGTTTTACAAATTCCTATTAGTGTAATTAGGTGGGTACTTTCTCCATTCACTATGCTGAGTGAGCTTTTTTGTTCTAGAGTCATGTCTTAGTTGGGAAAAGCTTTCTACATGTATTTGATTCTTTCTCTGATCCAGTTGTTCTGAGCTTCTAACATAGTCCTTGGCTACTGTTGAGGCTTATTGATTGCTTTTTGTGTTTTATGTTGTTCATACCTGTAGCTGAAGTTTTCCTGTGTCCTACCTGGTCTGCAGCCACTCAAACCCAAGTAAACACATGGAGGCTTATATTAATCAAAACTGCTTGGCCATTAGCTCAGGCCTACCACTGACTAGCTCTTACACCTAAACTCAGCCCATGTTTGTTCATCTGTATGTTGCCACACGTTCGGTGGCTTTACCTGTGTGCCATTACATGCTGCTCCCTGGACAGCAGGCTGGAGTCTCCTCACTCAGCCTTCCTCTTCCCAGAATTCTCCTTGTCTGCTTATCCCGCCTATACTTCCTGCCTGGCTGCTGGCCAATCAGTGTTTTATTAAACCAGTGTACAAAAGCATTATCCCACAGCACACACCTTTCTAATTATGTCTTTATTTTATTTCTACTTCCTTACATAAGATTCTAAACTGTATTTCCTAAAATGTTTATAGCTTCACCAACATTTTTTTTCTTTTTCTTTTTGATCGATAATAGATTCTTCCCTCATACAATACATCCCAACCACAGTTCTCCTTCCTACACTCCTGTCTCACTCAAATCTGTAGTGGGTAGCCATTCCAGCTTTGTTCTGGAAGTTCCAACCCCCATTGAGACTTCGGCAACTGTCACGCCTACAAGGCGGGGCCAAGGGAGGCGCCTGGGGACCCGAGATCCGGATCGGCGAACGCTCTCTTGGTTCCAGGACGCTGGATGGTGGAGGTAGACAGAGGAGAGCTCCAGAGAACACCGCTGGACTGTGATACACCTTCCCCAGACCCCGCGACCTACCTATCCCTTAATTTGTAAGTTACGCCATTAAATAAATCTCCTTTTAACTACGTGGAGTGGCCTAAATAATTTCACCAATATCTGGCGCTCACGTGGGGCAAATCCCAAAAGCCTGGGTGGCTCCTGCCCTCAGCCTCCTCCCCGGCTAGCAGGTACCTAAACCCGCCTGCAAAGTTCCATATAACCAGGGAACACCTACACGGTTCCATTCCCGAAAAAGGGAGCAGCTAGTCCTGTCTCAGCTCCCTAGCTTAGCCCCGAGACCAGCGAAAGAGGCACTCCCCAGCTTCCTGAGTGCACGCACGCCAGCTGCGGCTCGGCTCTGCCATCTTGACTCCAGCGAGCTGCAGTCAGCCAAGATCACCAGCAGGCCCTGCTTTGAAGCTGTACCATCGCCACCTGCTGACTGAAAAGTGCTACTACACCCCCCAAAACCACGAAAGGTAAGTAAAAGTACCTGATAATTTTACACCTTAAAATTGACTAACAAATTTTGAGTAATTCTGGTAATATGGCTGACAACATTACCTCACAAGAATTTGAAAACCTTTTTGCCTGTATGATGAATGACATCTTCCTGGAAATATACGACCTTCCTAAGGCATATCTGGCCTGTACCATTTTGGCATTCATCGTAATAATTCACACAGTGTTCAAACACTGGTTTAAAAACAAGAACAAAGATGAGTTATTATTGGGACTGATACAGGCTTTAAGCGAGAGCAATGACGGCTTACAGAAAAAGATTCTATCTCTGGAATCTGCTTTAATGGATAGCAATGAGACCTTAGAGAAAAAGATTCTCTCTCTGGAATCTGCTAACCAGGATTTACAGGCTTTCAAAACTAACAATGATGGCTTACAGAAAAAGATTCTATCTCTGGAATCTGCTTTAATGGATAGCAATGAGACCTTAGAGAAAAAGATTCTTTCTCTGGAATCTGCTAATCAGGATTTACAAAACAGGCTTGTACCAAAAATTGATCTTATTGATAATAAATGTGAATATTTAATGGACAGAACACTAACTCTCCAGACACTATATAAGGAAGAAAGATTATCATTAATTGATAAGATAAGGTCCATGGAATCATGTGTTTCTGAGGAACATAAAAACTTCTATGATTCCATGAGAAATCTGGAGTCCCTTGCCAGAGAGGAGGTTCACTCCCTAGAACAGACCCTAGGTGCTCGTTTGCAGGCCTTAGAAGAAACTCTCAGTAAACATGACAAGGGACCTAATAAGCAGAAGGGCAAGACCATAGAGGTTGTAACATCTCCAAATGGCTCTCACACAATGGCTTATCCTGTTATCATCCATGAGAAGCCAGCGGATGACACACACCCCGAGCCATATAATACATATACATTACAACCAATTTCAACAAGGGACTTTAAAAATATAAAGGAAGCAGTAGTTACGTATGGGATACACTCCACATACGTAAAACAATTGTTAAATTCATGGTCTACCTCACATAGAATCATCCCAGATGACTGGCATCAGTTAATTTCAGCTGTTCTAGAATATAGTCAGCACCTACAGTGGAAAAGCTGGTTGAGAGAAGAGGCAAAAAATTTAGAACAACAAGGTAAACTCAGAGGTTTTGTGATCTCCCAAGATCAAATACTTGGTGAGGGATGTTTTGCTGACAGGAATGTACAAGCCATTTATGATGAACATACAATATCCCTATGCCGTACAGCAGCTCTAAATGCTTGGGAAAAAATTCCAGAACCTGGAAAACCAACTGAGGTATACACAAAGATATTTCAGGGACCGCACGAACCCTTCACTGATTTTTTACAAAGACTGAACACAGCTATAACAAGAGCTGTTTCAGATAAAGAATTAAGAAAAGTATTAACTGAGTCCTTGGCATTCGACAATGCTAATGCAGAATGCAGAAGAATACTTACACCATTAAAGATCAGATCAGCTCCTTTGGAAGAATGGATTCAGTATACTAATGGTGTTGAGTCTCGTAACTACAGTAATGAGGCTTGGATAGGAGAGACAAATCCCAGAGGTGAAAGAAGGCCCCATGTTACCAAATGTTTTAAATGTGGTACACCAGGTCATATAAGTAAAAACTGTACATGGGGTACTCCTAGGAGTAATACTCCTTTTAGGAATACCCTAAACAGGAGACCCCAACCACCTCCCGGATTATGTAGAAGGTGTGGCAAAGGCCGACATTGGACCAGTGAGTGCAGATCAAAAATAGATATACGAGGTAACCCTTTACTGGCGGGAAACGCCTCAGGGGGCCTCTTGCAGGCCCCCAAATCAAATGTAGTACGAACATTCCCAGCCACTGTGGAAGAAATTCCTCTCCAGGACAACTGAATAAACCACTGCCTAATGTAAAAACCGATACTGCAATGGATGATAAAACAGCTCTGATGGATGGATCACAGTTTACAAAGAACACTATAAAACAAATATTTTGGCAGACTTCCATAAATGGTCAAAGACCAAAGCTTAGAATTCGAATTAATGGCCTGGTTATGGAGGGACTGGTAGACACAGGTGCAGATGTGACTATAATTACACCAAAATCATGGCATCCGAATTGGCCTCTTCAAGAGGTAGATGTCCAACTTTTAGGGATTGGCACCCTATCTCAGATAAAACAGAGTTCGAGATGGGTTGAATGCATAGGGCCAGAAGGACAGAGAGGAAGACTGAAGCCATATGTAGCAAATGTAGCAGTAAATCTTTGGGGCCGAGATCTGTTACAACAGTGGAATACCCAGATTAAAATTCCTACACTTTCAGAAAAAGAATACAGACCAACGCATGTTTCTAGGAATAATATCATCGCATGCTATAAAAATCAGGCACCAACCATTCAGGCTGTTCACAAACAGAGCACAACTGCTGTTGAACTCTCAGAAGTACCAACTGCCTTACCTTTAAAATGGCTAACTAATAAACCTGTCTCGGTTGGACAATGGCCTTTGACAAAAGAGAAGCTACAAGCTTTAGAACAGCTGGTTCAAGAGCAGTTAAATGCTCAACACATTGAAGAATCTACCAGCCCTTGGAATTCTCCTGTATTTGTTATTAAAAAAAAGTCTGGTAATTGGAGAATGCTGACAGATCTGAGAGCTATTAATAAAGTAATTCAGCCAATGGGCTCCCTGCAGACTGGGATGCCCTTGCCCTCTCTGCTACCTAAAGAATGGCCTATAATAGTTATTGACTTAAAAGACTGTTTCTTTACCATACCCTTACAAGAAAATGATAGAGAAAAATTTGCCTTCACAGTACCTAATTATAACAATTCTCAGCCAGTCAAGAGATATCAATGGAAGGTCCTCCCACAGGGAATGTTAAACAGCCCTACTTTGTGCCAATACTTTGTGCAGAAACCATTGGAGATAATTCGTGTAAAGTTTCCACAATCCATAATTTATCACTATATGGATGATATCCTATTAGCTGATCCAAAGTTAGATACATTAGAAAGCATGTTTGAAGAAGTAAAAAAAGTTTTGCCTCACTGGGGACTGCAAATTGCTCCTGAAAAAATACAAAGAGGAGATTTTATTAACTACTTAGGATATAAGATAGAGCTACAAAAAATTAGACCCCAAAAGGTACAGCTAAGGAGAGATCGATTGAAGACTCTTAATGATTTTCAAAAGTTATTAGGAAGCATTTCCAACTTACTGGGTATCATGGGAATACCCAAAGATGGACTACAAAATTTGGCTAATACTCTAGAAGGGGACAAAGAATTAAATAGTCCAAGAGAATTATCAGCCGAAGCTGAGAAAGAATTGGCTCTAGTAGAAAAGACAATTCGAGAAGCACATGTGGATCGTGTGGATCCAGAACTTAAATGCATTCTTGTCATATTCCCCTCCAGACATTCCCCAACAGGTATTTTGATGCAGAGGGAAGATATTATATTGGAATGGATATTCCTACCACGTAAACCAAATAAGAAATTAAAGACTTATATAGAAAAGATCTCTGATTTGATTCAAAAAGGTAAACTAAGACTTCGCCAGTTGACAGGAATGGACCCAGCAGAAATTGTAGTACCTTTAACTAATGAAGAAATTTCATCACTATGGAAAGATAATGAATACTGGCAGAGAGCCTGCAGTAACTTTTTGGGAGAGATTAACAACCACTATCCCAAAAGCAAGAGAATAGAATTTATAAAGAAAACCGAATGGGTCCTTCCTCACATTGTACGACAAAAGCCAATTTCTGGAGTCCTCACATTCTATACTGATGCAAATAAATCAGGGAAAGCAGGATATAAATCAGGAGACTTAAGTAAAGTGGTACAAAGTCCATACAGCTCTGTACAAAAGGCAGAACTGTATGCCATTCTTATGGTACTGATGGACTTCACAGAACCCCTCAATATAGTCACTGACTCTCAATATGCAGAGAGAGTTGTTTTACATATTGAAACTGCTGAATTTATTCCTGATAATACAGAATTAACTTCATTATTCATACAATTGCAGGAAATCATCAGAAAAAGGGAACATCCTATATATATAACACATATCAGATCCCATACAGGTCTGCCAGGACCTCTAGCACAAGGTAATGATGAGATTGATCAGTTACTAATAGGTAATGTGCTAGAAGCTTCAGAATATCATAAGAAATACCATGCAAATAGCAAAGGTTTGAAGAAGGATTTCTCCATCACTTGGCAACAGGCTAAGGATATTGTGAAAAAATGTCCTACTTGTTCCATCTATAACCAACTTCCATTACCTGCAGGGAGCAATCCAAAAGGTATACAAAGAAATGAAATTTGGCAGATGGATGTGTTTCATTTTGCAGAATTTGGAAGATTAAAGTATGTACATCATACCATTGACACCTATTCAGGATTTCAATGGGCAACTCCTATGAGTTCTGAAAAGGCTGATTCTGTGATTACACACCTATTAGAAGTTATGGCCATCATGGGGATACCTGTACAAATTAAGACAGACAATGCTCCAGCATATGTCTCCAATAAAATGAGACAATTCTTTGCTTATTACAATATAAAGCATGTTACAGGTATACCACACAATCCCACAGGCCAAGCAGTCATAGAAAGATCCAATCAAACTTTAAAGGATATGCTAAATAAACAGCAACAGGTAACAATGACTCCTAGAAATAGATTGCATAGTGCTTTATTAACCTTGAATTTTCTCAATGCTGATGAGAAAGGAACAACAGCTGCAGAGAGACATTGGACGACAGACAAAACTCCTGAGCTAAACCAACCGGTTTATTTCAAGGATGTGCTGACCTCAGAATGGAAACCTGGATATGTTCTACGTTGGGGAAGGGGTTTTGCCTTTGTTTCTGCAGGAGAAGAAAAGCTATGGATACCAACAAAATTAATAAAAATTCGATTTGAACAGGAAAAACCCCTTGATGAGGTGAAGTAAAAGATCACCCACCAATGTGACATCTCTACAAGTTGTAAGAAAAATTTAACAATCAAGGTTGGGGTAGGGTTCTGTTTTTGTCTTTCCAGGATAATGGAAATACCCATCTTCCAAAAATCATAAGGCCTTGGATATCCGGATGTTTACAGCAGAAAGAAAGAATCTATTGGTACCAATCTACACACGGTAAAATCTCACTGTCTAACATCTATCTCTCTATCAATATAGAAAAGTTGTGGTCCCAATTCAATTATAAGCCAAGCTGGCTTTGGAGATGGAATTGGCTCACTCCTTCTCTAAACCCAAGCAAATTGCTAAAAGAAAAGTTTGAGAGATTCTTCAGTACCATATCAGAAGAGCCCTCTGGTGTGGGACAGAAGGAAACCAATAAAAAGGGACCATTGTCTTCTAGATTCTAATTCTCTCCATGCTTACTCTTGATTTCTCAGAATCCTTTCTTACATGCTATGTCCTCTTTAAATCCAAATTTTCCATTTTGATAACAAATAAGTTTTTCTAATAGCAATCTCAGAAGTCTCCAGAAGGAAGATGGGGCCCCAACAACAACTCTACCCAATCCAGAATGATGCCATGGTAATCATCATCATACTACACTTCTTACCAGAATTTCAGACAATCTTACCTATTACTCTAAGACTTGCTGCAGAACCTACAGTTAGTCTAACTGAAATTTAACTATCTGCGCTTTCTCACAGTACCCAACAGAGATAACATCACCCCCTAAACAGCAGGAAGCAATTCTAAGAAAACGACGCCCCTTCTCTCTTAGGTTTCATAATTCTCAGGGTTATGGATGATGGTTATAGGGTTGGGGGTGGAAGGAAATATTAAACTCAGTATTCCCAAAAAAAAAAAAAAAAAAAAAAAAGGAAAAGAAGAAATGGAATGGATAGGTATAAGACATTATGGTAGATTATTGTGTATACTAGTAAACAAATTTAGTAAAATAGCAGCCTTAAATAATTTGCACTGTAATTTGCACTGTTATGGATTCTTATATGTTGATACAAATGTAAACTATTTTTATATTCCTGTTTAAGATAATTTGTATATTGATACAAATACAGAACTATACTTGGTATAATGTACATATATTTCTACTCTTATTTGAAATGTTTGTATATTGATACAAATGTAAATTTATATCTGTCATACTTTATGTATGTTCTACTTCTGTTTAGGATATTCAGTATATTGATATATATTTAAGATTATTGTCATATTGCATATCCCATTACATACTCCTACCTCTGTTATAAATATTGATATATATTTAAGATTATTGTCATATTGTATATCACACTATACACTCCTACCTCTGTTATAACATCTTGTGTATTGTCACAACTTTGAAGTCATCGTTCTTTACCATACACTTGCTTATAGACTGTCTACCTTGTTTACGTGAAGCCTTAGTCCTTAGGTTATTTCAGTAGATAAGACTTGTAGATTTATAGTCACCTATGCTTGTCATCTCTATAGTTACGTTAGTCAGGTTATACAGATTTACAGATACATAGGTCAGATGGACAGGTAATCTTCAAACACTTCATAGACCTAGAGAATATGGCATTTAAATAACTTAGAATTCTGTTGATGCGAGACACAATTGCTCCTGGCTGCACCAATTTGATCCCGAGAGAATGTTGGGCTTCTAGACATTTCCATTTGGAAGTTTGTCTTCTTGGCACAAAATGGCCTACTGGGCAAAGAACTGCCCTTGCCTCGACAGCTGACAGTACAAATGCAATGCTATCCTTTCTGGACAAGCGGGACACAAGGAAAGCGACCACTGTACTCTGCCAAGACAGGGTAAGATGGTCTTTCAGAATTCCTGCTTCTGAAAATGGTCTGTCAGATACTTTAGGCCTGTAGCCAATTTGAATGCACCAACAATGCTGAGAAACATTAGGTGATTGTCCAGGCTGCCAGCTGTCTCGGTCTACTCTCGCAAGATTCCCGAAAGTTGCTTGCATCCATCTACCATTTCTCAGGTACCATTATATTCCTTCTCAGGTCTTTGATGGGATTGAAGACTAGCAGTTATAGTTACAACTTAGTAGATAGAACATATTAAGTATTAGGTTCAGGTTCTTTAGGGTAGGACACCTTTTGGAATGATCTTTGTAACATGCCATTTATCTATGCTCTATACTTCTCTGGATTTTAATATGTGTTTCTTGCTTGATATTGTTTGCATTGGTTGTAGTTCCATCTTATCTAGGTCATTATCCCTCATTATTCCTGGACAATATTTGATAACCATTCCTTTGTATATAGTCTTGTATTAGGTTAGAACTTTCTTATTTAGACAAAAAGGGGGAGATGTAGTGGGTAGCCATTCCAGCTTTGTTCTGGAAGTTCCAACCCCCATTGAGACTTCGGCAACTGTCACGCCTACAAGGCGGGGCCAAGGGAGGCGCCTGGGGACCCGAGATCCGGATCGGCGATCGCTCTCTTGGTTCCAGGACGCTGGATGGTGGAGGTAGACAGAGGAGAGCTCCAGAGAACACCGCTGGACTGTGATACACCTTCCCCAGACCCCGCGACCTACCTATCCCTTAATTTGTAAGTTACGCCATTAAATAAATCTCCTTTTAACTACGTGGAGTGGCCTAAATAATTTCACCAATACAAATCCATTCCCTGTAACACAAATCTTAAAAGATCTTATTAATAAAAACAAACCTGGAGCCAGGTATTGGGATGAATGCTGAAAGATCATAGAGACAGAACCAGCCACAGCTAACCTCACGAATTCCTCAGCTGATGTCGTTTCCTCAAACTGGAAGCCTCTGTGTCCTCATCTCAATGGATCTCAGCTGAACTGCTGCTCAAAAGCCTAAAAGCTTAACTAGGCTCTAGTTCCTGATCCTCACGCCTTGCCTTCTATACCTTTCTGATTCCTGTCATCACTTCCTGGAATTAAAGGCATATGTCACCATGCCTGGCTGTTTCCAGTGTGGCTTTGAACTCACAGAGATCCAGACAGATCTCTGCCTTCAGAATGCTAGGATTAAAGGTGTGTCTGCCACCATTTTCTGACCTCTATATCTAGTGGATATTCTGTTCTCTGACCCCAGATAAGTTTATTAGGGTGCACAATATATTGGGGGACACAATATCACCACAATTCCCCCTCCATTTCTCTTCAGAAAGGAGCAGTCCTCCAATAGTCAACAACCAAACAAGATACAATATGGCAAGGCAAAAGCCCTCATATCAAGGCTAGAAAGATAATCCAACAGTCTAATAGTATGAGAAGAGTCCAAAAAGTAGGGAAAAGAGTAGAAACATACCTGCTCCCAGAGTTAGGAGTGTAGTGGGTAGCCATTTCAGCTTTGACCTGGAAGTACCACTCCATTTGAGGCTTCGGTAACTGTCACACCTACAAGGTGGAGCCAAGAGAGGACCCCTGAAGACCCAAGATCCAGATGGGCCAGCTCTCTTGGTTCCTGGATTCTGGATGTTGGAGGTAGACTGAGCAGAGTTCTCCAGAGAACACCACTGGACTGGGCTACACCTTTCCCAGACCCTGTAACCTATCCCTTCACTTGTAAGTTACCCCACAAAATAAACCTCCCTTTTAACTACGTGGAGTTGCCTTAATATTCCCATGGAAGCATTAAGCTAACAGCTGCAACATTCACACAGAGGACCTTGTGCAGATGTGAACAGGTCTCAAGCTTGCTTCTTCAGTATCTGTGAGCTCATAGGAGCCCTGCTTAGTTGATTCAGTGTGCTATGTTCTCCTGGTGTCCTCCCTCTCCTCTGACTCTGACAATCTTTCTGCCCCCTCGTTCCATGGGATTCCTGGAACTCCAAGGGAAGTGACCAATGGAGACTTCCAATTTAGACTCTCTCCCCTCATAAAGTATGGCTGTGGGTCTCTGCATTCACTTCTATCTGCTGCCAGAGAAAGTCTCTCTGACAACTCCTGCACAAGGCATGGATTCATGAGTACAGCAGAATATCCTTAGGAACCATTTCATATAATATTTAACCAGCTGTATTTGGTGCTACCCTATCTCCCTGGGCAATCCAGTTTCAGGTTCCTTGCCATCCAGACAGTGTCAGGCTTGGGCTCCCCCATGTGGCATGGGCCTGAAGTTAGACCAGACATTGGTTGGCCACTCCCGCAAATTCCACAACCTCATTTTCTTTAAAAAAGCATTTCCACCCTATAGCACTGGAACCTGCACACTCATTCTCTAGGTTCTATTTATTCAATTTGGCATGTCTTTATATAAGGTATATTTTGTACTTCCAAAAATGCTGGTCTTAAATATTTCCTTGACATGTGGATCTTGCTTTTAAAACATGAATTATTCTCCCCTCCCTTTCTGCTGAAGTAATTTTGTGCATTTATCTTTGTCTCTTTTACTTAGAGAAATCTCCAGTCACCCAAGTCCCCATCTTATTAATTCACAGTTAAGACTGAATAAATAATAACATAGCAAGTCTGCTTGTGGGAAGACACTCATAATCAGGATCAGGTAAAATAAGCTTTGCTTTTGATTGTGCAGGTGGGGGATAGTGTTTCACATAGGAAATTCCCATGGACAGATTAAATAGGCTGCTGATATACCAAAGAAAAGGACTCTTGGTTTTTGGAGACTCTTCCCAAATGGGGCCTACACTTGTGTGGTTTTCTGCACACACACAAAAATACAAGTACCAAGGTGCATGTAGACGTGTGCATATCAGGATGTTTCCCTTACAATTATGGGGACAGAATTCAGATCCCAGAAGCAACGTAAAAAGTCAGGCATGGTGGAATTTGTGGTAAATTCCAGTGCTAGGCAGGTGGATACAAATTGATACTCGAGGTTTGGTAATAAACATGTACATACACATACTGTTACACACACACCACCACCACCACCACCACTACCACCACCACCACCACCACCATCAC
This sequence comes from Peromyscus eremicus, assembly GCF_949786415.1. Taxonomy (NCBI): domain Eukaryota; kingdom Metazoa; phylum Chordata; class Mammalia; order Rodentia; family Cricetidae; genus Peromyscus; species Peromyscus eremicus. Next base: position 8,273,935 of record NC_081435.1, read on the forward strand.
CACACCACACTTAATATTAATTTGTTTGTGTAGCCATGAGGATGGTTGGTCCTGGTTAGTTAGCTGACTTTCATGGTATTAACAAGCCCTTCCTCTTCTCTGCCCACTGCTATTATAAAACTAGAGAGGTTATGGATGTATCAGGCTGAGTCATGGCCTTATTATTAGTTTTGATTACTTCTTCCTAAATTTAGCTTCATTCAGCAGGAATTCTCAGTTATTCTCCCCCTCTGCTTCCCCCCCCCATCTACTACCACCATGTTCATATCTTTACATTTCTCACCTTCAAGGTTATTCGGATTGTATTAGTGAGACCAAACAAAATTTCATAATTTATATGTTGAAAATCCTAACATTTCTCTTGGGTTTCATAGCTCTTTGACAACTTGGCAGAAGTCCTAAATACTCATTTCCAGAAAACAGAAAGGTCAGAAGTTCCTGAACTCTGACTGTATACATAACCTGCAGGCTCAGTTTTCCTTGGATGTTATTTAATCTTCATGGTGATAGGTTTCTAACCTTCACATTGAAGAGTTATCTAATCGTTATTGGACTTGACAGGTGATAATAAAGAGCTTCGAGAACTCTTGCCAACACATCAAGGTATGCATAAAACTGTAGACTAACTCACTTTGAATACAGACACCTCAGGATGAATGTGCATTAGTTAACATTAATATTTTATCTTCATGTTGCTTAGACATAGAAATGAAACCACAAGAATCTCATAATACAACCAAGACCAGGCACAGCCTGATTTGAGCAGGGGTCATAGAACCAGTGCTCCTGTGTGGAGATGGCAGTGTCTTCATATGATTGCTGTTGAAGTAAGTGAGTAAGTAAGTAAGTAAATAAATAAATAAATAGAAGTGTGTCTAGAAGAGAGAACACATTTTATGTGAATTGTCTAGAGAATGTTTCTTTTCATTATTGCTTGTTTGCTTTCTGTAGACTATATTTTTAAACATTTGACTTGCAATAGATCTCAATCTTTACATTATTTCATGTTTCCCACTCTCTTTGTGGGGGTCCCTGAAAGCTTTACAGCCAACAGTGAAATGATCTGTAGAGAGACAAGAAGGAAACTTAGCTAGATATGACTTAGTTAAACAGGCTGGTTCAAATGTCTGGAGTCTGACCCCGAGCGACTTATTTTTTACATTTTTTTTTTTTACTTTTTGAGACAGAGTTTCCCCATGTAGTTCTGGTGCCTGTCCTGGATCTCACTCTGTAGACCAGGCTGGCCTCGAACTCATAGAGATCCGCCAGACTCTGCCTCCAGAGTGCTGGGATAAAAGGCGTGCGCCACCACTGCCCAGCTATTTTTTATGTATTTTAACACAGGAAAAACATTTATCATAACAATTATCACAACAAAGCTTAAGACATAACTACATGAAACATCTTGCAAAGTATATGTCTTTTGCAAAGTACCTGTGACCACATTAGTAAGAATGGGCTCTATTGACTGAGAACAATGTTCATGATAAGGATCTAGGGAGGAAGGGTGTGTAAGAAGCATAATAGCAACACTTTTGCAAACTACACGGGATTTCTTTCATAAGAATGGAAGCAGGTCAACATACTGACCCTACAGATAGTAAAAGATTACCAGGCTGTTAAAGAACATCCATTCCAGGCTTCTGGACAGAACAAGCTTGTAAATCCCTTTTATTGAAGAGGAAACCCTGCATGTTTAACAATGGTAGTTTCTCTGGTGCTATCTGTGAGCATGTGGACCTCTGCATATCTTAACTTTAACAGTAACTAAGTAACCGACACAAGGAATGTATTTATACAGCTAAGAGGTGGAGGAGGCAGAGCTTAGAGGAGACAGTCTGATGTTAGGACCAATGTCCAGTAACTAAACCAAATTGTGTGGTTCATAAAAGCATAAACTACTCATGAGAATAATGGAAGAGATTACTCTGTGGTGCGATGGCCCTATGATTCAAACTAACACAGAAAAAGGTGGTCAGGAGGCTGCCATGAAGCATCAGTAGCTGGAAAACCTCCCCCTCATAATTACAACAGTGCAATGAATTCATCTATTTGATGATAATAGCTTCAAGGTTTTTTGAATAAAGAGAGCTATGTTAATTCAAAACCAGAAAAAAATCCCACATCATTAATAAGAATGTTTCAAAAGTAGATTGCAGCTAAATTTGTGTTATGCATTATGATTCTTTTAAGGCTTTTTAAATTTTTTTTCATTTTACCTACCATCCCCAGTTCCCTCCCTCCCCTTCTTCCACCCTCTTTTAAGGCTTTTTAAAAGAAAGCTTGAAAGAAAAATAAACATTATTTTAAAAATAACGTTTGTGAAATACGCAGTGCCAAGTTGTTGCTTACTGTACTCTCTACCTAGAAACTTAAAATTCAACAGCCATAATAGTCCCAGGACAGCCTGGGATGCCTCACTCAGTGAGCGAAGCGTTGGTCTCATTTTTAAATTGCTTATTACTTCTTTCTTTCCCTTTTGTGTTTATTTTATTATTAAGTATTTAAGTTTAAAATCCATGCATCCAAGCTATTCTTGGTATAACTAAACACAAATCCATCTACATCATCTAAAGCAGCGGTTCTCATCCTGTGGGTCACGGCCACTTTGGGAGTCAAATATTAGATATCCTGCATATCAGATATTTAGATTATGATTAATAATAGTAGCAAAATTACAGCTATGAAGTAGCAATGAAATAATTTTATGGTTGGAGGTCACCACAACATGAGAAACTGTATTAAAGGTCACAGTATTAGGAAGGTAGATAACCAGTAGTCTAGAATGGCTTAAAGGAACACATTTAATCTGTACTGTGGCAGGATATTGGGTTATACAGTAGAGTTGCTATCAGTCTTGCCCATTTTCCTTCTAAACATTCATGTTATATATAGTTGCCATCACCAAAATAATTAAAATGATGATGCCTATTGTCAGCTTCTATTAATTATTAACACCAATTATAGTAATTCCCTGGCACACAACTCAACCTTTTACAGAAAGGAAAACTGCAGAAGGCTTAAACACATTAAGAAAATTTAATTGGTAACATGGTCAAGAAATAATTAGCTGTCTCTTTCAAATATTTTACTTTTATTTCCTAATCAGTTTGTCTGCAGAAGGCATCTGTTTAGGTGCCAAAAATCCCAGTGTGATATTAACTGAGTACAGTTCATTTGATATAATTTCCCACCACAGTTTTAAATGATGAGATGGTAGATCCAACTCTCACCAACATGGTACAGTTATTACAAAAGATTCAGTGAAGGCTTACAGATTGCATTCATAAAATAAGAACTTATTGAGTTAAAATGGGAATTATGAAGATAAATTGAGAAATGTCTAAAAGAAATAAAAAATTATTGCATTGTGAGTATTCCAAGAGTGGCTGACTGTAGTATGCAATACCCAGTTAACAGCATTAGGAATTAAAGGTATGCTATTGATGAAGATTGATGTGTTACTTTTGTGGATAGAACTTGGGCAGTTTTGAATAAATATTGTAATAATTGATCATTCTGTGTGATGTGCAACTCTTAACCGACACTTGATTTATGGCAGCATTCTCCCAATGTTGGCTATGACAGATTTGCTTTGCATTTCTTCTAATAAAAACATGCTCAAACCTTCAATTACCCATAGTAAAATGCTACAAATCAGCAGAACAGGAGTGAGTGGGAGACTTTAGCACCGTTCAGATCTTGGCCTCAACTCGAACCGTTTCTGTCAGGTATGCTTAAAAGAGGAAGATACTAATTGCTGCCTAACGAGACTGGAATACTCTGTGACAGTGGTAGAAGTGGGTTAGGGAAACCCCTTTTATAGCTGCCAGGTTATCTCAGCAGGTCCAAGGAAGCTTCTGAAAGATCAGGAAAAGTTATCTTGACATACTAATAGGAAGTGAGTTTTTTTTTTTAAATCAAGCTTCGATGTAATTCAATATGTGGCGAGAGAGCTAAGAGCCCACTGGCTTCTAACCAGTGTATTCAAAGAAATATTTCATTAATAATGCCATTGCCTCTAATCAGATGAGTTTATGAAAAATGAACCTGGGCCATACGTGTTGTTTCAAATATACAAGTATGAGTTTAGGAACTATTATGACTCTTAGCTATGAGGTTAAAAAATGTAAAATTCACTATTAAAGTAGACCAGACATATTGCTAAAATACCCTTTTGATGATCATCAGATTTGCTACAAACCAATATATAGATTTCTATACATATTTAACACATAGGATTGTCTAGTGAGCTTTTTAATGTTTATTCAAAAATTTAAAATATATACTTTGTGAATTTCCATCTTTATTTAATAATTAGTTCTTTGTAGTACAGAAGAGTGATTGATAGATTAATAAAACTCATGATTAGATATTTATTTAGAATATGGAGTTTGAATTGTGAAAATAGGAACTCAAACCCACTTACTGAGGCTGACACAATTCCTAATGTCATTGTTTCCTTGGCACCTATACTGACTGCAGTAGTTGACTTAAACACCTTCATACTATTGTGCATTTTGTATTTTCTGTCCCTCCTCATTATTAACAATGTCCTGAGTGTGATGAAGTCTTTAATAAATTTTAACTTACTAAGAGAATATTTATTTACATTACTCATGATATATAAAGACATTATAGTTGACAGCAAAGAAACTTGAATTCCTATATCCTACCTGTTCTCTAAAGCATTTCTATTACAAATTTAATATCGATAACATATTTTCCTGTTAGCTTGTTCAAATATGAAGCTTTCAAATGTTAATTGTATAATGTGTTATTGATCAGGTTCAAGGCCTCTGGCTTCTGGTACACTGCCAATACTGGATCCTCACCAACACCCCTCATGGATATCCTGCTGTTACCCAGGTCATAGAGATCCTGAGGCTATATATCTGCAGAAAAAGTCCCTTCAGTTGCTCTAGCTGGTCACAGATGGAGTAGATGTTGGGGAATATCAACTCAAAGCCCTGGATGTGTGTTTGGGTGGTAGCTGAGTTGGTCAATGAGGGCCCCTGGGAACATCTCCCTCAGGAGAAGAGCAGAGCCAGTTCTCCCTTGCCTGTGGTGAGTAATGGGGTCAGATTTCCAAGTCTGGTTGGGGGGCAGCTCTCCTATGACATCCAGGCCCATGCTGCTGCTGCTGACCATGTCCGGGTCAGTGGTCATCCTGCAGCTGTGGTCTGTGTCAATGTCCATTTCCTGTGTTATCACAGGGGCCCATGTAAACCATGTGTTGAGGTACGAAGGTCATGCTGAGTTGGCCGCACCCCTCACTGGCCAGGGGAGAGCTGTGGCCCCCTCACTGGAGATCTGACCCCTCCTCTCGCAGGCTCTGGCATAGCTGACTCCCAATGACATTGGCATGGGAGAGCTGACCCCACCCCTCACACAAGTTGTTTTTGGCAAATGCATAACTTTAAATTATCACCTGTTACATTTACAACTGTAGAGGCCATTCTTGAGTTTTGAGTTCTCAGCTAACAATGACTATTATACATATCATGTGTCATATGAAAGGTAGTAAGCCTATACTCCTGTTCATTACCATTTCTTCTTCTGTCCACCTCTTTCGATCAGTTCTGTCATTGCCTCATAAGGGTCATAGCAATGATTTACTTTGTATTTGTTGTATTGGGGGTTAGATCCACAGCCTTGTGCACAGTAGTCAAGCACTCTATCAGTGAGCTACAGGATGGGGTTGGATCCACAGCCTTGTGCACCATAGTCTACAGGATAGGTTTTGTATTTTCCCTTTTTAAATATGTTTGGAATCTCATATTTTAAAGTTGTTCTTTAATACACACACACACACACACACACACACACACACACGAATCTTATTGATAAAATATTCTTGAGAAGGATGGAACAACAGTAAGAACTTTTTTGAAGTATGTGATAACACTTATTCTCAGCAACTGCAGATGATTAAGATTTATGTCTTAGCTTCTTTTCCGGTTTTGGTAATAAAAATTCTGATAAGGAACAAAATGAGTCACTCATACAATTAATACCTATTTCTCATAATTTGGGGGGTCTGGGAAGTCCAAGATGAAGATAGCTGGTCATTTTCTAGTTTGTATCAGTTCATCTTTTACCATGTTCATATGGAAGGAAGTGTGAGAGATTTTGGTAGGATTTCTTTTTATAAGGACAAATATCCCATTCAAGCTCATGACCTCAATATCTCCCACAGGCACTGTCTTCTGCCTGTATAACCACAGGGATTAAGTTTCAACTCATAAATTGTCTGGGTAAACAAATAGTCTATATAATTGTGCATATGAGTCTGTGCTTCTGTTCATTTTCATTTTTCAGAAGAAGATCGAGGGAAGAGCCTCATTGTCACTGAATAAATGGTGAGCCTATTAGAGCTATTGATTTTGAAAGGTGTGTCTTATTACCTAAGGTATATTCTATCTGTGAGAAATAATTGTCTTCTGAGAACTATATTCTCAGTAATTAAAACTCGGGGGTAGCAATGGATGAAGGTGGAAACAGGTTGTTACTGTTGTAGCAACTTTACATTTACGTCCTGAGACACTTAAGTTCACTCACTCTATCATGGATTTTGGGTCACACAGACTGAATATTTACCTCTAGTAAATATATGACCCTGGGCAAGTTATTTAGTATATCAAAGATCTCATCTAGAATGTGAGGATATTAACAGTCTTGGCTCTGTACGGTTCTGAAAAAAGTTAAAGCAGAACACATTATTTTTAATGGGAAATAAACCTTCACCAGTAAGAATGACTGGCTTTATTTTGTCCAAGAGTTTGAAGTATTTTAAGACAGTGAAAATATTGACAATTTCTTAACCTCTCAGCTAATTTAATCTATAAATACAATCAATTTATTAGAATAAAACATTATTTTTTAACTGTACATAAAGGCAACTGTGTTCTTATTACTTTTTTGAAAAGTTGATTTTATTTTATTTTATTTTTTATTTTTTTATTTTTATTTTTTTTTATTTTTATTTTGCAATACAATTCAGTTCTACATATCAGCCACGGATTCCCTTGTTCTCCCCCCTCCCGCCCCCCTCACCTTCCCCTCAGCCCACCCCCCATTTCCACCTCCTCCAGGGCAAAGCCTCCCCCAAGGACTGAGATCAACCTGGTAGACTCAGTCCAGGTAGGTCAGTCCCCTCCTCCCAGGCCGAGCCAAGCGACCCTGCATAGGCCCCAGGTTTCAAACAGCCAGCTCATGCAATGAGCACAGGACCCGGTCCCACTGCCTGGATACCTCCCAAACAGATCAAGCCAATCAACTGTCTCACCCACTCAGAGGGCCTGATCCAGTTGGTGACCCCTCAGCCATTGGTTCATATTTCATGTGTTTCCGTTCGTTTGGCTATTTGTCCCTGTGCTTTATCCAACCTTGGTCTCAACAATTCTCGCTCATATAAACCCTCCTCATTCTCACTAATTGGACTCCCAGAGATCCACCCGGGGCCTAGTCATGGATCTCTGCATCCAGATCCCTCAGTAGTTGGATGAGGTTTCTAGCACGACAATTAGGGTGTTTGGCCATCCCATCACCAGAGTAGGTCAGTTCAGGCTGTCTCTCGACCATTGCCAGCAGTCCAGACTCAGAAAGACAAACATGGTATATACTCACTCATAGCAGGATACTAGATGTGGAACAAGGATGACTGGACTGTTACTCACATCACCAGGGAGGCTACCTGGAAAACAGGACCCCAAGAAAGACACGGGGATCGCCCAATGACAGAGAAATGGAATGAGATCTACATGAACAGCCTGGACATGAGTTGGGGTAGTGAAGGGCAAGGGTCGAGGGAAAGAGAGCTTGGGGGAGCGGGAGATCCCAGCTGGATCAACAACAGAGAGGGAGAACAAGGAATAGGAGACCATGGTAAATGAAGACCACATGAGAATAGGAAGAAGCAAAGTGCTAAAGTTGATTTTATTTTTAATTGGAAGAAGTTAATTTGTTAAAGAAATTAATATCTGAAACTATACAACCTTCTTTAATACATTTTAAAGCACACTTTTCATTCATATGATATGTATTTATAATGACCTTGTAATGGAGCTACTCATGAGAAATATAGGTGTTGTCCACAGACATAGTATCTGCAAACATTTCAAGTTTTATTTAATAAAAAATAATCAACAAAGTGAATGCTATGATTTTTAACTTTTTATTGTTGCCATCATTTTGAGACAGAATCTTAATATGCATTCCAGGCTGTTCCAGACTCTTAAATCTCCTGCTTCAGCATCTGGAGCATTGTAATAGTAGGTTTTCACACCTCATGATCATAAATTCTAATTTATTCCTTATATATTCTTCCATGTAATTGTATACCACAATAACATAGTATCTATTTTCAGGGTTCATTATTATAGTCTATAGATCCTGATATATCATTTAAAATTTTGTTTTACTTTCTGTAATATACACACTAGAGTATGCATTGAGGTATACAGAATTTAGAGTGTACTTATTCTGAAGGTATGTGCAAATACACACTACTACTACTGCCAGCACCACCATCACAAAAACAAACCAATGCTGCCACCATAAACACCACCAGAACCATGACTACTCCCATTACCAAGACCATCATTCTCATGCCCAATACTAACACCAAATGCACCAAAACCATCGCCATCATCATCAACATCATCAACAACCACTACCACCACCATCAACAACAGCATGACGACCAACATCACACCACAGTAACAGCAACAGTACCACCACACATTGATATGAGAAATAAGTATCCACTTGATAAAATTCTTTTTGTTGGAAGTATTTTAGGAATGATTGTTTTAATATAAATACTGGGAAGCACTTTTATTCTTATAAATATATTCTTATATAGATAGAAGTAAACTTTTTGCCTGAAAATTGTTGCATCAGCTTTTTTATACAAATTTTTATTAAGATAATTTTAAAATTTTAATATATTTTGATCATATTCTTGCCTTCCCTCAAGTCCATCAAGAATATCTCCCTCTCCCTATTTACCCAACTTTAAGTTCTTTTGCATAAAAACAAACCAAAAACCCAGTTCAACAAAACCCAATACAACAACCCCCTCAAACGTAGAAAACAAAATGCAAAAACACCTCAAAACAAAACAAAAATACTAAAATGTAAGCAAATGAAAGAATGTACACACAAAAACTATGGAGTTCATTATTTGTTGGTCAACTACTCCTGAATATGGGGCCTTTCCTGGAGTACTGATATACCCAGTGTCACTCTACTGGAGACTACTGAGTTTTTCCTCTCCAGCAGATACAAATGATAGTTCTGTAAATCTTTACCTTGGTGGCTAGGTTCACATTCATTCATTCATCCATTCATTGTTTTGTTTTGTTTTGAGACAAGTTTTCTCTGTGTAACAGTCCTAGCTGTCTTGGAGCTAGCTCTGTAGAGCATGCTGACCTTGAACTCAGAGATCTGCCTACCTCACCTCCCAAGTCCTGGGATTAATGGCATGTGCCACCACTGCCTAGCTCATCCATTTACTTTTTTAAAGAAAATACAACAAAATAAAATATAATAAGGTAGACAAAAAAAATTATCACATCATTGAGGTTGGCCAAGACAAGCCAACAGAAGTAACTCATTCACACACTCAGGATCTCATAAAAACTGGAAGCCATAAGCAGTGGTGGCACACGCCTTTAATCCCAGCACTTGGGAGGCAGATCTCTGTGAGTTCAAGGCCATCCTGGTCTACAAAGCAAGTTCCAGGACAGGCTCAAAAGCTATACAGAGAAATCCTGTCTCAAAACAACAACAACAACAAAAATTGGAAGTGGTAATTTAAGTGTAGAAGACCTGGTAAGATCCATGCAGACCCTGTACATGCTGCTTCAGTCTCTGTGAGTTCATATGAGCTTTATATATTGACTAAGAGGGCCTTGTTTCTTGTTGTCCTCCAATCCTCCAACTCGTACATTCTTTCTGCCTCCTCTTCTGTGAGGTTTGCTGAGTTTCGAAGGAAGGTATCTGACAGAGACATCCCATTTAGGGCTGTGTTCCAGGTCCCTCACTCTCTGTATAGTGTTTGGCTCTGGGTCTCTGCATTTGTTCCCTTCTGCTGCAGTCTTCCTATTGATGACTGAACAAGGCACTGACTGATGATGAGCATCACAGAATATCATTAACAGTCATTTTATCACTGTATTTTCTTTCTTTCTTTTTTCATTTGGTTTTGTCCTACGTCCCTAGGCTGTCTAGTTTCATGTTCTTGGTTACCCAAGAAGTGTCAGATACGGGTTCCATCTAGTAGAGTGAGCCTGAAGTCAGGTCAGTTATCAATTGATTACTCCCATGAGATTTATGCCACATTTTCCCTGGTATATCTTACAGGTTGTCTTTTAAAATATAAAAATGTTGCCCCCTCTTCTTTTCCCTTTTGTTTGTCTTTTTCTTTATCAACTTCTTTTTTTCTGGCATAAATAGTACATGTTAGGAATCAATATCTTAGGCTTCAAAGAAACACTAATGTTGATTTATAGGCTATGATCCTGTTATTAGCAGGGAACCTTGCGTTATTAAAATTTTCTGACTGAATGTCCTCACATATCAACTAAGGTTGTAGGTAATTGCTTTATGAAGTATTTAAGAGGACTCAATTAAATAATACATACAAAAAATCAGCATCTTATTTTTATGAGCCAAACACATAATAAAATTTAAAATTGTTACTAGGATCAGGTAAATGCTACTATACACATTTCTATAAAATGCTTGGATAAAGTAGAGGTAGGGATGTGTGTGGTCTGGGAATGCTATGAGAATGTTACAGGAGAATATGCCTTTGCCTGATTAGAAGGATACCAAACATTTATAATGTGTAAACTTTCTCAGTTAAATTACATTCTATTCTCCATGTCCACATACTCTGTCTGTAATAAACTCTATAATATTTACTTACATTAAGCAACTTAGAAGGAACACCATGTAGAAAATGCTATATATAAATGTATATATACATTTGATGCCTAATTTTCTATCCTATCTACACACTTTCCTTTTTCTAGGGCTCAGCAGCTCAATATTTATAGTATACTTTGATGGGTCTTCCAATCTCTACCGCCAGCTGTCTGGTTATGGCTCCTGGACCAGTCAGTGTAGAACTTCTACCAAAGTCACTCTTATAACAACTCATGGTGGCCCCGCAAGAATAGCAAAGGACATGTAGCAGGAAGCATCTGTGTGTTACCATGTTCAGGTCATAGAAAATTCTTTGTCTGTTCTCTTCCAAGGTTCATGACCTCACTAGCCCTGGGTAGTTGGCTCAGTCTCAGGGAAGCTGAGAAGCTATGAAGTCTCAACAAAATGACTGCCTAAATAAGATCTAAAGAAAAACACCACCTATAAACACGCTAGCATGGAAGGGGGAAATCTCACAAGGCCATGACCCTAGGAAAAGAATTATAGGCAACTAAGGAATGTGGAGAGCAAGAGAAATAGTCTTACCCAGGGAACAGACCAAGGATATATTATCCATATGAAATTGTGTGCACTGATATCAAGCAAACACACACACACACACACACACACACACACACACACACACACACACACACTTTCTTTTCACTTTATGGAAATGTAGATTTTTCTTAATCTTTTGTTACAACAAGCAATTCTGGGTACAGTGTCCCATGTGTATGTGATTGCCTCTCTGTGGCGAAATTGTTGGGTGTCACAGTACATACATTGTCAAATTTCTAGATATTGTCAAATTACCCTTCAAATTGGTTGCATCCATTTAAATTCCCACAAGTGGGCTATAAAAAATGTATTTGCTGCATATCCTTGTCAAAATATGTTTCTGTCAAATTTAAATGCTGCCAGTCTCTGAGTGTTAAGTCATTTCTGACTGTAGTTTTAATTTGCTGTCTGCTTACTATTGGTGAGATTAAATATTTTCACATACAAATCCCAATTCTCCTTCATTCAATCTCCTGTTATATGTTTTGTTCATTTTATTGCATTAATTTTATCTCCCCCTCAATTCCTCCCTCCTTTGTTCTCTCCTTTCTTTCCTTTATCACTTTCTCTTTTTTCCCTCCCTCCCTCCCTCCCTCCCTCCCTCCCTCCCTTCTCTCTCCCCTCTCTCTCTCTCTCTCTCTCTCTCTCTCTCTCTCTCTCTCTCTCTCTCTCTCTCTCTCTCAAACATTTGTTACTGGAGCAGAATGTAGAATGAAATAACAATCTTGAGCCAGAATGGAAACCAACTATCTCACCAAGTAAACCAATTGCAATTCACCTGACACTTTTTTTTAACAAAAGCATAGCTTTCTTTATGAAAGTACTATTCTTCTTCTTTACATGTAAGTATTAATTTATCACCCCATTTATGTCAATAATAAGTTGCTTAATGCCTGCTGTTATGCTATACAAAGTTCACAAGATTAGTCACCTAACGATTATCTCCTATTTTCCTTAAAAGCTTTAAGTTGGTTTGTATCTGTTTTTGACTACCTTGACAACTAAGTGTTAAAGAAGATTGCTGATTATTTTCCGTGAACCTTCCTGTGACATGTTTTAAATTTATGGTGAAAACTTTTAGTAGTTGTCATACTACAATGTTTGTATTGTAGATGTTTGATTTATAGTTAGATTAAATTGTCTAGGTCACACGTTTACATTTGTTTGAATAAAGATATTCACTTTGTTTTCTCATCTTCTTACAATATCCCTTAGTGAAAGGCGAAATGTCACGCTGCTCTGAGACTGAGTTAAATGATGGTGAGGGTGTTTTCTGTTTATTTCTACCTTTAATTGCTCCATATAATTTTAAATTTCTTTCATTTTCCATCTAAATCAGTGTATATTTGTTGATTTCCATCAGTACTTTGTGTGGTTAACTGCTTATTTACTAATTTTGTTCATGATTTTCTTCCTTCAATCTCATATTTATTCTTAAGAATTCAGTTTTGTTTTCACTGAAAGACACATTTAAGATTTACCTGGGATTTGAATATTACTTATAAAAATGTCTACAGTCTAGTATTTTATAGTAATACTGTGGTCATGGGTAAAAGTATATCCTTTCATTTTTTGTTGTTATCACAGCTTGAAAGTTATTACTTACCCACTACTGAAAATCCCTACCCAAAACCTGTCATTAATCCTGACATCTCTCCATTTTTCTGTCTGTGGCTAAGATCTCCTTGACATCTTCTATATATTCTAGTTTTAGTAGCATATGTTACAGGTAAGACTTTCTGTTCTATTCACTAGCTTTAATTCCTCCTCCAATAAAGTTGCTTTAATGTTGTGCTATTCAGTTACACTTTGAAGCTATTTGTATTCTGTCTCACTCAGCTTACCTTGGTGCTTTTAATGAGGATATCTGAAGGATAATAGAATTGTATTATTGTGATAAACTAATGTTTCACTCAAAAAGTTTAAGTCTAGAAATTATTCCATATATAAAACATGCACAAAACTCTAATGTGATAAAGGTATTTAAGAAAATATATGTTCTAAAGATGAAGTCAAAGAGATGTAGTTAACAGATCTACAATAGATAGAAGAGAAATCAAACACCTTATAAAATCTGTAAAAAGACAAGGCCCTTACATAGGTACTAAGCACATCAGAAACACAATGGCATGTTACTTTCATTTCTTAGAAGAATATAGTAACACATTACTGTATCTTTTCAAAAGAAAGGAATATTATTAACACTGACTATGGTACAGCATTGATTTAGGTTCTCAAAATTAACCATCTACCTCTAAATTGAAGAAGAAGAAAACAAAATACCTCAGTCTAAAGGTAAAGATGAGTCATTTGGTAACAGAAATTGGAGCTGATGCAAAACACCTGTCCTGTCAATTCTTTCCTATCTGCCATGTAGTTCTCATAAGTTACTTCAAAGCTCTTTACCTATAATGCTCATAAAAACTATAAGAAAAATATTTAAGCATATTTGAATTACTTTCTACCCAAATAGTACCTGTTTCTTATTTCTGAAAATACCTCAGTGGTAGTATTCAGAGAACATTTTGCCATTTCAGATTCCTCTGCAGGAATCATGCTGATTTGCACAAGCAGAGGAAGGTACAACACCAGGATGTGTCAACACCCAAGATAGAAGAGATAATGGTATTCTTAACAAGCCATATTGTAGAGTTTTTTCCCACTATAAAATTCATTTTATTATTTTTTCAAAGTAAATCTTCTAAAAATGTATATGTCAAATATCTAACTGAAGAACATATACTTGGAGATAGAAGGAATGATTTGACTTAAAATATGTACATTTGATCAGCAAATTTTGGAAAACTGGTGTCATCATGTTTTATATAACTTTAAGGATATGCCAAAACTTTAATTTTAAAACAGAATTATTTGTGCAATATTATGAAATATTATGTTGAATTATCATAAGTGACTTCATCAAAATTTTTAAGTGTTCATATTAGGTATGTAATATTTTGTGTAAAGAGAATAATATTGAACGTGTAATTTGAATTTGAATAGTGAAATTATGGAACTCAGAATAATTAATGACAAGAGATTGAAGTATAATGTTGTAAAAGAACCAAGCCATCTCCCCCCATAGCTGAGTATTGTTGAAAATGTCAATAGATTCCATTTAAATGTTCTATTTATTTAATGAATGTAAATCTTAAAATCTGTATAGGTGTGAGTCTGCATGTGCATGCCCTTGTGTGTGCAGTGCCTGATGTGGTCAGAAGAGGGTGATGGATTCCTTGAACTGGAGTTACCGGCACTTGTGAGATAAATGATGTGCATGCTGGGAACTGAACTGTGGCCGCTACCACTGCAGTAAGCACTATAATCTCGCCAGCCCCTGAACGTAAATCTTAGTCTAGCTATGTGAATTTCATATTAGTAATTTGGAGAGAAACAAAACAGAACATGGCAAGTGAAAATTAGATCCTATCTCTAGTTAGAGGTATGATAGAAACATATATCATATACGCACCTCTCATTAGTTCTTCTGCAGTCTTTTTTTTTTCTTCCTTTATTTGTAAACCACATTTAACACTACTAGGGAGTTTAATCAGTTGAATATGTTAAGCTGGGGGTCAAACTCTACATATATGGCAAGTTTTGGTAGTTTCTGTTTTGTTTTTAAGAAAAAAATCTAGTGAGCATTTGTAAATTAAGTGATCACATTTGTTTTTCCTAATATGTACCTTAACAATGATATTTTAATGATTTCTTTTATTTTTAAGTGTGTGTGTGTGTGTGTGTGTGTGTGTGTGTGTGTGTGTGTGTGTGTGTAGGTGGCTATTCGAAGCCAAACAAGACTGTTGGATCCCCTGGAGCTGAAGCTCATGGGAGTTGTGAGCTACCTGATATGAGCAGTCTGTAAGAATAATATGTATTATTAACCTTTGAGCCATCGCTCTGGTTTTGAATAATGATATGCTTTTTTTTTTTTTTCATTTTGAGTAGAGGAGTGTATTAGTCCTGATTCTCTAAAGAAATGGAACTGATAAAATTCATTAGCAAGTCTTACACTCTGGATCCTGGAGGTCCAACAGTGGATGTCTACCTACAGAAAGGGCAAGAATCTGGGAGACTTTTCAGTTGAGAAGTCCCAATATGGTTCTGGATCCCAAAGGATTCCCAGAGAGCTGCTGGCATTTGGTCTGTGTTGGAACCCTGAAGAAATACATTCACATTCTAGTAAAGGAATAACTAAGTAACAGGATAGATCAACTTGACCGAGATGAGGCTAAGCAGGCAAAAAACAAAAGCTTCATTCTTCCATGTCCGTTTATGTGCACAGCCACCAGAATGTGTAGGTCTTTCTGCCTCAAATAATCCAATCAAGAATATCCTTCACAGGCATGCTCAGCTCCACAGGCTATAGTTGATTTCAAATGTAGTCTAGTAGTAACTAAGATAAGGCATCACAAGGAGGTAATCATCTGTACAGATATTTATGCTACATATAGATGTATGCATACTTTTTAAACTAAGTTTTTGTCTTCTGGAAAATTCTTGACTTGATTTTGTCCATTTGATCACCAGAAGTTTACTGCATGGAGCAGTAAAATTTTCTCAATGACTTTGTCTACTTACAATAATAAAGTATTCTCTAACTCAGCACATAAAATATATGTTCATTCATAAGTGTATAAATATATGTGTACATATAGATACATATATTTGTTTTTATATTTAACTCTATAGTAATACAAGTAGAATATATATTATTTTATCACATAATATACTCCTAATCTGAACATTCCTGGAGTCTATATTATATTTTCTCCATTATTTTACTCTAAATCTTTAGTGACACCTTTATTACATATCACTTAGGTCGTAAATTTTCACTTCTTGATAATACTGCCAATATTTTTCACAGCTTGAGGCTCTGGCACATCTTTTTAAATTGAAGATTGAGGTTAAAATTAACTAAGTGTGATGAGATTTTCAGCTATGGACTGCTATGTAACAAGAAACATTTAAATTGAATACCTTAAAATGATGTTTTGCAGTAATTCATCAAGATTTAGAAAAAGATTTATCAGGATATTTGTCTTGCTTCCCATGAGATCACTTAGTGATACCTAAGCCAGTCTGGTGCTGACTGACAGCTAGTCTGATTTATCACACACTACTGGAATCTTGTAGGCAAAGCTTTCTATCCATACGACACCATTCTTGACTTACATGTTGTCTTTCCAATATAAACTTGAAGCATCTGCTTTTTTAGCATTCCTGCCTTTACTGAGAGATTGTACTACAAGAAGTCTTCATCGAAAACAAAAGCCTGCTTTGGAAATGCAGCATATTACGTCACCATATCTCACTAACCAAGCTAATTAATTATCTAGCATTGCATCATAAGGAAGTGATTATTAGGGTTGATCCTTTGGTATTGGATAAGCAATTGGTGGTTCTTCCCTGGAGAAGACTCTCCTACTGATATCATACCTTACTTGCCTGTAGTTCTATGTGCAAGGCTGAGACTTCCTGGGGTTTCTCCAATACACATTGGCGTGTCCTGTTGCTATCCTTGTTCAGCTCATGTTTAAGCAGTCATGGTGGTGAGACTTTAGAGATGCAGCTCCCCTTATTTCTAGGAGACATGATCTCCCAGCAAACTCCCTGATCCTTAGTATCATCTAATCTTTTGCCCTCCCCTAGCTCTACAAAATTACCTGAGATTTTCTACATGTATCTATTAGGACTGAATTCCACAAGTCTATCTTTTGATTTATCATCTAATCTTTTGCCCTCCCCTAGTTCCACAAAAGTACCTGAGATTTCCTACATGTATCTATTAGGACTGAACTCCAGAACTCTATCTTTTGATTTGTTATGTTTTTCTACAACGGTCTTTGTTTGTTGTGTGGATATACATATATATAAATATATATATATATAAATATATATATTTAACAACAAATGAAAATGAGGACATAAATTTGAAAGTGAAAAGGAAGAGTATATGGGAAGTATTGGGGGAAAGACTGAAAGGAAGAAATGATATAATATGAAAACAAAAAAACACAAGGGACTGTTACATGCTAAGTCATTCACACAGACTTCCAAAAAACAGTGTTTTTTTTTTTTCCTTCCGTATGTTTTCAGTTCAGTAGAACGACAGCATAGAATCGGAATCCATCTCCACTGCAATAACATAGCAAAGTTGATTTTTTAAAATAACTATTCTATAAAGGAATACTGGTGAACACAGGTCTGAGAACTCATCAAAGCTGGGTAATCAATGCTCCTCACACCTGTAATTGTGAAATATAAAAGGAAAGAGTCTGGCTACTTGCTCATCATCCCCCACTTACCCTCCTTTTCAGATTTTGTTTGCATTCCTGTTTAAATCATGTGTTTTCTAAACCTGAAAATATGAGGCTGTGGATGTGTATTTCACACTTTTATTTTTATCCTGACATTCTAAACATTCTCCTACAGAAAGACTGGCAATTGATCTTAAAGAAAACTTAAAAATAGGTAGATCCAAAATAAATATATGTGGGAAAAGCTGAGGACTGCAAGTTTTCCAATGGACCATATCAAATTTTCAGATTCAACTACTGCTCTTTACTCCATTTGATTTCTGGTGCTAAGTATAGAACTGTGGCCTTGTTCAGGTCAGGATGACATCCGGGCACTGAGCCATCCCCCAGACTAAACAGCACTCAATTTCAAACACCCAAACTGGCAGTAAATTAAGCGACACTCCAGGCTTGTTCATCCACTCTATGCCAACTCTTTGGGCATATCTTCTTTCAGTTTATACATGTTGCAGTTTTTTAAATATTCTTTTTTATACTTATTTAGTCAATTGTGTAAGCTACGATGCAACAGGACAGGTAATATTGCAATATAACAGAACGCATATTAGTTTTCCTTACAATAAAATATCTATATTATTATTTTATTATTCAAAAATTACATTATAGAAAACTCCAAAATTTAGCACATGTCTTATTTCACAGATTTTGCTATCAAGAGACCTGTTACAACTCTGATATGTCTTTCTTGGTAAAGATTTCCCACAAGGCTTTAATCAAGATTTGAGCTTTCACAGTGATATCTGGTGGATGGGGACAAAATTCACTTCCAAACTCCCTGGGGTAGTTGATCAGATTCATGCCTCAATGACAGAATAAAGGCTTTAATTCTTTGGTGGCTGTTGATGGATGTTGCTTTCAGTTCCTTGCCATTTGGGCCTCTGCACAGGATGCTTCAAAGCCCAGCAGCTGGCTTCAGCATATCAGTGAGAGCAGATCCAAGAATAAAAGCCAAATGTGTTTTAATCAAATATCACAAGTGGCATCAAATCACTCTTGTCATATTCTGTCCATTAGAGGCAGGTCAGCTAGGCCCAGCCTTAACTCAAAGAACAATTTATATGTGCAAACATCCAGAGGCAAGGGTTTACTGGGAGTCATCCAAGAAATCAGGGATACAGCACACACACACACACACGCACACGCACACACACGCACACACACACACACACATCTTCCTACCCTATAGTTATGACATAATAACAGATTTCTGTATTTGCTTCTGTTGTCACTGCCATCTAGCTCATCATAACTCACTGGGAAATCATGGACAATCTTCCTTGAAATCCATGAATAAGCCCCTATTATCTGAAGTTTTGTGTCCCTTCCAATTCATCCAAAGCTTAATATGACTGAATTTAGACAACCTTCATCCAGAAAATGTTTGTTCAACGGTGCAATACAGTTGTACACTAATCCAATCCATGTAATTATAACAAAAGATCATGAAGATCTTGCTCTTTCTCAATGTGTCACCTGTCCTCCCTCCATCATTTAGTCCCATGCTCTTTGTCTCATCTAAAGACACAGCTAGAAGATGGTTATTGTAATCTATGAAGAAATTCATTATCAACATTTGAATTGACAGGTAAATTAATTCTGGACTTTCAAGTATTCAACACTTTGAGAAAATATTTTATTATTTAAATTATCTAGTTAATGGCATTTTATCATGGTAGACTGTGCTGACTAAGATACTTAGCTCAAGTGGATTCAGTTACTTTGTCTGTCTTTCCATACATACATATATGAGCATCTTATACTGGAGTTTGTCCTTTGCCATGGTCCATTAACTTTTCTGTCTCCTGTTGTCATAATGACCTGACTGATGGTGTCCCAAAATCTGCTCTGGGAGTGGACTGTATTTACATGCCAAGAAATAGCTTTTCCATTCTGGAGTTGCATACTGAACCATCTCCAATATTGTTTAACTACTCCATCTTTGATTTATATTTCTGGTAAATCTTTTTTTATAAACTCTGGCATTCTTCAAGGAAGACATTAATGAGCCTCAAAGAAAATACTAGGCCTCGGGAATACTAGACCCATGTCTATAGTTCTGATATTTTCTTTTCTTACTTTTACCTCATTGTAGATTTCTGCCAAATGGCAGGGTAGTCCAGAAGCTTGTAATCTATACTCTTTGCTAAAAGATGGAACTTACATCTATTTCCAAGTGATATTTTACAAAATACTCAGATACCTTTTAAAAATATAAGGAAGTTCTCAAATATTGTATCTTCTGTTTTTAAAAAAAATAGGAATGGTATGCTTTCAGGTTAATTTGATTTACATTGGAGACTTGCAAATCAGCACATGGATGAAAGTAATGGTTTATAGTAAGTGGATTTTAAGGAACCCCCTCCCCCAAGTTTTATTTCATTATTATTGATATTTGAGTACATGGACATTAATACAATTAAGTTTAACACAGAGCTAGGAAGGTGACAAATGGAGGCTTATAAATTAATGAGATACTTTTTAAAATTTATATAGATTTTATTCAGACACTGAGATACAGCTATAGGAGATGAAAGAGGGTCCAATGAGGGGCAGGGTAGATGGGACAGTAGGAAGTTTCTAGATAATTATATTAGAAATTCATCACAGTTATCACTAAGTCCAAGAATTTGTTCAAAGAGAAAAGGACTGATGGAGTGAAATTATGTTGTTGGCACCTTGCCCTCGTGCCTTGCAGCAATCAGTCAGGAGACTGAAGCTTACTGGGTCCATTTGATGATACCGAACACAAAGATTACTCAGGGTACTCAAGAGACTAGAGAGGTCTAAGAGCTGTTGATCACCATTGGTCAGGCCTTCAAACATTTAATCTTGGGGAGAGCCACTTAATAACTGCTCTAGGGCCTCCATGCTATCTAACTTGTCCAAGACATCCTTGACATCATTTTTGTGTTCAGTAGACATAGTGGGGTTTTATGAATCACTCTTGAACCCTCTTTCAGTGGACAAAGCTGTCAGGAACAGAGGTATAAGAAATAGCACCATTGAGAAAGAAGCCATGGCTACAACATGGATTTTACCTTCACCCTCTACAGTTTTAGCTTGATTTGCTTGCTCTACTGCCTTGCAGCTTAGGTGAGCTCATTGTGCATGTTCCTGTGCTTCTGTGGATCTCTGTGTATTCTTGTATTATTGGACAGATGTTAGTCTTTTGGGTTTTGAGATCAGAGGTAGTTAGTTGTGCTGCATTGGCTGCTGTTACCAGCAGAGTGGTTTGATTGCAGCGTTTCTCTTGGGTTTACAAATTAGAGCATTATTAAGACTAATAAAACAAATACAACATTGATATCCTATATTCCAGCTTCAATTATGGGCCTTTACAACACAAATTATTCTTATTTGTGTTTGTTTCTTGTGGCCCATAGCTAGATAGCTTAATCAATAATCATTAATTGGCTATCATTCAAAGATATTCTGATGCTCATTTCAGTTGTTCTTATTTTGTAATGTCCTACTGCTTTGCATATTTTAGTGAAATGTTTTAATAATTAAAAATCTTTCTTAAAAGTCAATTAGGTAAGGCAGAGCGGTGGTGGCACACGCCTTTAATCCCAGCACTCGGGAGGCAGAGGCAGGCGGATTTCTGTGAGTTCGAGGCCAGCCTGGGCTACCAAGTGAGTCCCAGGAAAGGCGCAAAGCTACACAGAGAAACCCTGTCTCGAAAAACGCCCCCTCAAAAAAAAAAGTCAATTAGGTAGCTTTTATCACCAAAAATTAAATATTCTTAGGACTTTTACAACTATGCATATCCTATATTATAAGCTGAATTTTTATTTTTATTGATCATATTTTAAAATATCCTAGTGAATTTAATATATTTGTGTAAAGTTTTAATGATTGACAAGTTTTCTTATCAATACAACTTGTAATGAACTTATTAAGATCCAGGCAAGTCTGCATTCTATTCTGACACACTTAAGGAATGACATTTTTATCCATTGTACTGATTTTAAGCCTTAGTAATCTTAATGGCATGTCTGAATCACCTTTTCTGCAGTTTAATGCAACATCAAATAGAGGATATAATGAATGGAAATGTGTTTGAGGGTGCAAATAAGGCTTGAAATTATTATTACTTTTTATGACATTTGGTAGTTCAAATCTAGTTCAATTAAATTTCTTTGAGAAAGAAGTTTGTGATAAGAGAACTGAGTATCCAAAATCAATCCAATATTTAGAAGCTTTATTACAATAAAAGCTTAGATGCATAAAGGATGTTAGAACACATCTCCTAGAAATGGCTTCTGCCTACGTAGTGGCTGACAGGTGACCCTCTGCATGTTCATCATTTTAAAAATATTTCTAAATTGTATTATAAAGTACTTAGCTTCACAATTTTAAGTGATATATAGCAATTTAAAGAATATATATATGTACATATATATGGCTAAGAGAATTAGTTAAGACCATAAATTTCTTCGGCTTTCTTCATTTGTATACATGTACATCTCATTCTTGAATCAGCATTTGCTGCATATGGAAAGAATGTAATGAGTTAGGATGAGCTATTTTATTCAATTGAAATATGACTAAATAAGATAAGTTTTAAAATTGTCCATGGATTGTAGGTAGTTGCTTAAAGCTGTATCTACCAGAATAAGTTCTAAGAAGTTCATTTATGTGAAATCATAAAGACAGAATCAATGTGTGTTCTCAATACCACCATGTTCCTGACAGAAAATAAGAAGATATTGTGCTTTCCCATTGAGATAACATTGGGTTGCAGGACTTAGATCTCAAAGGAAGAAATGTAAGTGTACTCTGTCCAGGTATGATAAGTGCTGGCAAGACTGGGACAGCATGTGTGATGGAGTCCAATATTAGGATGGTATTTTATTCATTACATACTAACGACCTTTGGGAGAGCCTGCTCCAAGACCGCCACCAGGGTATGAAAAAAAAATCCACAAATACTGTGAGGGCTAGACTTTTCTATATAAAGGGAAAATAAGGAAGCACACATTTTTTCTGATGGTAACTTTCTCTTTTACAAAAACTAAAAAAAAGTCCTCTCTCTGAAAATATTTCTGTATCCATACAGCTACATTCTTTATATACAGCTATATATCTTTCTTTACATATGTACATCTCTCTCCTGCACAGCCATATATTTCTATCTCTTTCCACACAGTTACATCTCTCTCCACAGCTACATCTTCAATCTACATAGTTACATCTTTTTTCTATACAGCTTCATCTTTCTTGTCTTCACACAGTTACAAATCTCCACACATTTTCCACACATTCTATACACAGTTACATTCTCCACATCTCTCTATAGTTCTTCCTCCACTCAGCTACATCTCTTACACTTCCTTCTATACCTCTCACACTTACATTTCTCACACTTCTCCCACACTTCTTCTTATATTTCTAACACCTCTCTCTACATACTCAGCTACATCTCCCTTTCAGCACACACACATCAACTGCCAAACTCTGGACAATTATAAGTTACATATACAGGGTCTGACCCATTCTCATAACACATGATAAAGTCACAGAGTTTCTCTGAGGCTAGGGAGGTCATTCTGACTGAGCATGATAAATAAAGTAAGCACATAGCTCTGATTGGTTAGCATTTGCAGACAGAGAATAACATTGAAATGCAGGACTTAAACAATAAACAGGTAGTTGGCTGAATCTTGAGTTTAGGAGTACATACAGAAAGTCAATTACTGCAGGGGGTTGTGCCTATTAAAGTTGCTTCATGTCTGACCTTGGTTTAACAGACAATTGGGAACATGTCCTTGTGTATTATATTTGCAGGAGTATCTAGTCTGTTTTGAATTTGTTCTAATGTCTAAAATCACCTGAATATATAAAAGATTATATTTGTAGCTGGGAATTTGCCTATGTCAGTCTGAGTAATGAAAAATACTCTAGTATTATTTCTATTCATCAGAATTACACAGAATAAGCAGAAATCATCTTCTGACCATCCACAGCTATATGCATGCCCAGTCAATGGAATATTTTCACAAGATAAACACACAAGTAGTGATAAAACACCCATAGCTATTTTTATGGAAGAAATATAGTGGCACCTGAGAAAAATTACAGACAGAAGCAACCAATCATTTACAGTCAGTGACCCCACGGTCTTTGTCAAATGGGGTTCCCCATCAGAGAGTTATTTATCTGGTACGTCGACCTTTAAAAAGGATAAGGAAGACATTGTGGTCAGAGAGAAGAGAAAACTAGAAGTTGGAGTGTGTGGGGCTTATAACCTATGTAAAAATTGACATTTGTTTTGAATAAGAAAGACAGTCTTTAGAGAACTTGGAATAAAGGGGTAAAATTAATAGCCATTATTATGTATAACTTATAAATGCTATTTTTGTATTATATATATATATATATATATATATATATATATATATATATATCCCACAGGTATTATGTTCTATAAGATCATATACTAAATATGTTCTGCAAATGTAATATGTATTATGTTTTGAACATGTATCTTAGTAGGTATTTTTTTTTAATTGTGTTTGTCTTAATACAGGCTATGTGCCCTACTACTACACATACACTGTGCACTTTAATGTGACTCAAGGTAAGAGTTATTTGCAAAAGTGAAATTTGGAGACATGATTCCATTTTCCCTGTCCCAAGTATAAAGCTGACAGAATAAAGAAGTGAAAACATGAAATCCTTGGGTTCAAGTTGCCTATATTTTATTTATGTGACAATATTTTGATATGTGAAATTGTATAGTAGAGTTTGAAGAAAAACAAATTAACTGAAAATAAATTTTAAGGATAACTCTTAATGTTAACACATTGATAAGTCCAGATAGCAAACACATTGGGAAATTTCTTCCAAATGGGATGCTCCAATTGTTCTGAAGACAGAACAGAGCAATAGCAGTAAACCAACTGAGCAGCAGATGAGAGTAGAAGTAAAAGCCTGTATGAGTGTGTTGATGCCTACATCTGGAGACATCTACACAGCTGGATTCAAGCATTCAGTTTTCTTCCGTTCTAGAATGCATGATGCAACTTTTGAATACTACAATCAGGATTAGCAGGATAAGTGGAGTCTGTAGTTAACTGTAGAATTGGTGTCCACCCTAAATGAGAACAGGTACATTGTAAACATTTACTTATGCTAAGCAACATAACCAAAATAATGCTAATTCAGATCAGAGTCACTAGACTTGGGGATTTGAAGACAGTCTTACTTGTGATATTGGAGAAAAGCAGTAGTTAATAATAGATTAGTAGGTGATTGAAGTTGAAATACTATAATAGATCAGTAAATGGTGATAAACTGATGAATGCAATAATATGAGACTATGGGGTATTTTCATTTTGAGGGGCTTAAATAATGGAAATTTCTGAGTACTTCTATAGGACATGATGGATCAGAGGAATTCAGGGTACATGAAGTATATATGTTTGGATACATGAATTACATATAAATTTAGAGGCATTGATAGGTGATTTCTTTCTTTTTTTTTTTTTTTTTTTGGTTTTTCGAGACAGAGTTTCTCCGTGTAGCTTTGTGCCTTTCCTGGAACTCGCTTTGGAGACCAGGCTGGCCTCGAACTCACAGAGATCCGCCTGGCTCTGCCTCCCGAGTGCTGGGATTAAAGGCGTGCGCCACCACCGCCCGGCCGATAGGTGATTTTAATAGCAGAAGAGACAGTGACAGAGAGGGATTCATTGTTCTACATGTGCTTCCGGAAATCATAGCTGCCTTTCTACCTCTTCAAATAGCACAATTGTTTTAGTAAATTTTATATCAGACTCTATCTGTGGTGTGATCAACATCCTTGAGAATTCTACTGATACAATTTTATAAAACATATAACTAATTACTTTCTAAATTCTGAAAGTGAATAAGGTTAAAAATATGATTTAATACATTATTACTACTTAAAAGATCTTTATGACTGTTGATATCATCAACTGTTCACAAGCCTTAAGTGTAGAAGTAGCTTTGGAAAACATGGAAAACTACACATACACATTTGCTTCATAACCATGGAAACTAAAGTACAAAGAAAGTCATTTGATTTGCCCAAGTTCACACAGCCAAGCCATTTCAAAGTTCTATTCTTTAAAAATCAGTGATAAGTACTAAGTAAAACAAAAACCACACTTACAGTTTTATTGGTAGTAGCTTGATAATGCAGGAGTTGATGACATATGATACTCAGAAACTTTCCTTTGGAACCTACATTTTTTTCAGCATTGTTATTAAAATTCTATTGTTTATCATCGATCTAAATGCAGCTCTGAATATTCACTCACATATTGGGTATTCTCCATTTCCAATAGGCTCAATGTTTGCTTCCTCTTAACTTAAAAAGAAACAGCTCCACATATACAGCTTGCATTATACAAGCTTCATTTACATTACAACTTTGATTTCTGATAAATGGGATGGGGACAAGAAAGGAATTAGGTAAACTCATTTTCCTTTTAGAGTTTGAAACAGTGCTGATTGCACACATTCTGCACTGGGGTTGTGGGGACTGCTTCCTGAGTGACATTTGCTAAGTGAAATTGCATTGCAGATGATCAGTGCAGAGCAAACCATTCTATGCCTCTTGTAGTGATGATCGATCTGCATTTATGGTATTCTTCTTCTTCATGAGAGACAGTTAACTGACATTCTGTGTGTCCATGAATTCACTGCACAGACACTCATCTGGATTAACTTCTGCTAATTGCCATGGAAATGCTGGGTTTTCAGCATAAACTGTGAAATGGTCCTTCAGAGAATAGAGTGGAAATGACTTTTGAGCATTAGCTCTTGCCAACCCTTTGGTTCTATGGTACCTCATTCAGGATCTTTGTAATTTAATTTCCTACTCTGAAATGCCACTTGCCAAATATCAGTTCAGTTCCCGCTAGTATTCATCCAAAATTTCATCATAAATGTCACAGACAGTACAGAATGGATCATTTTGACTTTCCTGGTGAAATTTTCAATGGTACAATGTTGGCTTTTCTCTGTAGAAATGTTTACATGCTTTATACAGTATTTCTTTTTTTCCAAAATGAGCATCTAAATCCACAAACCTGTCATTTCAATATTTACAGATTATACATATTAGCTTCCACATAACGGAACAATCTTCCATTTAAATTACATTGTGGTAGAAATTTGACCTAAATTATATCCTGTTTTTGACAGTGAATATTGCCACAAGTTGTGGGAAAACTTATTTTATTTTTATTTAAAAAGAAGTGACTTCTGTATCTTTCTGGGGCTGTGATGTCTCTGGGAAGTAAATAACTTAATAAAGTAAGACCTAGGCACAGGTCAACTGTTAATCTCCAAAGAATGACTTTACGTTATTTAAGCCTCTAGGAATCTTGAAATAGACTATAGTACAAAATAATTCAGAGGTACAATTTCCCATCAATAAAGTGCTACTCTAAAACTAAGTCAAACAAACAAACAAACAAAGAGCAAAATTTTAATGGTTTAGTGAGTCAGTAAAGTGTTCCAGTCACATTGCTGGATCTATGCCATTCCAAAGACTCTGATCTAGTAGGCCAGTTTTCACATGGTCTGAGTCTATGTTCTCATTCAGAGCTGAGCTGAAGTATAAAGGATGATTTATATGTATGCAATGTTACACAAATTTCAACTTCTTGTGCTTGAATTAGATTCCAATTTTATGTCATTTCTTAAAATTGTCATTAACTGAACTCTATTTAGGTGCCAAAAGCAATCTTTCATTTGGAACAATCTTCTCAGTTTTTTTCATGATGCGTCCCTAAATTCATCTGTGGATGGTTCTTACGTCTATGATATGCTACAGCTTTTCTTTGGTGATGGTATATATAAATATAGAAATTGTAATGTCTTCAAACTTCAAAATGTTTACTATAGCTCAGCTTAGCTTTTTGGTTTCATGTACCTAAGAGACATCATGTAAAATGTAACGTTCATCTAATAAATTTCATGTGTTGGAGACTGGGAAAGTAAGTAGCTTATCTCATCTGCTCATTCTCAGTTCGACCCCCAACATTGACACACTCTATGGAGAAACTTTTGTTACATGTTTTTTTCAGCATCAGGGAACAATTCATCTGCTCAATAACGTGCAATATCAGAAAGAACAAGTGAAATAAGTTTGTCAAGATCTTGTTTTCATTTTTGGTTTTTTCTGTAACTTTTAATTTGGTTGCTATTTAATTATACATGATATTAAGCTGCATAATTAATGAGGTAGTTTGATACCTATGAATCATCTTGTTGACTTCTTTCTAAGCATATGTTTCTTTATATAGAAGGATATACAAATTAACACAATATTGTGGATAAATAAGTATATCTTGTAAAGAACAAGTAATGTATTGCCCAGTATCATTTTATTATTAACTACTATATTCATTTCTGTTATAGGAGTTGGAATTTATATTTATATTTATATTTCAATGAAATTTTGAAGAGTTGGAATTGATCAACAAACTGCTATTGTTTTTGAGAACTAAAAATATCTTTTCTGTCCATCTCCCTTATTAATAAAATGGTTGTAATGTAAATCTTGCTTGCTATACTTGATTCTATTTTGGGACAAATAAATAAACATATGTGAAATTATTTTCAAAACCAGAAAATACAATATAAATAAAAGCTGTTGTCATTATGCAAAAGAGTTTTTTCATGAAATATTGAATAAATTATTAAAAAAAAAAACACTGTGATGATGGCTTCTTTCCAGGGTAAGAATGAAGTTCTGGAAAATCAAATCTTGACTTGAATTCTTTGGCTTATAATAAATATATAATATTTCCCTCCTGACTTCTTCTATTGGCTGCTTATGGTTTAGGTTCTCTTGCATAAATAGGCATAAAAGGCTTGGAGTTGAGTATTAAGATTGTGTCTAAAATTGAGTAATAGGATTCCAGGAAGCCCAAGGATACCACAGTTGTGAAATACTAATGGCCTGATGATAGCCATAAAGAGGTAAGTGAGGACCCATAACATGAGTTCCAATGACTCTGGGGCCTGGTGCCGTTTAGATGTTTTTATTCTTGCTAGCATTTGCTTTAGTAGTGAGATGCAGAGAGTTATATGCCACATTTGTACCTGATTTTCAGGAGGAGCAGTTGGGTGTTGGAAATTGTGTGGCAATGTCGGAGTTGATAAGGATACATGAACTAAATTCACATGCTAGAGTGTGTTTGAATATGTCATAAAATTATGAATTCTTTCATTTACTCTTTTCTAGGCTGAGTAAATTACATTTCCTACATCACTGTAATGATTATATAATTTACTCTTGTAACTCTAAAACTTTAAATTACAAACTGTTTTATTTCTCTTTTTCTGCTGCATTCTCCCTGTCTCATTAAACATTATTTTTAGGTGTGATTTGAAAAGGCTCGGGGGAGAAAGAAGCTATGCATATATTAATATGGAGCACTAAAGATATTGGTTGAACTTTATGCCATACCTGCCGTTTAAAATGTGTATTTAACTGTTAGGATTTTTTCTTAAACTTCTAACTTAGCCTAAACCAAGAATAAAGTCCAATTAATAATTCTCATTTGGGGGGGATCAACATCCTTTCAAATCCAATGCTTCCGAAACTCCATATGCATAAAATTTACCTGTGACTTTGCACTTATTTAGACTCACTCATTTGACATTCTTTTTCTGTAAGTCTAGGATAGAGCCTCATAGCCAGGATTTCCAATAAGTGCCATGAGCTACCCAGTGGGGGCAGGGGGAACCCTGGAGGCTACATTCATACAAACATTGGAAGCTCTCCACACTCTTGCAAATTTTATTTCACGAAGGAGAAAACATATGCTGGAAAAAAAGGAAAACATCTCTACAAGGCAGCAGACCCTTCTGCACTTCTAACTCTTCTGGACTCTTTCTAATTATGTGTTATTCTTTTTAATTTGTCTATACATCCTTTCCACTCTCCCTGAGCACATTATTAGCCTGGGCTCTAAGCTGTGTGTTGGTAAGGTTTGTTTACAGTGTGCCTTTGCTCATCTAGATTGATGTAACTGTCAATGTGAAGATATTTCGACATAACGCTCCCCATGCCAGGCATCTAGCACACTAAGCAATCACTAAATGACATCTGGTAAACTATATTTTTTTTATAACTTGTGAAACTTGTCATACTGCTGCTGAAATTCTATTTGTGGTACTTTCCTACAATTGCAGGGCCTCATACAGTCACACAGTTTTAAAATATCAAGATTTAGAAGTTCAAATGTGTGCAAAGGGGTTTGCTGCCTAATGGTTTGTTTCAGAGTTCAGCAGATTTCATTGCAGCCTTCACAGCAGTAGACATTCAGTCAAGCCAGAAAATGATCTGATTAAAATTTTCAGATAACAAAGTAGGACTGTTTTCTAAGTGGAATTACAAATATGTATATTTTTAGTCTCCAAAACATGAATTTTAAAACTCAACTAACAAATGATGAAAACATAAACTTACAAATAATTCAAGGGCTTGGACAGACGACTTAGCAGTTCAAAGCATACGCTGATCTTGCAGAGGATCCTGGTTCACTTCCTACCACAAACATCTAACTATTGAAAACAACCTGTAACTCCAGCTCCAGGAGATTTGATATCTACTTCTGCCCTTTATAGGTACACAGACACATAACATTCATTCACACATAGACATACACACACACAAACACACACACACACACACACACACACACAAATAAAGTACTTTAAAATTAATTTCTTAAGATTTGTTATTCTACAGCATTGCTTTATTACGGTTTATACATATAAACTACTTTATAGCCACTTTAAAATAGTAAATTTTCTGTACATATATAAAATGTGAAATTACAGAAATTCGCTAAAGAAAAACCCAAATACCTGTGTAAAACTCTTGTCCCTGATGGAATGTGTTGGTATCTTGATTTTCTGTGTAACTTTAGATAACTTATATGAAGACTGCTTTCTTCAGTTTCCTTATATTTAAAGTGGTAATGTGTTAGCAAAAGGGATAATAACTTTATTCAAAGTTAGCACAGAAATAAACCCTTGGTAATACACACATAAAATACAATATTGAGATTTAAATTGTATAACACAATGATTTCACATAATATGTAGTTTATGAGGCGATTTAAAATATTTTACTTACATTAGAGAATAATAAGTAATTCTGAGTGTGTTGCTCAGCTGTCAGTTTATGTATAAAAACATGAGCTAATCATATTACAAAGGGGAAAAGATTCTTTGATTTGCATTTCTGGAGCTTTTACTAAATCGCTTAATTGGTCCTATTGTTTTTTGATATTTGCATAAGAGCAATCATGGCAAGCAAGTAGTGAAGCACAGTTATTCACTTCCTTATGGGCAGGTAGAGATAGACAAACTTTGTGTGTGTGTCACACACACACACACACACACACACACATACACACACACACACACACACAGGTCCCCACAATGCCCTTTGATGGATCTAATGACCTGAACCCACCTCTGAATGCCATCTATGAAAACATCTATCCTCCCAATAGCACCACATCTTAGTAGTCCCAGCCTGATTACATATGCAGCTTGAGGAGATATTTCATTCCCAAACTAAAGCGAAAAGAGTTTTTATCATATTGTCGTAAGACCGTTCTTGTATGGAGCTAGTTGTCTTCAAAGTAGATTAGGTAAATTATTCTAAACAACAAGGTAGGTGATAAAGGTGTAGTTCAGGTGCCTTAGTGTTTTCTTAGCATGTGAAAAAGCCCAGGTTTCAATCACCAGCACCATCAAAAAGTAAAAATAAAATAATGATAAAATAAAAATAAAGAAACCAACTAAATATTTACCCTTGAAACCAAATAATTATTACCATTTTTTCTTATTGTTTTATCTATTGTTTTTGACTTATAGGATTCCACATGACTACTCATGTCTATTTATGATTATATATAGTTTAATTGACAAATGCATTAAATTTTGTATCTCTATATTAGATGATTTGTAATTAAGACTATTTAGTGTTCTTCCTAGAACATTGGTCCCTAGCATTCATGTCAGGTAACTCAAGGCAGTCTCTAACTCCAGCTACAAGGAAATCTGACATCCTCTTTGTCTGGCCTCCATGGGCACCTATACACATGTACTCACCATAAGAGAGATAAACATACATACACATAATGATATGAAAAGATAAGTCTTAGATGACCTACCATTTCTCTTACTTTAAAATGTGAGAATTAGAAATGATTACAGGATACAAAAAAAGAAAGTTATAGATATAAATACAAGTTGAAATTCATATGACTATCTTCAATATTAGCCTAATTCTACAATAATATAAATTTTGCTGAGTGATAATTCTAACTATAAATGTATACTCATATTATAGGAACATAAAATGTGTAATGATTAAGGACTAGTGAAATTTTGATTAAATATAACTCATTAGTCCTCTCATTTCTTGAAAGGGGTTATTAAAAACATTAAACAATTCTGTATAATGTGTATATACTTTTGTTTAGCTGAAGTATTGGCTTGAAATACTGGCAGCAACAGTATGTACAAAATATAGTCTACTTGGGTTTATAGGAACTCCTTGTTCAGTTACCACCTGGCCCAATAAAACACTTAAATGAAGCAGAAAATCAGTTGTGTTCATGATTGGGTTAAAAAAAATTAAAAGCCATAGAACTGAGTGAGCAGAATAAGTCCAGTATATAATTCCTGTGTGCTAGTCTTCATTCTCTTGGCTTCAGTTTTATTTGCACTATATTGTGCAAATAAATATTGTCTTTGTTTATAAATAATAATGAGGTCTGTTTTCTTTAAAATGCAAGAACCTAAATATCTCTCACATTTTATTTTTTTAAAGAGTAAGTATTTTGTGTGTATATATGTGTGCCTGAGATCATATGTGTACACCATATGTATGCAGTAGCTTTGGAGACCAGATGAAGTTATTGGATCCATGGAAACTGGAATTACGGGTAGTTGTTAAGACTCCATGGGTAGTTTGAAAACTGGTAGTTTGAAGGAGAATGGTCCTCATAGGCTCATATGTTTATATTTGAGTGTGTGGCCCCTAGTTGGTGGAAATTGTTGGGAAGAATTAAAAGGTGTGACATTGGTGGGAGAGTTATGACCCCACGGGTTCACTTTGAGATGTAAAAAGCACACTCCATTTCTCAGTCGCCCTGCCCCCTCGTATTTGTGGGTCCGTATATAAAACTCTCAGCTACTGCTCCAGCACCATGCCTGTCTGCTTTCTGCCATGATCCTTACATGATTGTGATTGTCATGGATGTTTGTAATCATGAGCCTCAAATGCTTTCCTTTATGAGTTGCCTTGGTCATGGTGTGTTTGTTAAGGCAATAGAAAAATAACCGGAGCAGAAGCTGAACCCAGGTCCTCCCAAGAGCAACATGTGCTCTTAGCCACTTAGTCATCTCTCTAGCCACAATTTTTCTTAAATTTGTTGGATAGAAATATAATATTTCTATCATATATATATATATATATATATATATATATATATATATATATATATATATGATACAGAGATGCGATTCTACCCAACCTTCTGTGAAAGCATAGCCAGAGGAAATAATAGTCTGTAAATGCACATTGTTCTGCACCCCTACCAAAACCAACACAAAATTATACAAAAGTTGTGGGTGTTTACCCACCAACCCCACAGCTCCCCAGAGTTTTCTTGAGTTCGAGCAGCAGAAAATATTAGATAGAAGGATTTAGATTGTGGAGATGAACAGATAGAAAATAAAGGATAGCCTCGAGAGGGCCTGGAACCTATTCCAATGAGCCCTGACTGTCTCTGCCTCAGGGTATTTATAGAGACGCTAAGTAGGTGGAGCAAAGGACCTCCCCCCAGCTCAGCCAAGTGCAGACCATCTCAGACACCTGCACTCAGGCCCATGGTCCTAATCGTCCTCTCTATGCGGACCTGCTGGGTAAAGCCACAAAGAACCTGAAAATGGGCTCCCACAAAAAGCAATACCTGAAAAACTCAGAAAATGTCCAAGTTACAAATTATTTACACATGAGACAGAAAAAGCATACAATAAGCCCCCTTCAATCTCATCAAAAGCTCATACTCCACCAGAGGCTTGGCTGTTAGCAAAATGAGCCTGGGGAAGATGGTGTGGAAAAAAAAAAAAAAAAGGGGATATACTTAGTGCAAGATAACCTGGCTTTAAACTACTACCAGAACGGAAGTGTCATCATAACTGAAAATATGCAAAAGCTGAAAATACTGAGACAGGAATTTAGGATGGTCCATTGCAACCAGCACAACTTCATGAAGACGCAGAGGCCTGAAAAATAAGGATCCTGGGCTGGAGAGACGGCTCAGGAGATATGAGATCATAGTGCTCTTCCAGAGAATCCAAGCTAGATATCCATCCCTACTGGGCAGACCATAGCTGTCTGTAACTCCAGCTTTAGAGTAATCCAACACCTCTGGCCTTAACGTGCACCTGTACTCATAAGTACTTACTGACACACAAATACATATGCACGCAATTTGAAGAAATTATAAAAGCAAATGTCTTAGTTAGGGTTGTTGTTACTATGATGAAATGCCATGCCAAAAGCAACTTGGGGAGGAAAAAGTTTATTTGGCTTATACTTTCACATTACTGTTTATCATCAAGAAGGTCAGAACAGGAAATTTAAAAAGTCAGGAATCTGGAGGCAGGAACTGCTGTAGAGGCCTGAAGGGTTGCTGCTTACTGGCTTGCTCTCTATGGCTTGCTCAAATCTGCTTTCTTATAGAACCCAGGCCTGGCACTAATTTTAAAAATCCCCTACAGGCTTGCCTACAGCCTCATCTTATGAAGGCATTTTCTTTTTTTTTCTTTTTTTTATGAAGGAAAGTTGGATTTATTAAAAGCAGAAAGAAAAGTGCTCCAAGAGACAGCAAAACACACTGCAAGGACAATTGTGGGCTTTTCAAGGGAGAGCTGAGGGCGGGCTTCATTTTTTTAATAGTAATTTTATTTTATAATTAATTTAATTTCACATATTAGCCACGGATTCCCCTCTCCTCCCTCCTCCCACCCCCCAGCCCTCCCCCCCCCCAATCCACTCCCCACTCCCACCTCCTCCAAGGTTAGGTCTCCCCTGGGGAGTCAGCCAAGCCTGGCAGACTCAGCCAAGGCAGGTCCAGTCCCCTCCTCCCTACACCAAGGCTGAGCAAAGTGTCTCAGCATAGGCCCCAGGCTCCAAAAACTCAGCCCATGCAACAAGGACAGGTCCCAACTCCACTGCCTAGGAGCCTCCCAAAAAGGCATTTTCTTAATAGAGTTCCCCTCCTCTCAGATGACTTTAGCTTGTGTCAAGTTGATGTAAAATTATCCATCACAGTTGCCTCTTGTCAACATGACAGAAATATATCACTGTTAAGCAACAACCTTTCCTTTCTTGTTCATTCTCAAGATAACACATTAATATCAACATCACAATATTAAACATTTTACAAACTTTAAAAGCCCTATAGTCTTCACAAACTAAAACACTTTAAAACTCAGTCTCTCAATTGTGGTCTTTTCTAGAATAAAAAATAAGTTAAACACTTCCTTACTTCAAGATGGAAAAACTAGGGTGCAGTCACAATCCTATCAAAGCAAAAGCAAATTCTAGCAGTTTAAATCACTCAATGTTCAATATCTGGCTTTCACTCGTAATCTTTTAGGCTGGGCACTTCTCAAGCTCTGCCCTCTGCGGCACATACATAGCTTGTCTTCTAGGCTCCTTTGGTTCTACTGCTTGCTATATATTCTCTCTCTCTCTCTCTCTCTCTCTCTCTCTCTCTCTCTCTCTCTCTCTCTCTCTCTCTCTCTCTCATACACTAAAGAATCTGAGGTTTTTCTATTGACAGAAAAGGGTAACTTTGAGCCAGAAATACCATATAACACAAAGAATAAATGAAAGGGAGGAAAATGTGAAAATGAAGATACAAGCCAACAATATAAAGTAAAACTTAAAATACTCCAGCTGATGAAAATTTCTCTCATAGAGGGAGGGAAAAGAAGGAAGGTACTGAAATAAATTTTCCCAATAGAGTGTCACTGAGTATATCAACCACACTCCAGGGCAGGCCCCATGACCAGTAGTTCACCAACACAAAAATGACTGCATGTTTTTATTTGTTGGTGCGTGTGTGTGTGTGTGTGTGTGTGTGTGTGTGTGTGTGTGTGTATGGGGAGGTATGTGTGTGGACTTTTTGTCTTGCTTTGTTTCGTAGTTTGTCTTATTTTTCATTTGATTGTTTGTTTGTTGTTTTGTTTTCTTCTTGTGTTTGATTTTTTTAAAGAGAAAGAACATGGTTTATTGGGTAGGGAGTTGGGATGATCCTGGAGGAGTTGAGGGGAGGGGAAATGTGATAAAAATATATTGTACGCCACAATCTTAAAATAATAATTAAAAAGAAAATATAAAAATTACCTACTTAAAAGAAGTATGGGGGGAAAGTAAATATTTTTAATTAAGTAAAAATTTAAAATATATTACTTTGAAAACTCTGTGTGTGTGTGTGTGTGTGTGTGTGTGTGTGTGTGTGTGTGTGTGTATGAGTGTATTATGCAGCTGTGGAGGTTAGAGGACATCTTATAGTCATTTCTTTCCTTCAGGCTGCTATTTCTAGGAGATCAAAGATGTTTGGCATGTTTGGCAACAAGTAACTTCACCCATTGACTCCTCTGTCCATCCCCATTTTACATAATAGGTGATGACTGAACTAAGGAAAGAAACACAAGAAAAAGACATTAACCAAAAACCGGTAAGGGATCGATTATAAATCTGCTAGAACAAATATGAAACATGTGTCTGTGATGATTGTGGAGCACCGTTGAGAGAAAGGAACTAGTTGTCAAAGGCGTGAAGACAGTGATGAAGGAGTCGGATGAGAGCCATGACTCTGTACTGTACTGGGACTGGAGAGTCAATTTGGTCTGATCTATGTAAAGATGGTCATTGTAGTCATATATGTGCAATTTACATATATGCACGAACAACTTTCTCATCTGTCAGAACTCTGAGAAATGCAAGCTAACCGCAGATTTGAAATCCTGTTTCTATGCATCATCGTCGACATAGAGGTACATAGTGTTGATGTGGAAATGATATCCAAGGAATAGAGCATGGAAATTAGATGAACTTCAAATAATTTGTAGTGTGGGGAAAGAAAGGCAAACTCCAAAATGAATAGAACATTTCAAAACAATACAGGGCTAGAAACAACTTGGTCAATGAAAAATAAATAACATACCAATTAAAATTACATAAGCATTCAAGACTCAATACTGACATGAACAGGTGTCATGTAATGTCAGCTATGTTTGGCAAAAATGAATATTTTGCATCTAATACTTAAGAACCATTAGTCAAACACATAATGAGGGACAAAGACATTCTATATGACAGTTGGCCTGGAGGACATCAATGTAATGTATTACATGTGAAAGAAATAAAATGCATTGTCATATATAGATTTTAGAATAAGAAAAGGCATTAGTGCACAGTTGGTAAAATCTAAACAAGATACTCAGATTATATAATTCTATGGTATCAGTGTTATTTTTTGTAAATGTACAGTAACTACATGAAGGTATATGCTGTTTTTAGAGATATTCTGAACATACATTCATGCTGATTTAGACTTAAAGGGGTACTTAAATATAAAGCATGAAACTTACTTCCAAAAGTATGAAGATAACAAAACACAGTCTCTTTGGGAAACTATAACAGAAGAACACAGACTGAGAAATTCATCAAAAAATAGAAATTTCAGCACTTGGGAGGCAGAGGCAGGCAGATCTCTGTGAGTCTGAGGCCAGCCTAGTCTACAAAGTGAGTTCCAGGAAAGGTGCAAAGCTACACAGAGTAACCCTGTCTCAAAAAACAAACAAAAAAAAATAGAAATTTATTTCTCATGAATTTAGAATTAAGAAGACCAAATACTATTTGTGGCTGATCAGGGCCTACCTGAATTCTGCATACCCTGAGAGGAAGGAATACTGTACTGACAGGTGTGAGGGAGAACCAAGTGTGACAATTATTGCAGAAGTTCTTTTATTAAGACCTTAAATCTCAGGGTATAGTCTTCATAGACTATCAGCCTCCTAAAGACCTCACCTATTCATGCTGTTGCAATGGCAGTTACCTTTTGGAAAGGGACAAATATTCAAACCATAGCAGCCAGATGGATGGGTGGTATGTAAGATATGTAAGTAAGTGGGCAGATAGATAGACAGGCAGATGGATAAATATACAAAATAGATAGGTAATATAGATAAATAGATAATTGCCAAGTAGATAAAAGAAAAGTAGAATGATAGATATAGAAAATAGATGATCTATAGATAGATGATGTAAATTGTGTATATATACATATATATATATATATATATATATATATATATATATATGTATGTAAAATTGGAAGTAGATAGAAAGAAGCTAAAGGTATTGACACAAGGATTTAAAGAGGATACTCTAGAATTTACTGACATGAAATAAAATCTTCAAAATTAGAAAATATATTCAAGACAAATATAAGAGACTATTTCCCAAGAGTGATTACATGGTTGCTTAAACAGACATGTCTCAGAGAGAGAAATAAGTCATGTAGGCCTTGGCAATGTCTGACACACACACATGCAATTACAATCACTGAAAGAAAAGGTGCCATGAATTTGATGAAGGACAGGGTGGGTTTGGAATGAGAAAAAGGAAGAAAGGTGTTATTATATTATCTTGAAAATAAAATAAAAGTAAATTAGTGGGTTCATTGAGGTAGTGGACTAAAGAGAGACTGGAAGAGTTCTTCCATAGAATTCAAATATGTTCTTTAACAGGGTCAGAAAATTGTTTTACAGGATACATAGCTTTCAAATCAGAGATCTGTCAAACTTAGTACACATTCCAGGAGTTCTAGCCAGTAGTCATACAAATGCTAAGTCAGATACAAAAGTGGATAGTAAACAGCTACTAAAAGAGAACAGAGATAACTCAAGATACCCTTGATTTCATGACCAGCAATACTGTGTCTCTTCAAAATCATACTGTGCCAATCAGTCAAGACTGAAGGATCTATAAGCTTTTGAATAGAGAGGTAGGGTTTTTAGGAACTTCTAAGTTAATATATGCATGACAATAATATTAACATTTCAATAGTTTTCTTATATATTCCCTAACTTCTCTGTTTTATCTTAATTTGAAGCTTATTTCAAGCATATAAAATGTTTTAAAATGTTATTATTAATAATGATGAAAAGCTCAAATAATGACTACTGTAAATCAAGTCTCCAGTGTGACATTCTCTCATTGTCTCTTAATTATGAAGTTTCAGCCTTGCACTGTAATTAGATAATTGTATTTTGGTTAAAATTATTTTCATTTTTGATTTATGTGTATTTGTATGTTTCTCTGTAAATATATGCCACCTATACTCAGGGGCCTGCATATTCCTGAAAAGTATTACATCCTCTGTAACTAGAATTACAGGTTATTGTGAGATGGCTCATGAGGGTCCTGGGCATCAAATTTTAATTCTCCAGAAAACAGGCAGCACTCTTAACTGCTGAGTCAATGTTTCATCCCAGACCATTATGTTTCTTTGCTCAAAAGGGCTATGATAATAGAACAAACCACAACTAGTCTGACTTTTATTTTTTTTTTTAAATTTATGCAGGCACTGAAACCTGGCATCAGGGAAAGCAGGATCTTTAACACAAAATTGTCACTGAAGTTAAAATGCTTCTATATTTCACAAATAAAATCTTAGAAATGAGGACAGCAAAGCCAGGTGAGAGAAAAGGGGCAGAGAGGACACAGCTGCCTATCTGGTAAGGGGAGGAAATGTCTCTGTGGATTATGGAGACCCAGGAAAACAAAGGCTTCATTTAGTGGATGGCTATATGCACGCTTACAGTGCTTGTAATTGGGGATGATTATGGTTAATGACTCTAGAAATGTGTACTTTCAAACCAGCAGGACAGTGTAATTTGTATCAACCTATTCAGTATCTCTTTAGGCAGTTTGCCTGGTTTAAACTCAGCCCAGCATTGGCTGCAGAGAGAGCCTCTGGACGCCTCACTGCTGGCTCATATTTTATGGTCTGTCCCACTACCCAGCCTGTCAGTATGTTCCCAGGTGAATAAAACCACTCAAGTTTTCCTATCAGTTTGATGGCTCAGGACACCATTAGTGTTTAACCTAACAAGACTCAGATTTTTATAAAGTCCAAGGAATGTGGGATTCTAATGCATAAAAGGGGGAAAAACCATTTATCTGTCTATAATTCTTTCTGATTAGGTGATAGTCAACAGCTGCCAGACTTTTCGGTGCAAGGAAGATGTTTTACATTCCAGTACACCATGAGGCACAATAGTCTGTGATGACTCTTGAAAGATAATTAGTTAATATAAAACATGTCCAGTTTCCATTTCTCCAACAGGAGGAAACCGCCTAAAGCAAAATCGATTGTGGAATCAATTCAAGGATATAGATCATCATTAAAAACCAGCTAAATAGTCAAAGATGGAATTTGGGACCCCACAAAATTAAGAATCATAACCATGTATTTCTTCTATAATGTGCACTGACACGTGCTTCTTCACAAATATGAAAGCATGGTATATCAGAGACCACAAACAAGAAGAAAAATAAGTGAAGACTAAGGGTCAAGATAATTATAGTTTGGGAGTAAGAATTATGATTTGTTCCATAGTCCAGTTATGTCTTTATGCCTCATGTGAGAAAAGGCAAATCCATCCATATCATCAGTGTGAGAAACCACATTTCAACCTAATTTTCAACAGTGATAACAGTAGGGTGAGGCAGTGAAGCAAGGTTAACTTGACATATGGTGGTCTCAATGCTAGGTAAATGATGCTGAGGATGCTTGACCCATATAGGAACAGTGATGTTTGGGTGACATGTAAGAATAAGCATCAGAGAAATGTGACTATCGCCAGCTGGGACTTTCTGGGGCAAGTCTTCTAAATTTTAAGTGCTTATAAATTTATAGCATTATCTTACAAATATTTACCCATATACAATGCAGTTTCAAGTCTATGATGTACACCTCACAGAAAATTTTGGCCAACGTTCCATTCCTGAAATAAAAACAACAACAAAAGCCACCACCAACAACAAAAAAATATTTGAATTGGAAAATGTGATTGTTTGGTTACAAATATATATTTGAATGTCAGATTGGTTGAATTGAGAACCATCTAGAAGACTCATATGGCACATCTCTGGGAATGTCTGTGCTGAAATGCACAGGGAAGACTAATTAAGTATGGATGACCTGGCATGAATGTGGGTGGTATTATTCTACATGATGACTGTCCAGAAGATAGAGGAGAAATCCACCTGCATAGGAACTTTCTGTATGTGTGTCCATGCCTCCAGGAGGAGAGCTGCCCCAATCCGACATTCTCTCCTGACCATGATGGAGGCAAAATAAATACTTCATTTTTAAAGTTGTTTTTCTCAAGTCTTGTGTTAGCAGACATGAAAAATTAACCACAAAAATTATTGCTGTAAAAGTAATTACTTTGACCAAACATGAACATATGGCCTTTAAACTTCTGGAACTGGTTGAAAGAAGGAATTTGGAAACATTTACAAAATCGGACTGTAAAACATTACAATGCTAAAAAAAAAACAAAACAAAACAAAACAAAAAAACCTTCCTGGATACTTGAGTGAATATTCAAAAGAACAGACTGTAATAGGAATATGAACAATGAAGTCCAAACTCATGAAATTTCAGAGGGGAACTCTACTGGGAACTGAGTTAGGAAAATATACACTACCCGATTACAGACAACCTGTCTCCCTTTTCTCCTTAGTGATCATTTTATGAGAGTTTGAATTTAAAAGTAATGGAATTCTTAATCTTACAGAGGAATAGTTAAGGCAGCCTAGCATTCAGGATCTTATCTGAATATTGCAGGAAAAGATCCACATATAAAGCTGTGACCATGGAATGTGGACACAGAAGAGATTAACCACTAAAACAAAGCCAATACTTTGAACTAAAATAATAGGCAATGTGCTTTGAGGCTGCTAGATAATTTCGGCTTGTTTATTCTACTACACTGTCCAGGATTTAAAGGAGGAAACTCATTTGACAGACTTTGGACTAAGAAGAGAATTCCCGATTACTTTAATCGCAGGGTCATGTGATCAGTCATGTACGCTGCTGCACCGACAGTGCAGGGGGCTGCCTCCTGTTCAAGTCAGCAGATGTTTTTTGTGCTGTGTATATTATAATGGTTTTGCAGACAAGAAAAATGTAAGAGGTAGAAAATCCCATGTTTCACATTTCTGTTTCCACCTAGATGCCAAAAGAAGGGTTGGAGAGACCAGGAAACACGTATAGATCAGCCTCTAAGACTATAACTTGTGACATCATAAGGGTGAAGCAGTAGAGATCCAGTAGACACCCAGATGTTAAGGGATGCCAGTAATATAAAACATCTGTCAGGGGGACATAAAAAATGAGTGGACTCTGTCCATTCTCCTTCTTTCTGCTTTCTGACCATCATAATAAGAGCATCTCACTGTACCATTTTTTTTTCCCACTACAATGGACTGAAGCCACAGAACTTATGAGCCAAAATACATTATTCCTATCTTAAACTGTTTCAATTAGATATTTTGTCATATCAAATAAAAATTCATTAAAATAAATTGAGAATAATTGAATACATGTTGGTTAGCATGGAAATAGTTGTATTTCTTGTGTGAAAATAAGAAAAATGCATTTAGTAAAATGATTCATTGACTTCAGGATTTAGTAGTTCTACTAATTAGCTAAAAAAATCATCTTTTATAGGCATGTGTAATGCTAATGTACCTTTTCAATTTCTTTATGCCATATTCTTAAAACAAATAATTTTAATGAAAACATGAAATAAAAGCCTGGCGGTGGTGGTGCACGCCTTTAATCCCAACACTCGGGAGGCAGAGGTAGGCAGATCTCTGTGAGTTCGAGGCCAGCCTGGTCTACAGAGTGAGATCCAGGAAAGGCGCAAAGCTACACAGAGAAACCCTGTCTCGAAAAAACAAAAACAAAAACAACAACAACAAAAACAAAACAAAACAAAACAAAACAAAAACAAACAAAAAAAAAACAAAGAAATAAATATGAAAGGACACTGTATCATTCAGCTGTCTATCACCATGACACAAACAGTTTGGATTATAGTTTTGATAACTCTTTTCATAGTCTGCTGGATCCACTTCCTGCTGACTGCTGTGATCAACCAAAATTATATGAAATATGCTGAACAAAACTGTTTACCCTATCAAAAGCCAGAGAGCAAAGACGGCAAGAAGAGAACAAGATGCACACAAAGTATTGAATGGTAGAAAGACTGAGAGAGTGTGAATCAATTCAAAGTATTTCACAACAGTACCTATGAAGATGGGCTAGGGGAGAAGAGCCCTCAAATTGGGTGGGGGGGAGTATTAGAGAATTCCTATAAAATTATATTAGAAAATGAAAGTCAGATCTCAATGTTTTAAGTGTTAAAAGATGACAAATCATATTGCTATACTCCAATAATTCTGTATTTTATTTTATATTCTATGACATGGATTTTCTGCTATGTCTCCCAAAGGATCATGGGGTTAAATCTTGGTCCCCAGGGCAGCTGTATTTAGAGGTGATGGATTTTAAGAGGTGGTGCTTTGGAGTATCTTGTGACGTTGACAAGTTCCTGGGAATTTCCGAGCAGACAAAGTATAAGGAAATAGAAGGGGGAAGCTTTTCAGGATGCATCCCCAGAGTCATAGTCTTAGTCTTTCCTCCCATAGCCACTGCACAGAGCTGGGGCTTGTAGATGTAGCCTAGATTTCTGTAAAACACTCCTGTCACGTGATTGGACATTTTTTGGTTTCCTTGTTTCTGGGTGTAAATATATTTTTAAAAAAATCCTTTAATAGTAAAAGACAAAAGGTCTGAGCTATGGCTGGGGGTCACATGGGTCTATGGTCCTACCACAGCCAAGGATGGCATCTGTTACCGTCCAAGGCCAGAAGGATGTCCAGGGTCTGTACTGCCACCTGGGACCATGTTGCTGTCCTACAGCCGTGCTGCTGGTGGGGCTATGCTGATCTGAGTGGCCTGAACTGTCTGTCACCCAGGGCATAGTGACGTCTGGGTTCAAGCTGCTCCTGATGGCCATGACTGGGTCCGTGGCCCTGCTACAGCTGGGGTCTGTGTTGAGGTCCGTTGTCGTGTTACTATAGGAGCCCATGTGAACCATATGGTAAACCATTGTTGAAGGACAAGGGCCTTGGTGACCTGGTCCCAGCACTCATAGGAGAGCTGGCTCCCACATTTCGGAAAGCCAGCCCTACACCTCACACCGTCATGGGAGAGCTGGCTTCAATGCTCGCCTGAGGGGAATGATCCCAGTAGCCCAGACTAACCAACTCAGCTGCCACTTAGACACACATCCAGAGCTTTGAGTTGGTACTCCTCAGCATCCACCCCATCTATGACCTGCTAGAGTGCATGAAGGGACTGGTCTTGTAGAACCATAGATATAGGATCTCCATGATTCAGTGAAACAGAAGGATATTCAAGAAGAGTTTTAATGAGGGTCCAGTATTGATGGTGTACCAGAAGTTAGAGGCCTTCAACCTGAGCAGAAAC
Organism: Peromyscus eremicus; assembly: GCF_949786415.1. Lineage (NCBI taxonomy): Eukaryota > Metazoa > Chordata > Mammalia > Rodentia > Cricetidae > Peromyscus > Peromyscus eremicus. The sequence continues at coordinate 8,318,411 of NC_081435.1, forward strand.
TCATCACACAATGAATATTTGTGAGTAGAGCTTTTTTTACAAAAGAGTAGACTGCATGATACATTGTAGCTACCTATGCCACTAAGACAAATGAAGAGGTAATAGAAAGGTGGGACAGATGGAGTGAAGTGTTGTTTGTTTGCTTTTCTTTTTTCTTTTGGTCTTTGTTTTTTTAATTAATATTTTTATTTATTATTATTTTTTATTTTTATTTCTCTTTAAATTTCCCTTTGAGGGAGGCTGCAAGGGTGAAAGGCAGACATGGAGGGACTGGGAAATGAGTGCGATTGGGGAGCATGATGTGAAATCCCCAAAGAAACACTAAAAAAATTATGTCTAAAACATTCTTTAATAAACCAGCTTTAATGTTTTCATGAGATGGGATGGATTTTGTAAGTCAAAATCTAAAAATTTTGCTTAATATGGTCTACAGAGTGAGTACCAGAACAGCCAGGGCTACAGAAAGAAACTCTGTCTTGAAAAACAAAAGGAAAAAAAATTTGCTAAATAGAACACAAATGTGATCGTCTAGGTCTTGCAGTCTTTTGGCTCCTCGGTCTCCCATTATGTTCTCTCAGCATTAAGTGTAGGTGTGGGCTTGATATATTAGGTGAGGATGGACATTGGATAGGCAGTTGCTCTTTGCATGTTGATCAGTTGTGGATTTCTATAATGGTCTCTGACTGCCACAATAAGATGCTTCTGTAATGAGTCGGGAGAGCTACACTTGTCTGTGGGTAGAAGAGGAAGTATTTAGAATGTAGTTAGAAACTATACTGGTTCAGGATAGTGGTAGCAGTAGGCTGTCTTCTAAGATCCATGACCTCACCACTCATGGGTAGTTAGTTAGATTTATGGGACCATGTGTAAATTCCAAAATAAAGCTTTTTTTTTTTTCCGTATGTTTAGACTTCGTTCCTCAGCTGGATGCACTATTTCATAGTTAAGCTATGTCAGCTTCACCGTCCTCCTTGGTGATGGAAGGGAGGAGACTTCTTTTGTTTTTATAATAACTTTTTCTTTTTTCTTCTTAGGTGTCTCATTAATAACCACCCCACTGAATGACTAAGCTACAACATTCAGGTCACAAGAACATCTGTACCAGCAATTTCTAGTGTGATGTGATTAACTAGAATGAGGTGCTTTTCCCAAAAAGATGACTGAATCACAGTGACAAGAGCCTCATCAAATGATCTGCTCTTTCAAGGAGTGCTCATTTGGACATCACTCAAATCACATACTTTTGTCTCAGTTAACTGAGAACTGGGTTTCTTTTCTTTTAGACATTTGTCCCCCTTCGCTTTCTCATACTAGGAATTGAACCCCAGTGTGTTGCCTACTAGGCAAGAGCCTTAAACCTGAACTACAGCCCTAATCTTTGTAACCTTTTTCTGCTGAAATAAAGTTTGACTGTGTTGTTCAGGCTGTCCATGAACTACTTGTGACACTGGCAGCTTAAAAGTTCCCGATTCTCTTGCTGCTGTCGGCTAGCTGACACCACAAATCTTAACCATCACAACTAAAAATAGTGAGTTTTCTATGAAAATACCCTGTATTACAATATCTCTCTTTTGAACATTTTTCTATTGTCTTCCTTAGGTCAGTATGCCCTGCTTCCCACACTAGAGGGAGGAAAATGGAACACTTCCGACTTCTCTCTGGAACCTACCCTGCTAACTTCTATACTCCAGTGTCTCTTGAAATTATGTTTTAGAAAATTCATCAATAACTGTAGTTTCTTAAAGGTACATTTTGAATATAAATGTATAGCTGTAGGTTTTTTCTGGTGACTTCATAATTTTTTCAAAGCATTCTAATGACCATCAAACATTGACAAGATAAATATTACTACTTACCATCCAAAAGTATTCTGGATTCACCATTCTGTTTTGAAATTTGTAATCCATCAATATTATTCAGTATTTAGTGTTATACTGATCTGGAGCCAAAACAACTAACCACCTTGTCTTTAATTATTCCCCTTATGAAAAGTCATTGTGAGATTTCAAGATAATATAGGCACTTTCTTTACATTATTCTTTCTCTGTAAAATATTCTTGGGATATCACTAGGACTAACAGATACATTTTTGACAATCTGTATGATCAAAAGTAATTGTAATAGGTTAGAATAGAGGCAGCCACCCTTGGTCTTTTATTATTTATGGCACCCTGGGTGCTTACAATAAGGAGAATTGAAATGTTAACCGCATTAATAACATTGTAAGAGTGGAATTCTGTGATGTATGTGTCTGAAGAGGCCAACGCACATCTATCAAGCCCCTATGTAGACACTGACTCAACATAAAAGGTCAGACCGGCTAGATGAAATATGTATTTCTCAAGCATTTGGAACAGCTCCTATTCTGTTCTGCATTTACAGTATGTGATACTATGTGTGATGTTGTGAAGACACACAAACTTAGTAAGTTAAACACCAGATGCTCTGGGAAATTTCCAGTCTGCTACAAGGAACACAATAAACAAGGTGTCAGTGTTGCTTTTTCCAGATGTTTTTACTGTAAAGACAGGAAAGGAAGTGAGGAGAGGGTGGTGTTAAATAGACACTAAGTCATATGATGCTTCCTTGATACTACTTCAAACTGAGTACATCCCACAGCAGGAATATCTTATAAAAAAGAATGAGACTAAATTGCCAGAACATACTTCTCTAGGGAAATGACCCTTTTTCCTTAATGGCAACTGTTTGACACATTCAACAGTGTTGCTTGCTAAAAAAAAAAAAAGCTTTTTAATTGTGCTCTGAGGCCGGCATTAAGTGCCCTGTTACTGTGGCTGCCAGTATGATTCTACTTATGGAGGGTGGGCAGGGGTCAGACTTGTCCATGCCACAGAAGCATTGGAAAGAGATGCTTTCTCAAGAATGTATACTTTAATTTATAGCTTTTAAACAATAGATCTTTCCTCACTGACTTAATTCAGGTTAGATAATATATTCTGTAGATCAAGGGCAATGTTGGTCACTTTTTCAATAAAAAGACTTAAACATTGGAATCCAAGGAAGTGATGGGCACTCAGAATTGGATATAGAAAAAGTAGTTCTTTTTGTCTCATAATTTTTATTTTAAAATGTAATTGAATTTCCTAATCACCTCAAAATAAATGTTAGAGATAAGAGTGAATCAGAAAAAATATTGATCAATTTCTCTCTCTCTTTTTTTTTTCACAAGAAAGCCTAAAAAGTTAGTTCTAACAATGCTGAAATGGCTTTTTTCACAATTGTGTGCAGTAAGTATATAACAAACCCTTGAGTATAATTCTAAAAGGATGCCTGAGTCAAAGGATCTCCACAGAAACAAAACCAACTATGTAAGACAGACAAAGAGAGAGGGAGAAAGAAAGATTGAAGAACAGAAACAAATGGAAGGCTGGTCTACTGGAGACTGGAGCAGAATTGGCGTTTGAGAGTAGAAGTAAACTGGGAGTAGAATTTCTCCATTCTTAGGTGACTGTTTGTTTTTCTCTTATTTGTCTTTTAAAGGTCTTCAGCTATTAGAGATATGCCAATACACTCAAAGTCTAGGAGGTTGACTGTTGATCTACCTGGCAATAGTGGCTGGAGAAAGATCAGTGGTTAAAAGCACTACCCCACAAGTGAAAGAACAGAAATTTGGGTACAAGCACACAAGTACCAGTGATATCCCATAGGTACACACACATACACACTCACACACATACACACACACACCATGCCCGTATATCTCACAGACATAGAGACTAGTATTTCTTACAGACATACAGACACATATGTTCACAAACTCATGTTCTCATAAATCTCACAAATATACACATATGCATGTGTCTCTCATGGAATTGTAGACACAAACACACAACACATTAACAGTACTGTTTAACAAAACACTGGACACAATGTTTTGGCCAATTGACATATAAAAACAGCGCACAAATATATTGTGTCTGCCCTCACCAACTTCTTCAAAGTAGGCATGGCTTTCAGACATTGAGAGTAATGCCAATCCATCCATTCCTGAATCCTTCTATGTGATATCATTCTAACTTCTTTTTATATCCAATATTCCCTTATCAATTTATTTTCACTTTCTCATTTCTTGCACACAGGGTATAAAACATGCATAATTACTCTCCATTTATTTTTCACAAGAAAAAAATATTATTTAACAATTCACTCAACAATTGTGAATCTCTGGAATAAGCTGAGTATTCCTTCATGCATACCATCTTACCTTCACCCACTTCTTCCAGCCTCCTTAACATTAAGGGTTTTTTTGTTTGTTTGTTTGTTTTGGTTTTTCGAGACAGGGTTTCTCTGTGAAGCTTTGTGCCTTTCCTGGAAGTCACTCTGTAGCCCAGGATGACCTCATATTTACAGAGATCCAGCTGGTTCTGCATCCCGAGTGCTGGAATTAAAGGCGTGCGCTGCCGCCGCCACCTGGCTCAAAATTAAGTATGTATGCATTTGAAAATGTGTGTTTGGGGGGGGACATGTATGAGTGTTCACCTGTATATTTCTCTCCAGCTGAGATGTGTTTTTTTTTTTTCAGTTTAGTTTCAAGCATAACATGTTTCAAAGCTCAGAGCCAGCTAATATACCTGGATCTCAAAGCATTACAAGTAGATACAACTCCTGGCAGAGTTAAAGCTGAACAGATCAGGAGGCAAGGTTCAAAATGGTCACTACACGTCATAGTTAGCCAAAGGGTAGGTTGTCTTTAATCCGAGACAAGTGGCAATGTCCTATCTCCTAGAGGGTCTACTAATATCTGAAAAAGAGATTGTGAGTCCTCACATCTCCATTCTGCACTGAATCTGATGACCATACATCCCCAAAAGCAAATATTTAGAAAAATACTGTGTTTTATCTTTGGCACAGCACATTCCTCTACAGAGCAAGCCTCAAAAAAAGATATACACTCTGAGTAGTCATCCTGTTAAAAGAACAGTCTGCCTACCAGTAAACCATATTGAAACCAGTGATTATTAATCATTTCTTAATTCTGTCACAGTTTTTAGATAACTGTATCAGATTTTTTATAGAGACTGAAATTAATGAATAGTTATGAAGGTGCATTTCTGGGCAAGTAGCCAGAGGGGGCACTAGGTAACCTCAGAAGCACACTTTGTATGATGTGTGACATCACCTTAACCTTTATTTCTGCCTTTCTTTGTACTTTGTTCATTTGCTTTTCGCTGCCTGACATTTATTACATTTTTCTCCCTCCCTTCCATGTCTATATTTAGCTAAAAGTTATCTTGAACAGGTCCTCTAACCCTGGTAAACATAATTTTTTCCCTATAACCGAGAAGTGAACTCCACCCCCAGCTATGAGCTCATAATTTTGTCATGTAATTCTGTTTTCCAAGAGCCAAGATACCCTTGATTGAAACCATCTGCTTGTTCATTGTTCATATATAAGTATTTCTCAAACCAGAACTCATGGGAAGATGAATTGATGACAACACTCTTTCTGTTCCCACTCTTTCATCATCTGACCCAGAGAACTGCAAGGCTTAGAGTGCTATTCATCTCAGATGTCTCAGTAAGAGAGTTCTATGCGAAATTCTGCATTGATATGTCTCTGGGAAGATAACAAGACTCCCTGCTTGCAGTGATACATTTAGTTCTTTCAGTCATAATGAGTGAGACACCAAACAATGTTCCTAATTTCTTCATCCATAGCACAGAGTCTTTTGAATTACTTCATTCCTAGCCTTTCCCTGTGAAAGTTGTTTAGAAAGAATGATGATGCTTAGGTTCTGAGGGGACCAAATTCCCACCATTTTAAAGAATAGTTCAACCTATACCAAAGTCTTTCAAACTGTTTCCTGATTTCTCATTTTTCCACATATGAGTCTGTGTCATGTTACAAATTGTGTAATATAAAGAAGAGTTCATCCAAATAGAGCTGCACTGACCTGGTTTCCAATGCTAACACTGCAAATAATTTTGTGATATTGAGAGTGTATTTAACTGTCCAAAGAATTTTATGTGTAGATGTAACCAACCGTCTTATTAAATAAGAAACACAGAGCCGATTCAGAGAAGAAAGCCAAGAGGTCAGAGCTAAGAGCCTCACCCTTCCTGCTTCAGCGATCCTCTTCAGCCAAGAGAGCTCTCCGAAAAGGGACCTAAATCCTGTGTGTATGTCTTTATATAGTCTAGCTGTTCTGCGTTCTCATTGGTTGTAAACCCAAACACATGACTGCCTCGTCATTGCCTGTCCGTAGAGACTTCCAGGTCTTCTATGGTTGGTATTGAGATTAAAGGCGTGTGTCTCCAATGCTGGCTGTATCCTTTTACACACAGAGATCTACCTAGCTCTGTCTACCAAGTGCTGGGATTAAAGGCGTGTGCCACCACCGCCACGCTCTTGCTATGGCTCTAATAACTCTGACCCCCGGGCAACTTTATTTATTAACATACAATTAAAATCACATTTCAGTACAAGTAAAATACCACCATATTTATGTCTTCTGGAAAACTAGTGTAACACAGTAGTGGTTTTATAGTATTAGGGTGTCAGTTGATGTTTAAAGTGGAATTGATCTTTCCTCTTTCATGTAAATAAGATATGAAATGATATTTGGAAGAAAGGTTCATTGAGTTTTTAAAAGTGAACACATTGTTTTCTGTTTACTTTGTCATTTAAAAAGACAGCATTTCACAATGATGTTAAACTAAATTGTATGTTATCCATGAACACCCTAGAAGTTGTAAAAATGTTATTCATTGAAAACCCTTCAAGAGCTATGGTGGTGTGAGTAATATTTAAACTATTGCTATTCTGAAGTAATAATGTAGAACAAGATACTGAGCCATCCACAGTCTTCATTGGTGATAAGTATAATTGTATATAACTGTAAGATGCACAGAGATGAATATTTGATGAATACATTATTGAATACAAATTTCTTTATAAATGCTATACTGTGCAAATATTTATGTAAATTAACTATTTGTGTTGAATGAGCTTTGTGTTGTAAATGTGTTTCACTTGTAAAAAGGCTTGGTAATTTTACAGGTCTGTGGTTTTACTGTTTTCCTTAATAAGGAAATTAAAATTAACCATTTCTTCATTATAATAATGTTAATTAGCTCCTAATTCTAAATAGTATTTGAAGCGGTAGCAGATATTCTTGGGAATTTTTGATTTCTGGACAAATTATGTGGTATAAATGCAATGACCTTTAGAAAACCTACTTTTGCTAGGATATAATTTATTACTTTGTTTTCTTCCTTTTTAAAATTTTAAACTTTATTATTTAACAATTGCAAATTAAAAAAATCACACATTGAAATTAAAAGGCTAGAAACTATACAACTCAATAAACTTCTATACAGTTTAAGTAGCCAATAAGAACACAGTCTGTGGAGCTTAACATTGGATTTTACACTTTCACTGTTGAATACATTTTTGATACATGTATCCACCACAAATAAACAAAGGCCAATGACAAACTGGAAAGGAAACCAACTTTCTATCCTTTTCATAATTCTTGTGCATTACCTGCAACTAGTCCTTCCTCCATAGTACTGAAACTTCCTTTTTCTCCTTCCATTTTATACTGCATCCATATGTATGCTTGTTTCTATCTATGCATACATTATGGGCTAGATTCCACATATAAGGAAGAACATGTGGTGTTTCTCTTTTTTAGATTCTATAACCTTGCATAATATAATACATTCTAAATCACCCATTTTCCCGAAAATATTGTGACTTCCTTGTTCTTTTACAGCTGAATAGTATTCACAAATATACATATATACCCACATACCCACACACATGCACATATGAACAAACACACGCACACACACACACACACACACACACACACACACACACACACACACACACATTTCATTATCTGTTTATTTGTTGATTAATAACCAGGTTTGATTGCAATTCTGTGTATAGTGACAAGGAAGCAACTAACATAGGGTGCAGATCTTTCTATGGTAGGACATGGAGTTATCTGGAGATATGCCCAACAGTGAAATAGGGTGATTTGATATCTCTTGGTTGATCTCAGTCTGCGGGGAAGGCTTTGCCCTGGAGAAGATGGGAATGGGGGGCGGGCTGGGGGGAAGGTGAGGGGGGTGGGAGAGGGGAGAACAAGGGAATCCGTGGCTGATATGTAGAACTGAATTGTATTGCAAAATAAAAATTAAAAAAACAAAACAACAAAAAAAAAGAAATATCCAAACTGGTTTCCACACAGACTGTATGAATTTCTTTTCTCACCAATAGTGAATGAGGGTTCCTTTCTCCTAACATCCTCTTTAACATATGCTTTCAAATTTATTGATGATAGCCACTCTGACTGGAATGTATTCAGTTCATTTGCCAATTTTATTTTTTTAGTATTTAACTGTTGGCGAATCTTTGTAAGTTTTGGATATTAGCCCATTGTCTGCAGTGTAGCTGAAGAGATTTTCTCCCATTCTGTAGACTGTCTGTTTGCTCTGCTGATTGTGTCCTGTGCTATACAGAAACATTTTGCTATTATACATCCTCATTTGTTGATACTTGAGGTTAGTTCCTGGCCACTGGTGTTCTATTCACAAAGCTCTTGACTACCTTAGTATTGTGAAGGATATCCCCCATGTTTTCCCCATTGAAATTCCAGCTTATCAGGCATTAAGTTTGGGATCTATTTTAAATTGATTCAGTGTAAGATGAAAGATAATAATATAAATTCATTCTTCTGCTGGTCGAATCCAGGTTTTCCAGTACCATTTCCTAAATGGTCTAACTTTTTTCTGAAGTATATTTTAGCTTTCTTTGTCAAAAAAAAAAAATGAAATGGTTCAGGGTGATTTTTTTCTGTGAGATTTTGTTTCCTAGAAATTTCAGAAGCTACACCCATAAAGTCTCTTAACCTGAGTGTCTAAGCATGAACTGAGCAAGTATAACAATAGACATGCTGTAATAGATGGGGGCAAGACCATGAAGTATCAACCATGAACAGAAAACTACAGACAACTAAGAAATGCTGAAAGCAAGTATTTTGTTGAGATTTTTTTTTCACATGTAAGTTCAACAAAGTAATTGCTGTATAGTTTTCTTTTTGTGAAAATTTATTTACTTTGTTTTGGTATTAATATATTACTGACTTCTTAGTACAAGGGGAAAAGCTTAGTCCTAACTCACCTTGACATGCTTTGTTGGCATCCATGGGAGCCCTGCCCCTTTCTAAATAGAAACAGAGGAGTGAATGGGAGGACAGAAGGGAGGAGGGGGATGGGAATGGGAGGAGAGTCAGGAGAGGAAACTGTGGTAGGGAAGTATAATAAATGAAAAAGTTCATTAATAAAAAGAAAAAATATATTGTTGACTTCATAAATTGATCTCAGTAGTCTTCCATAATTTTCTATTTCGTAGAGTAAATTAGGAAGTTTTGGCTGAGGTCTTCCTTGAAAGTTAGTAGAATTCAGCAGTTAATCCATCTGCTTCTGGGATTGTCTTTGAGAGAAAGATTTTAATAACAGTTATAATCTCATGCTTGTAGTGGGTCTATTCATATCATTAGGGCTTAATGTTGGTAGATAATATACATTTAAAAATACTTTAATTTCTTCTGGGTTATCCGACTTTTCAGAGTATAAATTTTTATAGTCAACTGGGCGGTGGTGGCGCACGCCTTTAATCCCAGCACTTGGGAGGCAGAGGCAGGCGGATCTCTGTGAGTTCGAGGCCAGCCTGGTCTACAGGGCAAGATCTAGGAAAGACGCAAAGCTGCACAGAAAAAAACCTGTCTTAAAAATGAAAAAAAATTTTTCAGAGTCATTTATCATGATTTCCAGTGTTTTCTTGGAGCTGTTGCAATGAGATCCCTTTGCTCTCTAATCTTATTAATTTTTTTTCTCCTTCCTCTTTCTCTCAAACTAACTCAGGATTTGCCCATCTAATGAACTTTATCACAGAACCAGATCTTTGATTTTGTGTATGGTTCTTTTAATTTCTTTTCATTGATTTGTTCCCAATCTTTATTCATTTTTGATATTGTCTGTATTTGTTAATGGCTACTTGTTGTTTTTCAAGAGTATTAAGGCCTGTTGTTATATTGCTTATTTAATATCACTGAGATTTTTAGATATGGGCACTTATTGGTATAAACTTTTTTCTCAAGACCTTCTTGGCTATGTACTGGAAGTTGTGATAGGATGTGTTTTTGTAATAACTTGTTGCTGGGCTGTTTTTATTCACTCTCTAATTTCTTTCTTCATATTTTCTAAAAATAAGTAACATAGTTTTTCTACTGTGCTCAGTACAAGCAAAACAGAGTGAAAAATATTCACTGCCTTTTGGGATTTTACCACGTCATAAAGGAGACGGATTGATTAGAACAAAATGGTAGCATCATTTCACAGATGATCCTTCTGGATGTAGAGGATATCCCAGACATTAAGCTGATGCCAAAAACCATGGATAACACAAACCTTAGAGATAAATGTTTCCTCTTATGAATGAATAACTATCATAAAATTTAATCTGTAAGTTAGACATATTAAAAGAGTAACAGTAAATAATAATAAAATAAAGCAAAGTAGCATGGTATCTTGAAATATATTCATGACCTTATTCTCTAAAAAATGTCCTATTTTACTGTGCATTTTCGTGTTATGATGATAACAGACATTGATGATAAGAGACTGGATGAGTCCTCCAGTCTTCTCCAATATGACACATTCCCCTGTCAATCAGAGTACAGTCTCTGTTTATGGGTTCCACCCACAAATTGCTGCTTTTTCATATTACTAAGCACTCATCTCATGCTAATAACTCTCACTGATTGAAATGCAACAAAATAGTCAGGGTCTAGTTTTTTTTTTTTTTACATTCTCATAGAAAATATCTTTTTTAAAAAAATTGTAGATCTTGGTAAACTCAGGGAAAAGAGCTGTTTGTTTCTTTTTGACAAATGAAAGTAATCATCATTACTACTCTTATCCTTTGAGATTCACAAATATCATATCAATAAACCCAATAGCTGAGTTGTTTTCTAGGTAAAGAATGGTCTAAAGTGCATCTAATGTGAATAGTAGGTGGGATATAGCAATACAGTGTAAGCATTTATGATGCCTCTCAGAGCAATGTAAACTGTTTATTTCTAGAAAATTTCTCTCAATATTTTTAGGATCATAGTTCACAGTGATTAACTAAAAACATGTAGAGAGCAAAACTGCAGCTAAATTGAGACTACTGTGCTTCTTATATTTTCAGGTCTCAACATGCACGGCAGAGAAAAGTAAAGAGAGATTTACAACCGAGGAAAGTGTAGGATGCCGTCAGTGAAGATAGATTTTTAATGAACTTCTGGAAGATCGAGATAGATGAACGATTACATAATTAATCATAGGTCATAAAGATATAAATCTAGAACACGTGAAAAGGGAGTTTAACTGATGAAGCCTATACTTCCCCAGTTAAACCCCAAAGGATAACAGAAAAGGAAGTGGCAGATTTTTGGAGGACCAGAGACGTAAATGGATTCAAGAACAAGATGGTAAGTGAGACATTTGTAAGGGACAATAAATTACTCCTATCTCTTCCTACAAACTCATTGTTGGTAACATTCAACACTGGAAAATATTATTCCAAGTTGTATAAAGTTGTAAAATAAAGCGGCCATCGTAAGTGACTATGAGTGAAGTCTGCCTTGCAGTGTGATGAATGTGTCCCTGAGCACAAGTCACCTCATGGTTTCTTACTTGAAGCAATCCCTTCTAAATATAAAGTCACTCTTCTTTGTCTCTATTATTAAATATTGACTAGCTACAATGATTTCTCAGCTCAAGAAACCACTGCAAGATACAGAATAAAAATGTAGGCAATCTAAACAGAAACTAATGGTGTCGAGATAGTCTTAATTTAGGAAACCAAATAACTTTTAAAGTTTTTAATGAGAATATTCAGATAAATTTTAAGGCAGAGGCAAGCAGATCTCTGTGAGTTCGAGGCCAGCCTGGTCTACAGATTTCCAGGACAGCCAGGGTTGTTACACAGGGAAAGCCTGTCTTGAAAAATAATCAAACAAGTAGATTGCTGCTTGCCCACCAGATTGGCCAAAAAAAAAAAAAAAAAGAAAGAATAACAAAATTACTACTGCTAGAAGAAAGACTATTTGCTAACACTTCTAGTGGAAATGCACACAGTTACCAATATTTGGCAAAACAATCTAGCAGTATAAAATGTACACATTTGCCACAGCAATCCCCCAGGGAAACAGCAAAAAGAAGCAAGCACATCCAAGGAAGAAATCGTATTCAATTATTGGCCCAGTTTATATTGTACTGCGGTAGGGCCCAAGAATTTGCACACCCCCCCAACAACTAATAACTATGAATCTAAAATGTCAATAGCTCTAAGATTGAGAAACACTGCTCTGTATCTCTATGATTTGGGGTTTATATGACTCCATCATAATGGGCCAACAAATGCTTTAATCTCAAAAAAAAAGAAAACAATAAATAAAAAATTCCAGAAATAAAGTTTATGTGACTGAACCTATGCAGTATTCTGAACAGCATGAAAGAAATGAACAAAATTCCAAATCAGTAAAAAGGAACAAGAAAAATAAAACCTAAGAAATTCAGTCATGATTCAGCAGGATACTCAATAAGATGGGTAGAAGATAAATTTGAGGCATTTGTTCATTTAATTCAATGTTGGTGAAAACAAAGGTGTGTACAGAGAAAAGATCAGGGCAGGATAGCCAGCCTTTGACTGGCAGGATTTCTTGGCGACAAGAATGAAGAGAGCAGAGGTAAAATCATCCAAGATGGCCACCAAACATTTTATGGAACAGAGAAATGAATCTAACTATAAACACATGCATGCAATGTCTGCGGAGAGTAGAGGAGAGTGGTAGATTCCTTGGAACTAAAGGTACAGAAAGTCAGGTATGGGTGCTGGGAATCAAACCTGGGAAAGGAGTCAGCTGAGCAGTATCTCCAACCTGAATATGTTGTATATATTTGTATATAATGTAGTGACTATTAAACACATCCCTATTTTATACTCTGATTTATATTTATGTTACACTTGTGTAATGAATCTATAGGCAATTTATGGATATAATAATTTGGTTCTTAGTAAAGGAAGACAGTAAAGGTGAGTTGGAGGGAGGGAGCCAGCAGTGCTCATATCTTATACAATGTGTATCAGGATGTAATGTTTAAGGTTAATAGGATATAAATAATTACTCAAGTTTGCAGTTATAAACAAGACAGAGAATTTGAGAACTATGGGGTAATTAACAGGGAAGAAACAGTTTGGATACTTAGGCAATGAGTTAAAATCTTCATAATTTTGAATAATATAGTGATATGACATTTATAAACTGGATGAATGATAAAATTAAAATTTGTTGAACTCTATTTTTGTGGGTATTCATCTGATGAATTAATGTAAAAATTTAAAAACAATTTCTCTGTGGGTAGGAAAACTAAGAATGATGGATAATGAGACAATGTTAATGTTGCATATTGTTGAATTATTTGATAATACAAAAAATAGCAGTTTCACAAAAATCAAACAAAAGAAATACTCATAATATAAAAAATGATAGGATACAGATATTCGTGCTAGGGTTCATCAGAGTGCATTCAGACAGTTAGATTCAATTCTAATCATTCTCCTTATATCAAGTGTAATTAACCACTTAAAATGAAAGGTCATAGATTTGGGATATTAGTCTGGGAGATGTTAATGTAGCTCTCAAATGTATTAGGTTTCAGTATATATTTATGCATTGTTCAATGAAAGTTAATGAGGCTTAATGTTAACCTTCCTCCCTTATGATAATTTGTTTATCCTATTGTTAGTTAGCTATATTAGCATTTATTAAAACATATGGATGAATGTTTTGGGTGTTTAATTTAATTTTTAGTATTAATTTCCTTAATAATATCTATGTTCATATCATCTTTGCTTGATCTTATCTTGGAAGCTAAGTAGTACTGTGTTCAGCTAGAACTTGGATGAGATAAATGATAATAATGTTTTCATGAATAAAGTTGAGGAAATATTCAAATTTTAATGGAAAATAGTCTCTGGAGATGCATTTTGAGCATGTGGCCAATGCTTTGTTTAAATACTTCTGAGATCTTGCTCTGTTATTTTATTGATCACTTACAATGAGGTATTGATGTTACATAATCAAACATTTGCTACCCTGGAGACTTATGTAGAGAAACTACACATCTGAAATTTGATCTCCAAAGGTTCCAACTTGTCAAGTAATAGAGCATTGATGTAGAACACAGTTTTCATGTCAAGGGGAACAAAATACAGTTTGTTCTTGAGCCAAATATGAATAAGGAGGGCCTAGTCGTACAGATGCAGATTGCCCTAAAGAACATAGTTTAATGTGAAAACAATTTTGTGAAGATTTTAAAGTTACAGAATGAAATAAAGACAAACATCAAGTCATTTTTCATACGTTGATGGAAGCACTAGGTACAGTTTACAGCCAATCATGGACATTTCTGATTTAAATCTCAGATCCTTTTTAATGACATGGTTGGCTTCTGGCTTGGTGGAAGCTATTGTTAAGTTTAAACATTCCAACAATAGCCAAAAATAATAGGTTAGTGTGGTGATATATTGTGTACCCTAATAAAATTTGTCTGAAGATCAGAGAACAGAACAAACTACTAGATTAAACATAGAGGCCAGGCAGTGGTGTCACATAACTTTAATCCTAGCACTTGGGTGGCAGAGATCCATCTGGATCTCTGAGTTCAAAGCCACCCTGAACAATGTGAGATTGACTCGGTCTGGGAGAGAAAACACAGCCAGGCAGTGGTGGCACACACCTTTAATCCCAGTACCGGGAAGCACACACACCTTTAATCCTAGGAAGTGATGGCTGGGCAGAGAAGGAACTAAAGGCTTTTTGGCAGAAGTGTCCCTTTCAGCTAGAGAATGTTTTGGCTGGAGCCTTTTGGGTAAGGACTCAGAGGACTTCAGTCAGAGGATTCATGGTGAGGTGAGACATGGCAGTGGCTTGTTCCTTTGTCTCTGTGATCTTTCAGCATTTTCCCCAATATCTGGTACCAGGTTAAGGATCCTTTACTAGCTGTAAGTTACCCCCCCCCAAATTAAACCTCCTTTTTAACTATGTGGAGTTGCTTTAATAAATCCTCCAATATCACAGGGGTTGGTTACAGGATCTGGGAGAGGTGAGGTGCAGTCCAGCGGTGTTCTCTGGAGAACTCCGCTTGGTCTACCAATCAGCATCCATGCTCACCAGGAACAAAGAGAGCTGGCACATTAGGATCTTGGGTCTTAAGGGCTCCTGCCTTGACCCCGCCTCAGGGACAGGTCATAGGTAGGCGTGACAGTAACCAGAAGCCTCACTGGGGATAGTACTTCCAGGTCAAAGCTGGAACAGCTACCCACTACATGATAATGCTCTTAAAGGGATTGAAGATTGTCACGATAATTTGCCTCTGGATCTTCAATATTCCAGCTCTCTCCAATGACAGAGAGATATATAGTATATTGACCTTGCAGAAACTTGAACATGGGCAAGACATTATCCTAGAAACTTCAGTTCGTAGTGGTGATGTTTAATTTATATCTGAGCAAGTCATGTGTTAGATACCATATCAGCATGTTTAATGTTTACATTGTATTAAACTGTAAGCATTAGCAAAATCTTTTAGGAAACATTTAGTTTACAGTTGGGGAAGCAGATAATCATAGATGTATGGCTTGTTTAAGAGACTCGATAAACTGAAGATTAACAATGACAGAATTTCATGACAAAACGCTGGCTTCATGTGGGGCTGTGGTCAGGTATCTAAAACAATCGCCTTCTATCTTCCTTGAGTTATTACTAATTATACTATCAAATTCTATAAAGTTTAAACTTAGGATGCTTCTTTATAAGAATTACTGTAAGCTGGTAATACCCCGAACAATGAATCTCATCTAAAACAGAGCTTATTTTCAAATTTGAGTGCAGGAAAATAAAGATGCTTGAAAATAGCTGGCAAATAGGCATCTTTGCTGGCAAAATGAGTTTTTATACCGATATAATTACAAAAATATGTAATTTACCCTTTCAAGCAGAGAGAATAGCTGGAGGTTGGAGCACGGCCAACATGTTGAACATCTTGAAGAAGGGAGTTAAGGGTAATCCAAAAATTATACCCTGGCAACTCTCACCTCTGCACCTGGAAAACTAGTTTAAAGGATCTTGGAAGGTGGAACACAAATCATCTGGGTGAGCAAAATTGGTTTGGAATAAATCAGCAAAGGCTTTGCAAATGTAAATCATTCCCTCTCTGCCTTGAAAGGATACTTTATGATGCTTAACAAAGAGTAAATAAAGGAGGGTGCCAGATGTACTCAATTTAGATTTTTCAGTGCCTCTTAAAAGAGGTATTTTTATCCTTAGCAACACCTGATGGTGGGAATGCACGCCTACATTAGAGAACACACAAGGCACATTTCTTGCCATCTGGTCTATCTGTTCGCCAGCATTACCAGAGACCACCGAGTGAGCTCCCATGTCTGGACAAATCCATTTCTTATGGCAGGTCCTTTCCCAGGAACCTATAAATTCTTGGCAGCAGAGGTGGAGAGGGAAACTTTTGACAGTGATTAAAAACTGAAGAGAGGACAAAATGGCAGGGGTGTGGGCATTGTCCTGCTCTGTAAGGAAAAAGCTGTCTGCTTATCAGAAAATGGTAAATATTTAATTCACTATTTACAGTGTTGTAGTCTGAGATAATTATGTTGAATTGCTGAATAGTCACACATAGAGGAGATGAAGAGCACTGAGAAGTTAATAAAAAGAGGACAGATACATATATCAATTGCATTGCCACTATATGTAAGAATGTGAAAAAAATTATTTAAGAGTAAATTTTTAGCTGGGGATGGTAGAATGTTTCAGTTGGTAGAATGTTTCTCTATGATACACAAGGTCCTGGGTTCAAGCCCCAGCACATCTCAAACCGATGTAATAATGCATGCCTGTAACACTTGCCTTCAAGAGGCAGAGATAGGAAGATCAGACATACAACCGTCTTCAGCTGTGTGTGAGTGGGAGCCAGCATGGTATACATTGGCTCCTATCTCAAAACAATAAAAATCATCATAAAATCAAATTGCGATTAATTAAGATAGCAATGCACATAAAATTGTGGCTGTGATTAATTACAAATGCTCGATACAACTGAGTGACAACTAGTAGAATTATGAGCAGATTCCAAAGGAAAAGCAAAGATGGATGAGGTAGTTTGTCAGATAAATGGGTATTATATAGGAACCAAATGCAGAAATATCTTTTTCCACAGAAGAATGCAGTACTTCATAAGTGGAATCAACATAAACTTGTAAGGAAAACTATGAATAAAAATAGCAAGAAATTTTTAAAAGAAAATTGCTCAAATGAAACTAGACTTTAAGAATTTAAAGGATATTCTATTTTCCCTTCCCAGGAGGACCATGCATCCTCCTTAGAGTTGTCTTTTTACTTAGTCTTTCTGGGTCTGTAGGTTGTATCATAATTATCATTTACTTAACAGCTTATATACACTTATAAGTGATCACATATGATGTTTGTCATCCTGGGTCTTGGTTACCACATTAGGTTAGTTTTTTTGTTTTATTTTGTTTTTGTTTTTTTCTATTTCCATCCATTTGCCTGGAAGTGATGTCATGTTTTTAACAGCTGAGCAATACTCCTTTACATAAACCACATTATCTTTATCCATTATTTGGTAGAGGGACATCTAAGTTGTGTCCAGTTTCTGGCTATAGATTTTAACGGTGGACTTGGGGCAGGTAGGAATTTTTAGCTGGGGATGGACTTGGGAACAGGAGGAATCAAGTTCAGGATTGGAGGAAGCAAGTATAGGAAGAGACAGCCAGAATTGGAGGGCATTTGGGGGCCATGTGGAAACCTAGTACAGTAGAAACTCCAAGATTCTACCAGGTTGACTATAGGAAGGACTCTTAGTAATGGAGGATATTTGGCCTGAATCAACCATCTTCTGTATTCAGGTAATTTCCAGTGATGGGACTGGGACACCAACCCAGCCACAAAACTCTCAGCCTACAATCTATCTTACCTGCAAGATATGTGGGGCAATGGAGGCACAGAACTCATGGGAATGGCCAACCATTGAATAGTAGAATTTGTGACCCATGACACAAAAGAAAGCCCATGCCCAACACTGCCTTGACAACCAGGAATCTGAGCCTGGATAGCTCAGAGACCTGTGATAGAAAGAAAATAATCAAAATAATTCTTAATGATATTCTGATATGCTCATATACTGGTGCCTAGTGCAATTGTCATGAGAGAGGCTTCCTGCAGCAACTGCTTGTGGTGATGTATTATGTTCCCCAATATTCTGTGTCTCCCAATAAAATTTGCCTGGAGATCAGAGGAAAAAGCCAGCCACTATATAGAAGTCAGGTAATGGTAGCACATAACTTTAATCCTATCACTTGACAGGCAGGGATCTGTCTGGATCTATGTGAGTTCAAGGCCATGCTGAGAACAGAGCCAGGCGTGGTGGTACAAGCCTTAAATTCCAAAACGAGTTAACCATGGAGGTCTGGAGGTCTGTACAGACAGACAGGAAGTGACAGCGCTGGACAGGAAGAGGAAGTGATATAGCTGGACAGAGAGAGAAAATCAGATGACAGAACAGAAAGGAATATAGGTGTGGGTAGACAGGAAATAGC
This sequence comes from Peromyscus eremicus, assembly GCF_949786415.1. Lineage (NCBI taxonomy): Eukaryota > Metazoa > Chordata > Mammalia > Rodentia > Cricetidae > Peromyscus > Peromyscus eremicus. Next base: position 8,337,126 of record NC_081435.1, read on the forward strand.
TTGGTTTGGAAGCTGTGGAGTTGGTGAGGTGAGGTTAGCTGTGGCTTTCCCTATTTTCCTGATCTCTCTCAGGCTCTCACCCCTATATCTGGCTCCATGTTTTTCATTTAATAAGACTATTTAACAATTGGTCAACAACTGATGGGAGCAGATGCAGAGACCTACAGCCAAACATTAGCCAAGCACACAAGAGAGCCCAAGTTTGAGATCTCCACCAGCACCCCCTCCCCATCGGGAACCCCAAGAAAGAGAAGAGGAAGAATTGTAGAACCTGGAGGGGCCTGAGGACATCAAGACATCAGGGCTGCATAATCAACTAAGCAGGGCTCATTGGGGCTCACCTAGACTGAAAAGGCAATCATGGAGCCAGCATGGGTCTCAGTTAGATCCTCTAAATGGTCGCTAGCTTGGTGTTTTCATGGGGCTTCTAGGAGTGGGAATGGGTGTGTCTCTGACTCTTTTGCCTGCTCTTGGATCATTTTCCTTCCTACTAGGTTGCTCTTCCAGCCTTAATATGAGGGTTTGTACCTATTCTTATCGCATCTTGTTGTGCCTTGTTCAATTGATATCCCTGGGGGAGGGGGTTCTTTTATGAGGGGAAGGGAGGAGTGGAACTGATGGAAAGGAGAGATGAAAGGGAAAGTCGGATGAATGGAGGGAGGGAAAACTGTGGCCAGAATGTATTGTATTAAGGAAGAATAAAAAGGGGATTTAAAGGCTGTTGAAAATTAAAACTCTATGATATATACATGAAGAAAAATATAACTGAGAAACAAGAGAACCTAGGAAGGGAATGACTTTATGCATGGCTGAGTGACAAACAATGTGAGAACAAGTTCCTAATGGTGATATTACAATTCAGTATCTGTTCCAATGAACCACCATATTCAAACATCAAAAGGAATACATTTTCCTGAGGAAAGTATAAAATTATTTTATAATATTTGATTGGAGATGACTTTATTTATCCTATTTTAAATATCAGTGGATATAGGCTATATCTTATGTGTGTGTGTGCATGTTTCTGTGTGTGTGTGTGTGTGTGTGTGTGTGTGTGTGTGTGTGTGTGTGTGTGTATGTGTGTTCATATCTGTGCCCAGGCACATGTCTGGAGCCAGAAGTCATGTCCACATTCTTCCTCAGTCTCTCTCCACCTTATTTTTTTAAAGCAGAGCTCCTAACTCAATCTGTAGCTCATCAATTTAGCTAGATTGACAGGCTAGTAAAAGCCAGAGATCCCATTGTCTTTGATTTCCAGCACTTGTATTAAAAATAGCATCCCAAAGCCCTGCTTTTCCTGAGGGACCTGAGGACCCAAACACAGGGCATCATACTTGAACCATCTCTCCAGTTCCCTATTTTAAAAATAGAAATTGTTAAAATTAACACCATAAAAGTAAAGCTTCTAGATAGCAAGAAAGAGAGAAAGAAAGAAAGAAAGAAAGAAAGAAAGAAAGAAAGAAAGAAAGAAAGAAAGAAAGAAAGAAAGAAAGAAAGAGAGAGGCCGGGCAGTGGTGATGCACGCCTTTAATCTTAGCACTCGGGAGACAGAGGCAGGCGGATCTCTGTGAGTTCGAGGCCAGCCTGGACTACAGAGTGAGTTCCAGGAAAGTTGCAAAGCTACACAGAGAAACCTTGTCTCAAAAAACCAAAAAAGAAAGAAAGAAAGAAAGAAAGAAAGAAAGAAAGAAAGAAAGAAAGAAAGAAAGAAAGGAAAGAAGGAAGGAAGGAAGGAGGAAGGAAAGAAGGAGAAAAAATAAAGAAAAACTAAACTTTAGGAATCGACAAAGCCATTCATTAACTATGTGACAGTCCAAAGACTAGTATTCCTTTGATACCCAAGGAAGTCCTGGAAACAAAGGACCCATGCAGCGACAGAAAACCAGATGAAACGATGAATAGCTGTTTACACAGAGCAACTATGATGACTCTTAACCATTAATAAAATACTGACTACATTTAGTTTCATGAAGTGCAACCTTAATTGGTTTTCTAAAAACTTTTTATTTGCCCTAATAAGTGAAGAGATCCAAGCCTTATAAAGGACAGTCAAAATTTAATCATAAATATATACTCTTTGACATAATAATTCCATTTTGGGGATTTTCTTCAAAAGATACACTCACCTGCATGAAGTTTTATATGAGCAAGGATATTGAAGCAGCATGAAAGTAACACTTTATAGAATTGTAATGTGCATTGTATTGGTATATTGTAATGTGCTGTTTAAATGGATGGCACTCAAGACCCAAGAATGTTGATTCCAAGTGTTCTCCAAAACCCCATGTCCAGTGTTTGGTTGTCTCTCTGGCTTAATAACATGAAGAGGCATAAATAGTAAATGGCTAAGGGTATTAAGAAATTGTACCCTTAAGTAGTGGGAAGTTGTTTCCACCAATCTCATTCCTATTTATCTCATGATGAAAAAAATATCAAAAGTGGGAAAAAAAAACCCAAACCTCGTCTATGGAAAGGTTAGAGAAGAGCCTTTTAATGGGGAACTCTGGTTGCCTGTATCTGCTTCTCTAGTTGGTACCTGCTGGATTATTTGAAGCACCTGATTTGATGCTGCTGCTGCCCCCCCCCCAACTTGAGAACATCACAGACAGAAACTTTCTGCTGTACCAGGGACCCACTCCTTTAGGATTTCAGCTGGCAGCCTCATCAGGGCACCTCAGTAGATTTCTGCTGGATGACTTGAGCACCTTCTTTCATGGTGTTTTGATATCTATCCACTGCTAGTTATTCTTTTGCTTTTGTTCAGTATATACATAACAAGCTTACTTGTTCAAAAACCAAAAGTATAGTTACTGCAGATCAGTCACCTGACAGTACAAAACAGGTAATTTTCAAAACTAAAAAACTTCAAAATACATCTTCTGTTCTTTTTAAAAATTTCCCTTTGATGATGGTAATTGAATCCAAGGCTCCTCACAGGCTACATACATTCTATGATACTAAGGAGAACCCCAATCCCAACTTTTTTCTTGTCAAGCATAGGATTGACACATTTATTTACTTATGAGACAAAAAAGAGAATTGCCAAACATTTTAACTAATTTATTCCTAAAATAAAATGAAATTCTACCATTTTTCCCTTACCTGAACAAAAGAAGGGAAAATGTTAATGTATATATAAAATTCTCTAAGAAATTAATGTAGTTTGAAAGTTGATTTAAGAAGTTAACTGTCTTATAAATTTATATATAACTTGAGTTTTAGGTAAAAGTTCCTGATCTGAAAGTCTCAACAGTATAAGATATGCTACCAGATCAATAGGCCAATTAAAGGAACCACTAATGCAGAGAAGAGATTTATTTGGTAAGTACATTGAAAAAGAGAAAAAAAAAGGGATTCAGTGACTGGGTCAGAAGTTCATTTTCAGGGGGTTGCCATGAGAATTAGTTTGAAACTGAAGAAATGGGACACAACCAAAGTTTATGCATAATTAATCAGTACTCCTCAATTTGTAGTCAGGTTCATCATTGAGTTCACGTTCTTCAAGGTAATCCAAAAAACAGAGGCTTGTTGCTTGAGGACATGATCTGGTTGCCTTGAGATAATGGCTCCTGCTTTGGGAGCTCTCATTAACTGTGTGATCTGAAGCTAAAGGGATTGCATGTTTAGGAAGCAATGTGAGTTCTTTAGCTCCTTTAGTTCCTCTGATCTTTGTGCCTCCAGCCATAAGGGGTGGTGATGCTATATTACATGTGTCATTTTTCAGGTCATCCTTGAGTGATTAGCATGTCCGTGTCCCCTGGGAAGCAAGTAACCCAGGGTAAAGGCAAAGGTGGAAATTGAAGGCAGGGAAAGGTTTATCCTGCTTAGCTACCTTGCAGGACCAATGGATCAATGCTTTTTACTAAAAGTAATCTTAAAACATCTGTTATATTAAACTACCTGCACTCCTGGGCACTTGGAGGTTGAGGTAGAGGATAGCTCAAACCCAGGGTTTCCTTTTACTTAAATTTTTTTACATTTTAATTATGTATTCATTTTTAATTTACTTGGTGGAAATCTAACACAGTATGTAGAGGTCAGAGGACAAATTGTGAATGCGTTCTCTCCTTCTACATTGTGGCTTCAGGGAATGGAACTCAGGTCTTCAGGAATGGCAGCCATCTGATGATCCACATTGCCAGCCATGCACCTCAGATTTCTGAGTAAGCTTAAGAAACACAGCAAGAACCTTGTATCTAGGTAAAGAAAAATAAAAGAAATACTGCATAATATTGACCACCACATGACAAAATACTCTTCTCTTTTTCTCTTTGCATGCTGTGGACTTTTGTAAGCCACAGCATGTATGTATAGCTGTCAGCAGGAAAAATGTTACTCATCATAAACACTGTAAATTATTTCATGTTTTCCCAACACATACACATACTTTCTGGCCTTAGGTATTTGAGACATTTATTGTATAAAAATAGACTTTGACTCCTATTTCGAATTGTTGATAGAATACTCATAAGAAAAAAAATCCCAATTACTTGATCTTCATTACAAAGCAGCAGAATTTGAAAAATAAAATCTAAAAGTGAGTGTTGTTACAGAGTCCTCTCTACGTTAAATATTCAACTCCTGTGTTGTTACCTTCACCCCAGCTTGATTTGAGACTGATGTAAGCAATGGCAAAAGGAATAAAGAGTGAGAGGCACTGGGCTTGTTTCAAAACTGTCTCTAGGTGACGGATGAAAGATTCTATTATTGAGCCGGGCGGTGGTGGCGCACGCCTTTAATCCCAGCACTCGGGAGGCAGAGCCAGGTGGATCTCTGTGAGTTCGAGGCCAGCCTGGGCTACCAAGTGAGCTCCCGGAAAGGCGCAAAGCTACACAGAGAAACCCTGTCTCGAAAAACCAAAAAAAAAAAAAAAAAAAAAAAAAAAGAAAGATTCTATTATTGATGTCTGATTTCAGTACTGTGAGTCGTAGGCATGGTAGGTGTTACTGGAATGTTAGTATACACTCAGAACCTCATGATCCTTTCTTAGTAGAAGATGCTTGTGCTTGTATCTCTAAATCATCAACCATCTGTCATTCTACACACATTTCCACATTTAAGTTTGTTTGTTTGCTTGTTGTTTTGTTTTTCCCACATGATCTTCCCAAAGAACCACAGGACACTGTATCCTGATGGTTCTGTACTGGGTAAAGACCTATAGTTACAAGATTCCTCTTTGCTTCTGGCTTTGTAAGATGAAGGCAGCAATGTGTAACAACTGTATTATGTTATCACCTAAGATTGGCAAGGATTTATCATTTATCTTCAATTTTTGTTTTCTATTGACCCACTTTATTAAGCTGTCTTTGCAGTTTGAATATAGTACATTGATTTTACTTTTAATGGCATTATGGACAATCTCATGTTCATTAATAATGGTAATGTGAATGAACATTTGTTGAATATTTCATATCCACTTCATTGCCTTAGACATTTGGCTTATGCTCCATTTAATATTCATGACTTTATGTGATACAACTAAAACATTCTGCAATTAGATTCTCCATGAGAGTTGAGTTTCTCCCACCCTACTTTGTTACAGTATTTTTAGCAGCTCAACAAACTCCCAGAAAACAGATAAATAAGGAAGTAAAGTTATTCACGGTGTGTTATTAGTAAATGTTTTATTTATATGACACAGTTTTTTTTCCAGTTTGGTTGTTGTTTTTTTTCCATTGAAGTCATCATAGTTTTCATGCTTTGGGCACCTGACAGTGACTTCAGGAGAACAGCAAGGGATAGATGGGATCCCATGCTTCTGAGTCATCATTATCTAGAAGGCAGTTGGCTGATAAGGCACAGCTTTCTTTTCTCTTTTTTATTTTCCTCCTTAAGAAGGTAGTAGTCACATGACAAGAAATTACAAAGGGTTAAGAATCTAAGAACCTGAACTTTAAGAGAGTGAATGGTCTCCTGTTAGGAGAGTAGCATTCACTGATCCTACTCTGGAGTGGCTGGAAAGAACCCTGAGTGAAGATTGCTATGGATTACTGTGGAAGTTACTAACCATAGCTGAATGAGCTGCATTCTTGATGAGTCTCTACAGACCTACTGAATAGTTTGCATCCTTAACCCTGAGCTACAATTTGACACTCCAAAACAGTGAGATACTGGTGGACTAATACTAAATCATTAGTTAGCAGAAGAAAGATACAGGGAGTAGACAATGAGAAAAGCCCTGCTTCTTTAGTCCTAAGAATGCATATAAAATTGGCTTTTATTTTCTTTGATATGAAAAAAAAAAAACAGAATCTAAAACTGCTGGAATTACTATGATATTTTAAGGTATTTATTAACTTCTTCAGAGCTGCTAAATTTTGTGGATGTGAGAAACTTATCACTGAACAATCAAAAATTAAGTGAATAATGGCTCCAAGGGTGTTCACAAGCAGACAACTCCAAGAAAGAGCTGTTATGCTGGCCAGGAAACTCTTTTTACCTTGTATCATACATTTATTGAAGAAAACTGTTTTGTATAGCGTGTTTCAACTTTTTAAGATGGTGAAAATAAGGGAAATGGTATGTCTTCTGTCTCTTGAGCTTACATTGATGTGTTATCATGCTCAGGGCCCACACTGACCGTGGGATTAGGGAAGACGATGACTATTAAGTGTCAAGCCACTTATGCCTTCCAAATCAACATCCTTATGAAGGAAACTCTATGGCTTCTTTATTAGGTGTAACAGAAGCACCTGTCCTACCCTCTCAGCCTCTTCCCCACTGGTGAAACATGGAGTGTAAAGTAAATTCATAAAGTTTAAGCTTGTAGAATAAGGAAAATTTGTAAGGCAAACCTGATTCCAGGCGTTCTAGAAGCTCAAAACATCTATTAAAATATCATATATAAGTCACCTTATCTCATAGTGCATATACTGACTTATTCCAGGGTATTCAGACAGATTTCAATCAAAATTTGCAAGAGGCCAGGCCTTTAAAACTCTGGTTATGGGAGGGTAGATGGAGGTTAGAGTGGGCAGGGAGGGGTTCACTACTGAGAACCAAAGGGATGGGCAAGGGGATTTAGTGAAAACAACTGATGGATGTAAGATGTTTTAATGACATTTAATTTAATTATTTTAATTGTATTGTCAAGATGTCTTTCTGAACACTAAATTTTAGTTCTTGGTCTGAGTGTTGGAAATTGTAATACAATTTCTTATTTTTTAATAATTTGTTATATTTTGCACAGTGATAGAAAATTTAACCACATGACTTACTTATCATTGTATAATGTATTATATAATGACATCTTATGCTTCAAGCAATTAACTTTTGATATAATTTTGTAAAACATCTTAGAAGAATGTGTAAGTGATCCAAAATATTCCAATTTCATAAGACTGGTGCATGTTATTAATCATTAATTATATTTAAGTAAACTCCACTTCATTAGAGCGAACGCTAAAAGAAAAAATGTCATTAAGTATGTCAGCCCCAAATTTGTATATATAATGCAACTGCATTTAAATTCCTAAGGTGGACTCTATAAGTGACACTTTCTCAGATGAAATGTTATTACCTGGGAGAAGAATGTAGTGATCCTCAGACTTTCATTGTTTTCCCATTTATGATTAAATATTTGTATTCCATCTTTATCTCCTGGTTTTCATTTTTACTGCTCCATCTGATCATCAATCATGTCTTGTGTCTTTAAAAAGTAATTGTAGAGAGCTTAAAGCATGTCCATTTTTTACATTGCCAATAATAAAAGAAGTATTGCTTATGGTGTCTTCTGGGGAATGTATTTGTGTCATGCACGTCTGAGACACTGATGATTTCTGAAAAGCAAAGGTAAAAAGAGCAGACGTTTTTAATGGCAAAAGTCTGATCAATATGAGGAGGAATTGCAATGGTTGGCTTATTCATTTCTTTTTTCCTTACAAAAACAGAAAAAAAGGGAGGATTTTAATCTCCGAGAATAGAAGTAAGTTGTGCTGAATTGCTGCCACACAGATCAACTCTAAGTCTGCATGGCTCATTCGTCTTAGGCTGGGTACTGGTACAGCCCAGTGAACCAATATTCCTGGAATCAGACAGAAACTCCGAGGCAATGCATCAGATTTGCATCCACAATTTTGTTTAAAATATTCCATTTAGCCTTTCCACCTAGGAAACAAAGCCAGCACTACTCGATTATTGAACAGCCATTTTTGGATGCTAAGCTTGAGGATATTTTATTAAGATTATGGGAAATCTGAGTTTTGTGGAATGAATCATAGATTGCATTTCAAGTTTGATTTTTCTCCAAGGAATGGAATACATGGGAGACTAGGATATATGAAAGATTAGCTATTTTATAGCATACTTGAAATTGCAGAGTCAAATGCTTCAGAAAGAAAAATTGTAGTGTTAGAATGGAGAGTTGCTACATAATAAAAACAGAACAAATTCACAGCTTTGACAAAATGAGCTTAAATGTATATTAACACATGGTAGTTTATGTGAAGATATGCACATTCTAATTGTATATTCCTGTGATTTTCATCACAATCATCAATTAAGCAATAAACTTAGAAAATATATATCCTTATAACTTTCAAGAGAAGGACTGCAGTCAACTATTCTGTGCACATTATTCAGGGAATATATGCAGACACACACAGATTTTAGTCAGTGGAGAGTTAAGAAATAACTCTTATGTGTAGAAAAGCATTCAAATAACCATGCAGCATAGAAAGAGATGACAGTATGTGTATTCTCAAAGAGAAGCAAATAATGGAATGTGTGTGTATATATATATGTGTGTGTGTGTGTGTGTGTATGTATCTATACATATACACATATATATATATGATTTTTGGAAGTTTCATTGTGACTTCAGTGTGACCTTTGGAAACTAATGCCCGGTATCTTTATCTCTTTCACATACCATACGTGGCGGGTTGCCACGGTGCTGAGGCAGGTGGAGTAGCTTCCCATTCTTTTCACCCTTCCCTGTCCTGTTCCTCTCCTGCTGGGAGAAAGTATTCTCTCAGAGCAGTTCAGGGTATTTATGCCAATTTTTGAGCTTTTTCACAGACTTAGGTGATCATGAGTTCCAATTTTGAAATGTGACAGCAAGTAATATTTTGTAAACTGTGGTTTTTGTTTGTATTTATTGGTGACTCTTCATAGATGTGTTTTTCATAGACCTTTCTGTAAAAGACACTACACACCCTTTTTGTCTTTCTCTAAATGATTGCGGTTCATAATTTATCATGACATTTTTATTGCTTGCTGGAAATTTTATTACAGAGCTACCAGTTTTTTTTTCAGTGTTTCTAATAAGATATGTTTTATAGAGAAAATGGAAGTTGTGCATTCCCCACTGCCTTTGAAAGAATGGGACAGGAAGTCAATAGACCCTAAATATTTGTTGAGTTTGGGCCTAGAGATTGGTGGTTAAGAGTATATGCTGCTCTTGTAGAGGACTCATATTTAGTTCTAGCACTCAAATCAGGCAGCTCACACATGCCTGTTACTTCAGTTCCAGGGGATCTGACTCCCTCTTCTGGCCTCTGTAGGAAACTGTAGGCATGTGGTATGCTTACATTGCAAATACACACACACACACACACACACACACACACACACACACACATGCAGTGAAAATAAAGAAATCTTTTAAAATATTTGTTGAATTAATAAATTCAAGCATAATGTGTTAGGTTTTTTTTTTTTTTTCAGTTGATTTAGCCAATGTGCTATGAACCTGAGTATTGAGTTGCAAATGATTATGAAGACATGGTCCCAAGAGAGACTAGCAGGTGCAGGAGATACAAGCAGGTGGGGGGGGGGGGTAGAAGTCAAGGGAGGGGTAATTTCAGATGAGGTCCACGTGTAGGTAGTATCTGAGAGGAGTGCTGACATGTTCATTGCTACACCAGACTTCTACATCTGAAATAAAATAACTAGGCATTTGTATTTCTCACCGATAAGCTCAATAGTTAATAGTTACCATGTGGGTGAAACCATAAAACTCTCCTTGTAGCCTTCTCATGTCATTTTTCTTTCCTGGGATACCTCCATCTTTTATGTGGTGGCAATTAATTAAAATGTGCAACTGATGGAGGGCTCTTTACTTTGTTATTAACACTGTTTACAGCTATCTAATTCCTATGCAGGACTGTCAGTTTTGTGAAGCATCTTCCCATGTACAACTATCGACAATGCTCTGAAGAGCACAAATCGAGAAATAAGTCCACCCATGTGTTCCCTCTGTCACTTTTTCCTTTCCACTTCTCTCTTTTCCCCTCTGCCTTCCACATAGATTAACTTCCAGCAGTTGAGCCAAGATTTAGAAAGGCAACTGATTGCACCAATATTTATGTTCTCTATGCTATACCAAACATTCACACAACAAGATTATTAAGATTTTATTCTCTTAATCACTAATCTAAAATTAAATAAATAAACAAGAAGCAAAAAATCAAGCCAGTAGGTGGAGAAGGAGGAATCTAAACAGATTAACGAAGAAAATGTTCACAGACAGAGCTTTATGTCTTCGAACACACATTGAGCAATGGCTGGCTGTTGCGTCTGTGCCCGAGAGGAGCGGGCCAGTGTAGCACTCCACACTGTCCTCCTCTGTGCAGGCCCCACATCTGCTCTCAGAACTGTCTTTCTTCAGCTGAAGGCCACTCTAAAGTCTCCATTGTAAGATTTTCAAGATTTCACTGATGGAAACCAATTTAAAAAATAGCGTTCAATGAACAGTGCTAGGCTTTAATGGTCAATGAAGACTTGAAAAGAAGTATTTGTTTGGAAAAAAACAGAGCCAGAAAACAACAGATGCCCTAGATACTAGCTGGAATGACTTTGCCTCGAGGTTATAAGAGCATTTTGTGTCTATTTATTTGTTTGGCTACTGTGAAAATAAAACAGCTCTATTCAATCCAAATCTGAACTCCACAAAAGAGTTTTTTAATTTTTTTCTAACACCTGATTATGTTGACAAGTCACACGTCTAAATTTGAGTGACTCCCAAAATTACTGTCTAAATTTAAATATGGAGACAACAGCATGATGATAACTTATTGTTTACAAATAAGCAAAACATAAAGACTTTAATACTCTCATCGTGGAATGTCTCCCTGTGTGTCTCTGCATCTCTTTCCATCTGCTGCTGGAGGAAGCCTCTCTGTTGGTAACTGGATAAGGCACCTATCTATGAGCATAGCAATATCATTAGGAGGCATTTTATTAATACTTTTTTGTTTTTTACATTTTAGACCAGTGGTGTTTGGTGTTACCCTAGGCCTCTGGGCTATCTAGTGGAGGAAGTCAGAGGAGTGGAGGGAGGAAAAACTGTAATCATGATATAACGTATGAGAAATTAATCTATTTTCAATAAAGGGAAAATAATAGAAACTTTAAAACATTGAAATTAAAAAATGTTCTGTATTATAAAAAATACTTTGATATTCAACTCAGTTGTATAATTTTACATTTTTTAAATTTAATTTCACAAAATTTAAGAAAATTACCTTGATTGTCAGAAATGTAAGACGAAAGTTTCCTTTAATAAGGGCAAAAAAAGAGAATACTACCATGTTAATTACAATGATGTACATTTTGTGAATTTTATACTGTTTTTACCTTGCTAAGCTTTCTCTATACAATATTATGGAAATAGAGAATTTCTTAGAATTATAGAATGAATGAAGTTGAGACCGTGAAGGAGATAACTACTAATTACATCTTAGAGTGAGCTGTAGACATGGAGATTCCTAAAACCACAGCACCCTGAGTGTCCAGATGACTATATGAACCAGGGGTCAGATGGGACTGCTGAGTTGAGGACTGGCACAGTTTTCTTCATTCCTATTATAGCGTCCAAGCCAACTGGGAATCACGTCTAGAATATTCCCCTCCCTGGCTCTGACAGGGCCTCAGGAAGATAGACATGTGTTCCAGGCTTCAAATCCTGTCGTTCTCCTCCAGTTGGTTTTAGTGATTGACTCTGAGTCCTGGTGTAGCTCTGGTCTCCATTTCTGTCAGGTTCTATTGAGTACAATGCGACCATCTTCCACAGAGGCTGCAGGAGTGGGAAGCCAGGATTGATCACTGAGTATCTGAGAGTTTGCTGATGCATCTATCACAGCCATGCAAGTAAAGTTAGCAAGAGCAATGATGATGGAGGAAATTAATTTCTGCATCTCCTAGTGCCATTTCATACATCCAAAATTATATTATGGCTTTTAAAATTGTTTCTTTTACGTGTCTGAGATATATATATATATATATATATATATATATATATATATATATATATAATTTCCCCTTTCTCCCTCCAAAACTTCTCATATGCTCATCTGAGTTCTTTTTCATTAATTGTTGATATATATATATATATGAAAAGTGTATTTAGGAATATATGTATATAACATATATACAAAAATAGGACTATATATATATATGAATATATATATGAAATACACTTTCCTTAAATAAGCACAACCTCTTAGTTTTCTATAATATTACTTGATTGTATGTTTTTAGGGCTGATTATTTGGTATTGGCTAATAAATTGTGCTTTTCCCTGGGGAAGACTTTCTCTCCCTCTCAGAATTTGTTGGTTGCCTGTAGATTTTCGTACAGACCTGAGGCCTCCTGAGCTTTCCCAGACCATGTTCGCATGTCTATGTCAGCTCATGGTGAGGAAGTTCTGTTCAGAGATTTCACAGGTTGGGCGTCTGACATTCGTTACAGACACAGTCCCACATCAGAGTCCACATTATCTATTTTTTACAACTGATATAATTGATATTCTTCTTGATTTTATTTATTAGAAGTAGAGCCCATTTTAAGGGATTTTCAGGTTGTTTCTGATAATAAAGACTGAACAACAATCAAGACATATAAGTATCTTTGTTTAAGGGAAACTCACTAAATTTCAAGTTGTTAGTCACAGGGTTGAACCATATGAAATACTGAGATTTGGGCCTTGGACTGAGGTTTTTCTGACTATTGGTCATAAAAATATGATTGCATATGGGAGATAAGTAAACTAGGCTTTGCATGCTTTAACTAGATTTTTATATTGTTCTTGCAATTTTCTTTCAGAATTTATGGCACAGGCAGAAGGGAAGTGGTTTTTCTTTCACTGTAGGCACACCTTCCTGGGGATACTGCAGATTGTAGGTAAAAATTCTATATTTATGAGATTCCTGGACAAAATATTGCTGTATTAAATCTTAATAGAACTTCACTAATGTTAATACTCAAGCAAGCTGGTCCTTCTGTGGGCTGTGGAAATGCTCATTTGTGTTTGGTGGAGGAAGGGTGGGACTCTGTTTACTTCCACTATGAAGGGGAAGTAAAGCCTCCCTTGACCTGTTTACTGTAGTCTCTGGTTCTAACCAAAGAAACAGGAAATAACAATAGTATTGATCTGAGCTCATTGATTTCACGCCTTCACTAAAATAGAAAAACTTAAACAAAATTATCTTTTACTAAAACATATAAGAATTATTTGTCATCCTGTGAGCATTCAAGAAAATTATATATTTTAATGTACATTCAGATAGCTCCTAATACGCAAAGGAAACATAATGACTTTAAGTTTACTGTTTATCATCAGTCAGTCATTCAACCCTGGCACTGACCTATTTCTAAAGAGTTTTAGCCAAATGAATCAACAGTTGACTGAATGCATTAAGAACTGAGTCACTGCCTCTTTCCAGAGCCCATTTATTGCATTGCAACTCAGTATGTTTCAAGCCCCAGCCCATACAAGGCATGATTCCTAAGCAGGAGCTCATGTATTTGTCTAAAGTACTCAATGAGGAGAATTCTAAGATCAAACTATGCACTGGCTGTGAACTTACTTACTGAATGCAAAGATAATGAGTAGGAATCTCTTCTTGAAGTTCACCAGAAGTGGTGTATGGTGGCTTGAATGAAAAACGTGTCCCAGACGCTCATGGATTTGAACACTGGGTTTCTAGTTGGTGGTGCTGTTTGGGATGTTTAGATGGTGTGGCTTTGCTGGAGGCAGTGCACCACTGGAGGAGGCTTTTAAGGTTTACAGGACCTTTTCTCTTCCAGTTTGTTCTCTGCACGTCTAAGTTTCAGTCAAAGATGAGAACTCAGCTGCTCTCTGCTCCTGGCGCCACGCTTGACTCTTGCTGTTGTGCCTCCACTCGATAATTAACTCTTCTTCTTCTAGAGCCATAAACTAAGATAAAATCTTCCTTCTATGATCTGCTTTTGGTGGTGGTGTTACATAACAAAAACAGGAAAAGTAACTAATTCAAGATATAAATGTAATAATACATTGTAAATAAGTTGCCACTAACTTCTCCATGCTTCAATATGCCAACTTTTGTTGGTCTAAATTTCTTGCCCTAGGAAGTGACCTGTATTAATGTTTTTCATCGAAGGGCTAAATGCTTCTTCATCCAAGAGCTGGGAAATTTAAATCACAAAATCCTCACAAGAGTGTTGCATTATTAGTCTCTGCCACCCTGTAAATCACACATAGCACATGATGACAGCATGTATGACTGGCATCTCGGGCTTCATGGAGACTCCTAAGTGATAATAACAACAAAGCTATTGGTTTACTGTGTGTTTCTTTCTCATTTGATAGGCAAAGGTTCAACTAACCTTAGACTTAGTCATACAATACACTTGAGACATGGAGTGCCTCCTAGTGAACCATACGTTAAGCTGTTTTTTCCCAGGTTCGCGTTATTGTGGACTGTCATAACTCTCAAGGAGTAAAATCTCAAGCACATAGTTTGGGTCCTTGGCAGGCATGTACTGGAAGGGCCTGAGGCCTTTAGTTCCTTCTCATCGTGATTTTATTTTTATTTCCATCATAGTAAGAATAAAGTGCTGTTCTACATGCTTTCTGCTATGATGTGCTCTGTTGCCATAGGGTCAGAACAAATGTAGGTGGGCATTGATTATTACCTGTTCCTGTAGTAGCCCATATACTTTTTTTTGATCTAATTAGTTTGTGGGTCACAGGATTTTTTGTTTTTGTTTTTGTTTTGTTTTGTTTTTTACGAGACAGGGTTTCTCTGTGTAGTTTTGGTGCCTGTCCTGGATCTCGCTCTGTAGACCAGGCTGGCTTTGAACTTACAGCGATCCACCTGGCTCTGCCTCCCTAGTGCTGGGATTAAAGACATGTGCCACCACCACCCAGTTATGTGTCATAGCTTTTTCCTTTTTTTTTTTTCCTTTTTTTTTTTTTTTTTTTTTCTCGAGACAGGGTTTCTCTGTGTAGTTTTGATGCCTTTCCTGGAGCTCGCGCTGTTGACCAGGCTGGCCTCGAATTCACAGAGATCCGCCTGCCTCTGCCTCCCAAGTGCTGGGATTAAAGGCGTACGCCACCACAGCCCGGCGTGTCATAGCTTTTAAATGGATGTATTAACTTAAATGTTACTGCTAAAAACTAGAGTATCATCAGTCCTGCTGATGTTCGATTGTTCTATTTTTCCACTGACTTTAATAACAGAACATAGGAATTGTAGGGCTATCCCAAGGCTCTTGTGCATTCCAGACATGCCTTCAAATACCCAGGAAGCACTACTAACCTGGTTCCATTGATAAGCCACCGTGTACAAAATGAGTGACCCTGTCTTTCTAGGAGGCATAGATATGAAGAACTCAAAAAGTGTTCAGTTCCAGTATCCATTCAAAACTGTGTTTGCTATGGAAGATTTTTATTCCTGGAAACCAAGACTTAAGATCAATAAAACCTAAATAACAGCATTGAAAGCTGAACTTTCAACAGCGAGAAAAAGATCCAGTTTTACATTTGATTTCTGGTATGTGAAATATTAGCATGTTATCCCATTTTTCTATCTTTCAAGAGCATTTTAAATATTCATTATAAAAAAATTCATCACCTTTGTAAAATTAATTCAAAATATTTTACCTTCTATGTTTTGCTGAAAGTACATTTGATGGTGATATTTGGAGGATTCTCTCTCTCTCTCTCTCTCTCTCTCTCTCTCTCTCTCTCTCTCTCTCTCTCTCTCTCTCGTGTGTGTGTGTGTGTGTGTGTGTGTGCGTGTGTGCATGTGTGTGTGTCTCGTGTGTGTGTGTGTGTGTGTGTATGTGTGTGTGTGTGTGTGTGTGTTCAAGAGAATAAACTTAAAAGGACAAAATAATGATTTTGGCCCACAGTTCCAGAGGTGTTAGTCCACTGCTGGTTAGCTCCTTTATTTTGGACCTGTGGCAGTCTATGGAAGATCAAAGTAGAGGAAATTGCTGATATCAACGCAGTTATTGAGTAGTGAGCTAAAAGAAAAAGGGTCTAGACCCTCTGTATCCACTTTAAAGACACACTGCCCAATGACTCAGACCCTCTAGTAGGCTCCATCTCTCCCTCAGTAGTGTCAAGTGTTGATAATATGTTCTTTAGCAGATAGTTTCATGATCCAAATGCTAAGTTATTACAAAAAGAAATGTATCGTTATCTAGCTAGTTTGAATATTCAAAATAGTTCCCCCAACTTAGAATGTAGATATCTTTATGACTTATGGGATTTGTAGGGAGTCCTAGGTATAACTGGGGTACAAAGTAGGTAAGAGTGGGACATGAAAGCATCAGAAGGCATTACCTGCATGTATGACATTATCGAAGATTGAATTTAATTTCTGCTTGACATCACTGCTTGACTTCATGGCTATGGACCAACAATCATGCAGTCCTACACTGTGGAAGTGCACTATAAGTAATGAGAAGAGGCATTAAAAACAAACAAACAAAAACAACAACAGAAAACCTCCCATTGTTCTTATTTGAAAAGTGGACCTGATAAATGATTTCAGACTTTTTCAAGAGTGGCACTTATTCTCGGGAATGGATAAAACATTCAGTAAATATTTATGATTATAAGTGACATGTCTAACATTTTTACAATGACAGAACAAAAACAATTCACATACAAAACAACTCAGAATGTTTTAAGTAAATTCATGTGATTTTTATGTTGATTCACATCTATCTATATCTATCTATATCTATCTATCTATCTATCTATCTATCTATCTATCTATCTATTTCTATATCTATATTTTGTTGAGTGCTACCCACAGTCCATGGGTTGGATATGCTTTTGTATCTGAAATAAACAAAAATTACATTCTCACAAGCAGCTGACTTATTAATACATCAGGCAAATCTAGGCATTATTTAAGAAATTGGCTTTCTTTTGAAATACTGGAAGATGTGTAATTGAATTTCTTACTGGAACTTGTCCATGATAGGGGACATCAGGTAGCAAAGAACAAAAGGCTATCCACGTACAACAGTTCATATTCTCCATCCCATGGAAGTTTCCAGGCACAAAGGTAGTCCTGCAGGTGTGTTCTTGTTCTAGACTTTCTACTTCACAAAGAGGACCCTCAGTGTGAGTTCTTTCTTTTCAGCATGCATGTGCAAATCTTCTAAGACCTGGAGTTTTTGTCTGCATCTATGAGTAGTGGAAACACTGAAGCATACAGTACACCCTTTGTTTATTTTCCCGAAAGGTAAGAGCCAAGATTCTATGTCAAGTAGGGAACACTAAGGGCTCAAATACTTTGAACACTGTGCACTCCCACCACTCTGTCTAGACCCCATCTCACAGAGCTTTCCTACTAGCTCCTTCAACACTAACTAAAGTTGCCTTCCTTTCATTTCACCAGCCTCATGTTCATTTATTCCTGTAGTCTTCACTAGTGTGAGTCTATCTTTCACAATTTATCTGGGATAGAGGCCTTAAATATCAATTTGCCAAACAAATTTGAAACTTTTTTTTTTTTTCTGATGCTTGACTCTGGTGTGTCATCTTCTCTAAGAACAATCATTGCCCCAGCCAGCGGGGTATCAACGGGGGCGACCCACCTGTGGGAGAGAATGAGAGGGATGGGGGAGACACGAGAGAAGACAGCAAGACAGTGTGTTCTGATCAAGCTGCAAATTTTATTCTCCTCAGCAAGGCTTATATAGCATGGGAGGGGGAGGGAAGGAGGGAAGGGGTGCACGACGTGCAGTATGTGCAGGTGAAGGGGGACGTGCAGGTGAAGGGCTACGTGCAAGTCGTGCAAGTCGTGAGGCTGCTAGGTGGTAAGGTCACTGGTTAGGGTCCATTGTTCTGTTGCTATGCTACCTGACCTGCCTGACCTGTTCTTTATCTTTGGGGGCATCTGGTTTAGGGCAGGGGCTTGTTCTCTGGCCTAGCTAATACTTTTCCATGGTCCATGTTTGATCTCTGACAAATCATGATCTTATAATTGCCCCTGGAGGAATCTTAAATCTAGGCTAGTAGAAAACATTAGTCTTAAATTTGATAAGTGTTAACTGATTTTTTTTTTTTATGCATGGTCATAAAACAAAAACAGCCACTACTTTTTTACAATACTTTTTCATCATTCTAACAAATATGAGTTTGACACAAATATTGAATAAGACACACCAGTGTTGAGCTGTGACATTTTTCAGAATTTATTGTAATTTAATCATCTTGGATACAGAAAAAAAATAATTTGTTGTTGTTGATTGAGGAATCCTTGGCTGGGTTACATCAGTTTTGCTGGGTGCCATCTTGGATTGATTTTATCTTTTCATTTGTTTGATCAGTTGATCAATTTTGTCTTTACAACAAATGCTCATTTTTTTTGACAGTGCCTCAGATTTTACTTAATTCACACTGAGTACTGACGACACACAGGAGAAACATACAGGATGAATAAGAGATATAATGACTAAAACAAAATTTTTGTCCTGAAATATTTTAAAATGTACTAGATAAAGCAATGAGTATAAAAAATTGAGAGCAGTTTTTGGTAGGTGGGATAGAGTTATTTTAGATCAAATATGGAAAAATATGTGATGGGAAATTCACTTTTTTCCAGCTCCAGAAATAGGAGTGAAATAGTCCCTCACCATGGTTTGTGGATGCCTGTTTCTCAATTGTGTCTCACATAGACTGAAAGTGTACATAGAAACTGATGGAAGCCTTTTATAAAGTTCAAACTTCATCCTCAAAATAAAAATATATTGTGGGAGGTTTAATTGAAAAGTTTGGACGTAATTCCACATGGGATATACAAGGAAGCTCTACTTGAATATAGAAATGGTTTGGATGTAGTACTGAGTGGCTTCAAATATTTTAATGATGATTGAAATAATTTATGATTACCAAGGATGCATAACATCAACATCTGATTGGGTAGAAAAGTTTAGGCATAGTTACATGTATGTTACAAAGACATTGTGCTGTTTCATGCTTATAGGCAAAGTTATTAAAGGATAAAGATACTAATAATGACATCAAGAAAACAAAGAAGTTTAGAATAACAATTAATTGTGAGCTGCTATGGTGATAGGTTTTTTTTCTTCATATAGAAAATCAAAGAATTTCTCTTGCACATAATTCTGAGAGAGAATTCTGTCTGTCACTTTGGACTGCTTAAAGTTTAGGTCAGAATTGAGAGTGCTGTCGTATCTTAAGAATCTTTACTATAAGGCAATGTATTTTAACTGTTTAAGGTGCTTCATAATTGCTCTTTTCAAATTGTAAAATGCAGATCCTTACACCATAGTATTATATCATTGGATAAATACTCTATTACTTTATAAAGTTAAATGGTGAAACATGCAAAAGCTTCTACCGAAGTGTATATTTAGATCCATATGATTCATATAATCTTATTTTCAATTAATTATCTTAATCTGATATCATTAATCACCTAGTAGCTATCACCTCTCCTTTAAAAATAATTACTTTCATTACAGTCAACAAGCAATTTCCACAAAATAACAATTCTGAGTACCTTTAGTGATGCTTATTTATTTATTATTTATATTGAAGTACCAGAGATTGAACCCAGCACCTCCCTCCATTTTATTTTGTTTGAGAAGCTCTCTTATTTACCTGGAGCTCACCATTCTGACTGGACTGGTTGGCTAATTAGACCCGGGCATCTATATACCCCATATTTATCACCCAAATGCTGGTACTATGGATGGACACTGCCACATCAGACTTTTACATTGATGCTGGGATCAAAATTAGATTCATATGTTTACAGAGAATTCATTTTACCCATTGGCCAATTCCTTATGCTTATGTTCAATGAGATTTCACAAAAGGCAAAACTCAAATACGTAATATTCAATAACAAAACTTTGACTTTAGACCTACACCTGCAAAAAATGTCCTGTATGTATAAAGGGTGAAATGAAATGCCAAGATTTTGTTTAGGACAGTTTAATGTTACTACATTTAACTAGTACTTTTAAACAGCTGAGCATAGTTTTACAGCAAGCCTCATGAGGGCAAGCAGCAGGCATACTGTCTTTACCAGTACATTCTTAGCGCTGGGATCGAAGTTGGCTCAAAGTAGGTGCTCCACAAATGTTTGTGGACAGCTTGACTGACTCATTACCTCCATATGGCCCCTCCCACCAGGCAAGCTGGTTGGTTTTTCAGCTTATAGTTTGCTGTCACTTTTTAAAAAACATGATATTATTTATTTACAACAGATAGAATTTTATAGTCCTTTTTCTAAGTGAAACATTCCCAGTCATCCCACAGCAGAATGTTCAACGCAAACTTTAATTAATTGAATTTAGAATTCATGTTTTATTGACAATACCTATCTCAGAAAAATGGAAAGGAACAAATAAAATGAAGTCTATTTCTTGAAAGGTTAGGAAAAAAATCCTTGGTTTTCATGTCATGGGGAGTTGTGAATAAATACCTTCATAGTTTCCTCTGGATTCATAATCTGTTCTTCAAAACACTTAAATTTTATGCTAAACACTCTCTTTACATACATTGGCTGTGGCAAAGCATATAAACTAATATGAAAATCCTATGAAAATATGGACTAAATGTGTAGACCATTGTTGAAATTATCCCAAGCCCCAGAGCACACTGATGGTGAAGACTTGTTCATGCCATAGTTAAGTTTCTGTGAAGTATTTAAGCTAGAACCAGGGTCCTCTGTGAGATACTTGGTAATATATTTCCTTTTTTGGTAAATATCAAAATAAGTCATTTTATTTCATTTTTTAAACATAGATTTTTTTTATTGATTCTTTGGTAATTTCACATCACACACCCCAATTCTACTCATTTAGCATTCCCTCCATATCTGACCTTCACCCTTGTAGTGTCTCCCCCAAAAGGAAAACTCAAAAAGAAATAATAAAAATGAAACTGAAAACACAAATAAGAATTTTAATGAACGAACACAAACAAACACCCCTCCACCCACATCCACACACACCCCCAAACCCACCCCCCTCACCACCACCCCCACCCCGCCAAAACTCCAAAAACCAACAGCAAGCAAGCAAACAAACAAAAACCACTCTGCTTCTCCATCTTTTCCAGGTCTCCATCACCTCTTCATTAGTCTTAGTGGCATAAGAGAGCTGCAGTGTATCATGTAGTATACCCTTTTGTCCCAACAGCTTTACCTGCAAATGTTCATTGTGTGATTGTTGGTCAGGTTCAAGGCCTCTGGCTTCTGGTACACCATCAGTACTTGACCTTCATCTAAGTTCCTCTTGGATATCCTGCTGTTGCCCTGAGTCATGGAGATTCTGCAGCTGTGGTTCCACAGGACCAGTCTATTCACACATGCTCCCTCAGATCACAGATGGGGTAGGTGCTGGCGAGTGCCAAGTCAAAGGCCTAGATGTGTGCCTACGTTGTAGTTGAGTTAGTCAGTCTGGGTCACTGGGACTTCCTCGGGTGAGGGGCAGAGCCAGCTCTCCCAT
This sequence comes from Peromyscus eremicus, assembly GCF_949786415.1. Taxonomy (NCBI): domain Eukaryota; kingdom Metazoa; phylum Chordata; class Mammalia; order Rodentia; family Cricetidae; genus Peromyscus; species Peromyscus eremicus. The sequence continues at coordinate 8,358,837 of NC_081435.1, forward strand.
GCCCATGGTGAAGGGTGTGGCCAGCTTTCCCAAGTGCAGGAGACCAGCTTTCTTAGGAGAGGCAGAGCCAGCTCAGCAAAGCCCTCACATTTCAACCCATGGTTCAACACGTTTTACGTGGAACCCCGTGGTAACATGGGCAAAAGAAATGAACACAAACCTCAGTTGCAGCAGGACCACAGACCTAGACATGGCCATCAGCAGCAACTTGGGCTGGTTGTCACCCTTGCCCCTTGTGACAACATAAGACTCTCATATTAGCATAGCCCTGGCAGCAGCTCTTCCCTTGGACCCCAACATGGCTTCAGGAGGTGGCAGCCCAGATCTGGGCAGTCCCATGGCCTTCGATGGTAACAGGAGCCATGACATCAACACAGACCCTGGTATGGTAGGGCCATGGACCATGACAAAGCTACTGCTTTCCCGGATATCACCATGGCCCCAAGTGTAGTGCAGGCCACCCCGATCTGTAGGGCCCTGGTAGCAGCATGATTCTTGGAACCAACATGGCCTCTGATGTTAGCCCAGGCCCTAGGCTGATACAGCCTTCAATGTTAGCAGGAGCCATGGATCCAGACATGACCTTTGGCAGCAGCTCAGGCCCTACTGACACCATGGCCCCAGGGGGCAGTGCAGGCCACTCAGATCCGAATGGCCCTGGCAGCAGCATGTACCTTGGATCCCAACATGGCCACAGGTGGTAGCCCAGAAGCTGAGCATCCTTGTGGCCTTTGGTGACAACAAAGGTCATGGACATCAACACAAACCCAGACATGGTCCTTGGCAGCAGCCTGGGCCTGAATGTCACCATGGCCCCAGGTGTCAGTGCAGGCCACTCAGATTGGCATCACCTCGATTATAAATTAGCCCTGAACACTAACATGGCAGCAGGTGGTGGCTTGGACCTAGGCATTCAAATGGCCTTCAATGGTTATAGGAACCATGGATATGGATACAGACCCTGGTCGGGCAGGGCTACAGACCTAGAAATGGCCCAGTGCTACAGCTTACGCCAGATGTCAACATGTTCCTGCATGGTAGAGCAGGACTCAGATCTGTATGGGCCAGACATCCTCACAGCCTTTGGTTTTAACAGGAGCCACCTACTTTAACACAGACTGCACCTGTGGCAGGGCCATGGACCCAGACATACCCCTAGGCAGCAACCTGGGTCCAGAAGTCACCATGGCCCCAGGTGTCAAGTAGGCCACCCAAATCAACCCATTCCTCACTACCTTCACCTGTCCAGATCTGCCTCTCTCCACAGGACATGAATCATTCTGTCTTTCTTTCCCTCCCATACCCCACCATATATCTGCTCACTATAGTGGCACCTCAAGGTGCTGGGCAGGGCCATATGTTCTCCTACCTGCCCAGGTATAGTGGCCCCAGTCAGGATTGTGGGTGTCCATTCCCCACCCAGTCCCAATGGCACATGACAGACCCAATATGTCATTTTAAAAGAAACATTACAATTAAAGGTTTATGAAAACAAGTGCATGAATCTTGTTTTTTGTTTTCTTTTTTTTTAACTGAAAGTTTTCCTTTCTACTTTTTTTTTTTAATTGAAAGTAGATTCTTCTCTCATACAATATATCCTGACCACAGTTTTCCCTCTGTCCACCCCTTCCAGCTCCTCCCACATCCCCTGGCCCCAGATCTACTCCCTTTCTGTTTCCTCTTCAGAAAAGAGCAGGTCTCCCAGAGAGGACAGTATGATGGAATTTCTGAACATGATGCACTGTAAAGAGTTCCAACGACATAATACAAAAGCTGACCATCAGCCCAGATAACCCTCTGTCCTAGCACGTGCTACCCTCACTAGTGATATCTAAAACCCTAGCTGGGCAAGTATTGGCTCCCATTCCCAATATTTGAGCTGCACATGAACATGGACATTCATTTTGCAGTATAAATGATCTTATTTTTCTTTCACTTAGCAAGTATTTTCCAAGTTCAGTCATTTGTGTATTATAGTTTATTTACTGCAGATATTTTCTCTTCCATGGTGGAAAGATAAAACTGTTTCTCTATCCACCTTGGTGAGCACTAGTTGTTTGACCTCTAATTAGGATCTGGATGTGATGAACAGCACTTCTGTGAATGAACATTCTTGAACATATCTTTTAGTGAACACAAAAATATTCGTCTTCTAGTAACAAAGACATGTGACAAAGTTTATAGATACAATGTTGTGCTATGGTCCAGTCTGTGAAATTGGGTTGCTTTACAAAACAAGCAAATATTTAATCTTAAAAGATTCAGCTATTGTTCTAATTATATATACCATATATAAAAATTATGTATTAAATACTATTTGTTAATATTTAACCAATTCCTCATAATATTTCTACTTTCAAAAAAGAAAAATTCATTAGTACACACACACACACACATATGTATGGATCACTTGTGCATTTTATTAACCTTACACCTCTGCAAATAGAAGCAGAAATAGAATCTTAGCTTTTGCCTAGATGTATACAGACACTATTTTGTCAAGTTTGTACTATACTGTTTAAAAATGGACCCTCTTGGTTTATAAAGTCCTGTGAAATATTTGTCAAGCTTTGTCTCCTCATATTGACAAGATATGGGTGATGCTTTGAATGAGAATATCACCCATAGGCACGGGTACCTGAATGCTGGATTCCCAGTTGGTGGCATTATTAAGGAGGTTACAGAGAAGAACAGTCTTATTGTACCATTGTGAGGCAAGCTTTGAGAATTTACAGGCTCACACTATTTCAAGTTCAACTCCTGCCCTGTGCAGCGATTGAAGGTGTGACCTTGAAGCTTTCTGTTCCTGCCACCATACCTGCTGATGGCCTTCATATCTACCTACTGTGACAGCCTCTTACGTCTGTGACTACATGTCCAAGATGAACTTTCTTCTATAAGTTATCTTGGTCATGGTAATGTATTACAACATAAAAATGACAAAATACATAAAAATTTCTTCTGAATAACATAATAGTATGTTATGTAAATAGGTTAATAAATTATCAATGATATTTTAAAAGTCTGTATATCAATAACAGACAAATTTTCTTAAACATTCTAAGAAGATTATGAAGGTTATTTTAACTTAATGACTAAATCAGAAAATAATAAATTTCATAATCTCTCATGATATAACAAGCTTCTATGTAAAATTTTTAATTTAAATGAACAACTAATCAATTTTACGTGTTTTCTATGCAAACTAGAATTAGCTCTTTTATTTTCTTTTTTGATTAATGTCCAAAATCATAAATTTTCTAAAATGGTTATAAATATACTCTGCTGTCTATCACATTTAATCAAAACATTTCTGTCATACCCAACTTATTGCTAAACTTATTCTATTAATGCAGTGATTTTTCTACCTACTAATGCACTGATGATTTATTTCTTTGATGTGTGCTTATCTTTTGGTGTGTGCTTACTAATTCTTTTGTTAAATGTTTTTTAATTAAAATAGAATTATATCAATTTCCACCTCTCTTTCCACTCACCAGCCCCTTTCAGCTATACTCCCTTGTTACCCCCAACTCTCAAGTTGATATCCATTTTTTCTTATTTTTGTGTTGCATGTGCGCGCGCACGCGCGCGCGCACACACACACACACACACACACACACACACACACACACACACACCTGCTGAGTCTAATCTTGGTAGTGGTTTCAAGGCTGACCACTCTGCACTGGACAACAAATTTGTTCTATATGTAACATCGGCATTGAATGCAAAATGTGAATTTCCTAGCATGGACTTTGCACAAATCTATTTTGATTAAATAGGATGTTATTGTGAATTTGGATGAGGCACAGTGATTGCAGTTTTACATAACTCACAGTTATGGGGAGAAAAATTCATAAGTAACTGACCACTATGAGCAGACATAAGGTAAGTACCACAGGGAATTAAAAGGAATATTTCCTCAACCAACTGTTTATTGAGAAACTCTTCTGGGTATTGTTATAAGTAGTGTGGATATAAAACTGATCTGGACAAAAATATGTGTGAGCTTATAAGTTTATTTTTAATGACAAAGGATTTAGGGGTCAAGGAAGGCTCTAGGGAGATGATACCATAGATGAATTTTTAAATCAACCTTTCTTATTGCTATAGAGGAAAAAAATTCTCTTCTTAACCATTTCCAGGCTTATGGCTGATGCCTATTACAGCTCTGATGCCTATCAAGACAGATTAATCAGAAGAAAATCACATTTGTTTCTTAATGTAAGCTTAACATGACACAAGAGTCTTTACAAAGAAGAGCAATTGTATCATTTTTTACTGCTGTGTAGAAGTGTGTATAGAGATTAAAATTGTATGACTGAGTGGACCTAAAACTGGAGAACCATAGGAATACTTGTGATATCATTGCTTCTCTTTGTATGCTTGACATAGTCTTCCTCCAGCAATAAAAATAAAAGTCCCCCAAAATGAAATTGTTATAGTCTACTACAGGGCTATGCTCAATTAGTTTTTGTGGTGCTCTTTGGAAAGAACAGAGTGATGGAATGGAAAGAGGGAATTTCAATTTTCTGTTGTTTTCCTAAAGTCAATATGACCATTGTGATGTGTGTCTGGCAATGCACAACACACTATGAACAGTAATACAGGGAGGCTGACTGCAGATCTTCACTACTCCCTCTAATCCTACAAGTTCAACACCAGCTCATCCCAAACTCTGTACAAGACCTTTTGCTGTGCCCTGTCCCTTGCCCCCATTGTTCCCAGGAGACCAAGCAGATCCTGCTGGATGTCTATAAAGGTCAATGTTTTCGATTCCCAATAAAAAAATACAGTTTAACAGAATGGATGTGAAAATAATATCTGCAATTCTTCTACATCCAAGAAATAGTCTTTATTGTCAGGATAGACATCACCTCACAGTGAAAGAATAGAAAAAGATATTCCAAGCAAATGGACCTAAGAAGCAAGCTGCAGTAGCCATTTTAATATCTGACAAAATAGACTTCAAACCAAAGCTAATCAGAAGAGGTAGCAAAGGACACTACATACTCATCAGAGGAGAAATACACCAAGAAGACATTGAAAATCTTGGAATCTATGCACCAAACAGAAGGGTACCCAAATTTGTAGGCTGGTGGGAAGGTGGGGAGGAACTGAGAGGAGGAAGAGGAACCCATATCAGGATATATTATGTGAGAAAAAAAAAATATTTCCAACAAAAGCAAAACAAAATAAAATAAAACAAAACAAACACAAACAAACAAAAATCCCAACTAAACTGTAAGTCAATATGTCAATTCTTCCTTCAATTTAATGACTTCCATTGATGTTGGAGTGATAGGTTCTAAGTGACTGAGGGGCACATATCAAGACCTTGTGTCCTAAAGCCACTTAAGATGAAGCCTATCTTTTGTATTTTGATGAAAAATTCAAGATGATTAGGTATTTATGGCCTAATTAAGTAGTTGTAACATTAATACCTGTGACTTTGATGAATACCTGAAAGAGAACTTTCGTTACACATCTGGACCAGCATCTGGACCATACACAATATGTTTCATTATACCAGAGTCTTCTCTACCTGAGCCTCAAGCTTCACTCATTCATTAATTATAATCATTAATCATAAAGGAAATAACAGTGGTATTTTATTATGAGAAATCCACCCAGGTGAGTCTGTTTGAGGGGGTAACAACAATTTATTAAAAGTAATAAAGGGGAAGATACAATCACGAGTAAAGAACCAGGTGAACAGCCACTGTCCATTCTTCCTGAGAACGAATGGATCCAGCCTCTGAATCCACCACAGGAAGAAGAGGGCCCGTGACCTTCTTTTAAGTGATCACTTATGCAGATCAGAAACCATGCCCTAAAGGCTTACACCTCAAAGCTAATTGGTGGAATGAATTCCCACTACAGTCTCTTTTCTGATGACTTAGGCCAGAAGATGAATTAAAGCTTTCCAAAGCTGAGGAAGTTGACTTCTCTAAGAAAAGGAGATAGGGGAGAGACACTGCACGTGATTTTTTTTCAGGACTATATCTTTATAATAATGGCATGAGAGTTGAAAGACAGGCAATTAAAAATGCAGAAAAGATTTTATTGCCCTAGTGGTTTTACTTTTCTTAATTTCATACTTGGAAGATTAAGTTTATTCTATTCAGTGAGCCTAAAATATGCCTTATTATTGATATAGAGTAGGATCATGTTGTATATTTGTCAAATTAATGTTCATAATAATATATTGAAATCTATTCCTGAATTCTAGTAGTTTGGACTTATGGTCTAATATGTCAAATCAGTGTTTAAAAAACTATTTTATCATATGTTATTAGTGTTATCACAACCACTATTGACAGAAATTTGGCCTTGATAATGTTCATATTTTGCATCTATTTAGAAACTGAAAAACCATCACTAGGAAATAATAAAAATAGTGGAATAACTTGTTCACCCTTTCCTTGGCTATTCTCCAAAGATACTTAGACTCTCAAAGACTCCACTCAGTACCTGGAGAATTATTGTGATGCTCATTTTATCTAAGATGTTTGCATTGTGATTGCAGACTTTGAGGCAGAATAGAAAGCAGAACAGTGGGAATTTAAAAAATGTTGGGCATAGAAAGAGCATTTTGATCCCATGCATGACTGTCATACTCTCGACTACACAGGATTTCTTAGTTTTTCTTATTTGAGGGATGTTAGCTCTTTAATGAAAGAGTAAAAACGAGTGTGCATATCTTCCACAACTATCATGACTTTCTTACTGCAATATTTAATATCACGTGACTCCTCTCAGTTTAGCCTTCATGAGTCTCACTTAGCTCATCTGCATGTATATAACACACAGTTTTAGTAGACCCTGCCAGAAAGCAGATAACACATGTGCAGTAAGGAGAGTTCCTTAGACGTATTGCACATAGGTAATATATTGAATATTCTGTTTAATTTTTTTGTGTGCCAGTTTTGGACTTACATGATTGAAATCATGGGAACTAACTAATATTTCTAAATTTCAATGTATGCTAATTTTATTTCTTGTGGTCCAACAACAGTATCTTCATTTAGAAATTTTTAATGTACAATTATAAAATAACCTTCCATGGCTGTGCTATTGTTTCCTATGTGTTTTTTAAGGATTGTTCTTCATTTGTAGGCTGAGAGTAGGAGGTAAAAATCCATCTAGGTCTGTGCGTGTTTTTCACTCAGGGGAAATAAGTGATTCTAAAAATAATAGTCACATAAGATGATCAGGCAAAAGACCAGAATTTTCTTTCCTGAAAATTACAGGGTGAGTTATATTCTATTATATATCTGTTTTGATAACAATATCTACAAAACTGACCTGTTATTCTCCATTTTTTCTACATCTTTCATCTCTCCTAACATTATTTCCTGTGGAGTTCCTCACAAAAATTGTTCAGTTTCCTGTATACAAGATCTTTTAGAATCCTTAGGAGTCTGGCTACCCTAATGGAAATATATATCCATTTCTTCAAAAAAGCAACGACTTAATTTTCTCACTTTCTTGGATCCTACTCTTTGCTAAATTTATCCATTTTATATTTTGTAAATAGTAGCTTGGTTGGACTAAAATTTTTAGTATTTCTTTGTTTTAAATTTCAATTTCTTGACCCTTTCATTTTTTAACTCTAGCTCATTAATTACCTTGTCAAATGCACTATGTGGAAGTCACTAATTCACTCTTGTCCTCATTAGATATGCCATTGGGTTCTGAATTGTAACTTTCTTAATGACTGATGAGGCAATTGCTATTTATTGTCCTTTTGGCCCCCAACCCCCCTTAGATGGGTCTGCTCTGGTCTCCTGTCATTCTTCTTATTGGATTTTTGTATTCATTTTGATTGATAGGAGTTTAAAATAAATGATAAATATGAAGCTTTTATTGTCTATGAGTTTAGAGATGGCTTTCATTTTGTTCCTTGGATAAAGAATGACACAGAATGTTGTCTTGTTGCTGATACAGATTTTGGAAAGCACTGTTTGATATAAAATTTAAGCTACTTCATTATCTGTCTTCCCACAATTACACCTTTCTCTCTTCCTTGTTTAAATTTAGAAACATTATTAGGCAGAATTCCTATTCATCTTTGTTTTTATTATATATTTGTTTTTATTATATAGTGTTTACCGAATCGACTTTGTTATTTGGATTGATTAAGGATTGTATAAATGAAAATATTTTCTGAGAGAAACAAGGTTAATTTTATCTCTTAACCATTTAAGATTAACACAGTGGACACTAATTCAAGTGATCACTCACTGTAAGTTGAAATTACTTAAGACATAACTTTATTAACCTGAATATCTGTTCTATGGATAGTACAATCCATTCTACTGGTATTTTAATTATCTTATATCAGGATTTGGTTGCAAGCTATTTGTAGCATTATTAGTTCAATCAAATTAGTTTTGGACATTTACATATTCCCACAGTGGGAGGAAAAGTAATCACCGCTACTGAACTGTAACAAGATTGCCACTATCGAAATTTTGCATTCATCTGAAATGAATTAATAGGGAAAGTAATTTTTCAGTATATAGATTATATCTTATCATTGTTACCTTCCGCCACTATATAAAAAGAGATATAACACACATCAAAGTGAATAAAACACAAATGTGGAGCTAAACCATCTATTACAAAATGAAAATCTGAATAATCATATTTTTTCAGCTTTGGGTAATTATAGGTAAAGCTGGTGTGATGATTCTTGTTTGCTTCAGAAGGCAGCCCAGTATGTTTTATTACTAACTAGGATCTAGTATGGACATTGTCAATGTTAAATTTCCTAGCACAAATAGTGGCTTTGGAACTTCTTCCCATTCAAACCATTTCTAATACTCAGTAAGGTAAATTTCCATTGGGACAGAGACTTACCTGGATTATGATTGCAGTTTTCATGAAAATACTAATATGGTGCTATGGGTTTTGTCTACTTGAGAATATTCACTTGTGAGAGCCCTGTTAAAGTTTCTTATCAATTTTTCCCTTTGTTGACAAGAGATTATTTTCTCATACAATATGTCCTGATTACAGGTTCTCCTCTCTCTAGTCCCTCCAGTTTCTGCCCACTACCCCTCTCACCTGCATCCACTCCCTTTCTGTCGCTCATAAGAAAAGACCAGGTCTCTAAGAGATAACAACAAAACAAACAGAATAAAAATAAAAAAAAAAAAACTATTGCATTGAAGCTGGACAAGACAAACCAACAGAAGAAAATTATTCCAAGAGAAGGCACAAGAATCAGAGATCTACTTGTCTCACACTCAGGAATCCCATAATAACAGTAAACTGGAAACCATAATACATACACAGAGGACCTGGTACAGACCAGGGAAGTTCCTGTGCATGCTGCTTCAGTCTCTGTGAGTTCATATGAGCTTTGTTCATGTTGACTTAGAGGCCTATGTTTTCCTAGTGTCCTTCATCCCCTCTGGGTCTCACGCTCTTCCTGCTTCCTCTTGTGTGAAGTTTTCTGAGCTCTGAGGAGAATAATTTGGTGGGGACATTTCACTTAGGGTTGAGTGTTCCAATTTTTCTCACTCTCTGCATAATGTCTGGCTGTGGGTTCTGGAGTTATTCTCATCTCCTTTCGGAGGGAGCTTTTGTTGCCATTGGGAACAAATGCCTGAAAAAGGCAGAATGTCATTAAAAGTTATTTTATCACTACTCTTTTTTAATTTCCTTTTTTTAAACCAGTGGTATTTGGTTTTGCTCTAGATCCTTTTGCTTTATACTCTCTGGTTCTTGGTCACCCAAGCAATTATGGGTTCAATTTTGAGGAATGGGGTTTAAGTCAAAGCAGTTATTGTTGCTACTCCAACAAGCTTTGTCCCACCATTGCTCTAGCATATCTTGCTGAAAGAACACCATTGTAGATCAAAGGATTTGTGGCTGGCTTGGTGTTCACATTTCTCTTTGGGTACATGCCAAATTCTTATACATTTGTTAACTGAATTGAATTTTCTTTCTGATTTGTAGTAGTTTTTAGCACATTCAGCACATGAGCTCTTTATTGGTTACACACTTAGGGTTGTAAATCAATCAGTGAATTCATTTAGAATTTCATTAAAAAATAGACACCTTATTCTTTTGCAAACCAAATTATGAATATTTTAAATTTTACTTTTTGTTATGCACTCATTAGATGTAACCAACTGTCTTTTTAAATAAGAAACACAGAACCAATGCAAAGAAGAAAGCCAAGAGGTCAGAGCTAAGAGCTAAAACCTTATGCTTCCTCCTGCAGTGGTCCTACCTCTCTGAAAGAGAGCTACTTCCTGTGTTAAAGTCTTTATATAGACTTTCTGTTCTGCCTTCTCATTGGTTGTAAACCCAACCACATGACCGCCTTGTCACTACCTGTCTGTATAAACCTCCAGGTCTTCTATGGTTGGTATTGAGATTAAAGGCATGTATATCCAATGCTGGCTGTATTTCTGAACACACAGAGATCTACCTAGCTCTGCCTACCAAGTGCTGGGATTAAAGGTGTGCGCCACCACTGCCCAGCTTTCCTATGGCTTGCTAATAGCTCTGACCCCCAGGCAACTTTATTTATTAACATACAAATAACATTTTAGTACAAAATAAAATATCACCATATTTTTCTATCACTTATATTTATTATTGTTCAATATTTTTATCCATTAATTAATTAATCTATTTATATATTTATTTTCATGGTGGGAGACATGTTTGTTTATCTACACATGTAAAGGTTATAGGATAACTTTCAGGAATGGGTACTTTCATTCCACCCTGTGAGTGCCAAGGACCAAACTTTGGTTTTCAGGTTTGGTGGCAAATGTTTTTCCTGACTAAGCCATCACACTGGACTTAAACAGTCTTTGCATGATCTTTAATTAATCCAAATTCCCTAGATAAGTCAGAATGAAGAACACCCAGTCACACATATATATAAAAAAAAACAACAAATATTAATTTGTGGATTTGCCTTCAGGACTCACTTACTTATAATCCTTCGCCTTGATCTACAAACATTTTTGTAAATGTCTTTTTAATTTATTATTTTTAACAACTATGCCTCTTTGCATTAAGGATGGACTGAGAAGCTCATACAGAATGCACATCCCTGAGAAAACTGGCCCTCTCTTCTCCAGCAGCCATTAGTTGCAAATCGCCCCTCAGCTAACAGCTGGACTTAATGCCTCTCTCCAGGACTATTTGGGGATTTTGTCGGTCTTGATCTTAGGCAAGTAGTCACAATCACTATCAGTTCACGCATGCAATGGCTTTTTTATATTGGGCAACTGTTCTTTCTTAGGAGATGTCCACTACTTCTGAATTTAGCAGTCTTTCTATCGCCTCTTCCATGATGCTTCCAGAGCCTTGGGAGAAAGTTGTGATATAGATATTTCATTATGAACTAAGCAGCCACAGTCACTTATTCTCTTCATACTGACAGTTGTCTCTGTTGTAATCATCACCTACTGAAGCAGTTTTCTGATGAGGACTGAGAGATGTGCTAATCCATTAGTATAAATAGAGCAACATAAAGTTTATTACTATGTCCATTTAGGAGAGTAATAGCACTAGGTTCTCCCCTAGGGCTATAGCCTTGCCAGATATGAGTGTTTGGGTACCTAATATGGGTTCCATCCTGTAGAACATGCATTAAATCCTCATTCCTGGCCCTGGGCTTATTATGTGATTGATAGCTTATGCCTGGGAAAGGTATTGTCCCTCCATTATAGGGTAATTCCTTTTAAACTACTTCTATTAATGTGTTTATTTTAGAAAGCTTCTATAGTAGTAGGTTTCCATATGTGTCTTCAAAGGGATTTGATGATAATTACCTCTCTACACCTCTGTCTCTACCATATCCTCTTATCAATAACCCCAAAATCCTTCTTGCTCTATTAGTCCTCCTTTCCCCTTCATGTGCATTTTCTCTTATCTTCCTTTAATTATCCCTTCATTTCACCTAACTACTTTACTGACTTCTATAGGTGCTCCAATATTAAGTACATATCTAAAGAGTGAAAGCTAGCAGCTATGTATGAGAGCGAACACAATAATTATTTCCATCACTTTGCAGTTACATGTGAATTTCATAACTTTCTTTCTCTCTATAGATGTATTATATCCTTTTTGTATATGTATCATGCTTTCATTAACCACTCATCAGTTGACATCTAGACCATTTCCATTTCTTTGCTATTGTATTACTGTAGTATTGTGGGATTTTTTCTCAGGAATAGTGTAAATAGATTATATAATATCTTTATTTATAGTTTTTTGAGGAATTCCCATATTGATATTTATAATGGCTACACCAACTTTCCCTTTTTCCAATATCCATGCCATCATTTTGGTCGTTTGTGTTCAAATATTAAACATTCTGACTGGGGTAAGTTGAAATTTGAAAGTAATTTTAATTTACATTTCACTGGTGGCTAAGGATGTTGAAAATAAAAAAAAAGTCTAAGTCATTTGTATTTCTTTTGAGAACTTTCTGTTTAATTATATGCTCCAAGTTTTATTATTATTATTATTATTATTATTATTATTATTATTATTATTATTATTTAATGTTTAGCTTTTTGAGTTCTATGTGTGAAGGCCTAGACTTAACTTTACAGGCTCAGGAATGTGCCATGACAACTCAAATGGATACAGAGCAGTATCCTCCTTCAGACATCCTATCTGTGGTTTATGGCTCTTAAAGATATCTAGATAATCCTGCTGAGCAATCCAGATAATCCTGTTCATCAGGTTGTGGTTCCCCACCAGAAGTCTAACCCAATGGCTTTAAATGTGGTTTCAGGCCCAATGTCTAGACCAATAGTTTCAAAAAATCACCTTGCCCCTTCTACCTAATCCCAAATTGCCAATTCCCAGCCTGTGGTTTTTCCCTACGAAAACTCTCTACACCCGGGCTCATGGTCACTGCCACATTTCCTTCCATCTGCCTTTTGGTGGCCCAGGTTGAACCTGAACAAAAAGGATCCTTATGTGCTTGCATCAGAAACCGGCTCCTTGGTGGTCTCTGGGGGTTTCGCGAAACAGGTGCAACATTTGCATATTCTAGGCACTGAGCTCTTGTCAGATAAACATCTGGTAAACATTTTTCCCATTCTGTAGGCTGCCTATTTACTCAAGAGTTAGTATGCTTTGCTATGCTGAAGCTTTTCAGGTTCATAAAATCCCATTTATCAGTTGTTACTCTTAAAACTACTAAAGTCTTATTTAGAGTCATTTTCGGTGCCTATGTCTTAAATTATATTCCCGACCTTGTGCTCCATAAATTTCAGGGTATCAGGTAAAGTCTTTGATCCATTTGAAGTTGAGTCCTGGGTAGTGTGAGAGAGAACAATCTAATTATACTCTTCTACATGTACATATTGAGTTTGACCAGGACCATTCATTGAAGATGCCCTCTTTTGCTCACTGTGTACTTTTTTTTTTTAAGATTCATTTATTTATTTATTTATTTATTTATTATGTATACAGTAGAGGGTGCCAGATCTCACTACAGATGGTTGTGAGCCATCATGTGGTTGCTGGGAATTGAACTCAGGACCTCTGGAAGAGCAGTCAGTGCTCTTAACCTCTGAGCCATCTCTCCAGCCCCTCACTGTGTACTTTTTAAATCTCTTCATCAAAAATCAGGTGACTGAAAGAACAAGTGTCCTCAAATCTATTTTATTGATCAGTGTGTCGGTTTTTATGTTAGAATCATGCTGATGTTATTACTACAATTTGAGGTATAACTTGAAACCAGAGTTGGTAATACCTCTAGCAGTGTTTTATTGTCTTGGTTCTTTTATGTTTCTGCATGAATTGTAAGCATTGTCTTCAGTTTCTGTGAAGAATTATGTTTGAAAATATGATTTTGATTGCATTGAATCTGAAATTGATTTTTATTGCATGGCCATTTTCACAATATTAATTTTGCCTATTCACATGTATGTGAGGTCTTTCCATTTTCTAGTATTTTCTTGAGTTTATTTCTTTAGTGTCTTAAAGTTTTTATTGTACCATTTCTTAGTATAAACCCAATGTCTTCTATCTGTGAGAGTTTCAATTATTGTCTTGATTATTATTGTGGTATAATGAGTTGTAATGTCTAATCAATCTTCACTGTTACTTATTCCTAAACAATCCTCCTTTTGTGTAAAAAAGGAAGAAACAAAAGATCCAATTTGCATAATGCTTTAATGTAGTCATGCAGACTAACATGATTCACAGATAATCAACTTTGTTAAAGATAATAGTGTGTTAATTTTCACTGAGTGCTGTGTTATATTCTTTGGTGTGGGAGAAACAAGAAAAACAGATCTTTTCAAGGAATTTGGGACAATTAAAGTGACAAAAGACAAGGGGAAAATAATTTTTAAAGTACTATTTAAAGACAGTTTGGGGGAGAAATACTCAGATTAGATATAACACAGGAAATGAGAATGAACAGTCACTAAGGTACTTTGGACATGCCAATCTAGTATCTGTTATTTTCTGAAAGAGCTCTGAAAGCCTTATGCTGTGTAGAAAACACAGTTCAACAACCATTGAAATACAGTGGAAAGGAAAAATTTGATATTGCACAAAAAGTCTGATCATTGTAAGAAAAAGTCTGACATGTTACAGCCTTTACTTAGATAAAACATTCTCTAAGAAGAGCATCATAGTTACATGGCAAGAGCATGCATATGAAGTGTGAAATATAAATAGCTTCATCTCTTCAGCATACTATTACAGGATCCTGAGCAGTAGACTGTATCCCTGTATTCTGTTTCTACCCATGGACAATTAGACATATAACATGTACTTCAGGAAGTTTTATGAAGGAATTGAGTCAAGATAGTTTGGAATTCTTTGTAAAAGAAATATTAGACCTAAAACATGTAAGACGGTGATAAGTCATGTATTGAGGAAACTATTCTTATGATGTCTAATGTCATTTATTTCAGCAGAGATCAGCACACATTTTTCTATAAAAGACAATATAGTAAAACATTTGACTTTGAAGACTATATCATGATAATTATACCTGCTCAATCCAGGTCGAAGTACAGAAATAGCCCACAGATATTAAGCAAATTTAGTGAAAGTAGTTGTTTTCTAATAAATCATTAGTTATATAGCAGTAAGAAGTAGTCTAGAGAACCATACTTTTCAAAGTCCCATAGTAGGTCCTTTCAAATTGAAATTCTAGAACACCAGCAACAGTATTAAGAAGAAGGAACCATAAACAATGGAGTACAATGGTGAATGATGTAGGAACTCCTGCTTATAAATCACTAAGAGTATTAAAATGCTAATACCACAACATCAAGAGTGTATAAGTCACATATCTATGCATCTAGCCCTGCCTAGAAACTTCTTAAAATTAACCAACTACAGCTTTACCCTTGACCTAGCAAATTTTCATCAACACATCAATAAGATCCTCAGAAGATTTAAATGCACATAGATTTTGAAAAGGTTTGAGAGCATATATGATTTTGACATTGTGACACTGAATTAGAACTCTATCCAAAGAAAAAAGTAATTATTTGTGAAAAAATAAGCAATGAAATTCTTGTAAAATAATTAGCAGTCATAAACAATCTGCATTCCTTAATCTTTTTATTAAATTATTTTCAATTCATTCTTGGTTTCTTTTTTCAGTCTTGCAGCATTTATTTGGCTACTGAATGTAGCTCATTCCTCTGAGGAAATTTTCTCAGTCTAACAGAGCTCTCCTGTAGATTGTGATGGTTAAGAATATTGACTCTGGAACTGTACCACTTGGGCTAGTTTTCTGGCTCCACCACTCACCAGCTGTTTGATCTTGGGAAGGTTATTTAATTAATCATCTGTTTCAATGCCTTCTGCTAGAGAGAATAATAACTCTTATCATTCTGAGGATTAAATGTGTTTATATATTTAAACAATATCTGTCACATGGCAAATACTTATAAGTGCTAGAAACACTAGTAGCTATCAATTCCCATCACCTTTATACTTCTTCTGGCTCTCTCTTTATAGTCAATTGTCTGAACTTTTGCAGCATTGACTACTCTGTGGGACATAGAAATTAAATAGCCATCTTAATGCAATAAAAAAAATAACAAAAGGGATATATTTTCCACTACAATGTAGTGGTCCCAAGGAAGGATGAATGTAAGAGTCAAATATGGCTAGAAAGATGTCTCAGTGTGTAAAAATGCTTGCTACGAAACACAACTTTTGTATAATATTATAGGACCGGCCTTAGTATTATACTATCCCATGGTGCCCAGAAGAGACACTACCAGCGGAGCAGAAATGAATCTAGATACTTGTAGCTCTTTCGTCCAACTTGTTTATTCGTCCACTATCATGATTCTGTCCCAATTCTTCCTGCTTCTATCAGGACTGGTCTATATCTATCCCAAGACAGCAACACCCTCATGTTTACCAACAGCATAAGAATGGCAAGATCCCCAACAGAAGCTTCCTGGCAACTTCATTTGCAACCCAAAAAGGGAAGAGAATAAAGGCAGAGTTAAATAGGAGCTGGAATAAATCAGAGAAGGAATTTATGTGCTAGGAATCTATCCTTACTGTGGTTAGGTGAAAACATTACCAGTCTATCATAATGTCCTCAAACTACAAACTTACAGATGATAAGGTAGAGAAATCTGTAAGTCACTAAAAATAAAACTGCCACTGTTTTTCTCTGCTACCAGTTTTCTGACAGGGCGGGGGAGGAGTCCTGATAGCCAGTCAATCTGCATCTCAGCTTGAAGCACCTGGTGAAAGGAAACCCCTTTGATCTAAGAAGTTGCTCTGGGGCAGTGGACGTTCTGAACTTGATTTGCACAATAAACAAAGCTATGCATCTAGTAGCCTGTTAGCCTCCTAGGCTTAGCGGGGGAGTTAGTACCTAGTGGGACAGTGTCTGAGGAGTTTAGCTGTTTAGCAGTTGGTCTGGAAATATTTGGGCACACAAGAATTTCATAGCAGAAGACAGCTGAAATACTAAAAACTGTGTAACACCAAATACTCACAATACATGACTTTTCTTTTGACAGACCCTTGTGTTGGTTTTTGCGGTGCTCTTAACCTGCAAGGAAACATGATAGAATCCACTAACAAGAGTTTTATTAAGATAAGGGAGAGGGACAGATGTGCACAGGCCTGTGGAAAGACACGTGAGTGAAGTGGGGCCGGCAATCGTGGCGCAGGTTTATAAAGGCTGGGCCGCGCCTGGCCTGCACACACAGGCCCATGTGGCTATTCCACGCATGCGGGTAGGTCACACGGTTGCGCTGCGCATGCTTTAGACAACCACACAAAAGCACGGGGTCCTGGTCACCCGAGACGTTTTGCCCCGGAAATGACTAAGTGGAAGTTGTTAGTATCCTGCTCTCACTCTTCCGGGTGTGATGTCCTACGTCATCAGGGTGTTGCAGGTGACTGCATACCACCGTATGATCACTCAATCTCTGCCTTAAAAAGCCGCACACGGACCCCCACCCTCCCTTTTCCGTTTCCTCTCTGCCCCCCCCCCCCTTCCCGCTTCCCTCTCTCCCTAGGCCTGGCTTCTCTGTCCTATCCCCTCTTCTTTCTAATAAAGCCCACTCTAACTCTGGTAACCATGGCTTGTGACTCTTCCGTCAACCAACCAAATGTGCCATAAAGACCAGAGTATTCAGGGAGTTTGCTGTTATTTTCATTACTGAATCATTTAGGGTATTTGTTATCTTAAAGAATGCCTAAAACCTTACATACATACATGTAAAATACTTACATAGCATACCTGTAGTGAGTAAAATGCATTTGATTTGCAGTGGGTTCTATTGATTCTGATGAAAGGGGGAAGTTGTCAGAGAGCTTGAGAAGTATCCTAATGGTCAGAGTACCATGGTTATCATCCCCCAAACCAGTTGCATGATCTTATTTAAACAACAGAAGTTATCTGGTAAGAACTCATTGACATAGCATATGAATCCTTAATTGCAAAGTCCTATAAACTCAACATTTAAAGGCCAGCAATACATAGTTGACGTCAGTTTGGAAAATAACCTGCTTTTGCTAATACATTTTTCTATAACTTGAACAATTAAAAAGTACTTAGTAAAAAGAAAAAAAGGAACAGTTCAAGTGTCATTTGCTCTGAAAATCCTTTCTGTAATCTTGCAGACAAAATTAGTCATCCTTCTCACTGCAAGTGGTGAAGACGTTTTAATCCACAAAGAATGTGTACACCTGGAGGAGAACTCCAACATCGCTGCAGGATGTTGCCTTAGCAGTGGATGTGTTCTGCAAACAACAAGCCAACGTAGCAGACTCATGCCAGAGGTAGCTAGAATACAAAGCAGGCACTCATCACTCCTGTGTCTTCTCCCAAAAAATATACCACAAAGCACAATCTATAGTGGATGTTCTTCCCTGAATAGAGTTGCTCATGAATATGGTGGCCCACAATACTGTCACTATTTGAAGTGGTATTATAAATTACTCAATAATGCCCTCTCAAAAATAATACAGAAATACTACCTCATGTACTTAATAATTCTCAAGAAGGGGGCAGAGATAGAATAAAATTTGGTAAAGGTTTTTTACTGCAGCAAAGCCTATCTAAGACCTCAACAGTTTCCCAGCCTTCTTGATTACGGTAGGTAGGATTTGAATGTATCTGGATTTCTATGAAGAAATGGGGACATCAAAGGTTGCTTAAGCTATGGATCATTTTTCTTTGTAAACATAATCACAGCCATTGTCAAAATCTTCATCTAGCATCTGATAATTAGAACTTGCATTTTCTTTCATGTGAGAATTCCTTGATCTTGGCTACCCACACTCCTGATCTATGAGAAAATGAATTTCCATCCTTCATAAGTTATACAGTCCATGTGTTATTTTGCTGTGACCTAGTAAGTGGAAGAAGAACACCACTGAACCATTTAGTTCAGCAGTTAGGAAGGTAAATTTCTACTTCACTCTGAGCATTTACTAGGTATTAGTTCTGGATGGTATAAACTTCACAGGAAAAGGGAAAGAGGAAATATTTCAGTGTGTGGAAAATCTTTGTGTTAAAATCTCATAGTTCTTACTCTGTTTATGTTTTTTATTTTAATTTTAGTAGTGGTAATTGCACACAGGGCCTTGATCATACATGGAAATTGGTCAACAACTGATGTATAACTGTACCCTATCTGTTTCATTTGTGCGTGTGCATATGCACATCTATACTTCGGTATGTGGAGCCTGGAGGAAATTTTCAAATATCATTCTCAGGCTCCACTGACATTTGTTTTAGACAATGTTCCTTATTGTTTTGGGACTTGTCTAGTCGGTTAGGATAGCTCTTAAACAAGCTTCAGGGATCTTCCTCTCCCTGCTTCCCTAGCACTAGAATCAGAAGCACACATCTCTGTTAATATAAGTACTGGGGCTTTAACTTAGGAACTCATGAGTGCAAGGCAAGTCCATTACTGAGTTATCCCTCAAACTCTCAATCTTTGTTTACTTGGTTTTTCTTTCTTTTTGTGTCTTATTCAATTATGTAGCACAAGGAAGATATTTATATTAATTTAAAAAAACTACAAGGTGTCTCAGTGGGTAAACACCCCTGTTGCACAAGCTTAACCCCTGAGCCTATGGAGGAAGAAAAGAATTAACTCCAAAATTTGTCCTCTAACTACAAGTATATGCAAACATACTCATACCTAACATGCACACACACACACACACACACACACACAATTGACAAGCTCCCGGAGGAAGCAGCATGCACATTCACACACACACACACACACACACACACACACACACACACATACACAATTGACAAGCTCTCGGAGGAAGCAGTTAAGTGTGTCTGTTTAATAGTGACTCCTATAGCTAAACTATTTTAGGAGACTGCAGTTGGCAGAATGCTTGGGTAGTAGGCAAGATTAACCTAGAGGATGTACCTCTGAGATGGTATAGGTCCCATCTATTAAAATGTAGAAAAATCAGCAGTCACAATATTATAAAACAACATATGAAAATTGTAAACATTAATCTAAGTGAATGAATCAACAGGGAAATCCATGTATAATCGCATGTGACTCAGGAAGGAGCAAGAACCTATCTCTGTATTTGAAAATGCTTTTATTTCATCTATAATTTGAATAGCTGTATAGTCATAAATTTCAGATTTATGTATGTATATTTACATTCACACCTACATACATGTGAAAATGAATGTATAAGGAATGACATACCCAACTTAGACAACAGTAAACACAATTCAAAAAGAATTTAGGAATGTAATCTAAAAGCAAAAATATCATTTGAAATATGTTTAATGGATATGGTAGTGGAGAGACATTCTTTAACTCTTCTAAAGTAAAACTAAGATATAAAAATTAGGAACAACAGATGAAGTTTGATTCTATAAGTAGAAGTCAGTGAAACACTAGATGAAAATAAGTTGCATATATTATAGGAAAACAAATTCAAGTGTATCAACCATATGGTAAAAGTCCATAAGTTAATTCCATGTAATTCAATTAATGTGGAAAGGGGAAGATACATAAAATGAAACAAATATGGAACAAAACTTAAATTCTACTCAAGAAGAGTTTCATCAGAGCCAGTGTGTTAATGGGCTTGCATGTGACTGCATATATCTCCTCTGAGTTGCAATGCATCTTCTGGGGAAACACTGTCAGGAGAGGCGATGTATCAAACAAAATAGAAGATTATGTATAAGATGTCCACTGGGGTATTAACGCTTTACCTGACCAAATAGAAGTCAAAACAAGCTTTTAATGGGTCAGCTTTGACTTTTTCTCTCATACTTGATATCTGTTACCTCAGTATTTCAGAGTGGCTCTTCTTTCAGCATATACACCAAATCCTGAGCCCCTTTGCACAACATCATCAAAGTTCTTGCTCTACCATATTTTTCTGGGACTCAGCACTGGTCTCTAATATATTCCTTGCTTGTACTAAAGTCCTTCACAATACTACATTCAGACATTTGTTTATTTTTATTATTTAATTTTATTTTCATACACTGTATTTTGATTGCATTTTTTCTCCCTAACTCATCCTATATCCTCCCTCTTCTCCCCACTCACTCAACTTCATGTTCTCTTTCTCTCTCCCTAGGAATAAATCAAACCAAACAAACAAAAAAGAAAAATCAAAACAGACAAAATAAAAGGAAAAAGATGACAAAGCTAAACAAAATGAAACAAAAAGCCCACAAATTATGAAAATAAAACACTGTTTAATTTCTTTTGTGTTGGCCAGTTTCTCCTGGTCACACGGCCTGCCCTGTTGTGTCATTGATATATGCACTGGCACAGCAATGTGAACCACTGATTATTTACGAATAGCATCTTGGTCAGAGCTAAGGCCCTGCATCTACATCCATCTCTCTGTGCTGGGTTGTTGCTTACAAGTGCACGCTGCCAGAGTCTCTGTGAGTTCATATGTACATTTGTGTCTGAAGACAGTGTTTCTCTGGAATTATCCACTATCTTGGGTTCTATAATTGTGCCTCTTGTTCAGCATAGATCCTGAGAGGATGTTTGATGAAGACATTCAATTTAAGGCTGAGTACTCCAAGTCTGTGTCTTTCTTCACATTGTACAGCTGTGAGTCTCTGAGTTAATTCCAATCTACAGCAAGAAGAAGCTTCTTTGATAAGGAATAAGCAAGGCACTATCTATGGGTATAGCAGAAAGTTATTGGGAGTCATCTTATCACTATGTTCCTTTAGCAGAACAATAGTATTTGGTTTTTGCCTGGTCCATGACCTATCTAGTCTCTACTCCTGGCCATTACAGAAGTATTGGGTATGAGTTCCACTTCATGGAGTAGCCCACAAACCTAATAGAGAATTGTTTGGCCACTCCCTTAACATTTGTGCCACAATTACACCAGTATATCTTGCAGATAGATCACTGTTGTGGGTCACATGGTTTGTAGATGGGTCATATTGATGGTTAACTTTCCCATCTGGTAGCATACAGAGTATCTTTCAGCATGATAAATAGTAGTCAGTAGGTATGAATCTCTAAGTTGGGCACTAATTTTATGTCTCCGTGTCGGCTTATAAAAGTATGGTCTTAAACAGTAGAGCCATACCATCAGGTTGCAGAGAACAACAAATTGCCTTGAAATGTGTGGGGGTGTCCATAAGATTCCTTTGTCAGACTCAACAAAATGTAACCTATTCCCATCACTAGAGGTTTACTTACTGATACAAGGTATGTCTAGTTGGGGCATTCTCTTCCTCCATTATATGATGGTATCATTTCAATTCTTTTCATATAGGTACATATTTTAGGAAGCATAGAGCTTTCTCTAAATTAACTACACCCTTGATTCCACAGAGAAAGTGAAATGCCACAAACACATTTCATCACATCATTTGTATTCAACACATCTTCCAATCACTTTACAAAGCCAACAACCTCATTGCCATGAAATCTACAGCTTCCCTTCATTCTTTATCTGCTCTCTCACAGTCTTTCCCAGCCTTCCTTACTGACTGGTGCTTTGAAAATCAGAATGTTTTACCTTCAAAGATCTGGAAAACATGACTTCCAATTTTACTCAACACCCTTTTCAAACATGAACATGACCAAATTTCTCTCTGATCATTCTTATGAAAAACAGAGGGAGCCAACATTCTTTGTCTTTTTATCCAACTTTTGTTTTCTTCATCATGCATAGGTTAAGTCACTAGCAACTGACAGTTTTATCTCACTAGAAAACAAAATTTGTCCAGAGCAGAACTTTACGCCTCCTCTTCCTCTTAGTACTCTTGTGTAGTCTAGAAGAGTAGGAGACATATAAAGAAGAACTCATTAAAATCTTAAATAATTGACAAAATAAGCACTATCAATCATGAGCAATTTAAAGTTAATTGCATTTTACTATATCATTAAGCATATTAAGAGCACAGAGAAGTGCTTAATATATTAGCTTAAGTGCATACTTCAATCTACAAGTTTAAACACAGAATAACATGCTAATAATATCTCAGTTCATGGACAGAAAAATGGAAAAAAATTTCTAAAATCCATATTAACATTTTCTCATAGTTTTAAGTTTACTGTTCTACCATTTATACTTTTGTTTATTTATAAATTTGCAGAGCATTTTCTTATGCTTGAAATAGTTTAAAATTTGATATTAACTGTCTGTATAAGATAATGAAGAGGCAATATAATTTTATAATTTTTATTGAGCTAACATATTATACAAATAAATATTACATGCTACATAAGTAATTGTTTCCATTGTGTTTTAACTATATACTATAGAAGGGGAATGACCATTTTATTAACAACATCAGGGAAGACACCATGAAGTAGTGGGCATTGCACTCCCAGTAGCATGGGCGAAAGTGTGACATGGTGACAAGTAACTCTCCCAAACCTCCAGCTTGAGATAATGAAATGTTATTTCTTTTATATGTGGCCAATGCCTTGCATTAGCCAACTCTGGTCAATCCCTTAGGAATGAAAACTAGCGAGTACTTGATCTTGCCCTATACTCGGACTTAGCAGCAGCATGAACAGCGTGCTTTTATTTTTGGTTTCTTGTTTGTTTGCTTTTCGAGGCAGGGTTTTTCTGTGTAGCTTTGCACCTTTCCTGGAACTCAGTCTGTAGCTCAGGCTGGCCTCGAACTCACAAAGATCCACCTGGCTCTGCCTCCCGAGTGCTGGGATTAAGCGTATGCTACTGTTGGGCCCTGACCCCCATTCATTGAGTAGCTGTTGCCTTGCTTGCTGACCTTGATCAGATGTCCTCCCTATGCTAATTCCCTGGCGGTTTCCTTCCTCCTGGACAGCTTACTGGAGGTTCCTTGTTTGTGTATCCTGCATATTGGTGTAAATAGCTAGGGAGCAAGATTGTAAAACATCTGTAGTGAACTTCTGCTCTCCAGGGTTCTCCCACTGTGCTGTAAACCTGTATTTAAGGCCTCTTCCCTCCTTCAATAAACAGCATTCGGCAATCTCCTGAGATGAATGACCCGCTGTCTTATCTCTGTTTTTAATCCTCAGCCCCTCGCTTGGTCATGGTGAACGGGTGGTAGCGCGGGCACTACATGCCACCACCACCCACCCAAACAGCATGTTCTTAGTCTATTCTGATCTTCTTCTGTTTCTGAACAGAATCAACAGCATTTTCTTTTGACTCACTGCATAGCTAACTCTAACATCAAAATGGTAGCAAACAATCCTAACCTGGTATGAAATTAAAGAGCTAGAAATATTTGGGAAGAGCACTAATCATTATCACACACAGACAGACAAAAAGTGTGGGTGGACTTGTATCATCATTAAGTTAATGGAGACAATGAAAACAGTATCAGTCCCAAGATTTTCTAAATCCCTGAAGCCAATATGAGAGTGTATTATCTCCAGCAACACAGTCAAATAGCGCTATCAGGATCATCCCACTGCTAAAAAAAATGCTCAAAAATATTCAATATAGTTTTAAGAGTTGAAAATTCATGTCTCAGCTGGCAATAAAGTAAGAGTAATCCTTGGAGACGGAAGGCAAATAGAAAGCATAAATCTACAGTAATGAGTGAAATGAAGTCCATGACTTTCCTGGGAAAACTTGTAGATCTTTTAATATAGAGCTTTCATTTTAATAACACATGTGAGCCTGGTGCTCAAAGGCAGAGAAAGATCAGATCAGGGACCACAAATAAGGCTGAGCTATAAGGTAGCAATCTCAGTGAGAGAGTTCACCTGGAAAAACAAAACAGCAAAGCATCTTTTGTGAGCAGATAATGTGCTAAAGCTTGCAGTACATCTTGGCTTTGGGTTTCTGAATTCTTAAGTGTAAGCTGGTATTTATGTTCCTATTGGCCCAATTTCTTATGACACATGAGCTCTAAAAACTCCAAGAGAAAATGCTGTGTAATGTTGTTTCATGTGCTTAATGTACTTTTTCTGTGTTCTAGAACATTGGGGGTAATATTTCCTAAAGGAACAAATCTTCATTCTTGCTCATTAATGTATTTTATTAAATATATAAATATATTATGTATTATCTAGACATAGAAATATTTAGTAAATTTGTAGAAATAGTAGTCACAGAATGAGTAAAACAGCAAGATGATATAAATGATAGCTAAAATATACAAAGCAAAATAAAATAAAACTCCTTATTATTGGAATAATTAACAATAAAAATAATCTCATTGAGTAGCTTAAAGAATAAGATTCTAAATATGATCATATAGTATGGAATTGTTTATAGGTCATAGATTTCTCTATATAAATTTTAGAATAATGTGATCAGTTGAATTTTAATGATACAAAGCATCCTTATTTTAGTAAACTAAGCCTATTATAAGTTTACAGTTTTAACCTATGGCATATGTGTACTTCAATGGCATTATTTACTTGTAAATTTATCTTCCAAATATTTTAGCCATCAGCACTAAGTGAAACTCTGTATTGCTAAGCAACGAGGTGTTCTATTCTCTAATTCTTTCAAAAAAAAAAAAAGGAAAGAAAAAGCTTTAGAAATGGCTCAGCCATTAAGAACACTGGCTACTCTTTCACAGGACATGTACTTGATTCCCAGAATCTTCATGGCAAATCATAACTGTATATAAACCCAGTTCTAGAGGATGCAGTCTCTTCTTCCAGCTCAGAGGGTACCAGACTTGTGTGTGGTATATAGCCAGCCATACATGTGAGAAAAAAATCCATATAAATGAAAATATAAGAAATAAAAATAAAAATTGGATATTTAGAGAGTTGGTACTAATCCATCTTTAGTAGAAAACATTGATTTTTTTCCTTCACTAAAAGATATTACTGACTTGCTATCTCCAAATATTATTGCTGCCTTCAGACGTTTCAAATTTCCATCTTGAGACTTATATGCCTGTATATTTCTAAAAATACGCAAATTTGAGATGACACAATCAAGTGCCTGAAATTGTTCATAGTATTTTTAATTCATTATACTTGGTAATATATAGTTACATTAGTACTTTTATTTGTGATTAAGTACTAAATGATTCTAAGCACTAGCCTTTTGAGATCAGGTTGTGTTTAAATTGATATAGATTTTTCAGTTTTAATATTTTCAAAGTATTACCTTTTCTAGTTTATTTTTCCTTTGCTGTTGTTTTCTATGCTATCTATATATTCAATACATTTTACTAAACTTCATACTTTTTTCTGCTACTTGTGCATTTAGTTTGTTTATCCAATTTATTTTCCTCAGGCTATTCCCTTGTACGCATATGAAAAAAAAATTCATGTTGTGATATATGTTTCTCTATTGATAAGTATTGTTGAGTAGCTTTTTGTATGTTTTGTTTCTTCTTACTATTAAATTGTACAATTTAGATGTTTATAGCTTTAAAGAAACATTAATGAGTTTATCATTTATTTGGTTATGTCTAGTGGAGGGAGAGGATAATGAGATTCTGATATCCAGGTCTGGAGGCTGGCCATCTTGAAGTCATGATGCTGCACATTAGGTTCTTATTAAGAACCACGAGGATGGTTGCACTTATCTCTTCTAGATTTTGCTATTCTGGTGACAGTCATCAATGTTGCTTGGTTTCTCCTGTATTTCCCCATTGCTTGCCTTCATTATCCCATGTAACTTCAAGTGTGGCTACAAACATGCTGTTTGTCTAAGAGGGCATGCCCCAATTCCTGCTCCAGGTTGGGCTGTTTTCTCAAATTCTGAATGCAAAGATGTACGTATGTTTGCAATATTTCTTTTATGAATTTTTGAAGATAAGTAGTGTATACTCTTTCAGAAGTGAGGGATATTATGCCGTATTTCCAAGAGAGCATGGGTGTATACAGCAGTCCCAGAACAGCAATATAATGGGAAGGTGAAATAGAAAGTCCAACCACATCAAGGCACACACTTGAGTTCACTGACTGCAAGCAGAATGGAGAAATCAGCTAAAACTTTCAATTATGCCAAATTTTCTTCATTTGTTCAACTGGGCTTCATGAGAGGTGGGATGGGGAGCGTAAGAGGCTACCCTGGTCAGCGGTGTCTGGTAGTGACTGTGGTAAGATGTGAGCAGCCGGGAGCAAACCTAGATTATGTTTCAAAACCCTCTGATTTACCAACAGTCATGCTAGTAGAATTGCTTAATAAGTGTCTTCCTAGAAAGAATGCTAAATAAATCTTGTTCATCTTAGTTTTAATTAAGGCAGATTTATAGCAGAGAAATCACTACATAATAAGGAACATCTGTTTAAATAATGATTAAAATGTTAAGAAGATATTATAAATCCACATTATAGTAGTCACATAAACAGCAACTAGAAATTGCTATACAAATTACCATCAACAGTCTGATTTGCCACATATATATTCCCATTTATTTCTTCATGCCTCACCCTTAAGGTATTTTTTTCCTTTTTCTTGTTTTTTTTTCTTCTAATTTTAATAATATATTTATTTTTATTATGTTCAGCTATATGTACATATGTATGTTTGCTCTCTCTTTCTCTCTGTTCCCACTCCCCCTCCATGTGTGTGTGTGTGTGTTCATGTGAGTCCAGGTGCCACCTGAAGCCAGAATCATCAGATCCTCTGGAGCTGAAGATGCAGGCAATTGTGAGCCATTGCTAGTGAGGAGCTAGTCAGGAGCTGAACTCAGAAGCCTCTGAAAAAGGACTGCATGCCCCTAACAGATCAACTGCTTCCAGATCCTTCCTTTTTAAAACTAGTGTGTGAGGTATTAGAAAACATTAAAGTATTTCCAAACAAATTGCTGCCAGGTGGGCTTGCATTCCTCTTCATTCCCTTCCCAGTCTGGCTTCCTCTCTCATCTCTTTTTCTGCTTTATGTCACCAGGAGCCCCTTTCTCCTCTCCTGTCCCTAGGAATGTCCTTTACCACCTATTAGTCTACATGTTTTCTAAAAGCTTTATCCACACTTACACCTTTTTATATACATGCGTGGACATACTGAAAACTAGGATACACATATGGGAGAGAACATGCTGTTTGTTGTTTTGAGATGGCCTCATTTAATATAGTACTTTCCAAATGATTCAATTCCTTGCCAATTTCATAACTTAATTTTTCTTTATAAGTGATTAAATTATATACATGAAATACACGCACATATTTATATATATATAACATATATATATATATATATAATATTTTTTCACATTTTTCTTATCCATTCAACTGTTGGTGGATATATAGACTGGTTTCAGTTCTTTGTCATTATGAATAAGGTAACAATCAGATGCATGTGTAAATACATCTGTGGTGGAATATAAAGCCATTTGCACATATGCTCAGGACTGATACGGAGAAACATCAGTAAGTACTTCCATAATGCTATACTAATCTGTAGACCCTTAACAGGGAAAAAAGTTCTTCTTTCCTTGTCTGAGTTTGTTGTCAATCTTCTGCTATGTGTTTTCATGTGGAAACTGAGTTTCCGGAAGTCTCTGCTGAGTGATTTGTGACAGTCATTGTGCATCCCTTAGATGCTACCTGAAAACATCAAAGATTTAACATCAATTGTGCAAAATATTTCACCTTTGTATCATTTCAATTAACTTCAGGACAACTGTAGAGTTACTGTTTATGTTTTAGTTATATATGTGTGCATATGTATATGAATTTGTATATATGGTAAATATATATGTGGTGCATGTTCCATGAGAAAATTATTATGTTATCCAACACTGAATTAGATGCCCTTAAGCTGGGTTGCTGTTTTTTTTGTTTTGTTTTGCTTTGTTTTGTTTTTCGTTTAACGGGCACATTGTTGTTACTGCAAAAGAGCTGGTAAAAGGAAACACATAGCAGAGCTCAAACCCATGGCTTCATTCTAGGTATGTTTAATTTGTTATATTTGCTGAATCAGTTCTTTGATAATTTTGTTACTTAGTGAGATTTAAGCTCCCACAATCAGCTCAGATAATAAAAGGAATGCCTCAGAGCAGCATGGGATAGGAAACTTTTTTTATCTGAGGGTATTTAGTAAGAAGTTTTAATCTATCTATGGCTGGTAAAATAAGGAAACACACATGCTTACTGATGGTAACTTTCTCTTTTACTTCTTAAAAAATGGTCTTTCTCTGCCGGGCGGTGGTGGCGCATGCCTTTAATTCCAGCACTCAGGAGGCAGAGACAGGCAGGTATCTCTGAGTTTGAGGCCAGCCTGGTCTACAGAGCGAGATCCAGGATAGGCACCAAAACTACACAGAGAAACCCTGTCTTGAAAAACAAAACAAAACAAAATGATCTCTGACTCTGTCTCCACACGGATACATCCCACATTTACACTTTCTCCATACAGACAAGTTACATTTCACATTGTTATGTCCCTCACTCAGCACGCACACACACACACACACACACACACACACACACACACACACACTTATCAATTCATTAACAACTTCTTAGTATTTAAAAAACCACAAAGCAAACTCTCATAGATAAGCATTCTGATAAGAGTCACACTTGGCAATGACTTGGTCAGCTCAATTGGTGACTAACAACAGCTGTAGGTTGTGAAAAGTTCTAGCTCCTCCCTTAAAGGGACAGCTACAAGGGTACAAGGGAAGAAACTAAACCAAAAAAAGATTTAAGGAAAAGGCAAAGAATACATGTACTATTTTATGTGATTAATAATATCCGGGCATGGTTAATCAGTTAACAGCTTTTTTCTGTTAATCACCTGAATCTCAGGACCTAAACATAGTTATTCTACTGAGTCTAAAATCTTGCGTTAAAAACTGATGTAGAAATAAATACAAAGTGTTAATTGCTATTTGAATCAGAGTGGGGAGGTGCTGGTGGAGGAAGCTTAGGGCAACATAGGTGCTATTGATCTCTTGAAGGACTAAGATATACCAAGGCCAGACACCTGCACTGTCACTTCTAGTTGGCTATAGGGTTTTGATCCAACAAGGCCAGGCACCTGCAATTCTGCTCTGTGAAAGTTCCACAAGGACACTTCATTTGGCCAATCTGCCTTGTCAGTGGCTAAGGATGGAGAACAAGACCTCTAAGTGTCATATCACACATGGAACAATAGACCTAGTTAGAAAGCATATTATGTGTGCCCATATGACTGAGATGTAATCATGAGATTACATGTACACATTACATGGAAATGCATAGTAAATGGGGAGATATCATTGTTGTTCTTAAGGAAGGAATGCAGTTCTTAGGGAAGAAATGAAGTGGCGCATGAGAGAAACAGACAAGGAACTACTGGTCATTTATAGTCAGTAACCTCATGGCCTTGCTAGGTGGAGCTTCCCATCAAAGAGGTTGAAATATAAACACCGGTTATCACCTGCTGTATACTCTCATGGCCTTCAGCATTAACACATCGACCTGGATTCTTACCAAGCCAGTGGAAGGTCTGGGAGAGTAAAGGTCAGAGAACCATTGCTTGTCCAGGGTAAATAGATGGATCAAACTGACTGAATTCATGTTTGCTGATTGAAGCTCATATGAAATAGTTTCGGGGTATTTTTGGAAGAGGCATCTACAGCTGGCTACCTATGTATCAACTATTCCTGGGGGATGGGGGATGAATTCTGCTTTTGGTTTATGTAGCTTTGTACAAATGCTATTGTTATCAAATTCTCTGCTGGAATTCTTCTCACAAGAACCTTGAACTTACCATTTTTAGGGTTTATAATACTTTTGGTAGAAGGTGAGTTTAGAATAATGATAATTCTGTTTTAAAAAACAACAAACTGTATATGATTCAGCCCTCCATTTTCTGAGCTGAATTCTAGACATCTGAAAGAAATTTCTATTTGCATATAGAAGCCAATGCCTTTCGACTTAATACTCAGGCAATGTTCTCTGGGTGGGGTTCTTGTGTGATGATGAGGATATGATGGTAGAATGCTAATGAATAGAAGTAGTCCCCTTTTAAAGAGGCCCAGATGGAATTCTGGAATGCTTGAAACATTTGATGGTATGGAAAGAAGGTATTATGAATCATGAATTAGGCCACCATCAGACCCTGACTGCTTCTGCCTTCTCTTTTGGCTTTGTTACCTTCAGAACTACAAGGAATGCAATTTTATTGTTTATAATTTCTCAGAAAAGGAGAAACTGATCCACCTGGCAGAGACTGTGGAACTTAGAGGTCCAAGGTGACCAGAATCATTGGCTTAAAGATATAATATAATTTTATGTTTCTCTATCACATTTTTGGCCTTACTCAATGTTCTGTATATAACATATCAACTAATTATATTTTTGAGATTTAGCCTGAGGTTATAGAAGAAATAAAGATTTATTGAAAGTAGCTTTTTAATAAAAGTTACTTTGCCCCCAAATGCTGACTTTAAGTGTTTTTTGAACTAACTGTTCAGTAGTAAGTTTTCCACAGTGCGTAGTGCTCTTATTTTTACAAAGTTCTGCATCTTAACCATCAGGGGCTCCTGACGGTATGGCTTCAGGAAACTTCTTTGCAGCAACCATAGGCAAGCCCTTGTCTACTGGTATTCTATTTAGTGTAGCAGTGGTGTTATCACTGTTTCCAAGTAAAACTAGGTCACACAACCAATTCCAGTTCCCTACCTCTGACCCGTTAATGTTATAGGATTTTCTATCTGTAAAGGATTTGGCTAGAAAAAAAATCCAGAAATATTTCTAAGCATCTCATCACAAAAAATTTTAATACAGCCACTGAGGTGCTGAGCAAGGGAGGACTTGCAGGACACTGGATAGGGAGAGGCCCTGCTGGATTCTATGCAACTAGGAAGCACAGTGCTGGGACAAATTGCCAAAGGTGTACCAAAATGGGAAGCTAAGACATTACCAAGATATCTAATGAAAACTTCTTATACACAGTCACCCTCTTTTTGTTGTTGTTTTGTTTTGTTTTTTGGACCCCCTCAAAAGAAAAGAAACATTTGTTCTCCTTTCCTGGCCCTTGAGTCTCAATGCATTACTTTCACTTTGAAATTTAAGCTAGAGTCAGGTGTGCAAGGAATTCTGGGAAATGATATTTTCAGGTTTCTAGATTCTGTAACGGGTTGGGTAGTTTAAGTGACCAAGAGCAATAAGGGTTAGGTCAAACCTACATAACAATTGGTGAACAAACAGCAATGTTGTCATAATCTTTGAGCTTTTCCATGTATCAACGTTCTAACAATGACCCAGCCACTTCAACATGACTCTCTGTCAAGCTACCATTATGGACTCTTTCTATTGACCCACTTTTCTCCATTCCACTCAGTGATATACATCTTTTCACTGTCCTTTTTCCTTTTGTTTGCTAAAGTATATCTGCATCTGTCTCCATGCCTCAAGCATCACTTAACCCTCCCCATCTATTTTCAATGAAGGCAGGCTTTGTGAATGTATGGCTACTATGTTAGTTTTTTCTTACTCCACTGATAGCTGAAGTCAGCTTGGAAGTTATGTCACTTAATTTTTAAAACTTTTTATTTGGGAATTGTTATTAGTTTAAAAAAATTTGAAAGGCTTTACAAGGAGTTCTTTAGATCTTCTACGCACATTTACCAATGCTCCTGCATTTTCAAATGTCCTATTGCTACTGTTCATGTTAAATTATAGAATAGCATATCCTTAATAACATGACAAACTCACACGTACATTTGTCTTCAAAGGAAAAAAAAACCCAATATTTTAAAACAGATTAGATTATGCAGTTTTCTTGATCAAAATATTCTTGTGAACATAGTCAGTTAAATCCCATTGTTTACACTGCTTTTCCCAGCTTTCCTCATTCTCATCAGAATTAACAGACACAGCTCTCCATGCTTCACAAACTGCCATTTGAAGTGGTTTGCCCATTTCTGGTTCGTTAGTAAACTGTTATTGTTCTGGAAATGCTCTATATTTCTTAATTTTTGGTAACTTTTAATTTGAATATTATTTTTCATACAATATATATGACCATATTTTCCCTACTTCCCCCCACCAAAAAAAACCCACACACACAGAAACAATA